>NC_141694.1:1163371375-1164605125 GCF_964263255.1 Lissotriton vulgaris | reverse complement strand
GTCGAGAAGCGTGGCTCAATGGTTAGAGCATTATTAGGCTGTCCTGTTTTCAGTTTCTATTTTTGGTAAATTCTGGTGGGGTTTTTTCAGTGTTTTCAATATCTTATAAAACAGTTGTTATCAGTGGTTACACATTTTCACGCCACTAAAAACAACAGAAAAGGTGTTTTTCCGGTGTTTATGGAACGTTTTGCTTTTATCATTGCTTGCTTTCTGCACTGAAAAAACATGGTGTATAGACAGACAGTGTACGTATAGCATATATGAGGTCCAAAGAGATTTTTGCAAATGAATCTTATTGTAGTACACCATACAATACTTCTTCAGTGAGTCTTTGGTCATGTGCGCTCGTGCTTTCCTACCCATGTAAACTTCTGTGAAAAGGCCCTCTCAGCATTCATAGCCCCGTGGGCTGAGAACCGTCAGCTAAGGGACACAGTTGGGATGACTCTTTCTTTGATGCCGCATAAAGCACAAATTGATAAATATTTGCGTTTTAGTTCCAGGGCATAGGAAAATAGTGCACCAGAATGGACTAAAAAGTCAATAGCATCCCTCATTAACTCTAAAGATTGTAAAGATGCTTTCAGCATACCATCTAACAAGTGGCAAGGATCTCCTACAGGGAATCACTTCAGCTCGGGTATAAATTTTGACAGGTCATCACACAAATTCTTTATATACGTAGCTGAATCACTACAAATACAAACAATATCACTCCAATCGATGTTGAACTTGGAAAGAACCTTTTTTGCAGAGCATAACAAGTGACACTGCGTTCCATGTTTTCCAAATGTCTGTTGTCACGTTTTCACGACTATCTCAGATGCTTGGTGATATATATACTTGTCACTATACCTTGCATTTAATGTTTAAAGCCTGAGGTGTTGGCAATTCACTTACTATCAATACTGTCCCACTAGAAACTATGGTCTGATGTATTAAGGGTTTTTACCCATTCTCTGTGGGTAAATGTGATGACACATATTAGGAAAGATTTTTATGAAACTAGCCATTTTACCTATCAGTGAAAGAATCAAATGCAGCCAAAATATCAAATGTGAGTTTGATATGTCCTGATTCTCTACAGTTTATAAAATAATTAAACTAAACCTAAAACTTGAAACTAAACCCTGCATCTTTAGACCAAAGGCCATAAAACTGAAAAAAGTAAAAGGAAGAAGAAACAATATTTTAGTGGCATCCCTAAAGAACAAAACTCAAGCAGAATAATGTTAGCCAGTCTTTCTTACTACTAGCTTGTATAACAAAGTTACATTTTATTGCCCCCTTCAGTAAGAAAAAAATGACTTTCACTTTCTTTTTCCTTTCTTTGAATGGCATTTAGTTTGTGTTTGTGCAGGTGTTTTTTCAGTGTTTATATGTTTTCACCGGTGAGGGCTATTTTTCTTTCAGTGGGGTTTTATCAGTTATTATAGGTTTAAACCTAAAACCCCACAGCCTAAGCATTATATAAAAAAGAGAGGGGGGGGACCAAGGAGCTATTTAACAGGTCCAGTGTCCATGCTCCTTATTTTAATACTAGTTTCCAAAAAGGGACACTGTTCCTAATGCAAGGTGCTAAAGGTCACCAAATGCAAGGGGGTGCAAAAGTCACCCATATGTGAGAAAAAAGGAAAAATAAAAGAAAGAGAAAAACAGAATCCTTAGGTAAGGGGACCCACAAAAAAATGGGGGAAACATTTTGTGTCCTCTGTTGCCCTCACACACCTCGAAAGATGTCATGCTTCATCATCGGGCAGTTGCTCCTCGTAGGGCCGGCGCTGCAATTCCCTACGGGCCCCCCGAAGGGTCTCTTTATCGGAGATCTTTTATAGGACTGCCGGATGGTGCATGCGGGTGTGCGGGGTAGTGGGTTAATTGAGGGGAATAAAAGGTGCATGCAAGTGTAAAGTGAAATTCATACTGGGTAGCCATGCAGCAATTGTTTTAATCGTGTACCCAGAGCAGACTCAACTGCTAAATAAAATCTAGCCCCAGTGGCATACTATGCCTGGGTATAGACGGACATAGGTCAACATGTTTCGCGCCTGCGTCGCCTTAAGGGTCGTTGGCGCTTCGTCAGGACCAGAATTCTAAAAGGTAAGGTGCACGTGATAAACTAATTAAAAATACCCTCATAATCGATCAGGGCGAGCAGAAACCTGTATACCCCAAGTCTGGCTACAGCTGCATGTTTTGTAACCGCTCCTGGTCAGTACCTAGGAAAGAACAAAATAAGATATATATTTAAATGAAATTTAAGCATCAGGAACACCTTGATGCCACATTATGTGTCACCATTGTGTACAGATACAAAACATGAAATTATCAAAGATAGCAGGCGCATGGGACACAAGTTCATCCCAGGAATTTGAAGATGGCTGGGCCAGTAAAGTATAAATATTGCATATGAGTGGGCCCAGAAAATTGGATGCAGGACCCTCGCATAGGAAATATTGAAATGAGGGGGTGCGGTGGAGCCCATGTGCCCCTGTATTCTGTACCAATAGGTCTCAACCACTCTAAAACATGATACTCGAAGAGCCTCATCAGGAGTCAGTGCCCACGAGAATTACCATCTCTTAATACGCTCTCACCTCGCTATGCTGAGGAGAACGATCCGCTGGCTTCAGGCAATGGACTTACCCAATTGAACGAGCTGTAAAGATAACAGCATGGAGTTTACAAACAAACACGGGACGTCAAATGTAGAGCACTGAGCGGTCACGGTATCAGAGTCCCTTAGGGAGATCTACTCACCTCTCAAAATAGGTGCTCCCTCCTCCACACCTACCCCATCATCGCGTCGGCCAGGAAATGCCGTGGCACTCCCCAGTAACTTAATAACCAAATCGCATGGGTCAGGTGTGCTGGGCGTGTACCCTTTCCGGGACATCCTATTAGATAGAAAACGGCAATGCGCATGCTTAGATGCTTAAACGTACCGCGCATGTGCGGAAAACTCGGTCAAACTACTCCCCCACACATGCGCAGTTGGTGTGCTCTAAATGTACGTATACTCAGTTCACTTATGAATAATAAAATGGTTCAACACGGTAATAAAACAATGGGCAGCAATGAGAACCGACCTAGGAAGTCACTCGTGTTTGGAAACCAAATTTGCTATGGTAAGAGCTACTCAAATCAGTGCAAGTCCCGCTTTTCTGTATGTATACCCCGTAGATATAATGGGAGTCACAATTATTGATGTCTGCCCATGGGATTAAGAAACATTTATTTATATAGAGGGTTCAGGAAAAATTTCACTCCTAGTGCGAATATCTTCATATCTCCTGTCTCACCCATAAAAATTTAGATTGGCAATCTCCACTGGCAAACAAAAGATGTCCCATGCGCCTGTAGAAAGGAAAAAAGACAAAGGGGATAGAATGGTCCCTCGGCTGGAACGCCGTGCTTAAATATTATACAAAAAAGAGAGGGGGGGGGGACCAAGGAGCTATTTAACAGGTCCAGTGTCCATGCTCCTTATTTTAATACTAGTTTCCAAAAAGGGACACTGTTCCTAATGCAAGGTGCTAAAGGTCACTAAATGCAAGGGGGTGCAAAAGTCACCCATATGTGAGAAAAAAGGAAAAATAAAAGAAAGAGAAAAACAGAATCCTTAGGTAAGGGGACCCACAAAAAATGGGGGAAACATTTTGTGTCCTCTGTTGCCCTCACACACCTCGAAAGATGTCATGCTTCATCATCGGGCAGTTGCTCCTCGTAGGGCCGGCGCTGCAATTCCCTACGGGCCCCCCGAAGGGTCTCTTTATCGGAGATCTTTTATAGGACTAAAATAAGGAGCATGGACACTGGACCCGTTAAATAGCTCCTTGGCCCCCCCCCTCTCTCTTTTTTGTATAATATTTAAGCACGGCGTTCCAGCCGAGGGACCATTCTATCCCCTTTGTCTTTTTTCCTTTCTACAGGCGCATGGGACATCTTTTGTTTGCCAGTGGAGATTGCCAATCTAAATTTTTATGGGTGAGACAGGAGGTATGAAGATATTCGCACTAGGAGTGAAATTTTTCCTGAACCCTCTATATAAATAAATGTTTCTTAATCCCATGGGCAGACATCAATAATTGGGACCCCATTATATCTACGGGGTATACATACAGAAAAGCGGGACTTGCACTGATTTGAGTAGCTCTTACCATCGCAAATTTGGTTTCCAAACACGAGTGACTTCCTAGGTCGGTTCTCATTGCTGGCCATTGTTTTATTACCGTGTTGAACCATTTTATTATTCATAAGTGAACTGAGTATACGTACATTTAGAGCACACCAACTGCGCATGTGTGGGGGAGTAGTTTGACCGAGTTTTCCGCACATGCGCGGTACGTTTAAGCACCTAAGCATGCGCATTGCCGTTTTCTATCTGATAGGATGTCCCGGAAAGGGTACACACCCAGCACACCTGACCCATGCGATTTGGTTATTAAGTTACTGGGGAGTGCCACGGCATTTCCTGGCCGACGCAATGATGGGGTAGGTGTGGAGGAGGGAGCACCCATTTTGAGAGGTGAGTAGATCTCCCTAAGGGACTCTGATACCGTGACCGCTCAGTGCTCTACATTTGACGTCCCGTGTTTGTTTGTAAACTCCATGCTGTTATCTTTAAAGCTCGTTCAATTGGGTGAGTCCATTGCCTGAAGCCAGCGGATCGTTCTCCTCAGCATAGCGAGGTGAGAGCGTATTAAGAGATGGTAATTCTCGTGGGCACTGACTCCTGACGAGGCTCTTCGAGTATCATGTTTTAGAGGGGTTGAGACCTATTGCTACAGAATACAGGGGCACATTGGGCTCCACCGCACCCCCTCATTTCAATATTTCCTATGCGAGGGTCCTGCATCCAATTTTCTGGGCCCACTCATATGCAATATTTATACTTTACTGGCCCAGCCATCTTCAAATTCCTGGGATGAACTTGTGTCCCATGCGCCTGCTATCTTTGATAATTTCATGTTTTGGATGTGTACACAATGGTGACACATAATGTGGCATCAAGGTGTTCCTGATGCTTAAATTTCATTTAAATATATATCTTATTTTGTTCTTTCCTAGGTACTGACCAGGAGCGGTTACAAAACATGCAGCTGTAGCCAGACTTGGGGTATACAGGTTTCTGCTCGCCCTGAACGATTATGAGGGTATTTTTAATTAGTTTATCACGTGCACCTTACCTTTTAGAATTCTGGTCCTGACGAAGCGCCAACGACCCTTAAGGCGACGCAGGCGCGAAACATGTTGACCTATGTCCGTCTATACCCAGGCATAGTATGCCACTGGGGCTAGATTTTATTTAGCAGTTGAGTCTGCTCTGGGTACACGATTAAAACAATTGCTGCATGGCTACCCAGTATGAATTTCACTTTACACTTGCACGCACCTTTTATTCCCCTCAATTAACCCACTACCCCGCACACCCGCATGCACCATCCGGCAGTCCTATAAAAGATCTCCGATAAAGAGACCCTTCGGGGGGCCCGTAGGGAATTGCAGCGCCGGCCCTACGAGGAGCAACTGCCCGATGATGAAGCATGACATCTTTCGAGGTGTGTGAGGGCAACAGAGGACACAAAATGTTTCCCCCATTTTTTTGTGGGTCCCCTTACCTAAGGATTCTGTTTTTCTCTTTCTTTTATTTTTCCTTTTTTCTCACATATGGGTGACTTTTGCACCCCCTTGCATTTGGTGACCTTTAGCACCTTGCATTAGGAACAGTGTCCCTCAATGGTTAGAGCGGCAGACCCTGATGCAGAGGTCTGGCCCGGGAACAGGGTTCAATTCCCGCCTCAATGGCTCTTGGACTCAATCTCCCCAGACCTGATAATTCTCGCCTCGGTGCCTAGTCTAATCATGGGTCCCACTCTGTGACTCTGGGCAATAGCTTGCTTAATCTCCACAACGGCCCCAGCAGCACTGTGGATGCCTGGCTTCACCTTGGGGGTGCCCAGGAGTGGACATCTCACAGGAAAGCCAGAAAAGGTTCCACAGCAGTAAACGTACAGCGCCAGGAGACCCCGAAATGGGGTGACAGTTGCGCTTTACAAGTACACACACATTTACATTTACACCCATTGGTACCTCCATTGGCCTTGTTTCAGCAGTAGTAGCTGCAACTCACCAAGGATCAGCAATGCAGGATTTGCACGTGCACCAAACTAAGTTTGCAAACTTCACAGTCTCTCTGCTTCATGCACAAGCACTTTTAAAATGTGCTACCAGCTCTGGAGCCACTAGAATTATGCAGCAATGGGGGACAAAATGATGCTGCAGTGTTGACTACATTATGCAACAAAAAAAAGGCTTCAGCGTAATGCAATATATTTTCTTATCCTATTATTTAGAAATGTTTACACATGTTAAGTCTCTGCCAAGATTCTGCCTCATTAGTATCACTATAACATACAAATGCAGCAGTGAGAAAGGTGATCAGTCAACCTTTGCAAAGTGCCGTCCACTTTGCAGCAACTCAAGTCACGCTTTTTAGTAACTCTTTATCCGTTTGAGCAACAAAAATGATTAGTTAAAACTGTAAGATTATGCAGTGGATTATGTATTATGTGGCAAATATGGCAGAGCCATAATTGTATAGAAAACTTTAGCAAACTAGGATATTTGGTGATTAATGTTTGAACTGCTCTTGTGGGAGAAGGGAGGAGAAGTGCTAATGAGAGAAACTGCATGGCTTGGAGACAAATGGCTCGTGAATCCACTTTTAAGCGTATTTAGGACATTGTGTGATTGGAAATATGTCCCACTTTGTGAACGTATTTATATGCTAATAACTCCTATTAAACCTTAAATAATCAAGTGTATCCATTGGTTGAATTAAATAACACAATAGGATGTAAATGGCTGGTGAAGTACCAAACAAATACTAAAATTGGAATGTTTGGCACATTCTGGCCACACCTCTGACTCCGCCCACTGATCCAATCGGAGTCTCTGCCCACAGTTCCCCTACTTTTTTTACCCCACTTCGACCACTGCCCCAACCAAAATAAAAAGGCACCATGCCTGTTCTTTTGTGTCTGTAGACACGGTACGGGTGGGTGCGGTATGCTCCCTCCCGCGTGATTTTCTTTGTTTTGGTTCTGCTGGCGTGGTGCTTCCTGCTGTGAGGTTGGCATGGGCCGGCTTCCGCATTCTTTTTTCTCCAGCCGGCTTAGAGCTTTCTGGCTTCCTCTGGCGGGCTGTGAGGGGCTTTCAGGTATGGTTTGGGAGTGGGTGTGTGGCGCCTCCCTCTTTTAATTTTTCATTGTTCTGTCGGGCCGGAGGTTTGCTTTGTTTGCCTCCCGCCAGCTTGTATATGCGTATGCCTGCCTGTTTTCACCTTGCGGTGCTGGGGGGTCTGTCTGCTTCACTGCAGGGAGGCATTCCAGTGTTTTGGTGCCTTCTTGGTTCCCTGCCTGTTTTCTCCTTGCTTGGAGGTCGACGGTGCCTTCCTCTGGTCAGGGTGGGCTTGGCCCTTTGCGTCTCGGTTGCTTAGGCCGGCCGGAGGTTTGCTGTGCCTTTCTCCAGCCGGGGTATGTGTCTACCTTTGTGCTGGCATCACAATGGGCTGCAAGGGGCTTTGTCTTTCTGGTGCATAGGGGAGTGGGTCTGCCTGTGGGCATGGACGCCTCCTTCATTGCCTATTCTTACCAGACTAGAGTTCTGTTGTGCTTGCCTCCGGCCGGCTTGTGGGTGTGCGCGGGGACTGTTTTCCCCACTTTGTCCTCCAGGTCTTACTGACTGTCCCTGGGGTGTAGCGCCTGTTTTTATGCATGGCCGGTGGTTGGCGGTGCCTTACTCCTGTCGGGGTGGGCGTGGTCTGTTGCCGGGGTGTTTCTTTGGTCCGGTGGGAGTTTTGTGTTGGGGTGGCTGGGGGGGTGTTTGTTGAGCCTCCTACCGTCTCCCCTTGTCTGCTCCGGCTCTCGTTTGTCCTCTGCAGTTGTGCGGGATTGACCCGGTTGGTTCATTGGTGAGGTTGCCGCCTGGGTATTCCTGGTGCTATAGGCTTCCCTGGCATGGCACGTACCTCATCCTCCGCATTGCTGTGCGTGCTGTCCTAGTGCACATTTTTTGTGCTCGGCGTGTTCCCTTGTTACCCTGTTTCTTGTCTCTTTGTTTCTGTAGGCGTTGCTGCGGGGGAAGTGCAGATGCTGGGTTTGAGCGTCCTCTTGGGTTCCGTTGGGGGCGTAAGGGGTGTTTGCCTCTCTAATTCGTTGGGTGGTCTGGGTGCTCTCATGTTTCTCCTGTGGCCCACGTGGGGGACTGTGCCTATGCGCGGTGCGGCGGGTTGTTTTCCCTGGTTTGTGCTGGTTTGGTTCTTCAGCCTGGTGGTCAACTGTACCTTTCTCCAGTGGTGCATTGGGTCAGTTTCGCTCTTGGTGGTGTTTGGGGGTGGTTGTGGCTGCCTCTGTGGGGTGCGTTTCTTGGCCGTTGGCTGTGCTGCGGCCTCGTGCGGGCTCCTTGGGCCTGTCTCTTGCTTGGACTTGGCATTCTGGCTCGGGGTCCCGGTCCTGCATCGGGGTTGGTGTGGGCCTGCTCCTGCACAGGTTGATCGGCCTCTTGTCTTTGACTGTGGCTGTAGCTGCCTGGGCCTCCGGCTGTTCCCCCCTACCTCCCCTTGTTCTCCTCTGTTCGCGGTTGGTGTTGCTTTGCTGCTTTGGGCCTTGTTTCTTACCTGGGTTGTCTTTGTGGCTTTTCCTGTCCGCCTGGCCTTTTCTTCCATTTTTTTACGCTTTCCTTCCTTGTGGGAGCCTGTCCTCTGGTGGTGGTTGTGACTGCCTGCCCGCATATGGTGCTGCTCGGTTCCCCGTGCGGGTTCGTCTCTGCAGTGGTTCCTGGGTATTGGGGCCTCCTTCGCCTGCGGCTGTCCATGGGCTTGTCGCTGTGCTTCGAAGCAGTGCTCTGGCTGTCGCGCTTCTTTGTTGGGCCCCTGTGTGCTTGTGCTGCTACCTTTTTGGCTCTTCTTTTTCGGGTGCTAGGCCTCTCGGCCTCTCTGGTGGGGGTCTGTTGGTGGGGGCTGTGGTGCTGCTTTCCCTTTGACCTTCCTTTCGTCTGGGTTGGATGTCCTTTGTTCCTTTTGTTTTCTGCATGGCGGTGCTATGTTTTTTGTTGTTGGGCTGTTTCCTGATGGGTGGGCTGTCCTTTTCCCATTGCTTGTGGGTTTTCCTGTGCTCTGCCTCTGTGTCTGTGTTGCAATGCTTGTGGGCCTGGCGCAGTTTTTTTTCTGTGGGCATCTCCCGGACTGCTGGGTGTAAGTGTTGGATGCTATGCTGGGCTTTGGGCCGCTCTTCCCCTGTGCTTCCTCTGTTCTCGGCTTCCTGTGGGGTGTGGCCAGGGGTGGCTTCGGGGGGTTGGGGGGTGCGCTCCTGCCAGGGTCCCTATTTTCCACACAGGCTTGGGCTGTGCTCAGCCAGCCAACTGTGTCTACAGTGGCTTGGTAAGTACAGGTATGGTGGAGGGGGCTGTGACTTTTTATTTTGGTAGGGGGTGTGTCTATGAGGCGAAGGGGCCTCATTGCGTAATGGAGAGACGCGAGAGTAGGACTAGGAGTAATGTGATTACCGGTAAGTAATAGAAACATTATCCCTCTCCACTAATTTATGATGGCTCAGAACTGCCACAACGCAACATTCCGATATCTCACCAGCAGTAACATTGAACACCCGTTATCTTGACATTTTTATTGATGCCTGAAAAATGCTGGACTCACAAGGAAGTTCCCATGCTTTTAAATTTATAAGTTATTTCTAAACACAGCACCCCCCATCAAAGTCAGCACCAGGTGCGGTTGCATCTCGCACCTCCCTAAACCCAGCGCTGATTAAAATATAACACCATGCAATAACAGTAGCATTAATCCTCATAATGCTAACTGTACAAAGGTAAACAAGCATTATTCCATAAAATCATGCACAAAAGATGCAAAACAGACATCCACTTAGTTGACTGACTGCTTGCAGTAAGAAAGAGGAAGGGCAATGATTAGGAGCCTACTTGTAAAGACACTAATAGGACGCCTGTCTGAACAGTATTTGTAGTCCAGCTACAGGGATACTGGGAAATGTAGTTTTTCTTCGTTGTGGATTACTTTTTCTATTAACTGGCTACTACTAAATAGAATTCAGGAAAGATAGTATAACATGAGCCTCCGGACTTCAAATACAATTGATGCTGTCTTTTGTGCAGCATTGTTTTGCGTGTGTGATCACACAAAACATTTGTAAATATGGGTTTACACATTATTCATATGAACTATGTGCCCTCGGTTAAGAGGCCTGTCCGACTTAGCCGTTGTTTCAAATTGTTGATTTTGCTTGGCAAGTTATTTTTCAATGTCATAGGTTGTTGAGATAGGTTTTAGCGCCTTGCAATGACTGTGTTCATCCGCTGCCATATTTACTTTGTCTTCTACGTTCCTTTATCTGTTTGTCAGAGGCATTGTCAATCAATCGTTTTTTGTAATCCAGAAAAACCTAAATAAGAGCACATACAGGCTTAACAGGTACAATCTTCAATGTTTGAGCTCCATCTAGTGGAAAGCTGTCGTTAAGAACGTTTTGTTAGCATTTCATGTTTTATACATGCCAGGAAGGCAGTAGACAGTAAGGGGGAGATTTTCCGAAAAGTCTGAGGTTTCAAGTTTCCCCGAGAACAAGACCGGGCGAGAGGCGCCTGCAGCGCGAGTCGTCTGGAGGAAGCAAGCTAAGTGACAAGGCAGCAATCATTTTCTATCAATGTTATGTCAAAGTAAATGAATATATATATATATATATATATATATATATTTAGTCAATTCAAAAGGCTCCAGAAGTTCAACAAGGCTGACTACTGAAAAAACTATAACACGTGTGTAAAAACGAAGAGAGACAAAAGTGAGGAAAGAGAGTACTTACCATATTAGCTGAGAGACAACTCTAAGAACCCTGTAAACCTGCAAGGGAGAAAAGAGGGACAGAGTTATTCTTCAGCCAAACTATTAATGATAAAGAGGAAAAGACAATTAAAACAGAACCCCATTTTAACAGGATACTCAATTGCCAGTGAAGTAAGTGCTCTTTCCCAATCCAAAATAATTAGGTCAAACCCTGCCACAGTTATAAGAAACCTAAACTAACTCATTGATGTTTATTGTTATATTAGTGTCAACTGGTAGCTGAGCAGAAGCCAAACCATACATACGAAGAGAAGCAAGGTCCTGCAGCACTAGGGTGGGTGAGCAGAGAAAAGGCATGCATTTAGGAATAGACTAGTGATGAATAGAGGGTAGGAGTGTAATGTTGTGTTATTGTTTTTAGGTTCCTCACATCTACCAAACTACCAGAAGGCAGAGACCAGAGGGAACCCACGCAGGACCATTCTCTTCTCTGTTTGTTATTTTATCCACACCCCCTTCCCTGGGAGTAATGAAGGGAGGGTTCAGGGACCTGACCCACCGACATTGCTCAAAGGGATTTGGGTTCTAGCATCTCTGTTCCCGTGCAAGACCTTGGCGAATCAGATAAGTAGAATCCTGACAGAGTGAAGTGCCAATTCTGGATAACGCATCTGCTTTCCCATTTTGGGCTCCAGGACGAAAAGTGATGACAAAGTCGTAGTCAGCGAAATACAACGACCACCTCAGCTGTCGTGGCGTAAGTGTTCGGGCCGTTTTCAAGAATTTTAAATTACGATGATCCGTAAACACCGTTACTTGGTGTTGAGCCCCCATCAAATAATGCCGCCACTCCTTAAAGGCGTCTTTGATAGCCAACAGCTCTTTCTCTGTGATGGTTTAGTTCACTTCTGCAGGTGATAATTTTCTGGATCTGTAGGCCACCGGATGCAACTGGCCCGTGGTTTTGTGTCTTTGTGACAGCACTCCTCCTACTGCTTGATCGGACGCATCAGTTTCTACATAAAAAGGCTCAGAGGGGTCAGCATGCAATAAAATTGGCGCTGTGGTAAAATCCTTCTTCAATGATTGAAAGGCCCTTTCTGCTTCTTCTGACCACTCAAACTTGGCTCCTTTTTTCAGTAACTTGGTGAGGGGGAGGATCTTCCTGGAGAACTCGCTAATAAATCTTCGATAAAAGTTAGCGAATCCTATGAAGCCTTGAACTTCCTTCACGCTTCTCGGAGATTTCCAATTTGTTACCGCTTCCACTTTGCGTTGGTCCATTACAATTCCGGAAGGTGACAATACGAAGCCCAAGAACTCCACTTTGGTTACGTCAAAGGCGCATTTTTCTAACTTCACAAACAACTTATTTTCCTGTAATTTCCGTAGCACTCCTCTCACTTGCTCGTGATGTCTTGCCACATCGGAAGAATAAATCAAGATATCGTCAATGTACACAATTGCACACTGATCGATAAATTCTTTCAAGACGTCGTTGATGAAGTGCTGGAAAGCGGCCGGGGCATTACACAATCCATATGGCATCACCTGGTATTCAAAAAGCCCAAATCTTGTCCGAAATGCCGTCTTCCACTCGTCTCCTTCCTGCATCCGGACTAGATGATAGGCCCCTCTTAGATCAAGCTTGGTATAGATTCGAGCCCCCTTAACTTGGTCTAGAAGCACTGAGATCAGGGGTAGAGGATATCTGTTCTTCTTGGTTATTTTATTTATGGCTCTATAGTCGATGCACGTCCGCAATTCTCCCTCCTTCTTCGGTACGAAAAAAAGAGGCGATGAAACCGGCGATTGGGACGGCCGAATGAAACCATTGGCAAGATACTTGTCCAAGTACTCCTTCAAATGCTGATGTGCCTTCTCGGTCAAGGCATAGACACGGCTGCATGGCAAATTTGACCCTGGCTCCAATTCTATCTTGCAGTCGTAAGCTCGATGTGGTGGTAAACGTTCTGCTTCCACTTCATTAAACACTTCTGCGAATTCCTTATAATCTTCTGGGATTTCTTGAACGTCGATTACACACAAGGAATGTTCAATAGTACATAAGGCCTGCGCTAGGGTGTTCTTGTCGGGTTGATTCCTTGAGCCAAAACAATTTTCACAACAGTAGCTTGAATCCATCACTATAGTTCTGGAACTCCAATCAATTGTAGGATTATGCTCCGTAAGCCAAGGGAGACCAAGAATTAATTGGAATTGTGGGGCATCTATCAAATTAAACTGGACTTCCTCCTGATGTCCTTCTCTGGTCGTTAACTGAATAGTTTCGGTATGACTCACGATGGGTCCTGAAGAAAGATTTGTCCCATCTACAGCACGTACTGGTTCACTCTTGGCCTTCCGGATTGCTTGAATTCCCACCCTTGTGGCAAAGTTTAAATCACAAAAGTTTCCCGTGGCACCTGAGTCACTCATCACGGATACTTCAGTCAAAGTAGTTTGTCTGAATTTTACTTCCATGGTTAAGATTAGATGCGGCTCTGCAGACTGTAACGTGTTTGCGACTTGATGTTCGTGTGGAGTTAATTCCTGAGTCGCACCCACCTGTTCAACTCCTCCCACAGGCGGTGCCATTAGTTTTCCTTCGGCTTAAATGGACCCTTGGGTTTTTTCGGACACTCCCGGACAAAATGGTTTCCGGATCCACAATACATACATTGATTGTTCGCCCTTCTTTTTTCCTTCTCTTCTTTAGTCAGAGGGCCCCTTATTGTCCCAATTTGGATCGGTTCCACTCCTGTATGATTGTCAGAGGTTTTAGCGCCGTCTGACCGAGCCCGGTCAAATCTCGGGGGTATAGTCTTAAAATCCTTTTTCTTCTCCCCACGCCGTTCTCCTTGACGGAAATCTATCTCTAACACTAAATCTATCAGTGCTGAAATTTCGGTAGGCCGATTGGGAATCTGAGCCAAGGTGTCTTTCAATTCATCTCTCAGTCCACGGTAAAATACTGCGGCTCTCTTACTCTCTGGCCAATTGGTTTCTACAACCAGCTTATTGAATTGAGCCAAGTATGCAATCAAGTCTCTGTTTCCCTGTCGAAGATCTAAAAGTTCGTTATCTACTACCTGAGAAATTCTCCGTCGGTCGAATATCCTTAGAAATTCTTGTTTAAAATCCTCAAAATTCCGTAGTAAGGGGTCATCTCTAGTGACTAGGGGCATAGACCACGCAGCTGCATCTCCGCTAAGATATGAGAGTATGAAAGCCACTCTAGACTGCGCGTCGGGGAAGATCGAAGGGCGGCACATAAAATGTAATGAGCACTGTGATAAAAATATCTGCGCTTTCTGAGGATCCCTGTTAAATCTCTCTGGAGCTGCCAGTGGAATAACCGGAGAGAGAGAATGTATTACTTGAGTGGTGGACCTATTAGTTGTCTCTAAAACTGGGTTCATGGCTTCCCTCTCTAAACTACTTGGTTGGCGTAGTCTTAACGCCAAGTCCGCAGTTTCTTTTCTGGCACTGATCACTTCTTGCCTCAAATTCCGATTTTCCTCCCTCACCGCTCCCAGTTCCTTCTGTATTGCATCTAAGATTGTACCTAAGGACTGGACATCAATTCCCTCCGCCATCTCTGTTCAGGTGCAAAGGTTACTTGGGCACTTCACTCTGTCAGGATTCTACTTATCTGATTCGCCAAGGTCTTGCACGGGAACAGGGATGCTAGAACCCAAATCCCTTTGAGCAATGTCGGTGGGTCAGGTCCCTGAACCCTCCCTTCATTACTCCCAGGGAAGGGGGTGTGGATAAAATAACAAACAGAGAAGAGAATGGTCCTGCGTGGGTTCCCTCTGGTCTCTGCCTTCTGGTAGTTTGGTAGATGTGAGGAACCTAAAAACAATAACACAACATTACACTCCTACCCTCTATTCATCACTAGTCTATTCTTAAATGCATGCCTTTTCTCTGCTCACCCACCCTAGTGCTGCAGGACCTTGCTTCTCTTCGTATGTATGGTTTGGCTTCTGCTCAGCTACCAGTTGACACTAATATAACAATAAACATCAATGAGTTAGTTTAGGTTTCTTATAACTGTGGCAGGGTTTGACCTAATTATTTTGGATTGGGAAAGAGCACTTACTTCACTGGCAATTGAGTATCCTGTTAAAATGGGGTTCTGTTTTAATTGTCTTTTCCTCTTTATCATTAATAGTTTGGCTGAAGAATAACTCTGTCCCTCTTTTCTCCCTTGCAGGTTTACAGGGTTCTTAGAGTTGTCTCTCAGCTAATATGGTAAGTACTCTCTTTCTTCACTTTTGTCTCTCTTCGTTTTTACACACGTGTTATAGTTTTTTCAGTAGTCAGCCTTGTTGAACTTCTGGAGCCTTTTGAATTGACTAAATATATATATATATATATTCATTTACTTTGACATAACATTGATAGAAAATGATTGCTGCCTTGTCACTTAGCTTGCTTCCTCCAGACGACTCGCGCTGCAGGCGCCTCTCGCCCGGTCTTGTTCTCGGGGAAACTTGAAACCTCAGACAGGATACCGGCGAACTCTCCTCAGCTGTATTCTGTCAGCGGCAAGACGTTTTGAACAATCTGCGATCGGCTAAAGAAAAGTACAAGGAATATGCCGATCGGAAGAGAAAAGCAGGACCTCTTTTGGTTAAAGGTGACCAGGTCTGGTTAAGTACCAAAAATTTGAGACTCAAAGGAAACAGAAAGTTTCAACCTCGATTTATTGGTCCGTACCCTATAAAAGAACAAATCAATCAGGTCACTTACCAATTGGAACTGCCACCTAAGTTGAAAATACACCCAGTTTTCCATGTTTCACTGTTAAAAAAGGTTTCCACAAGTCTGAGGAGCCATCTACCGCCAAAACCAATCCAGTTGGAAACTGGAACAGAGTTTGAAGTCAAAGAAATCTTGTATTCCAAGTGCTCCAAAGGCAAACTGTATTATTTGATAGACTGGAATGGCTATGGTCCAGAGGAGCGGTCTTGGGAGCAGGAAGAGGATGTTCATGCGCCAAGATTGGTAAAATCTTTCCATCAGAGATTCCCTACCAAGCCAAGAAGGGAAGGACCTACCTTGTTGGGGGGTACTGTCAGGACTCAAGCTGTGGGTTCTGTCATTACCAATCCAACTGCGTTAGGGAGAAAATCAAGATGCTCTCCAGACACTTGGGCAGATAGAGTACGATCCTGGAGATGCAAGATGGCCGCCGTCGTGGCCAGCGTAAAAGACAATGGACGTTCTAGTCTTCCAGATCCTAGCTGCTGAGATTACTATGTGAAGCGCGAGCGTCATGAAAAACGCGCACTTCACTGAAGACCCTAGCTGAGGAGGTTCGTCGTATCCTGTCTGAGGTTTCAAGTTTTCCCGAGAACAAGACCGGGCGAGAGGCGCCTGCAGCGCGAGTCGTCTGGAGGAAGCAAGCTAAGTGACAAGGCAGCAATCATTTTCTATCAATGTTATGTCAAAGTAAATGAATATATATATATATATATTTAGTCAATTCAAAAGGCTCCAGAAGTTCAACAATGCTGACTACTGAAAAAACTATAACACGTGTGTAAAAACGAAGAGAGACAAAAGTGAAGAAAGAGAGTACTTACCATATTAGCTGAGAGACAACTCTAAGAACCCTGTAAACCTGCAAGGGAGAAAAGAGGGACAGAGTTATTCTTCAGCCAAACTATTAATGATAAAGAGGAAAAGACAATTAAAACAGAACCCCATTTTAACAGGATACTCAACTGCCAGTGAAGTAAGTGCTCTTTCCCAATCCAAAATAATTAGGTCAAACCCTGCCACAGTTATAAGAAACCTAAACTAACTCATTGATGTTTATTGTTATATTAGTGTCAACTGGTAGCTGAGCAGAAGCCAAACCATACATACGAAGAGAAGCAAGGTCCTGCAGCACTAGGGTGGGTGAGCAGAGAAAAGGCATGCATTTAGGAATAGACTAGTGATGAATAGAGGGTAGGAGTGTAATGTTGTGTTATTGTTTTTAGGTTCCTCACATCTACCAAACTACCAGAAGGCAGAGACCAGAGGGAACCCACGCAGGACCATTCTCTTCTCTGTTTGTTATTTTATCCACACCCCCTTCCCTGGGAGTAATGAAGGGAGGGTTCAGGGACCTGACCCACCGACATTGCTCAAAGGGATTTGGGTTCTAGCATCTCTGTTCCCGTGCAAGACCTTGGCGAATCAGATAAGTAGAATCCTGACACATTTATTACTATTATTGAATGTATTTTGAGTAAGGGTAGGCGGAATGTTCTGTTCTGCCCTCAGATTTGGTGGAATTTTGGCCTCTCTACATTACTCTTTAACGTGGAGTTCTGACCAAATTCCACCAATCGCCACGTGGCTGAATTTTTTCCAGAATATGCAAGCGAAATTTGGCATCCTCTAAGGTGATTTTCTAATGCGGGCAGTCAAATGCATTCGAGAACAGTCGTAGTCAAAGGGCTGACGTTCAAGTAGATTTGTTGCCCCTCAGATACATTTTCTACTCAAGTGACTGCAAAATCAACTCAAATGGTCACACACTTTTGGGCAATGCAGGGTGCAGTTCACATTTTTAGCGCTGTTCATGATACCAGCACTGAATTTCACTGCAAGCCACGCGAGTTGCATATTTTCTGCCAGTTGGCAGAATTTTGTGGAATCTCGCAGAGTTTTTCAGAAATTCCACGAGTTCTGCCCACTCCTAATTTGAAGTTGTCAGTCTGTGTTCTACCCCAGATATACCCTCCTTTCCACCCATGCCTTGGACTGCTCGGCCCACACTGCTAATGAGAGGGTATTTGGCATAGGTGCTCAAGATTCATAGTAGGTCAAAACCAGGGACATTGGTAATAAAAGGACTCAACCCCCACGCATTGGGACCAGTAGCTCCTGCATGTCCTGCAGTCCTCTGAAAGAGGTTCTGACAGCTGGATTTTGTACAAAATGTGTCGCAAATCATGCTTCAGTGAGAACCCTTTATTAAGGAAGTATTAAATCCCTTTAATTCGTTATGTTTATTAATTCATGTTCTCATCATCAAATTAAGGGCAGGTAATTAATACCAGTACAGATAAACATAAGCCATAAAAATGGTCTGAACACTTTAAACCCAATGCATTCAGTTATAATAAGTAACAAGGCAAATGTTAACACACATTTTGAATGATCAAATAAAATTCCAAAGAGATTTGGCATAAGAGCGTAACATCCCAATGCATCATGCCTGCACCACTAGTATAATAGTCTGTCTTTCATTACAATACTAGTTCACAAAACCAATATAGTACTGATTTAATGTAAATAAAATATGAAAATCAATGTGTAACCTTTACAGTGGGTATTCACTAAAAGTATTTGAAATAATCTGCTGTTTATAAAAACAAACATGTTGTCCCTATTCAGTTTCAAGGCATTTCCTGAACCTGCTAAGCCATATGTTATGCCAAAAATAGTATATAAAACTATATCAGCACAATTTATTTCATCATCATATAAACAAACATATAAAAACATTCAGAAATAATTACCTGTACTCAACTACAAAATATTAAATTGGCTTCTTTCCAGATGAAAATATTTTGTCTACAGAACATGTCAGCAATGAAACACTTTAAATGTAAAAAAATGTTGTTCATTCTATCCTAATTTAACTGGTCTTTTGGTCATTCCCACATACTATTTATGAAGATTGTGTGCAGAATGCAGTACACATAGAAAGAGGAAAAAACAAGAAGAAATAAAGATATTTCTCATCTTTACGCCTCTCCTGTGGAGGAGCATATTATTGGCACATTCCTAGGTTTACCTGTTCTAGTAAAACTGGTAATGTGTCAAAATCCATAGGTGTTGTGTGGGAACACCCATGCAACACTCATGGATACTCCTCCCTGGCTCAGAGTAATGCAACGGAGAGATTTGTGTTGCGTTACATTACTTGAGATTTATGAAGCCACACATAGCAACACAAGGTGGCCTTGGTGGCTTCATTAACCCCTTAGCTGTGGCGGCTATTCCGCCGCAGCGCTAAGGGAGAGGCGGGGCCGCGCGGCGCTCCCGTACTAATGACGGAACCGCTCCGTCACGGCCCTCGGGTGGGCTATGCTTGTGACGGAACGGTTCCGTCACAGCCCCGCCCGCTCTTTAGAACGTCAGCGCAGGTGCAGAATTCACGCCACGCAGGCGCGGCGAGAGGGCCGTGACGGAACCGTTCCGTCACCAGCACCGCCCACCCGAGGCTCGTGATGGAACGGTTCCGTCACGAGCACACAAAGGGTTAATCTCTTTTCACATTTGTGTCGCTCTTGCACCATGTTGCGTTGTGCAAAAGCAATGCAAAGGGTCTCATAAATATGCCCCTACGTTTTTACATGGGCAAGATATTGCATAAATACAATTACTTATACACTTCAAAAGTATAGCAAATTAATTTTCTTACTAGTATAGGGATAAGTTATATCCTCTCCTTTCAAAATATATGTGCACTTAGTGCATGTAGAAAATGATCCTTTTATATTTTGTTGTATACACCTTTGTCATTTTAGTGTCCATGGTGACCGAAATTACTTTTACTATAGTCATGCTCTGTTTCTATTGTTTGATATAAAAAATAATGGTTTTATTGAAAGACACTTAATATACCATGTATTTCTCTATTCATTATTAGTTTCTATAAAGCGCAATCTAAACCTACATGGAGCCAGAGTGGTGTGGCATTAGTTGTTGACATGTTGCACAATGATTACAGTATAAAATAAAATAATGGAATAATACAGATTTACAACCGGAGGAGCAGGCCGACGAGCATTATCATTAACACATTCCACTAATTAAGATAATGGAGATTAAGATAATAGAGATAAAGGATGATAGATGTTATATATGACCTCTCTAGGGAGTATTGTTTATGATGTAAGTCATGTTATGCTTGTCTTTAAGTCAGTAACACATAATACCTTTGAAAAATGTTCTTTTAACATGATGAATCTATAAACTCTCGTTCTGAAATGTCTCTCAATTTCTAGTAATTCCTTTTGAAACGCCTGCACCTTCGAAATAATACTCTTAGTGCAATAATTTGACTGAAGGGTTAGTGCTGTTTCAAATATGGAGGATGAACCTTGAATAATGTAGGTAGTTATTACCTGTAAGCTTTTGTAAGCATTATTATTCCATTGATAGGGAGATTTAAAAATGTCAACATCTAAAAGTTCTTATTTGTGTCATTGATTTCAGCTGTAAATCGAATTCTCCCTGCAGTCTTGTAGCTCTGCAATGCTAGCCTCAAGTTCCATTTTGGTACCTGATCACAACTGAAAAATGCTGATCAAAATAATATATAACAAATCTTAGATGTCTTTTCCAAACGAGGTTCTAAAGAATATTTTTTTTCACATATGTCCGTTTATGCACAAGGAAGTGATGGAGCTACATTTCAGGCTACAGAGGTGACAGTTCGTTATAGGTAGAAATTGTTGTTCCATTCAAAGTATTCGTCTGTCCAAAATTAATAATGTAAAAGTGGTAAATATTTCCCATGCTCCTCTGTCTGTGTTTAGCAGGAATAACTAAACTTTTTCTAAAACCAGTTTGAAAATTCCTAAGAAATCTATGGTATCTTTGATGAATGACACTCCACGCTTCTGCAGTTTGTAAAAATGACAGATTTTGAAAATGTTAATCTATCCCTGATGCTGTTGGCATCAAAAGAGAAACCTTTTCCTAGAGTAATTTTGACAACATATATACAAAATGATGATTAGGATATTTTTGTACCAGAAATATTGATGTCGTTGTTGAGCCCCAATTAGAAATTGGGTTTCTGGTTAGCAGAGGTATGCACCCTGTCCAAGCAGGAACCACAATCCCAGTCAGGGTAAGTCAGATGCGCACCATCAATTAACCTGTGCCAACTCTCTGGTAGCTTGGCACAAAGCAGGCAGGTGTAACTTAAGAGTCTAAAGTATGTGTGCAACACTTCAAACTGTACAACAATGAAAACACCACAAAAAGACTCCACACCAGTTAAGAAAAATTGCCTTTTTTATGAACGAAACAAGATCAAAATGACAAAAATGCAATAAGTATAACCAGAGTTGTGAATTTTGAAAGATTAAATCAAATAAAGTGCTTAAAAACTTACAGCACCAACCAGGGCTATCTGGTCACGCTAGACCTGGGTAAATCCAAAAGTTCAGGCTGACCGTGAAGGAGCACGGGTGGGATACGGGGATCAGCCTTCTGAAAAGAACCTTAGAAGCATCGTCTTTGATGGAGCCGAAATGCGGGAAGCTAAGAGTTGATGTGTGTTCGTCAACCTCAGGATTGAATGTGATGCGTCAGAGCTGAGCCATGCATAGTCGAGGATGTGTCAGGACTAGAGTTGAGAGGTAGGAAGCAGGGAGCCTATGTGCTGTTGAACTGCTGATTTTCAGACAATAAGTTAGCACCGAGCTACTCAGTCGGAAATGCATCGGAAACTGGAGACAATGCATCGTGTAGTTGGCGATGCAATGTCTGTGGTCCGTGCAGCAGTAGCGATGCATCAGCGTCAAGGGAGATGCACTGGTTCCGATTGGCCCACTGTTGTCGGTGCGTGAATTCTAGCAGTTGCAGCACTTTATACCCAGTTCCAAGATCCGATGACTGGATTGGCACCATCTGGCAGGTCAAGACTTCCAGCAAGCAAAGTCCAGGTGCTGTTGCAGGTTGATTAAAATTCTTTGAAGTCCCTGAGACTTAGATCTGGTTAAAAGCCTGCCTGCCCTTTGGGTCGCTCTGGGTTCAAGGGAGATTGGTCCAGTCCTTTCTCAGCTGGGCAGTGTAGCAGGCAGCAGGGCAGCACAGCAGAAAAGCAGTTCTTCCAGAGCAGCTGCCCAGCAGACTAGCAGTCCTTGTAGCACCGTGGCAGTCCTTCCACCTGGCAGAGTCTTCACAAGTCCAGAAGTGTACTGAAGTGGTGGTGTCAGAGGTCCAGTACTTATACCCAGGTGTGCCTTTGAAGTGGGGGAGACTTCAAAGATATGACTTTGAAGTGCACAGAGCCCCTGCCTTTCCTGCTCTGGCCCCAGACTCACTACAGGGGGTATTCTGCCCCTTGTGTGGGGACATGAAACAGCCTATTCAGGTGTGTCAGCTCCTCCCTCTCATCCTGCTCAGGATGGCCCATAAGGATGTGGATGGCCTATCAGTCACACCTAAGCTAACTTTGTGTGTGACTGTCTAGAGTGAAGGCACAAAGTCCAGCTGCCACCCACCCCAGACATGTATTTAGAGACAGGCAGAAGGCACCTAATGGCTAAAGTAAGAAAATTTCAACTTTCTAAAAGTGCCAGTTTCAGAATTACAATTTAAAATCCGACTTCACCATAAGTTGTGATTTTAAATTGTGATTCCAGAGACGACATATTTGAAGGTCATATCTCTTCCCAATTGGAAATTACACTAATAAAATGTAATAAGGTAATCTCAGCGATACCCTATTGGAGAAATAGGCCTTGAAGCAGTGAAAATTGATTTTAAGAGTTTTTCATTGCCCAGACATGTAAAAGTTAAAAGTACAGGTCCTACCCTTTAAATACACTGCACACTGCTCCTGGGATACACCCCATACACTGCAACCTGCACCCTTTCCACAGCCTACGTTAGGGGTGACCTATATGTATTAAAATGGAAGGATTAACGCTGGCAAGAGGTTTAACTTACCAGGACAACATGGCAGTTTAAAACTGCACACATAGGCTCTGCAGTTGCAGGCCTGAGACATGGTTAATGGGCTACTTAAGTGGATGGCACAATCAGTGCTGCAGGCCCACTACTAGTGTTGAGTGTACATGCCCTGGGTACATGTATGCCACTTTACTAGGGACTTATATGTAAATAAAATATGCTAATTGGGCATAAGCCAACATTACCAAGTTTAGAGGAGATAGCACATGCACTTTAGCACTGGTTTGCAGTGGTAAAGTGCTCAGATCCCTAATGTAAAAAAAAACAAGGTCAGAAAAAGAGGAGGAGGAAGACAAAATATTTGAGGTGACCCTTCCGAGAGTGCAATTTTCCAACAGCCACTGATTCTCCTCTGCTATTTGAACATCATATTTAATCAATGTCAAATATTCATAAGTCAGATCAGTCTCCAATTTCATGTAGGTGTTAAAAGCTGTGACATTTTTCTTGCATTTCTGGTCATAATAATCCTTGTACATTAATACAACAGAACCGCCTTTTTGGTTTTTGGCTTCCCTCACTGATAATTTCTCACCTGCTCACAGTTTTCCAGGTCTTGAATTTTCAGGCAAAAGGTCATTGTTTTAGTCAAATTTCTTAAATCTAATAACTTTAAATCCTTTTTATAAATGCATTTTCAAAAAATATAGGGCCAGATGTAGGTAAATACTATTTACCTATTCTTAAATACCGAATTTTACCGATTCGGTATTTAAGAATAGGTAAATAGTATGTAGGTAATTTTTCAGTAAATTTTACTGAATCTGTAAAAATCAGTATTTACTGAATCGGTATTTACCGATTCGGTAATTGCCATTCATTCCTATGGGCCTGGAGGCCCATAGGAATGAATGGCAATTACTGAATCAGTAAATACCGATTCGGTAAAAGGGGGAAAAGATTGAAGGGTGGCAGGGTGTCACTTTGACCCCCTGTTGCACCCCTCAATTGTGTATGGGTGCACATGTTGCAGACATACATGTCCTAAGGGCATGTATGTCTGCAACATGGCACTGAAGCAATTTGCATAAAATTGCTTTTTGGGGGGGGTTTGTTATTTACCACCAACTTGTAGTTGGTGGTAAATAACAAATCCTAACATGGGATAAGCACTCATTTAAGTGCGCCCTACATTAGGAATTCGGTAATTTACCGAATCGGTATTTAGGAAATCGGTAATTTACAGATTCCTTAAATTACTGATTCTTTAAATTACAGAATCCTTCATTTCAGCCCCTACATCAGAAAAGCCTATTACCGGTCGGTAACTGTCGAACTGCGTTAATTTCGGCCATTACCGACCGGTAATAGCCTTCCTACATCTGGCCCTAGGTCTTGTAATTCTCCATTGGATAAAATAATGGTTTTGGTTTTAAGTTTTCCAACTCATTAGGATTTTCACCAGGATATAGTAATTATAAAGAAAAGAACAATTTCATTTCATTTTTCTGATCACTGTAAAGGATTCGGCTTTAGCACCAAAACAAGATGATGAACGTATCTGTATAAATTCAAATATTCTAGTAAAGTAAATTTTTCCCTGCTATTTATGATTAGTTAACAACCTCAAAGTTAATTTTTAGGTCTCGCCTAGTGTTGTAGCGCATGCTCTGTTGCTTTGCAAGACATGCAGTATACAGTATAGCGGGGGGAGCACCACTCACTCTCCGCCTACCTGTTTGATTGGCTGAAATCCTAAATGCTGCATTCTGATTGGTTTTGGGCTTGTTAGTCCCACCTCCTGACGGCCATGTAGTCATTTTTGTCCTTCCATGGCTATCTACCCTTTTACTTTAAAAACTATTTTGTTTCCCTGCCTCCCCTGTTCCCTCTTGCAGTCCATGACTTCGCGTTCCCACCACCACCCCCCCTCCCATTTGTGCCTCATTCGATGCCCGCACTTCCGCTTTGAATGCAATCGGTCTCGTGTAAATACGAGTCCTATTGCATTTTAAATGCTTGTTTGTCCTTTGATTGGCTGGGTGAATTCGCACCCTATTTTGCCTGACCTGTCCAGAACATTTGCGCAATACAGACGGCTATCTGACGCATGCATACAGCAGCCGCCATGGATTTCCGATCACTCTAGCGTACTCCTCGGTAGCTGCCACCGCTATTAATGGCCTTTTGATTAATATTCACTTGTAAGTCAATATATTTTTATTAAACTGTGCCGGCTTCTGATTAATGGACCTTGGCGTGGTTTGGCCGACCGTGGTGGCATCATACATCTAATAGACCCAGGTGGGGGGTTCGGTGAAGGGGCTGACTTTTGAGGTGCACAGAAGCCATCAGCATCGCTAGAGACCAGGTGCCAAGAGAAGTGTTCGAGGTGGGCCTGTGGCCTCCAGAGCTATCGAAAAGTGTGGTGTGTGCCACGGAGAGTGCCTCACCCACATATTTATGCCAACATAATATAACCGTACGGGCGGACAAGACTTAAAAGATTGCAGCTTTCTCCAGCTATGTCCGATTCATCTAAAAGTTTACTATTAGTGCTAAAGAGATCCAACAGTGTGTAAATCCCCCAATAGTGTGTGAATCCCCTAACAGCATGAGCTACCCACAGGGATCTTAACTCACTCTAGCAGAGCAGTGTGAGCACCCTCCAGCATTGCAAGCTTCCTTCGGTATTGTGTGATATTCCCAAGTCAGTTTGAACAAAAGTAGATTCCTCCCGCATTGCAAGCCTTCTCCAGAGTGCCAGCTTCCTCCGGTAGCCTGAGCATCCCTAGCAATGTGTGAGATTTCCCCAGCATTGCAAGCTCCTCTATCAGTGTGAGATTTACTTCAGCAGTGCGAGTTTTGTCTGCCATTGCTCTTGGACTCCAATAATGCGAGCTTCCACCAGCAGTGCGAACGTCAACATCCAACAGAGCAAGCTTCATCCAGCAGCGCAAGCTTCACCCATCAGCACGAGTTCCCTCTGTCATTACTCTTGAGCTCCCACAATGGGAGTTTCCCCAGCATGGTACTTTTCCTGCAGCACTGAGAGAAACTGTGAGCTGCAAGCTTCTGCTAGCAGTATGAGCTTCCCCAGCAGAAAGAACTTCCTCTAGCAGAGCAGTGTGAGATTAAATAAGCATTACAATTTCCTCCAGCAGTGTGTGAGATTCTCCCAGTATTGCGAGCTTTCCCCAGCAGTGCAAGCTACTCCAGCAGTGCAAGCTTCCTTGGGCAGTGTAAGCTTCCTCCACTTGCTTGAGATTCCCTCCATAAGTGTACGATTCCCCCATGAGTGTAAAATTCCCCCATAAGTGTAAGATTCTCTTGGCTGTATGAGCTTTCCAAGGCATTCTGAACGTGCGCCAGTAGAGCAGTGTGAGATTCTCCTAGCATTGCAAGTTATTTTCCAGCAGTTTTAGCTTCCTCCAATAGCCTGATCTCCCCTAGCAGTGTGTGAGATTCCCCCAGGATTGCAAGCTTTCGCCATCATTGTGATATCGGGTGATATTGTGATATCAAGTATCAGCCCATACCAGGAACAGCAGTTCTTTATAATCGTGAAGCGGGAGATAAAATTGGAGGGCTGGGGTCTGTATGCTGCCTTCATGGGGTTCAATGATACAAACCTATAAAGTACGGAGGGCTAGGAGTGAAGTAAGGGAAGAGGCTAGAATGTGTTGTTGCAGGCAGGGTGACAGTGGCCATGGCAGGGAGTGACATCAGCAGAATAGATTGTTGGCATGGAGTAGCTTAGTCATTACTGATGTCAAGGAAGTAACATGAGCAAAGTTGCTATAGCTATGGGTTTAGCGTGATGAGGAATATTGATGACAGGGAAGTGGCGTCTGCATGAGAGGCTGTTGGCCTAGTGCCTATGGTGGGGATGCAGCAGGAGTATGATATGAACAGGAGAGACTGTTGACAAAGTATTTAGTGGGGGATTAGTAAATGGAGATGGTGGTAGGGAAGTGACTTCAGCAGGAGAGATGGTTGGCCTAATGTTTTGTGGGAGAGGCAGTGGTGAGGTGGACAATAGTAGCAAAAGTGGGCGATAGGTTGGCCTGACGGCCGCATTTAGTGCTTATCAAGACGGGGTGTTTTATAGCAATTGCTTCAACTAAAAAGTGGGTCCAGGTGGTCCAATGGATAATATGGTGCGTAGCTAAATACTTATAAGGTCCCAAAGGTGAGACCGATTGCATTGCAAATGCTTGTTCTTCTTTCCTTCCATGCTCTTTTTGCAAGTCTGCCTCTGATCTTTCTCTAGCTGTACTTCCACTTTTAATGCCGGGTAAACAGGTTATTCCATGTCTGATTCGATTGAAGACACAAAATACTTTCCAGATGTCATATTCTGATCGTAAGTTTCCATTTTGTATCTGATTTTTCTCTACCGATATCCTTCTGCCCAGGTACATATTACATTTTTCAATTTAGTATCACATGTATGTGTGCCTATTTTTGTTTTTTCGTAGTCTGATTTTAATTTTATCCAATCTGATAATGATATAATTGATAATGTTATCCCATTTTGAAGCATCAAACTCTTTTGTCAAGATCTCCTTAAGCACTTGTATCTATTAATTCAAGTAAAGTTTTGGAAAGTTCCTCTCTGGATAGTAACACCCAGTCCAACGACCATTTATATGATTTTATACTATTTATTCACAAAATCTTTTTGATCTTTACAGATCAATGGCCCATAATCATCAAAGAATTACATTGGCTTGCATTATGCAAAGTAACTCAAGAGCGACGCAAAACCTAGGTGAGATTAACCAAGTCACGCAAGGTCACCTTGCATGGCCCTGCGTTGCTTGATAAATCGGGCGTATTGCAAGGCAGCTCAAGTCACTTCCTTACATTACTCTGCCCCAGGGAGGTGTTCCATGGATTCTGAAGCATTCCCAGATGTACCTATACTGGTAGACCTGGGAAAGCATCACAATGTTACGCCTTTCCTTGGAAGGCGTAATGAGGAGAAATATATTTTTTTCTCATTGTTTTTCCCTCTTCCAAATTTATGGCTGCGTTCTGCATCATGTCACATAAAAAAAGAAAAACGGCTCAAAGAATTGCACCTTCCTTCACAAAAACAATCCTGTCTGTAACGTAGGCACCCTTGCACTATTGTGCAAGTGTGCCTGCACTGGCACTGGCCAGCAGTTTGTGCACCAGCGCAGGCAGAGAGCAGGAATGAGCCATATCTTGATAGATTCGGCAAATTTTGCCCTCTCTCTTTCACGCACCTCAGCGCAGCAAGATATCTTACATTGATCCAAAACTTTTAAGGTGGGGAGTCATACTCTGGCAGAGGTTCCAGCCTTTTCCTACATGGTGGGGGGGGGGGCTATATGGTGCTAATTTGAGTAGGAAACTGGGCTCATGGTCACAAGACAATATAGTTAAGCTTTTTCAGCCCCAGTGCATCTCTATTGTGTTATATGGCAGTTAAGTAAGGGGTTACATAAGGGCCAAAAAGATTCAGCTCGCAGAAAATAAATTTTTAACACGTATTTGGCGGGTCCCACAAAGCACCCCTGCCTTCTCTATTTATGGGGAACTTGGCATAAGATACATTGGCGACCTTATTGCTCTCAGGCCCTTGCTGTGATGGCTCATGATATGGACTGGAGAGGGATCCCAACTCACCAGACTGATTTTCTCAGATAGTCTGTCCCCTGGCCCCATTCATAAACACCCCTTGATTGCCATCTGAAGACAGCTTTTACCAGCATGGGCAGGGCTGGCATATACCACAACTATCACTCTCTGCGCCCTCTGGAGGTCAAAAGGGTGTGGGGCTTGTTTCTCAAGAATGCTTTTCTACACCCTGAACACATAGAGCTTGTGAAACCCATGGTACAGACCATTTGTTATTAAGAATTGTTCAGGATATGGAGCCATTTCTTTCCCTCTTATTAAATTATATATTTGGGATGATAAGATTCAGGTTCACCTATTACACCATTTTCTGGCCACCCCTAGTGGTAGGTCTCGGCCTAGTACCTTAAGGCCCCATCGCTGCGACAATATGTCTCCACAGGATACCTTTCACTTTGTGTTGTTCTGTAAATATTTTAGCATGCCCAGGACGCAGTTCCTTTTCCTGTTGATGAAAGTTTAGAATTTTTCACAAGCTCGCCCGGCACTTATGTATTAGCAGCTTCTGCCGAACAAGCACATCTTTTTTGTCCGTTTCATGCTTTTTGCGTGCTGCTTTGAGATCCAGAAGTTCCAGACTTGATTAATCGTGAAGTAGTATATGAGATCATCTAATGCATTGTACTGTTGATTCAATCACATCCCTTTTTAACGTTTAAGCTGTTACAAGATTGAATGCTTACTCGTTTTTATAGTTCTATAAGCACATTTTTATGATTTAACCCCTTGCATGCGCTGCGAATTTTCACACTGTGCGGCCGTTTTGAAGAGTGAGCGGGATCATGACGGCCCCCAGCCGTCATCAGCACACGCCCACCGTGATGCATGACGGCCGGGGGCCGTCATCAGCATGGGAGGGGTTAATGCTCTTTTATCGTTGCATTTATATTTGAATAAATATTTATATGGTGATGAGCTATTGCACAGAGCAGACAGCTTTTAACTTAAGAAAATGTATTAACATTTATTATCACCAAGGACATCTGGGCCCCCCTCACGGCATATCTGTTAACAGCAGGTGTGGCTGTCTCTCCTGCTGTAACCAAGGAGCATGTAGTCCCTGATCAATCTAGCACAGTTGTCTGTAATTATGATTCTGCATAACTATACTCTAATGCATACTGATTTCCGCAAATGTCTTGGGCTGTACATGCTTGGGGTTTGTCTTATTGCTGATATGTGAAACATTGCTGTATTCGCAAGAGTAAATTAAAAACAATAATATTATTACCAAAACTGTTAAACATATCGAAAAAAGAACACACTAAAACTCCCACTCCAAGTTATAAAAATAGAGTATAATTCACTAAAGAAAATGATGAAATTCCAATAAAGGGATCTGTAGATATGAGCTTTAAAAGTTTTAGGAATAAAAATAGCATCAAAAAGCATTAAGCACCAACTGCAGTCATCTGGTTGCTCTTGACCTGGACCCAGGGGCAATTTAAGGCCCACTATGAAGGATTGCAGTCAGATACAGCAACGACACACACCCCTTGCAAGACCACACTTCCCAGCAGCCGCCGCTACTGGGAGGAGTCTTTCTGCCTGTTTTCCTGCAGCCAGCACCATATAGCTGGGCGCCACCTCCCGCATCATGGGCCTGCACCGGACCCTTGCCAGACCCCACATTCCAGCAGCCTCAGCTATTGGGGGGAGACTTGGTGCCTGTTTCCTACTGCCGGAGCCATATAGCTGTATTCCACCGCCCGCATAGCACGACTGCATCCAACCTTTGCAAGACAACAACTCACAGCTACCTCCACTAAAGGAAGAAGCCTTGCTGCCTGCTTTCCTGCCTCCAGAGCCATATCGCTAGGTGCCCCCTTCCACAATGCGCAACTGCACCAGAATCTCGCAGGACCACACCTCCTAGATGCCGCCACTAATGAGAGGAGATGTGCTGCTGTTTTCCTGCCTCCAGCGCCATATACCTGTGCCACACCTCCCACATTGCGGGACTGGACGGCACCCTTTCAAGACCACACCTCCCAACAGCTTTTTCTACTGGGATGAGTCTTGCTCCCTGTTTTCCCGCCGCTAGCGATATAGTTGGGTGCCACCTCCAACATTGTGGGAACCACGTGGGCAATGCCTGAATGAAGCCCGGACCAAGGGCATGTCTGTATCCTCCTGGAGGAGACTGGGCTAGGCCCCCCATCTTTCACTGCCATTTCAGCTACTGTCGCCCTACCTCCATCTCCGCCACTCTCTCCCATTTTCTGTGCTTCCGCTCAGCATCTATTCTGTTTCTCACCAGCTTGCTTCCCTGCAGTGCTCTCTCCCCTGACCCCTGGCAGACCGGTCCTGCTATGTGTGCCCTTCACTGTCTGCCTGTCCTGTTCTCCGTGCCAGCCTAAATTTCTTTTGCCCCACTAGCCTATCGCTTGCCCCGCAGAACCGCCAGTGCCCCCCCACTGTTATCCTATGGGTCATCCATCCCCCGCACTTTCACCTCTTGCTCCCATCTCTGCCGTGTCTGGTACCTCCCCCTGTGGAGGCCACCGCCACTACTGTTCCTCTCCCTACTCCAGTCCCGCTTCCCTCAGGCATAGAGACCAGAGTGCGACCATGCAGCCAAAACACGCAGAGGGCACACTGCATGCATGCCTGGTCTGTGCTGAGCACCAGTATCTCAACCGAAACGGACTGCCATTGCTTCATCTCGGACAAACCACGAGCCCTAAACCCCTGTATGCAGGACAACAAAAACTGCATCCATACCTCCCCCAGGACCACCAAATGCCCTTTTTCCTACTGGAACTACCACTTTGCCTGCATCACCTGGGATACCACCCAATCCACTCTCATCAGCAACATCATGTCACACACACCCACCAACAAAGCAGACACCAACACCTCTGAAGAGATCAACTGCTTGCTGTTTAACAGATGCTCACTCGGAAAACACACCTCGGAAATCTGGGACACCATCACAACCCATGCCCCGGATGCCATCTTCAGCTCAGAGACTTGGCTGAATCCCGCATCTGCACTGGACGTTGCCACATTCACCTACGAGAGATACAAGATCGCGCACCAGAATCGATCCATTCAAAACGTCAGCATCATTGTCATAAACTACAAAGAGACGCTAGAATACTGAACCACCATTGACAACACCATCCACTTCATGAAGCACCTCAACTTCCAACTCTGAACAAACAGCAAAACCACCATCTGAGGCACCCTCACCTACAGACCTCTGGGACCCAACTCTGCCTTCTTCAAAGCCACCCCCAACTACATCACCCCTATTGCCATCAACTTGAATCTGTACATCTTCTTAGGAGACCTCAATTTTCACCTTGAGAACACTGACTATGCCAACAAGGCCATCCTCCTAGAAAATGTGGCCAACCTCGGACTCAAGCAACTGGTCACCGACCCCACCCACACCGCAGGACACATGCTTGCCACATCTTCTCAGCGAGCAACAGAGTAAAAAATACCCACACCGAGGAGCTCACTTGGACCAACCACAAATGCCTCCGCTCCGTCATCTCCGGACCCCCCAACACTTCCACCTCCACTCCCAGTGAGACACGGTAACGCTAGTCAAAGGTATCAGACCATTAATGGACCAACGCACTCAATTCCTGCACACCCACCACCACCGAAGACACTGAACAAGCCGCAGACAATTTTGCTAACTAAATTATGACAGGGGGTGACAAAGTCGCTCTGAGGCGCACTACCAACCCCAAGAAATTAATATGACACCCCCAACTAGTTTGCAGCAGAACTAAAAACCCAGAAACGCAACTGCAGACAGAAGCAAAAGAGACAGCACATCTGTAAGACCCTCGAGGATGCCCTCAACTATACAATCACCTCCTGAAAAATACCAAGAGGTCTTCCATAGCCACCTACATCAATGACAGCTCCAAAAACAGACAAGAACTTGTCAACATAGTCAAGGAGTTCACCAACCTCGCAGCAACTGAAAACAACATCACACCCTCACAAGCTCTCTACGACACCCTCACAGGCTTTTTCCACAACAAAACCTTTGCACACCGAGCCCCGCCAAGGACAGCATCAACCTCCTCATGCCGACAAATGCCCACCCACACCAGTTCACCTCAGAGAAATATGGAACGATGGGACAACTATCGAGGTATATATCTCGAACCTCTCTTTCCAGCCACCTGTGCAGAAGATTTGCCGTTAGGATCAACAACTAGGAACGCACATTTTGATTCATTGTTCGTACATTGATATGTCACGATATGAGTCACTACCACAAATTACATGGATGTATGCTGTGACACTGTTGTACATGGTTTATGATGCTTTCTTTTGTTTGATTCAGACACGTGTATCTTTTATTCTTCACCGACCTTATTATAAAATGTTGACATCTTTATCAATGCCATTCCATGTATATGATGTATTGGCCTGGCTGCTCCTGGGCTAAATTTGCCCGTCAACAATAACATTTTGTTGTGAAAAAAAACACCCTCATCCTCCTTGACCTCTATGCAGCTTTCACCACTGTATATCATCACACACTGATCAATAGACTCCACCAGATCAGAATCCAAGGAGCAGCCTTCAAGTGGATCACATCCTACCTCACAGGAAGAAGGCAGAAGATCATCTCCACTCCCTACTCCTCGCTCCCAAAGAACATCACCTCTGGTGTACCTCAAGGCTCATCCCTCAGCCCAACGCTCTTCAACGTATGCATGATACCCCTGGCCAACATTTTCAATAGTCATAGACTCAATATCATCTCTTATGCTGATGAAACCCAACTCCTCCTACCCCACAGTAACGACCCGATTACCATCAAAGACAAATTCCAAAGATGCATGAAAGATGTAGCTGTCTGGATGAACAACAACTGTCTCAAACTCAACACTGAGAAGACAGAAGTACTCATCTTCTGGAAAGGTAAGGACACCCCCTGGAGCAACTAATGGTGGCCCCCAGTGCTAGGCCCAGACCCAATTTCATGAACACACCCACAACCTCACATCAATCTCAACCACCAGTTATCAATGAAGAAGCAGGTCAGCCCTGTCTACCCTGATTGCTTCCTCACCTTCTGAATGCCCGGGAAGGTTTTTAGGTGGCTCCCACCCTTCACCAGGCTAACAGTCACACAAGCTCTCATCACCAGCAGACTTGACTACGGCAACTCCCTCTACATAGGAATAACTGCAAATCAGTCTTGACCCTGTGCCTCGTGTGAACAGTCCAGAGCGAACTGCGAAGCCAGGTCCTTCCTGGACCAGAAACAAGCATCCTGGGACCAGTTTCTGGGTATTACCCTTCATCAGCCAGGCTAGCTTAAATCCAGTGGCTCAGTGAGCAAGGGACCCATGTCTGAGCATACCCATTCCATATAGGCCCAGAACTCTGTACTGGGGTGAATGTATGACATGGTTCTGCATTCTGTCCATCAATTGTTGTTTTTGCATTTGTCACCCCGAGTGAGACGTGTATGTCAAGCTATCCTGGCTGATAAGGGCTGAAAGCCCGAAACTGGTCATAGGATGCTTGTTTCCAGTCCAGGGAGGATGTGGCCTGGCAGTGCGGGCTGGACTGTTCCCATTGGGCGCAGGGCCAAGACTGATTTGCATATGGCTGGGTCCAAACTTGAATGGCATGGTGAGCAAAATAACGATGGATTTAGGCCCAGATCTCTGTACTGGGGTGAATGTATGACATTGTTCTGCATTCTGTCAATCAATAGTTTTTGCATTTGCTGCTTTCTATAAGTGGCATTTTAAAACAGTAATGTTAAATCCACCTTTACCCGTAAAGAGGATTCATCAGTACCATTCCAGAGGTATGAAGCATGATGTAGCTAATCCTTTCTATTAAGGAATTACAGCTCAAACGTGTTTTAAGGAATTCGAAATGCTAGTCTATGAGAAGAGTTGGTCTCACAGTAGTGAAAAATTATTTTAGCTGTTGTCACTACCAGGACATGTAAAACCTAAATGTACATGTCCTTCCTTTTAGTTACACAGCACCCTGACCTTAGGGCTACCTAGGCCCTACCTTTTGGGGGACTGTAAGGGGCGTATAAGGCTTGGCAAGTGGTTTTTAAGGCCAAGTCGAAGTGGCAGAATACTGCACACACAGGCCTTGAAGTGGCAGGCCTAAGACAGGTTTGAAAGGCTACTTGCGTGGGTTGGCACAACCAGTGGTGCAGACCCACTATTAGCATTTAGGTTACAGTCCCTGGGTATATGGTATATCACTTTACCAGGGCCTTAAAAGTAAACTAAATATGCCAATGAGGTGTACATCAATGTCACCATGTTTAGGGGAGAAACACTTGCACTTTAGTACTGGTTAGCAGTGGTAAAGTGCTCAAAGTTCTTAGACCAACAAAAAGAGGATGTGAAGAGGCAACACGTTTATGGGAAGACCACCCTACGGAGATCTTAAGAGACAGAACATTTATAAATCCCAGATTTTTCAGAATGTTAAGAGGAGTACACTTTGACACGGACAAGGTTCTCTGAACCTCAGGAGCAGCTCTTGGAGATCAAGACTAACTCCAGAAGAAGTCATCAGCAGGGTCCATGGAAAGTCCAGTTAGAATGGGTCCGCTGTGCTCTTCAGAAAAAGGACTTCTAGCAGCTGCTATTGTCCCTGTAGCTTAACAGGGATCAGCCGACTAACCTGTAGATTCCACTTCTTTGTGCTGGGCACATATGGGACCAGATCCAGCCTTTCTGGTATCCTCGCAGGTCTCAACAGTAGGTGCAGTCCGTCTTCTGTCTTCCAGTGGTGTTCTGAAGAGGGGGCCCAGGGTTGCCATTTTTCTGCATGGCACTAGCCTGTGAAAGGGGCTGACTCCCAACTACTCCCTAGCCAAGAGGGAACAAGTTCCCAGAGGTAACCCTACCCACTTTTGCAGCAGTACCTATGTGTCGTAGTGTAAATAGTCCCACATTACCACTCTATACCTATATAGACATGGCAGAACCTTTCTTCCCCTGGGCAGAGCTCTTGCGCCCACTCCGCAGATATACTCAGGAAAGTGAACAACCCTACCTCTGTGAGCAGTTCACACAGGTTCTGGGAGCCGCTCCTCCCCCAATGGTATTGGTGCTTGCCTGAGTAGGTGGACAAAAGCAGGTCCTGCCCAGAAAACAGTTAGAATATATCTGTGACTGGGTTGGACTCCTTGAAGTTAATGAAGTTCCTGGGCACAGTCCAGATGGTCCTTCTGGCAGAGGAACAAAACACCTTCTTACACTAAACACTTTTGTCTGAGTTCTAGGAGCACGTTCACACCTCATCAAGGGTGCTATTCAGCTCCTTGGTGACAACTGGAAGCTTAAGCAAATAGGCTCCTTGGAGCTTTAGGTAGTGTAAAGGTGACTTACTAAAAGTCAATTTTCTAAAATATGTATTACAAATTCAACTTTACCAGTAAGCTGTGGTCCTAATAAATATTTTAAAAGTCCAATAATTAACAGTATAGCTGTTTTCTAGGGGGATACAACATTATTACATTGTATGTTGTATCCCAATGTTTTCCTATGGAATAGCTAACCCCACTACAGTAAAAATTACATTTGGAGCCTTTTTACTGGAAAGACATGTTTAACATTAACCTTTATAATGTCCTAGTTGTACACCCAGCGCACCCTGATTTATGGGCATTAAGGATGACCTAATAATATTGAAAAGGAGGGTTTAGGCCAGTCAAAAGGGGATATTTTGACAGTTTGGATTTGCAGATGTGAAACTGTGAAGATAGGCTACGGTGGTATTCCTGCAGTCATGTTTGCACTGTCACTGTAGTTGGTCGCATATTAGGAGCTGCAGTCCATCAGTGACATTTAACTTACAGGCCCTGGGTTCACTTTGAACTATATATTAGGGACTTATAGGTAAGGTAAATATGGCAATAAGGAGTGTAGCCAATTTCGACTTGTTTTTAGGGGCCATAGCGTATGCACTGAGGCCTGGTTAGCGGAGTCCCATGACACAAGGTAAAAAAAAGTAGTTTTAGCCCCCAAAAATATATGAGTGATCATGCAAAAAGAGGCATTTTCTAACATTAAACACCAGCACTTTGAATATAGTGCTTCAGGACTGAACTGCAATATACTCAGTACTAATCCTTCTAGACCTCTCAGCTGCATTCGATACCGTCCACCACCCCACCCTTCTCAGCACTCTCAAAGACCGGTTTGGTTTAGAAGGCACCGTTTACAAATGGTTCTCCTCATTCCTCCAAAATAGATCTCAACAAATTAAGCTTAGCCATTTCCTCTCTAAACCTAAACCTGTCTCACTTGGCGTCCCTCAAGGATCCATCCTCTCCCCAACCCTATTCAATTTGTTCATGGAACCACTCACCCTCATCCTCAAACACTCCAATATCAACTACCACCTCTATGCTGACAACACCCAATCATACTACAAGATCAAATCTCACAAAGACATCCTTCACCTCAATGAGACCCTGATAAAAATTCAAACCTGGTTCCATCTGAATCATCTCAAACTGAACCCCAAAAAAACGGAAATCATAATTTTCTCCCCCAAAAATAGCTCTCTTCCCATTCAACTTTGGTTAAATGACATCAAAGCTCTAAACTGCCCTCTCTCCACCTCCAATTCGGTCAAATCCCTAGGTATCAGTATTGACCAGAATCTGAATCTCATCCCCCACATTAAAAATGCTTCCAAAATCGCTCTTTTCACCCTTCTTCATCTTAAGAAACTTAAACCTTTTAATACTGCAGAAGATTTCAAACTTGTTGTCCAATCGCTGGTCCTCTTGGCGTAAATAACAAGGACCCCCTGTTAGAGCAACAGAATATGTTTGACAGGGAAAAAGGACAATGTGAAAAAAGTCATCAAATATAATATCACCAGGGAGAAAACGATAAATATGAAGCACACAATAAATTAAAAAGTACAAAATATTTTGTTTATTAGGTATATATACTCAAGATAAAAACATTAAAATTCTAACACATAATAAAATGCGACACATAACCTATTCTAAACAATCAATGTAATACAGAAAATGACACCATTAATTCATAAAACAGTGGCGGACAATATTAGTCCTCTTCGACGCGCGTTTCGGCGTTTTCACAAGAACGCCTTCTTCAGGAGCCACACATACAATCAAGTATCTGGATAATCTGTAAAGTTCCAACCGATAAATGGAACGTATAAGGGAGATCTGTCCTCAGTGGGAGTAGATGAGAGGGCTCGGATTCTTATAATTGTGCTCAACCGTCAGGTCGAAATACTAATGTTATATTTGGTGGTACATCAAACGCGCGTCGAAGAGGACTGATATTGTCCGCCACTGTTTTATGAATGAATGGTGTCATTTTCTGTATTACATTGATTGTTTAGAATAGGTTATGTGTCGCATTTTATTATGTGTTAGAATTTTAATGTTTTTATCTTGAGTATATATACCTAATAAACAAAATATTTTGTACTTTTTAATTTATTGTGTGCTTCATATTTATCGTTTTCTCCCTGGTGATATTATATTTGATGCCTTTTTTCACAATCGCTGGTCCTCTCCAGGATTGACTATGGCAACGGCACTTTGGCGGGCACCCCTAAAATCCATCTTGCTCCAATTAAATCTGTCCTCAACCTTGCTGCTAGACTCATCTCTGATTGTAGAAAATGTGATCACATTTCCCCGTCCTCAAAAATCTCAAGTGGCTCCTAATAGAAGGTAGATCAACATACAAGATCGCCTGCATCACTCACAAAACTCTCCACCAAAACACCCCTTCTTACCTTGCAACAAAACTACACAAAGCAGGCTGCTCTAGATCCCTGAGGAGCACACACTGGCAGTAGTCCCCCGAATAAAGAAAGCCCGCATCGGAGGACAGTCATTTAGGCTGTTGGCCCCTCAGCTGTGGAACTCTTTACCTTTGTCTTTGCGTTCAACGTCCAACTTACTCGCTTTCAGGAAGAGTTTAAAGACCTGGCTTTTTACCCGCTAGAGATTTTCTGCCCCATCTTAGGTTTTTGTCTTTTTTACCTTCTTACTGTTATGTTATGTTTGTCTGTTCTTTCTCCTAGGTCTGGAGCACAAAGCGCCGGGACACTGCTTTGGAGTAGCCGTGCGCTATAGAAGACCTATAATAACATAACATAACATAACACTCCCTTGTCCTCATCCCTCCTAGACTAAAATGTAAAAAAACACAATCCCGTGCATTCTCCGACAACGCTCCCACTATCTGGAACTCTATCCCAAAAGAAATCCGTTGCAACCCCTCCTACCCTCTCTTCAAGAAAGAACTAAAAATACTTCTTCTTAACAAATACTGGGGTATCTAATATTTCTGACACTTTACATGAACCAAGTATTAGGATATCTTATGTAAATTGACTCCCTACCTGCTCACTCTCCTCTCCTCTCTATGCACCCCTCCTAACTCCCCCTCTCTTTACCCTCGTACTCTTACTCCCCCTCTCCTCTCTCCCCTCTCCCTACTAACCTTCATTTTCCATTCCCATCCCAACCTTTATCTCTATTCTCCCTGCCCCTTTTAGACACGCCGGCAATCAGTAACATTTTGTAACTCGTTCTCACTTAAATATCTTTTAATCTACTTCATTATTTTTGTGTTCTCATGTCTTGTAAAGCGCTCTGATACTCTCGGGTCCAGTAGCGCTATTTAAAACCTTTGAAATAAATAAATAAATAAATAAATAATATAAATAAATAAACTGTTATATTTTGTAGCTTTCCTAAATACCCATTTCTTTTTCACCATATTTTTCCTTTTGAATTTATACATGGTCAAAACACAATGAACAAATCATTTTAAGCTGCAGGTCTATTGATGGATCTTTGTATTACGTGTTTTTGAACAATCAACAAACATTATATATGTCTGTGACTGGAAAATTCTGATTTAGATAAAATGTCAGTGCAAAATCTTAAAGAATGAAAACATTTGGCTATACTTACAAAAGTAAGTTCAGTAATAAATATATGTTCACATTGATTTTAACTTTTTCACACCTGCCAGGAATTCTAAAAGGAAATCTTTTTTTTTTTTTATAATTTACGCGTTTAAACTTTTGTTTTAAAAAAATGTATAATTTTTATTAATTAAGCACTTAATTTTTCAACAAACTTTACTACATAGTTAAATACAAGTAGAAATTGATAGAGAGGGTGAGAATTTGTGTTTAAAAATTATTATGAGTACATAAAATTAATAGACTTAAACTAATTCATTATTTAGCAAGCATGATGAGTTAATGTGCAGTAACATTCCATTGTATTATACGTTAGATGTAAATATTTGATGCTAATTTACATTTTTATTGCACATTAAAATATGTTTCATATTTTTTAGGTTTAAAGCATTTTATTGAGACAATACAGAAACATAAAACACTTGCTGGAAAAATACAGGTGCCCGAGCACAGCGATTGAAAGCGCGCCCGAGGCGCCGAGCCTCTCCCAATGAAAGGCCCATAAAGGCTAGCCTGTCTTGATGCTTAGAAAGCGACAGCAGTGCAGCAAAAGAACAAACCCCCCCCAACTCTCCCCCAGCCCCCTCAACTCCCCCTCCCCCTCGCCTTCCCCCCGTCCAGTGCTCCGATCCGTCCCACCCTTCCCCCCCACTGCCACCCCCCGCAGGCAAATCTCGTCTAAGGACCCTTCAAGAGGCCGATTCACCAGGTGACGTCAATCTCAAGAGGCGAAGATACCTCGGGCAAGTGAGTTCCCTAAATTCAGTGACCAACAGGGAATGAAACGGTTGCCAGAGGTCATTAAACTGCTCCACATCCCCAGCCACTGTGAGCGACAACTTCTCCATTCCCAAAACATGACACAGTCTGTGTAACCAGCCGGTGATGGATGGGGGCGTGGTGGTGCGCCAATGTATAAGGATGTTCTGGACTGCTGAGCCCAGAGCAATAGCGATCTGTCTGCCTCTACGGGATCTCAGTGGATACATCAGCCGATTAGGTAGGCCCAGCAATATGTACGCGGGGAGGCATGGCAGCTCAATGTCAAAGTGTGAATCAATCTCATCTATCACCTCCTTCCAATAAGAATGCAACAGCGGACAATCCCACAGAACGTGTGTAAGTGTGCCTACCTGCCCACATGCCCTCCAACAAGCACCATCAATATTACGGTCCATTTTGTGTAGCCTTTCCGGGGTGTAAAACCAGTAGGTGGCCACTTTAGTAAACGTTTCCGTGAGTCCCGTGTGGTATGCCGAGTGTCGCGCCCGATATGAAATCTGGTCCCACTCTTTGTGGCTCAGCGTCCTCCCCAGCTCCCGCTCCCACCGCTCCCTACCCGGATTGTAAAAGTGAGAGGATGGAGGTTGCAAAAACTTATAGAGGTCGGAGATCAGTTTCGCATCAGAGGTACGGGACAAGAGCCACCTCTCGTAAGGAAGAAGCTTCCTGTCTGCCGCCTCCCGCACTCGTGGATGCAACGCCCTGTGGCGGACCTGCAGGTATCTCAGTCTCTCTGTCTCCGGCAACGAGTATTCTTGTTTGAAACTCGGAAAGGGAATGACTCCCTCCGGGTCGTGCACATGAAAGAGTGTCCTGCACTCTGCGGCCCGCCAGTGCGTGAAGGGCCCCGGCTCCATCCCTGGAGTGAAGTCTGGGTTTTCCTCCAAAGGTGTAAGCGGCGAGGGAAACATAGTAAGATCGTGGGTGACATTAGTGGCGTCCCACACCTTCAGGGGGACTCACGTAACAAAGGACATGTACAAGTTCGCGGGACGGTGAGCCCTGCGCAAGAAGGGCACCTCCTGCAGAGGCCGGCCAGCAACCGCCTGGTCCTGAAAAAGCCAGTGCTTATCCGATTCCCATCTGCTCCACTCCACAAGGTACCGCAGTTGTGCCGCCTGGAAATACTTGCGCAAGTCCGGTATCCCAAGTCCCCCTGCTTCTGGGGCCAACGTGGAAAGTGCCCTCTTCAGTCTAGGTTTGCGGCCCTGCCAGATGAAACGCGCAAGGTCTGCCTGCGTTTGCTGAATCCACCCCGTGGGGGCTGGAGCGGCAAGGCCCGGAACAAATAAAGAATTTGAGGCAGCACCGTCATCTTCACCGTGGCTATCCTGCCCAGCCAGGAAAGCGTGCCTCGACTCCAACGTCCCAATTCCTCCCTGATCTTTGTGCCAAAGACAGTGTCGTTGGCTGTCACCATAGCGGGCAGAGTGGGTGCCAGCAAAATGCCGAGATAAGGCACGAGATCCGACGACCAATGCATGGGGAAAAGGCCCTGTAGTTCGGCTCTTGTAGCAGCAGTTAGCAACACATTCCCCAGATTCATTTTGAATCCAGCAACCTCCGCAAAGGAGTCCAACTCGGAAATGCACGCCGGGAGCACCCTCCTCGGGTCGTCCAGGGTCAATATAACATCGTCTGCGTACAGGCTAACAGTGTGGGTATACCCCCCATCTGTACTCCCACCGCATTCGGGTTCTGGCGTATCCTCTGAGCAAATGGCTCCATATACAGAGCGAAGAGCAGCGGTGACAGCGGACACCCCTGCCTGGTGCTCCTCTCTATAGCAAAACTCCGCGAGCTGCAGCCGTTCATCCGCACCACTGCCGAAGGAAACTTATAGCAATTAAACACCAAGGAGCGGAATTTCTCCCCAATTCCCACCTTCGTCAGGACCCGTTCCAAGTAAGGCCAGTGCACCCGGTCGAATGCCTTCTCCGCATCCACCGCCAGCATCATTCTTTTTCCCGGGATTCGGGAGGCCTTCTCCAGGAGGTGGATAACCCTTTTAGTATTGTCCACCGTCTGCCGCCCCGGGACGAAGCTCGCCTGGTCAGAGTCCACCAAACCCGGCAGATGGAGAGCCAACCGGGCCGCTAGGATCCCAGTGGACAGCTTGAGATCCACGTTTAGGAGGGAGATCGGCCTGTATGAGCCGCATTGGGTCCGATCCTTTCCCGGTTTGGGGATGACCGTCAGGGTAGCTTGTAGGAGGTCGGGCAGGATGCGACGTATAGCCATCCGGCCGCTGGGCTTTGCCATGTTTGAGTTTGGAGATAGCGGTGATCACCTCCTCAATACGGATGTCCCTTTCCAGGTACTCCGCCTGTGAGGGAGCAAGGGAGGGGAGGGTAACCGTATCCAGGTACTCTTCCGTTGCCTGCTCAGACGGAGGGTCGCCCGCGTAAAGATCCCCATAAAACTGAAGGAAGGCCTCCGCAATTGGGGCGTCCTCCGTGACCGCCGCCTCGTTGGCATCCGAGATCTCTTTCACTAAGTGTTGCTGGTGCGCCACTCTGAGCCTGTTTGCCAGAAGCCGGCCACATCTGTCCCCCCCGTATAGTACGCACGTCGCAGACGTAGTGCTGCGTACTCCGCCTGGTCCATATCCAGGGCCGACAGGAGTTTCCTCGCTGCCTTGAGTTGCCTCCAGATTCTGGGAGCCCCCGTACGGTGATGCATATGCTCGAGTTCGCGGACCCGTTGCCTAAGTTCGTCCTGTTTGTACTGCCGTTCCCTGTTCTCTGCCGATTAAATGGCTATAAATTCCCCCCCTCAGGGGCCTATAGCCACTGTTAAGTCCACTAAGGCCGAGTTCAAGAACCGTTCCTGGTGCTCGTTGGGAATGTACACAGACCCAATGGTAAACACAAGACCCCCAAGCTTAAACCGATACGCTAGCAGCCTCCCCTTCTGCTCTGCAAATTTGTGTAGGACCTCCCCTTTGAAGCGCCTCGCCACCAGTATTGCTACCCCTGCTGTCTTAGTAGTGTTAGAAGAGAAGAATTGTGTCTGGAATTTATGGGAGCGTAGCCTGTGACAATCGCGGGACATCAAGTGGGTCTCCTGCAGGAGACAGATATCTGCCTGAGTACTTTCTAGTTGGGACAGGACTGCTCTTCTCTTAACCGGGTTGTTCAACCCCTTAACATTAAGGGTCACCACCTTAAGGGTCGTCAAAGGCATAGGAACAAGCGGGGGCACAGGCAATAGATTTCCGCCCAGACGGGGCGGTGTAGAAGTGTGTAGTATGTGTGAGCCCAGCTAGGGCGGTGTAGACTCGCAAAGAGCACTGGACGACCCCCGCTCCCTCCCCACCCAATCCCTCTCTTCCACCCCCACCCCCCCTTTGCCTCCCCCCGGCCCCCTCCCTTTCCTGGCTCCCCCCAACCAGCCCCCCACAACCAGAGCAACGAACAAACCCACAGTCGACCCCCTCACAACTCTTACCCCCCAACCACCAACAAGTAAAACGAAAAAAAACATCCATCTCAATGCTGCATCAGTTCCCCTGACACCCCCCACCCCCTGCAACAACCCCTCAAACCTCATAGTCCCAGTCCGGTTCCAAGTGGAACAAGGCTGTGGTAAGTTACTGAAGTGGACGTCCAGCCACTACGCCCTCCCAGCCGCCCCCCCCCCCCCCAGCCCCCGGTGCAGCCATAGAAACAATGCAAGAATGGTGATCTCCCCCCGGAGTCATCTTAGGCCGTGAGTGCTACCTCCCGCACTGCTTCCTCCCTTCCTGCCCTCGCCGTGGGTGAGTCCGGCCTGGAGCCCCCCCTTGAGCCCCGCTGTCTCAGAGCCGGTTGCCAGCCATCCCTCGTTATCCTTCTCCTGCAGTGTGATTGCGTTCTCTCTTCTGTCGCCTTAATGCCCAACACGGCACATGTGTCCCGGAGAGAGCGGAACTGATGCAGGGTCCCATTCCAGCGATAAATGAGGCGGAAGGGATGCCCCCATGAGTACGGAGTCCCCTTTTCCCTCAAAAAGTCCGTAGCCACCTTGAACGTCCTTCGTTTGGCAAGCGTTATGGCCGACAGGTCTTGAAACAGGGCCACGGGGTACTCCCGAAGTCGTAACGGCTCACCTTTCCGCGCCTCTCTAAGTATGCGCTCCTTGAGAGCATAATCGGGCAAGAAGGCCAGAATGTCAGGGGGAGGGGCAGAGGGCCCTCTAGCCGTGCCCACCCTGTGGGCTCTTTCGATCCGAATGGGAAAGTCTACCTGTTCTCCCAGGACTTCCCGGAACAGCACCTGCAGGAATCCGGTAACATCTGTGCCCTCTTCTTTTGATGGAACACCCCGGACCCTAATGTTATTCCGCCGGGACCTATTCTCCAGATCCTCGTTGTGTGCCTGGAGATCTAGCTGTTGATCCTGCAGCCGCAGGACCTCCTGTTGCAGCTGTGCGATTTCCTCATCTCTAGAATGTCCGGCGGTCTCCATAGTGGCTACCCGTTCGCCAAGACTGTCCACCTCCCGTCGCACTTCCCTGACCTCTCCAGCCACTTCCTGTTTTAAAGTTTGAAAATCCTCATGCAGCGAATTAAAGAGGGTCTCTAGGAAGGATCTGGTGATGGGAATCTAACTCTCCCCGGCACCCTGCAAGACTCTGGACGTTCCTGGGGACGCACCTCCTCTCTCTCCCTTCTGTTGCCCCCTGCCCAACATCTCTGGGAGGGTCCGCTCGCCCTTCTTCCCCCGCTGCCCTGTCATACTGGTAGTCCGCTGTGCCGCAGCCGCCTCCTTCTGTAGCACTGTGGAGGTCTCTCCCCTGTTCGTCTACACACCCCCGGATGTAAGCCACCCAGATCGTTCTTCATGGGGTATGCCGCTCTAAGCTCCTCCTGGCCCAGGGAATGTTCGCGGCCCGGTCTCGCTGCCACCTCAGGCGGTCAATCCCCACTGATGGCGCTCCACCGTCTCCCTGCTACAGTCCGCCTTCAAGACCGACGACACCCAGCGGGCTCCTATTGTGTGCTAGCCCCATGGGCCCCCTGCACCCCGCCGCTCAGTCCCTGCGCCCCCGATCTCTTCACTTAACTGTGCTTACCGCCTGGGCTCCACTCCTCACAGGCGCTCTCGTTCAGGGCTGATACCTCTCAACGGGTCCCAGGTCTGTGCCTGCACCATGGGGGGAATCTTATGCTCCAGTGTTCCACTTTCTAGGCGGCCCCCGGCACCAGCAGCTCGGGGTTCTTGCCCTCCGCCCAATCCTCTGCGCCACCCTTTGGCTGTGGGCCCGCGTCAGAAACCCCTCGATGGTGTGGGGCTCGAGCGATAGGCGTACCAGCCCCGCAGACGCCTCGAGTCCGCTGTCTTCCCCGGCACTGGGTGCAGGTCGCCGGCTCACCTCCGCTGTGGATGCGCCTCGCCAACCACCACGAGGGCCCGTAATCGGCCTCCGTTAATCCCAGCCACCAGAGGTCAATAAGCTTCACTCCAGGCCGCGAAGCAGTCCGCCTCCGCTGTCTCCACCGCCGAGTCCTCAGTCGAGCTCCTGGGCCCTCGAGCGGCCCTCCGCTCACAAGTAGCTGGCCCTCTCAGGTGCACGGCCCTCAAGATCGTCCCGGGCCCCACCCCGACTGTTCCACTCCTTGGGATTCAGGGATGTCCATTGCTGCCTCTCCGCTACCTCTGCCCCCAGATGCCGTCTAGGCGCGGCCCAATCCAATGACCCGCTGGCCTTCCCGGGGCGAGGGCACCCCCGGTATTTCCACGGTAGGCTTCAACCCTGGTCTCAGGTAGATTCGCCGCAGCCTGACCGGCCTCCTCTCTCCGTAGGCCTCAGAGCCACGCCTCCCTGGCGCCTCTGCTCTGTGCACAGCAGTCGGCCGCCTCGCCGCACTCCGGGCCGGGCCGGGCCGGGCCCAGTGATGCTGCCCATCATGGTCCCCGTTACCTCCAATCCACGATGGGCCTCAGCTGGTGGTGCTCGGCCCAGACCAGGGCCCTCCTCCAGGCCCTCCGGGTCACCTCGGCGTTCTGTGCGGCATCCTCTCCTCCGGGGGCCAGGGTACCCCCACCGCCCTGTCACCGCCTCCTCCTGCCACCACTCGGGGTCAGGCACCACGCAATCTGGGGGACCGCTGTCCCTCCCGCAGCTCCGGGCTCCTCCTCCACCTCAGCTGTAGGCCTCAACCCCGGCCTAGAGTAGGCACGCCGCCTCCGGGCCGAAGGAGGCCCCACTCCGGGCTGGGCGGTGCGTGCAGGTTCGACTCCGCAGACCCTCCGGGCAGCCGTTCGGTTATTGCGCCTCACACCGTGTCCGGCGGGCCCAGCGCCACAGCCTCCGCACTCTCAGGATGCCTCCAGTTGCCGCACGCCGCCTCCGTAGCTTCCGGGCCTGCTCCCACCGCCAGTCCAGTCGCTCCGTGTTCCAGCATCTCAGCTCACCAAAACGGCTCGCACAGCTCCGTGGACAGCACCGGAGCGTCTCCCAGATCTCCGCCCCCCACGTGGATAGCTCGGGGGGGAGAAACACCCCAGGGAACAGCACCGGGTAAGCCGAGACCGAAGGAGCTAGCCGGGAGCACGTCCGCTCACTCCGCCATCTTGGCCACACCCCCCCCGTTTCATATTTTTTAAATTATTATAAACTTGAAGAACCTTCCCTATAATTTCCCACAGGGAAAAGATCTTCGCCAAAATGAACAAAGTTAATAACAGTAACTTACATTCGTAAATTCTGTTGCAGAAGGACCGTCCACCTCCAGGTTTCAGGAGGTGGACGGAAAGTACATAGCTTCCTAAAAATACCTCTTCACATATTAATTTGTGTTTCAGCATTGCTGGTCAAGTATACCACTTCAACTGTTGTTGTTTCAGAGATATGTATACTTTTAAAGAGCTACGAAGTCACTATGTGCTTTGCAAATGATATATTACTATTGTATGTGGTAATACATAAATTTGCTGAGGTATATGCTAAATAACTTGCTAATTTTCTCATCTGTTTGCTTTCTGTACTTGGGCAGGTGTGTGTGTGTGTGCGTGTGTGCGTGCATGTCGAAGGAAGTGGCATGACAGGGCCTATTTGGAGAACTTTTTTCTAGGGGAACAAAGACACAAGGACTGACTAAGGTGACCAACCGTCCGTAATTTTCACGAGAAAAAATAGTTATATCCTTAGCATATTACACAATCAGTCAGAGTCCTTAATAAGTCAACACTGAAAGGTCTTCTCAATCTTCTTTTATTTCTTAAAACTGCTCCAAGAACAGTTCTAGCCGCCAACACGTGTTTCGTCTTTTTGTGGTGTGAGCAACAGATTTGCTCAGGGATAATATTTCACAGTGTTCCTAAATGACCAGCAAAGTTCAAATTAAATAGAGACTATGAGTAAAATATATATGTGGTCCTGTTCCACAAGACAAATAAATAGTCTCTCCAGTTCTCTTTGTTGTTACGGTACGGTACCCGTAAATGTCAGCGTAGCAAGTAACCAGATATAAAGAACGGACAGTCCGCAAATTAGCCCTTAAATCCATTGTCCTTGATGAATATCTTCACGGACAGCATTTGTCCATAATTTCAGCCTTTCTGCTAAAGTACAACAGTTTATTTACACAATTTACAGCCTGATTCATGAAAACCGAATTCTGCGATTTTTAAATTGCGATTAATACCGAATCGCAATTTAGAATTCGCAGAACGGCATTCATCAAATTCTGCGATAAAATAAAGCGAATCGCAAGCGGACGCAAAAGGCGATAGCGAATTTTCAAAATCACAGAAAAATCGCAATTTCCGTCCAAATCCGTGTAGGAATAGCGATCTCACAATTTGCAAGATCGCAAAATGCTATCTCGCAAATAGCGAGATCGCAAAAACGGGAAGTCGCATTTCGAGCCCAGTGATGACATCACAACCAGGAAGCAGGCTGTTCCCACCCCCATTTAGAACAGTGAGGCAGAGATCGAAGCTGCATCACACAGAGCACCTCTCAGAACACCTCCAGACTTGGAAATCTTTCACATTTGAGACTGCAGCAATGGCAGAGGATGCAGCAGCAGGGCCCAGTGACACCGGGCGCAAGCGCAAGCTGAAATTTTCCGAGCAGGAGCTGGAGCACCTAGTAGATGAAGTGTGCGAAAACCACACCAAACTATTCGGCAAGGACTCCAGGAGGGTGCCAGAGGCCGAGAAACGCCGACTGTGGCTGGGGATCGGCGCCAGAGTCAACGCTGTGGGGGTGACACACAGGTCCATAGACAACCTAAAAGAGAGGTGGTAGGACCTCCGAGGTCGTGCCAAGGAGAGGGTGGCAGAGAGGCTGGGCGAGAGCCAGGCAACTGGAGGTGGAGAACGAACAGTCCCTCCCAACACCCCCATGGAGGATCGTGTGGAGGACACACTGCAGCGTGAGGCATGTATAGGGGTCATTCCTCTGGACTCATCCCGACTCACCCAATACAGCCAAGGTAAGTGGCTTGCGACTGCGACCCTGTCCTCTAACAATGGCCATGACCCTATAGCCTCCCATAATCAACCCCAGTCATGCAACCCATGCACATTAGGATATGCCCAAATGCATTGTGGGACATGTAGTCTGCCCACAATGTACAAAAACTCCAATGCAGCCAGACATGTCCCAAAGTACGCAATGCCACAGCCAGTCAGGGAATGTCAGCCAGCATGCATGTAGCAACTGCACATGTGAAAGATACATGCAATTAATCTACCTCCACTTTCCATCACAGGTGGCACAGACAACAACAGCAGCGACAGCGATAGGCTGCAGATAGACGAGGCAGCAGAGGATGCAGAGGAGGTGCTAACAGCCACACAACCAGCTCCATCAGGCGCTGCTCCATTGCCTGCTGCTAGACCACCACCATCAGTGCCAGCTCCATCAGGCGCTGCACCATTGGCAGCTGCAACACCACCACCAGCGGCACCCTCAACATCAGGTGCTGCTAGACCGGCAACACTGCGCACACCCACTGTGGCCAGCCAGCACAGCAGGCATGGCAGGGAGCGGCAGCAGAGCACAGCACGCAGCAGCAGGAGGGGGATGGCTGTGCGTGTGCCAGGGCTCAGCATTGAGCGCCGCATGCTGCGCATCCATCAAATGCAGGCACGACGCCAAGGTGCAATCAAACTCCAGCTGCACAACATTGGCAGAAATGTAGCAAATGTGTCGGTTAGAATAGAGCGGATGACAACTGCCATGGAGGCAAACACAGCGGCCATCATCTCACAGCGCAACATTGCCCGACGCCGCCACCGCCATCTACTAATGCGCCTATCTGCCTACACGCGTTCCAACTACGTGATAGGTAATGCCACCTCCCAGCTGTCACGTCGGTCCCTGGCAATGCAGCAGCAGATGGTGCAATGCTGCGAGGATGTGGCGCGTGTACTGGAGCAGGTGACCAGTGCTGTACTGGCACTACATCCAACTGGCCCAGCCAATGGTGGTGGGGACGACACTAGTGAGGGGACCTTGAGTGTCAGCAGCCTGTCTGCCTCACAGGTCGGTGTCCTACGCCGTAGCAGCAGGCCCACTGCGGGTTCATGTGCCCTCCCTGAGGATGAGCCTGAGAGGCGATTGGGTGCGCGCGCCGGAGGCGCACTGAACATTACTATCCATTGGCAGGGACATGCTGATGACAGAAGCATGTCGTGTTTATGACTTTGAGCAGTATGGCGCAATACTACTCACATGTAAATAATTTCAAAATGTCATTATTATTGTGCCTTCAACAATAATATTTATTCAACCATTGTACATCGGCCTCCTGTCATTATTTCCATTGGCACGCATTTGTGAATTGTTGGGTGAGGTGAGTGGGTGCACTAGAAACTGTTCATTGTGATGTGGTTGCGCCGTCTGTGTCCTTCAGCAGGATGTTCCCCGCGAGCATGACGCACATGTGCAGGTGGCTGGTCGTCCCCTTCCGACTCACTGCCAGAGATCTCAACAGGTATCCGGCGCTTGGTAGCAATGTTGTGTAGTATTGCACACACAGCCACAATGCAGCAGCACACATCAGGACTGTAGTTCATGGCCCCACCAGTCTTGTGCAGTATGCAGAATCTGCTCTTCAGTAGCCCAAATGTCCTCTCAATGCAATTCCTTGTGCGTATGTGTGCTACATTGTAACGCCGTTGCTGTGGGGTAGCAGGGTTGAGGTATGGGGTGAGGAGGTATTCACGGAGGGCGTAGCCACTGTCACCTGAATGAGAGGAGCAGAGGGTCAGTGCCTGTGCAGCGCAGCTACTTCATCACAGTGTAACATTGTGGGCCAAGTGTACTTACCAAGTAGGTGTCCTTTGTCGAGTCTCTATGTGCATTGCGCAGCGCCACGGTCGCTGCGCATAAATTACGGACCCAGGACACGCTCTTGTTCTCCGCGTGGTCCAGACTAGCTCCGTGACCACGCCTTCTTTTATTTATACCTTGCGCGGCCGTGACGTGTCACGGTTGCGCTAGCGCACTGCTACGTGCGCAACAACTAGACCGCACGTATGCGGTCTTCAAACATTACACTCCTTTCAACCTTTATTAAATCAAAAGAAAAAGGAAAACCACAACAGAGTAGTCTGTCACAAAGTCATTTGGTTCATCTGGACATGTGAGAAATCAAAATGGCCGCCAGGCCTGTTACCAGTCTGATGATCAGGTCCCACAGTCTCAGCCCACAGCAAAGTCAGCCAGCTGCGAAGAGGGCGCTGGGTTTCTTCTCAACCCATAGCCTGCGGCTTCTCCTCGGAACAGGTCCCTCCGAGGAGTGTCTTGTCGGGCTGGGATTGGTGACAGCCCGTCACCGGAGGAGTGGAGGCTATCTGCATCTGGCCTCCCGGAATCGGGAGTGTTCGCCGCCGCTCTTTCCTCGCCGGGGAATTGGTGCTGGACGGTGTGGGGCTTGAGGTGGCTCTGTCCTGGTCTTGGTCATGTTGTTCTCCAGATGGGGCGAACGCTCGCTTGAAGAATGATACATTGCGTGTGACGCTCTCGCCGTCGCGCTGGGCAGTTACCATCGTGCCCGACCTGCGAGTGACTGTCCACGGACGGGGCTCAAACGGGAGTCTGAACTTGCTCCCGGGGTATCGGTCTCTCACGTAGACCCGGTCTCTTTCCACTATGGGTGATTCTCTGGCCCGGCGTCTGAAACTGGCATAATCATTCGAGCGTCTTCTGTTGCGCAGGGTTTGCTGAGGATCTGCCTCCTTTGGAATCCAGGTTCGATGATGAGGAATGGTGTCTCTGACGATTCTGCCCATTGCGGATGGTCCCGGGGCGGCTGTAGTTGTGCGATGGGGCGTTAGCCTGTATTCCCTCAGGAATGTGTATAGGGCCCTCTTGACTGGTGTCCCTTCTGCCTGAGCGATCCTGATGACTTTGTTGAGGGCCCTCATGAACCGCTCAACCTCACCGTTGGCTTGAGGCCATCTGGGGGTGATCTTCCTGTGTTGAATGCCCCATTCTTGGAGTTAGTCGGCAAACTCTTGGCTGTGGAACGATGGTCCGTTGTCCGTCCTCATCTGTTCAAAAATGCCATGGGTGGCGATTATCTTTTCTAATTTGGCAGTCACTTCCTTGGCGGTCAACGATGTTACTATTTCTACCTCGGGATATTTCGTCAAATCGTCGATGACGACGAGCATGTAGCGGTCGTCCGGAAGGTGTCCGAAGTCGGCACTTACTCGTTCCCAGGGCCTCACCGGGTCATCCTCAGTGATTACCGGGGCCGGAGACTCGGGTGGACCTGCCGCTTGGCACCAGTGGCATCCTCTAACCAGCTGTTCGACCTTGGTGTCCATCTCCGGGAACCATACCTTTGCTCTGAGCCTGATTTTTGTTTTCACGATCCCTTGGTGGCCGCGATGAGCCAGCTCGACCGCCTGTTGGGTTAGACTAGCGGGGATTACAATTCGGGGTCCTCTGAGAAGGCATCCTTGAGTGTCCACGGATAGTTCATCTTTCACTCTGAGGATCGCTTCCAGGGCACTCTTTGCTTCAGGAGTTCTCTGGCTCAGGGAATTCTGGAGTGACTTTCAGTCGCTGTGTTGCAACGCGTCTATTGCAAGCTGGAGGACTCCGTCACCGCGGGTCGCTTCCGCGATCAAATCGATGCCCATAGGTAGAGGTCGTGAGCACTCCAGGATGATCTTTACATACTCCTCCGTCTCATCCGCATCTTCCTGTTCCTGTGTGGTTGCCGCTCGGGGATGTCGGGAGAGGTAGTCGGCCGGGTTACTTGCACCGGGCTTGAATTCCAGTTTGTAATCATACTCTGTGAGCCGTAAGATCCACTTTTCGATTCTGGGGGGGGGGGTTTGGAGACTGATCCTCGAAATAGAGGAAGTAGAGGCTTATGATCAGTGGATACAGTGAAGGGATGTCCATAGACATACACATGGAAGTGCCTGCAGGCCCAGTGGATTGCGATGGCCTCCCTTTCAATTTGAGAGTAGCGCTGTTCGGTTTCCGTTAGAGATCGGATAGCATAGGCTATTGGCACCCAGTCTTCGCCATTTTGGCTCTGTGTCAGTACTGCCCCTAGTCCGTTCGGGCTGGCGTCCACAGCAATATTTGTTGCTTTGGTGGGGTCGAAGTACGATAGAGTTGTGTTGGCGGACAGGCGGCTTTGGTGTTCTGGAATGCCAGCTCTTGCTCTTTTCCCCAATGCCACGGGGTGGTAGATTTCGTAAGCTCCCTTAGCGGTCTCGTGAGATTGGAGAGGTCTGGGATAAACCGCCCGCAGAAATTCACCATTCCGAGGAAGCTCCGCACTTCTGACGTGTTGGTCGGGCTGGGGCTGCTTGCACGTCACTCACTTTTTCAGGGTCTGGCGCTACTCCCTTGTCGGAGAAAGTGTATCCAAAGAAGCTAATTGTGTTCTGTAGGAATTGACACTTTTCTCTGTGCAGCGTAAGGTCTGAGTCTTTGATTCTTTGTAACACGCTCCTGAGCCTCCGGTGGTGTTCTTCCACGGTGTCGGCGTATATCAGCAGGTCGTCGCTGACATTGAGGACTCCTGTTATTCCGCGCAGTACCTCTCGAATTGTATTTTGGAATACTTCCGCTGCACTTGATATCCCAAAGTTGAGCCTCCGATAGCGCCGGAGTCCTACATGAGTAGAGAAAGTGGTGATATATCTGGAGTCCGGGTGCAGGGGTAGTTGGTGATATCCTGACCTCAGGTCCATTTTGGAAAACCATTTCGCTCCATTTAACTCTCCCAGGATGTCGTCTATTGTGGGCGTCAGATGTCTTTCTCTTTTTACCGCGGCATTGGGCAGGCGCATGTCGACGCAGATGCGCACTTGCCCTGGCTGCTTGGGTTTCCGCGCCACCACGATTGGAGATACCCGGGGGTGGGCCCACTGACCTTCTCGATTATTCCTTGGTTTTCGAGATTCTCCAGCTCTTGTTCCACTTTCTTTCTCAGATGAAATGCTATCCGTCGATGACGCAGAGCCACAGGCTGAATGGATCGGTCGATGTGTAAGGATACTTCCTTTCCATGGAGGCATCCGATGCCTTTGAAAACGTCTTCGAATTCTTCAATGATCGTTTCGAGTTCTTCCTCTAGCACTGCCATTGCGAAGGATATCAGATGATGTTCTTCAGCTGTTTGGCCGCTGAGTAGCATTCCACTGCCTTCTTTGGTGACGTAGATGGTAGATGGTGCTCTCTTGTCCTGGTGCTGTACTTCCATCCAATTAGCGGTATGGGTGTTTTTTGTCCATAGGCAAAAACTCTGATCTTGGCTGGTTTCAGACTCGGCTTGTCTCGCAGTTGAGCGTAAACGTTTGCCGCCATAAGTTTGATGGATGCACCGGTGTCAATAGTTGCTCTCACCTCTTGGTTCTGTATCATTATCCTGCACTTCGGGAGTCGACGTTTTTTCCTCAACGGCTGGTCTATGGCAAACACGTAGTGCACAGGATAGCTGTGTGCGTCGTCATCCATGTCCTCGCTCTCCGGATCCTCCCGTATGGCGTGAGCGGCTTCGGGTTTGGGCCTGGACGACCTGCATACAGATGCGAAGTGATTCATGTGCCCGCATGACCCACACTTTCTTCCTCGTGCTGGGCAGTCTTGCGCTCTGTGCGGTGCGCCTCCGCAGTATCCACATTCTTTTCGGCGTTCTAGCGGCCTCCCTCTCCCTGCCGGGCGTTTTTTAGGCTGCACCACATTGACGTGTTCCGCTACGTGTACCTGCTCCGTTTTAATCGGTCTGTGAAGTGCTGCTTCAATATGAGACGCCCTCGCCTGGGATAATTCTTTAGAGCGGCCCAGCTTTAGGATTTCCACTAATGGTTTGCCATCCTCTTGGAGAATTTTCACCCTCAGGTCGGAGGAGTAGCAGCCTTGAATAATCTGTCCGCGAATTTCTTCTTGCTTGTCGCAGAATCCGCACGTGCTCGCTAGCTCCTTCAGGCGGCCATGGAAAGCGTCAAGGAATTCTTCAGCTTCCTGTCGCGCTTGCCGGAAAATGAACCGTTCGTAGTCTTTACTTTGCATTGGCTCAAAATGGGCATTGAGCGCGTTAAGGAGCGTGACATATGTGTGAGGAGTCGCTTCCGTTAGGGTCTTGTAGATCCGATAAATGTCCTTCCCACCAAGATGTAGGAGAAGCGCCCTGCGTCTTTCTCTCGCCGTACCTGCACCTTCGAAGTAGAATTGTAGCCTTTCAACCCAGTCCTTCCATCTTGGGGCAAGGGCCGCCGGTGCGCCGTCGACGGAGAAAGGTTTGATGGGCGGAATGGACGCCATGGCGGAAGGAGGTGCTGCCCCTTACTGACTCGGGCACACAGGGTGATTGGCAGCAGGGCCGATGCTCCCCACCGTCTGGGCTGCCGGGACACTCTTGCGGGGTGCGCGGTAATGGGCCGTTACCAGCAGGGCCTCTTCATGACAAGCCACGGGAGTGCACTTTTCTTGTCACCCAGCACCACTGGGGAGCGCGGGGAGCACGCAGGCCTGCCACCCTAGCGGCTGCGCCAGGATCCTCTTCTTGGGCTCGGGTACCTCAGGGCAGTAGAGAGGGCAGAGCTCACCTCTGAATGTCTGGCAGCTGGGCTCTCAGGCGCGCATCGCCATCTGTGCAACATGGGGCACCACACGCCACGTGGTCCTGCCAGCGGGGGCCCGTTCGGGCTAGGATCGCCGCCGATCAGCTGTGGGGCGGGGCATGGAGTGCTTCGGGGCATATCACGGGCTCTTTAGGCCCTCGTCGATATTGTTGGGTCTCTATGTGCATTGCGCAGCGCAACGGTCGCTGCGCATAAATTACGGACCCAGGACACGCTCTTGCTCTCCGCGTGGTCCGGACTAGCTCCGTGACCACGCCTTCTTTTATTTATACCTTGCGCGGCCGTGACGTGTCACGGTCGCGCTAGCGCACTGCTACGTGCGCAACAACTAGACTGCACGTATGCGGTCTTCAAACATTACATCCTTCACCAAAGCTCACCTCTGAATGTCTGGCAGCTGGGCTCTCAGGCGCGCATCGCCATCTGTGCGACATGGGGCACCACACGCCACGTGGTCCTGCCAGCGGGGGCCCGTCCGGGCTAGGTTCGCCGCCGATCAGCTGTGGGGCGGGGCATGGAGTGCTTCGGGGCACATCACGGGCTCTTTAGGCCCTCGTCGCCATTGTCGGGTCTCTATGTGCATTGCGCAGCGAAACGGTCGCTGCGCATAAATTACGGACCCAGGACACGCTCTTACTCTCCGCGTGGTCCGGACAAGCTCCGTGACCACGCCTTCTTTTATTTATACCTTGCGCGGCCGTGACGTGTCACGGTCGCGCTAGCGCACTGCTACGTGCGCAACAACTAGACCGCACGTATGCGGTCTTCAAACATTACATCCTTCACCAAAGTCTCCCCTGGCCAGTCGTGTGTGGAGGCCGCAGTGCCGGAATATGAAGGAGTCATGTGTGCCCCCTGGGTACTGTGCCACTATGTCCATGATGTTGTCAGGTGAATCAAGTCACTCTTACCTGTATGGCACTGTGCTCTTACCTGTAAGGTGCTTGACAGGTTTTGCAGAGACGCTATGAGCCAAACTCCCTGAAACCTATCCTACCTCTGGTGGTCTTTAGTATTACGCCAAGATGCTGGATAGCTAATAGGGAGAGTGGCCGGATCTGACGCTAATGTGAGTTCTTGTAGTCGACCTGCAAAGCAACAAGCTCACCTTTAGAATCTTGTCTACAACTGGGCTGGCACTCTCCTACTTTAACTCTATAATACTCTTAACTTTATTCTAGTTTTAAGTATCCTACCTGCGATCTACTAAGAGAGGCTTCGCGTCCTGGAAGTGGTGTGGAGTCTGATCGGGTTAGCAGAGATGACGAGAAGATGACGTCCTTGATGTCAAATTCAGCATAGCATCCGTATCACTACAAAGATACAATTGCACAATTATAACAATTCTATTAAAAAAGATCTTAAACTGACTTCCTCTCTACTTGCACTTACTTGTTGCTAACTGTAATGTTTTCCACCACTCCCACGTTTTCAGATGTCTTTGATTTCCTGCTTCAAGAACTATGAGGGTATACATACAGCAAGAAACAGGGAAATATACATACAGCAAAAACTATAAACTATTTCACAACGAACACATTAATCCAAAAGGCTTTCTTTCCATTAATTTTCTCTCTTGTAAATTCAGAAGGAATGTTCCAAAAATTGTTCTTTCCAAAAACGAGTTGCTAGCGTTGGGCGCCTTTGAAGAAAAGAGTTTGTACTTAGCTTTCTTTATCCCGATGCTGCATTGTCCTGAATTGCTCCTTCAAACGAGTTTCACCAAAGCTGTGACCTTTGAAGGAATCCTGAAGGTCTTCAGAGGATGCGCGATGTTTCCCCGAACAAGGCTGGAAGGCTAAGCGCTTTCCAGAAGCTCGGGTGTGGTTTTTATACCTGAACCATACCCGAACGTCGAGACGCATGCGTGCAATCTGCCGCTTGACTTCTCTCTTCGCGTAGAGAGAAAAAATAAACAAACGCGTCTTTCCCGCTTTCAGCTGGAGCGAAGCACACGCGTCTTTCCCGTTGTCAGCTGAAGCGAGGCAGAGTCTCAATTACTTTACATGTTCAAGCATGACGAAGCATACTGCCAAGAGTCACTTCCTAATCAACAAATTATTAACAAGCTTACACCGCCAAGAGTCACAAGAGAAAATACGTGTAAAAACAAAATAATGCATGCACTTCCAAATCAAGTTTAACATCATAATTAACGTATCTTCACATTCATAAACACAAGGAGTGCTGGATGCACGGGACAGGGGTGGGTTTCATAAACACAGTATAAGCTCTGCTTTTAAATGTGCGTGTTGCAGGTTTTTTACTTCAATGGGGATTGAGGAAGCTGTGAGTGTGGTTTCATGACAGTACCCCCCTCGTAGAATCCCTCCTAACACTGTAGGAACCGGTTTGGGCTTGTCAGGGTATTTAGCATGAAATACTTTCAGAATTTTAGGAGCATTTTGCAGATTCACCAAAGGTTCCCAAGTTCTTTCCTCGGGACCGTAACCTTTCCAATCAACTAGGTAATGTAATTTTCCTTTCACCCTTTTGGAATCTAGGACAGCTTTTACTTCAAATTCTGGAACTCCGTCAATATCTATAGTCGGAGGACGTTTAAGACCTCTGGTTCCTGGATTACATGGTTTAATCAAAGAGATGTGGAATACAGGATGAATGCGAAACCTAGCAGGTAACGTTCATTTCACACAAACTGGGTTGATCACTCTTTCTATAGGAAAGGGGCCAATGAACCTAGGGTGAAAAGTTTTGTGACATTTCAACCTAAGGTTTTTAGTTGCCAACCAAACCTTGTCTCCTACTGAATACAGTGGTGACTTAGAGCGATGTTTGTCAGCATATAATTTTTGGGTTTCTTTTGCTTGTGCCAGATGTTGTTGTGCTTCTTGCTGAATACCAACTAGATCTTTTACATAATCAGAAACTGCTGGAACTAGGGTTGAACCCAAATCTGATCCTAGTATCTCCTTAGGATGATAACCAAACGTGCAAAAGAATGGGGACATACCAATAGAAGAGTGATCAGTATTATTGTATGCGAATTCTGCGGCCCAAAGAATCTCTGACCAATCCTGATCATGAGTGACTAACATGCATCGTAACAGCTGTTCAACAGTTTGATTTGTGCGCTCTGTTAATCCATCAGTTTGTGGATGATAACTCGTAGAGGTACGAACTTCCATATTTAAAGCCTTTCCCAAATTACTCCAAAAATGGGAAATAAACTGTGGACCTCTATCTGAAATTAAAACTGATGATATTCCATGTAATTTTACAACCTCTTTCATGAATACTTGAGTTAATTCAGAAGCTGAAGGAAGCTTAGTAAGAGGTATAAAATGAGCATAGCGAGTGAAATGATCTACTACCGTGAGTATCGTAGTGTAGCCTGACTTAGAGCGAGGTAACTCAACAATAAAATCTAACGACACTGTGTGCCAGGGTTGAGGTGGCAAAGTTAACGGTAACAGGAAACCACTAGGAGCATGATGTACCGGCTTGTTCTGACTACAAACGGTACAAGTGTCCACATAATGTTGTATGTCTTTATACAATGAAGGCCACCAAAACTTTCTCTTGATCAACTGATACATTTTTGTTACTCCAGGATGTATAGACAGAGAAGTATCATGATACAATTGTAAAACACGTTTCTGAAGAGATTCAGTGGGTACAAAAACCTGATTATTCATGTATAATAAATTTTCTTTCCACTGTAACAATGGATAGACTTTATTCCATTCTTCTTTCGATTGTGACTGAAAAGCGTCCTTAAGATCTAACACTACATCAGAGTCTACAAGGCCTACAAGAAAACGTTCAGCAGGAATGATCGGAATTACAGGCTCTTGTTTTATATTCATATCATCACTACCTCCAATTCTTGATAAAGCGTCCGCTTTATTGTTTTCTTTTCCAGGACGATAGGTGATGATAAAGTTGAAATCATTAAAAAACAAAGTCCATCTTAACTGTCGAGCTGATAAAGCATTTACAGATTTAAGTGACTGCAGGTTTCTATGGTCTGTGTAAATTGTCACAGGATGTCTGGCCCCTAGCAAGTAGTGTCGCCATTCTTTGAAGACAGCTTTTATGGCTAATAATTCTCTATCTGCTATGGCATAATTTTGTTCTGTGGGATTTAATTTCCTAGAGTAATAAGCAATGGGATGCATTTGACCAGTACTCGTACTTCTTTGGGAAAGAATACCTCCAATAGAAAATTGAGATGCATCAGCCTCTACAATAAACGGTTGGGAAGGATCTGGGTGTTTTAGAATCGGAGCGGTTGTAAATTGAGATTTCAATTTCTGAAAAGCTGTTTCAGCTTCAGCGTCCCATTCAAATTTTGTGTTTTTTCTCAGTAATTTAGTAATCGGGGTGATGATTTTTGAGAAATCCTTAATGAATCGCCTATAAAAATTTGCGAATCCCAAAAAGCTTTGGACTTGTTTAACGCTATTTGGAATTGGCCAATCAATTATGGCTTGCACTTTCTTTTGATCCATTTCTATGCCAGAAGGACTGAGGATATACCCCAAGAAATCCACGGTGGTAACATGAAACAAGCTTTTCTCTAATTTAACAAATAAAGAATTCTGTAAAAGCTGTTTCAAGATGGCTCGTACTTGCTTCACATGCTCAGATGTATTTTTGGAATAAATGAGGATATCATCTATATAGACGATACAACATACATCAAGAAATTCCCTTAATACCTCATTTATGAAGAATTGAAATGCTGCTGGAGCGTTGCAGAGTCCGAAGGGCATGACTTGATACTCATAAAGTCCAAACTTCGTACGGAAAGCTGTTTTCCATTCATCACCCTCTCGGACTCTTACTAGATGATATGCTCCTCGTAAATCTAACTTTGTGTACACTGCTGCATCTTTAATTTGGTCAAGTAAAGTCGGAATCAAGGGCAATGGATACCTATTCTTGACAGTCATGTTGTTAATTGCGCGATAATCGATGCAAGTGCGCAATTCTCCCCCTTTCTTTGGTATGAAAAATAAAGGGGAGGAGACCGGAGACTTCGAATGTCTGATAAAACCGTTAGCAAGATATTCATCTAAATATGCACGCAGATGTTCATTTTCTTTCTCTGTAAGGGCATAAATTCTACTACATGGTAATGTAGCTCCAGGAATAAGATCAATTTGACAATCATAATCCCTATGAGGTGGTAAGGTATTGGCCTTTGTTTTGTCGAATACATCCAGGAGATCATGATATTCTTCTGGAACCCCTGTAATTGTTAATACACTCTGAATCTTTTTAGGGAAATTATAGCCCTGAACTATAAGTTCTGTACCTGGATATTGCCGAAAACATCTTGCATGACAGTAATCAGATTTAAAGAGAATGGTTCTATTTATCCAGTCAATGTAAGGGTTGTGGAGTACTAACCAAGGAATACCCAAGATTAAACCAAACTGAGGGGCATCAATAATATCAAAGGTTATATCCTCACTGTGTTTAGTTGCACATATCATAGTCAAAATCTCGGTGTTGTATTGTATTGGACCTGAAGTCAATTCTTTTCCATCCACGGCCCTGACTATTTCTGGAGACTTTTTCTCAGTTCTTTGCAACCCTAATTTCTCAAATAATTGAGTGTCAATAAAATTGCCTGTGGCTCCTGAATCTATTAAGGCATCCACAGACCATGAGCGAGTGTTGTCTAACTGTGATTGAAGTAGAACTCTAATACTGAGATGGCTATGTGAGATGGTTGGAGCATTAGAGGCCAAACTAAGTTGCTTACCCGATAAACTGACCTCCTGATCTACCGAGTTTACTAGTTTTCCGACTGTGATATTGTGTTGACATCAGCTGACTTTGTTTTAGGTTTTGAGGGTCGAGTTGGGCACTCCTTAACAAAGTGCCCAGTTTTTCCACAATACATACATTGATTCAATTTTCTTCTCTTCTCTCTTTCATCTTTAGACAAAGGCCCTCTAACTGTCCCTATTTGCATTGGTTCAATTGGATCTAGTCTTGGTGTGGACTCATGTTTAACATTTGTCTTGTCTTTTGATAAGAATATTTTGAAATCTGTCTTTCCCTTTTCTCCCTTCCTTTCTATGATGCGATGATTTAGTTTAACTACCAGATCAATAAATTCCTCACAGTCAGTGGGGGGGTCAAGAATTTGTGTTACCATATCTTTCAAATCGTCCCTCAACCCTCAATAGAACAAGGACACTTGTTTATCTTCTGGCCATTCTGCTTCTATTACTAATCTGTTAAAGGAAGAGATATAATGTAAAAGATCTGAGGACCCTTGTTTCAAGCTTAGCAGTTCGTAATCAGCCGACTGCACAAAGACATGTTTGGCGAATAGCTTTTTCATGGTGTTTTTAAAACGTCTTAAATCATAGAGGATTGCATCATTTCTTTCTACATAAGGAACGGACCAAAGAGCTGCTTCACCACCCAAATATGAAAGGATAAAAGCTACTTTCGCCGAATCATCTGGAAATGCTGTGGGTTTGGCTACGAAATGTAGGTGGCATTGATTTAAGAATATAGCAAACTTGTTACAGTCGCCATAAAATCTCTCTGGCGGTGCTAGGGGACAGGAACAGGGGTAACCACCTGAATTTGGGTATTTGCGGAAGGGGAACTTGATGTGTTACCACTACACAACGTCTGCATTGCAGGTTGAAAGGTTGCTGGCCTAATAGGAGAAGTCCAAGAAGTTCTAGTAGTTTGTAAATTACTTTGTAGTTCAGAAACATCCCTACGTAGTTCTGCATTCTCGTGTCTTAACTCAGCTAACATAGCAGCTATGTCTTGAAGAGACACCTGATCTGTTTGGTCCATAGCGCCTGGGCAAAACTGTTTCCGTGGGCTTAGCCTTCTGTCAGGTGAATCAAGTCACTCTTACCTGTATGGCACTGTGCTCTTACCTGTAAGGTGCTTGACAGGTTTTGCAGAGACGCTATGAGCCAAACTCCCTGAAACCTATCCTACCTCTGGTGGTCTTTAGTATTACGCCAAGATGCTGGATAGCTAATAGGGAGAGTGGCCGGATCTGACGCTAATGTGAGTTCTTGTAGTCGACCTGCAAAGCAACAAGCTCACCTTTAGAATCTTGTCTACAACTGGGCTGGCACTCTCCTACTTTAACTCTATAATACTCTTAACTTTATTCTAGTTTTAAGTATCCTACCTGCGATCTACTAAGAGAGGCTTCGCGTCCTGGAAGTGATGTGGAGTCTGATCGGGTTAGCAGAGATGACGAGAAGATGACGTCCTTGATGTCAAATTCAGCATAGCATCCGTATCACTACAAAGATACAATTGCACAATTATAACAATTCTATTAAAAAAGATCTTAAACTGACTTCCTCTCTACTTGCACTTACTTGTTGCTAACTGTAATGTTTTCCACCACTCCCACGTTTTCAGATGTCTTTGATTTCCTGCTTCAAGAACTATGAGGGTATACATACAGCAAGAAACAAGGAAATATACATACAGCAAAAACTATAAACTATTTCACAACGAACACATTAATCCAAAAGGCTTTCTTTCCATTAATTTTCTCTCTTGTAAATTCAGAAGGAATGTTCCAAAAATTGTTCTTTCCAAAAACGAGTTGCTAGCGTTGGGTGCCTTTGAAGAAAAGAGTTTGTACTTAGCTTTCTTTATCCCGATGCTGCATTGTCCTGAATTGCTCCTTCAAACGAGTTTCACCAAAGCTGTGACCTTTGAAGGAATCCTGAAGGTCTTCAGAGGATGCGCGATGTTTCCCCGAACAAGGCTGGAAGGCTAAGCGCTTTCCAGAAGCTCGGGTGTGGTTTTTATACCTGAACCACACCCGAACGTCGAGACGCATGCGTGCAATATGCCGCTTGACTTCTCTCTTCGCGTAGAGAGAAAAAATAAACAAACGCGTCTTTCCCGCTTTCAGCTGGAGCGAAGCACACGCGTCTTTCCCGTTGTCAGCTGAAGCGAGGCAGAGTCTCAATTACTTTACATGTTCAAGCATGACGAAGCATACTGCCAAGAGTCACTTCCTAATCAACAAATTATTAACAAGCTTACACCGCCAAGAGTCACAAGAGAAAATATGTGTAAAAACAAAATAATGCATGCACTTCCAAATCACGTTTAACATCATAATTAACGTATCTTCACATTCATAAACACAAGGAGTGCTGGATGCACGGGACAGGGGTGGGTTTCATAAACACAGTATAAGCTCTGCTTTTAAATGTGCGTGTTTCAGGTTTTTACTTCAATGGGGATTGAGGAAGCTGTGAGTGTGGTTTCATGACAGATGTATGTCTTAGCATTGCACACCATCTGAATGTTGAGGGAGTGGTAGGACTTGCGGTTGCGGTACATGTACTCTGTTTCAGCTGGTGGGCAGATGTGCATGTGGGTACAGTCAATGCATCCTATCACATGTGGGAAATGCGCAACATTGTAGAATTGATGCTTGGTCTCATCCAAGTCCTGTTGGCTGGTGGGAAATTTGATGTGGTGGTGTAGCTGGGTCAGCATTGCATCTAGGAAACTCCTTAGGCAGCGGGACATGGTGGGCTCGGATATCCCCCCAGCAGCGGCAACTATCCCCTGGAAGCTCCCGGAGGCCAGAAGGTGCAGGCTGCACAATACCTGGACATGTGTGGGCACGGCATTGGTCCGCCTTGTTGGGTGCTGCATCAGGGGGTCAAGGTCCAGAATTAGCTTGATGATCATTGGCCCATTCAGGCGGTACTTTGCGTATATTTGCTCTCTGGTTTGGCCCAGCAGGGTGACCTGCTGGCGGAATATCCTCTCCTGGATCCTACGTCTGATCCGTGCTGCTCCCTGTAGCCTTCGCCGCCTGACCACCATGTAGAGTCCTGGCATTGTGAGACTCCTAATGCTGCTGCTGCATCTCCTTAAGTGTGTTTGGTCAGGCCAGCACCTGTTACTGATTGGGAAACGGTTTTTCAAAAAAAAAATTGGTTTGCTTTGATGGTTACCACCTGCTTTGGGTTGTCCTTAAAGTGCGTCTCGCAAAAAGCGATTTACGGGTTTTTCGCTAATTGCGATTTTTCTTGAATTGCGATTGTATTGTGATTTCGCAATTTTATTCGCAGAATCCGTGGTTTCTCGCAATTTCAGAATCGCTATTGGGCTACTGCCAGGATTCTGCGAATAATTAACGATTTCGCTATTCTGTGTTTGCGAATTCGCTTTTTTAATCTAGAATACCGTTTTAGACAATTGCGCTCGCAATAGCTTTTTCGCAGCTATTGCGATCGCAATTTTGCTTCATGAATCTGGCTGTTAGTTTCCCCAGCTACAGTGCAAGGGAGTCTCCTGTGCTCATTCCTTAAAGGGGCAGTAGGCTGAAAAGAAATAATCCCAGGGTGTCTGCTTCCCCAAAGAAATGCAAATGTGTGAAAGGCTGCTTGGGAGGTGTTAATTGCTGCAATCCTTGAGCTTCTTGATGACAAGATATTTTGTTTTTGCGAGGTACAGTTAATAGACAGAGTTCATGAACTCGAAAATCTATTGAAAGACCAAGAGATTAGGACAGAGCAAGCTGTGAAAGAGGAGTTAAGCGACAGAGAGAAGCATGCAGTAAACTTGAGAAATCAAAATGTCCAGAGATGGAACTGCTAAATACCAGCTGATGTGCGATTTATTTTCAACTGCTGTATTGCAAGCAGTGGGATAGCCACCTAGGAGTTTGGAGAACAGAATATGGTCCTCTAAATATAATTTTCCACTTTATGAAATAGTCTGCAAAAGTGTGCAATAGCACCATAACTGTAGGATGAGTCAGTGAGTCAAATTCCCGTTGCTGACCTCCATATATCCTACAGCACACGTGTCTGAATCCTGTCAGGGTTCGCTCAGCTATTCATCCTTCCAAGTCTGATAAACTGTTTCCAACTAAGTATGGCAAACCAGAAACTCTGTAAATAGGAAATTATCTTATTGTCTGATCCTATGAGACATAAAAAACGTGTCTATTTACTTACTTATATACAACTAGCAGCCCGCCCCGGCGTTGCCCGGGGCAGAAGGGGGCTGGGGGTAGCATCGCAGCAGGAGAGGCGCAGCAGAGCGGCCGGGAGCAGCAGAGCGTACTTACAGTGTTTCCTTGCTCCCGTTTTGTTGGTCCTGGCTGCTTCTGCCCGCGCTCGTGTCCGCTGGTTTTCGGCGCTCGTTTTCTTGGTCCTGGCCGCTTCTGCCGACTCTCCTGTCCGCTCTTACTCTGCGCTCCCCTGGGCATGTCGACGCTCCTCTACTTGCTCCGGACCTTGGAGGGTCTCGCTTCCTTTCTCCTGTCTGCTCCTCGCAGGGTGTTGCTTCCGTGCTCCCCCGTGATGTCAGCTCGCATCAGCACGCACGTCGTTGGCTGGCGCTACTTCTAAGGGACTACTTTCCCTTAAAAATTACGTTTCCCTTCTAACATATATATTTTGTTTTTATATAGCCTATGTCCTTCTGCTTGCCCTGACGTTTTCAAAGATGTATTGGGTGTTTGGATTGGTGGTGTACTTTTCGAGTTTACCTGGCTCAAAGGACACAGTTCTCTCTTTATAATAGTAGTATAGATTGCACGACCTCCTCTGATGTGTGTGTAAAACGTACCTTTTGCATTGTATTTTTGTCCTGAATTTTGAACTTCTTGCTTGAATTTTTGTATTTTACCCTTTGTCCTGAATTTTTACACTCACCATCCTGAATTTGCACCCATGCCAGTTGGTCATGATAAGACTGACCCGGTACACGCAGCACAGGAAAATCAAAGCTAAGCATATTTCTGCAACTCTTTAAATGCCTGAAGATAACGTGCAAAGTTCATACTAGATGTGAATATGTATGATTTTGTAAACTCGACTAAAACTTCGTCACTAAAATGAAGTTTGAAAAAGCTACCACTGTTACTTTTAAGCACACAGTTTTCAACATTTCTTTGTTATTTTAATATTTTTCAGTCGGTTAATGCCACTCATGGGGAATATTATTTTTAGGGTGAATATTCTTCTAGGACGAAAATGTGGAATGTAGTTTATGAATGATTTGATAACATCAACGCACTCCTCTGCCAGGAAAGGCCCTAAGAATCTGGAAGTGGAAAGTATGCTTGTCGTTTTCACGTTCTTATACAACAAATCATGACCGATCCTGTTAAACAAGAATTGGAAGAAAATAGCCGTAGTTTCTGTGTGTTTTTGCAGAACCACATAGCCAGATACAAAAATACAATTTTAATGCTAGACTGCTACTTAAGTTTCACCCACCCTCAGGGGCTTCCAAGACTGAGTGATCGCTTCAACGTATAAGGAAGAATTCTTTAATGATAGGGAACTAAGGCGCAGCCTTTGTCACTGAACGAAATTGTGTTTCTGAGACAGGGGCTTACGCCTTGCTAATTTTATATTACCACTCCTTGTGGTGGACTGTGATTGGTCGGATGAACTGAATATTTAGAACACGAGCATTAACCACCGTTGTTTTCATTCTAAACTCAGTGAAATTGTTGAAAAAGGATACCGAACAGATAGTGTCCAGCTGTTTGCAGGTGGTGGATATAGGCAGGGCTTTACGTGGGTCGGGTCCTGCCGGTGCTCAGCACCGGTAGTTCTAAAAACCAGCTGCTGGGAAGGGTCCCTATCGGGCTGTCCGTTTTTGCTCTCACCCTCAAGGTGAAAACAAATCTTAACTATACAGTGATACCACCCTTCATTGCCTTTTGAGGTAACTTCAAAGAGACTCGTTATAGTTAATTCACAGCCTCATCATTTCAGAATTGATGCATCTTCAATATTCTATACAACAAAGCCTTACACAACTAACAACCATTGGCAAAGGAAATAGCCCTGACTTCTTGTAGGTGTAATGTTACCTGTTGTATTATATATCTGTATGCAATGACAGAAGCAGCAAAATACCAGTCAGGTGGCACACTAAACTAAGCACAGATTTTTAGCTTGCATATTTTAAAGCCACGCCCTTAATTTTCATCAGCCACGCCCCTTTGAGAGACCCACTAGGTTTTTTCATTCCACTTAAAGCCCTGGGTATGGGCATTCATTTTTGAAGACAGGAACATGTGTTTCGTGACCCAGAGAAAGAGAGAGAAAGACAGAGAAGAGAGAAAGAAAGGTGGAGAGAAAAGGAGGAAAATAGGGGCAAAAAAAGAAAGCACGGATGAAAAAGAATCCGCCAGAGGGAGATAAAGAAATAAGATGTGTAAGGTAGTTCAAGAAATGAGGTGGAATCAAGGCTACGTATTCATCAATCCTGGCTCGGCAGCGTTAAAGTCTGGTTGCTAGGAAAAACGTAGTGGTCCTGCACTTTTTAAAATATTGTTGCTGATTATGCATGGTGCGGGGCACAGAATGAGTGCACCTGCACAGGAGGTTGGTGTGTGAGTGCTTAGAGCCTTAATGCCCAGCAACTGTCAGGCTTTAAAAGTTGTTCATTGTCATTTGTCCTCATTGTGCAGCCAATGCCATGGCTATGTCACACCGTAGCACATAAGGCAATTAAAATGATTAATGCCTTCAACAGAGGAGAGTAACACCGAAGAAGTGTTCCAAAATAAAACATGCTTGTAGAAAATGTGTAATGTGTTGTGCCTGCCATCCACTAATATCAATGTTAGAATGTTTCCAAAGACACAGGCCTTCCTGGAATTACTAAATAGGCAAGAGTTTCTGCACAGAGCTCTTGACCACAGACTTATAGCTTCTGTTTGTCACTGCAGACAGCTGCCAAGGAAATGTAATAATGATGCTGAGTATTATTTAATCTGTAGTTCGACAGGAGGGAGCATGTAGACTTGAAAATGTTCATAACCAAAAGGGAGAGAGAAATGGGTAAGTAAGAACTTGTTCGCCCTCCCAACCAATAATAAATGTAACCAAAGAAGAACAAGTTAGCTACCTATAAATACTGTCTTTATTGAGACAAGTTCATCATAAACTTTAAGGCTGGCATGCCCTGGAACCCTCAAAGTGTTTTAAAAGAACCCTCACTCACCAACCTGGTTGGTGACATGCTTCGTCATAGGTTTCCCACCATGGTCGCCGAATGTTTCCTGGGTGTGCTCTGACACCTGATTACAGCAGGGCTGGTTTTTCTTGGGGATCAGTGCCTATGCGTGTGATGGTGTAGAATGGTGTTAAAATTGGCTCGTGATCTCTTATCACCAAATGCTGAATGCTTTTATTAATAGTGGAGGTCTCAGTAACATTCTTTTGAAAATGTGCCTCATCCTCTCCGCTACCTCATTCGGGCATATTAGGTGATTTGATGCTTGATTGGATAAATATCTCTGTCCAGTGTGCCTTGCATATGGGATTATGGGGCATATGTATCACCCTCCGTGTTTGCGATTCTCAGATAGCGATTTTTTTAGAAATCGCTATTTGAGAATTGCAAAACGGGATGTTTTTAAAAATTAGCAATTTTTTGCGAATTCTTAATATTCCTTAATTGCGATTAGCAAATTTCGAAATTGCAATTAAGGAATACCTTCTCATTTATTATATGGGCCAGGAGGCCCATAGAAATGATTGGGAAGTCATTCTCAATTTGCGATTCGCAATTTGAGAATCACAAATTGAGAATAATTTCAAGGGTGCAAGGGTGTCATAAGGACACCCTGACACACCTCTGAAATTAACATGTGTGCATATATGGCGCACATACATGCCCTAAGTGCATGTATGTGCGCCACATGGCACCATTGCAAATGCCAAAAAGTGCATTTGTGAAAGAATTCGCAAATTACCACCAACTTGAAGATGGTGGTAATTTGCGATTTCTTAATGAGAAATCGCACAACTTGGGTGCTTCATACATAGCATTTAAGGAATCACAATTTGCGATTCCTTAAATGCTTATGCAAAGTTAAGGAATCGCAAATTTTGAGACCCTTAAATTTGCGATGCGATTATCCACATACATTCCGCTTTCCGAATTTTGAGTCACAAACGCTGCTTTTTTGCAATTCGCAGCGTTTGCAAATCAAAATTCGGTTGATACATATGCCCCTTAATGAGTTGAGGTGAAACTTGGGACCAGATTTACTTAGACTTTGCACCATTGCAAAGTGATGCAAAGCAACGCAAAGCGCTGAATTGGTATTTACTTTCCAGGCAAAAGTATTTTGCACTTTAAAGATGCCCTTTTTCATGCACAAAAAGCACTTTGCGCTGCTTTGCATCACTTTAACTCATTGAATGATCCTGGGGAGTTAACAGTCTGAATCGGCGCAAACACTTGTAAATTTTAACACGAAGCCCAGTCTACTAAGATAGCAAGATTAGTGGTTGAATTAAAAAGTAATGCTTCCTTCAATTCATAATAACAATGTGAAATGTTTATTCCTGGAAAAACCTATTTATTGCATTGGCTGAAGTGTACAGCATAATCAAATTTGTGGGATCCTTTAGAAGTATGCCTAGGAAAGGGAATTTGTACTGGAAGGGTATCCTTTCTGTACAAATCATGTGCTATACAGTGAGCACTCACCTCTAGACCATGGTAGGAGTCTTTGCGTCGCGCAAGACAGCCTAGTTAGAGCACCAGCACAGGGAATGCCAGCATCAGCCACGCAATCCTAGTAGATATGACTCTGCGCTGTTTCTCTCCCTTGCACAACGCATCAAAACAATGTTGTTTGCTGTGCTACGTTCCATGACACATTAGTAAATCTGCCCCTTGGTGTTTTAATATTCGGTGGGAGATGACACAGTGGAGGTTTGCCCTCAGTGAGACGGAACACTGGGGACCTAGCAGTCTCTAAGGTGAAAGGTCTTTAAACAACTTAGCTCTCGGTTCTTTTAGCCCTAAACTGATTTAGGTGCTGCCTTTTGTTTATTTATGTGTAGTTCCACATCTCTGCGAGAACCTTTTTATTTATGTCAGCTTGTCCCAAGTCTGGGCGCCCCTTCGGATCTGGCACCTCCCTGGATATTCACCTTCAGAAAGGGGCGAAACGTGTTGGTGGTTAATGTTCCATACATATTGGTTCACTGCTTAGAACCAGCACTTTGGTGTCAACAAAATTGCTCTGTCTAATTCAAATATTTGGACCTACAGAGCTATATACTTCGAAAATACTTACCTACTCGACTCATCCTCTAAATCTTCTATGGCTTATGCCTTACTAGATAGGGGGCCTCCCACCTTGATGATAATCCATACCCTTCATTATAGTTTTTCCCCTCCAAATAAGAGATGACTCTCAATGAGGCTTGTGAAGCTGTTCTGGCTGTAATATATAATATTTACCCACCAGAGTATGTTTGCTGTAGAACTTAAAAAACTCCCTTGATATTATAGGGCTCTGCTGTGTACAATTTTGTCTTTCGTGTTTATGCTGGATGACTTGAACCACAACAGCATGGTGGAGGCAAGATTCAATGCATTTTCCTCTAGTGTGGGTGCTCACTGCTAGGTTCAACACCTTCACCCTGGAGAAGCACATCTGACATTCATCTAAGTAACTTGTAGTCCCCTCTCATTGAGGCTGGGCCATGTTTCCTCCCCTTCCTAGTAGTAGGCGCCACTTCACAATAAGAGGGACACAAGGATGGAATAAAGTTAGCCTGAGAAAGAAAGTGGTTCTAAGCGCGCTTGTTTTGTACATTTTGCTTTCAAACAAGGAAGCAGTTAGCAATCGCATTATTCAGATTGGAGTGGTGTGGCTCACTGGTTAGAGGCGGCAGACCCGGAAGCTGAGGACAGCCTGGAACCAGGGTTCAATTCCCGACGCGGCAGGGTCGTGGACCAGGACGCGGCAGGGTCGTGGACCAGGGTCACCAGGGTTCAATTCCTGACGCGGCAGGGTCGTGGACCAGGGTCAGCGGACTTGATCATTCTCGCCTCGGTGCCTACTCTAACCAGGTATCACACTTGGCAACTCTGGGCATTAGCTTGCCTTATCTCCACAACGGCCCCCTACATACGCCGGGGAGGCCTGGTTTCACCTTAGATATACCCAGCAGGGACCATTTCACAGGGAAAGCCAGGACGGGTTCCCCAGCGGCCTACAGCGCTGAGATACCCCATGGCGGGGTGATACATGCGCTTTACAAGACACCATTACATTACATTACTTGGGAAATTGCTACATTTTCTTTTTACTGAACATCTGTTTGCAACTTAATGAACACTACCTAATTTTTAGTTATTGCAAGATTTGGAAGCACAGAAAAGTGATTCAGTGTACTCAACACACATATTGCTTTTTTCACTATAAAGTTGCTACAAAAACAATACCCTCAGCGATCACTTAATCTGAAACGAAACTGAAACTTGTCTCTTGGCTCACATAGGGCAACATCGTTAGGGCTATCTTTTAAGTATTTTTGAAGGCTCCGTTTAGAAATTACTTTTATTCATAAATGTCAACCATGCAGCCACAGCCATGTAATCTAATGTTTTTAATTTAACGATGCATAAAAAACGAATTTCAAATTTCAAAGAGTATTGTCATTTTGATGCCTTTTTGGTTTCCAAATTGCATTACGTAATGTGAGATTCGACAGCTCGGCTCCTGTGCCTACAATTAGGCTCTCACGGCGCATTTCAGGAACTATAGGCGTGAGAGTGTTTTCATTCTCACAGTCGCCGTGTTTTTTAACTACGCACTTGCTGTCATTCCGTTTCAATTGACAGATCCCGCACACCGCAGCGTAGGCGAGGCTGCAGTGTGCGAAAGGTGTGAGGTGAGCCGGTTGTGGGCGGACCAGCCCTGCTGCCGCCAGCACCGGCATTCCTGCACTGCCCACACAGCACGTCCGAGAGTGAAGCAGGTGTATGAAGGGAGGGACCGTGAGCGCCTCGCCCCCGCCATGTCCAGAGCGCAGGTGTCGCTCCCGGAGCAGCGGGAGGATACCTAGAGGAGAGCTCCGGCCTGGCCTGACGGATCCCCGCCATGCCGCCCGGGAGGCCTGGGCGCTTCCAGACAGACATCAACACGAGGTCCAAATTCCACGTTCAGTGATGCAGCCAGCCCACTGGAGGCGGGCGACGGGCACCGCCTGGGCGCCGTGGATCCTGGCGGCTCTGCTACTGCTCCCCCTGCAGGCGGAATCAGGTAACAGTCACAGGCAAGGTAATTAGAACCATAGTCAGAGGTCCAAGTACCTCAAAAGTAGGGACAGTGGTGTCATCCTGAGCACACTGGTGGCGGGGTTAGTAAGTGTGGAAGCTGGTCGTAGATTAGCAGATACAAAAAAATATATTCCATAACCAGGGTCGGACTGGTAAAAAATAGGTATTGGAACCAAAGTAATAGTTGCCCCCACTAGCGAACTAGATAGCTAAAAAGGGCCCCTCGTTTGCAAATCAGGCCAGTTTTAAACTTTTAAAAACACAATGCAGGGATATTATGCAAGATATGAGAGACTGGATTCATTTATGTTTGCTGCAGTCAACGTTTGTAGTAATATCAGGATAATCCACAGTAAAAATCTGGACCACCAGACCATAAAAAAGACCCACAAACTGCTAAAAAAACAGCCAAGATACCGATCTTTCAGACCAGTCCATTGGACACTACCTGGTTGCCCTGTAGGCCGGTCTGACTCTATCTCTAACTATTTTGTTGTGTTACATTTACAGGTAACTGATTATATTCAATATATACACCATAAATTAAAAATACATGCAAGTTAAACTAATGTGTGTACAATGCAGCGATGTGGTTAATGCAGGTGTCTGAATATGCAAACGAACTGGGACAGATTTGATTCCTGGTCGGTGCACTTTGGAACTCTGTCATGTGTATTTATAGTGCTACGAGATCTCAGCCTGTAATCTGTAACTATGTTAGTCATTAGTTTAAAAATGTTAATAGACTGCCACAGTTTAAGAACTGTAATAAATTATAAGCTAAACTGCTGCAAAAAGTGCAAAGGTTTTAGTGCTTATAGTGCTTTCGAAAGTTATAATTTTTGTAACACACAATCAAACCGTACCGAGTGCATTTTTTTTATAGGTTTCCTTTTCAAGACGTTATTCCACAACTGGTAATGTCTTTACAGAACCTCTAAAAAACAATAACTCTTTGTCACAATACAGCTTCAAAGAATTCTATCAATTAAAGCCTATTCTGTCCCCCAATAAACCTTTGGATTTGCTACTTAACCAACTGCTCATATTTCATTGTTTTCAGGTAGCAGTGCACCCTGGTGAGAAGGCTTGTTTCTTCTTTACCTGTCTGTCTCTCCTTTCACTTCAAAGTACAGGCGATTAGCTCCTCCCTTCAGCCCAAGCCAACCCGAGATCGGTATTGACTGTTCAGGAACGGTCATTTTTTAGCAAAAAATATGGGGACTGTTTTACTAAAGTTACAAAAAGCATGGTAACATGGTTCCCACTAAACTACCATTCGGTGCGACCTCTGCCCTCAGCTGAACTTCAAGGGTTGCAGCATTGTTTCATTTTGCCTGACACTTGCATTTCAAAGGTATAATGGGCACTAATCCATGTAAGGAAAATGCAATCCACCTGCCCATGATTTGGTAATGAAAACCTTCTATACCTGGAATCCAGTTGGCCTGGTGCCACTACACCTGCTGCACTATTTACAGCTATATCACTACTGTCTGGTTGCAGTGTTGGTATCTTTCAACCCCTCTTCGTGTACTTAGCCTGATACGAACATTTTTGATATATTATACATTTAGTTCCCCACCTCGACCTCTAAGTTTGCTCGTTTTCGTATTAGTAGAACCCAAAGACTAAATTGAGCCTGGGTTCTGTGCGAAAGCTACCTGCTGTCAGGGGGCACAATTTATGTGCCCTTCGCCTCTTTACACATAAGTGTGTAACAGTAACTCACGAGTGGCAACATAATGAATGAGTATTTTTATTTGTATAACGAATGAGCTATGTCACAAAACACAGACTATTATGTAGCAGTATTGTAATTTCCCCAGTCAATCCTGAATCCAGAATTCAGTATCTAGGCGGCTGTAGAGAAGCATAGAGCTAAAGTCTTAAATATGCTAGTGAGTTTACTAACCAACATCGAGTTTCGAGAGAGCCGGGGCCCAAATCAAAAAGATTTTTCTGTGAGTAGATACCATTTACTCTTGTAATACTCCTGACTTACTCCAAATTCAAAGAAAATGCATCTAAATCACCGTGAATCGGATACCTACTGTTTAGACCGAGGAAGCTGGAAAATGTTTGAGCATATCTAAGAAAATAAAGTTTTGTATATTTTAGTAAGGTTAGTTCGGATCACCACTGTTTTTTCTTGACAGATCGCTTATCTTTCAGTCAGCCCCACAGCCATGCATGTGCCTCTGAACTTCTGTCATTGTGTCATAGATCTGGGGGCTTATGCTAGAACTCTGAGTAATGTCCTGGGCCTACTGGCACAACCATGTCCATCAAGTACTCTGGTTTGATGTGCTAGGTACAGTTGCAGGCTGTGCCCATCAAATATTATTAACTGGGGTTATGGACACAAGCTTGAAAGCCAAGGCATGTCTGAGTGCCTGTTCAGCATGGTCATGGGTCCAGACCCTATAGGTGAATTGGCAGTTGTACATGGTCCTTGATACAGGGTGTGTTGAAGTGCGTCTGTAGTTAATTTGACGTGTTAACGATATTATGGTTGAAAATAATTTTGGATTTTACTTGTTTTTAACCTGTCTAAAGCATCAGCAATATAGTATTTCACTGTGGACGACTCTAAGGCCTGTATTGGTACCAGGCCAGACGAACAACAGCAAAATAGTGGACCTGTTTGAAGATTATGGGTTCTTTGAGGTTTTTGTTGCTACTGTCTCGTTTGTACTAGATAGAGGGTTATTTAGAAGGCAAACTACAAACCTGGCTATAGTCCTACCTGGCTCAATGCCCTCCTTATAAAATGTATGTTAACTCATTCTTAATCTCTTATGTATGAGCTGAATTGCGCATTGCACTTTTAGGGCCTCGCTATGTATTTCATATCTTATCCTAATGTTTAATCTTTTATGTATGAGCTGTATTGTACATTGTACTTTTATGGTCATATGACCGAAATATCGTTTTTGATAATTTGTTTCCATCTAAGAATAGCAATTTTATACTTTCCACTCCTGTTTCAGTGCCCCAGTAGATTAGGTTGCACATTTTCATAACAATATTTGTCCACTGTAGGAAAGTGCCCCTTTTTGTATTGTTGCCCCCCCCCCACACTTTTTGCCTGATTTTGATGCTCTTTGACTTTGTGTGCCCAGGATTCCTGCCAACCAGGTACCCAGGGCCTACATTTTTTCCCTAAATCTGTACTGTTGCGCACCCAAATTGACAACTCTCTGGCCACATGTAAGTACCTTATAAAAGGTACCCTGGGTACCAAGGGCACTGTGACCAGGGAAGGCCTCTAAGGCCTGAAGTACTTATTGTGCCAACCTTAGTGGCCCTGTAACTTTTCATACACACTGCCATTGCATGCTGAGTATTTTGATGCGGAATAAAGTGAAGAGTCGACACGGCACACATCCCCGTGTGCTGTGCCTACAACCCACTGCCTAAGGTATAGGTCAGCCACCCCTCTAGCTGGGTGGACTATGCCTCTGGTGAGGGTACAGGTGCATGAACTCTGTACACCTACAGTGTCTTAGTCCATTCTTTGACATTATAAGTGCAGTAATGCCATAAAGAGTATATGGCCTGGGAGTTTGTCATTACGAACTCCACAGCTCCATAATGGCTTTACTGAAAACTAGGAAGTTTGATATCAAACTTCTCAGCCCATTAAACCCTCTCCGATGTAAGTGTGGGATTTAATGAAAAATGCAATCAGAGGGCATCTTAGAGATGCCCCAGCAAACAACCTAACTCTAGTGTCCTTGCTGAGTGGCAGCTCGCTAGCTGCCACCACGAGACATGTTTCTGAACCCCTGGTTGAGAGCTTGCGGCTCCTGGGGTCCTGAAACAAAGCACATCCTGGGTCGGGGTGCCAAGCCTCCTCTCCCATGATGGGCAGGGTCCATGAAGGGGAAGCCTCAAAGGCTTGCCGCCTTTGTAAGCTGACCCAGCCCTTGCTGTTCCCAGCAACTGGCCCCCACTAGTTCTGACCCCCACTTTGGGCTGGAGATTCAGTGGGCACACCAACATAGGCGGAGAGGTGTGCCCACCTTTGCCAACCCATCCCCACAGGTGGGTGAGGCGAGGCACAGAAGAACTCTCAGACCCCGCCATCTTGAAGATGCCAACCAGACCTAGCCAACCAGAGTGAGGCTTATGTCCCCCTCCCACTGGAGGGTAGGTTAATAGGGGGTGTGCCCACCCCAAGGAAGGGGTCCATTGGTCCCAACCTTTACCTACCTGAAGCGCCCCTAAATTTAGTATTATGGGGCAACCCTGAATCTTGCCTCTTCAGACAAGAAGAATGACCGAAGAGCCACGCTGAAGGAAGAAGAGGAGGACACCAACTGACTTGGCCCCAGCCCTACCGGCCTGTCCTGATCTCAACCTTCTCCAGCAGAATCTCGGCGAGTTTTAGCCAGCAGCCCCGCAGAACCTGATGGACTTGCCCAACCTTCCCCGACCAGACTTTGTATCCCATGAGCACGGATTTCGCTTACCAACAGACTCTGGCTGCGGCCAAATCTGCAAGTCTGCACAACTCTGCACCCACTCCCACTGCCTGAGTTCTAGTGGCCCAACACCACAAGGAGGTCTCCCCAGCGATCCTGACCTGCCTCAATTCTCCCAACGATGCCAGCAGCCCCTTTAGGGAGGATCCTCCCGACCACGATCAGAGCGAGTAAGGAGAATCTGACTCCAAAAGACACACCTGCACCTGACACTCCACATCCTTGGATAACCCAACCTATGGTGTGCCGCCATCCCATGACATCCCAACTTACCTCTCCAACCATTGGTTGCCTCCAGAAGATCTGCATGCCCGAGCCTGCAGTGTTTGTTCAAACCGGAGAATCCCCATTGAAAGTGACAGGCACCTGACCCCAAAACAGCACCCTGCAACTGGCGTACCTAGTGCCTCTGTGGGTGTACCTTGGGTGGTGACTTGAACCGCCCCTTTGCCTTGAACTTAAGTCCAGGAGCTTTGCTCCCTCAACCTTGTGGCCTACTTGTGAGCAGCCACCAATAGGATGTTCCCATCCTCCAGTGGATAATATTAGGCCTCAGCACTCTGCACCCAGTCGCCCTAGAACCGCTTAGGGTGCTTTGAGACAGCATCCTTGACCCTTGGGGGAACCTTGTTCTAACCCAAGAAATTCACCTCTCAAGACCTTTTACTTACCTGCAAAACGATAACCCTATTTTCCTCCATAGGATTGCATTGACTGTTTTCCTTCTGAAAAACATCTAAGTATGAGGGCGTTTTGTATGTGAACCTAACAAACTGTGTTTTCCGAAAAACTGTTTCACTTACCTTTTATCTAGGAAATGTCCCAGTGTGATATCTAAACATATCACACTGAGTAAGAAAAGTAATCAAAGAACTAATCATACTGTACCTGCAAAGTAACTGAAAAAAAATCTCAACTGTTTCAAAATAATTTACCTACCTGTATACAAAATAATTACACACAATTGCATTCAACTCTATTGTTTTTGCAAAGTATTATTTCACTCACCTGCACCAGGCCTGGCTTGGTTCTAGAAATAAAAAACAGTTAATTAATATGTTTATGCAAACAAATTGGTCTGAGTTCAGTCTTCAAGTGTGTGACATCATTTCTTGCCTGGGTGTGTACAATAAAAGCACACACTACCACAAAGAGAGAGTAAGATATTATCTACTTTTACCTCTGCCTATCTTTGGGGTTCCACTGGGCTCTGTGCACACTATACCTGACTTTGGTATAGTATATACAGAGCCAACTTCCCACAATCACCAGTTGGTGCTCTTCAGAAATGCAATCTGCTGTCTTAATTTTTAGTATATTTAGTCTAACTTTACCAATTTAAGTCTGCAGAGAGAATGTCTAACAAGAAGTTGACCTTGTCTAGAAATAACGAATCATATTTTGATTGAAGTGCTTAAAAGAATTACATTGCATATTAATACTACAGAAATAGAAGTCTCCCGTAAAGCGGCAGGTTTTACAATTGGGTAACAAAGGAATTAAACACTATTGTGCAAGTACCCAGAAAAGATCTATATATATACACACACACAAACATGGGCGCACACACACACACTTAAAGCATGACTTTCTATTATAATCCAATAATGTCAATGAGGGGTTTTGAAGACAAAATAAACCATGTGGTACAAGGCTGTACTTTCATATTTTGCATTACATGTGTATTTTTATGTGTCTTTTATGAAAAATACACATTTTCTGTAAACTGTTGGGTTGTCTGCAGTAAGAACATAAGACCTACCTGGTATATTTAAACATCACAACAAAAACAATATTAAAGAACATACCGTTTCGAAAATATGGATCGGTATCTAATTACAGTGAAAAAAAAATCCAAGGGCACTGGCAGTTTCTAAATTTGAAATCTGAGTTAGCTGCTCAGTTTTCCCATATAAAACAATAAAAACAAGAAACAGAATTTAAGACATATGAGTAGGACCTGAATGTGTTATAATAGAAAATGTTTTGGGTAAATGTGCTTTTACACAGACACATACTGTTGCAATCATTCACCTTCATGTGAGACATACCACAGAGCACAGTAGGCCCTCCAAAGTTCGAATTGCTTTACATTTCAGTCTGCGCCAGTGGTCAGACCTAGATAAGGAGCTTGAGAACACCATAGACAAATATGCATAGGAGTTACCCATATCCACGAGTCCAATTTAATCTTGTTATCTACCAACTAGATCTAAGTTTCTTCTGAACACAACCCAATTCTTTATTTGTGTTAACATATCGTTAGTCACACAATAACAGGTTAAAACATGAATCTTTGGAGGTCATTAGTAGACTGGTCCACAATACCTAAATCACCTGCAGACAGCATATGGCCCGTATGTGGTGGTTCAGTTTCAGGAGAAAAATAATTAGTCCTAGCTATTTAAGAGTGCAAATGAACAATATAAGAATAAAACAAAACAGGGGCCATTATGTATTCTTGCTTCAGGCCATTATAATTTGGAATCTGAGAAGATAGTTTTTGATTAAGGGATAACTCAAACTTGGTCCAGTTATTGATGCAAAACTGCAATTATTAAGTTTAATTAGTACTACTTTTGTAAAGATATTTTCGAGCATATTAATAAACTATATCAAACGATAACATGAAAAATTACATCTTGAGCCCTTACTGAAAAGACTCTTTCTGAAAAATCGTTAGAGACAGCTGCCCATTTTCAAAGTCCAGGTATACATGCAATATCAATAACCCACTTAAAATAGGGACAAAGGTGTTGCATGAAATCCCTAAATACAACCTGGTAAATCAGTTTGTCTTGCAGTGCAAGAGAAAGTCATGCAGTGATTTGAGTTCAGTATTTTCCACAGTGATTGATGGCAGCTTTTTTTCCCCAAATAATAAGACAAGGCAAAATCATTAACACGAGTACACTCATAGGTTCTAAAACACCAGGCAAACCAATCTGTATAAGCAATCAGGCTCTAAGGGCAATCCACACTGTCCCTTTCCCCTCATTGACAGAAACCCCCAAGGATCACTGGAATCATTTTTTTAATAATCATTTCCTACTTTTTCTTGTAATATAATTTATCTTTTCCCTAACAAGATTTCTGTTCAGTACACTCCCCATTAAGGCTACCCAACATTTCTAGGGTTGTATAGCCATGATATTTGTTGAAATAACATCAGAATATTATTTTTTGTCTCAGATATTCTACATCAAACCATAATGCAGATTTTAGGCTTACAATGTTCGCACAAAAACTAGCCTAGCTTTTCATGCACTTCATTGTAAATATATTCCATGATATGAAACCAAGGAATCCCTTTTATCAAATGGAAGAAAAGGCTCGGGATTATCTTGCAAATCCTTTGTTCTTTTAATCTCCATTGAGGAATAGCATATATGAAGTTGTTCTGAATATTCTTTAGAATAGGTGTTTGGTGTTGGCTACCATCCATAGACCAAAATTCAATTAAAGAAGGGAGTGGTCACTATGATCAAGTAGAAAATGCAGAAATATTGTGCCACTTGCCAAATAGTTAAGGAGAAACAAATACATAATTAGTGGAGTTAAGTCCACTTCCATGGTTAAAACTCTTAGAAGCTGGGCTTTCACCAGGAAAAACTTTTTTATAATTAACTAGATTCAGTTTAACCACAATTGCATGCATTATTTGTCCTACAAGGATGATTGTATTTCATGAACTTCCAGCAAGCTGATCTACGGGTCATCAGTCTCTAGGAGATGATATTTTAAAGTCTATCCCACAATCTAATTTACATCAAGGCAGTTTTTATCCATAGCTTCAATGTCTGATTACAATGCTTTAAGCTCAGTCTATTTAGCTATACACAAAATAGATTTTATACAAAAATTAATCATAGTAATTTCAAGGGCAATATCAAACATATCACACCATTCTATAATAAGTAAAGCTCATTCTCATGAAATTTTAAACTTGGTTGAAATAATATTACACTCAGAAGAGATTAGCGTAACTAATCAGCTAGAAGGATATGAGTAATTATGGCCTCTTGTGTGTCTGTTAAAGGTTGTATACAATTGTTCAAATCCCAATCAGCTAGGAACCACATTTCTATCATCATTATGAGACTATTCTCTCTTACAAATTAAAAAAAATAGGTCTCATGTAAAAGTTGGCTACAGCAGTGATCTTCCCATCAAATGATACAGTCAAACTGCTAGGATTGTTGAGCGGTGGCTCTGTTAGATTTAGTTTTTTTTAATTCCTGGTCCTTAGAGGGCCAATAGCTGTCGAAATAGAACAATCACAAACAGAAGCATTAGCTACTAACACAAATAACTATCACTATGAGATTTGATAACACCTTCATCCTTTGCACTCTGTATAAAACAGAACTCTCCTAAAAAAACTAGTCATCTGACCTAACAATAGGCCCAGAACATTAGCAACATTTTAAAGATCATTATACTTTAATAGGTCTACCTCCTGCAAACCAACAAGTCACAAGCCCACCTCCCACAAGCTTTCACTTGACACTCTTACACCAGTCTGGTAATTAAATAAAAGAAAAATATAATTTTTATAACCTCTCATGTTAATAAGCTCTGTGAATCCCTGTGGTTTCATGTCTTGTGTGAACATTTCGTTCAATACTGAAAGCAAGCAAGCTGGAAAAGAACATGTTGCTTATTAATTAAGAAAAGAGTCCTTAATAAATAATTAGTAACATGTGTAGACCCTTCTCTCATTGGTAAGCTCTCGTAGTTTTGCTTTTATGCCTGTTAACAACTCTTTTTCTATAACAGGTTCCAAACTCTCCCTTGACTTTGAAATTAGAGCCACAAATTTAAGTGGCTACCCACCACTCGATTTTACATAGGCATCCTGAGAGCTTGCTTACAACATGGGCCACCCCTTTAAACGTCAGAGGCCTAGAAACTCCCTGAGATTATGAACTATAGCAGTGCTTATCAGGTGATGTGCTGGCTAGCCCCATAATTTAATACATGTCTTATAGGAGGGAAAGCTAAAAGTAAAATATGTTGTTTACCTTAAACATTTTATTTCAAGAAACTCTTTCTTTTCATGTTAATGTTAATGTTAAGAATGATTTATAAAGTGCACGTACACCGGTTGGTTTCATGGCACTGTAGGAGAGAAAGCAGAGTTTCTTTCCCGAGAAAAACGTCAGTTGTAGGCTTGCTCATAGAGCCAGGTTTTGACGGCTCTTCTGAATTTCATGAGATCAGAGCAGGCACGTATCTTCAAGGGGAGGGAGTTCCTAAGTCTGGGGGCGAGAGTGGCGAATCTGTAACCGCCTGTGCGTTTCCGCCTAAATGAAGGTCTGTGAAGAAGTGAGAGGTGGGCTGAGCGGAGGTTGCGGGCAGGGGTATGCCTGAGTATCAAGTTATTAATGAATTTTGGACTTTTGCCGTGCAGGGATTTAAAGATCAGGCATCCCGTTTTGAAGGTGCAGCGTTGAGACATGGGGAGCCAATGTAGTTTCCTTAGCAGCGGAGTAGCTGGATGCCATCTGGGTTGATTTAAGATCAGTCTGGCTGCATGGTTCTGGGCCATCTGCAGCCGTTTTAGCAGATAGTGAAGCATGCCCAGATATAAAGAGTTGGCGTAGTCCAGGTGTGACAGAACGGTGGCTATCACAACTTGGGTAAGGGCTTCCAGTGTGAGAAGACGGCGGAACTTCCTGATTTTCCGTAGTTGGAAGAAACATTTGGAGACTACAAGACCCACTTGTGTTTTAAGTGAAAGATCGCTGTTAAGTGTGACTCCGAGGGTTTTTGCCGAAGATGAGGGGGAAGGCGGGGTACCCATCTCGGGAGGCCAGTAGTGCGGACCCCAGAACTTGTGACTGTCTCCTGTGAGTACCAGCTCAGTCTTACCAGGGTTCAGTTTAAGGTGGTTTTGGTCCATCCACAGTTGGATGTGCCTCATGGTGGTCTGGAAATTGGTAATCGAGATGTCCGCGCTGTCTATCGTGAAGACCAGTTGCAGGTCATCTGCGTAGTTGAATACCGTCACCTTCCTGTCTCTAAGGGACTGACTCAGGGGGAGAATATAAAGATTGAACAGATTGAGGGACAGGGAGGAGCCCTGTGGGACGCCGCAGGTGATTCTCTGTTTGGGGGCTACCATCTTATTAAGGCGAACGGCCTGAGACCTGGTCTCCAAGACGGAGCTAAGCCAGCCGGCCGCTGTTCCTTGAATGCCAGCTTGTCTGACACGGTCGACCAAGAGGTCCAGGAGTACCAGGGCTTGCGGGGAGTTGTTGTCAGAGCAGTCATGGAGTGTGTCCGGTACGGCTAATATAACGGTTTCAGTTGAGCGTGCAGGCCGGAACCCTGCCTGATGGGGCTCAAGGTAGTTGGACTCTTCCAGGAAGTTAGATAGGCATATGGCCACCTGTTCTTCTAACACTTTCGCTAAGAAGTGGAGCAAAGAGATGGGGCGGTAGTTAGACATGCAAGTGGAGTCGGCTCCAGGTTTTTTCATGAGAGGAAATACCGTAGCCTCCTTAAAGGCTGTAGGTACTTGACCAGATAATAGAGAGTTGTTGAGGAGGGTGAGGGCAGAGTCTGGGAGAGCGGAGAAGCAGTATTTTAAAATGTGAGGAGAGCAGCAGTCAGTGGGGGCACCAGACTTGACCTTAGCGAGGAGCTCTAGCAAGACCTCCATGCTAATGGTGGGAAAACTGTTGATTGTGCATTTGTTTTTATAAGGGGCAGGGGGGATCGTATTGGGGTGTATGGGGATACTAGCTTTGATGGACGAAATTTTATCAATGAAGTAGTCATTGAGTGAGTCGCAGAGGGTTTGAACGGGGGTGGCCCTAGGAAGCGTTCTGTCTGGGTTGGTCAGTTTATTCATGCTAGTGAAGATTTCTTTGGACCTGTTATTTGTATTAAGGATCTGTGTGGAGAAATGGGTGGCTTTAGCAGAAAGAATGGCCTTCATGTATTCTTTCCGGGCTGTGATAAACCGGAGCTTCAATTCTGGGGCATAGTTGCATCGCCATTGTCGCTCGAGTTGGCGTAGGGTCAGTTTTTGAGATTTAAGTTCAGTAGAAAACCATCTCTGGACGTCTGCACAGCACGCAAAGTTTGACCTTCTTCAGGGGGGCATTTGTATCACTTGCAGCTAGCAACCAGCTAGAGAAGTTGGCTTCATATGTGTTGATGTCAGGGTGAGGGGACGGGGCAGTACTGATCATTGTATCAAGAAATTCCTTCCTGTCTAAGGCGTTCTATTTCCTATCCAAGCCACCTACGATCTTCGGGTTTTCCCAACGGTCGAGTGGGAATAACTTGAATTTAATTAAGTAGTGGTCGGACCATATGCAAGGGAGCATGACGGGGGCAGTTATAGTCAGGGAGTTGGTCCAGATTTGGTCCAGGATGTGCCCTTTGTGATGGGTTGGCGAGGAGACCTTTTGAGTGAAATTCAAGTTGGTGAGGAGGTCGGTTAGTTCAGAAGAATGTGGACCTTCGTGGGAGTCATTGAACCAGTTATTCAAGTCGCCTATAAGGAGTACTTTGGCGTGGTCAATGACCAGATTTGCGATCTGTTCACTTAAGGAAAGGGGGAACGATGGCATATGGTTCGGGGGCCTGTATACAAGTACACAGACAAAGGTGTCGCAGGGGGATTCCAGTTTAATTACTAGGTTCTCTGACTCCGGGAGGTTGAGGCAGGTCAAGACAATAACTTTGAATTTGGAGTGTATAATAGCTGCAACCCCCTTCCAGATTTGCCGGGAAGGCGATCGGCATGGACGATGTAGTAGTCTGGGGGAAGCGCTGCCAGAATGTCAGGGGAGGAGTCAGGTGTCAGCCAGGTTTCGGTCAGTAAGAGAATGTCAGGCTTATCCGTGGCTAGAAGGAGGAAGATGTCTAGTTGGTGTTTGACAAGGGAGCGGGTGTTGAGGTAAGAAATAGCTAGGGGTGGAAGGTTGGATTGGCCTGTCCTGGGCGTGTTTAGAGTAGTGGCGTTGGGTTGTCGTGGTAGTTCAAGAAAGGAGCTCCGTTCCGTGTGGATTTCCATCTCAGTGGCCCAGCTGCAAATTTCGTGTGGAACGCTGTGTTGATTTGACTGCAGCTTTTTTAGGGAATCGGAGGAGTAGGTGAGGGGACGGACATAGTGGCTGGCCCCTGGTCCCGGAGGGGCACAGACGGGCACAGTAGGGGCTTGCCTTTGGCACGCCCGCTGCGCGCTTCCGCGCAATGTGCTGCATAAGTCTTCTGGCCCGCCCCAAGTTCCGCCCTTACCCAACGTGATTGGCTGCAAGGAGGGGAGTGAGGGGGATCAGCTGGGGTTGAAGGAGCAGCCGCCCTGTGCGCCACGTGAGGTTGGATTTTAAAAGTAAGGTAAATTCTAACATCAATTCACACATACAATTTTAAAAGTACATCAGTTTGCAATTTCCTATGAGCGTGCCTGAGCAGCGGTCGGTCGGTAGCGAGTAGTGCCTAAGGGAGGATTCCCGCACTACAGTTGCTTAAGACTCCTGGCCCACCCCGAGCTCCGTCCTTACCCAACGTGCCTAAGGGAGGATTCCCGCGCGATTTGATGAAAGAAAAATGAGAGCCAGTCTTTTACTTAAAGTAAGTGCTTCATTTTTCTGGAAGGGGCTTGTGAAATGTATATTGAGGTAGAGTAACTTACAAGTGGAGTCCCTTGATTACTCCTAGAGTCTACTAATGTTTGATCAGCAGCAGAGGGATTGGTAGTTAAAAACGTATTTGTCATTTGAAGTTCCTCTCCCATTTCAGTCATCAATGAAGATTGACCATTGGCAGGTAAAATGCCCTGGAGTGTGATTTGTATATGCCAGATGCAGTTGTGTCAGAGTCGCAGCAGGAAAACTGATTAAAATAGTGTTAATCCTACTCAATTTAGCTGCTACATTATCACTGAAAAAAGCAAAGAAAAGGAGTGGAGAATAAGTGACCCCCATGGTTCTAGCTAATGGAAAGGTTCAGTAAAAGAGTGATTTGGTTGAGCTAAACTTTAGATCTTACAAAGGCCTGTTATGCTTGATCCCTTGGCCAATAGTGATTGTTTCTTGCTAGATCAATTTGAAAATATTTAGCCACAAACCTTCTTACTAAGGTTGCCATCTGCAAGTCATTGTTTGATCTCTAGGTGTCAGCTCGCATTGTGGCACCATTCCCTTTGTGCCAAGTGGGAACCCTCCTCCTCCAGATCTCAATGGCAGGCCCTCTTGATACATTACAATACCACCCACCATTCTAAAATTGAAACAGACCCCGCCACCAGTAAAATAGGACAGCAAAATAAAACGTAAAAACCTACAAACACAAGACAAGTATTCCTGGTCTGTACACTTAGCTTATACACTTGTCCATATGTCAGTGACATGCTGGTTGTGCTTATTGCTTTGACGAGTCGCTGATTTCCCGCATCAGTGTCAGCACTTAAAAGAGGGTGTGGGTGTGAAAACAGAGCTATCAACCAATCAGTCCATGGGGTATTACCCAACAGCCACAGGCACTGCTCTACACAAACCTATTCCTCACAACATCTTAAAGAGATTTATTCACAGGTCAGCTTCAAAATCAATAATGCAAGAACAGTTCACTCAGATTAGTCACAATAGTTTCCTCTTCACTGTATCGCATTGAAATTGGGACCTAAAAGGAGGATATGTGCATACCAAAGAAAACAATCAACCAGTCTGGCTGGAAGTTATGGCCAACCCCAGGGCCGGACTGACTACCGGGCACTTTGGAATGCTGCTGAGCTGGGGGTTGCTTTCACTGCGGTGGGGTCTGATTTCGTTCATGGAGACCTGCGTGTGCTTCGAAAAAAATTAAAGCAAAACGAATTTCGATTAGCACACGCAGGTCTTCATGAATGAAATCAGCCCCCAGCTCAGTAGCATTCCAAACTGCCCGGTAGCCAGTCCGGCCCTGGCCAACCCCTACAGATGATACTCAACGTAATCCTGTTCACTACCATACCTTAAAGTGACTCTTGCACAGAGCAGCCTCAAATTCAAACATGCAATATCAGTCCACTCACAATAGTCTCTCAGTGATTTCTCTCCCACCTTATCTGGAGGGAAGTAAATCAGACAATCTAGGTCTCCCATCGTCCAAGTAAAATATGAGGTTTCAAACTACTTCACGGTTGGGATCTATATAGATGTGTTCATCTTTTCAGAGAATAGAATATGTGGTGTCGAAATTTAAAGTGAAGTAATAGGTGTGGCTGTTACAATGGAAAACCCACCTCATCTGGCCACAGATATATTCCCAGTCAAGGTCTGGTACCACCGTACCCACCACTAACTCCCACTTGGTCTTACTGGCAAATTGGGTCACACTATCATTTATGGGAAGTTTGGAGTGTGGAGTCCAACCTTCCACCTCCCCACAAATGTGTGGCCCTTTCCAGTACAGTACATGCTTGGTTTGAGTACCAAATCCAGTAGTGGACCAGACATTGCTTGTGGGATCCTTAAATGAGTCAATATCAGAAGAGTATTTAGATCTCCCATATTCTGCTCCTGTTCCAGACTTAATCATTAGCAAAGCCAATAGGTCTCGTGTTGGCTGTCAGTCTTTTGTTTTGACAATTTTTCTTTTGTTCTGTCATGATTTTGGCAAAACCTTATTGATGGAGAAGCAAAACTATTGTTTTGGTCTTCAAAAGTACACATTACCCATAACTCACAGTGAAGTCAGTGGCTAACATATGATGCATGCTGGAGTGGGTGGATGAAAAATGTGAATGATATGAGAGACTAACGGATGAATTCCTGCTAAAAACGCCTATAAGTAATTTTGCTAAACACACAATTTTAGTAATATCACAAAATCTTGGCTAACCTCAGTTTTGAAAAAAAGCTGCTATCCTCTTGCCTTTGCTAATGCTTTTTAAACATATTTATTACATATAGAGAGTGTTGAAAATTTAGATAAATAGAGAGGCCTGCAAAGGCAGATTGATAGAGAGAGTTGGACAGATAGCTAGAAAGATAGATAGATAGATAGATAGATAGATAGATAGATAGATAGATAGATAGATAGATAGATAGATAGATAGATAGATAGATAGATAGATAGATAGATAGATAGATAGATAGATAGATAGATAGATAGATAGATAGATAGATCTGCAAAGATAGATATAGATAGCCATCAGGCAGAAGAGACTATTTCACATTTTATCTTTTTCTGTCCTGGATATGCCAGGCCTTGGCATTACCGGATAATCCTGTTTTGTAGACAGTTTAGGTGGTGGTCACTATCTTCTGGTGCTTAGACATCTGTGCACAGAAACAAGAGAGGTGGTAATCTGTGCTGTTGCTAAAAATCTTCAACGGAGCTGGGCCATAAGAGCTAAGATCATGGCCACCTCTCACATGGCACAGGAAACAGTGAGTCGTAAGCCTGTTCTTGTCATCTTATTCTCTAACAAATGCTGTATTTGTAATCCTCTGGACTATTCTGAATAAGGACCGTGGGATGTACTTACTGGATAAAGTGTTCTTATCGGTCTTGATTTTTCGATCATCATGTTTTTACCACAATATTTGGTACTGTTTTAAAAAAAGGTTTTAATCTAGTGGATTTTATATTAACTTATATGTTTTACATAACTAGGGTTCCAAAAGATGGAGCTGATACCTAGCCAACTGGATAGATAGACAGACAGTTAGATAGAGTTGCAAAGCTAGATAGATAGGGTTACAAAATAGGCAGATAGATATATAGACAGACAGACAGACAGACAGACAGACAGACAGACAGACAGACAGACAGACAGACAGACAGACAGACAGACAGATAGATAGATAGATAGATAGATAGATAGATAGATAGATAGATAGATAGATAGATAGATAGATAGATAGATAGATAGGTAGGTAGATAGATAGATAGATAGATAGATAGATAGATAGATAGATAGATAGATAGATAGATAGATAGATAGATAGATAGATAGATAGATAGATAGATAGATAGATAGATAGATAGATAGATAGATAGATAGATAGATAGATAGATAGATAAGTAGGCGGGTAGGTAAATAGGTAAGTAGATAGGTAGATGGGAAATACAGGTGTATAGAGAGGTGGAAATATAGGTTGATAGATAAACAGGTAAACAGTGCTCTGCTATTGCACCAGGCTGTAAACTCAAAGTCAGCGCTAAAGAAATAACACAGAAAAAACACTGGCACTAAAGTGAACTATCTTCTGTGCGGATGTGCTTTTTGTGAAAAAGCAAAATGCAGTTACTCAAAGTGAAGCTAGTGGCTGTAGTAGACTGACCTATTGATCTATGCTGTATGCTGTAGTGGGTGCAAGCAAAATGTGAATGACAACAAGTGAATGGATGAAGAGAGCTGGCTAAAGGCCCCTTCAAGTAAAAATATACATATATTTTCAGTAACATCAGAAGTGCTTGGTTCAGGGGCGCAACACCGGCCCCTGCATCCCCCGTGGTGCAGGGTGGCCCGAGCTGCAGGGGGCCCCCTCAGCACAGTACTTAGGCATGAGCACTCCGTATTAAATCCGGAGCGGGCTCCTCCGTATACATTGCAGGGGGGCCCCTTAAACTTTATTTACACCACTTGCTTGGTTAATGTCAGACATAAAAGGATGATGGACGCCACCAAGCATACGAATACCCAGTTTAGAGAGAAATGTTTTGTACATTTTCTCAGTGGGTATTAGGATTCCTGCAAAGTCAATGAAGCCCATTAAAAGTGAGTATGCCAGCTGCTTGTTTTACTGTCAGTTTCTTGCCACACCCAGTCAGTAAGCCCCCTCCCATACATTTATCTCTGCAGTTTGTTATATTTTGTTCCACTATGATCCCATTCAGTACCACTGGTCACGCCATAGCACTCCACTTTGTTGTATGTGTGTTCTTATATAGCGCTCGACTTACCCTAGGGCATCTCGGCGCTTGCCTTGGGAACCCGTCCTGGCTTTTCCCTGTGAGATAACCCGTACTGGGCATCCCCTAAGGTGAAAGCCAGGCATCCCGCCGCGGGGGGCCGTTGTGGAGATTAAGCAAGCTAATGCCCAGAGTTGCAGAGTGTGAACCCGTGATTAGAGTGTGCACCGAAGCGAGAATTATCGAGTCCGTGGACAATTGGGCTCAAGACCCTGCCGCGTCGGGAATTGAACCCTGGTCCCGGGTCTGACCTCGGCTTCAGGGTATGCCTCCTCTAACCAGTGAGCCACACTTCTCCACAATGATGTAGGACTTAGCTAATGTAGCCTGTTGTACCAAAGACTGGACTTCTGCTCAGAGTAGCTTAGCACACTAAGGGCCTGATTACGAGTTTGGCAGATATCCTGTTCACCAAATTACTAGTTCCATAGGATATTATGGAATTGTAATTTGGTGCATAGAATATCCGTCACGTTTGTGATGGAGTAATGCTATCTGCCAAACTTGTAGTCAGGCTTTAAGTCCTCGAAGTGGCTAATACTGTCCCAGAAGCCTCATCAGGATATTCATGAAGGAATAAGGTATCTGGGAAGCACCTCCATCTTCAACTAAGGGAGAGGGCAGTCATGAATACCATACGTTTTGTCCATCTTGACAAAGAGATATTCAACTTGTCTAGAGCAATCATATAATTACTTACCTGCAGTATCACCAAAATCTCAGCTTATATTTTCTACTGGTGTCTAATTTTGTCAACCTACCACTGAAAATCTAAGGGGCTTATTTAAGGTTCAGCTGGTTGCTCTCTGTAATGCCAGGTATGTGCTCTATTGCTCTGGGAGAGTACAACCCACCTTAATAGAAATCTCTGCCAGGCGCACAAAGATCCCTGTGCTTTCTGTAGAACCACAGCAAAGGAGGATCACCTGAAGGCATTCAAGCTTTGCTGCGTGCGCTCCATTTTCAATGACCCCACACAGTAAACATATTTTTTTCTAAAAGAAACTCCCAAAGTGGGAGTTTGATGTGGAAAAGTGTATGAAATTGGGTTGTTGCTTGACTGGTAGTGTGAGGCTTGATCAACCAGCAACCACAATCCTTGTCAGGGAGAGGCACAATTTGACCCTAAATTAACCTATGCTCAACCCTTTGGTAGCTTGGCATAGAGCAGTCTGTCTTAACTTAGAGGCAGTGTGTAAAGTATTTGTGCAATATTTTAAACAGTAATAAATGAGAGATGTGAGGGCCTGTGCCAAGAATGGGTCATGCATTGGTGGGTCTGATGAGGCTGTGAAGATGATGCAGATCTTTGCAACAAGTCCAATTCACGCAGCAGCTGTGATACATTTGTCCTGTTCGGGTTTGCGTTGCGCAGCAGAGGCGATACATTAGTTCTCCTAGATCCATAAGCTGGCAGAGCACAATAAGTCCACTCCAGGGTTCAGTCCAGGACTGGGGTGGCACTTCTTGGCAGGGTGGAATCACAGATGGCAGAGTCCAGGAGCAAATACAAGGATGTTGCAAGCCTGTTATGTCCCTGAGGCTTCACATCAGAAACCAGCCAACTAGCCCTTGGAGTCACCCTGGGTTCTGGATTCAAGAGATGCAGGTCCAGTCCTTCTCACCTAGGCAAGATGACAGCAGGTAGCAGGTCAGCACAGAAGAGCAGCAATCCTTCAGAGCAGCAGTGCAGCAGAGTGGCAGTACTCGTATCAGCACAGCAGTCCTTTGTCTTGTCAGAGTGTCGACAGGTCCAGAAGTGAACTGAAGAGTTGGGGTCTGATGTCCAATACTTATACCCAGTTCTGCCTTTGAATTTGAAAGAAGCTTCTAAAGGCATGTCTTTGATGGGCACAGGTACCCTGCAATCCTTAGTCTGGCTCCAGACTAACTACAGGGGGCATGCAGCCCTTTGTCTATTCAAATGTAAGTAGGGTTGGGCCCAGCTCCTCCCTCCTATGCTGCCAGTGATAGCCTTTCCAGTCACGCCTAAGCTCCATATTGTCTGTGGATGTCTAGGAGGAATACACAAAGCCCTACTGTTACCCACACCCAGTCATGTGGCCCAGAGGCAGGCGGCTGGCACAAATGGCTAAGGCAAGGAAACTGCAACTTTCTAAAAGTGGCAGTTCGAGCTGGAATGTTCCGATGGGGAGCTGGGTCAAGACAGATTTGCATATGGCTGGGTCCATACTGGAGAGGTGTGGTGAGCAAAAAACTATGGATTAAACCCAGATCTGTGACTGGGGGTGAATGTTTTATTTGTTCAACATTCCATCCATCAACTGTTCTTTTAACTGTCTAAAAGTGGGATTTTCAAAATTGTAATTTAAAATGTGGCTTGATCATAAGTTAGGATTTAAAATTTTATTTCCAGAGACATCAAACATGAACTGGTTGAATGTTCCCATTTAGGAATTTCACTTAGAAAAGGTAATAAGGTAATTCCAATGTTATCCTATTGAAGATTTAGGCCTTACAGTAGTGTAAAATGATTTTACGAGTTTTTCAAATCCAGGACATTTAAAACGTAAAAGTACATGTCCTACTTTAAAAAAACATTGCACCCTGCCCTCTTGGCTGTCCAAGGCATACCCCAGGGATGACATCTATGTACTGAAAAGGAAGGTTGTGCCTAGCTAGTGGTTTACTTTTCCTGTACATGTGGCAGTTTAGGACTGCATACACACAGGCTGCAATGACAGACTTCCGATATGTCTAAAGTGATACTTAAGTGGGTGGCACAATCAGTGCTGCTGGCCCAGTAGTAAGTAAGTAATTTTATTGATTGTTTAGTTGAAAATCTTTTCAATATACATTAGCAAACATGGACCAGCAATCAATAAAAGGGTAAAAGCCTATTTAAGGCGTTAAATAATGGAGCCAGTTCAGGACAGCTATATCACTTGTATGTATTAATTCGCATAAATAGTCAATCAGTGTTTAAATAAAATCCTCATTGGAGGATTGAGTGCTGGAGCTGGGAAGGCCAGTCTGTGAATAGAGTGCTTAATGCTTTGTGTCATGATGTAACTTCACCAACTAGTCAAGGGATGAAGTGCTTGATTTGTTGATATGGCAGTAACGCCTCAGGATCAGGTTGGAACCGGGCTAAATTTCTGCAAACACAATGTTAAAGTCCTGCTGAGAGGATCCTTCAGATAAAAGGTGCAAAATCTATTTTTAAGAACACAGCGGATCAGATACTGTACCCTTCCAGCATCATGGAGACATAGTTGAGCAATCTCACAGCCTTGCATGATGATTGCACTGAGTTCCCTCCTAGCAGGGCTATTACTGCTGGGCGACCTGACCTAACATGTAAAGAGCTTATGGTTGGTCATCAGATATTCCGCCTGTGATTTAGCATGGCCAGACACACACATAGTAGGTGGAACAGCGTTTGTTGGTATATTTGCAAAGGCGGCATTGTTTGTTTGGCCAAGACTGCTTCCATGAAGGGACAAGGTCCTTGGATGGGAAGCTGCCAAGGCGATTAAGCATCAGATCTTGTTTCCTGGCCACCGAGAAGTGGGAAGCCAGATTGTGCTGTGAGCTCCAGGCATGCAAATGCAGCCTTGTCTGAGGTGTGTGATAATAGCTTGGCTGCTCTGTTGGTGAGTCGTTTGAATGCAGCGTGTTCCATTGAGGTGTGCCAAGCATCCTCTAATTACAGTGCTTTGATTGAGTGGGGATTACAGCATACAATTAATTATTTTCTTGGGTCTACTTTTCGATTTCCAGCCAGCACCTGTGTGTCAGCAAATTGGCTTCTGCAGTTTTCAGTTCCAGCACAGTTTTACTAAGGCCCCATTCCATACTGGGCCCTGATGGTACAGGCCAAACTAAAGCAGAATTTGGGCTTATGAGATGTGCTGTAGTATCACAAAGAGCTTTTTGAATAAGCACAATTGTATGTTTAAAGTCACCACATCTTTCCCTTTGAGGAGTTCTGAGCCATAGGAGACAGGCCCATTAGTAGCAAATAATTTACAGACCCTTGACACATGTCACTTTTAGGGACTTACAAGTCAATTTAATATGCCAATTGTGTATAAGCCAATCTAACATGTTATAAGGAGAGAGCACAAGCACTTTAGCACCGATTAGAAGTGGGAAAGTGCACAGAGTCCAAAGGGCATCAAAACAAAGATAGCAAAACAGGACGTCTGAAGGCAACAAGTTAGGGGGAAGATCATGCCAAGGATGCCAGGTCCAACAAAAAAGCTAAATATTAATGGCCCTGATACAATAAGATTTTTATGCCAGTGCAGGGATTGTCATTAACCCAAGTTCCTGTTTGGAACCACTGAGCTTTCCACAGCTGTCCTGAACATGAAAAAATGATTTCCCAACATCAATTGTCAATAGGGTGGAAAGTCTGACAATTATTGATTGATGGTCCAATGTTTGTCAAACCGTTGGTCAAAGGATTCTGTTGGTAAGACCAGCAGATGCCCTGCCGTCAGAAACATGGTATTTCCTGTATATTGTAAATAGAACAGGGGAACAGTGAATCTGGCAGATGGTACTCGCCAACATTTTTCAGCAAAATATCTGTCTGCTAAACTCTTCTTAGGTCCCTTAGTCTAATCCCACTTCTTTTGTATTATCAATCAGATGCACCAAATAAGACCCCTTCTAATTTATACTTGTTCCTGAGCATTGACCAAATTCCGTTAGTGCTTCAATCAAAGAGTGCAATTATCCTTAGCTTTTAAAAAAAATCTTTTTATCGCATATACAAAAAACAAGAATGTGATCACATATGGCATGTTGTCACTAAATAGGAAAACATAAACATATGGTGACAAATTCCCCCTAGACCCTACAATCCCTGCATCTCCAGCCAACCCCTTAACAGATCACAATGTGGTGATAAAGTTCAGATGTCTTTGATCCCTGGCATCTCTAATGACATCGGAAATTGGGGTACACATCTCTCCCCTATATGCATTCCATTTCCGCCATATTGTAGTCATTTATTCGGACAACCCCAGCCCTCATAGACCACTCTCTTTGCTTGCATACACCAGTCCATGTCTCTCTTCCAATCACGTAGGCACAGTGGTAACTCAGCTTCTCACAGTCGTGAAACATTACGTTCAGCTACAATCAACCCCAGATTGAGCCAGAGTGACAATCCATACGGGTAAGATCCCAGCTATTCAGGAGCCCCAGTCCACTGACTGTAGCATATCACTCCAACACACTCTATTGAGACATGCAATCACCTCCACCCAATAACTTTGTAGCACCGGGCAACTCTGTAACTTATGAAAAAAATTCCCTCCTGACTGCATTTCTTGTGGCACAATGACTTATCTGTTCTCTCCATTTTAACCAATGTGGTATTGGCGTAATAACACCTGTGGTCGATTTTAAGCTGCATCAGGCGTAAAATAGCCACCTCCCAAGGGTACGTCAAACCCGCAGGCCATTCAGTGTTCTCCAGGCTCCCTAAATCACATTCCTATTTCTTTTGCAGGCAGATCAAAGGGTCAGGGGAGTTATTTACCAATGTTTTGTACGTAAGTGAGATTGCTTTTTTTGTATATAATCATGTAAAATCCTCAGAAAGTGTATGGTGGTACTGTATGTGTAGTGGGCAAGAAAAAGAAAACTGCAGACCACCTCCTGTGCAGCACAAAGAATAGAATTATGGTACAGCCTCTGTTGAACATCCTCACTGATACAGAATTCACTGGTTTCACTGATTCTTTTCTGTGCTTGTTCTTTTGTCAAGTCAAGTCAAGTCGGAAATTTATATAGCGCGCTACATACCCAGAGGGTCTCAAGGCGCTTGAGGAGGGGAAGGGAGTTACTTGTCGAATATCCAGGTTTTAAGTTGCTTTCTGAATGCTAGGTTGTTCTGTGTGAGACGTAGGTGGGTGGGGAGTGAGTTCCAGGTTTTAGCTGCGAGGTAGGAGAAGGATCTACCTCCCATGGTGGTTTTATTGATGCGAGGAATGGTAGCAAGGGCTTGGTTGGAAGATCGAAGCTGGCGAGGGGGGGTGTAGAAGGAAAGTCGTGTGTTGAGGCATTCGGGTCCAAGTTCGTAGAGTGCTTTGTGGGCGTGGGTTAGGAGTCGGAAAGTAATCCTCTTATTGACGGGGAGCCAGTGGAGGTTTTTCAGGTGGCTAGAGATATGGTCTTTGCGTGGGATGTCAAGTATGAGTCTGGCTGATGCGTTCTGGATGCGTTGTAGTTTTTTCTGGAGTTTTGCGGTGATACCGGCGTATAGGGTGTTTCCGTAGTCCAGCGACTTGTAACCAGGGCATGGGTGACTGTCTTTCTGGTTTCGGTGGGGATCCAGCGAAATGTCTTTTTGAGCATGCGGAGGATGTTGAAGCATGAAGATGAGACTGCGTTGACTTGTCTGTTCATCGAGAGAGAGGAGTCCAGGATGACGCCCAGGTTTCGTGCGTGGTCCGTCGGGATGGGTGCTTTTCCAAGGGCTTCTGGCCACCAAGAGTCGTCCCAAGCTGAGGGGGAGGTGCCTAAGATAAGGACTTCTGTTTTGTCTGAGTTCAGTTTCAGACGGCTGTGCTTCATCCATTCTGCTACTTCTTTCATACCTTCATGTAGGTTGGTTTTGGCGGTGTTGGGGTCTTTGGTGAGTGATAGGATCAGTTGGGTGTCGTCTGCGTAGGAGATGATGTTGAGGTTGTGTTGGCGAGCGATGGTTGCGAGGGGGATCATGTATACGTTGAAGAGGGTGGGGCTGAGTGAGGAACCTTGGGGTACGCCGCAGATGACTTCAGTGGCCTCGGACTTGAATGGTGGGAGGCGGACTCTCTGGGTTCTTCCGGTGAGGAATGAGGTGATCCATTCCAGTGCTTTTCCTTGGATCCCGATGTTATTGAGGCGCTGTAGGAGAGTGCTATGGCAGACTGTGTCGAAGGCTGCGGAGAGGTCAAGGAGGATGAGGGCGACTGTGTCTCCGTTGTCTAGTAGAGTTCGAATGTCGTCTGTTGCTGCGATGAGAGCGGTCTCCGTGCTGTGTTTGGTTCGGAAGCCGGACTGTGAGGAGTCGAGGGATTTGTTGCTTTTGAGGAGCTGGTTGTTGACGGCTTTCTCGATGACTTTGGCCGGGAATGGAAGGAGCGAAATGGGGCGGTAGTTTTTGAGTTCGGTGGGGTCAGCTGTGGGTTTTTTCAGAAGGGCGCTGAGTTCGGCATGTTTCCAGCTTTCCGGGAAGGTGGCGGAGTTGAGGGAGCAGTTAATGACATCTCGGAGGTGTGGTGCTATGATGGAATCTGCTTTGTTGAAGATGTGGTGAGGGCATGGGTCTGTGGGGGATCCTGAGTGGATGGAGTTCATCAGGCGGATGGTGTCCTCGGTGGAGATTGGGTTCCAGTTGTTAAGGATGTTCGAGGGGGGTGCAGGTATGGTAGAAGATTGGGTGGGACGGTCTCCGGGTTGGATGTCGAAGCTGTTGTGGATGTCTTCAATTTTGTTGTGGAAGAATGAGGCTAGGGAATCGCAGAGGGCTTGCGAGGGGGTGATGTCGTTGGAGTTGGCTGAGGGGTTGGTGAATTCTTTGACGATGTTGAATAGTTCCTTGCTGTTGTGGCCGTTGTTGTCTAGTCGGTCTTTGAATGCGGTTTTCTTGGCAGTCCGGATCAGTTGGTGGTGTATGCGGGTGGCGTTTTTGAAGGCGTCCCTGGTGCTGGTGTTTGGGTCTTTTTTCCAGGCCTTCTCTAGGGAGCGACAGAGTTTCTTGGATTTCTTAAGATCATCATTGAACCAGGAGGCTTTTTTGCTGCCAGGTTTGATTTGACGTTTTTTCGGCGGTGCTAGTGTGTCGGCGCTGTTGGATAGCCATTGGGTGAGGTTAAATGCTGCTTGGTCGGGGTTTGAGGAGTGGGTGGGTGGGTTTTGAAGAAGCGAAGAGGAGATCTGGTCGATGGTGATTTTGTTCCAGTTTCTTCGTAGAGTAGGTTGAAGTTGTGAGTGGTGGTTTTATTGTAGGAAAAGTGTACGCCGCTGTGGTCCGTCCACTGGAGGGTGGTGGTGTGACTGAAGGAGACATGTTTGCTAGAGGTGAAGATGGGGTCGAGTGTGTGACCTGCGATGTGGGTGGGCGTAGAGACAAGTTGTTTGAGTCCGAGGTTCGCGAGGTTGTCCCGAAGGGAGGTGGTGTTGCTGTTGTTGCTCTTTTCCAAGTGAAAGTTGAGGTCTCCCAGTAGGATGTATTCCTCGGAAGGGAGGGCGTGTGGGGTGATGAAGTCGGTGATAACGTCGCTGAATTTTGCATGGGGTCCTGGAGGCCTGTAGAGGAGAGTGCCTCTGAGTGTGGTCTTGGGGTCGGTGTGGATCTGGAAGTGAAGGTGTTCGGCGCTAGCTAGGTTGACGTCTGAGCTGGTTGAGATGCGGATGGAGTTCTTATGGACGATAGCGATGCCTCCTCCTGTTTGGTCGATGCGATCCTTACGGATGATCTTGTATCCTTCCGGGATGGCAATGGTGATGTCAGGGGCTGATGAGGCGCTCATCCATGTTTCTGTCAGGAAGGCGACGTCGGAGAGATGGTGTCTAGTAGATTCCAAAGTTCGATGGCGTGTCTGTGGACTGAGCGGGTGTTGAGCAGGATGCATTTTAGGTGGTTGGTGTCGGGTATCTGCTTGGTGTCGGTGGATGAGGAGTTGGTTTTGGTGCCGTCGAACTTGCAGGAGTAGCAAGAGAAGGGTCCATGGGTGTGTCTGGGAGCGGCTTGGACGCAGTTGGGGGAGCGGCCGGGGTTAAGGGCTAGGAGGGTGGGGGCGTCGTAAGTAATGCGGGAGGGCTGGGCATTGCGAGGACCAGGGGCTCTGGCGCTTACCTTTGGCGCACGTTCGGCGCGGCTGGGGCGCGAACGCTGCGCGTGGACGCTGCGCGTTAGGTCATTGGTCATAAATGGATGGTGGAGGGGGCGGAGCGTGGGAGGGGCAGCAGCTGGGAGGCGGTGGCGGGAGGAGGGGCGGACCAGGGGAAAACAACAACATAAAATGGAGGGTCAAAGGCGAGCACAGCCAGGGGCAGTAAATGCACAGCGTGTAATGAGAAAGAGCCTAAAGCGCACAAATCAGTATCAGTATAGCGGCAATCACAGTTACAGACTCAGCGAGGTCGCGCTACAAATTAATAAATAATTAATCGACAGTGCAGCGCGAGTAAATCAATAGAGCGACAGTGCGGCGCTGTAATTAAATAGTTGCGTGCAGCGCTAGGCGATCAGAGAGCTGCAGAGATGCAGGGCAGGACATCAAAACGATACCAGCGTGTTAGGAAACAGGAGCGTGGAGGAGCAACCGGACTGAAGGAGGGTCCAGGCGGTCACAGCGAGCTCAGGAGCGAGTACAGGAATTAATCGTGGGTGGGAGGGGCAGCAGCTGGGAGGCGGTGGCGGGAGGAGGGGCGGACCAGGGGAAAACAACAACACAAAATGGAGGGTCAAAGGCGAGCACAGCCAGGGGCAGTAAATGCACAGCGTGTAATGAGAAAGAGCCTAAAGCGCACAAATCAGTATCAGTATAGCGGCAATCACAGTTACAGACCCAGCGAGGTCGCGCTACAAATTAATAAATAATTAATCGACAGTGCAGCGCGAGTAAATCAATAGAGCGACAGTGCAGCGCTGTAATTAAATAAATAGTTGCGTGCAGCACTAGGCGATCAGAGAGCTGCAGAGATGCAGGGCAGGAGATCAAAACGATACCAGCGTGTTAGGAAACAGGAGCGTGGAGGAGCAACCGGACTGAAGGAGGGTCCAGGCGGTCACAGCGAGCTCAGGAGCGAGTACAGGAATTAATCGTGGGTGGGAGGGGCAGCAGCTGGGAGGCGGTGGCGGGAGGAGGGGCGGACCAGGGGAAAACAACAACACAAAATGGAGGGTCAAAGGCGAGCACAGCCAGGGGCAGTAAATGCACAGCGTGTAATGAGAAAGAGCCTAAAGCGCACAAATCAGTATCAGTATAGCGGCAATCACAGTTACAGACTCAGCGAGGTCGCGCTACAAATTAATAAATAATTAATCGACAGTGCAGCGCGAGTAAATCAATAGAGCGACAGTGCAGCGCTGTAATTAAATAAATAGTTGCGTGCAGCGCTAGGCGATCAGAGAGCTGCAGAGATGCAGGGCAGGAGATCAAAACGATACCAGCGTTTTAGGAAACAGGAGCGTGGAGGAGCAACCGGGCTGAAGGAGGGTCCAGATATTTACATATGCCTACATCTCAGAAATATTAGTCACAGCTCCACAAGTGAGTATGAGAGCAATAAGGAAACATTTCAACACACCATGAATCTTTCTTATAGTTCTTTATCATTCAACCAATGTCTTTAAAGTGACATGGACTATGGCATAACATCTCGAGTTATCTTTTCTTTAAAAAAACATTTATTGAATCAAGTGCACATATCTTCCCATTATCCTTAACTCCATGCCAGTCAAGATGCTTTAGGTGAAAGAGCCATACACCCCTGTTCTGTGGGAAAGACAATGTTTTGCTTGCACTTAACTAGTCCAAGTCTACATCTGGTGGCCAAGATATACATTTTCTGCACAGATAACAGTCTCTCGGTGAACAAAGAAGAAAACCAATTGACCAAAATGATGGTTTATAGACCCAACAACACCAAAAGAAAAGTAAATCTTACTAGAAAACTCCCCTATGAAAAAGTTAAATCTTTTGCAAAACTGGTGATAACCCTGGAGATACCATTAGAAAACAGTTATAAGAAATGGGGCCCAAAGCTAGGGTAGATTAGTCAATACCTTTTTAGACTTCATTGCTTAGGGCAATAGAACACAGGCCCTGGCCCACAACTGTGGGTGCCTGTTCCAGTTCTACACCTCTCTGAACCAAGTGGTGTGTCTCTGACTATGTTCTCAAGGCCCACTAAGCTAACCCATGGTGATCCCTTCTCCTCATCTGTGCACCACATCTGTGAAGTACCTAACTTTACCTTGCTCGCAGATGTTTCCCAGTAGGCAGACAGTGTCACCATCGCCAACAAAGTGATGTGGCCCATTCCACCCCTTGAGTCTGACTTTGGTTCCTAACCCAGGGAAAACTCTGTCCATAAGGAGAACAACCAGGAGGGGCCACTGACAGCTGTCAGTGTCAAGAGTCAGGACCCAGACCAACCAGGGGTCTCTACCCTCTGCAGTTTCTCAAAGTGGTGGGCAGTAGTCCCAGGAGCCTTGTACCCTTTTTACACTTCACCTTCCACCAGCTATGGGGTGGTGTCCTGAGACTGGTCCCTCAGCCCAGGGTCTGTACCCTGAGGCTGAACAGGAGATAGGGGTAGACTCTCCCTCACCCTGTTCCTCCCTTTGGTATCCTGTACCTTTCGCTGGGAGAAGTACCTCAAAAAAATGGAAGTGTTAGGTGGCTTTCAGCAGTCGCCACTCCCAGTTATCCTGGCACCTGGGGTAACACATATCCCAGAATGCAGTCTATGGGCATCTAGGGACTAACTACGACCCTCCTCTGGGTCACCTCCCACCCTTTGGCCCTGGTGTCCCTAGAATATGGTGGGAAGGAGTCCTGTCCATGGGCTGGAGTTAGCGTACACACCTGGGCAGTGTACTGTTCCGGAGAAACTAGTCTTTCCACATCATGGTGTGGCTAGTCCCTGTGTCTCTTAGAGCAGTGACTGTGACCCCATTCACTCCCCCCCTGGTGGAAGTGATGAATCCCACCCTCAGGGAGCACTAACTTACCCTCTGAGTCCACCTCCCAACTAAGAATGATCATGGTATTGTCTATGACCTGTTCCAGGAGACTACCTTCCCCTAAAGCCACATTGGCCACCCCTGTAGTGGTACCATCAGTAGATAGTTTCTTTGGAAAGACATGGTCCCTCTGCTTGTGTCCTAAATGGAAACACTCAAAGCAGCAGGGTTGGAAATGCAGAGGTCTAAACTTATACCCCTTTCTGCCTTTGAAGTAGGTACACTTTAAAGGAAAGTTCTTTGTAGTGCACAAGACCCTGCCTTTCCCTGACCTGGCTCCAGACACACTACAGGGGGTGGTGGCAGCTTACTGTGACAACTCCTCACACCACTCTAGCTCAGGAAGGCCCTTCAGCCTGGTGATAGCCCATCAGGATATGCAAGGAACACCTCACTTCCCTGTGTGTGAATGTCTATAGTAAATGCACAGGAGCCCAACTGTCAGCCAACCCAGACGTGTATTCTACAGACAGGCAGAGGCAAAGAATGGACATGCAAGAAAATGCCCGCATTGTAAAAGTAGCAATTTCAAACATGCAACTTAAAAACCAGCTACACCAAAAGATTTATTTTTAAATTGCGAGTTCATAGACACTAAACTCCAAATCTCTATCTACTACCAATGGGAAATTACACTCAAAAGATTTTTCAAGGCAATCCCCAAGTTGCCTTATAAGAGAGATAGTCTTTGCAATAGTGAAAAACGTAATTAGCAGTATTTCAATACTAGGGCATGTACACGCCCTACCTTTTAAATACACTGCACTGTGTCCATGGGGCTGCATTGGTCCTACCTTAGCGGTAACTTACATTTAGTAAAAGGGAAGGTTTGGGCCTGACAAGTGGGTACACTTGCTGGGAAGAAATGGCAGTTTAAAACTGTACTCACAGACACTGCTGTGGCAGGTCTGAGAAAATGTTTGCAGGGTTACTCATAAGGGTGGCACAATCAGTGCTGGATGTACACTAGTAGCATTTGATTCACAGGTCCTGGGCACACCTGGTGCACTTTAGTAGAGACTTACTAGTAAATCAGATGTGCCAATAATGGATAAAACCAATCACCAATATAATTTAGAGAGCATATGCACTTTAGCACTGGTTGGCAGTGGTAAAGTGCCTAGAGTCTGAAGGCCAACAAAAAGAGGTCAGAAAAAATAGCAGTAATAAGGCAAAAAGTTTGGAGATAACCGCACAAAAAGTTCCAAGTCCAGCACAGTACATACAACACTGCATTAGATAGGGTGGGGTTGCTGGAGTATAGAAAATTCTCAAAAATGTACAGACTTAATATGTCCAGATTCACACTAAACTTTAAAACAAAAAGGGGTCTTGTCCTTACGGGACCGAGGAGGACAACATAATATTAATCACAACAGAATAACTCGGTCTCGATTTTATTGAAGCTGCTCTTTATTTGAAGCAGACTGTGCACCCTAGTAAATTAATTCTTGGGTGCTGATGTATTTATCATCGAGTATTTTTTGGTCATATCACTTTGAACAGTTATATCATTCAGAATTGTCCAAGTTTGACACATTACAATACATTTGTGATTCAAAAACCATTATACTCAAATACTACAACCAAAACAATATATATACATGACAAATTGATTATAAATAATTGAAAACATTTAAAACACACATTACAATAGTACCCCAGTACTTTTTTCCTAACAGTCCTGGATCGATTATTCAATATAGTATGGGACTGATCTCACAAGGGATAGTTTTTTCATTAAATATAACTTTATTGAATGTGTACACCACTCGGGTGTACACACATGAACTTGTGGCCCTTTGTGGATGATATTAAAGTGTATGAAACAGCCGACGCGTTTCCAAACCAGCTAAAAATTTCCCGGGTTTTTCAACAGGGCTTGACTGGGTACCTGTTAAAGGATAAGAGGGGACAGTTGAGTATTTTGACCTTCACCTATAGTCAGGTAAGCTTTGTCTATAAGGTACAAGTGATTACCTCTGTCTTCCTTGAGTATTTAGTTCCTTTTCTCAATGCTCTTCGCGTTTTCATGAAACACCTTTCATTTGTTAAATTGAAGACAAACCGGTTGTCTCGAGTTAATGGAGCAACAATGTCTCATTACTCGCTATGATGGTTTGAGGTTTGATTAAACAGAATACGGCCAAACAGGACTTACTTATTCATGGGAGTCTTCAGGGACGCTTAGGCTGGTCCCGCATCAATGTCCCAAGTATCTTTCCCACAGTTTGAGCAACAATGGCGTAATCTATCAAGGGATTGAGACAAGCGTTTTAGCCAGGTGTGTTTACATATATCCTATTTTAAATGAGCATTCGTGAACCCCAAACTTACTTTATTTGTAGTTTCTAAGCCATTTTCACACTAAAGCCCCATAAATCAACGTGGATAGTAAATTGCATTATGGTGCCAAAATTGAATGCTTGAAAACCTACTCGCACCAAATTGGCACTGCTCGCAGTTGTCTTCGGAGAGGACACCTATAATATAAGTGCATACGCTGACTAGAATGCTCTCTTCTCGTTCAAGAAGATTATTCATTATTCCATTTGAAACTCGCTGTATGAACTCAGCCAGAAACAACATGGGCATATTTAATTGTGCAGAAGAAAAACATCTATTGGGTCAGAGTAGGCTAAATTCAGAAACCCAAAGAACTCTTTCTAGATCATGGCTAAAATTGAAAAAGAAATTTTATGAGAGAGACCGTAAGCAATAATGGTAAGGAATTTTTAATAATAATATATAAACCCCACAGCCACCCAGAATTCACCATGAAAGAAAACCAAAAACAACTGACCACAAGAAGAGGAGAGGTTACACAAATAAGTGCCTTGATGGCCTTAGATAGCTGCATTCCAGACGGGTTGCAATGAAGCTGCTGAGGGAGTGAGTTTGACTTCTGAATAGCAGGGGCACAGTGGTCCCTCTTGTGATTCGTGCAACTCAATATACAGCATTTCTATTTTAAAGTGACTCTGGTGTCATTACTACAATTTGGCGATGATCGCCATCAGCAATCGCCACGTCCCAAGAGGCGGCACAGAGAAGGAATGAAGTAATGAAGAAGATACAACCATCAAAATCTATTATCAAAACTGGTACGGGAGCCAAAACCTACAAAGAAATTCATGACTAAATACTACATACAGGTGGGAGAAATGAAGCACCAGTAAACGACTCAATTAATTGGTACAAAATATTGCTGCTCTAACATTAATGCTGGGCAAGCGCGAGTAACTTAAGAGTCACGGACCATTTTAACAACCAGCATAACCAACAATATCAATCTGACTGACTCGCTCCGCCATAGAACCGTATGGCATGAGCTTTCCATGTTTAGAGTGGACTGTGGAAACAATTGACAGGCACAACATGTGCATCACTGTGCACGCACTCTGGAGAGAAATAAATCAAGAAAGGACTCAGATCAAGCACTGAATAGCCTTACGGGTAGGAGCCCAGAATGGGTTCTATCAGAACTGTTCTCCAAATCACTGCAATCATAGACAAGGACCCATTTTAGCATACAAAACAAGTGACATGCGTGCACCACGTTCTCTGGATCCACATTATATATAGTAGGCAAAGAAGATCATTGCATCTGGGGAGAACACAGTTGTATACCTATAAATTAAGAACACATGCCTATTTTTCACAAGCACCAAGAATTTACCAGCCACACTATTGGTGTACTATTTAAAAATTTAAAAAGGGCGCATCTCATCCATTCAAATGTCCTTTGAATTGGAGCTAAAACCCTCGAAGACCAATCTATCATGGAAGGTCCTCAAGTCGTAACTAAACCACCCAATTTCTTATCCCAGCCTGGTCTGCCTGTAACAGAATGAGAAAACTGGATAGATGCACTGGAAAACTATCTGCTAGCAATGGATTTTTTTCCAGAATAAAAAAACACATAATGAGTAAATACATTTGGAAAGGAAGGACAACATACAGTCATGTTTTTACCAACTGCAGTAGATCTTTAAGGCCACCCAATAATAGACATTTATAAAGAGGCAAGACAAAGATCAGAAACGAGATTTGCAAAATTAGTGATCGTGGCAATAACAAAACACAATCACAAAGGTTGGATGAGACAGAGGAGGAGTTTATAGCACGATTGAGAGAGTTTGCAATAAAGAGCTACTTCGGTAAAATTACAGAAGAATTGTAAAAGACCACCTAATTGTGCGATGTTTCAATACAAAAATGCAAAAGAGACTTTGGCCAGGAAGGAACCGATCGCTAAAAAAAGCTATTGAAATAGCAAAGATCATTGAGGAATCATTTGCATGTATGAAGGAGATGGAACATAAAGACAATAAACAAGACAGAGAACTTCCAGTGACTGTAGATATGAACAATGATGTTAATTGGACTCGTAAAATGAATAGGAAATAGTTACTACGATGGGGAGTGGTGCATTTGACAAAAAAAGGTAGCGGCAGTGAAACTGTGCAACAGATATGGAAATAACTACTACTCTTCAGATTTTAAGAATTATTTTGCATTTGACAAGGGGTATGGAAAATATGGTATAATGGGCACATTGCCAAAATTTGCAGAAGTAGATGCAAAAGAAGAGCAGCATATTAGAAGATGGGAACAGATTAGGGAAAAGATATTGAGTATGCTGGAAATAGATGGGAATCCGGATTCGGGAAGGAAGAAAAGACCCAAGCCAACAATCACAGTTAATGGGGATCTGCGGGAGCAAACATAGAAAATATGGGATCTAGAACCGAAGAATATTAATCCTGCAGGATTTCAGGGAAATTCAATTGATGTTTTGGGATTAATGAAATCTCTTATAGTGTTTACCGACAGGACGATAAAAGGGTAAGTCTATGTAGTGAAAACAGGGCCTCCAATATTAAGAAGATTGGACCAATAGGACCTAAACATTGCCCTTGACCTTAGAGGGAGAAATCAAGCAATGCTGTTGAAGCCACAGAGAATACAGATATTACAAGTGTCTTGGAATAGGTCAAGGATGGTAAGAGCAGATTGGGAGTGTTGAAGGGATATGCCCATAAGATTGTTTTGACTGAAGTAGCTGTACTGGTGAGGCATAAACCAACATGGATACCAGTGTTGTTCAGGCAAGAATTTAAAGGGTTGCTTGAGGAGATGGTTCGAAAGGATCTGATAGAACCTGTGGAGTCAGCCCAGTTGTTATCAACAGTGGTCATTACTGAAGACCGATGGGAGGTTGTGTTTTTGTGTCAACCTTTGTTCTTTGAATCAAAATGTAGTGGCTTATAGTTATCAGTTTTCAAACATTAAAGAGATGGTGTTGATCTTGAAGAATACAAAGTCATTTTCAAAATTTGATTTCAGAAGTATGTACCATTATTTAAGGTTACAACCCGAGCCAAAGGCACTATCTGAATTTATAACAAGAGGGGGCGTTCAATTCAACTATCTTCCTTTTGGTTTAATTGGTGCAGACAGTGTATTTGAATGCATAATAGGGGATGTTATTAAAGGTCAGAATAATATTGTATTCTTTCAGGAAGCAAAATCTGGTATTTGGGAATACTGTGGAAGAACAGAATATAATTTTGAAGCAGGTGGTGTGCCATTTGACTAAAGGTAGTTTGACATTGAAACAAGACAATTCTAATTTTATGCACAAGTGGTGGAATATCTGGGATATGCGATCCTGAGAGTAAGCAAAATCTGGTATTTGGGAATACTGTGGAAGAACAGAATATAATTTTGAAGCAGGTGGTGTGCCATTTGATTAAAGGTAGTTTGACATTGAAACAAGACAATTCTACTTTTCTGCACAAGTGGTGGAATATCTGGGATATGCGATCCTGAGAGTAAGATAAAAAGAGATTTTATTAAGGCTGTAAGGGAAGCACGTAGGGCCATGAAATAAGAGTGAACTGAGATATTATATGGGTCCTATATAATTTTATGCAAAAAAGATTTCCACAGAAGACCGAACCGATTCTGTAATTGCTGGGATATAGTAAATCATTTGTGTGGTCTCATGAGGAAGAAGAGTTTTTTTAAATAGTTGCAAAGGACAAAGCGAATACCGAACTTTTGATGCAATTTGATGTTAAAAGAAAACTTGTGGGACTGTGGATGCAAGCTCAGTCTTCATAATAGTAGTGGTATTGGCCCAGATGAATGGGAGTGTAGAGAGAATGTGGCCTTTGCTATTTCCTCATTGACAGATGCTGAGAGGATTATCTGTCATTGAGAAGGGGACACTGGTAGCTGCATGGGCCATGGAGTAGTTTTGAATCTACATTTGGTGGATAAGTGTAACAATTAGGACTTACCACAAGCCATTGTTGAAAGTGTTGTTTCCAGGGTGCATGATTAACGTGTCAACTAGAATAGAAAGACTGGTTTTGAGACTACAAGATTTCAAGTATAACTTAGAAGATATACCTGGACGGTGTAATACATTGGCAGACTAATTATCTTGCTTACTGTTGCCTGCACATGTAGAAAGTGAAACTATAACGTTGATGAAGTGATTGCCAGCGTGAATGATAAACTAGGAGTGTGTAAATGGGCAATAACACAAGAGTAATTGATGGGTGCTTTTTAAGAAGGCAAGATTTTAGATGGGGGTAAACGATTGCTTTTGAAGGCAAGTGTGAGAGAGAGTTGTGTGAGTTGATGTGAGACTTTATTAGAAAGTCTTGGATGAGTTGTCCCTTTGTAGGAAATGGAAGGTTAATGGTAGTTATGGTTGTGGTAGAGTGCACACCAAATGGATGGGATTAGAAGTTTGTGAGTGCAACACCATCTACAATGAGCAACGTACTCAGCAAAGTTTTTGCTAGAGAAGGTGTGCCAACATATTCAGTTGCAGACAATGATACACAGTAAACTTAGAAGGAAATGAGAAACGTTCTGCTTCAAACTAGAGTGAAGCTATGCAGGGCCTCGGGTAGCAACATAAGGGCAAATAGCATTGTGGAGAGGGCAAATAGGTTGGTTAAGGAAGTGTTTGAAATTGCAATTTAGAGCAAGCTGGACATGGAGAAGGTACGAATGAATGTTATAGGGGTGCATAATATGTGTGTGAACAGTGAAACTAGTCACACATCATTCATGATGATGAGAGGAAAAGAAGGGCAAATTGGCTGGTTCCAGGGGGATTAATCAAGAAGGTGAAAATAAATTCAAGATTCCAGGGAGCTTAAAGAATGTAAAAAGGAAAATTGGCTGAGGAGTGTTAGGTTAAAGTGAAACCTGAATGGTTGGGAACTGGTCTCTTGAAGTTCAGAGGACTTTACTAGATGCCAAGCATGAAGGGAAATTATGTGGAATTGACTAATGGACAGCAGTAGAACGGTAGAACAGAGAAACAGTGAGGATGAAAGATGTAGTGGACAAATGGTTATGAGTGATTTTGAGTACTTGGTTGGTTCACAAAAGATAGGTACTCCTGTTGGAACTGGCAATGTGAATGAATCACAAAGGAAGTTAAGCGGTGAGGGAAATGGAAGACCATTGTGAGTGAATCCCCAAAGAACTCAGAGGACGCCAGGTAGACTAATGGGGTTTGTGGGATGACTTGTGCTAGCCCACTCTTCATGCCCACTTGTGTGGCATGGTTTCCCTCAACCATGCCACACAAATGCAGCTTTATCTGTAGTTATTAATTATATAATGTTTACTACTTGTAAGTTGTGATGGGCCACTTTTTTACCAGGGTTCCTTGTGTGTGATGTTTGTATGAGTGTTGGGTTGGGTTGTGCGTTGTTTGGATCGTGTACTGTTATATGTATAAGTGGTCATGTGTTTTTCTTCAAATTAAATTGTAGAAAATAGGGAGATGTGTAGAAGAGAGTATCTGTGTGCGTAGCTGGCAGTGAAAGGCTGAGACGCCTGCTTCCAGGTGTGTTGCTATGGAGCTGTTAAGGCAGTCAGTTGGACTCCTGGTTGCAGGGACACAGCGTTCTCTCTTGTGACCTTTACAACTCAATAAACCTGCATTTCTACCTTGGACTGAATCAGGTGTTGTTACTACAAATACGTTCAACTGCGCAGAAAGAAACCTCTAATTTGTCAGTCTAGGCTGAATTCAGAAATCCAGAAAACCTTTTACAGATAAAGGCTAAAATTAAAAAAATACATTATGAGAAGAAGTGCGACCAACAGGAGAAAGAACATTTTTAAGTATAAAACATAAAGCCAACAGCCACTCAGAATTCACCCTGGAAGGAAACCAAAACCAATTGACCAAACAAGAGGGGGGGGCAGTTACACAAATAAACGCACTGACTAATATTGAAGCAAGGGATAATGCTCTTAAGGCTATGATGACTATCAAATGGTTTCCCGCACCAACTTCCCAGTTTATACATGCAACTATGCAGTGCCTAGCATGTCACTGATGTTTACATACCTCAACCTTGTTGTAGATTGTGGACATAAAAGCATCTCACTTTGAAATTACACCAAAAATCCAGTACTGTTTTGTGACAAAATAGTGTAACCAATAAATAATCTGCCAGAAACATAATGTCCTAAATACGTATTACAGTTCAATATTCTGTATTTAGTTAGAACACCCTGTCACCCTCAGGACACTGAACACACATTTGGCTTAGCATAGACAAAAGTTACCAATTTGTTATCACCCACAGTTAAACTCATTAAACCTGTTGTGCACACAATCTTATTCTTCACCTGGAGTGAAAGCTGAAACAACCTGTGATAAGCGTGTGCTTAAGTGACAAGAAAGAAGGGGGTCGGCCCTTGAAGAACTAATGAAGGTGGGCCCCCGAAAGTGGGGTGTATGCGAGCACAGATGTCTGGACAGGCTCAAGAGTAACAATGACAACTTTATGTGGAGATGGTGTCCATGAGGAATCTCATTGCCTTGACTGCCTTCCGTGTCGGTTCTTAGAGAGGAGCTTGACCAGACCTGAATATCCCTCTCTCCAACATAAGTCAATGGTTTATCTCGGAGTCCGTCAGCAGTAACACCACCCTCGAGCTTTTGACCAAATCCTTGGGGCCGGCACTTATTGTTTTTCAAAATAAGATCTGTATTAAGGCGAAAGGTGTAGAGTCCTTCTCAGGAAAGCTACCATATTCGGCATATAAAGGAAGTTGTAGCAGATCGCGTACCATAAACAAATAACCAATGAAAAGTAAAGGTTCAGAGTCCATTTTCAATGCAATGAATGATGAATGGTGGAGTATTTCTAAATTAGTAGCCATTTTAAGTTCTTCCTAAAATCATCAAAAGAAGGATTCGTGTGACACTTCTGTGATTGAGTTCCATATTTTGTGAGCACTCCCGGAGAAGGATTGTGAGCAGTTTTTCCGTTTCATGGTTCAAAAAGTAAAGATTCAGCACTGCGGATAGGTCAGCAAAATCTAGAAAAAGCGAAAAATGCTCCCGGCTTCATCGGGAACCAGTTGAGAGAGAATATTCCATATATATATAAAAGAGTAATACAGGAGTACTTCTTTGAGTGCTTTGAAATGCATTTGTGAGTATGCTTCTTTGCCTGTTAAAAGCAACTCACTGTTTTTCAGAAGCTCTGGCTCAGACGTATAACTGAAGTGCTTCATATATCAATCCACCCTTCTAAGGTAAAACACTACACACAAATTTTCCCTCATACCACTTTGGGTTCTCTTGGTTCTGCCGAGTCATCTCTTCTCTAATTCTTCTTCATCCTTAACGTTTCTGGTCATCGTTCCCATGATAACCCAAGAGTGACTAGCTCACAAATTCCATAAACATGAGGTAAAACTGAGCACGCTCATGAATTAGCTGAACACAATTGTGCCTTATAGTTTGAAGAAGAGAAACACGTCACATGCTTACAATGGCTCCAAAACAATAGTAAGTTGCTTTTCCTTTCAAATGAAAGCAGAACACATCTTCGATGAATTGGTGAAGGCTAAATATGACCAGGCTTGAGTGTACATTGCCCAGTTGGTACTATCAAGGCCAAACTGGCCATTTTGTCATGCTGGCATTTTCCCAGGTGTCTGCAGCGTGGGAGATATTTCTCAGAGCAGTATGGGCTGCTATGACCCAACCATGAAGCCCCAATTGCCTCTCTGTTCTAGACAAAAGGCCCATTCTCCAGTTCCAGTTCCACTGGTTTCCTTCTAACCCATCTTTCTGGCTTTATCACTTTTTGCTTCATCCCCCAGCCATGGCCAGTGCAGGTAAGAAAGGGGGGGCCGGGTGGGACGTTGGGGCTGGGTGGGGGGAGTATGGGGGTTTTGACAGACGACGAGAGAAAATTAAATAAATATTTCATTTTCCCTTGTCGTCGTCTGTCGAAAATTCCCCCCACCTTGCCTTTCCGCTCTTACCTGCACAGCCTCAGCTGTCATCACCTCTGCAATAGAAATTCATACCTGCTTAAAATAGCTGCACAAGTCCTCTGGCCCACACAGGCTTACAAAAACACCCAAGGAAAAAATCGCTCAACTATGAAAAACCTTGCCCAGGCAGTGGGAACAATAGACAACCATTGGCAAAGTCAATACGTGTTGCCTTTGGGACCTATTAGCTTTGCCAATGGCTTTTTTGCTGCTATACGCATGTGCACGCGTGCGTGTGCCTACAGAATGACGCAGGTGTTTTAACTTTTTACATATCAATCCAGGCAAAGCATTTTTTCAAGCGGGTGGGGAAGCAACAGTGGGGCGTGGAAAACCCAAGCAACACGCACAGTCTTCACATACTGTGGCTTTCAAAGTTGCCACCGCTATCTGGGAAGCACAGTGCTGAAGTCCAAACCAATCATCAAACACGTGATAGTCACTTATATTCTTAAATAAACAAACAAGTAGATCTTACAGCATGTTCACTTTAGTGCGGTTCTTTCTATCTGGAATTCCATGAGAGACTGAGAAGTGATATTGGAAGTTCTTAAATAAGCGAGGGCCTTATCCACAAACTCCCAGGCTGCAACTCCAAAATGCCATTATGCTTTTTACAGAAGCAATTTTACGAGTCAGTAAACCCATTTCTACTCGCAAAAGGGGTTTTGTGACCCTCTCCCAACTGCAATTCGAATGTGAGGGCCCACCCCGACCTATTTGCGATTCGGATAGCAATGTATCAATGTTTTTTCACTGCAATTATTGTCAAAAACCATTTATCAGATGCAAACACCTACAGAGGGGGTGGTATCTGATTTGCTAGAGGGAATTTGTACCCGTGGCACAGCTTCTCCTTTGGAAATAGTTACAGCGATCTCAGAGGAGCAGACAGACCCTGTACCCATTAGAAGCACACGAGGCTTTCCCTGTACCTGGGCCTGGCATAAATACTAATTATCACTTTTTCGGTGGGACTGACATTTACTTTTGGGATTCATTCATTAGTCATCAATATTACACTTTAGGAGAATCGGTGATGACAAGAAGGATCTTGTTGGTCTGACTGCAAAACACCTTGCAATTTAAAGTTTATTTTAAAGATCAGCCTGGAAAGTGCAGCCTGGAAAGTGCCAAGAAATGTGGGAAAAATCAATTTCGTGCTTGTTTGTTTCCCTATTGGATTTAATGTGTCTTTCGTTTTGATTTGAGCTTTGGTTCTTAGAAAGATAACAATGCATCTAGGCTGGTAGGGAGCACCAGAAAAGTGATGTATCCTAGGCAACCAAGTCTCTGGTCTACCCACTAGACAAACCACAACTGGCATATTCTCCATCCCTCTGCTGGTCTAGCTTTAATCTGGCAATATCACTATCATTTTACTCCCTAAATCAATATATTAGTTTACTAGAATCCTAAAAGTAAATGTCTTTGAATAACGCAAAACTGATATAGTTCATCATTTCCCTGTGTTACAGTTTCAAGACAATTTCCCATAGGTACATGAATTGTTGCATACTCTGCCACCCCTATTTAGTAGAATGCCGCAGACTGTTGACCTGAACGGACAAAAAGATTCAAAAGCAACGACATGGGTGGTCGATCAATTATGTGATGGTACATGCAAATAACCTGGAGATGTTGCTTAACCTGCACATACATTCACAGAAATATTGTATTTTGAGCGCAGTGGGTACGCTTTATTACACTAACAACATTGGGACCGATTCACAAAAGCATTTGAGTAAGAGGAGTAGTATTTCAGGAGTACTCTTTTACATACTCTTAATTGCCTTTGTGAATCAGCGCTGAACCTTCCAACTCCCTGTTTGTATAAGTGCACACAGTCTTATGAAAATTGACCACAATACCTCAGATTCCTTATTGGTAAAAGTGCACAGAGGGCATCGTCCCTTCTATTTGTGCTAACTTTGTATGACAATTCCATGAATGTTCCCATTCTCGATGTTTCGGGGCCAATTCACAAAGGCAGGTAAAAGTACATAGAAGTGAAACACAGGAGAAACACTTTACAGAATGCCTTTGTGAATAAGCATCAAAATATGCAGAGGCAGGATTGCACATTTCATTTCTTGGCCCACACAATTTACTTTGATAAATGTGTTGTCGTCTGAAAAGGAGGAATCGTGTAAACAGATTTACTATAACATAATTTTGATTAGACAATTTTATTATATATATATATATATATATATATATATATATATATATATATATATATATATATATATATATATATATATATATATATATATATATTATTTTTCAAAATTTTAGTCGCACACACTAGTCCTTCTCATTCCAAAAGATTTATTTCAAAACAGAGCCAGTCTGTCAACCGAAGCGTTTCGGCTTGACGGCGTTTGTCACGGTAGGGATACACTACTATCATCATCCATTTTAAAGCATTTCCTGTTAAAAACAACCCCATTGCATTATGGGAGTTGTAGTGATTTTAAACATCATATCCCAAACGGACAGTAAAACACATTTAGTTATGTTCATAACATTCTTATGACATCACAAAAAGCACGAGATTAATTGTTTAGTACATCAATCTACTAATAGACATGTGTCGTTGGCTTAATGGTGCAGTTAGATATTTGACTGACTTCTGCTGTTCGATTAGTATCAAAGTTCATGCAGATGGAAAGGAGACGTTTTCATGTTCCTCAATACATGTTTCGAACTTAGTTTTTTGCCTCATATATCAATACTTGCTTTCATTTGATCAGTATTGGATTAGTATCCTTGTCATTATGTCATATACATAGTGTATCTGAATTTCAGGTCAGAGAGAGTCTTTTTTTCTTATTTTCAATTTTATTCGGATTGCTTCAGTTTCTGCTTCATATGTGAATGTACACTTCTTCGTCGTTGTTAAGACCTTTAAGACCACTAAATAAGAATTACATGGCTGATTGTTTTGATTGTTTTCCCATTGTTGATTGGCTCTTATTTTGGTATATTTCAGAAAATAACCAGCAGGAATGCTCTTTGCCCAAACCACGTAATGTCCACTTCATATCTAGAAACATGGCAGCGGTCGTGCATTGGTTTCCCCCATTAGGACTTGGCGATGGAGCTCTTTACTCTGTGCAGTACAAGATGTAAGTTTTCTTTGCTTTATCAAGGTTTTGTGGTAATACTTAAACACTGGTCCAGAGTTGTGGTTGCCAATAACATCGGTTGGCCATCTCCAAATCCAGAGCTGCTTCAAAAACCATATTGATGCTAACATGTATGTATGCATTTTTCTAGTTTCATAAACCAACACTGCCTATCTCAAGCCTTCTCGATTATTTAACATGTTATTCAAATTAATTCTACAACCTTTATGTGACCAATTCAGACATAGTGGAATGCATTCTGGTTCCAACAATAATCCAAAAATTGTCACATAGACTTTGGACCAATTCCAAAGTGTATTATGTGTTGAAGTCAGACTTTTATGCCTAAATCTGATTCACAAAGGCAAGATTGGGTATTTTTAAGTAGCAATGTGTCACACGTATGTAAATTTCACTGTGACCGAGATCATAATACTCATGGCATACCGGTATAGCTTGCCAAACTAAAATATGGAAAAATAATGACGAACTGGGATGCGGCCTAAGCAATTACTTGGGGCTGGGATTGATGCAAGCATTCCATCTATCACCCACTTGTACACTTTAGTGTGTCGTCTGAAGTGGAATGGGTATGTCCAAGAATGGGCTCTGTACGCACGGTATTATTGAAGCCAAGCTAAACCTAGCTGATCAGCCATGACTATGGTGAAAAGGGTCCTGGGTTCCTTGTGTTCCAGTTTATGGATGACCTGGCCTGGTGGTTCAGTCTGAACTGTTCCATTGGACCAGGGTCAAGACTGGTTTGACTATGGTGGGGTCCAAACTTAAGTGGCATGGTTTGCAAAATAATTAAGTACAGGGATGTGGTGCAAGTAATTACCAGTGGCTGAGATTAATTCAAGCATTCTACCCATCACTTTTTGGTACTCTTTTTATGCCTAGTATTTGTATTCTTTGGTATGCTGTATCAACTGATGTTTCTTGGCCAGTTGTTTGCCTGTGTCAGCCTCGTTCCCAGATATTATGAATTATTTCATGGGCCACTTTCATGTCATTTTGATCTTGGGAAGTTTTATAATCTGAGCTGACCAGTGGGAAAGGAATCAGTGTCTTCATTTTGAACCATCTATACGCAAGCGGTGTGATGCACGTGTTATTGAAGTAATTCTTGCTAACTCACTGGCCATGACTACTCTACAAATCGTTCCAAACATTCATGATCTGCTCAGAACATATATATGATACAACCTACCGAAGGCAACTGCTCTAAAATGGCAACATTAACTTCACAGAAAATCTTCAAAATTGGACAAGCTGTCTATTCCCAAAAGTAACAAATGTCAACTTCCGAAATCCAGCACATGTCCAAAGCAGGAAGGTCAACTTTTAAACCAATCAGCAGTGTGTCTCTTTCCAGGGTGGTCACTCGCAACAAACCTTCTCCTAACACTGATGTTTCAATCTCCACTTCTTTAGCAAAAACACAAAATGAAAATAAGCCCAGGATAGGACTTGATTTAAATCTTGGAGGATGGGTTACTCCGTCACAGCAGTGACGAGTATCCCGTCCGCCGAAATATAAATCCCATCATATACTTTGTGATTTATATTTTGGCGGATGGAATAAACGTCACTATTGCGACGGAGTAACCCGTGTGCCAAAATCTAAATCAGGCCCAAAGTTTCTTAATATCATATATGCCTCTCATTAGCACAAAAAGTACTTCACTTGTTAGAAATGTACATGTTAAGCCAATTGTTAAAACACACTAGATCCAAACAACTGTAGGCGCTCCACATTCCTACGTTAATAGCCATTTGGCGGGTGCTCAAGAGTTGTGTCACATTCACATGCCTGTGTTGCTGCTCTAACGTTGTGCTACAATCACTTGCTTGTATAGAGTCCTGGTAGCAACCCTGTTCCCTTTTTTAAATACCTGTTCCCTTTTTTAAATATGTGTATTGCCGGTATTTCAGGGGTTGCAGTAATTAATGAGCACAATTTAAAGGGACCATCTGATATCTATGTTCCCAGGTGTGATTTCAGTGGAACTTACTCACCCCAGGAGTATCCCTGTGTCTAGGGGGCTGAGATGACTGGCCCCATCCAAACTAGGGGCAATTGTTTCTATCTATTTATGGGATTCTGCCACATTCTTCCTACTAAAGCAGCGACCCAATCTTTGTTGGCCACGGGATGCAGTACGGCACACAAGGTCAGCGGGCACATACGTGCAACACTGACCTATCTTGAGATCCTTCCTTGACTATATTGGGGTACTATTACTTTAAATAAACGATCAAGAAGAAAGCACCTGAATTAGTCTCTAAATTACCGCTTTAATTAAAAGTCAAAAAACAATATTGCTCCAGCCAGTATGGAGTTTTCCACCAATTTCACATTCTCATAGTGTGGTGAACAATATTAAAAAATAATGGTGTTCAATCTTCATGTTACTGAAATTAACAAAATTCCACAACCATTTGAGTGCAAAATGTTGGATTATTTTTCCTTGCAGGTGAAAATGTTTCACAGGTGATATTTTCCCCTTGAAACAGCCTAATGACGGTTTTTCTGTGACTTTTGAATGTAGGGTGTGACCACACTTTCAATTTTCAAGCAAAATGCCGGCAAATCAATTTTGAGAAATTTCACATTGTTTTTATGGAATGACAGCAAAATAGATTTGCGCCTCTGCACACCTTTAGTCAAAAGTTTATTGTGGATCTAATAATATTGTACACCGTCTTCATCCAGTTGCATTCCCAGATCATCTAAAATGGATGTAATCACCATTGCACAGGTCTTAAACCTGTCTTCATTTTATGCAAGATGCCTTTGCATATGATAAAGGGTGTTGTTGACCTGGTGTAGTCTGCTCCAACAGTGTTGGAGAATAGAAATCGTAAACTAGGCAGAAGTTTGGCAATTCCGTCCAATCTGCCAAAGGCAGTATGACAGTGCCGGAAGGGCTGTTGTATCAGATCAATGTGCGGGATGTTTCTTTGGCTATTTGCAGGCCTAATCTATGGTCTGATGGGCCAGTTGTTCATAATGAGTTCCTTGATATTACCACAAACGTTGCCTGCATCAAGTCCAAATGCATGAAGTCTCCAAAGCCTTGCAAAGCACCTATAAAGTGTCCATAAAAGTTCCAATCTACTGACCTTTTGCAAATGTAGGACACTTTTTTAGCTATATGATTTACTAATGGAGCCACTTTTATTTTGGTGTCCAGTTCTATTTGCTATGCCAGTCCAATCCTGACCTTTTTATATAGTCCATTAGGAATCTGCAGTTATGACCGACTGCTGCAATTGTAAAGGTCTTAGCTAGAAGGTGTTCGAGTGAGACTAGAAGCTAAATCTATTCAGATCATCAAACTGGAAAGTACCGACAAATGATCTAGTCTGCCTGTCTGTAGGATCACACACCATCCATGACACATACATCCAAAACATTTCAAAAGAGATTGTCAGGTGTACCTGACTTTAGAGTAGTCACTTAGGGGCCGAATACGAGTCTGGCAGTCTACGGACCGCCAGACTCATGAAGGCTCCTGATTGCCATATATTACGATTAGGGCAGTCGGACCACCATTGCCGTGGCACAGCCTCCAGGGAACTGCTGTCCCCTGTGGTGTTGCGGCGGTCAGGAGGCATCGGTATGCTTGGCCTACTGCAGTCGCACCGAGCATATTAGGAGTTTCATCTCTGCCATGGTTTCCAGGGCAGTTCCTCCTCCATGAAAACTCTGTCGGAGAGGAAACAAAGGGGGCCCTAAAGGGTTGTATGACGGTACAACACTAGTAAAAACATTGCCTGCCTTTAAAATGCATTTTTTACCCCGCATCTGTTTAGCACTCATATGATGTATACTTTTACCTTTTTCAACTTTCTCACATGCCATTACCACGCATTACTGAGGTAAGTTTAATTATATATATATATATATATATATATATATATATATATATATATATATATATATCCAAAGGTCAGGTAGCACGCATTCACAGAAAGCCTCAGGAAGCTCAAATCATTCGTTTCTTTTATTTCCAAACAACTTGCCAGCACTCACGTAGCTCAGGTAAAACATCCAAGTTCAAATGCCAGACGCGTTTCAGGACCCTCAGTCCTTTCTTCAGTGGCAGATTACAGCAATGAACATTTGCGCAGCAGACGACAGTTTTTAATCACAGGCACCTGCCTGAGAGGGCGTGGTGCTCCCACAGCATTCTGGGGTTTGGAGTCCGTCTGTGTTTTGCCCCAGTGGGCGCGTTTCAATGCATTGCAAAATTAATTTAATTTGAAGCCTCAGTGGGTTGATGCTGATCCTGGCGCAGTGAATGCCTTGCTTTCTAGAAGTTCAGCACGAAAGTGTGCAAGCTGCAGCCCTGTACTGTAACCAAACACCTCTTCCTCCCCTCGATTTCAGCTCTCATATAGAGTCAAATCAGGTCTGCTACACCAGCAGTGGGCTTTCCATTCCGGCCGTGCAAGGCCGTGTATAAATCCAAAGGTCAGGTAGCACGCATTCACAGAAAGCCTCAGGAAGCTCAAATCATTCGTTTCTTTTATTTCCAAACAACTTGCCAGCACTCACGTAGCTCAGGTAAAACATCCAAGTTCAAATGCCAGACGCGTTTCAGGACCCTCAGTCCTTTCTTCAGTGGCAGATTACAGCAATGAACATTTGCGCAGCAGACGACAGTTTTTAATCACAGGCACCTGCCTGAGAGGGCGTGGTGCTCCCACAGCATTCTGGGGTTTGGAGTCCGTCTGTGTTTTGCCCCAGTGGGCGCGTTTCAATGCATTGCAAAATTAATTTAATTTGAAGCCTCAGTGGGTTGATGCTGATCCTGGCGCATTGAATGCCTTGCTTTCTAGAAGTTCAGCACGAAAGTGTGCAAGCTGCAGCCCTGTACTGTAACCAAACACCTCTTCCTCCCCTCGATTTCAGCTCTCATATAGAGTCAAATCAGGTCTGCTACACCAGCAGTGGGCTTTCCATTCCGGCCGTGCAAGGCCGTGTATAAATCCAAAGGTCAGGTAGCACGCATTCACAGAAAGCCTCAGGAAGCTCAAATCATTTGTTTCTTTTATTTCCAAACAACTTGCCAGCACTCACGTAGCTCAGGTAAAACATCCAAGTTCAAATGCCAGACGCGTTTCAGGACCCTCAGTCCTTTCTTCAGTGGCAGATTACAGCAATGAACATTTGCGCAGCAGACGACAGTTTTTAATCACAGGCACCTGCCTGAGAGGGCGTGGTGCTCCCACAGCATTCTGGGGTTTGGAGTCCGTCTGTGTTTTGCCCCAGTGGGCGCGTTTCAATGCATTGCAAAATTAATTTAATTTGAAGCCTCAGTGGGTTGATGCTGATCCTGGCGCAGTGAATGCCTTGCTTTCTAGAAGTTCAGCACGAAAGTGTGCAAGCTGCAGCCCTGTACTGTAACCAAACACCTCTTCCTCCCCTCGATTTCAGCTCTCATATAGAGTCAAATCAGGTCTGCTACACCAGCAGTGGGCTTTCCATTCCGGCCGTGCAAGGCCGTGTATAAATCCAAAGGTCAGGTAGCACGCATTCACAGAAAGCCTCAGGAAGCTCAAATCATTCGTTTCTTTTATTTCCAAACAACTTGCCAGCACTCACGTAGCTCAGGTAAAACATCCAAGTTCAAATGCCAGACGCGTTTCAGGACCCTCAGTCCTTTCTTCAGTGGCAGATTACAGCAATGAACATTTGCGCAGCAGACGACAGTTTTTAATCACAGGCACCTGCCTGAGAGGGCGTGGTGCTCCCACAGCATTCTGGGGTTTGGAGTCCGTCTGTGTTTTGCCCCAGTGGGCGCGTTTCAATGCATTGCAAAATTAATTTAATTTGAAGCCTCAGTGGGTTGATGCTGATCCTGGCGCAGTGAATGCCTTGCTTTCTAGAAGTTCAGCACGAAAGTGTGCAAGCTGCAGCCCTGTACTGTAACCAAACACCTCTTCCTCCCCTCGATTTCAGCTCTCATGTTTATTGCTGTAATCTGCCACTGAAGAAAGGACTGAGGGTCCTGAAACGCGTCTGGCATTTGAACTTGGATGTTTTACCTGAGCTACGTGAGTGCTGGCAAGTTGTTTGGAAATAAAAGAAACGAATGATTTGAGCTTCCTGAGGCTTTCTGTGAATGCGTGCTACCTGACCTTTGGATTTATACACGGCCTTGCACGGCCGGAATGGAAAGCCCACTGCTGGTGTAGCAGACCTGATTTGACTCTATTTGAGAGCTGAAATCGAGGGGAGGAAGAGGTGTTTGGTTACAGTACAGGGCTGCAGCCTGCACATTTTCGTGCTGAACTTCTAGAAAGCATGGCATTCACTGCGCCAGGACCAGCATCAACCCACTGAGGCTTCAAATTAATTAATTTTGCAATGCATTGAAACGCGCCCACTGGGGCAAAACACAGACGCACTCCAAACCCCAGAATGCTGTGGGAGCACCACGCCCTCTCAGGCAGGTGCCTGTGATCAAAAACTGTCGTCTGCTGCGCAAATGTTTATTGCTGTAATCTGCCACTGAAGAAAGGACTGAGGGTCCTGAAACGCGTCTGGCATTTGAACTTGGATGTTTTACCTGAGCTACGTGAGTGCTGGCAAGTTGTTTGGAAATAAAAGAAACAAATGATTTGAGCTTCCTGAGGCTTTCTGTGAATGCGTGCTACCTGACCTTTGGATTTATACACGGCCTTGCACGGCCGGAATGGAAAGCCCACTGCTGGTGTAGCAGACCTGATTTGACTCTATTTGAGAGCTGAAATCGAGGGGAGGAAGAGGTGTTTGGTTACAGTACAGGGCTGCAGCCTGCACATTTTCGTGCTGAACTTCTAGAAAGCATGGCATTCACTGCGCCAGGACCAGCATCAACCCACTGAGGCTTCAAATTAATTAATTTTGCAATGCATTGAAACGCGCCCACTGGGGCAAAACACAGACGCACTCCAAACCCCAGAATGCTGTGGGAGCACCACGCCCTCTCAGGCAGGTGCCTGTGATCAAAAACTGTCGTCTGCTGCGCAAATGTTTATTGCTGTAATCTGCCACTGAAGAAAGGACTGAGGGTCCTGAAACGCGTCTGGCATTTGAACTTGGATGTTTTACCTGAGCTACGTGAGTGCTGGCAAGTTGTTTGGAAATAAAAGAAACGAATGATTTGAGCTTCCTGAGGCTTTCTGTGAATGCGTGCTACCTGACCTTTGGATTTATACACGGCCTTGCACGGCCGGAATGGAAAGCCCACTGCTGGTGTAGCAGACCTGATTTGACTCTATTTGAGAGCTGAAATCGAGGGGAGGAAGAGGTGTTTGGTTACAGTACAGGGCTGCAGCCTGCACATTTTCGTGCTGAACTTCTAGAAAGCATGGCATTCACTGCGCCAGGACCAGCATCAACCCACTGAGGCTTCAAATTAATTAATTTTGCAATGCATTGAAACGCGCCCACTGGGGCAAAACACAGACGCACTCCAAACCCCAGAATGCTGTGGGAGCACCACGCCCTCTCAGGCAGGTGCCTGTGATCAAAAACTGTCGTCTGCTGCGCAAATGTTTATTGCTGTAATCTGCCACTGAAGAAAGGACTGAGGGTCCTGAAACGCGTCTGGCATTTGAACTTGGATGTTTTACCTGAGCTACGTGAGTGCTGGCAAGTTGTTTGGAAATAAAAGAAACGAATGATTTGAGCTTCCTGAGGCTTTCTGTGAATGCGTGCTACCTGACCTTTGGATATATATATATATATATATATATATATATATATATATCTTTCAGCAAAACCGTTTCAGTAAAGAAAGACGCCGCACACTACTCCAACAATCTGTCCCTGGTCACGGTACAAACTCGTTTGTACCGTGACCAGGGACAGATTGTTGTCCGAAACGCGTTGGTGGGGATCCTACAGAAAATAAACCCAAGCATTTAACTAATGGAGTAGTGTGCGGCGTGTTTCTTTACTGAAACGGTTTTGCTGAAAGGTATTCTGCGAGGGCGTCCTGAACCTCGCCGCCGGCACCAGCTACAGAAGCTCCTCTCACTTTTGGGACATTTGCTCGTAAAAAAAAAAATATATATATATATATATATATATATATATATATATATATATTACCTACTGGCGGTCGCCAGTAGGTAGTTATAGTTAGGATTTTTTTCAATGTTAAATCGCAAAATTCTATTTGGAATAACTTTGGCACCGGTTGACGAATCTGCCTGAAAATTTCCTGAAAATGGCCTCGTCGAGCTCCGGTTCTCCCTTGAAAGTTTGGGGGGGATACGTCAAGCGGGGGCCGAGATAAAAGGGGGGTCCCAAAACGCGTTTTCCCCATGTTAATTTCCATAGGGCGGTCGATTTCACTTTTAGCCCGAACGGCTAAATGGATTTCCACCAAACTTGGCAAAATTGTAGGGACTGGTAGCCCGATGTGCCTTTGCTATGTCTCAAGATATGTGCTCCAGTGGATTTTGAGTAATTTAGGTTCAAAAAAATATATATATCTATAGGCGCTCTCCGGTGCGCGCACCGGAGTGCGCTCCAGGCGCGACACGCGACTTGCGCGCAGAAAGCTGATTGGCTCTCAGTTGTCTGTAAACATTCTAAACAGTCCGGAGCGGCCGCCATCTTGTGTCTCGGTAGGATCGAGACACGAGAGGTGGGCAAAACAAAGAGGGAAATGACCATAAGGGGGCAGGGTAGACCCCCCCTTGACCCCCTAGGTTTGATGTGGGGGCTATAAAAGGGCCCCGCGGGGCATTTAAAATATTTTTTTTTTTCGTTTTGCGCGGGGGAAGCGCCCGGTACGCGCACCGGGGAGCGGCCCGGGGAGCGTAATATGAGGAAAAGAGATGACAGAGTTTTTAAAAAATGAAGTTTTTATTTAGAAATTGGAGGTAGTTCTAAAAAGAACTTTTTTTTTCTTCTTTTTGTTGTTTTATATTTTTTTTTGTTTTTTGAACTTTTTGAACATTTTTTGGCTTTTCAAAACAGTTTTATATTTTTTTTGTATTTTTTTAGGGGGAGAAACAAAAAAAGGGAATTGAAACTGGCTCAACTGGAGCAAAAAAATAAAAAACCCAAAAAATTACTTCTTTTTGGGGCACTTGTGATTATCACCTGCAAGGACGATGAGCTTAACGCTTTTTTCACCATAGGCGATAAGCTTGCCACATGCAGAACAAGTGATTTTAAAATCAGCAAATCTTGGCTGAATGCAAGGCATCATCTCGGATGTTTCTGGTCCCGATGAAGTCGGTTGGTTTGTTTGGGAGGTGGTCCTTGACGACTTGGGGAGGTTACTGGCCAGTTCCCTGAACTCAGCACGAGAGTAGTTGTTTGGGTGCTTTCTGGTCATATGACGAATCATGGTATAGTTACCAAATGAATATTTTTTGTTTGGGTTGCCCCGTGAAAGTTCATCATTGCAGATTAGGCAAGTTACCTTGGGTGCATTAACTTTTTTCTTGCCCTCTGGGATTGAAAAAAACTCCCATATAATGTGTGGCTTGGGTTTGTATGGAGTATTTTCTTCAGGCAGCCATCTTCTCCTCCCCTCCTCCTCTTCCTCTTCCTCCTCCTCCTGTTCTTGACCACCAATATAATCTTGAGGTGGTCCTCTTGGTGGTTGTGGTGGTGGTGGTGGGGCAGATGCACCAGCTGCTGCTGCTACTGAAGCCATTATTAATATCAAAAAGGTACAGAGATGTACAAACAGGTCTTCCTCAGTCAAAGGACAAAGTCAGAATAAGGAAAAAAGGTGGGGTCTTTCATCATTTGGAAAAAAAACTGTCCTGAACCAATGAGAAGTGTTATTTTCAGGTCACAAGACCAGGGGCTTCATCATTATGAAACTAAAACTGTTATGAACCAATGAAAAGTGTTATTTTCAGGTCACATGGCCCGACGCGCTTACGCTACGCGCCCCGGGGCGCGCCCGGGGGCGCTTCGGGTCGCGTAGCGTAAGCGCGTCGGATGTTTACGTTGCGCGATCGTATTCGCTCGAGTACTTCCGGGTGCGCTTACGCCGTGCGTATCACGCGGACGCGGCTACGCGATACGTCATGATCATGTTTTCGTTCGCGATATTGGCGCTTACGGGACGCTCCTCGGAGCGCGCCCGGGGGCGCTTTATAAAAGTACGCTTTTCGGGGCGCTCCCCGGGAAGCGCACCGGGAGCGCTCCAAAGCAAAAAATAAAAAATAAAAAAATGGGAAAAATTGTAGGGACTGGTAGCCCTATTCTTAAGTGGTTTTTACGAAAATTAACTTTGATAAAATATATATTGTGCTACATTGGGCTATATATATATGCCAAAATGCCAAAATGTAACCCAAATGTAGTCCAATGTAGCCCAATGTAGCCCAAAGATGGCCACCAGAGACCAAAAAATGTAAATGTAGCCCAAATTTCAACTAGATGTAGCCCAACTGTAGCCCAATGACAGAATGTACCAGAGTGTTCTAAAGAACAACTAGAGTGCTAACAGTCTTATTTATAAAGTGAGACTTATAGTTAGGAATTAGCATTAAAAAAAACCTATGAAATTCACTGAAAAAACCATAGGTTTCACACCAGTTATAGTTAGGAATTAGCATTTAAAAAACCTATGAAATTCACTGAAAAAACCATAGGTTTCACACCGGTTATAGTTAGGAATTAGCATTTAAAAAACCTATTAAATTCACTGAAAAAAACATAGGTTTCACACCAGTTATAGTTAGCTGGAAATTTTACTGATATAAAACCATTGAAATTCCCACGTTATAGTTAGTCGGACTCACTATAACTTGCGCGTGCAATGCACTGCTGATGACATCACATATTACATCACTCATGACATGGTCAGTGACATCACTCATGACATCACTGATGACACCGTCCTTGTGACACAGTGACAGACCTCCTTTCACTGTATGTGTAAATGATAAATTTAATTCATTGACATTTAACTCTCTCACAAAATTGTCAGCTTCTTCTTTGGTGCCATCCCATACACAGAACACGTCATCTATAAATCTTGCCCACTAGAAAATAAGCAGAGAAGCCAACCACAATATGGGTACACGGGAATTGAACTGTTGACATTAACCTACTGTTGAGCTGCTGACATTTAACCTGCTGAGACGACACATCAGTGAGGTGTCAATGCCCGCAAGCAGTCGGGGTCCAGAGGGCGCTCAATTCAGTAGCACGCGAGTGATCGCACTGAATGTTTATGTAATGATGCCACTTTGAATTTACTGCGTTCAATGTCTAGGCCACAAGTGCAACATGAGAACCTACTGAATGAAGTAATTCAGTACGTGTCTTTACCGCTGATATGCAAGTTGACCAAAGACAATGAATTATGGGAAGAGTAGTCCGTGGTGCAGATAAACACACGACGTTTTCCGAAAATGTAACGTAAATACCCAGAAATGTTTTTCCGTTTACCTCTGACAATTCTGTTAAGTTAATATGGGTATTCCGTGACCAAATACATAAATGCTAAATGAATTGCATTATTGAGAGAGTATGTTTTCACTTATGATTGTTTCACGCAATGGGTCACATGACCAAGTTTTTGTTATGGTATATAACTTTATTGAACTTGCACAACCATTCACTCGTGAGAAAGCGGCGAAGGCTGCGAAACGCGTTGGGTGTTGATGTTGCCAAATAAAAGCACTTGAACAAAGCTGACCTGGGCCTCGACTCTCTGTCAACGATTTATGACGGTAATTGTCTGGATTTAATGGGGCGAGGCGAAACCCCGTCGAGGCCCGCCACGGAAAAGGAGGCGCAGGCATGAACTTCGCCAAGGTTTTGGAATATATATATATATATATATACTAGCAGCCCATCCCGACGTTGTCCGGGTATGAATTGCTGCGGCCAGTAGTATATTGTTTTGTAGGATTTCCTTTTGATAGCATTTCTTATCTGTGACAGGCCTGTGAAACGCTCCGATTCACAGTGCACTGCTGATGAACTTAAGAGTGCGCGTTCAGTAGTGTGTGAACTCGAGTTTCCCTACTTTTTTTTCCTTGCAATATTATATAGCGCGAACTCGACAACATGGCATGAGCACAATTTACGTTACAGAAAAACACATTCATTTGTGGTAGGCACGGGGAGACAACGCGATTTGCCTGGAATCACAGGATGTTGAGCTGATGCAGAGATTCGAACGTAGCTCCACAGCTCTAAAGTTCGCAATTCTAGAACTTGTGGCGGGAGGTATGTCTAAAAGTGTATGTCGGTGCTGACCATCAATGAGAGAGACCTGTGCATTTTTCAAATGGGTGGTGAAAAAATATGAGTATGTTGCTGGAGATGTGGGCCGCCGTGCCACCAATGTACTTACCGGGGGAGGGTAAACACCCATTATTCCGCAACTTTCTTTCCGCATACCATCATTCCGCATACTTTCATTACGAAAGTACCATGACTCCACAATGCCATTATAACGCATGGCATTACATTTGATATGCTTTTACCAAGCATACATTTACAACGAAATTCGTTGTAAATGCATGAATGGTAAAAGCATGTTTTTTTGTAATGTTTGGATAAGGTAAGTATGGGTATAGGGGTATATGTTTTGGGGTACTGAGGTATATGCTTTGGGGTGTTTGGGTATTTTAAGGGTTCAGATATAGTTTTGGGTTATGGCGTACAGGGGTAGTTTTAGGGTTTAGGGATAGGTATGGGTTTTGGGGTACAGGGGTATTTTTAGGGTTCAGGGCTAGGTTTGGGTTTTGGGGTATAGGGGTATTTTTAGGATTCAGGGGTAGGTTTGGGTTTTGGGGTACAGGGGTATTTTAAGGGTTCAGGGCTAGGTTTGGGTTTTGGGGTACAGGGGTATTTTTAGGGTTCGAGGCTAGGTTTGGGTTTTGGGGTACAGGGGTATTTTAGGTTTCAGGGGTAGGTTTGGGTTTTGGGCTACAGGGTTATTTTTAGGGTTCAGGCTAGGTTTGGGTTTTGGGGTACAGGGGTATTTTTAGGGTGCAGGGGTAGGTTTGGGTTTTGGGGTACAGGGGTATTTTAAGGGTTCAGGGCTAGGTTTGGGTTTTGGGGTACAGGGGTATTTTAGGGTTCAGGGGTAGGTTTGGGTTTTGGGCTACAGGGTTATTTTTAGGGTTTAGGGCTAGGTTTGGGTTTTGGGGTACAGGGGTATTTTTAGGGTTCAGGGGTAGGTTTGGGTTTTGGGGTACAGGGGTATTTTAAGGGTTCAGGGCTAGGTTTGGGTTTTGGGGTACAGGGGTATTTTAGGGTTCAGGGGTAGGTTTGGGTTTTTGGGTACAGTGGTATTTTTAGGGTTCAGGGCTAGGTTTGGGCTTTGGGGAAAAGGGGTATTTTTTGGGTTCAGGGGTAGGTTTGGGTTTTGAGGTACAGGGGTATTTATAGGGTTCAGGGCTAGGTTTGGGTTTTGGGGAACAGGGGTATTTTTAGGGTTTAGGGATAAGTTTGGGTTTTGGGGTGCAGGGTATATTTATAGGGTTAAGATGGGTTAGTGTTTAAGGGTGTTGGGGTATTTTAAGGAGTATGGGTGGGTTATGATTATGGGTTGCAGGGGTATTTAAAGGGAGCAGGGTGGGATTAGCACATGATATGAGACATGGCATGAAGGGCGGAACTTACCACACGCCCCCAGCGTTTGTCACACCCACAGCACAAAGCAGACACGCCCACAAGGGACTACTTTGCTGGCACGATTCTTTTACCTTTTGGCAAGGGGTTACACCTTGTATTCAATAGATGCTGCTATCCGCAAAGTCAACTCTATTGCTAGGAAAGATGTTCTGCTACACGAAAAATCTCAATTAGCAGAACCTATTGATCCCAATCCCTCTGTCAGACTCATTCTAACATACAGCCGGCAACATCAAACTCTCCGTAAAATTGTTACAAAAAACTGGGATCTAATATCGAGTGATCCAGCCAAGCATGACATTGCGTTCAGGAAAGCACATGCTTTAAGTGATGCCTTGGTTACATCTAATCCGGAGGTGTTAATTAACATCTCATGGCTTAAAGCTAGTAAAGGCTTTAGAAAATATGCTGTCTGTAAAGCCTGCAAACACGGGGTGAATAAGACTCAATTTAATACACCTTTTTTTAAAATACCCTGTGTCATTTGTAAACAGTTGATATGAAAAACAGAGTTCGCTGTTGATGTGCTGGAGTGTCCATGTGGCCTGCAATATGTGGGTAGTACCAAGTTGCAGGTTCACAAACGGATACTCCACCATATAAGGACCATAAACACAGGGGATGCAGCCTACCCGGTTGCGCATCACTTTAAAGAACTCCATGACAATCAAAGCCAACTGTTGACATATTTTGTCATAGACGCAGTTCCACCGCTGAGGAGGGGTGGCAATCGCGAGGCTATTCTACGGGCTCTTGAGACAAGGTATATCATAGAACTAGACAGCAAAAATCGATCTAGCCTGAACGCCAGTGAGGATTTTTATACCTGCCTATAGTTTCCACAATGTTTCTAGTTTATCTCTACCATCCTTCTCTGATTAGCTCCATTGTTTACTTCCCTATTCACTGTATTAACAACTTTATTCTAGGGTAAGTTCGGTGGCTCTGGTCTGTTCTCCTCCAGCACAGTACAGTGGTTCTTTTAATTTTTTAATTGGTTTTATTTGTTCTTTATGAATGAATTAGTTCTTTTATATCGCGCACACTATTTGCACAGTATCTTTACACTATGTTGCGGTTGGTCTAAAAAACGGAGATGCCCGTATTGCACTTTTCACTCTTAAATGTAGTAGGCTTACCATGAATTCACCCACTTGGGTTATATCAAATGAGGATGTTTTTATAATATTAACATGATGATCACTTGATGTGTTTAATGTTCCTGACCAAAGACATAGCCATGTTCCTCCTCTCCTTTTAGTGTTGTATTTTGCTGAAAAGTATTTTCCTTTGTATTTTATGCAGGCATTTTTTAAAGCAAATAATGTATATTTATACATTTTTTTAACACTATGTTAGTTGTTAGGAGGTACTTGTAATGGTCAGGCACCTTTAAGCAAACATAGTATAATCTTCTATGTCTATTGGGCGGTACCCAATCACGCAACTTGTTTCATGTGCACTAGCACTTTAAATGTCACTTGTTCCTTAATCAGCGTTGTGTGAACAAGGCCTCTGGGCAAGCCGAAACGTTATGCTGAAAGCGGATGAAATGAATAAATAATTTTTCTCACCTGCAAACTGGGTCGGCTCTCGTGTCTTCACTCTGGTGGTGTCCTGAGGACTGTGGGACTGTCGGAGCTGTGGTTCGTGTTGTTTGAGCATATATATATATATGTATATATATATATATTCACTGAAAAAACCAGAGGTTTCACACCAGTTATAGTTAGGAATTAGCATTTAAAAAACCTGTTAAATTCACTGAAAAAACCATAGGTTTCACACCAGTTATAGTTACCTGGAAATTTTACTGACATAAAACCATTGAAATTCCCACGTTATAGTTAGTTGGACTCACTATAACTTGCGGGTGCAATGCACTACTGATGACGTCACATATTACATCACTCATGACATGGTCAGTGACATCACTCATGACATCACTGATGACACCATCCAGTGAATGTGTGTCTTTCTAAAAAATAAATATGTTTTATATATGTATATGTAAAGGCCGATGGAAGAATAAATGTTTAAATAAGTGTCTAAAAGGATGTTTTTTTAAATAAAAATTGATTGGTTAACTGGCTTATTAAGTGTATCCTAGTGAATACGTATATTAGCGAGTAATGTTTAAATATTTAAGTATATGTATCAGTGTTTCACTTTGTGTATAAGTGGCTGCATGGGTTGGTAAGTAGCTACATGTGCATGTGTGTATATGGGTTATTAGATGTTTTTTTAGAAACAGTATGAGTGTCTGTATGGTTTGGTGGGGGTATTACTTAGCACATAGATGCATCAATGACTGACTCTCTGTTTGTATGTGTTTTGAAGACAGCCTATGTGCAGGACTGTATGGGTGGATGAGTGTGTATATGTGTGTGTTAGTGAGTGAATGACACTAGTGTATTTATCAGTAACGACATATGTTTTAATCTAGTATATGTGAGTATTGATGTATATAAGTGAGTATATGTGAGAGTGAGAGATTGTAAGAGTTCCTGTTTAAATATGTATGTGTTTCTATAAGTGATTGTTTAAGAGAGTAAGTATGTGTAAGTTTCCTTAGAAGTAAGGTGGTAGTGTGTGTATAGTTGTATATGCAAATAAATGGATGTTCAATAGTATATTTACATGTGTTAGTATGTGTAAGTAACTTTTGGATCACTGTTGGTGTGTAACAGGATGTATAGGTGTATCACTACATATGATGAGTGAGTATATGTATGAGTGACTATATAGAACTGTTGGTGAATGAGTGGATGTGTATATAAATGCTGGAATTATAGATTTGGTTGTTGTAACTGGTATGGGTATCTGCATTGTTTTGAAAATTTTAGTTTGTATTTTTGAATATGTGTTTCAAGGAGAACATTACAGTGAAAGGAGGTCTGTCACTCTGTCACAAGGATGGTATCATCAGTGATGTCATGAGTGATGTCACTGACCATGTCATGAGTGATGTAATATGTGATGTCATCAGCAGTGCATTGCACGCACAAGTTATAGTGAGTCCAACTAACTATAACGTGGGAATTTCAATGGTTTTATGTCAGTAAAATTTCCAGGTAACTATAACTGGTGTGAAACCTATGGTTTTTTCAGTGAATTTAATAGGTTTTTTAAATGCTAATTCCTAACTATAACTGGTGTGAAACTTCTGTTTTTTTCAGTGAATTTCATAGTTTTATTTTAATGCTAATTCCTAACTATAACTGGTGTGAAACCTATGGTTTTTACATTGAATTTAATAGATTTTTTAAATGCTAATTCCTAACTATAAGTCTCACTTTATAAGTACATTGGGCTACATTGGGCTACATTTGGGCTACATTTGGGCTCTAACATATATATAGCCCAATGTGTCCCAATATATATATTTTTTAAGTTAATTTTCTTAAAAACAACTTGAGCATATATCTTGAGACATAGCAAAGGCACATCAGGCTACCAGTCCCTTCAATTTTGCAAATTTTTTTTTGTATATATATATTTTTTTAATTTATTTTTGCTTCGGAGCGCTCCCGGTGCGCGCCCCGGGGAGCGCAACGTAAAGCGTACTATTATGAAGCGCCCCGGGGAGCGTCCCGTAAGCGCCATTTTCGCGAACGAAAACATGATCGTGACGTATCGCGTAGTCGCGTCCGCGTGATACGCACGGCGTAAGCGCACCCGGAAGCACTCGAGCGAATACGATCGCGCAACGTAATCTTCCGATGCGCTTACGTGACGCGACCCGGGGCGTGCCCCAGGACGCGCCCCAGGGCGCGTAGCGTAAGCGCGTCGGGTCATATGACCTAAAAATAACACTTTTCATTGGTTCATAACAGTTTTGGTTTCATAATGATGAAACCCCTGGTCATGTGACCTAAAATTAACACTTTTCATTGGTTCAGGATATTTTTTTTTCCAAATGATGAAAGCCCACACCTTTTTTCCTTATTCTACCTTTTTGCTTTGAGAGAGGAAGACTTTTACTTATATCTGTCGAAAATGGCTACATTAGCTGCAGCTGCTGGATCTTCTGGACCACCACCACCACCACAAGGACCTCTACAACTTTACAGTGGTGGAGATCAAGAACAGGAGGAGGATGAGGACGAAGAGGAGAGTAGATTCGTCCGAGAGGACAACATAACCTACAAGCCAAAAGAGCACATCATATGGCAATTTTTTTCTATCCCGAGTGACAAAAAAAAGTAAATGCACCTAAAGCAACCTGCCTAATCTGTCATCAGGAGCTGTCAAGGGGGAATCCCAACAATAAATACTCCTTCGGCAACCACACAATGATTAGGCATATGCTTAGAAAGCATCCCAATAACTATTCTAGGGCAGAGGTCAGGGAACTGGCCGAAAACCCTGTCCAATCTTCTGCCAGCACCTCCCAAACTACTGTTTCCACCCCATCAGGACCGGAAGTTAGGGAGACATGCTCCATCATACAAACCAACTTTTCAAATTTTAAAATGGTTTGTAAATTTTGTGGTCAAAGGATTTGCTATGGTGAGCAATGCATCACTCTTATTAATCGTGCTTGGGAAAACCACAAGTGCCAAAGGAAATATTAATGTGTTGCACTTTTTTTTCTCCTGTTGAGCCCTTTTGAAATGCCTGTTTTTTGTTTCTCCCCTTAAAAAATACAAAAAAAACAAAAAATGTTCAGAAAAACCAAAAAAAGAAAAAAATGTTTAAAACCCCCCCAAAAAAATATAAAACAACAAAAAGAATACAAAAAACAGTTCTTTTCAGAACTACCTCCCATTTATATAAAATAACTTAAATTTTAAAACTCTGCCATTCTCTTTTCTCCCTGGTGCGCTCCCTGGTGCGCTCCCCGGTGCGCGTACCGGGCGCTCCCACCGCGCAATTAAAAAAAAATATTTTTTTTTGCCCTGCGGGGCCCTTTTATAGCCCACACATGAAACCTAGGGGGTCAGGGGGGTCTACTCTGCCCCCTAATGGTCTTTTCCCCCTTTGTTTTGGCCACCTCTTGTGTCTCGATCATATCGAGACACAAGATGGCGGCCGCTCCAGACCATTTGGAATGTTTACAGACACCCGAGAGCCAATCAGCTTTCCGTGCGCAAGTCGCGTAGCGCGCCCGGAGAGCTCCCTAAAAGCGCGTACTGGGGCGCGCTTACAGATATATATATTTTTTTGAACCTAAATTACTCAAAATCCACTGGAGCACATATCTTGAGACATAGCAAAGGCACATCGGGCTACCAGTCCCTACAATTTTGCCAAGATTGGTGGAAATCCATTCAGCCGTTCGGGCTAAAAGTGAGGTCGACCGCCCAATGGAAATTAACATGGGGAAAACGCGTTTTGGGACCCCCCTTTTATCTCGGCCCCCGCTTAACGCATCCCCCCCAAACTTTCAGGGAAGGACCGGAGCTCAAAGAGGCCATTTTGAGGAAATTGTCATGCAGATTCGTCAACCGGCGCCAAAGTTATTCCAAATAGAATTTTGAGATTTAACATTGAAATAAATCCTAACTATAACTACCTACTGGCGACCGCCAGTAGGTAATATATATATATATATATATATATATTTTTTTTTATATCTTTGGAGGGAGACTCCCAATACTTACGTTTTAATGCGTGGTAATGACCTATACGTGCTAAACAAATGCAGGGTAACAAATGCGTGGCAAAGGCACTGCGATGCAAAGTCTGTTTCCCGCCCTACAGGGCCCCCTTGTGCCTCTGCACCCTGGGGTGCAAGCAGGTGGCACTAAATGTGCCCCCACCTCTAGTGTGCATGCAGGACTGTTTTGGGCCTTCCAACTGCAGTGCCCATTTTTTTAGGCACCGCCGTGGGAACGCCAGAATAATGCTGGGCAGACAGGAGAAAACTCCTAATCTGGCAGGTGGCCCGACCACGGCTTTGGCAGTGCAGCAGCAGGGCCAACCCGGCGCTGCATCGCTAAAGTCACAATTACTCACCCTTAGGAGGTGACTGAGTTACTCCAAATAATAATGCCCTCAAGGGGGCAGCTGTTTCTTAATACAGACATTAATTATTTTCTCTCACAAATTAGTACCCATGTTTCATCATAAAAAACACCACTGCATTGGCTTGAGGTGTACAATCCTTCAAATGATTTTCTCTTCAGAGCTCACCTACAGAGCCTCTAAGCCAATGTTGCAAAATTGTTGAACAAAGTTTGAAAAATGCTCATTTAGCATTTATACTGGTGATACTGAGTGTAAACATCACAGCCATCCTGAGTAGTGTGCATCACTGTAAGCAAGAAAGAGAAAACGTGTCACCAGCAGTAGGAAGGCATATGCTAACAGTACAAGCACCAAAAGTGGCACAATTTTGGAGTAGGTGGTACAGAAAGGCTGCCCTATCAGGTGGTAAAAACCTTTGCTCTGACTCTAGGTGGTGGAGAGAAAGTTGAAGTAAGAGATAGGAGGAAGTAATGGAGGAGGTAGGTGAGCTATACAGCGGGTGATAGAGTGGGAAACAGAAACGTGTAAGAAAGTGTGTTGAAGAGTGTAGGTAGGGAGAGAAGTGGGCACTAGAGATGCAGGAGAAGAGCATGAGAGAAGTGCGGATATGGAAACTGGGTCAAAATATATATCAAGGTAAAAGAAGACGAAAACGAGAAGAGATTGAGAAAAGAGGTAATTGTGAGACTGATTGATGCACAAGAAGGAAGTGTGATGATGTAAATTACCACGCAGACACAAGTTATTGTGTGATTAACTTGTTTAATCCCCGGAGCGCCGGGAGCCGTTACCCCCATAAACACCGGTTGGCGCCAATGACCAAGATGGCCGCCTTCCGCTTCCGTTCCGCCCCTTCCTGTTCCGGAGACGGAACACTAGACCGCTACTAAATATCTCCCCCCTTTATGCAATAACAAAACATTAAACTCTCCAGTCCTTACTTCCAATTCATGTCAAAGTCTTTGAACATCTAAGGTACCTTTACAGTTCTCCCAGCTCTGGTTTTTGTCACTCCAACTCCTCTATCTTCCTCCGGTTTCATTCTGTCCAACCTTCTTCCTGCTCCTTCTCTTTCTCTGTCTATCACGTCCTCACTTCGCTCTACCTTGCACCAGCCCCTCACGCCTTCGTTCACACCTTCTTCGCTGCTTTCTTCCACTTGCTGCACTCCTTCTTCTACATCCTCGTTGCGCCTTCCACTACTTTCTTCATCGCCTTCATCTCCTACATACTCTGCTCCTTCCTCTGTCTCCTCTCCCCACTTCGGGATCTTGCTGCATTTGGCCATCCTGTCCTGTGACCACACTTTCCCATCACTGAGCAGGGCAGACCTGGCATAGGGCTCCAGCACTTGCAGGGGTGGCGAAAATTTGCTTTCCCCCTTCTTCTTGAGGATAGCCAGCTTCACTCTTACCCAGTCGCCCTTCTCCAGTTCTACTCCTTGAACGTTACGTCTCTTATTGAAGTGTTCCGTGTATACTTCTTGAGCCTTCTCCAGATTTCTTCTGACCACGGCAGGTTACCATTTGCTTTGCACCACTAGTTTCCTCCACGCTGTGTTGTCCTTAGTGAAAGCTTCTCTCCCTCTCAATACCTTGAATGGACTGTAACCCGTGCTTCCCGGGGTAATCCGATAGGCCCAGATCATCTTCTCCAGTTCCTTTTCCCAGTCCAGACCATCATTAATGGCAGCTTGAATGGTGCCCATAATCACTCGATTGAAACGCTCCACCTGACCGTTTCCCGCGGGATGGTAGATGGGCATATGTTTAACTTCTATCCCGTTCCTGGCTGTGAAGGCTTCCCACTATGCTGAGGTGAATTGCGGCCCATTATCGCATGTGATGACTTTTGGGATTCCTTTTCTGACAAACGTGGCACGTAAGAAGTTCACCACTGCCTCCGTGTCTACACTCTCCATCACCTCCACCTCTGGCCATTTGGAATACTTGTCGATGAGGACTACAGCATACTTCTGTGTTCCTGCTCTGTTGAGGATGGGGCCCATAATGTCGACTGATACCATTTCCCACGGTCAATCGGGCACAGGGAAATTTTCCAGCGGTGGTCTTAACATGCTCGGAGATTTGTCTGCCTTGGCACATGATTCACACTGTCGTACATATCGTTCTATCTGAGCATCAATGGCTGGCCACCAGTACGCTTGCCTGGCGAGGGCCTTGGTCTTCGTGATGCCCTGATGCCCTTCGTTCAATAAAATCATCAAGTGATCCAGTATGCCTTTCGGTGGGATCACTTTATCACCTCTCAGGAGGAATGTCGGGTTCTCCGCCAGTGACAGTTCATCTCTGACTTCCCAGTACCTCCTAAGTTCTCCCTTGAGGTGTCTCTTTTCTGGCCACCCGTGGACCACGTACCCTTTGATGGCCTCCAAGTCGACGTCTTCTTTGTATGCTTCTTGCCATTCTTGGGTACTGATCACTTTCTCTGTATCCTGGATCGTGGCTACCACGTATCCTTCCCATCTTTGTTTCTCTTGGTTGTCCGCCCTCTCCATGGCCGCAGTCTGCTGAGAAAGTCCGCCACTTTGTTTTGCGGCCCCGGAATGTGCACAAAGTCCAATAGCCGCAGAGTCATTTTTGCGATTCTAGGGGTCGCATGAGCATGGCCACTGGAGGTCAATACCCTGACTAAGGGTTTGTGGTCCGTTCTCACGAGGAATTTCGCTCCCCACAAATACTGCCTGAATCTTTCCATAGCCCATACCACCGCCAGCATCTTTTTCAATGACGCTAAACTTTTCTTCGTTGGGCGCGAGTGACCTGGAGGCAAAACTGACCATCGATGTTTCGCCCTTCTCTGACCTCTGCATGAGTATCGCTACCAGGCCACGGTCACTGGCATCCGCTGTGAGAATGGATTCCGCATTTGGGTCGAATCCTTTCAGGGGAATGGTTGTACTCATCTCACGTTTAAGGGCGTCAAATTCGTTCTGTTCATCCTGGCTTCATAGGAACTTGTTCTTTTCCTTCAGTAGCTGGCGTAAGAGATGCGTTTTGGTGGCAAAGTGAGGGATGAACTTGCTGTAGTATTCGGCCATTCCCAGGAATGACCGAACATCCTCCTTCTTGCTGGGGTTGGGAGCTTCCAGGATAGCTTTCATGTTGGCCTTTTTTGGCTCAATCCCCCTTTCGCTCACCTCGTGACCTAGGTACGTGACGGACTGCACTCCAAATTTGCACTTTGACCATTCCGCCGTTAGACTATTTTCTTGCAACATCCGCAGCACTTTGTGTAGTTTCTCGTTGTGGTCCTGTTTGGTTCTTCCCATTACTAAGATGTCATCTTGGAAAACTGTACGTCCTTTACGTTCTTCAGTATTCTGTGCATCATCTTCCGAAAGACCGCAGCCGCTGAGGCTAGGCCAAACGGCATTCTCACAAATTCGTAGCAGCCAAAGGGCGTGATGAAAGACGTGAGATGGCTGCATGATGGATGTAGTCGTACTTGGTGGTAGGCTGACGATAAGTCCACTGTGGAGAACCACTTGATGTCCTTAGTCTTCGCCAGCATCTCGTTTATGCGGGGCAGGGGAAATTTGTCGATCAAGAGGTTCTTGTTCAGTTCCCTGAGATCGACACACAGTCGTACTTTTCCATTGGGCTTCTGGGCTACCACCAGAGGTGAAAGCCACTCCACGCTCTCTATGGCTCTGATCACTCCCTCTATTTCTAGCCTGTCCAGTTCCGTTTGCACCGCTTCTCTGCACCGGAACGGGATGTTCCTCACCTTGTGAACTACGGGTTTCGCTCCCTCCTTCAGTTCTATGAGTTGCTTGTACTTTGTCAGTTCTCCAATTTGTCCATTGAATACTCTGGGGTATGCCCTGTGCCATGATTCCACATCATCCTTCCCTTCCATGTCCATTAGTAGGATTTTTTTAATGCCTCCTGGATTGAGTTGTATGCCCAACGCTCCCTGGTCCTTCCAGCTTAGTACTGAAGGGCCTTTCTCGGCGATGTACAACTTGCAATTCGCATGGCGGCCCCTGAATTCGAACAGGAGGGGACAGTACCCCAACATGGGAATCCTTTGACCCGTGTACGTGACAGGTCTTAAGTCCATCGGGTGTAGTTTCTCATCGATTTTGGATACAAACTTTTCCTCCCATACTCGTCTCTGTATGATGGAGATGGGTGCCCCTCTGTCCGCGATCATCTCCATGGGTATCCCACCGATGTGCATGTTTAGTCTGGGTTTGTCCGATTCCGATCCGTCCATTTCCAATACCTGGACATCAATGTAGAGGATCTCTTCCAGGTCTTCAGTTTCCTCTTGGTCTTCTGCAATGTCTTGTTGCTCTTGGTCCACATATCTGACCATCGCCCCTTTGGGCTTCCGGCGGCACACCTTCTCATAGTGCCCGAACACACTGCAATATGAGCATTTCGCCCTAAACGCAGGGCACGCTTTGTGGTTACCTAGATGTGAAGTACTACCACACCTGTAGCAGCTCGGTCGTCCCCCTTTGTTCGTCCTCTGGTCCGTCTGGTTGGTTTGGGCGGGTCGTCTTCCATCTTGATTCCTTTGTTGGTCTCTCTGGCTCGGTCGTTCGCCTCTCACCGGCGTTGTTATCTTGCATACTGTTTGCGTCCCACCTGCCTCCTTCCTGGCCGCTTGCGCACATCGTTTTGACAATTCAGCCTTCTTCACCATCGCCCAGATTTCTTTAAGGGGGGCGTCCCCATTCACCCACAGTTTCTCTTGGACGTGGGTGCTGGATGTGTGCATGATGATTTGGTCTCTGATTAGGTCATCGTGTAGCGCGCCGAACTTGCACGTAAGGGCTAACTTTTGTAAGGCTACGACATACTCGTCCACCGACTCCCCGCTCTTCTGCTTCCTTTGAAAGAAGTTGTATCTGTCTATCGCGACGCACACAACTGGCCTGTAATGTGCGTCAAGGTCTGCAATGGCGTGGCTGAAGACGTCAGTGTCCGTAGCATCTCTCACGCCTTTGACAATGGTATCATATACTCTTATCCCTTCCGGGCCCAAGTTGTGTAGCAGTATCTTTTTTCTTCTCTTGCTGGAGAACGGAGTATCTCCTTCCTCTTCCAATGCATCGAGGTAGTTAAGGAAGTACCTCTTCCAGTCCTCCCATTGCATCTCAGGTTCTCCACTCTGAGTCAGGAAAGGCACCAATTGGGTGAGGGAGGAGAATTGGGTAGTTATCTTGCCAGTACCTCTCTGGTTGGCTGGGACAGGGATAGCCCGACTAGGTGGGCTCCCCGGCGTAGTCTGTTCGGCCGTGTCCCTTTCGCCGTGATCACCGTCGCTGTCTTCCCCAGGTAACACCCCAGCTGGGCCGGGTTGGGCCTGCACGCTGTCCTCCTTGGCTGGGTTCGTTGAGACAGGCACTCCTTCGCCTGTTCGCCGCTCCGCCAGCTTGCCGGGCACGACCTCGACTTAGCAAGGGTAGGGGTACACCAAGGACAGCTTTTGCGCCCCCTGCCTGTGCTCCCTCTGCTGCCTTGCACTGGAATGTCACCTTCCCAGCCTCACTGTGATTGCTGGTGAGCAGCAGGCTCTCCTCCTGGCAATTTGCGCTCTCCAGGAGTGCTTGCGCGATTTTCTCGCCTTTTCTCCAGTGCCCCTCTGGTCCTCTGCCACGCTCCGGGTGCCGGCGGTTCAATCGTCTCGCCGGTTGCGCCTTTCTGTGGCGTTTCGTGGTGTCTGGGGGGGCGGGTTCTATTGCCCATGCCTCGTCGCCATTGTGATGATGTAAATTACCACGCAGACACAAGTTATTGTGTGATTAACTTGTTTAATCCCCGGAGCGCCGGGAGCCGTTACCCCCATAAACAGCGGTCGGCGCCAATGACCAAGATGGCCGCCTTCCGCTTCCGTTCCGCCCCTTCCTGTTCCGGAGACGGAACACTAGACCGCTACTACAGGAAGGTGTAATGGAAAGAAACAGAAATAGGGAAAAAGAAAGGAAAAGATCAAATGGATGTGGGGAGGAAATGCATAGAAAGAGACTAAAAGAGAGAGGCGGTGAGTATGCAAAACATTGATGGGAAATAGAACAGAATTTGCAATGGAGAGGAGAGAATATAAAAGCAGAATGGCACTGCGTTTTTCTGTTTTGACATTTTGCTGTTTGGTGTTTTTCTCAGGCTAAGAAAAAAATCCTTTGCTGGGGCTCAGGCTGCGGCGTCTTTGCCTCAGAAAGGAGCCAGATGCTTATTTATTTTTTTCTTTGGATAAGAAATAATCCAAACAGTGACTGGCTTCCTACTGGGTCGCACCAGGAAGCCAGACGCTGTTAGTGTTTTGGCTCTTCTAGGTTCACCATGAGTCCCTGGCCATGCAATTTCAATTAGCTATTACCCTCACCGATATGTTAAAAGATGACTGGAGTTTCTGACCGTGTAACACAGATTGTATCCAGGTTCGCATCAGATCACTGCAGGGTCAGTACCATTGATCTTTTGAGTCCAAGTATAAAAATGTATGCTGCATATATGGGCCACGAAGGTTTTCATGAATGTGGGCACTGACACATGTCCACCTCTAGGCTTGTGCATCTTAATGTTATTGAGTGCATATTAGTCAACTATAAAGCTGACCCTAAATGAGCTCTTGATATAATTCATTCATTTGAGACAGTGCCTTGAATTCCAGCAAGGCGGCAGTGGCCATTTTCACTTCAAGTTCATCCTCTGGGCTGTTGTTTTCTTCCTGAAACAGTCCTGTGCCCAGGTGGAAGATGGGGAATGGGATGGCCATTGTTTTGAAATCCCCCTTCCAGGTCCCCAGAATCCTGGGCACAGTTTCTTTTATCATTTGAAGCTTTCGAAGTTACCAAAATGTTATTTAGAAAAGTCAATATTTCTTTCATGATGGTTTATAAATCCCTCCTAAAACCTGATGCCACTTTAACTTAATCTTTAGCAGGTCCTTAGTTGCTCAGCAATTGCAATAGTGTAGGATTGTCAGTGGCTTGTATTTCTTTGTGGAAACCACCCTTCATAGCTTACTTTACAACACTGAGTCAGGGGAAACAACCTTTACATTGCGGATATTACACTGCAATACCTCCACAACGCTGTTGTTACAGCGGCTACTTTGTTACCACGCAATGCAATTACTACAAATCATTACATCGACTTGAAGTAGATGGCGCTCTAACATAAGGAATAGTATAGTTAACTATTCCAACACCTTCCCTACTGTTGCGTAGGCTGTAATGTTACTGTGCTATCTACTGCAAGTCGATGTAATGACTTGAATAGTAATGGCATTGCGTGGTAACAATGCGGTCGTTGTAACTACTGCGTTGTGAAGGCACATGATGTAATGACTGGCGTAGTAAAGAGTAATATTGCTGATTCAGAATATTGCCATAACCAATTGACACATGCACACTCTTTAGTTATCCATGGTCACACATCAGCAATGACATTCAAATGCATCCCTATAACTGGGAAGGATCATTTCAGTTTTTTAGAGCACTTTCTTACCTATTGTTGCTTTGGATTAGTCCTGCCTGGCTCAGTACCTTCTTGTCATGCACTAACCAAACTATATTGTTGCAAGTCTCGGATCGTGCAGGTAAGAGAGGTGTCGGTGGGGGGAGATTGTAACAGATGACTACGAAGGAAAATTAGTCGAATCCCCCCAACTCACCACCCACCGTTCTTACCTGGACGTTACATATCAATGGGGTCACCCCAAAATAACCAGAAGGACCTAGGTAGTTAAGGATACATAACAACAGTGGTTCAATCGGAAAGATCCACTCTGTTGATAAAGTTTTAATGAATAAACATCCCAAATGTTTCTCGAGAGATCCAACCCATATAACTTAAGGATGGGGGTAGACACTCTTTTTAACCACAGGGGAGAGTTAGCTTCCAATTATAACATAGCACTTCTTACCTGAGCACCATTCCATGTATCTATTTAGGATCAGCCATATATGTATATAATGTACCCATTTTTGGTGTTTTTCAAATTACAGAAAAATTCATGCATTCAAATATGTTTCCTGGTTGTTTGATGTTCTAATTGAAAGCTGACTCTTCCTTGCGGTTTAAAAGAGTACCTACTCCCATTCTTAAGTTCTGTGGGTTGGGTCTATCGAGAAACATTTGGAATACGTTTATTCATTAAAAGCTTATCCACAGAGTGGATCTTCCCTTCACTTCCAAGCCAGTGGACATTGGATCTGCCTTTGTACTTTCCCCTGATAAAACTAGTACTCACCTCTTCCATCATGCCAAACACATATTAATGAGTAGATAGAGGCTGTCATGCGAATCTTAGACTGTGGTAGAAGTCTAATTAAACATGTAAATCTATTTAAATGGACACAACCTTTCTGAAGCATTTCTGAAGTACACAGCTAGCAATGAGTATCCCAGCTCTGAGCCCAGATAGTAACTAGGAGATGGGACTGTTAGATAAGGCCGTTTGTTGTGCCTGAGTTACCACATTTTGGCGACGTTTGGAGAACCTGAAAAGAACCTACAGCGTGCAGACAGAAACAGAAAGAAATAACCTACAAAATAGAAAAGAGTTTGGAACTACAGAAAGGAACTTACAGCTGTAAAGTGAGACCGTGTTTAAAGGAGCCTACTTTGAAGAAAAGAAATGCCTTGCTCAAGGAGTCTACATGTAACGGAACTGGGAACCTACAACCATTAAAGACAATACAAGGTAAAGACTTTCCTACATTTTAAAGCGTGTCTGGCAATACAAGACCCCACCAGTGACCCAATAACCGGTCGCCCTTAGAGTGCCAGATCGCCTCAATATCAATTACAAGTACAAGCTTTAAACCCTTTGTGTTTGAGAAACTTTGAGCTTTGAAGCAGTGTCAGTCTGTCTGTAATGCTCTACTGCCTTGAATGGTTTCAGATCGGACAGCCCTGCTCAAGCGTGTTACGTGTGGCTCACCTCGACATTCATTAAGTCCACAACACGTTTGAAACTGCGCACCTGCATGTCATTATATGTGCAATGATATATGCGCCTCGATGTTCATGAGAATTAGCTTCTGAACTCTGGCAAATTTGTTGCAAGAGAGTAAAATACGCAAGAAACTACACTTGTTTTTACGGAGCACAGGCATCTGGTAAATGTGAGGGAGTGCACTGTTGTGCTCTATGTCCGACCCTGCGTCTGGTGATAACAGTTTGCAGCAGTACGTTTATGAAGTGAAGGTATGTGGAGAGCCTCTGACAATTAATTCCCAACAGCGCATGGATTTTTCTGAGCAGAGCACAGAGGAGCCTCTTGAACTGTCGCAGTGCTGTGGCGCTGTTTCTTCTACACATAGACTTATGGAGATGACGGCGCTTTGTGAACATTCCTTGCGGAGTATTGTTTTGCTTTGTAGAGAAATTTACCCTACGCTGCAAATTATCATTTTGCCAGTTGATCTGCTGTTTTGTTTTCAAACTAAGCGCGCGGCGCTTTACCTGTGTCATGCTGTTCTGACTTTCCTCCGTCATGCTGTTCCATCGAGGCCCCTCAGTGACGTGTGGCTCATTGCTGTTGTGCACCATTTCGTGCACGCTTATGCCTCGAGCCATCCGGTCCAGCGTCACCAGTGCGTCAAAATTGGAGACTATTATCTACATTACAGGATTCGTTACAGGAATGCAACGATGAGTCTGACTGTTGAAGTAAAGTCGGAGATTAACTTTCTTCTTACAAGTGTGATCGGTGGTGAGAGCTACTTTCTCCTTACAAGTGTGATCGGCGGTGACTACATTTTTTTATTTCAGTTTATTTTGTTTTTGTTCTTCTTCTTCGGGGGCTAACATCGAGCTCCGGCGCTTAATTGGAAATGGTTGAGCGTGATAGTGTACATTTTTATATTCTTTTGCCGCAATGACATTTGTATTTGCCCTTAATGTTTTTCCCGTGTTGTTCAAAACTGGAAGTTTATTCACCAGTTTGCGGCGGTGCTTGTGAGATGTTCTCTCTTTGTTATGATGGTTTGCATGTTGATGCTGCATGTTGTTCGTGTACTGAGATGGAGTACCGGTGTTATTATTTATCGTTCTATTTGAATGGTTATTTATTTGGTTTGATCTATTCTGCAAGTAGGTTGGTAGGTTTGGCCATCCTTTAGTATGTTTTGGATTGCATTGCATATGTTTAACAGGCATTTTAGTTAAATGTTGATATTGCATTTTTAATACATTTGAGTGAGGTAAATCCTGTAATGTGCACTAGTTCTTTATGATGTGTAGTGTTACTTGATTATTTGATATTTTACTTATACTTATACTTGATTGCTTGATATCTTCACGGGCTGCGTTTTGTTATGCTTTAAAGGGTGAGTGTATCCCTTAATATGATATTTATGAAGGGTGAGTGTATCCCTTGTTATGCTTTAAAGGGTGAGTGTATCCCTGGCGGCTGTGCATGGGATTACACCATGTATGAGTTATTCATGGATTTATTTAGCCCGAGATTTTCTGTCTTTGTTTTTTGTGGGTCTGCACGATAATAACAGCAGTGTTTTAGGTTGACCCACTGTTTTTAGATACATGAGATGACTGCCAGGGTGTTTTAGGTCACTCACATATGTTAAATCGTTTTTTGGTCGTGCATGAGATGCTTACTAAGTGCTCTAATTACTTTCTTCTGTTCATGAGTTGACTCTCAAGTGGTTTTGCGTCACTCATTACATACATGGTGCATGGGAGGGGTTTATTGCGTCCCTCATTGCTTTACTATTTTGTTTTTCTTTGAATGACTGTTTGGAAGGACAGTATGTCAACAGGTCACTTCCCCTTGTGCGTAGTTGCATCATTTTATGGTTGTGCATGGGATGCCTACTTAGTGCTCCCATTACTTTCTTTTGTTCATGAGATGGATGGATGACTGTTGGTGTGCCAGTGTGTTTTATCGATGACTGTTTGAATGCCAGTCTATGGATAGGTCACTTCACTTTGGGTGTGGTTGCTTCCTCTTTATGGTCGTGCGTGAGGTGCTTACTTAGTACTTTCATTACTTTCTATGGTTCTTGAGTTGACTAAGTAATTGCTTAAGTCACTCATTACACAGTCTGTCAACAGTTCACTTCACCTTGTGAGTGGTTGCATCGTTTTATGGTTGTGCATTGCATGCTTACTAAGTACTTTTATTACTTCCTTTTGTTCATGAGATGACTTTCATGTGATTCGAAGTCACTCATTACATACATGGTTCATGGGGGGGGGGTTTATTACACCCTTCATTGCGTTGTTGTTTTGCATTCTTTATTGTTTGTTAGGTCTAGGTATAGGTCGTCCCAGTGATGTGCTTTTTGTTGATGTTTCCCTGTCACGCCGTGAGGGTGCACCCTTTCTGCCTCAGTCTGACCTGGCCAGTCAATCTTTGGTTTCTTGGGCTTTCTTTGTTGTATGTTGGCGTGGTGGGGTGTTGGTCATTTCCCATTGCCTATGGGCGGTTTCTCCTTGTGTTTGACGAAGGGAGAAGGTGGTGGTTATTGTCCTGGTTTGCGTGTGTGCTGGTTGTGTGTTTTGTGTTTGCTTGGCTGGTTTGCGTGATTTGTAATTATTTGCTGGTTTGCGTGTTTTGCGTGAGTGAATGTTATTTCCTGACTTCATATCATTACTTTTCTAAAATGTTGCCATGGAAAATGAAGGTCAACAAGTATTTTAAACAATGCCATTTGCTACTCGATGCTTAACTGAGAATACCGTTTGACTGGCCCTCCGCTCTGATCCTTTTCCCCTCTTTGCCACTTTCATATATGGTGACGTTTTGGAATCTTTCTGTGGCTCAGTGGAGGAGCGAAGTCCTGTGTTCGTCACCCTTCGTCATTCCGCTTTACGTAACGTGTCGTGAAGCGTTTCTATTTCCTGCCGGTTTCCATGGCTGCACTGTTCTGATGCTTCTTGGTTCGACTGTGCAGCTTGTCCTAAATTGTGGAAACGGTGACATCAGCTGTCTTCATGTTCGTCATGGGACTATCGGAGCATTCTCTTCAAAAGTGCAGTACGATCTTCGATTTCGTGGTACCATTTTTGAGTGTTGCTGCCATCATCTGGCTAATTTGTGTACAAGTTTACAGCCAGCTTTAAGAAATGTTTTTGCTTTAATTTACAGATATGTTTAGTGATCTTCCTACGTGAATGTTGTTTTATGAAGTTTATAGATTACGCGTAATATGCTTGAAATTATTTATTCAAGTTATGATGAATCTGTATTATATTGGCAATTAGCAGTTTTAGAGTTACGCCACTACCTTATTTACAGGTCTTATTTTTTGCAGTTATGTATACTGTGTTTTGCGCATTTATATATATTTTCTCCTTCTCGTAAGTGGGTGTTTAGTACGTAGTATGTTTTGGTTTGGCCAATCTAAACATATTCAGGGGTACTTCTACCTTTTATGTTTATTTTAACCCTGCTTCACCTTTTACGCATGTTCATTTGATGTTATTAATTAAGCGCAGGCACGTATTTGGTGCATCACAGGTATTAAAGTACGTTATTCTTTAATTTCTTAGATGTTTAATGCAATGAGGTATTTACCCTATGTTTTACATTTTAAGCCTGTTCATGTTTGCATTGCTTACTTTCTTCAAGGGAAGGGGATGTGTTCCCTTTACGTTGTTTCTTTGCCTTCTACTCATTTCCTCTCTTCTTATTCTGTTCTTCTTTGACGATTTGAACTGTCCGTTTATTTGCAAGTGTTATCTCTCTAATTTTATAATTCTGTTTTTCCTCTGAAGGAAAGGGGATATGTTGTGCCTGAGTTTTCCTCCTTTCCAGTTGCTCAGCCAGAGTGAGTGTTATGTCTGTGTGGAATGTTGGAGTGTGTGATGTCAGAGAGTGCTGAATGTGAGTGTGCCTGTGTGTCTGTGGAATGACAGTTGATGAGTGTGGGCTGAGCAACAACATCAGCTCCTGGTGGGGCCTTTACTAGTATCTTGTTTACCTACCTTCTTACCTGAATAAAGATACTACAAGAAAGTACAAGGACTCTGTATCTTTTCATTACCACACCGTTCTTGTGAGAAAACCCATGTCTTCTACTGTGGCTGAAATGAGGTTAACTGTAAACACGCCCCAGAGGCAAAGGAAGCTTGTTCCAGAGAGGTGGTCCGAGGAATGAGAAGGATCTCTGATGCTTAAGTCATTCATTCGTATTTAACAGAACCTGTGTTTTTATAATTACATACAACTAAAGTTTCTAAACGAGGTTGCAAATAAAGAATTGATACACATACAATGAGGAGCAATAAAACAAGGCAGAGTGGTAACACACTATGATGATTTGAAGCATGGAAAATTGATGATATAGGGGACAGCTCTGATGAACATTTTTACCAAATTGCCAAGTTGTTCATATTGTTGGGCTGAAACCAGGATGTTCATTTTATGAGGCCAAACCTGTGATTTTCAGATCCTGTATTTTGGGTTTCAGTTCTCTGTTCTACCAGGGCTTTTTACAGGCTTCCGTTCCCACATACCACAACAATGCGGTTTTTGTTTGATGATAGTACTTGGTTCCGGATTATACCTAAATACTGTGACCTCAAATACGTTGTTAGGCGTGACAACGTGTATTTTTGATCAGTTTAGTGTGGACTTAGTTTTTTTTTGGCCTGAGGGTTTCTACTTTGTATTTGATCTTATAATTTCTTGTTTTGTAGGAGAGCACATTATACAATCGAAATTTAAATGTTGCCTCTTTAGCTGACACCTTCAGGGAGGTTCAGTTCCTGCTTGGGACCATTCACTTGTTCTTACAATTCACTGTTAGTCTTTGTGGTTGCCTTGAAATATTCTAAAATTATCCTGGCACATCCATTTAGCTGTGTGGGGAATCGCCAGAGACTTATGTTATTGACTGTGCTTTCGTTAGTTTTCACGTACTTCATTTAAAAAAAAAATACTGTCCTTTCTTTGCCTGCCCAAGAGGGTGAAAGAGGGTCCCATGGACCCCTCAAACTTCCCCTGCAGTCACTCATAGCACCTGCCTGCAGGGGGATCTCTAACCGCTCTTGAAAATAAGGAGGGTTGCTGCCTGCACAGAGAAACATGGAAGCTGCCACTCCTTATTTCATTAATGTGCTGCCACCAGGACAGCATATGCTTGTGGCCGCCCTGGGGGCAGTGCATCATTGTAATTAGGTGCACTGTCCCTGTTTGTGCCTGGCGCACCTGCTTACAGGTGTGCCGTGGTGCAAACAAGGACTGTGCTGCCTATATGTAATACAGGCCCTGATGTGGGTTGCATTCTGTTCCTTGGTACAAAGTTCTCACCTCTTACATTGAGTCTTTACTTGAGTCAAAACTGGTCATTCATTTGTCTTGTAGCAATGAGTTCATGGCCACGAGCCAATCATAGTGACATATGGGGCATATCAGGTCATGATTATCCATACTGGCTATTGATGAGCTACAACAACTGATTTGCGCACTAAAAGGAGTTGGCATGTAACTAGTCATATAGTTATGCTTCCTAGAAGCAGGGTATCACTCTCCGTAGGTAAATGCGACCATTAAGAAGGCGCTAGAGAGCTCAGCAGCAAGATGGCCACTGCACAGCAAGACTTTTTTAATCCATTATTTACCTTTTGGTGTTTCAGCATTATATATGCATGTAGAGCCCTGGCAATATGCCTAATACTGAGGTGACTCCAGCTATTTGGCCACAAGTGCACCCAGGGTGGTAAGATTGCGGGCCGATATCCTGCTGTGGGGGCTGTAACCACGAGTGATGCAATCTGACTTTTGGCTATGTAGGTAAGTAGGATCTTTCTGCATAGTGGCCACCACTTTTTGCTTGGTGCTGTGCTGGTTCTTGATTAGTCTGACTGGGATCCTGCTAATCAGGACTCCAGTCTATCTGCTTTCTCCCTAAACTGTTATGTTATGTTATGTACTTAGGTGCACTACAGATTGGATGCTGGGGTACCCTTGTCAGTCCCTAGTATATGGTACCCATGAACCCAGGGCATAGGTACCCCAGAGGCCTCCCATGGGCTGATGCATGTATTATGCCACCCATGAGAGGTCATGCAAAATGGAACTAAAGGCCTGCCATTGCTTTGCTGCTTGTGTAAGATGGACTTTGCTGGAATTTGTTTGGGCCCGACTTCATCACACTCTCAGTCTGAAGCATCGTTTGTGCCTGTGCACGAAACAGGCTCCATGCAAGTCCTGTGGAGCATCAAGGACAACTGAAAGGCAACCAAAGATCTCTCCCTTGGAGTGAATGAGTCACTCCCCTGTAACCGCAGGCACCACACCACGACCGACTGGGTTGCTGCTCCTGAGCTTCTACGGACTCCGAAGGCTCCAGCAACATAGGAGGTAGATTTCCAAGTCTCATGAGGTCCAAGCTGTCCACTCACCAAATTTGAAGCCAGAATCCCTTGTGGGGGCTGCAATACTCATACCCCTGTGCACTGCGTCCATTTGCAAGTGCATATGCGTGTTGGTGATTCCCGAGTAAGTGCATTTGGCTACAAGTAGCCCTGACCTCTGTCACCAATTTTTTCCAAAGAACTCCCGCTTCCATACACCGAGTGCTCTGTGGGCTGTTGCTTTGTGAAACTGCTTGAGGTCCCACGCAACTCCTGTCTCCTTGAGGGTCAACTTGGCTTTCTTTGACCTCCCCTGGTTGCTCCAGGCCTGCCCTGAATCCCCTGTGTTTGGTGAGTCTCCTTGACTTTGCTGGTCCGAACTGTAACCTTCTTTGACCTTCTGCATGGGTTGCCGTTGCCAAGGCTTGTTGGTGCTCCAGGCAGACACTGACCCCTCAGTACTCGACATCTCCTGATTCCGGTGGCTGCAGAGTCAAGAACCCCTTCAACGCACCTGGAGCACCCGATATCGGTGGGCATTTGTCTACCGAGCCCCTGGTCACTCCTGAGTGACCCAGACTCTGTCCCCTTTGCTTTCAGGTACTCTTAAACTAGAATACACCTTTGGATTTTGTACACTTTTCTTCCTTCCAGCAGAGGCTCTTCCGTCTTTTTAAATCAAATTCCGAACCGTGGCGAGTACACCAAACGTCCATAGTAACCTCAGGTTCTCTGTCAACCGGATGTCAGAGATCCTGAGGAATCTGATTTAACAAGATGGCGAATTCAGCAATCCAGTGTTGGCTTGTTGGCACTCGTATTGGGAGCGCAGTACTTGGTGTTAATCGTTTGTGTTAGAAGCTCGGACCACACACTTTCTGGATCTGAGACTTGGAATTAATTTTACAACGCGTGATGCGTGGCCAACCGGGTCGGAAATATCACAGGTTTAAATACTCATCATAAACGCTGAAAGCCATGAAGAAGTCAAGGGTGTCACTACCCACTGATGAAACACGTGTTGGCTGGCTGGTTGTGCGCAAGAATACTGCATTAAAATCGGATTGCATCTTCATTTGTGAACTTCAAGAACAGTGTCTTATCACTTTTTATACTCTATTGCGTGTGTATAGGATCTGTTGTAACAAACACAAGGAGATGATGGACGAAACGCTGAAACTTTTCAGACACTCACCCCCAGTCACAGATCTGGGTTGAATCCATCCTCGTTCTTTAGATCACTTCACCACGCAAGTCCAGACCCACCCAAATGCAAATAGCCCGAACTGCCAAGCCTGGTCTTCCCTGAACAGGAAATAAGTATCCTGGGACCGGTTTCGGGGTAACACCCCTCATCAGCCAGGCTAGCTTGAAAGCAGTGGCAAACGGAGCAAGGGAGGCAGTTGTTACAATACTAAAGTCCATCAGGCCTGCTAACTGCTGAGATCCATACTGGCTGCTTTCAATTATTAATGTTCATAACACAATCTTTGCCAAACTCCTTGCAAATTGCTTACTTCCTCTGCTGCCAGATATCGTTCTCCCGGACCAGTAAGGATTTGTGCCATGCCGCTCCACGGCTCACAACCTTCGCACACTCTCCGCCTTCATTCATGCTATAGACCCTCAGTTCACTGTAATTGCTGCTCAATAGGATGCTGCAAAGGCACTCGACTCATTAGAGTGGCCATATTTATTCCGCCCGCTCCCACGACTTGGTCTTAGCCCCCGGTTCATGCATCTGATTAGTTTTTTGTACGCTACTCCAATGACATTTATTCTCCTACACAGGTTGATCTCTGATCCATTCCCTGCCATGCACAAACTAGGCAGGGGTGCCTCCTAGCTCTAGTCCAAACTCAACTTCATGGCACAGATTTTTTTTATTGTCCTTGTATGCCGATTATGTCACATTATACATACGAGAACCTCACAAAACTTGGCTCCCATCATCCATGATGTAATCAGATTTGGCAGCTAATCAGGCATTCACATCAATTAGACGAAATCTACTCTATTCCCCCTTACCTCCGGTACACAACTGTTCGAATCTGAATATCCCTTACAGAGTGCTACTGACCCGGTGCGCTAACTGGGTATAAAGCTCAGCTGAAACATGTACGAACTCTGGAGGACTAACTATAGCAGGGCCATACAGGGGTGAGAGGACAAGACTGTCTCTGTCCATGACGGGGAGGATCGCTATTGCAAAATCTGTCTTTTTACCCACATTTCTTTATCTCTTTATCAGCCTCCACTCCCACTTACTACATACTTCTTGTAGCGGATACCCTCCAATGTAATAACCCTAGTCTGGGCCAACAGGCAGTCGCGGATCGCGTGGGAGATTACCTGAATGCACCTCACATGACTCTACGCTGCACACAAGCCAGATGCATTAATTTCTAGCTATGTCCCATGTGCTTTCAGCGTCACACAGTAGTAGAAGCAGACCAGACGGCCACTTGTCCATTGGCTATGGTGCTCTATCAGCCCTACAGGCCACCACAAGCAAAGATTAATTTGGTGGAGTGCGTTCGCTGGGCGTGGGATGGCATGCAACTTCACGGCCAGCTGCCCTGCATTTATGCTCCTTCTCTCCCACATGTGCATAATCCCATGTTTTCGCAGTTGCAAGACAAAGTCGCCAGAGCTAGTGCCCATAGGTGGGGTATCACTACATTTACAGACATATGCACTGATACTTAATTCATGCACCCATTCATTGCACGCAAGCACCCTCGCCACACTGTGCTGAATGTCCTACTCTACCACCAGATCCGCACTGCATGCCATGCACTGCTTGACTTGTTCCCGTGCCGCCCCCATACTACATGCACTAGAACACATGTTAACAAACCCCTCCCCTCGCAAACTGGTCACCACGATTGTAGGCAGTGGTGCAGGATAGGGCACCAGTGCACACCCAGAGGTCCGCACTGCCTGGGAACTGGACACGGACGCTCCCATCTCTGAAGCTCAATGGACATACTGCTGCAGGTAAACTGAAGCCTTCTCATCTAACTACAGGTTTTGGCTCATTCGCTTTAAATTCTCACACAGGCTGTACCACACTCTGATGAAGTTGCTTCATATGGGGTTAGTTGAAGAATCGCACAACCTGAGATGCACATCCCGCAGGGCAAATTTCTTCATCTTGCCTGGGAGAGCACATGCATAGCTAGCTACTGGGCTAAAGTATACAGAGACCTGACCCAGATAACTGGCCATTCACCACTGCAGACCCCATTAGTCCTGGGACACCTTAAAGATGTCTCCCGTGGAGTTCGGCATTTCACTTGAATGCTATTGCTCCTAATCAAATGACGAGTCGCCATACACTGGGGCAGATGACTTGTTCTAAAGGTTACGACCTGGCTGCAAGATGTGGTTTGTTGTCAGGAGCACCTTTCGAACTGCTGGGAGCTTATACTACTGAGATGGGGAAATGTATTTTGGGCTAAGGGGATTTAGTTCTATTACAATACAGAACATCATCAACCTCCAAGAACTCCTGAATGCCCCATTATGGGAAGTTGTCAATGCAGCTAGATAGGAACATACAGTAAGACAGCCTTTAAAGCAGTTGCCAGTGAAAGAAATAGGTGCAATGCAAACCTTAGCCTGACACAAAAGACTATATATGGAAATTCTCTCCAGTTCCTTAAAAACCAGTATTACCCTCTGTCATTCTTGTCGTCCCTCCAATCAAGAGGAAAAGAAACGTCAGTGCATCCTAAATGTAACCAAAATATGGTAGGTAGTTGGACTATCCATCTGAAGTGCGCAAGCTGTGGAACGAAGTACCAAGCCACCTGTGCCTAAATTGTGAGCTTCCATCCTGCTGGAGGAATTTCAAAATGTGCCTGTTCTATTGTCTATGAGGTACAACTTCAACAATCTTACCTAAGCAAGTGATGTGGGGCTACCATTTTAAGCATTATATAAATAACTATCTGATCTTTTATCCTCCCTGGATTGGAAACAAGCATCCTAGTACTGGTTTCAGGGTTTCACCCCTCATCAGCCAGGATTGACTTCCAGTGGCATGGAGAGCACGAGACCCATGTCTGGGCATACCCGTCCCACTCGGGGTGACAAATGCAAAACGAACAATTGATGGACAGAGTGCAGAACAATGTCATACATTCACCCTAGTACATAGATTTGGACTCAAATCCATATTTTTTTGCTCCCCATGCCATTCCCCACGTGCCTTTTGATTTCTCGCCCCAAAGTGTGCCTGGTATGCCCAGGCGTGGGTCCCAGGCTCACTGTGCCACTGGATTCAAGCTATCTTGACTGATGAGGGGTGAAACCCCGAAACCGGTCCTAGGATGCTTGTTTCCAATCGAATCATTAAGATCTTGGATGGCGAGCAGCAATCGCGGCACTGTAGAGGAGACAACACTTGCATACGTTTTTTACATCAGTATATTGTTTTTCACTAGATTACTTTTTCCAGTATAAATAACTTGCGCGCAACGACCACTCTGCCATGCCTTTCTCTATAAAGGTATTTTTTCAGAAAGGTTCTATTGTCAACATCACCACAAGATGTCTGACTCACTGTTGCAGTACGCAGACCTACACAAGACCTCCATATGGTCTCAAAACTACTGTTACAAATCATTCTTCACAGGTCTCCCAGACCTACTCTTCAATCACTGGACATCCGAAACACTGCACCACTTAATACGGTTCACAACTTGACAGAAGTATCCCCATCTCCAAGCTCTGAAATTGAGTACAGAATAGCTTTCTGCACTCAAATCAAAGAATTGCATTCTGGAATGTAAATTAAAGTCCATGACAGAACAAGATGGCGAACTCCTATACAACAGACTGATCATCACGAAAGTGAACAACATATTATGTTACATGTGTCACTGACATGAACCACATCCCATGGAACTGTTCAAGGTTCTGCCTTTATATCTTCAAAGCAGAGTACAGTCACACACATACTGGCAGCCAACACTCTGGTGCTCTCCTGTTTAACCGCAAGAATGCACTTACCCTTGGTGCATCTAAATGTCTGCTTCGCAAGCTAGAATGAATTCACTGTGTGAAGACTCTTCCTGCATCTCTAGATGATCACCGTAACCCAGACCTAAGTGTCTTTCACTGGCTCCCAATTGCAGCAAGAGTCTTCTTCTTTGCTGTCAGGACTTAGCGTTGTGCATTGCATGGAGCTGATTCCTCCTTTCTTCTGAGGAAAATTTGCAGATAGTGCCACACATAAAATTCTCTGCTCAAAGATACCCCTCAGAATAAAAATCACAAGCTGCAACACATCACAAAAAGAGTGAACAATCTTCTCAGTTAAAACTGCTACATTTTGCAATGCATTTCCTGCTCCAGAAATAAGTATTTGCGACAACCTTGTCTTTTCTAAAGCCCTGTAAACATTGCTGTTTTGATTCACCTGTTCCACATGGTGAGACCATCTTGGTTAGCGTGGACATGTGAACTATTCAAACTAGTGAAAACAGAAGATCGGCCTCTCTTTTCACGCAATAACATAGTAAGAACACTCATAGGAAAAAACTGGACTGCTGAACACGCAGGATTGCTTTATAAAGCTTCATTGGCATTGCTTTGCCTGCTGATCTCTGTCCTTTGATTGGAGCACATCCTTGATCCTCATGGACGTCAACCACTGATCCATAGCTCACTTATCATCACTATACATACCCATCAATAGGCTCTTCACCTCTGCACTGTGACTATTCTATTAACGTGCAGTCCATCGCACTTCCATATCCAGACATGACCCCCCCCCCATTACGCTTCTACATACTTCAAGGTTACAACAAGATCACATCTACAGAGCACGTCCCTGCAAACAAAGTTACCAAGCAACATCCTTCTCAGTGACACACACATGCTGCTCCTGGCCTCCCTAAGGGAAAGGCAGCAGTGCTTTGTTGCTAACACAACAAAGTACTACATAAATGCAATGACAAAGAGAATGTCTGGTCACCAGAAGTTCATCGCTAAAAGTTTTTACATACAATGTAGTAGGAACATGAGCATGACAGTGGTCCATGCACCAGTGTGGAAGTGGCTGGGTATGCTTTGCTATGACCCACCTGCTGTTTATAAAATAAGGAGATCCCCATCTTTCCAGTCTGCCAGAACATCTGACCACCTTTGAAGATCTGTTGGGCCCTCGGGGGAGCTGGTCAAAATCATGTGTTTTTTGGCACCCCTTCACAGGTTGGTCTTGAGCGAGTCACCCTCGCAGTGGGTAGATCACTGCTTTCTGATACCTGGGTGTTAATGTTTATCACACAGCATCGGATCTCCTGGGGAGCCCAGATCGCCATTTAAAGAACCCGCCCTTTATCTGGAAAAGGGTGTTTAGCCATTGCAACAATGGTAATGCTTCTGCTTCAGCCTCTGCTTTACCACTTCACCACTCTCCCAGTAATCCCCGTTAGTTGCTTTTTCAAGATCTGCACCACCTACTTTGGGATCATATCTGGCACTGTGGCAGATGCAGAGTGGCTAAAACCAAACTGCTGCTCCACAGGATTCAGGTGGCCTTGGTGCCCCGAACTTTGAACTATATTACCTAGTGGCACAGCTGCAATGACTGACCCGCTGGCTGAAAGGCTATGATTTGGCAGACACCATTGCAGCCCTTTCTCCTTTATTCAAGGTGACACTTTTGGCCCTCTGGAGCTCGGCTTCCCCGGATGCTCCCATGCCTGGTGTGATTGGTACTCTACTGTCTTTGGAGAAGTTATTGGCTCACTCACAGCTCTCCTTCCTAGGCTCCCTCTACTCTCCTACTAGTACTCCCTGGCGGCACAGGTCCCCTTTCTAAGCGAGCTCATCAAGCTTAGGACCCAGCTGATCATTCTACTCTTGGCCATCTGTTTGCCAATGGTCAACTCTTCTTGTTCAAAAAATTGGTAGATCAATATCGACTTCATCAAGTGCAGTTCCTAGCATATGGTCTCCTTCACAACGTCCTAAGACAGCGGTTCCCAAACTGTGCGCCGCGGCACCCCGGTGCGCCGTAATGAGGTGCCAGGGGCGCCGCGAGCACGATGTGGGAAATTGCAGGCACCTGTTTGCTGCCCGACCTGCTCTGCCGTGCCTCGTGGGACACTCTGCACAATGAAATAGGTAAGTGAAGTCCTCCTAAATGCCAAGAATTAGCTACAGCATGTTAGCGAGTAATGCTGCTAAAATCTGCGTGCAGTTTGAAAGCCTAGCAACGGGCCAGCCCGGATTTTTCAGTGACGTCATCCTTGTCATTATACCTCTGTGCAGTTTATTAGTTTGTTGGTACAGACAGTGGGTCTGCCAGCGCCGCAAACAGTTGACGTCAAACAAAATATGGAGAGAGCTTTGCATATGGTGCAGATTATTTAAAGTATCTCTTGCACCACTTCACCCAGAGAAGTGCTGACATTTAAAAGAATCGTTTGCAGATTTGGACTACCCACGAGGCTGCGCCACAGTACTTAAACTTTGCTCAATATTTTTGAATGTTTTAATAACTATTGGTAACCAAGTAGAGCCAGGACCTTGCCAATTTGATCTGTTGATTAATTATTTGTATATCGATCTCATGCACATATTCTGAAAATATGTCTGGATCCAGCCTTCCAGGGCATGTGTTGGACACGCCTGCACTAACAGATGTTATGATCCGGAGGTGTGAGAAGTTGCGTTTATGTGAATTGTTTATGATACTAGTTATGAAAAATATAGTTTGCTGGTATCTTGCTGATTTTGTTTTCATGCGCAGGCATTTCCAGCGTAAGAACGCAATGCGAGATACTGCCAGGGGGCTGGTTTGAGCAAGTCATCATCCACCTGAACTAGTCTCTTGCCTGTGGAAAATCAGAAAATAAATCACGTATTGGTGATTTTCTAGCAATGTTGCACGTAACAGTAAATTCGGGAATTGTTTTAATTTCTCTGATATAATTAACATTTCATGCCTAATATTATCCGAAACGTACAGAAAAAACGTTCTCACTTGACAAGGAAATGAGAGTGACAGCATTATAGTAGAGAGGTGCTTGTGCGTGTGAGAGTTTGTAAGGGATGGGATGATAGTGAAGAATACAACTGAGCAAAGACCATGAGCAAGGAAAGAAACTGATGACACTGCAGAATTTGGCCCAAGGCCCAGAGTCTGCACCATTTGAGAGCCAACAAGTAAATCCAATCCAATTGTTCTTTGTTTTTCAATTTACGTGCCACAATAATACTTTCACATGCTAATATATTCACACTTCAAATCATACATTCTGATGCTTGTCGAACTAGATACCTAATACTAGAAAAACAGCAATTAAAAACAACTATTGATAACAAGTATTTAATTTATTTGAAAAAAGGGCCTAGTTTCCAAATTGCGTCCCCTCCACACCTGCACACTGGTAAAAAAATGGTGGGGAGCCACGGCCAACTGCCGATTAGGTAAAGGGAGCCACAGGTCAAAAAAGTTTGGGAACCACTGTCCTAAGAGACCCTGGTAGTTCGATTCCTCTATACAATTCACAAATACTGTGGTGGATATCCTACACACTAAAGGGAGCGGGAGAAGACTGATAACCTGACTTCTGAGAGCGCTGATCATGCATAGATAGCACTCTTTACAATATCTCTGTGACACCTAGGCAGCCGAGTTTGGCTCTGCTCTTCATGACAGGGAATGGCAGAGGGCATTGGTACGCACGCACAAGATCTCCCATGATGCCAGATAACAACTGATTCAATTCTACATACGACATAGGGCGGACCTTTCACCACAACGATTGCACCGTATCACCCTGACTGTATGTGGCACATGTGCCCGATACAAACTCCAGAGGCAGATCTCCGGCTTGTCTTATGGGAATGGCCGACCCTGGCTCAGTTTTGGCAAGGCGTCCTATTGGCTATATCCTCGACCATAGGCCGCCCTCTATTGAACAGTTGGGAAGCAAGCTCAATATTTATCTATAAGCACCAAAAGAGGTATGAGACAGCAGCTTGTTTCACTGATCTGGCCCTGGTGAAACATGCCATGACCATGCACTGTAAAAGTGCAACTCCACCACTAGTTCGGCCTAGAGAGTAGCTGTGGCACACTAGGTGGAGGCCGGGCTGACAGCACTACAAAGAGGCGATGCTAGGGGCCTATTGCTCTGTCCTATACGCCCCTCTGGGACCACCTACTCTCATGATTCCTAGATTCTGACCAGGAGCCCCACACTTCTCCCTCCTAATGGAATTCCCTCCATTGCTCACTCCAGGGAGTTCCTGTCATAACAGACTGCAATCCGGCCTCATCCCTGCTTAATGTTGATCAGGACATCAACACCCCCATGTCAAGCCCGCTCTTCGCCACAGGACATGTATTGAGTAGGACCCATCTCCCTCCGCTTAATCTTTCCCCTTTCCTGAGCCAATCCCTCGGCTCGTTGTTATACCCCTGTTTCTCGGATGCCCTCAAGCGGGTTGAATTCTGACCTGGCAGCTGACTGGGTATTATGGAGTCCTCCTTGACTGTCCGCTTCTGAGACTTCGTTACCCTCTCGCTTTGGATGCTGGACTTCAAAGCATACCCTGTTAACCACTGTACCCATAGACTTCTCCGAAATGTAACATGAGGCTGTGGAACCTGTTTACAAAATCAATACAGTTTGTTTACAAAAAAATGATACAGGCAGATCCCCTATGGTCTGTTCGAAAAACAACCTTTTGAACTTCTTAGAGTTCGGAAATACACATGGGTATAGATTCACACACCCATGTGACTCATGCCCCTCAACATGCCCTTACCCCCGCTCATCCCCGGATGTTCAGCTCACAGTTTTTGCATATGCACTTTTATTATCACCCAAGCAATGCTTCTTTTAAGGGTCGAAAAACTCACTCTTCACATGTATTGGCCTTTATAACACATCTACTAAGGCCTGGTGCCTCAAAACAGCTATTGTTGCATTGCACTCTCAACATTCTTGTCCCTGCTTATGTAAGGGCCCTGTGTAAAAAGTCAGGTAATGTTCCCACCTTTACTTTAACTTCTCTTTATTTAAAATGCTCTCCTGAAATGAAGGAACGTGTAGGGTGACCCCCTCACTCCAGGTCACTACGTACACTCTCTCCAGTCCTGACATTTTCATATATCAATCATTGATTTCAGGAGTTTAGTGGAAGCAAAGTAAGACAACAACAACCAGAATGCTTCATGATATCGCACAGACTTCAGGAACTGGAAAAATTGTCCATACTGACTTTGGGAACATGTTAACGTGGAAACTATTGACCTAGATGCTACCTTAAGTCAAATGAACACCTTTAAACTACACTCATTATTAGGTATGCTTCTTGTTTGCAGCTGAGGGTTGGTGTCATTATTCCAAATATTGCTCTAGCTGTATTCAAGTGGGTTCTTGAACACAAGATGGCTGACCACAAAATGCCAAAGATGTGAAGTGGAACTAGATGAAGCCAAAATAGAAGTATTTTTTATATAGAATAGAAGTATTTTTATATAGCGCATGGCTACCCGGGAGCATCCCAGCGCTGAGAAGACACTAGAGTGGCCTACCTTCCAGGAAAAAACAGTGTTTTGAGTTGTTTGCAGAAAGCTACATGATTGGATTGTCTATGTTACTGCAAAGGCAGTTTGTTCCACAATTTAGATGCATTGTACAAGAGCCGGCCCCCACTTCTGGCTTTCTTGATTTTTGGGACTACCGCAAGGTGCATCTCATCCGAAGTAAGGCTTCTGTTTGCCTTATAGGGACGGATCATGGATTTAATGATAGGAGGTCCAGTTCCCCCAAAACAGTAAGTTTGGCAAAACTTGAATTCCATTAATAAATCCAGAATTCCACTTATTGTATATATTTTACTGAATTGCTTTCCGAAACTGATTTAAAGTGGTAGAATGTGGTAAACTGATAATTAAAGAATGGATTACCGAATTGCTTACATAAGCTAGAGTGCATGCTCAGGGTCTAGGAAGTGTAGAGGAGATGGATGTATGTCGTTACTACGCATGGTTTTACAACGCATGCCTTTACCACGCAGGTTTTGGGGCGCTGGATAGTGAATAGTTTAATTTACTATTACAACTCCAGTCCCCGTGGATAGTAGGGAAGGTTTTGGATAGTAAATTTAACTATTCCCTATCCTACAGCGCCCCCCAGCGCTAGTCGTTGTAACGACTTGCGTTGTAAAAGTTGCGTGGTAAAGGTTCTGCGTGGTAAAAGTTGCGTTGTAAATGCTGTTCCCCGAGGAGATGATTCTCAACACACGTTTTTATTGTGTCCGTGCGGATATTTGGTGTTCCACTTAGGTATGGTGCAACTGTTGTGTATATGGGTGTTTATTGTGTTGGACCCTAGTATGATATTCAACATGCTGAGCTTCAATTTGAGCCTGCGTGTGATTTTATATTTAGTTCAGGCGCAGCTGGTTCAAGTATGGTTTATGATCAGGCAAGCATCACATGCTTCACTTTCTCCGGCAGTCAGCGTGCCACGCTTGGGTTAGCTCGCCGCCAGTCGTGGCCGGTCCGTACGGCCACTGGGGCCACGTCTCAACCTTTTTACCAACAAGAAGAGTATCTGTCAAATGAACAAAGGTCAGCTTGACAGACACACTTCTTGTTCAGGGGAGGCAGCCAAGAGCTAGACATGTGCTAAATGCTCAGGCTCCTGGCTGCTTGAGCTGAACTTTGCTAGGCTGAGGCTTTCACAGCCCTGTGGGCGTGACATCAGCCAGGCAAAAGGGCCTCGCAGCCCTCCCCCTTGTGTCAAGGAGGAGCTTCACGGATTGCCTTGGACCCAGGCGCTTTTGTTTTAAGACCTCAAGTGGCTAGGGTTGAGTGTTGATCAGTAACACCTCATCACAGATTAGGGTGGGGTGCTTTCAGCAGTCTCACTGAGCCCCATCCCACTCTGTGATGAGTGAGGGACTGTTGCCTTCCGGCCTCTAGTCAGCTAATGAGGGTAGTCAACAGTCTCAACCCTCCTGAGACCTCGGAGGCTTCATTGAAAGTATATTTTGTTTTTTGATGTTTGCTGCATGCATGCGTGTATGTATGTATGAATATATGTATGTGTATTTGAGTGAGTGAGTTTGCTGAATGGATGTGTGGGTGTGAATGCATGGGTGTGAGTGAGTGTGCATGTGTGCAAGTGTGCGCCCCACCTCCTTCCCTGATAAAATTACAGGCCGCCACTGACCATCACAGAAAGTAGATGTACAGACATAGGGATGTTGTAAGGTAGGAGACATGGGAGGAAGAGTGCATAGCACAGGGAACTCTGGGATACTGAGGATTCCCACCAGTGCCTGACATCAAATATCTCTCTGACATGCAAACGAAGTGAGAGCCACCATTACCCCTCAATGGTAAGCAAACAATAGCAGGAAGTATCTTAGTTCAAGAGACCAGAATGCCTAGAAAGGCTGGGAGGTGTACCTGTAACGGACACGTGTGTTGGGGTGCTGAGGAAGTGTGCAGCGCTGCCAGAAAACGTTGTGTTAAAACTAAGAAGTTGTCTGAACTCCTAGGCAGCGCCCCTCTTCTTGGCTGCTGTTTGCACCACAATTGACTATAGGAACAACGTACCTAACACGATAAATCCTGAAAGATTTCCAATTAGAATGAAATGCTCACAGAGAGGTTTTACAGGCAAATTTGAGCAGTATTTGGGCTGCAGAAATTGAGATTCGAGAAGGATTGCTAAGTGACTGTGTGGCAAAGAACCCTTTCCTTGCTTGAACAGAATTGAATTATGTAATAATGACAAACAACTACAGAGGGTGGAATGCCTCGGGAGGCTCATGGGTGTGCCTACTAAAGCACAGGTGCTCGAGTGGGTTGTATGACGTTACAACACATTCCGCTGCAACGCATGCCTTTACCACGCATGTGTTACAATGTGAATCCTATTACCACGCATAGCCTTTATCACAAATATTCCTTTACCATGCATACCTTTACAGCGGTTTTTGTTGTAAATTCATGCATGGTAAGGGCATACTCTTGGTAAAGGTTATCTAGTTCTCAATTTTTTTTTAAATACCCCTCCCATGTACCCCTGCGCGACCCCCGACCCCCAGCCCCCAATTCTTCTTAGAATTACCCCTGCCCAGAACCCTTAAAATGTTTCCCTTCGCGATTCCCCCACCCCTAAACCCTTCTTACAAATACCCCTCCCCTGCCCTTAACCCTAAAATCAGACCCCTGCGTAACACAACCCCCTCAATCCTTATATATATATATATATATATATATATATATATATATATATATATATATATATATATATATATATATATATATATATATATATATATATATATATATATATCAAAACAAAGGGTCCTGCAATGCGTCTCCTCGCACCGCCGTGGAACAGATCACGAAACACCAAAAGTAGATTATTTAAGATGTGGCTTTATTTTTCCTCGCCATCGTCATGACGCGTTTCGGCCGTCACAAAACGGCCTTGATCACATGGCCTCAAATTACCAATGGGGGTCTTTAAATACTGTGTCAATCATAGAGGTAGAAATGATAACAATGTGTCAAGGGGGTCAAGGACATAGAAAAAATACTATCATTATGCACATATGTACAAAATACAAATACTCAAATGGACATTACAATATCATGATAATAGAATAAAGTGCTAGTGCAATATCTGATAACCGTATTTACAAGGTATATACATTAATGCCAAATGAGAGAATAGAATTCATTTCATATATTATGACAGTCAACACATATGTGCAAAATATTATCATAGCATGTCCAAAAAACATAATACACAACCTCCATTTATGTTATCAAGGAAAAAAGTGCTCAAGTGCCCGAAGTGCGTAAAGATTTCGCAGTGAGTACATATATGCTATGAAAGCAATAAATCATGACACGAAGATGTCATGAACACCATGTACCTGCGCTAGTGTTGTGAAACCCTCCACAGTTAAAAACAAATAGGCATTACTGCTGATGCTCAAAGTTCACTATAGCCATAGTGACTAAATAAAGTTTAAACGCCCAAGACCATTGTGAATAAATCAGATAAGTTTGCAAAGCTTATTACAATTTTTACAGTATCTGCTGAAAATTGGGCTAACAATCAAAGAATAGATTCCACAAGTTACAGCGGGAAAACAAAGATTACTGACAGTGGTTGCTCCAATCAAGTTTACAACAAGAGGGGTTGATTCAAAGGTATATTTACAGGAAAACTTGTAAATCTTCCCCCCTGTTAAGCCCATTGGGTATTCTGGTATTTAAGAGGACAATATACTTGCTCTCTAATTGTCGCAGAATCTTTTCACGATCCCCTCCCCGGATGTTTTTAGGGACGGAGTCAATAACAAAGTAGGTAAGATGGTTCAAGTTTTTAGCGTGTACAAGTTCGAAATGCCGGGCAACAGGATAATTGGAGTCGGAGTTCACTATTGCCCTTAGATGTTGCAAAATGCGGTTAAACACCTGTAACTTGGTGCTACCCACATATTTAAGTTTGCATGTACACTCCAAAACATATACAGCGTGATCTGTACGGCATGTATACAGCTCTTTAATGGGTGTAGGCATGGGATTGAAAGGGGATTGAAATTCCTCCGTGTTTACCCCGAACTTGCACGCTCTGCATGAAATGCATTTATGAAAACCCTTTTTGTTTGAAATTCTAACTATGTTATTGCTCACTTCTGGGCTGGTTCTTACTAAATAATCTCTCATCGAGGGTCCTCTCCTAAATATGATGGAGGGTTCAGTGGGCAATAGAGGAGACAGATTAATATCGGTATGGAGAATAGGCCAATGTTTCTTCAGGATGCCCCTGATTTTTCTCTCCTCAGTATTGAAGGTGGTAATTAAGCTGACCGTATTGATGTCATGTTTAGGGGCATTCTCTACATCTTCACTGACAATCTCCGAACCTTCTTCTCTAACAACATCAATACTGGCTCGGTTAGCTTTTTCTCTAGCCATAAGAAGATTATCCATAGTATAACCACGTTTTACAAATCTCTGAATTGCCTCTTCCTGGCAGATATTTAGATCAGACTCAAGACTACAGATTCTGCGCATCCTTATAAATTCCCCATACGGGATACTTTTTATGAGGTGTTTGGGGTGCGCGCTAGACGCGTGCAGAATTGAATTGCCTGCCGTATTTTTTCGATGGAGTCTGGTGGCTAAGGTGTTATGCAGGATGTAAATGTCAACATCCAAAAACTGGATATTAGTTTTACTGATTTGGCTAGTAAAAGAAAGATTCAATACATATATATATATATAATTTTTTTTTTTAGCTTAAATTCCCTTTCCCTCTCCACGTCGTCTCCTCTCCATGATCTTCTGAGGTGGCGTTGCACGTCGTAAAGAGGAAGCGATTGTGTCTTTCCGTTTCCTCTAACGACGTTGATTGCCTCCATATCGCCTGGGAAACAGGTGCATTTTTGGGGGAGGGGAGACCCTCCCCAGCCCCTTCTTTTCGCATTCATTTTTTGGGTGGGGGGAGACCAACCAAGCCCTTTTTTTTAATTTTTGCCTTTAAAACACATGCCTTTACTACTTATCTCGTAGTAAAGGTATGTGTGGTAAAGGCTATTCGTGGTAATCATGCATGCATTGTAATGCATGCGTCGTTAAGGTTATGTGTGGAAATGGCCACGTTGTAGTGGCCGTTTCCCCTCGAGTGGAGAGGGAGTGCGCTGCCATAAGATATTGAGTTTAAGCCTTGCAGCACATCTCCTAGTCCAGTCAAGGAGAAAAGCTGATGTGAAGAGAGAGCTCCTGCACTTGGGCGCTTGAGGACTGTCTGTCTGCCACTGTGCTTAATTTGAGCTGGTGGTTGCCAGTGGGGCCCACCAGCACTCCTCTTTAAGGTTTGGCACTTATTCATTCTCATCAGACTTTGACCCAGAGCAAGAGAGCGATAAACACAAAAGGGGTAACGAAAGAGGAAGATTGAAAAACAATGACAACGAAAAGAAGAAGAAGGAAAGAAAGAAAAAGAAACTGAAAGAGCGTGATAAACACGCTCTAGTGTCTAGTGATGCAATACACACTAAGCGGCCTTGGTAATCAACACCCTCGACTTTCAATAGCACTGACCAGAGGTTATTAATAAAACTGTGGAAACCAGCACTTATTCTTTTACAAATTAAGCAATAGAGCAACCACAGACTGAGGGAAACTGACATAGGTCCAGGTGTCTGGACCTATTTAAAGATATCTGATCATCAGCTGCAGTGGAAGGGGCGTGGCTTGGATGCCGAGGAGGTAGGCGGCGTGAGTTCGGAGCTCCGCGCCCGATACCGAAAAATATCCTGAATATCTGATCGGACCCCGACGAAATCGGTATAATCCGACACTGGAAGGTGCCACGGAGGGTCCGGCGCCGACGGCGGACGACTCGAGTCCATTCCAAGCCCGGTATCTGAATCTGAAAGCTGGACTCAGGCGTGAAGTCATCGACCTAAAATGGCGGCGGTGGCATGAGGCACGGAGACGACGGAGCCGCTGACCCGAAGCCACACTAAGGGCTGCTACTTTCTCAGATAGGAGGTGTTGACGGCTGCATCGGACCTCTCTCGGGGTGCTGGAGTGGACCCTTAGCGCGCCACCGGCGGTGGTTGGGAGCCGAACCCTTGGAAGTGGCGGCGACACCGGGGCGGCGACCCAGTGACGATGACCCCGGGTCTCTGAGCACGACTGGCGCCAGTCGAATTAGCGGTCGACCCTGATTCCGAGAGGCGACCTTGGCTCCGGAGACTAGAGTGGTGCCCCAGGCGTGGAACGCGGCGGGCCTTTTCCACTACTGCTACAGGGGGACCTTCCTGAGGGCGAGGCCCAGCGACGTGCGGAGCGAGAACAGAGACAGCTTTGGAGGCCACCGCTCGTGCCAGCCCAGATGGGGAAGCCGAAAGGGAAGGGAGATGGTGCGACCGATACGGAAGCCGCGGAAGGCGCGGATCGAGACCAGTCGGCGCTGCAGCGTATGCAGGACCGTAACCTGGAAGCCATTGCCACCACAAAGGACGCCTTGCAACAGGATATAGCCCAGGTGGCGACGGGCTTGGGCCTCCTGAAAGCTGACCACGATAAGCTCAAGGACAGAGTGAAAACCGTGGAGATCACGGTTCAGGAATTGGCCCCGAGCCATGCAGCGGTGAAGGCGCAGATGGCGGATGTGATGGATCGTTTGAAGGTGCTGGAACGGAGGGCCGAGGACGCGGAAAACCGGAATAGGCGCAACAACGTACGCCTCGTAGGCCTGCCGGAAAAAATCGAAGGAGACGATATGGTGGGCTATCTCGATAATTGGTTGCGGACAGAGGTGGCACCAGAGGGACTGTCCCCCTTCTTCTCCCTTGAGCGAGCGCATAGGGTTCCGGCGCGTCCGCCGGCCCCGGGTCTCCCGCCTCGCCCAGTGGTGTTCAAGTTGCTCCATTATAGGGACAGAGACTGGCTATTGCAAAGGGCGAGAGAGGCAGGACCCTTTCAAGTGGACAACAACAGGGTCACTATGTTCCCGGACTATACGTTTGAGACGCAGAGGCTCAGGGTGAACTTCCTGTCTCTTAAGCGGGAGCTCCGTGATGAAGGCATCAAGTACTCCCTGTTATTCCCAGCGAAGCTGAGAGTGGTGGTAGATGAACAGACACTCTTCTTCACGTCCTCGGCGGACGCTTGGGCCTGGTGGGCCACTTATAAAGCGGGAACGGATGGTGCCAAGGCCAGGGAGGAGGAGGCTAAGGTGACACAACCGATCAGGAAATCTCAACGGATCAGGAAGAACCGCAGGAGGACCGGCAGGCCTTCGGTGTCACAGACGGAGACGGAGAGACAAGCGGCCCTACAGGCAGTGGCAAACTTATCCAAGACTACCAGAAGTCAGTCCGGGAAGGGCACGGACTCGGAGGACCCGGGCACGGGCTCAGAGACGGGACTTTCGGAATTTGGTGGAGCCAGGGGTCCTATCGTGACGCCACAGACTTCGGAGGAGATACTTGAGGCGTGTTAATCTGGACTAGCGGAGTGGACTCGCTGGTTGGACATCGGGGCGCTGGGCCCGTGGCAGTGGAACACTGTTACGTGAGGTTTCGGGGTGCTATGATGTGGGGATTGTGGGGTGGAGTGTGCGGGGATGATTTGCTTTCACGAACCTCTCGCATCGCACCGCGCCCTACTGGCCCTTAAGGTCATCGCAGTGGAGACTGCGACCATTACTGCCTTTCTTTGAGGGGTGGTTGGGAGTGTTGGTTTGGATGGGGGTACTTCCAATTGCGGGGGGGCCTGTCCTGGGGGGGTGGGAATTGAGAGCAGTTGGGGTTGCTCGGGCTTCCTGTTTGGAGAGGGAGGGTGGGTTGGTCCGTGGTCGCGGAGCGAACGAGGTCAATGGTCTTTATTGTTCGGTCTGGTTGTGTGAAGGGGAATGGCTAGTACCGGGGCACTGAAATGTGTGTCCTGGAATGTGCGGGGGCTGCAGTCCATGACAGGCAGGCATAAAGTTCAGGCATACCTCAAGCGTAGGGGGGTTCACATAGCGTTCCTGCAAGAAACACATCTTAATAAGCAAGAAGGGATAGCACTGCAGAGGCGTTGGAGGGGGCAGCTGTTTAATACGACGTTCTCAGCTTTTGCAAGGGGGGCGCTGATTTGGATACGAGCGGGGGTACCCTTCCAGGTTACTAAAACATTGGTGGACCCTGAGGGCAGGTATGTGGCGGTGGAGGGGAGGCTGAAAGGCAGGGTGGTATCTCTCTGCAGTGTGTACGCTCCCAATGTGGATCTGCCCGCATTTTTGTCCTCACTCTCGGGTAAACTGGCGGGTTATTTGGCGGGGCCGGTGCTCCTGGGGGGGGATTTCAATTCGGTCGAGGATGTGGTATTGGATAGGTCCCATCCCCCACTGCGCGCGTCCCCAGTGCATAGGGTAGCCAAACGCAGGTTGGAGTGGCAGGAGAGCTGGGCCCTCACGGATGCATGGAGGGCATTGCACCCCACTACTAGGGACTACTCCTTTCACTCGCACCTACATGATCTACACGTTAGGCTGGACGCGTTTCTGTGTTCGTCGTGCGTACTTTCTGCGGTAGGAGGGGCGGAATATTTGGCCCGGACGATATCGGACCACAACCCTTTGTTGCTATCCCTGAACTGGATGGTGACTGCTAACTGCGTGCCAACATGGCGCCTGCAACCTGACACCCTGGATGACTTGTTGTTCAGGGAGGCTCTTGGAGAACGCATTGAGTGTTATTTTGAGGAGAACAGTGGCTCGGCCTCCACGAGGGCGGTGGAGTGGGATGCGTTTAAGGTGGTGGTGCGAGGGCACTGTATTGGACACATGGCTGGGGCTCGCAAGACTTTGTTGGATGATTTGGATAAGGCTGAAACGCGGTTGAGAGATCTAGAGAAGGGTCGCCCAAATCACCCTGAGTTGCAGGAGGGGCTTAGTGGGGCCAGGGAGGGGCTGGCTGTGGAACTGGAACGGCTGCGCAGCTTTGACCATAAGGCGTACATGACGAGGGCGCACGCGGAAGGCGATAAGGCGGGGTCTATGTTGGCGTGGCTCGCTAACCCAGTCAGGAGGGGTATGCCGATCATGATGATCCAAGAGACAGGGGAGGAGCCCTGCCATACCCAACCCGGGATCCTGAATAAGTTTCGGACTTATTATGAGGGTCTCTATGAGAGTGGTGAAACAGGGGGGACGGATGAGCTAGGCGAGTTCTTGGACGGCTTACAACTGCCGAGAGTAGAGGATTCAGAGGCAGAGGAGCTGGGTCGACCCATTACGCTCGGAGAGATAGGGTGTGCAGTAAAACAAATGGCTAGAAATAAGACCCCGGGACTCGACGGACTCCCGATCGAGTTTTATAGTAAATATCTGGAGTACCTTGCCCCCCGGTTGCGAGAAGTCTACAATGAGGCACAATCAAGAGGTTGGCTCCCGGGCTCCATGTGTGAAGCCCTCATGATCCCGCTCTTAAAACCGGGCAGAGAGGGAGCGGCTTTATCCTCGTACCGTCCGTTGTCCATGTTGACGACGGACTACAAGATCCTGAGTAAAATTCTTGCCAACAGACTGCTGGTACACATGACTGGCCTTGTTCATAAGGACCAGTGCGGTTTTATCCCGACGCGCAGCACTACCCACAATATTCGCAGGCTTACGAGACTGATGGGGGCGGACTGGCCAGGTGCCGTCTCTCCATTTGTCCTTTCTATTGACATAGAGAAGGCCTTCGACAGTCTTGAATGGGGGTACTTGTACGAGGTGATGCAACGCTTCGGGCTGGGGGACGGATACATAAACTGGACCAAGGTCCTGTACACTGATGCGGTAGCGAGAGTCCGAGTGGGCACTCTGATCTGGAGGCAATACCCGGTCCGGCGTGGCACCAGACAGGGGTGTTCCCTATCTCCGCTCCTGTTTGCCCTGGTGATGGAACCCTTCGCTGTGGAGGCCAGGTTGGGTCGCCACTATGCCGGATTATTATTCAGGGGCAGGCCACATTTCATTTCTTTATACGCAGATGATCTGCTGATGTTTTTGGCTAACGCAGGCCCCGAGCTAGAGGGGGCACGGCGGTTACTAGGGCGGTTCGGCCGGCTATCGGGCCTGAGGGTCAACTGGCCTAAGTCCTGCTTATTCCCCCTGAGGTCAGGGGAACCGTGTCCACTCACCGCGCAAGAACTCCGGTGGGAACCGCGCTGTCTGCATTATCTGGGAGTCTATATCTATCACACCCCGGCTGACCTACTGGAGGGTAACATCACCCGTTGTATCAACGCCCTACGGGGGAACATGGACTTTTGGTCTACCCTGCCGCTATCCCTGGCTGGTAGGATCTCCCTGCTTAAGATGGTGGCCCTGCCCAGGCTGTTGTATTATTTTAAGACGCTCCCGGTGTGGATCCCGAGCTCTATTTTTAGGCGCCTGAGATCTCTGGTCATAGCGTTCTTATGGGGCACGGGAAGGAGGCGCATAGCGCTCGACACTCTGCTACGCCCCAAGGATGAAGGAGGATTGGCGGTGCCTGATTTTGAAGGTTATTATCTGGCCGCGCAGCTGCAGATTTTTACTCAGGAGGTCGCGAGAGTGTATAGAGGCCCTGAGGACGCGAGAGTAGAAGGTACCCCGCGACACGTGCTGGCGTACATCACATTCCACCAGAAGCTCCGGGTAGGAGACCTGACGGTTGAGGAGCAGACGTTCAGACTCTGCTGGGACCGGGCCCGCAAGCGAGCGGGGGTCCGCCTTATGTATGCCCCTGAAATCCCGTTGGGGATGGTCACGGCCCTCCCTCATGGAGGGGACTGGTCGCGCTTGCTGGGTTGGGAGGAGGCGGGGATACAAATGCTGGGCGATTTATATGAGGATGGGGTACTGCTGCCATTTCGGGAATTGCAGGAGCGGTTCGACCTACCGAGGGGCGACTACCTGTTGCACGCAGCGGTCACGGGCGCCATGCAGGCTCACTGGGGGGAAGGATTGCAGGAGCCGGGCACCTCCATGGCATGTCAATACACGATGATGGCAGCGGGGACCTTTAAGGCTGTCACCTGCTTGTACTCCAGGATGCAGAGGGAGGCCTTACAGCCACTGACGGCTCTGAAGGCCAAATGGGAGCTGGACCTCCAATTAGAGATCCCTGATACGACCTGGGGCCAGTTGTTGAGGCGGGTACGGAAGAGCTCGAGGAACGCCAGGTTTCAATTAATCCACTTCTACATCATTCACAGGGCATACCTCACGCCGGGGAAAATACGACAATATTTCGGGATAGAACACGCTGCTTGCCCCAGATGCAATACGGTTGGGGCGGACCTGGGTCACATGTTATGGGATTGCCCCTCTCTGGGAGACTACTGGCAGGAAGTTGGGCGGGCCCTCAACAGTGCAACAGATAGGGACATCCAGTACACGAAAGCGGTGGGTGTCCTCCATTGGTTCCCACACACGCCTAGAAACAAGACTACCAGCAAATTTATAGACTTGGGGCTCATTCTAGCTAAGCGAGAGATAACGAGAAATTGGAAATCGAGAGTGGGGCCCACGTATAAAAGATGGTATGGGGAATGCCTGCGGTGGGCGGCATGTGAGAGCACCTTGAGATACCAGATGGCCTGGAGAACGAATGATGAGAAGGCTCTGGAGAGGGCGACTGCGTGGGAAATGATGGTGCAGGCGCTCCGTGACGTAGATGATGTGGAGCAGGTGGGCGAGGAGGAGTTGGATATGGCAGACCCTGTCACCATACCGGGGAACACACCTTAGTGAATATATGTACTTCCTACACCACAACAGACGTTCTTCAAACAATGATATAGCGCGGCGCGACCACGGGGGGGGGGAGGGAAGGAAGCTGGAATTGGCGGGCTGTTGGGGAACGAAATTATGGGGTGGGGGAGGGGCAAAAATCACGAAAAGCAACCCAGCAACACTTTGGTTCAACTAGTGTCGGACAATGTAAGGTATTACGAGAACTATTAATGGACAGAAGCCAAACCGTGCCTAAGGAGAGGGCAGACCTCCTGGACAAGAGCACAATGAACATTGCCATTACTTGTTTACGGAAGAAATTATACTTTTGATTATATTGTCTGTACAATTATATTCGTGATGCAATAAAAATGATGTTAAAAAAAAATGTAAAACAAATAAAATCAGCTGCAGTGGAAGTACAACTAACTGAGTAAGAAAATGTGATTATTGACATGGAAACGTGCCTCGTGGTAAATACATCAATATAAAACCATAAGTGCAGCATTTGGGTACGATAACTAACTTCCTGAATAAATGTGACCCTATTACCACTAGACTTATTTTTGGGAAAGTATTAATATTTACCTCCATGGACGGCATTAGGTGTCACCAGGGGCCGCAGGTGCGGAGCCTGGCGACCCCCCGGCCCTTTATTTCCGACCCCTGGCTTCAGAGGTGGCAAAATCAGTGCCAGGAACACAGTGGCATCTCGTCCTTATAGATGTCGGTTGGGGCTCCACGCTATTTCTTTTCTTTCATTTTTTATTACACTAATAGTGAATAATATTACATTATCCACTATTAGTGTAATAAAACATGGAGTACAAATAGCTGGAATATGACCTTCCTTGGCAGTGGAGGTAAGCAGGGCCGGACTGGGAACAGAAACCGGCCCGGGGCAAACTGCTCAGCTGGGCCCCCTGGGGTGAGGGGGAAGTGCAGCCGAGCAGTTTGCGATGGCCGGTTTCGGCCGATTTTGTAATAGGGGGCCGATATTGCCGACCCCCAGTAACAAAAACGGCCTCCAGGGTCCCAAAACCGTCCCCCAACCTAGCGGCCTACCGGGGAAATGCCCGGTGCCTGCTATGGCCAGTCCGGCCCTGGAGGTAAGTAAAAAAAATGCTTTCCACTGCATATTATGTGTATGCTTGCGGGTGAGAGTGTGTTTACGTGAGCCAGAGTGTGTGTATGTGTAAGTGAAAGTGAAGGTCAAGGCCGTGTGGTGTGACTTCCGCTACCCCTGGCATTTTGGGTAGTTGACGTCCATATTTACCTCCATGTTTTTCTGCTGCACAGTCTAATTAAAAGTGCTATTTCCGCATGAGTGAAGAACTGGATAGGCATTAAAGTTTGCATTATCTTATCTCACTCTGGGCCTTACGTTCATGCAGTCATGGCGCCTATAACACCCAGACCGTCCTCCTTGGCTTGCTAGTAGTGGCTTTGACGCAACAGCAATGTAACTCCTTCCACAGTAGTAGTTCTACAATCTCATTTCTGCCTAATGCACTCTGTCATATTTTCGCTATTAGTCGTTTCATTTATTTATGAATTATGAATAATTTCCACTGCCATTCATTTAGTCCTGGTGTGTTGACTAATTCTGTTCTGTTTCTCAGCCAGCATGCTCTCTGCTTCTAGCTATCCTGTAATTTCATTTACACTTATGCAGGTTTATGGAATTACTGTTCCCATCTGGGACATTATACTTGGTCTAGGCTAGCTCATTCGCCCATTCATTTATGGTCTTTTTGTGACAGTTTCCTAGTTTTGTCATTAAGGTGATGAGTAGTCTCCCTGTAGGGTGGAGGGAAAATTTAACCATATATGGACAATCTGGGACATAGAGCTTTCCAATTTTGAAAATAGGAACAGTGTATTTTTCAGATATTATTCAAAGGTCGCCCCTATTTTCGCGCCAGGATACTATTTCGCGCCAGGATACTATTTCGCGCCAAGATACTATTTTAGTAATAGAGCGCGCTACAAAAGCCTTTATATCATATCATATCATATCATATTTTCAACATTATCATACTGTATGGCACCGCTCCTCTCAAGGAAGTTGAATTTTCCCTTTCCCCTTTATGAAAAGGGCAGTCACTACATCAAGATATTTTAGAAAAGGGTTGGTGTTTTTCTTATTACTTGTACATTCTATTTATGAACCGCCTTCCCAGCTCATTCTACTGTCCCTACCTTTTTGTGATGCCTTTTGTGGCAAAGATGGTGCCTTATCACTTCCTGATGTGACATGACTTCCTATGATCTTCTCAAATATGGTGCGTCCTCCACGTGGCTGACAAAAAAATGTAACCTGATCCCTCACTTAAAAGTTTGGATAGAACACTTTTGCACCCCGTGGCCTGCGTTTATGCAATGATGTGCCAAATTTACAACCCCTCAATTTGCACCATTTGCCACGCTGCAGAATTCTATGATAAATTAGTTTAGCAAATTTGATTTTGCAGTTTGTGTAAAACATAAAAGAAACTTTGCATTCCCTCTGTTTACTGTTGGTTATCATGAACAAATACAGTCCATATTTCCATACATTGATTTCTCATCCCAGGCTCAGATTTGTAGCCTGTCAACATCCATCCAGTGAATTAGCATGCATTTATGAATTCATATTCATAATTTACATTTTAACGTTGTAGTGGAAATATTATTTATAATCCAGTAAAAAAACAGTAATAACAAAATATGCTCTACCAGAAAATGATGTCCTCCGAACTATATGGCGAAGGTCATTTTGTCGGAAGAGAAATCACCCGATGAAAATTGCAGTTAGAGAGGAATTTATCTTATCACTTCTTTTTTGAGACTTCTATTTTGCGAGCTCTCTCTGCATCAGAGACCCTAGGGGATGATTTTCAAAACCATTTATGTGTAAGAGAAGAGTACTTCAAGACCCCCAACCCCCAATGGCAAAGAGGACACAGCCCTTTCTGTTTGTACTAATTGTATATGAATATTGCATGTTAGATGCTGTAAGGCAACTTCACAAAGACATATGAGTACGTAAAAGAATACTACCAGAGTACTGCTTTATGTACTGTAAAATATTTTCCAGAATAATTGTGTTTCTTTCGAACAAACGATAAAAATGAATCTGACGTGCACTTCAATGTTTAAGATATGTGCCCAAGTACTTTCCTGATATCTCATTTCAATAATTGCCCTAAGTCAGAGCAGCGTGGCAGTTTGTGGGCATAAAGGAACCTTGGTGATTGCCGAGACTTATTTTATTCGCTTTTGCTTTCACTTCCATATACAATGCATGAGTCACAACGTTTAATTACTCATGAGTAGGTGTTTTGTTGGCCGTTCAGTCTCATGGTTACTTAACAAAAAGTACCAGCTGGTCCTGCCGGCTGCGGTTTCTGCTACGGGCGTTTCACGTCCGCAAAACCTACACCGCACCTTGTGCCCAGGTGCATTAACCATTAACACACCACACTCTTTGCCCAGCACTCCCCTTGAATGTGTTGCGCCCAAAAGACATTTCAAATACCAGCTCGGTGCGATAACAGCTCTACAGGAAATTGCTTTACTTTGGAACGCATAGGTCATACATGGATTGAGTGTCATGCATACTCCCCAGCACACGGTGATCAAGGGCTATTTGTAAAGTTAAGCAACCTCTAAAGGGGAGCTAGTATTGGTTAGAACAGACTACAGAAATAAGCTGAAAAATGGTGTGAGAAAAGCATTCACAATTATAACTTTTAGTTCTGCACACAAAACTACAAAGCATAGCATCGTACAAATTGCGCATGATGCAGAACCTAGAACGGCCAACCACTTACTTACTGGACACATCATGCCTGGTCGAGGACGAATTGGTTTCCTGCAGCATTGTTCTTTATCTTGTTTTATCTGGTGTTCACAGTTTGCAGTCCGTGTTGGTCACCATGACAGGCAGGAGGTTAGGAAGAATGTTGTGTTTTAGGGTCCTATTTAGATCTCAGCGGATGGAATACTTCATCACAAACGTGACGGATATCCTGTCTGCCGTAGTACGACCTCCATGGTATATAATTGAATCGTAAAATGGAGAACGGAATATCTGTCATGTTTGTGACTGAGAATTTCCTCCCGCCTAGATCTAAATCAGGCCCATAGTCAATTGAGGTGGTTAGCAGCTGACAGCCCCCTGTTTTTTTTGTGAGAGATATAGCATTTAAGCTTGTGACAGGCGCAGCAGACACTCTTGTTTTGGTTCCTCGTGGCTCATGCTGCCCATGAAGAAGTACTAGGACACTCCTCCTGCACATTTCCTAGGTTCACCACCCCCTTGGACTGCTGACTTTGTTTCAAGTAGGTATGGTATACAAGGGAACCCAAAATAATGGCCAAGGACCATGGGTTAAGCTACTAATTTTATATTACAAAGGTCCTAGGTTTATAATGATATCTAAAGGATTAGTTTTCACAGGCTAAGAATAAAGACTGTGTTTTTCTCTCTAGTGTCCAGCCGGACCTAGAAGTATTTATTTTCAAAATAATGAAGATAAACAGCATAAAGCGAAAACATTTCGCACATTAATAACTGGGCACAAGCCTGTACCAAGTCAAGGGGAGACAATACAGAAAGGAAAGACAAAGAATTCACAGGCAAACAAGGAGAACAGGGTGGCTTATAATACAATGCAAGAAATTCTTGAATAAGCACAAACCCACAGTAACTGCCGGGAAATTAAAAATTATATAACGGGCAGTACTGCAAAACAGTCGACGAACGTTTCGATCCCTATCTCCAATAATGTACTGGGATCATCTTCAGGACTACAATTGATTTTGCCTGAGTTATCAAGTGAGCCTGTAGGGTATAAACAGGAGGAAAAAAAGAAAGAAAAAGGTTTTTTCCGTATCAATTATTTACAGTGTAAGCGCTAAAAGACTAATGTGCTAGTCAACAGCAGTTTTTCCATGCAAGGTGCAACGTGTGCATATGCAGTCGGGTGTTCCCAAAGGGCACGGAACTCATTGTGCTCGTGTTTGGGATGCATGACAACAGAACAGACGAACAAGGCATACCGCGTTCTTTTATGTGGCAAGGTGCTAGGTGACGGGGAATATGTAATATTGGTGGTGGAATATCGTGGTGATGGGAGTGAAATAGCGGAGGATAATTACCACGAGCTGGGTTGAATGGGCCAGTTGTGGATGAACAAGCTTTCAATCAGTTCCAATTATTGTTGATACCTAAAAGGATTTGTTGTGGTTAATATTCGTGTGTGGCAGGTAATTATCGACACTGCCTATTCCAATTAAAAAATCCGCAATTACCTGGTGACTATTCCAAAGTACCAAAAAGTAGATAAAAACCGGCCAACAGAGATCGAATTTACTCGTGACCTAAAACGGGGGTATTATAATCCGAAATTAGAAGTGCTGCATTTATGCCAAGGTGACAATTTTTGTGCAATGAAAGTGAAAAAACCACATTACCGGAAGAGCCTAGCGTGTAGCGTGGGCTCGGTACAGGACTTCAATTGAAAGGTGGCGGTGATAGTCTGTGAACAGTGCAAGTGTGTATTTAGAGAGATTAAAGATAGGGATGCTGTCAGTTCCCTGGGGCGGAATATGTGTTCCGCTCACCATTGGTAATAATTGTTGCGAGTCCTGCGCTCGCCGGGAGGATTGTGCCATCGTTGGGTTTTCTTCACCTTCCCTTCTACGAGCGATTCAATGTAAGCTCCCGTTAGAATCGCGGCCCCCTTATGGATCCGAACGAGTCCGGTAACACCCGCGACATGATCCATGTGCGGTTTCATTGCAGGCTCGCACGGAAGAGGCCATCTCCACTGAGCGCCTCACTAGTAAACCGATTCCCGGTTACGGTAATTTATTTGCCCTCACTTATCACCACTCACTCGACAATTGCCCCCACTCCTATTCTCAAACCATCTGTCTCTGTTCACAGACTATCACCGCCACCTTTCAATTGAAGTCCTGTACCGAGCCCACGCTACACGCTAGGCTCTTCCGGTAATGTGGTTTTTTCACTTTCATTGCACAAAAATTGTCACCTTGGCATAAATGCAGCACTTCTAATTTCGGATTATAATACCCCCGTTTTAGGTCACGAGTAAATTCGATCTCTGTTGGCCGGTTTTTATCTACTTTTTGGTACTTTGGAATAGTCACCAGGTAATTGCGGATTTTTTAATTGGAATAGGCAGTGTCGATAATTACCTGCCACACACGAATATTAACCACAACAAATCCTTTTAGGTATCAACAATAATTGGAACTGATTGAAAGCTTGTTCATCCACAACTGGCCCATTCAACCCAGCTCGTGGTAATTATCCTCCGCTATTTCACTCCCATCACCACGATATTCCACCACCAATATTACATATTCCCCGTCACCTAGCACCTTGCCACATAAAAGAACGCGGTATGCCTTGTTCGTCTGTTCTGTTGTCATGCATCCCAAACACGAGCACAATGAGTTCCGTGCCCTTTGGGAACACCCGACTGCATATGCACACGTTGCACCTTGCATGGAAAAACTGCTGTTGACTAGCACATTAGTCTTTTAGCGCTTACACTGTAAATAATTGATACGGAAAAAACCTTTTTCTTTCTTTTTTTCCTCCTGTTTATACCCTACAGGCTCACTTGATAACTCAGGCAAAATCAATTGTAGTCCTGAAGATGATCCCAGTACATTATTGGAGATAGGGATCGAAACGTTCGTCGACTGTTTTGCAGTACTGCCCGTTATATAATTTTTAATTTCCCGGCAGTTACTGTGGGTTTGTGCTTATTCAAGAATTTCTTGCATTGTATTATAAGCCACCCTGTTCTCCTTGTTTGCCTGTGAATTCTTTGTCTTTCCTTTCTGTATTGTCTCCCCTTGACTTGGTACAGGCTTGTGCCCAGTTATTAATGTGCGAAATGTTTTCGCTTTATGCTGTTTATCTTCATTATTTTGAAAATAAATACTTCTAGGTCCGGCTGGACACTAGAGAGAAAAACACAGTCTTTATTCTTAGCCTGTGAAAACTAATCCTTTAGATATCATTATAAACCTAGGACCTTTGTAATATAAAATTAGTGACTTTGTTTCAAGGGCATGCTGCCCAGCCCAGGTCACAGGAAACCAGAGCAGTGGTTCACCAACCTCTGTTTGACCTTTCCCCACTTTCGCACACTGCTAGGCACCCTACACCCACTCCTACCTGCACCCAGTCTCAACGTAGAGTGACTTTGTTGTACTAGTTTGCCAGGTAGGTCACTCCCCCCCGCTGCAGCTCCACCAGCGCTCTCAGCGTTTGTGCCCTGTGATCCTCTGTGCCCTTGACCATTTTGTTATTCCCCCCTCTTGTTATTCCCCCCTCTTGTGTGACCTTGCTCCTCTTGTGTGGCCTGGCTCCCCCGTGCCCATTCCCCACTGTTCCCGCTGCCCCTGCGGCCCCGCCCCCCGTGCCCATTCACTGCCCCCTGCCACCCGCCTCCCAGCTGCTCCTCCCTCCCATCTCCCCTTAAAATGGAGGCCACTGTGCGGCCGCCCCTAAGGCAAGCCCGTCCGCCCATCCGCGCCTGGACCACGCCCAGCGCCAGAACCCCTGGCCCCCTCACCAACCATGAAGACTGCCTCCGATACGACGCCAGCACCCTCATCGCTCTCAACCCAGGACGGACCCCCACCTGCTAAAGGCCCACCCCAAAGCGCACCCACGGTCCCTACACCTGCCAGAACTGCAGCTTCTCCTGCATCAAAGACACAGAGACTCCCGACACGACAGAACACAACAAGCTCCGATGCATCCTGATCAACACCTGCTCCGCATGCAAACATGCTGTCGAGCTCGGGGACCTACTCGACACCACATCACCAGACGTCACCTTCCTGACCGAGACCTGGATGAACGAAGCATCCTCTCCAGATATCGCCATAGCCATCCCCGACGGATACAAGATCGCCCGCAGAGACCGCACCAACGGCGTCGGAGGAGCAATCGCCATCGTCCACAAGAAGACCATCAGGGTCTCTACAAACACCGACGACACTCTCAGCACTGCCGAACACATGCACTTCCAGATCTACACGGACCCCAAGACCACCCTAAGAGGCACCCTCGTCTACAGACCACCCGGACCCCGACCTCAATTCTGCGACGCCATCGCCGACTTCATCAGCATGCACGCACTGACCTCCACCGACTACATCCTCCTCGGAGACCTGAACTTCCACCTGGAGAACAACAACAACAGCAACTCCTCCACGCTGATATACAACCTCGCCAACCTCGGACTGGAACAGCTCGTCACGGGTAAACAGTCATAATATCTATTCCAAAATATAGAATGGACATTATATCGAAGTAAAAATATAGAATGGACAAAATATCGAATGGACACAATATAGTGGTTAAAAATATCGAATTTAAGGTAAGTAATATCGATTTTCAAAATATAGAAGTCAAAATATCGAAATATACAATATAGGCATTAAATATATCGATTTTTTAATAATATCAATTTTTTTAAAGTGTTTTGTATGTTAGTATATGTGTGAAAAGTGTATATTAATTTTTGTAATGTATGTTTAATGTATTTTAAGTAATGAATTTTATGTTATTTAATTTTTGCGTAATTTAATTCTGTAGCGGGTTGTGGGTTTATAGGGGAATAGGGTGGGAAGTAATTTAATTGTAATTAATTAAATATTTTTATTTATTTATTGGTATTCATTTTGAATTTATTGTTATGTTGTAATTGGTAATTATTTTTTATTAATTGCCAATTAATTTGTATTAATTGATTAATTGTTAATTATGTTAATTTTCTAAATTTATTTTCTGTAGCGGGTTGTGGGTTTATAGGGGAATAGGGTGGGAAGTAATTTAATTGTAATAAAGTAAATATTTTTTTTCATTTATTCGTATTGATTTTAAATTTATTGTTAATTAATTTTATTTGATCATTATGATTATTGTATTAATGTATTTTCTGTAGTGGGATGTGGGTTTATAGGGGAATAGGGTGGGAAGTAATGTAATTGTAATTAATTACATATTAAAAATACTTTTTGTGTATTGATAATTAATTTACTGTTAATTTTTAATTGGTATTAATTTTTAATATTAATTAGTTTTTGTTATTTAAAATTAATTTGTTGTTGAATAATTATGACTAGGTTATTAATTTTTAATAACTAATATGTAGTTGTATTTCTAATTATTATTACATAATATTAAATTTGTTATTAATTTCAATTAATGTTTTATTGGTATTGATATTTAATTTATTTTTAATAATATATTAAATCATTACTTTCCCTACTGTTAAACTCACTGGAGTGGGAATAGTAATTTTCACCCTCCCGCTATCCAACACTTTCCCTACTGTTGCACTCTCTGGAGTGGGAATAGTATTTTTTACCCCTACGTTATCCAACGCTTTCCCTACTGTTGCACTCTCTGGAGTGGGAATAGTCATTTTTACCCCTACGCTATCCAAAGCTTTCCCTACTGTTCCACTATCTGGAGTGGGAATAGTAATTTTCACACTCCCGCTATCCAACGCTTTCCCTACTGTTGCACTCTCTGGAGTGGGAATAGTATTTTTTACCCCCACGCTATCCAACGCTTTCCCTACTGTTGCACTCTCTGGAGTGGGAATAGTAATTTTTACCCCTACGCTATCCAATGCTTTCCCTACTGTTGTACTCTCTGGAGTGGAAATAGAAATTTATACCCTTCCAATATCCAACGCTTTCCCTACTGTTGCACTCTCTGGAGTGGGAATAGTAATTCTTACCCCTACGCTATCCAACGCTTTCCCTACTGTTGCACGCTCTGGAGTTGGAATAGTAATTTTTACCCTCCCGCTATCCAACGCTTTCCCTAGTGTTGCACTCTCTGGAGTGGGAATAGTAATTTTTACCCTTATGCTATCCAACGCTTTCCCTACTGTTGCACTCTTTTGAGTGGGAATAGTAATTTTGACCCCTATGCTATCCAACGCCTTCCCTACTGTTGCACTCTCTGGAGTGGGAATAGTATTTTTTACCCCTACGCTATCCAACGCTTTCCCTACTGTTGCACTCACTGGAGTGGGAATAGTATTTTTTACCCTTACGCTATCCAACGCTTTCCCTACTGTTGCACTCACTGGAGTGGAAATAGTATTTTTTACCCCTACGCTATCCAACGCTTTCCCTACTGTTGCACTCACTGGAGTGGTAATATTAAATGTTACCCTCCTGCTATCCTACGGTAAAATATTGTACATTTTTTATTAATAACTTAAATTAATTATATCTTAATTTTAAGGTTATTTGAGTATTTTTAAGTATGTTTTAGTTAATTATATTTATTATTTCATTAATTTTAAATTACATTTAAGACAGTTAAAAAAATTCGATATTTTGACTGACTATATTTTTTACAGACTATATTTTGGATTCGATATTTTTGTACTTACCTGTTTGTAGATAGGAATTCGATATTTTGGCAGTCTATATTTTGGTGACTATATTTTGGTAAGTCTATATTTTGTCATTCTATATTATGTCAGTGATCCCTCGTCACGACGTCAACCCACATCGCCAGAGACACGCTAGACGCCAACTTCTCCTCAAGCCCCCACGTCTCCTTCAGCCACGTCTCTGAACACACCTGGACCGACCACCACTGCATCCACTTCACCTTTCAGAAACCCGGCGCACATCACCACACCCTACAGATCCCCCGTCGCCGCTCCCACGAGGCACAGGGTCAAGACTGATTTGCATACGGCCATGTTTGAACTGGGGTGTCTTGGTGAGCAAAATAACGAAGGATTAAACCCAGATCTGTGACTGGGGGTGAATGTTTTGCCATTGTGCAACATTCCGTCCATCATCTTGTGTGTTTTTCTGTTCACCCTATGTGGGAAGGGTATGCCCAGACGTGGGTCCCGTGCTCACTAAGCCACTGGAGTCAAGCTATCATGGCTGAAGACGGCTGATAGCTAGAAACCTGTCCTAGGATGCTTGATTCCGGTCCAGGGAAGACATGGCTTGGCAGTTCGGGCTTGAATGTTCCCATGAGGCACAGGGTCAAGACTGATTTGCATATGGCCATGTCTGAACTGGGGTGGCTTGGTGAGCAAAATAACGATGGATTAAACCCAGATCTGTGACTGGGGGTGAATGTTTTGCCATTGTGCAACATTCCGTCCATCACTTTGTGTGTTTTGCTGATCACCCTATGTGGAAAGGTATGCCCAGACATGGGTCCCGTGCTCACTAAGCCACTGGAGTCAAGCTATCCTGGCTGAAGACGGCTGATAGACAGAAACTGGTCCTTGGATGCTTGATTCCGGTCCAGGGAAGACATGGCTTGGCAGTTCGAGCTGGACTGTTCCCATGAGGCACAGGGTCAAGACTGATTTGCATATGGCCATGTCTGAACTGGGGTGGCTTGGTGAGCAAAATAACGATGGATTAAACCCAGATCCATGACTGGGGGTGAATGTTTTGGCATTGTGCAACATTCCGTCCATCATCTTGTGTGTTTTGCTTTTCACCCTATGTGGGAAGGGTATGCCCAGACGTGGATCCCGTGCTCACTAAGCCACTGGAGTCAAGCTTTCCTGGCTGAAGACGGCTGATAGCCAGAAACCGGTCCTAGGATGCTTGATTCCGGTCCAGGGAAGACATGGCTTGGCAGTTCAGGCTGGACTGTTCCCACGAGGCACAGGGTCAAGACTGATTTGCATATGGCAATGTCTGAACTGGGGTGGCTTGGTGAGCAAAATAACGATGGATTAAACCCAGATCTGTGACTGGGGGTGAATGTTTTGCCATTGTGCAACATTCCGTCCATCATCTTGTGTGTTTTGCTGTTTACCCAATGTGGGAAGGGTATGCCCAGACGTGGGTCCCGTGCTCACTAAGCCACTGGAGTCAAGCTATCCTGGCTGAAGACGGCTGATAGCCAGAAACCAGTCCTAGGATGCTTGATTCCGGTCCAGGGAAGACATGGCTTGGCAGTTTGGGCTGGACTGTTCCCATGAGGCACAGGGTCAAGGCTGATTTGCATATGGAGATGTCTGAACTGGGGTGGCTTGGTGAGGAAAATAAAGATGGCTTAAACCCAGATCTGTGACTGGGGGTGAATGTTTTGCCATTGTGCAACATTCCGTCCATCATCTTGTGTGTTTTGCTGTTCACTCTATGTGGGAAGGGTATGCCAAGACGTGGGTCCCGTGCTCACTAAGCCACTGGAGTCAAGCTATCCTGGCTGAAGACGGCTGATAGCCAGAAACTGGTCCTAGGATGCTTGATTCCGGTCCAGGGAAGACATGGCTTGACAGTTCGAGCTGGACTGTTCCCATGCGGCACAGGGTCAAGACTGATTTGCATATGTCCATGTCTGCACTGGGGTGGCTTGGTGAGAAAAATAACGATGGATTAAACCCAGATCTATGACTGGGGGTGAATGTTTTGGCATTGTGCAACATTCCGTCCATCATCTTGTGTGTTTTGCTGTTCACTCTATGTGGGAAGGGTATGTCCAGACGTGGGTCCCATGCTCACTAAGCCACTGGAGTCAAGCTACCCTTGCTGAAGACGGCTGTAAGCCAGAAACCGGTCCTAGGATGCTTGATTCCGGTCCAGGGAAGACATGGCTTGGCAGTTCAGGCTGGACTGTTCCCACAAGGCACAGGGTCAAGACTGATTTGCATATGGCCATGTCTGAACTGGGGTGGCTTGGTGAGCAAAATAACGATGGATTAAACCCAGATCTGTGACTGGGGGTGAATGTTTTGCCATTGTGCAACATTCCGTCCATCATCTTGTGTGTTTTGCTGTTCACCCAATGTGGGAAGGGTATGCCCAGACGTGGGTCCCGTGCTCACTAAGCCACTGGAGTCAAGCTATCTTGGCTGAAGACGGCTGATAGCCAGAAACCGGTCCTAGGATGCTTGATTCCGGTCCAGGGAAGACATGGCTTGGCAGTTCAGGCTGGAATGGGTAGATATGGCAGTTTCTGGTATTACAACAAGGCATACCGCCATGTATTCTCTAATCTCATTGAATTGTGTTTGGATTTAGCACTGATGTATAAATATAGTACTAGTGTCTACTAAAAGACAAACCCTGCACTGGAAATTAAGTTATTATGTTGATTGGATGACTCTTCAGTTCTGAGCTCCTGCCCCCAAATGGCCTCCCTGAGAAGTTTGTGATTTTACACCCTCGCTACTCGGAGAGTCAAGTGGAAAAAGGACTGTACTTGACCCAGTTCGCTGTGCCACAGTAGGACAAACTCCTGGACAACAATGGCAAATGGCTGGGAGTGCGCTAGAGGTTTCAGACTGAGACTGACCAGGAAGCAGACCATTTGGAACCCCAACCCCCTTCCACTGCAGATTTGAAAGAACTCCTGCTTGACATGCAGTCAAGCTTAACCTCCATTGAATCTAAGATGGACTCCATGAACGCGAGGTTGGACGGTGTTACGTATCGAGTAGATAAACACGAGGATCGGCTGACGGAGGCGGAACATCGCATCTCGGACCTAGAGGATAATGCCACTGCTACCACGTCTCGGACATCTGACATGGAGAGGATCCTCAAAGTAATAGCAGCCAAGAATGAGGACTTGGAGTCCTATTCTCACCTCAACAACCTCCACATCCTCGGAGTATCGGAATCGACTGCTACTGGACGAATGAAGGACTTTGTGGAAGGGCTCCTTATAACGTTGTTTGGGAGGGAGGCCTTCTCGCCTGCCCTGGTGGTGGAGCGGGCGCACCGTTCCCTTTCAGCGCGACCAGTCCCAGGTGCCACTCCCAGGCCGATAATAGCCAGGATCCTAAACTACCGGGACTGCGACGCTGCCCTCCGCCAGTCCAGGGAGCATGGACAGCTCTGGTCTGAGAGTATGGAGATCTCCCTTTACCCTTATTTTACCATGACAGTGCAGGAGCAGAGGAGGAAGTTTATAACCAGTCAAAAAGAATCTGCTGGTGCTCAAACTGCCCTATGCTATGCTCTTCCCAGCACGGCTCAAAATTACGCATTCGGGGAAACAGAAGTTTTTTAACACCCCAGAGCAAGTCCAGGAATTTCTTAAGAACTTATCGAAACAACAGGAGCCCCGCGCCTCTCCTCCCCACCCTCTGGAAGAAAACGGCGGCACCTCAGACGTAGAGTGAAGATACGCCAAACTAGCCCTGCGCTACTCAATTGACGATGGACGGGACCTTGCCACTCCGACCTTTTTCTGGATGTGGTATCAGCGAACTGACCGGGTGGCGCCGGAGGGAAGAATTGCAACATGGACACTGACCGTGTGGTATGTATGGAGGCCTGCTGACCGCCTTCCCCCTTGATCGGCGCTGCTGGGTGATGCAATTCCCTGGAGGGGATGGAACCGGTAAGATCTCTGCCCTCATATTGTGACCTGCAAGCTGATAATGACTTGATCCTGGAACATGTCTCTATACTTGTGTTGGTCACCCAGTAAGCCATAGTAATGTGATATGAATTGACACGAGATGACCCTAAATTGCTGCCCGAACGCCCTGGCTACTGCGAGGAGGGATTGGATGCCCTCTAGAACCCCCCATTAGGTGAACCCTAACTGCTGTTAGCGTATCTCGACTGGGGATCAAGAATTGGGGATGTTTGATGTTTTCCCTCAGTCTTGTTGTTTGGAAAAAGGTTATGGTGTCTCTCGAGACGGGGGAGACCGGGGGGGAGGGAAGGGGGCCACAGCAGGATTGGGCTGCTGATGTGGGAGGGGGAATGGGGAAGTTTGCTGTTGTTACAGACCCTTATATTTTAATGTCTTGCCACACGACACTGGTCAGTAGATCCTGGTTGTGCCATTACACTGTAACTGCCACCCCACGAACTTGTTGATACATGTGGAATGTAATGCCTGCCGCTGTGACTGATCCCCGACTTATCCAAGTTACCAATTCCTTACATGGAATGTGCGAGGGTTAGGAGACCCGCGCAAGCGCCGGCACATCCTAGCTTATCTGGACCTTCACAATATACATTGTGCGATGCTGCAGGAGACACACTTTAATCCAACCGCTACCCCCACATTTGCATCTCGATGGGCCAGCTATAACTGCTTCTCTTCCTACTCATCTTATGCCCGAGGGACGTGCATTCTTGTGAGGAAGCATCTCCCATACACTCCTATAGGGTCTCTAGTAGATAAGCAGGGCCGATATTCCATTGCCGGGGGAAGGTTGGCTACACAGACCTTCACACTCGTCTCCTGCTATGGGCCCAACTACGATGACCCAGAGTTTTTTAGAATACTCTGGGGTCAAATCCTGGAAATAGGCTCCACACACATTGCTAGTGCACCTCCTGAGGCAGAAGCCGGGAGGCTGTGTTTCCTAGTGTTGCTCTGTTTTTTACCTGTTTTAAAATTGCAAAATCGGCGTTTTATTTACTCCTCTGCAACGCTAAGTAAAATAGCTTGATTTAATAAGCTTTCATCTCCCACTTCATTCCCCCTCTTTCCCGCTGCCCCGGGCCACTCCCAGCCGAGCATTGACGCTGTGGAGCCGGTCCCGGGCATAGAAAAGCGGCGGCCCTCTTGTGTGTGGGTGGGATTCACAGCGCTCTAGTTGCGCATAAAAGGGGTCCCGGATTGCCCAGCGCTTGATTGTGTGATTGCTAGTGCACCTCCTGAGGCGGAAGCCGGGAGGCTGTGTTTCCTAGTGTTGCTCTGTTTTTTACCTGTTTTAAAATTGCAAAATCTGCGTTTTATTTACTCCTCTGCAACGCTAAGTAAAATAACTTGATTTAATAAGCTTTCATCTTCCACTTCATTCCCCCTCTTTCCCGCTGCCCCGGGCCACTCCCAGCCGAGCATTGATGCTGTGGAGCCGGTTCCGGGCATAGAAAAGCGGCGGCCATCTTGTGTGTGGGTGGGATTCACAGTGCTCTAGTTGTGCATAAAAGGGGATGTCCATGCCTCAGCGCCGCGGACGCGCAATGCGGGGGCGCCTGACCTGCGCCGGAGTCGTGCCAGAGTCCTGCCCGTCTGCGCCCGTCTGCGACCAGGATGCGGCCGCAGACGCAGGTACTGTTACATCCTGCGATTCCCCATATCCCATCTCCTACGACAGTGCCACGCTCAAGACCCTGAAGCCCAAACACTGTCTCTTACCTCCTATCACACCCCAGGATGTTAGCCCCCATCTACCTCTCACAAAATGTCTTCCAGGACAACCTGACGATCTAAAGCACAATTGCTTCTTCTTGCAGACAACTACCAACTTGGCACGAATATAGTCTGGTATGATCAACTGCCGTTCCCTAGTAAAACATACCCTCGACATATCCCAAACTTTGGAAGAGGATAAGTGGGACCTTTTATTCCTAACCGAGACTTGGTTAGGGGATGAAACCAATCCCGCCATACACTTAGCCATTCCCTCTGGCTACAGTATACTTTGCGCAAATAGACAGGGCTCTCACCCTGGAGGCGAAGTTGCCATAATATACAGATCCCATTGGACTATATCCTCTTTTCCTTACAAACAATTGGAACGCATAGAAGCACTCCCCTTCTGTATTAAAATAGCGGCCAATTTTACCTTCACTGGCCTCCTGGTTTATCGTCCCCCAAACTCTAAAACATCTCATCTCCCCGTATTCCTAGATTATGTTCTGCAAGTAACATCGCGATATGCTAACTTCACCCTTCTTGGGGATTTTAATCTCCACGTAGACAACCCCTTGGACTCCACCTCTTCCAACTTTCTGTCTACCCTATCAGACGGAGGGCTAAATCAACTTATTAGTTGCCCTACACATAAGGCGGGTCACACCCTTGACCTGATCTGCACCAATTTGGATGGTCTAGCCATAAGTGATCCCCTTCCGGTGATCTGGTCTGGCCACCTCTTTGTTCCTTTTTCGTTCCACCGGCACCGCCAAGATCGCCACATATGCCCAGCCAAACTACAGGGCAGAAATTGGAGTAAGATCTCCCCTGACAGCCTTGCCGCCCATCTCCACCCTACCGAACTCTCAGACACGACTTCTGACCTTGACACTCGATTGACTAATTTTAACGGCTGGATTTCTTCCGCAATTGACCTCCTCGCCCCTATTAGGCCCATCAAAACCTACCGCTCTGCCCCATCTGCCCCGTGGTACTCCGACGAACTCCGAAAATGCAAATCGGAATGTAAACGCCTTGAGAGACGCTGGAGAATAACCTACTCACCTGACCATAAATCCCTCTATAAATCTGCTTTAAAAGAATATAGGAAAAAAATAATTGAACACAAAAGAACTTTTCTGGAAGAAAAAATCAACCGTTCACAAGGATCATCCAGGGAAATACTTGACACAGTTAGATCCTTCACCGATCCCCTGGCTCTAAAGCGACCTCACTGGTGTCTCAGACACTATGCAACAGTCTCTCTGATTTTTTCGAGAACAAAATAGCCACCATATACGACTCCTTTCCTAGCAATACTAACTCAGACAAATGTACTACTAATATTGCCATCACTGGATCTGACTGTACGTTTTCCAACTTTAAAGAGATCACCTTAGATCAATCTCTTAAAGAACTCCACAAAAGCAAATCCGGATCTCCTCTTGATCCCTGGCCCCCCAAGCAATACAAGTCCCTAGCAATCATTCTCAACCCCACACTGAACGGGATTTGGAACGACTCGCTGCATACTGGAGTCTATCCAGACTCCTGGAAGCATGCGCGGTTAGTCCCCATAATTAAGAAAGCCAACGCCGACCCGAGTGAACCCTCCAACTACAGGCCGATCTCTCTCTTACCAGCCCCGGCCAAAGTGCTCGAAAAACTCGTTCAGCAACAACTAGCGGGTTTTTTAGAAACATCAGGTGCCTACCATGACTCTCAGCATGGCTTTAGACCAGGGTACAGCACTGAATCAGCACTTATCGAGATGGCAGATGCAGTACGCTGGAGGATGGACGAGGGATCAAGAGCGGTGTTGGTGCTGCTTGACTTGTCAGCAGCATTCGACACCGTCTCCCACCCCCTCCTCCTAGACCGCCTACAATCCAAAGGCATCCAGGGATTCGGCCTTAAAATGGATTGCATCCTTCTTGTCCAACTGTACGCAGGCAGTGTTCACCCCCCCATATACCTCAGATAGTCGCCCACTTCGGTGGGGAGTCCCCCAAGGCTCCTCACTGAGCCCCCTCCTATTTAATGTTTATTTTTCACCCCTCTTCGATATCATCGCCCAAACTGGAATAAAGGCCACCTCCTACGCCGATGATATTCAACTTTTGTTTTCATTTAACAGCATTACCCAAACAACCTTTGACCCTCTAAAAAACTGCCTTCGTACAATCGCCCAGTGGATGGACAATAATTTCCTAAGGTTAAACGCAGGAAAAACGGAGGTACTTTTCTTACACCAGCCGTCCCCACTAGATCCCAACATCTGGTGGCCTCTTGATTTGAGTGCACCACCCCAGCCCAAAGACTCGGTGAAAAACTTAGGGGTTAGATGGGATTCTAACCTTACACTGCAACATCAAGTTCGCACAGTCTCTGCAGCATGCTTTGCCAAGATCAGAATGGTGAAAAAGTTCATCAACTTCTTACCCAACAACACCAGGAAGATTGTAGTCCAGGCGTTGATCACCTCACATCTGGACTAAGCTAATGGTCTGTACACTGGGCTGTCTGTAGGTCTTTTTCATTGACTTTAGACAGTCCAGAACGCTGTAGTATGACTGGTTGGTGGCATTCCCCTATGCGAGCACATCTCACCCCACCGTCGCAGACTTCATTGGCTTCCTATACAAAAAAGGGCAGAATTCAAAGCACTGGTACTGGCTCACCTGCCTCACCCCTTACAACAACACCAGGACCCTTCGTTCTTCCTCAAAAAACTTCCTCACCACTCCCAGATTCAAAAAAACTCGCTCAGGCGGAAAAACTTTCCAAGTATGTACTTCTGCCCTTTGGAACAAGTTACCAAATTCTATCCAGATGATCCAGGAAGAACTACCCTTCCGGAAAGCCTTAAAAACTCGCTTGTTCTGTTAACCATCTCCTTTTTAAACAATACCTAATTCAGCATAAGATCGCACAGGAGCGCCGGGACACCCCGTTGGGGTATCTGTGCGCTATAACAAAATACACTAAATAAAAAAATAAAAAAATACTATGGGGAGGGGACCTAAACATCACCATTGAGCCTGCTCTCGACCGCTCACACCCACAACCATACCACTGGTCCACATCCCAATCTACTTTAAAATTGATTCTTGATGATCATGAGATTGTTGATGCATGGCAACATAAACACCCGCTGCAGAGGGAAGGGACCTGCTTCATCTCAGCTCGGGCTTCCTGGTCGAGAATAGATATGTGGCTGATCACTAAAGGGCACATCAGGAATGACAGTGCGCACTTTTTTCTTCGTTTGTTTTTCTGTTTTAATCCGTTTTGTCAACTTCATTTTATGCGTGCAGCCCGTGCCGCGGTCCGCCCTTAAGCTGCGTAAGAAAAAAATCCATCATAGAATTTCTGCTTAAAAGTATTAAGCAGTTGTATCGTTATTGAAATGGAGCGGTTAAATGGCAGTGCTTCCGACTCGGGGTGAAGTTCCACTCCCGAAACTCTATGATGATCACTAAAGGGCTAATTCCATGGCTGTCACACGCCCTTCATCTCCCTCGCACTTACTCTAATCACTCCCCGGTGCTCATCGTTCTCACCCCCTGCATGAAAGCTCTCCAAATTTATCATAGCTACTCAATCCACTCGCTTTGCTTGATCCAGTCTTTAAACAAGAGCTTGAACAGGAGATTGCAGACTTCTTCTCACAAAATGAAAACTCGGTGGAGCACTATGCCACGATATGGAGGCATTTAAAGTCACCATCCGTGGCCTATGCATTGCCAAGAGCGGAGGAATCCTGAAAGATATAAGGGCCAGATTGAATAGACTGGAAGGCGACCTTAAACATATCGATACTCGCTTACAGGCGACCCTAACGCTCGAGCTGCAGGCGCAATTTAGGAGCACACTGGATGAGTGCCAAGACACTGCTGAGAGCGAGTGTAAGTTCAGGGGCAAGTACCATAGGGCGAGATAGGGCGAGACAATACGGAGAGGGAGACAGACCGGGCAAGGCATTGGCATCCCTCATCCGACCTCTGTGGTTCTCAAATATGGTCCTAGAGGTGGATGATGTAGATGGCCAGACCCATAGGGATACGGCGGACATAGTGGCAGCCTTCTGTAGTTTCTATAAACGTCTATATAAGACTCAAAGAGATCACTCTACTGAGTTTGACGCCTTTTTGAGGACACAGCGATCGCATGGCTGGGGGACGGCCAAAGGAAATTTCTCTTACGACATCACGAGGACAAAGAGATAGTTACAGCTGTTATGCAGCTATCATCTGGGAAGGCGCCGGGACCGGACGGCTTCCCGGGCGGAATTCTATAAAACCTTTCATCACCTACTCATCCTGATCTTGAGACACGTATTTGAAGAGGATAGGGAGTCGAGAATCCTTCCCCCTCTATGCGGGAGGCGCACATTATCTCCATACCCAAGCCAGGTAAAGACGCTAAATATTATGATTTATACAGGCCCCTCTCCTTAATAAACGTGGATGCGAAGATACTAGCTAAATTAGTTGCAAACCGTATCAGCCCTCTGATGACCGCATTGGTTCTACCGGACAAGTCGGGCTTTGTGCCCACTAGAGGCACATCTCACAACTTGCGTGCACTATTTGCGCTCCTGTAAGATGTGGATCCAGGGACAAACGCTGCAGCAATATTCCTGGACACCACTAAGACTTTCGACTCCCTGGAATGGGATTATCTGGCCCACGCGCTGCAACGCATGGGGTCCCCCCCTTTCTGTCCTGGATGAATCTGTTATACTCAGGGTTGCAGCCACCGATCATTATTAATGGGGTACAGTTGGCCCCTTTCGCGATCACCAGAGGCACCCGACAGGGGTGTCCATTGTCACCCCTGCTATTTGCTATTGCCATTGAACCGTTAGCGGCCAAAATCAGACAACACCATCGAGAGCACACCCGGGTCTACCCGGAGATGCAAATTTTAATATCACTATATGCACATGACCTGACGCTATATTTGAGGGACGTCAATATAAGCCTTAACACAATTCTTTGTGTACTAATATTTTTCGGTAGACTGTCGGGAATAAAGGTGAACTGGAGGAAATCCCAGATATTCCCCCTAACGGATTCCTCCCCGCGTTTCGAGCCTGACTATCCACTGGCTTGGTGCGCAGATTTGGTTATATATTTGGGAATCCGTATCTCCCGTAGCTGGGAGGAATTGCTGAGGGACAATTATAGCCGAGTACTGGATCAATTGGCGGATAAAATAACCAGATGGATTGCAATGTCCTTATCCATGGCCGCCAGAGTGTTGTTAATTAAAATGGTAATCTTACCTAAACTTCTTTACCTATTTACAAACATTCCTTATGCCCGAGCCGCCATTTCTTTAATAGTATCAAATCACAATTGATCAGATTGACCTGGGGCTGGCAACAGCCCAGACTGGCTTGGGAAATCCTTACGCGCCCCTTTGACGCCGGAGGTTTGGAAATTCCGGACATTGAGTTACATTTTATCTGCACTCAGGCTCACTTTGCGGCCTACTGGCTACATCCCCCGTACATGCCTCATCTGGCTGTGGAGGATGGGCATATGGCACCCACTCATTATTCGGCATATTTGAGCACCCCCACTGTGCCTAGACACCTGGCTTCCACTACCGTTCAGTGCACTACTCGCGCTTGGCAGGACCTGGCGCAGCGGCTCCAGAGCCCCCTCTTATATTAACCTTTAGCGCCTCTACGGGGACGACACGATATTCCTGTTACACATGAGGGAGGGTGCTGTAGGATGTTACGGAAGTTCTCTCGGCTCACTTGGGGTCAACTGTATACACAAGGGACTTTTTGGCGCCGTCTCCCCCACCCCGCAGGAACGCTTCTACTATGTGCGACTTAGGCAGGATGTTCGGACCCTTACGCCTTGCTTCCCACTTGAACCGGCCATCATGACCCCCCTGCACGCACTGCTACAGCAGGAAACCCCAGAGCATGTAGTCTCACGGCTCTACTCCACTACACAGGGGGAATGGGCGAGGGACCCCGCCCAGGGTCAGATTGGAGGGGGACTTGGGACATGCCATCACGGAAGAACAATGGTCATTCTGCTGCCGGCAGACCAGAGAAATCTCGGCTAATAGCAGATTACGACTCATACATTTTAAATACTTGCACCAACTTTATTATACACCTGTCCGACTGCACCGCCTCCAGTTGCGCGATAATGACCAGTGTGACCGATGCGGAGCGGAAGGAGCGGGGTTTGGACATCTAGCCTGGAACTGCCCACTGATCCGGAAATACTGGATGGAGGTCCTTAGCGCATTGGATGAGATGACAGGGATACACGTACCTGATACCACCCTTGTGGTACTGTTGGGATACACTGAGCAATTGCCTGTTAAGATTAGAAAATATGCATCAATGGCCCTTTTGTTAGCAAAAAGAAGGATTGCATGCCAATGGGGGAGAGGAAGGGCTCCAAAATTTAAAGAGTGGTTGAACGAACTCACACACTTTCAGGATCAGTTACATATTTACGCAGAACTTATGCCACCTACATCTCGCCCAAGGGACATTTGAGGCCCTCTGCAAATTACCTCCTGAAACACACTGATGCTGATGACACACCCAGACCAGCTCCCGGAGGAGGGGGGTGGACGGGCTGAGGCGGGACATTCAGAAGAGGTAGAGTCATGAATTGCTGGAGAAGGCCGTTTGTGTGGTGCTGGACACTTTGTGGACTGGGGTGCAGAGATGATGTGAGATGTTGCTACATGGCAGGTGATCAGGGTAGGGGTGGTCAACCTGGATGAAGTTTGATGGCAAGAGATCTATGTTTTTTTCCCACTGTTGGGATTTTTATGTTTGGTAGAGACCTGAATAGATGACTAAATAACATGCATGCCCTCCTTACGCGGCCCGATGGGTTGTAGGCGGCTTGCTGTGCTTCTTCCCATACCATCTATGTTTTGGACCCGATTGAGATGCAGTGCCGGCCCGGTGGGATGTAGGCACCATGCTGTGTCAACTTTGCTACCAGTCAATAAAGGTCTTGTTGAAAACACAAAAAATAAAATCTAAGAAATACAAAGCAATCATTCCAGCAAAATAAAAACAGTGGCAAACGACTACAACCACCACACCTAGAACCCAATAGCTCCTTTCTCCCCAGTTGCCCCACTACTTTGGTCCGACATGCACACTTCAAAATAATTTGTCTATAAGCACCTACCTATGCAAGAAACAATCATACGACAAAAATACATTGCGTTACCATAGGTATATCAGTGTGAAGGAGAGGCTTAGGAAGTGAGCCAGAATGTTGTACCAACTTCCTGAAGCTTAACAGAATGAGATTAGCTTTCATTTCTTGCAACAGAGCCAGCAGATGGGAAGATGCCCTATGTGAATGATTATCAGAGGGTTTGAAAGAATACCTTTGAGCCCTGAAAGCATTTATTCACCCGACTCGGGAATCGTGTTTTTTTTATCTCTAGCAAATTACCCTATTGTCAACAACGCCGACCCTCTTCATGTTACAACTTGCTACAGTGGATGGTGTTTCACGATTGCTAGAAGTCGCGGATAATGTGCCTCCGTTTGAGGTGGGGTGGGAGGGTTGCATGGTTGTGTACTTGTATTCCGTACAAAAAGTTGAATAAAGCATATTCCAAAAAGTAGATTGCTAGAAGTCAAGGTCCCCACGTTGCAGACATCATCTGATTTATCCTATCAAGAGAGAAGGCAGCAATGGAGGTTGTCCAAAGTGTGATGTGAATGCATATCTTCACAGCAAAGGCTATTCACTCACTCAGGGACAAAGGTTCACTAACTGAATGTTATCTTGTGCTTTTAACTGTGGCTTTGCCCATGAGCAGTCCCACGTCAGTACAAAAAGTAGGCAGACATTTGAGATATGGGTCAGGCTGATGGCCAAGCATGGATTGTGAGTTACCTTGAAGTAAAAGTGTATTTCACCAATCAGTAAGGAGGGGAAGAAACTGCAATGGGTTTCACACCAAGAGACCAGATTATGAAATGGAGGAGAGTCGAAGCCCACAAGCAGAGTACTTGGTTCCAATTTAATGCGCTGATAAGCAATATGGACTTTCTAGATCAAGTATGTCACTCGTGATACTATTTACACATATTTATGGTATCATTCAAGGTTGCATTCTCTGGGTGAGTTTACTGTAGTGACCTGGTGAGATGAGTGAAGCCGAGGGGATCAGCTCACCAGGAGCATAGGTGTAGACATCCCTGGTGTACCAGGTTTTCAAAAAATCACCAGCTCAAAAATGGCAAGAGTATGTTTTTGAATAAATTGGAGGATGAGAAGTACTCCTAGCTGGGCTTATTGACATGGATGGTGACAAGTCAATATAATAAAGTGTGTTGCCTATTCAAGCATGAAGGCTCGCTTCCTCTTAATGTCACTTTGGAACCGTGTTTATGGAAACCTTGGGAAAGTATTTATGTTGATCAAGGTTTCACGTTCAGGTCTTCAGGACTGGATTGTCATCATAGGTCCATGGGATTCAGATATGTTCAAAGGCATATAAGGCTGGAGTGTCCATCGCAGGTACAGAGGATCCAATCCATGCCAGACTTCCATAATAACCACTGACTGTTTAAATGATTTCTGTTTAGATTTATTTTATGCAAATTCACCTTCTGTCTATAAGCTAAAAATATGTCTTGGCTCTGTCTCTCATGGAAATACTCCTGGAAATACATTGAGCACCCCTTTGAACTTAGTTGCCCCTCCCAGTTACCATTCATCACAATTGTCTGCCTCGGAAATTGGAAAAACATATGACACCTGGAATTATCAAGTCCAATTCAGCATGTTTTTCCTGATTAAACAGCAATTTTTTAACACATTTGGTTCTATCTGGTGCCTTCCAGTCCTTAGTAAAGCTTATGGAATTAAATGAGGCAGTATCCCCAGAAACATTGCTCCACCCATCTTGGAATTGTGCTCACTGCACCTTTTGGCTTCTGGCTCCTTTCAAACTGTAATTGCAGAGGTTGGTGGAGTGTCACAGAGTGCCCTATCACGTTTTTTTCATGTCTTCCTGGACGCAATGATAAGTAGACTCCAACATCATATATATTTCTCAAATACACAGCAAACCATACAGGAAACTAAGTTGGATTTCTATCAAATTGCAAGATTCCCACATGTGATTGGATGCATAGACGGAACCCATATTGCCATCACTCCACCTGCAGCCATAGAATATGTATTCTGGAATAGAAAAAGCTACCACTCGCTAAACATCCAGATCATACGCAATGCAAAAAACATTATCAATGACATTGTAGCAAAGTTTCCAGGGAGTACACATGACTCTTACATCTTCAGACATAGCGCAATTCATAGACGTCTCAGTGCTGGTCAGTTTGGAGATGGATACCTGCTAGGTAAGTGATACACATGCAAACATCCATCCATCCATCAATCAATATGGTATGGAACATACAGTTACTTTTTCCTTTCTAACTTGCAGGTGATAGTGCCTACGCAGTGCGTGATTTCATGCTCACCCCATACTTAAATCCTGCAAATGCAAGTGAAAGACGGTACAACAGGGCACACCGGTCCACACGTGGGGTAATTGAACGTACTTTTGGAATCCTGAAAAGCCGTTTCAGATGCATACACAAAAGTGGAGGTGCATTGCAATACAATCCAGAGACATGTTGCAAAATTGTGACAGCATGTGCAATGCTGCATAACATGGCAATTCGCAAAGGCACAGAAATTGAAGTGAGTGACTCTGACACATCTGATGATGATGATAACCCTCCACCAAGAATGGCAGGGCAGGAGTAGGAGCCATGGCTGGTCGTCAAAGAAGGGCAGATATTACACGTAATTATTTTTAAGTAAGAAAAAATACTAAACACCAAATGAAGTTTGCTATTGTTATTTTAATTCACAACATGCAAACAGTACTATATGTTTGACTCATTTCTTCAAATTTTTGAAAACTTAAATATCCATACGTGTTAAAGAAATGAAAAAATTGTCTCAATGCATTTCTGCTGCATAGGCAATGGAACACAAAGTCATTTTTTACGCTGGCGGGTGGTAGCATGTTGCTCCTGTGGAGGCATAGCCTCATGCTCAGCTCCGGTAGTGGAACGCCTTCCACTTCTGCGTTGCACCATGATGTTAGTTGGGGTAGGGTTGCTACTACTCCTACTGGAGTTGTCCTCGCTTTCTCCCGTTCAGAGGAGAGCGCTTGCACCTTTGTGTTTGGTTTGCATGCCTTCCAAGACCAATGTCATTTTGTCCCCACTCTTTGCAACTGCACGTGTGCAGTCACTTAATTCTCGCTGCATGTTGATACTGCGACGTGTGAAATTCACGGTGACTGCACATAGCCTGTTGATGGCCTTGGTGTATGTGTGCATTCTATCCTGCGCAGCCTGTGCAGCCCTGTTTCGTGCCTTTTCAGTTTTAACAAGTGTCACGCAGAGTTTGTCAATTGAAGCAGCCATGCTTTCCTGGTTTTTGTTTGATTTTAGTAGCTGCCTATTAATTGATCTCAGTGCCTTATGTTGTAGGCGCTGCACCTGAAGCATGTTCTGCTCAGGGCCTGCAAACACTGTGACTCCTTCACTTTGTCCTGTGTTACTCCCAGATGCCTCCAGACGGAATGAGCATGCCCTCCTTGGAGTTTGTGATTGCTGTTATGCGTCTTGGGAGGACACTGTAACTGTCTCATTGGGGACTGATTGACCATCAGAATTTTCATCCTGTCCCATTGGTACTATAGGTGGTACACGTCTGCGCTTCCTTTGTATGTTCAGATGTTGCACAGGGGCATTAGTGACTTCATCTTCATTTTCTGACATCACATGGGGAGGAGAAATTTCGAAATCATTCTCTGTCCTGGTCTCACTTGTATGTTCTGTGGATGTAGAGTGCGAGATATGAATTTGTGTTCATTTCAAAATAATTTTTTTCATAACAGACTACTACTTCTACTACACTGCTTCAGCATACCAAAGTACTACTTTGAAAAATAACATGAGTTACTGTGATTGAGAGTGTTACTATCTCAAAAGGACTACCACTCCCATAATACATTGCTCAGTTCTTGTTTCACAGTGTAAGTGGACTACTATTTATCTGACATGCAGAGCACACACACACATTCTTTGTACACACACATGGATGCAATTTGCAGTCATCTTACCTTGTGTAGTTGCTGTGGGTTAAGAGCTATCAATGTTAGCCACTCCACTCACACTTTCAGGTAACAGTGTGGATTCAATAAGTTCCTCATGGGGTGTGGGTTGGTCCACAGCTGAAGTTCCACCACCTGTTAGGTTTGCCTCTTTGATCCTCTCAGCAAGTCTTTCTTTGGATCTGAGTCTCATGTCATACCACCTTTTTTTTATTTCCTCAATGGAGCGAGTGGTGACTCCTACAGAGTTAACTTTCTCCTGGATCTCCAGCCACATTTTTCTTTTCCTGGAGTCAGGTACTTTCAATGCTTTTTTGCCAAACAGGTCCTCATGGTTACACACCATTTTTTCAATGAGCACTTCTTGCTCTTTTTCAGAAAACTTCTGCTTTCTTTTCCTCTTTTCCAATGCCAGTTCTTCCTGTACCTTCTGTGACTCCATTGCTCTCCAAACAGGTCTGCTCTGCCTCAGCACACTCTTCCAACTGCCACTGGGTGTGGCTCTGGGTAGCAGGTGCAAGCAATCACTGGAACTTCCTGGTTGTGATGTCATCAGCCTGTTCCTGCATTGCATGATTCCCGTTTTTGCGATTTCTTAAATTGCGAAATTCGCTAATTTAGAAATCGCAAAAATATTGCAAAAAATTCTGCGATTTTTTAGAAATCGCAATTTTCTCGCAGAATTCTTCTTACATACCATTTTGTGATTCCGAAATTGCGATTCGCAAAGAAACGTAATTATGGACTCGCAAAATGGTTTTTTGATACATCTGCCCCATAATTTTTTTACTTAATTTACTACATATTAATACAAATAAAAATGTTAGTAAGAATGGAATTTTTTTTTAATTTCTGTTTGACACTTATTCAAAAAATAAATTTCTATATTTAAATTAGTTATTTAATACACATTTAATTTGATGAGTTAATATACCTTAACATCATATGTATTAGTTCTAGGTTACAATAGCGTAGCGTTTCCAGAGTTAGGGAATGTCCCTCTGAGCACAGCAATACAAAATCGCTGGGAGCGATATTATAAGTCTGTCAAAGAGGTTTGAACAAGAATATAAACTCTAAATTGAGTCAAACATATTGTAGTTCAAAACACATCTGCTTGTAAGCATTTTGTATGTAGCATTTCACAAATCCCAATGCATTTCGGGAAGAGCACATTTAGATTACATTTAGATTTTCCCTGATGAAGAGCATACAATGTCCGAAGTGGATTGAGATTTGTGAAATGCTACATACAAAATGTGTTGTAATGTGCTTACTGCCATTTCAGTCTCTCCTTTCTGGTTCTCTCTCTGCCTGCTCTGCCTGCGATGATGTCACGTGGAATGTTGGGGTTGCTTTGTATGTGGGAAGATTCAGTTGGTGTGATGGGCTGAGCAGAGTGGACCTTGCTCCTGGTGGGGCTTTACCAGAGACTACCTGATTTACTAAGGATCTTCTTGTAACTGTATACCTGCTGATTACTACGTGAATAAATCTACTTATACCTTCTACAAGAGATGTCTACGCTATTACTTCGTTTTAACACTGGCGACGTTTGAAAAAGAACCTACTTGAGCTACCTTGGTTGGTCTTGACTTTTAAAACTGAAGTAAGTGAAGCTGTTTAAGTAGATGAACAAGCGTTTTTAAAGTTTTGAAATTTGATGACTTCAAATAAGCTGAATGGAGGAAACTTGGCACCCAAAATGCCCCACCAGTGACCCTATCAACGGTCGCCCTCAACGCAAGGTGCCAGTTCCTTCCCAGTATTAGACCAGAATTACAGATTTGGGACAGTTTTTGGCTTGCGTTTTAAGTTTTGCTTGAGCTGTGCTGAGAAGCATTAAATTTTTGCCTTCGTGCTTCATGAGAAGGATCGCTCTGGTGTGCTCTATTACAGATCCTGCGTGTGAAATCTAGTCCGGAGGTTGGAGATTTATGGTGACAGCAGTGCTCCGGTTTCTGACTTAAAGAAAACATGTGTGGAATATGAGTTAATTACCTACTCTCATGGTGTTGTTCATGTCCTTGTGAACAGACAGTTTTTAACCTTGTGAGCCTTTTATGTAGCTTTAAAGGAAATCGGATTTAAGGAGAGCAGCCCAAGTCATCTACTGCACGCAGCCCAGGTCTTTTTTTTTTTTCACTTACTGAGTCTGTTACAATTTATTTGGAGCGGCGCATAGTGGATATTGTCAGACTCTCTGCCTGAAGGCGAAGATATGCGATGAGCCTGTTTTAATTTGTCAGTGCTGCGCACAGTCGATGTTTTCAGACTCTCTGTGTTGAAGTCAAGATGTGCGAAGAGCCTGTCCCAATGTGTATTGCATTTTCAACATTTCATTAATCTATTGTCATTTTATTTTCACTGCGCAAGACTTGACAGTTTAACTGTTGTTAATCTATGCGCGTGCCAAGCAATGCCCATTAGTCTTACCTGCTATCCATCGCGTGAAGGCCTGACGTCGGAGATTAGCTGCTGCATTCTTTAATGTTTTTTCCAGCACAGACGTGCAGAGTGCCACCCGGTGCGCCGTGCGTTACGTGATGCCATTTCATGATGCAATTTGTTGTTGCTGGTCTGGCTCCCACAGCGTTCTGCCAACTACTTTGTCCTTTCTTCTTATCTCCGGAACATGTCTGCAGACATATTACACTGGTTTGAACTGGCGTTCGTAGCACAACTTGAAGATGCTCGTTTTTGGGAATGCTTTTCTGAGCAACTTTCGATATTTCAAAACGGATCAACAGTGCCATCTTGTGGTTTTATGGCACATTGACATCTCAGCATGGCGCAGGGACTTGGGACTTTCATTGAGGTACTGTTCAGTGACAGTTTTTCAAAGATGCATTTCCTTGCAGCGCAGTACCTGAATCTAACAGTGTGGGCCATCTTTTATGCTTGTCTACGGTGACACGCACACCTTCTCTCACCTTTAATTGGTTTATACTGTGATTTACATGTTTTTATTGTTTTACTTGTTTAACATGCAATTTTTTATCATTTTACAGCTTTTAATTGTCATTTTGAGGGCGGTGGCTGTTCCAATTTTTGATTTTGCATCTCTATACTATTTTTAGAATTTGTTGTTTTGGGTTGAGACATACCCATAGTGTGCTTGCGAGTGTTGGGTTGGGGTTTACCAAAACTTTTAGCAAGCGTGTCATGGGTTTAAGGATACCCATAGTTTAGCGAGAGTGTCTTTGGTTTTACTTTGGGTTAAGGGGTACCCTTGGTTTTGGTTTGTGTGTGCATGCTGTGTGTGATGGCTACACATGTGGGGTTAAGGGATACCCTAGGTTTTGATTTGTGTGTGCATGCTGTGTGTGATGGCTACACACATGGGGTTAAGGGATACCCTAGGTTTTTGGTTGTCTGGTGTTATGTTTATTGCTACTCAGTCTGTGTGTGACGGGTACACACGTGGAGAATTACCTCAAGTGTAGTTTAACTCCCCTCATCACACTGGTTACCCTTTGTTTTGGGATTTGTGCAGTTAGGGTTGTAGATCCCTGTCTTGCCCCAGTTATGCTGGTTTGGTATTGTGCTTGATTTGTTTTACTGCAGTTTTTGTGTATGGCACATTAGGTATTGTGTGCGGTTTGGGATTTATTGGTTTTTAGGATGTTTTTTTCTTGTTTTGTATTTCTTTTGTTCATGATCATTTTCAGGGAGAAGGAGGTATTATATTGTGTTGATACTGTGTCTTCTTCTTTCTGCCGGAAGTGCGTTTTCCATCTATGCATTTCTTTTTGTGCTTATGATCCTTATCTAAGGGGAGGGTTGAGTTGGTTGAGTTTATTAATGCTTTCTCATCTTCTCCTTTTCTTTTGAATGTTTAGGGGATGTTTTTTGTTTTATATATTATACATTCTCTTTGTCTTCCATTCCTTTGATTGTTTAATTATTAAGAAGGGGGATGTGTTGTAATGTGCTTACTGCCATTTCAGTCTCTCCTTTCTGGTTCTCTTTCTGCCTGCTCTGCCTGGGATGATGTCACGTGGAATGTTGGGGTTGCTTTGTATGTGGGAAGATTAAGTTGGTGTGATGGGCTGAGCAGAGTGGACCTTGCTCCTGGTGGGGCTTTACCAGAGACTACCTGATTTACTAAGGATCTTTTTGTAACTGTATACCTGCCTATTACTACGTGAATAAATCTACTTATACCTTCTACAAGAGATGTCTACGCTATTACTTCGTTTTAACACTCTACATACAAAATGCTTCTAGATGATGTGCTGTGAACTACGACCTGTTTGACTCAATATCGTTTCATCATTAAACCTTTGACAAGACTTCTGGCATTTTGGAGTTCATATTCTCATTCAAACCTCTTTGGCAGACTGATAATATCGCTCCCAGCGATTTCGTATTGCTGTGCTCAGAGCGACGTTCCCTAACCCAGGAAACGTTACACTATTGTTATTTGTCACACTCAACAACCAGAGAGTGATACCTTTGAGGCACGCTACAACCTTTCTAACTTCATTTACTTTGTAGTGCGTGTTCTACTACTTTTTCTTTTTAGTTCTACGTTAAAAATGTATATTTTAAATTATTTTATGTATTATTTGACATTTAAATATTTTTATTATTTTAAAAAAATTAAACATCAATAATTTCCCATTATTTTCCTGTGGGAAATATCTGCCATGCTAGTGAAGATCTCCACCTATGTGTGCAAAGTTATTTGTAGTTACTTTAAAATCGTAAATCCTTTTGTAGGAGGCTCCACACCCTGATGTGTGGGGTTGAAGACATGTAAATCAGCATGTAGGTGTAAATCTACATTCTGAATTTGTGAGTAGGAAATAAGGTGTAGTAATAAATATTCACCTAAGTAAACATACCTGTGTGATTTTGGGTCCAAAATGTTCATGCAGAGTGATTAACTTTAAACTACTAATGTAAATACTGAACAGTAAAGGACAGTATTTCACAAATTGTCTTACAAAAAAGCGTGTATCCAGTGTGAAGTAGCAAATGAGCTGTTATTGTAGAAATATTGAAGTGGAAATAATAGGTTTAGCTAGTTATGGTCGGGGGAAATTGTACCGGTGAATTTTTGATAAAGGTTGGTAACAATGTTCATAAGAGCAGGCATATTTTTAAAGAAGCAGGTCACGATTGCAATAGCTCAGTAGACACATTTTATTTGGTGGCAATATGTGGGCATGCTTTGTTTTAATATGACTAATGTTATATTATCATTTCTATGTTTATTTTCAAAAAACATTTAAAGCACATCAAATGCCATGGGCCCACCTTTTAGTTGCAGCATATATTTTAAGGGGGAAATTAACATTGTAGGAAAACAAATACAACTGAAAAGGAGAAATGCAGATTACTGGGCAGTGAGAGAGAAATAGGAGGAAAAAGTGAAAAGAGAGTATGATATGGCGTGACTGGAAAGAGAGGGAGAGAAAGGAGAAGATAGAAAGAGATGCGGTTGCAGAGAATATTGTCTCGGGTGCTGGAAATGCTTTGGAGGGTTGTTGAAATGTTGTAGTTGAACATCATCTTTAGAACCTTACTGCAGTGGTGCAACTAATAATGATCTATTGTATTGTAATTTCATTTACATAGCGCTTACAACCTCTGACGAGGCGTCTAAGCACTCTTTCGGCGACTAGCATTCTCGTCCGGTACCCATAAAGGATTAGTGGTAAATTAGTACAGTGAAATATGAAATCAATTTGAGCGATGGATATATTATTCTTTTAAATGGATTGAGAATGATAGTGGAGGGATAGAAGAAGGAAAAGGTTTGCATTTATATAGCCTTGCTACCACTGTTGAGGTGTGTGATATTATATGTGAACAATCGTAAAAAGTGTGGGCAAATTTTGGGTTTTTGTATTTGTTAACAGAAAGTACATGAGAAAGTATCTCTGGACATTTTATCCTGACAAGGCCAATAGAAAAATTCCTAACAAGTAATCTGGTGGATGACAAGGTCTTGCATTACACAGAATGGGTCAGGCAGGGAAGCGTGCTAGGAGAGTGGCATAAGGATGGTATAACACAGCAGTTGAAACACTTACTTGGCTGGCCTTGTCATATGGGATAAAGGGAATATTCCTTGTAGGGTGAGATCTAGGCAGCCTTTTTGGGGTGGGGGGTTTGACAGAGAATCTCAGTTACCTAGACTAGCAAACAGCCTCAAGAAACACTCAATTTTCTTGTTGGCATATATAGAAATGATTTCCCCACCCTCAAATGCTTCTGCCATTCAACAATTCAGTCGAAATGCATGGGATCTGGTAAGGACATATTTTCCAAGGCTGATTTAGCCTTTTATTCCACCAAAAAACGGCAACTAAATCCTAACTTTTTGATAATGCCTGGAAGACAACAACTTTACTGTGGTGGAGTGAAGTTTATTACAGGAGTGCACAGGGAATTCCTAATGCATTACTGTAACTGGAAGGGGGAAAGAGAGTTCTCGTGGTACAAGGTGATTCAGGACTGTCCTTGCATGGTGATGTATACCCCACAACTATTTTTCTGAGGAATAAATGTATCCGAGGACATTCTTCCTATGGGTCTCAGTTGTGTTTTATTACAATCTTAACCTGATTACAAGTTTGTCATTATTTTCCGACCTATACATAAACCCAAGTTTATGCACACGTTGGAGTTATGACTTGGTGGTATTTAAGGCATCGATAATTATTGAATTAAATAACTCAACCTTAGTTCAATTTTGGCATGTCAAACCTGCCGAAATATAATGGGGCAAAAGCATACAGCATTTACTGTATAATGCAGATTTTGGGGTGTTAAACACCAAATCCACCTGTTATTCCGCGCCAGCTCATAATAGGTGTTATTTATTGCACCAAATAAATAACATACCCCATGGTATGGATATTTATCAGGTGCAGTAAATAGCACTTGAACTGGTAATCAGACCATTGCCTGATAAACTTCAGACAGACCAGGAAAAATGGGGCTTTTATTGGCATAAACATATCAGAGTAGAACCTGCAAGGGGAGGGGTGTGGCACAGCGGCCAGACCGGTTTAATCCAGAGCACGAGACTCACGGTTCGAGCGCCGGCGGCAGCCCAGCTCTCCATCATGTGACTCTGTGCAATAGCTCACACAGTCTCCTCAATGGCCTCCCAGCGCCTGGATACCCTTAGGGGTAATAAGTCACACTTTACAAATGTGGAATTGTATTTTATTCTAATTTTACAGGGGCACTCAACAGTGAGGTTTAGTTAGGAAAGCAGTGAAATGGGTTGGAAGCCTCACAGACAAGCAAAAAGCCATCCTTCTGGCAGTGGTGGAGTTAAAGGACAATCCTGCCAGGGTAAATAGACCACTACTGAAGCACAAGCAGAAGGTATCTGCAATTATATACTCAAAGGCTATTGAGGACTCATGGAGGAAGAGACTCTGGAAACACTTTTATCAGTATAGTTGTAAAAAGGATTTTAGTCTCTGTTTTAACAAAAGAGTAGTAACATGCAATCCTGTGAACTGGAGTTGCTCAGTAATTCTTGCAGAAGAGTCATTTCTTACAGAAGATTCTCTGTTCATGGTGAAGGCAATTCCACTGTGAGAGATTCCTTTATAAAATGACACTTATGAAATAAATGATAGTACCACAGCTTTTAGTAGGATTTTTTGTTAACTGCTATATTACATACTATCTGGTACTAAAAGCTGGAACTGACCTCAGGACCAGTTCTTGGAAGTCGGCTTTGCCTGAACATAAATCATCCAGAAATAGAACTTTAAACCATAAACAGTTACTTTCTGGTAGTAGTTGTTTTTGCAACAATAGATGTTTAACCCAGAAGCGATTATATTTAGCTGGAATTGTAGTAAGGAAATGTTACAATATTTCTGATTAACGTGCAGACCACTTGCAACCTAACGGTTAGAAATCTGCCTGTTTTTTTAGATCTTGCACTACAGACAGCTTCAGTTGTCTGTTGTAGAGGATCTGATGTGAACAATGCAATACATTGAGCATGATTTGAGTAAGCCTCTTACTCATGATTGATGGCTTTTTTTGTCTCTCTCACTTCTTTGCTCCAAGTTGATGGTTTTCCTCCCAGTTCTTGTGTTTGTCTCACCTTGGAGAATCTAAGTCTCCTCGCATTTTTATTGAACGCCATACAGTTTTCCTACACTAACGGTGGACCTTTGCAGTGCTTACTTACAAGTGACTGTTTCCTCTCCCTATCTGTCTTGCTCTCTCTCTCACTCTCTGCTCCGCCACACCCCAACCATCCTCTCTTTATTCCCTTCTCCCACATCCCACCCAATAGCTGCTTGCTTACGTAACATCTCATGCTTTAATTGCCACCAGAAACTCTATCAGTAGGTAACTATATCTAATTGTTCTTTTACCATTTAAAGATGGCTGTCCACAACAGCCATCTTTGAATGAAGTTTCTTAAAATATATCTGAATACATTCAAAGATGACCAACATGGCCATCCTTGAATAGCTTTTCGTATACTTTGAGATATTCTTATCAAAGATGGCCTCTTCTAGTACACTAGAATCTGTAGTAACCATCTAGTAGATAAAAAAAGAAATACAAATAGTGGCAAACGCTGGCGGTTTCACATACAAAACCTATTGGGTTGCCAGTGTTTGTTTCTTGATTCTTCTTCAACTTAGTGGGGTACAACGATTAAGATGTGATGCTGAATGCCACCAAAGTGTAAACTGCGTTTGAGTCAGCCCACATGGACAATTTCCTGGTCCCACTTGCCATATTAGGGCTGATATGTGTCTACATTCCTAGTGATGGTTTACACTGACAGCAATTCTTCATCGCTCTACAAATCAAAATCCGTGAGGCTCCTGTTTTCCTCTAATGTTCAGTGCAATACAGAAACGAATTCACAAGCCTTCCCTGGGTCTTGAAAGGCATGTGTCTGTAGATTATGACTAAGGCTCCCAGTTTTCCGTTTTCACTGATTGTTACAGATACATACAGTGTGTTTCCTATCTGTTTTCATTTTTAAAGGGCAGAAAAATAATGAAAATTGTGCTTTTTGTGATAGACTTTCCATGCTGTCTTTTATTAATTTCAGACAAAAACTATGCAGATAGACAGACAGGGAGTTAATCAACAAAATCAGATTTCCCTAAATACCGGCATATGTTAACGTTATTTGTGGTATGAAGCTAATATGTATCTATGGGTGTAGTGTTATGTTATATGTGGCTGCTTAATTTGCGAAAATGCAACAGGCTTTTACGTATGAGTGCATGTCTAAGAGTTAAGTAAATGTAGAAATATACCATTTTACGACTACATTTATTCTAAAAACATAAAATAAATACGGATAAATACCAATAAGAAGGCCAAAAAAGAAATAGGGATAAATACAGATGGAAATGTTAAAAAAAATAAATACCATAAAACCGGGAGCCCTAATTATGCCCACTCTGATGCCTGATGATATTTCCTTTTCTCTTTATTTCCATACAGGTATGGCCCTGATACATGGCAGTACAAACTGGAGTGCACAAACATTAACAGAACCTGGTGTGATCTTACAAATGAGACCTATGACTATGAGGAACAATACTACGCAAGAGTTATGGTCGATTTCAATGAGGGCAACTGCTCAAAGTGGTCACGTACAGACCGATTTAGTCCTACTGCGAACAGTAAGTCAGATTTTCTTACAGATAGATGTTTATGACTTCATATATTTGCAGAAGAGCATGCTCCATTTATTAATTGAATATTTGAATACATATCATTCATTTAGCCCATGAAAAGTCATGTTTTGTATGCAAAAATCTGTGTATATTATATATTGATCAACATATTTTAGAAAGTCAGTCAGAATCTGCTGTATATGTTCTCAATGATTCCAATAATGTCAAGGAACAGTAGTGGACCGACCTCTGGCGTTGGGGAGATGAAAGCTAGTTCTGGCTACTAAAAATCCACTGTGGAGCAGCACCAGGGTGTCTTTCATGCCTTATCAATTTCCCTGAGCCTATCGGAGCTGCTTGCAGCTCTGAACTGTTGCTTCTCTGCCCCAGTCCTAGGGAGCTACAAAATTAGCTGAGAACTGGACAGGTCACAAGTTGCTTGAAGCCAAGCTGAGGTACTCTTTGATGCTGCCCACATCAGAACCAACTAGGCCATTTGTCCTTTTTTATTTATTGCTTACATAGGTCTTGCACCTCTCACTGGGGGCCTCTGGGGACTTACAATTGGCAGACCCCAGGGCAGTGGAGCACTACACCTGAGGGCGGGAAGAAGGGGACTATTGTGGCTATTGTTTGTTAGTGGTGCTACTGCTTTACAGTCGGGCCAGTGTAATGTTGGTCAATATGGATGCTGAGTTGCAGTGATGCTTAACAAAGGTGGTCAGTTTTGATGTTTACTGGTTTATAATCAGTGGCGGCTGGTAGGGGATCGTGGCGGGGATGGAAAAAGTTTTTTAAAGAACTTACCTGTGGGTTGGCAGCCTCCGCCTCTCCTCGGTCTTCACTGTATCCTACCTCCCAGAAGCACCCAGGCTCCCAAACTCCCCAAGCCAAACACAACGCTGCCTTACAGTCATGTTGTGATTGGTCTGAGTACTGTGGTGCGGCTCTCAGACAGGGACTAGGAGGCTGTGCATGTTCTCCACCCAGGCTGTATAACATAGCTGGCGGAGAACATGCAAAGTGTGCATGAAGGTTTGGCCGGCCCAAGACGGTCGTCCAAACAGTCATGCGCACTTAAGATAAAGCAGCCACTCCTTCTCCCTCTGGGTCACGGAAACCCAGCCCCGTCCCACCCCAACATGGAGCTTGGAGCCAGACTAAAAATAAGTTCAGTTATAATCATTTTTTTTTCCTTTGCCCTGTTCTTAGAGCAGTGGGGCGATGCTCCGCATAGAGGAGGAGCCGCCACTGTTTATAATACAAGTTTATGTGGATACTGCAAGGCAGTAGGGTTTTGAAGGGGGGTCTAGTAGTAATGGCATAGCAATGGTGCTCTACAAAGGGGGTCCGTTTGCGTACTGCATGCTAATCTTGCTTTGCAATGAGTGGTGCAGTATGTACTGCCTGACAATTGTGCTTTGCACGGTGATCACTGCGAATGCTGCATATCAATGGTTTCCCACAGCAGGAGATGCTGGATGCTAATGAGTGTTATTATTGTGTGGGGAACGTGGAAACTGGCATGGGAATGTGAGCTTTACATACTAGGGTGCGATGTGGATGCAGACATGTCAAAGGTTTTTACATACTGAGTCAATGGGAACACTGTCTTTAGTGCAGCACTTGGAACTTAATGGTCTCTCTGTCTGAGGCCCAAGTCTTCTAAATCAAGAATTTAAGTGTACTAGGTAACCTGAACTAGTCCTAATTTCCTGAACAGCAGATGTCACGCGCTAAGCAGCTAAATGGTGCAAAGAGAGGGCTTGGCTAACCTTGACGAACTAACATAATCTCCCTGTGTGTGAAATGTACTTGTGTAATCTCCACTTAATGTATACAATCTTGTAAATCGTCTCCCGACCCCTCATGTAATATACAGCGCTCGGTTAGTTCACGCAGGTGAAATACCAGTACATACGTTAAACTCAGCATGTTATTAAATCACTCCATTATGTCACTAGTTGTCAAAGGGGTGTGAACACCTGGCCTACTCATAATCCTTAGCATACCATTTAGAACACATGTATGATTAAAATCCAGATTGTAAAAGAAAAACAATAGTGATAATCACCAAGTTAAGGTGATCTATGCACTATAGGTTTCCCAGTGCATTGCTCATAACCTCACATATCGTAGACAATATCACAAATGACAAGATCTATGATATCACTGTTGACATCACATATCACATCACAAATTACAAAATCAAGTACATTACTAAGGCCACTATGGAATCAGAGCTATAAGTGCAGGACCTGACACATCAAGTGATCTGCTCCACATATCCCAAAAGAATAAGTCATGTGAGGAGGACAACAGATGAGTTGGTGATGGTCAGATTTAATCGCAACTACTCAGAATCAAGTGTTACTTGTCACAGTCTTGTTCTCCCTCCTAGGAGCTGCTCTACTGGCATAGATTCTTGAGTATGGGATCGTTTTTGGGTGGTGTTTTTCACTTTACTACTGTTTGAATTGTTGCACAAATACTTTACACATTTCCTTTAAGTTAAGCCTGACTGCTCTGCACCACATTACCAGAGAGTTGAGCACAGGTTAATTTAGGGATGGCTTGTGCCTCACCCTGATAAGAATTGTGGTTGCTGCTTGACCAGTGCTCACACCCTAGTCAAACAACGCCCCAATTTCTTACAGTAAAAAGTAAAGGTTATAAGTGACTGTTTGCCACAACACTTGTTAAACAACAGTAAAAATACAAAAAAACAAATCAGAAAATCCCCCAAAAATAACAAAAACTGAAAAAGAACGGTTCTTATGAGATTCATTGACAAAAATCAAACAAAAAGCTTGTCTAAATTAATTCTTAGGCCTTTTGTTCTTCCTCACTCCCTTTCCTCTGTAATATCAGCACTAGAAGAGAGATCAGTCACTGCAGATGTGTAAGGTAAGAAGTTTGTACGCAAGTACATGTTCATGAAACATATTACTCCTTGCATTTGTGGACTTTCTTCCCACATCAATTTTACCACTGCTTATCAACACATTATTGTGCATCTGGACTTATTTTTATCTCTGATGCCACTGGGGACCACAGTGAAGACCATCTTGAAAAATTAAGTACTTATGTGTTTGCCATACTTCACATATTTTCTAGAAGTTGGTTGTTTTCTTTCTAAGCCTTAAATTCATACTATATGCCTTTTGTTTTTTCTAGCTAAAATTGATCCTCCCATTGTCAGATTATCTTCTGGTGATAGATTCATTTCTATAAACCTGTCTTCACCAGAAAAGTGGAAGAGAAACCCGAAAGACAAATCTTTGTATCAAATCTTCCCTCTTGTGGAATTTAAAGTCTCCATACTGAACACCAAAACAAAAAGTGAGGTAAGTTCATTTGTTGCCAAAAGTATGTACACTTCTCGCCATTATTTGATCTCATCATAAACACCTTAGGTTGTCTTAACAAGAGGTTTGCCACCAGAGATGGACTGCACAATTATGCTTTGGACAGAAATGAACAATAATGTCTGCCATGTGGCTGTTGACCAGAATGTTAACATGTGTGTATATTATCATTCCAAACTGACTTAGAAGAGCTGTGCCAACAGTGAGCTTCTTTCTGAGCTGCAGTATTATATGAAATGCACGCTACAGTCTCCAATGTATCATTTGAGATATGCAGGCTTACCTTCAAAAGAGAGTGGTAAGCAGATGTTGCCCATCTCATGTCATCCCAATTGTTTCGACACACACATACATTCATGTGTAATGTCTCCTTGAACAGTATATAGTAATGTACACTTGCTTAATATTGGTTTGGGTTTGTATTTGTTGAGTCTTCACATAAACTGCTACTAATAGAGTACCTTATTCTGTGCATGTTTCATTACAAAAGTATTTCTTTCACAATTATAAAAGGTATATCACTTACTATTACAGTAACAGTACCAACAATATGGTCTGATGTTCTTTTTAGGCAAGGCTGCAGAAGAATCTAACTTGGCGAGGTCAGTCATCTGTGGGCCTTTAAATGGGATAACACTTAACAAGGAGACTGTAACCTTTAAACCAAATAGGTGATCCTTCTTGCTCCCAGGCTAGTGATAGACAGTGCAGTGAACTACCACATTGCTACTGATTAGATGCAGAGTTTTATTGTAATACCAAAGGGGATGATGGACAGAGCGTTCAAGCTAATCAAACACTTAACCCCAGTCAACTGATCTGGGTTTAATCCATCACCATTCTTTAGCTCTCCACCACCCAAGTTCAGACATGGGCATATGCAAATCAGTGTGACCCTGTGCCTCATGGGAACAGTCCAGCCCGAACTGCCAAGCCATGCCTTCCCTGGACCGGAAACATGCATCCTGGGACCGGTTTCGGGTTCATAACCCTCATCAGCCACTGCCAAGCCATGTCTTCCCTGGACCGGATCATGCATCCTGGGACCGGTTTCGGGTTCATAACCCTCATCAGCCACTGCCAAGCCATGTCTTCCCTGGACTGGAAACAAGCATCCTGGGACCGGTTTCGTGTTCATAACCCTCATCAATCAGGCTATCTTGAATACAGTGGCAGAGTGAGCAAGGGACTCACATCTGGGCATACCCTGCCAACTTAGGGCGAACAAAGCGATACCAAAGGGGATGATGGACGGAGCGTTCAAGCAAAGCAAACACTCACCCCCAGTCAACTTATCTGGGTTTAATCCATCACCATTCTTTAGCTCACTCCACTACCCCAGTTCAGACATTGCCATATGCAAATCAGTCTCACCCTGTGCCTCATGGGAACAGTCCAACCCGAACTGCCAAGCCATGTCTTCCCTGGACCGAAACATGCATCCTGGGACCGGTTTCGGGTTCATAACCCTCAGCAGCCAGGCTATCTTGAATCCAATGGCAGAGTGAGCAAGGGACCCACCTCTGGGCATGCCCTGCCAACTTAGGACGAACAAAGCGATACCAAAGGGGATGATGGAGCGTTCACGCAAATTATTGTAAGGCATTTGACTGCTGTAGTTAATATTGATAGATTAAATATAAAATATTTACAACAATAAGGAAACCTTAAATTATTTGTTGCTCTGGTTAAGGGGTCCTTCAGTAGAAATTAGTTAGTATGAGACATCTTATCATTTTGAAAAGGCTAATGCAAGAAGTTGCCCAGATAACAAAGTTTTTCCTAAAATGGTTTTCAGATTAACAGTTGAAAAAAATAATAGGCATTAGAAGGAAAAACATTCTGGAGACCGAGACACTAAAATAAGATAGTTTAAGAGAGCTGTTGTTTTGTCGCGTCAGATGCCAGACGCCTGAAAACGCAGCCATAAGCTGTGCTTGTGCCCGCCCACAGCCATTATGCTATACTTTGTTGCAGTGTGGTGCTTCTGACTCCTGGTGACTGATTATCAATTGCAGATTGTAGATTGCCACCTGGTGCCCACTGTACGCAGATATTTACGGGCCCCCATGGGTCCTGCGTTCCTCACAAGTGTAACTTTGCTTTGATTGCTTCCATATTATTTTTTACAGTAAAACGCTGTTTGCTGACTCTGCCCTCTGCTGACTCTGCTCAGGATAGTTAAACTCTGACAGGAAAACGGCCATAGGTTTCACCTGCTGACTAATTAATGTATGCCTAAAAGGAAGGCACAATGTACATATCATACACAATGGGCCTGAAATTAGTTTTTATAGAAACAGGGGCCCAATGCCAGGTCCAAGAGTCAAACCCAGAACTCAAGTGGATTTAAGTGAATTAAAGTTACAATATTAGTGGTGGACGGTAGTAGGGATAAAAAGAGAATAACTTACCCCCTATACTGTCTATGGTCTGAACTCTAGTGCCATTAGAAGGTTTTTCAGACTTGAACCCATTTTTGAATTGGGGATCGCTCAACTTTGACACCGTGTCCCCTATACCAATCAATCAATCAATCAGGGAATTGTACGCGCTCTACTCACCTGTGAGGGTCTCAAGACGCTGAGGTGTGGGGGAGTCCGCTGATCTGTTTAGCCGAAGAGCCGGGTCTTGAGGATCTTTCTGAATGTGTTCAGGGAAGGGGCGCGTCTGATGTCTGCCGTTAGCTCATTCCAGGTCTTGGATGCAATGTGAGAGAAGGATCTTCCTCCTGTTCTGGCTCTGTGGATGCGCGGGGTTTCGGCCACTGCGAGGTCGGAAGATCGGAGGTTTCTTTTGGGTACATGGAAGTTGATTCTGTCGTTGAGGTATTTGGGTCCGTTGTTGTGTGGGTATTTCTAGGCTGAGTGAGGGTTTTGAAAGTGACTCTTTTCTCCACGGGGAGCCAGTGAAGACTCGTAGGTGATGGCTGATGTGTTCATGTTGTGGGATGCGGAGGACGAGTCCGGCGGTGGTGTTCTGTATTGTCTGGAGTTTGTGGAGTAGGGACTTATTGATGCCGCCGTATAGTGTGTTGCCATAGTCCAGTCTGCTGGTGATGAGTGCGTGGGTGAATGTCTTCCTTGACTCAGGGGATCCTCTTGAAGGCCTTGCGGAGGATGCAGAGTGTGTTGAAGCAGCTGGAGGTGAAGGCGTTGACCTGTCGGTTCATGGTGAGTGATGAGTCGAGTACGATGCCGAGGTTCTTGGCGTGGTCTGAGGGGGTAGGTGGGATTCTGAGCACAGTCGGCCACCAGGTGCTGTCCCATGCAAAAGGGGTGGTACTGAGGAAGAGGACATCTGTCTTCCCTGCGTTGAGCTTCAGGCAGCTGTTGGTCATGCAGATTGCGACATCTTGCATTCCTTTCTGATAGTTGAGTTTGGCAGTGGTGGGGTCTTTGGTGAGGTAGAGGATGAGCTGGGTGTCGTCGGCGTAGGATACGATGTTGAGGCTGTGTTGTCGGACGATGGCTGCGAGGGGGGCATGTAGATGTTGAAGAGGGTGGGGCTCAGTGATGAACCCTGTAGGACTCCTTAGGTGATTTTTGTGGGGTTGGAGAGGAAGGGTGGGAGTCGGATCCTTTGGCTTCTTCCGGTGAGGAATGATTGGATCCAGTCCAGGGCTGTTCCTTGTATGCCAGTGTTGTGTGGTCTGGTGACTAGTGTGCGCTGGGAGACTGCTGATAGGTCGAGTAGGATGAGGGCTAAGGTGTGGCCTTGGTCCAGGAGGGTGCAGATGTAAGTCTATGGCAGCGAGTAGGGCGGTCTCTGTTCTGTGGTTACTTCAGACTCCGGATTGGGACAGGTCGAGGACGGCATTCTCTTCAAAGAATCGTGTCAGTTTCCTGTTGACTGTTTTCTCTGCAACTTTGGCTGTGAATGGGAGGAGCAAGATGGCTCAAATTGTTCTTAAGGTCGGGGGGGTCAGCTGTGGGCTTCTTGAGCATGGGTCTGACTTCTGCACGCTTCCAGTCATCTGGAAAGGGGCCTGTTTTGAAGGTGATCTTGATGGTGCGTTGTAGTTCGGGTGCTATGGCGCCGCAGCCCTGTGGTAGATGTGAGGGGGGCAGGGGTTGGTGGGGGCCCCCAAGTGGATGCTTTTCATGGTCGAGGTGGTGTCTTCGACCATGATCGGTGTCCAGTTGGGGATGGTGGGCTGCCTGGTGTTTCTGGTCTTGAGGTGGAAATAGGTTCCAAGCTTGTCGCAGAGGTGTAGGGATGGGGTGATGTCTTTGGCTTTGCTGAGTGGGTTGGTGAATTTTGAATGACACTGAAAAGTTCCTTGGAGTTGGCCAGTATTTTGTTGTGGATTAAGTTCCTCTTGGTGGCTCTGATTTGGTTGTGGTTGCCGTCATGGCGTCCTTGAAGGTAGTGTGGTTTTCGGTTGTCTTGGTGTTTCTTAAGTTCTTCCCCAGGCATCTGCAGGTGCGTCTGGCTTCTTGGAGAACCGTGGTGAATCAGGCGGCTTTCCAGGGGTGTTGTCTGTCGAGGCTGTGTAGAGGGGTGAGCTTGTCTGCGCAGTTAGGGATCCAGGTGTAGAGTTCTCTGGCTGCATCGTTTGCGTCGGGTGCCAAGGTATGGTTGTCTCGGGTGAGGGTGGAGTTAAGTTGCTCGTCGGTAACCTTGCTCCAGTTCCTTCGTGGTGGGCGTGGGGCTGGTTTGGGTGCCTTGGGTTTGTTGATGTCAAATTGTATACAGTGGTGGTCGGTCCATGGCGGCTACGTTGTGTGGCTGAATTGGACGCTGTGTCCTGCCGCGATGATGGGGTCAAGGGTTTGTCCTACTCTGTGGGTCGGTGTGTTTAAGTCCGATGCTGGAAAGGTTGCCACAAAGGATAGTGGAGTTAGAGTCACTGGGGTTGTTGAGGTGGAAGTTCAGGTCTCCAATAAGTATGTAGTTTGTTGAGGCGATGGTGTGGGGTGCGAGGAAGTCGGTGATGGTGGTGGCGAAGTGTGTTCGGGGGGGCTGTAGATGAGGGTTCCCCGAAGGGTGGCTTTGGGGGTGGTCTTGATCTTGAAGTGCAGGTTTTCGGCAGAGGGGAAGGTTTCGCTGTAGGTGGTGAGACGGAGGGTGCTCTTGTGGGTGATGGCGAGGCCCCTCCTGGGTGGTTGGAGTGGTCTTTCTTCTGGATCTTGTATCTGTCTGGGATGGCGGAGCTGATGTCGGGGGAGGAGGATGCGTTGGTCCACGACTCTGTGATTAAGGCGATGTCGGACGAGAGAGAGTCGAGTAGGTTCCAGATTTCTATGACATTTTTGTGTACGGAGCGTATGTTGAGGAGGTTACATTTTAGGGTGTCTCCGATGCTGGTGTCGGTGGTGTTGGAGGCCGGGTTAGCGGTGAGGGTCTGGCGGCAGTGGAGGCAGGAGAACTGGCCGTGGGTCGTGTTCAGCAAGGCCTGTTGGCATTCTTAAAGTCTTCAAAGGTTGAGTACGAGGAGGGTGGTGGTGTCATAGCGATGGGTAGTGGGAGGTCCAGGGTTCCTGGCGCTGGCCGCGAATGGGCAGATGCAGGCTTGCCTTTGGTATGCCAGCGGCGTGACCTTGCAACGGCTGCCATTAAGTAGGGGAGGTGGGAGGAAGGAGAGGCTGGGAGGCGGGAGCGGGGGAATTCTGGGGGGGGATTCTGGGGGGGAGGGGTTGTAGGGGCAGCAACGGCAAAAGGAACAGGCAGGCATGAGAAAATAAGAACAGTGGTGGAATTAGAGCAAGACACAGATGGGCACAATAACAGTGGCACAACAGGGACATTTTTTTAAAAAAAATACGGCTGAGAAAGGTTACGGTGGCTGCAGGCAGTCTCGTCCAAGTTGGAGTGGGCAGCAGGCGCAGGAGAGGGCAGCAGCCTTGAACCTCCCAAGAAGTAGGTCGGGGTCTGGAGGCAAGAGACGGCCCAGCGGAGCTGCGGGGAGAGAGTGGACCAAGACCGAGGGTCGGAGGTCTTTCACTTGAATAAATTCACGTTCTCTTGAAAAAGGTGTTGTTTTATAATCTCTTATCATCCCTTGGATGTCATGGGGAATGTAGGGAAAACCATGCTGACTGTGGTGGCCGGCTTGTCTTTGATTTCACCATTTTGCTTATATTCATTGTGGGGGGTTAGAAACCCAGAAACATTCTTTATATTCATAGTCTAAAGCACAGACATTTAGTAATATAATTACTTAATATTAAGCCACTGCATCCACATGATCGTACTGCCTTTGTATGGGTTGTAAATATATAACATTTTCAGGTTCAAAACACTTTCAGGCACAGGCATCAATATAGACTTTTGCGATTCCTTAATTACGATTATTAAGGAATCGTAATTAAGGAATTGCAAAAGCGTATGCATGTAGGAATCGCTATAAAATTAGTGATTACCAAACATTCCTTAATTGCGACTCGCAAATTGCGAGTTGCAATCAAGGAATGCCTTCCCATTCATTCCTATGGGCCTACAGGTCCATAGGAATGAATGGCAGATACCATGCGCAATTTGAGAGTACCAATACGTACTCGCAAATTGCCATGCAATTTCAAGGGTGTCAAAAGGACCCCCTGTTGCCCACCTGAAATTGATCTGTGCACGCATGTTGCACACACACATGCCCCGAGGGCATGTGTGTCTGTAACCTACAACTTTGGAAGATGCACTTTAGTGCATTTCTCAAAGTTTTAGCAAATTACCATAAGTACAAATTTATGGTAATTTGCACCCCATTAGCAAAATTGCAATTTGCGATTCCATCATGCATTGCATTTAAGAAATCGCAATTTGTAATTCCTTGAATGCAATTGCACTTTAAGAAATCTCAATAATTTGCGATTTGTTAAATTGAGAGAGGCTGACAGGTTGATGCATCGCAGAAGCCCTATTTGTGGTCGCAAACGGCCGATTTTTGCGAATCGTATCGATTGCGCTCGCAAAAATGGTTGATGCATGTGCCTGTTTATGATCTAAGGTGAGAGGAACTAGAAGCAATGAAGGGGACAGAAACAATGACTCAAGTCTCTGTCCCTCCTGAAATTCAAAGGACCACTCTGTCATAGCACGTACAGAGGTCCATGACTTAGAGCTTGTCAGCAGAGGACCTGTAGATGGGGAGGCAGAAAAGCATCAGCTGCTCTCTTACCCGCAAGTGTTGAGAAGATATGGAGGAGACAGAGATACAATAGCCTTGGGAAGCTCGGGATCCAACAGCAGAAGGGTAACAGATTCTGATTTCCTGCCCAACTGCCTGCTGCAGGAAGACAGAAAAGTTATGAATTTCCTGATGTAACATTGGGATTGGTACTGTCAATTGTTTGACAATGATTTCTTTATCTCGATTTGTATATTTTCCACTTCAACGTCAGGAGTCCTTCAGTTCAACTGGCCTTGAAATGCTGTTGGTCCTAGGTGTAGTTGATCAATCTTAGCTTTTATGGACAGCTATTACACTTCTGAAAAAATAAATAAGTCAGTCGGCCTAGTTTTGAAACTTGTTGGTACTCCCAATAAATCTAGGAACTGCTGTAGTGCAGGAAGCTAATGAATGAACTCTTCGGACACACTGGCGATTGAAAAGGTAAAGACATTTCAAGGGCATGTCCCCAGTGGAGTGGCAAGTGGGCAAAACTGGATGGTGTGGGAAGTAGAGCTTGATCTCTTCAAGGTTGACCTTTGTTTCCAGTTTCGATAAGAACATCTAGAAAACTGGGATACTGCAGGATTCAGGCTTTAATCCCCCCCTTCAGATGTCTAATGGTGTGAAAAAACTGGTGCGTTGTCTTTTGTCAACATTTTGAAGATTTTGTTTTCACCCTTTGAAACATTTGGCTTACAGGCAGTTTTCTGGTGGAGAGAGTTTCCAACATTGTAGCATTGTGAAGTTGGCCACCTTCACAAAACTCGCTGCATAGTGGATCATGGCGACAGTTTTGCACTGCACCTCTATTACTCAGGCAGGATTGGATGTTTTAAATATATCAGAGTTAGGATTCCCTATCTTTGGAATAGAGGTCATCAGAGAAGTACTTGCGAAGGACTGCACCAAGATAGGAAAGCACCTCGAAGGACTTCCATGGAGAAAATGCTCCCTTCTGAAGATGAATGAAGGTTTAAACCCTGTAGCCAAAGGAACCATCGCATTTACTTTCACTCCATTCACCTGCAACATTACAATCCCCTTCCTAGACCCTTGCCCAAAAAAGACAGTTGAATGTACACTTAGTACATTACCCCCTTTCTTTCCTGTTTCTTTGTTTTATTCCCCCAGCCTGTGAAAGAAACAAATACTGTTCCCCAACATCCATTCATACATTTTTATATCCTCTAGTAAATGTGTTGTAGTGTTATTTTTGTAGCAGTTACATTTATTTTACCAGATGCACTATGAAAACAACATAACTGTTGGCTGAAATATTTGAGTTTCGTTGAGGTTGTACATGGATCAATTACAGGCCAACCCTTCAGTTTGTTTTGTCACATCTTGTTCCCTCAGGCCATCGAGGGTTTAAATCTAGTTGTGTCAAGGGAGACATGCCAGCGTTGGTTTTATTGGTCAAGCAGGTCACAGCCTGTCAGCTTCAACCAAGGTACCATACTAATAGTGTTTTACTTGCAAGGACTTGGATTAGTTCCGTAGGGGTCACTGACATAATATTGATTACCAAAATATCCCCATACACAAATATCCCAAAACCCTATAACCATCCGTTAATGCTGCCTTCACTAAACCTAAAAACCACTCACTACCCCTTAATGCTACCAGTCCCTGAACCCTACCAAAACTATACTACCTCCTAATGCTTCCCTTCCCTGAATCCTAAACACTCCCACTAGCTCTCTGTGCCCTACCCTCCTTACTGTAAATGCTCCTCTCTACTTTAGCAGAAGGATGCTCCCTTGCCCCTGCTCCCAATACACTTACCTCTGCTGTATAAATCACAACATTTTTCGATTTCTTTTTTCAGCATACCACATTCATTACGTAATTTCTTTGCAGTCTACTTTTTTCCCCACAATATTTTTACTGCAAAGTTTTAGCCCTTTTAGCTTGCAGCAGATGTATATTAGTTAAGTGATGCTTTTGAGTTACATGTTGTTAATAATTTGTACTGGCTCTTGTAAATACAATGTTCATTTCCTTTGTAGTGGAATTTGTCTGGCAAAAATAGTTTCCTGAATGTAACTAAACTAGACCCAAATTCTACCTACTGTGTTACTGCGGAGAGCTATATTCCTGGACCCTACGGAACCAGCCAGCCATCAAAAACTGTGTGTGCAACAACACTGGCAGGTAAGCAGTCCGCACCAGAACTATACGACCTGAATTTTGCGTTATTTCAATAAATACCTTAGCAAAAAATACCTTCCCAAACCATACCTTAACAGAATTGCCTTAGCAAAGACATGCATTCACAAAGACACCGCTACAAAAAATCCTCAAGAACAATGTTTGAATGAATTAATTTTAGGACTCTTAAAATAAAATTTCTACAACAAATTCCTTTACAACATAACTATATTTATCATCTTTCTCTAAAGCATAATCTAACCCCAAACAAAGCACTACCAAAAATCTTAACTCAAAACGTAACACTAAAAATATCATTTACCTTAATCTTAACTGTGACCATAATCCTTGCTCTGACCATGACCCTTAGTCTAAACCATAACCACATTAATTTTACTAACCTTTAACATTTTATTTTGTTATATATGCACACCCTTTATCTATTGTTTTACCTAATCTCAAAATATATATTTCATTAATGAGTTGTATATGTCGTTGCATTAATCAAAATAATTTTCTTTATGACAACTTTTTTGGACGGGTTTGCTGTTGTATGTCCGGTGTAAAGGCATTTCTTTATTAAGGTTATTCTGTATTAAAGTAATTTCACACCTCCTACAGTCAAACACAAAATATTCATATTTCATTTTGTAGCCATTCTACATATTTTAGACAAAAAAGCAGAAACTTTCAAGCAGTGTTGTGACTGTTGAAATAAACATGTATGTAGTACTAGTACCAGTACATTTGCTAATGACAACATGAAGGGACAGATTTACTTGGAAAGGATGCACCGCAGCATCAAACGTAGCTGTGTTGTGTGAAAGTGTGGCAGCAGGACAGCGCCATATCTTCAAAGATATGACACCTGCTGCTGTCACCCTCTATGCTGGCATGCTTTAGGCTGCCAAGCACCACACACGCATGACTAGCATATGTTTTGTACTAGAAAGGGAACCTTCCAGTACAAAATGCTATACCTAGATATAGTTTAAAACTTTTCTAACATTTGAAGGTGTGGTGTATATTACAGCACAAAATTAGAAAAGTTTTCAGAATAGAAAACGTTTGTCAAACGTTACACCTGCCTTGAGGAGGAATACATTTAGAGTGCAAAGCCCTGCCTAGATTTTTAGCCAACAGAGCTTTGCATCACAAACCATGAGTAGTTGAATGCGAACGCCCATGTACCATCCATGGACACCCCTTGAGCCAAAGTTGTGCAAAATGCTACTTTGCGTTACTTTTGGGCTGTTTTACAGCACAAATGAAAATTTGTTGTCGAAAGTAAATCCCAAATAAAGATCTTACGCTGATTAGCATAACTATTTTCGCCACTGCATGGGTGCAAATCCTTCATAAATGTGGCCCAAAGGGTGTTAATTTCTGCCTACAAAATGTCTGTCGGACACCTCTTGATCAGACTGACATATAAAGTAAATTGCTTAAGAACATATATTTTTGAAAGGAGTACAAAAGAACTTAAGATTTTTCACACTCAGGTCTTCTCTGCCGGTGACAGAAAAACCTGGGGACAGAGGGATGGCCATTCTTTTGAAGCATAGATTTCCATTAGAGCTGTCTGAGATTATAAGAGATACAGCAGGAAGATATGTGGGGGTAACAGGCAAGGCTTATGCCACCCTTTTGACTACTGTGTTGATTTATGCCACCCCCTCTCCTCCCCCATAACTGTCAAGGGTGCTTCCTTGATCTCTCCAGAGACAATAATAGTGGCGGGGAATTTAATTTGGCATTGTTATGTGAGCAATGAAGATAGGGCATTGAAGAATGAACAGGTGGCAGGGGTTCTTCCAAAGTCAATCCATTGAAAGAGAGCGGGCTCCTGTGGGTTCGAAGATATCAAAATCACATATTTACCACGGTCCCGAAAGCAACAGAGCATAGGGATGCAGGCATCAAAATCAAAGAATATTGTGGACCGACAGGTTTCAACCTTGCTCTTGGAAAGAAATCCCCTGGCATGCTGACTTAAAAACATGCTGCTCAAGAACTGAGTGAACCTAGCACAGCTTTATGATACAGCAGAGAAATGAAGGTGGCTGTGTCTTAGGATTCCCTGTGGATAATAGTGAGAAGAAGAATCCTAGCCATTGTGTTCAAGCTAAAGTTCATACCAGCACTGATACAAGCAAAACATGAGACTGAACTGAAAGAATTGGAAATTAAACAGAAGAATCAGGCTTGACCCAAACCAGTGGTGGTCAAACATGAATTGAATATATCCTTGAAAAACAGGTACATGCATGCTGTGACAAGGGCGAATCAACTAAGACAAAAACAAAATGGTTAAAAAAAGTCTAGCATCCTGCATTGTGGCTATAGCAGGCAAATGTTATATTCCCACTTTAAAAGAGGAGAAGGGCATAGGGTTCTTAAGGAGGAGAGGATAAAAGAACGATCTAGGACTTTTACAGGCATTTGTAGTCTGAGAAACATCAAACTTTCTTAAGCTCAGTACCTATTATGAGATGTAACTCAATAAAATTCCTAATCACACGGGGAAGAAATTAGAGTTACTGGGAAGACAACATGGACAACAATTACGGCTTTAAAATCCCTGGCTGGATGAGTTTAGGTCTCAATGTTATAAAATGTTATATAACCTCAGGAATTATTTTTTCTACAGATGAGTCATTCTGATTAATATGGACATGCGGCTCATTTAATGTTTAGTGTTATAAGAGTGCTGCTATAAATTGAAGTTTTTTCCATCCCACCAAACTCATGGTTTCCCGGCCCCATTTAGAGGTGGGAGATCTGCAGGGTTTCTACCAACAGAACCTCAGCTGGCTCTGCCAATGGAAACCCTTAACACAGGAGACTGTCCACCACTGGGCCACCATGCCACAGTAAAAGTCACCTCTCACTATATAGGTCATTCAAAGTCACTGGAATTCCCTGCCCAGGGCTGTCTGCAAGTCAGGGTTATTAGGCTTTTGTATTACTGAAATAAAGTCTCACTTTGAAAGTCTGTTTTAATACAACTGAAATGTTTTCCAAGCAGGGTAAAAAACACCACATGGTGCTATTTGCCAAATTCTTTCACCCCTGCTTTCTACACCACACTGTTGGATGCAATGAAGGCATAGTACTTTTGGCAAGCAGGTGGGGTCTCTAATAATTTACAGGTTGCTCACCAAGTCTAAAGCACCCCACATAGTTATTTGTCTAGAGTGTTGCTCTGGGTATAGATGAGTTGCTCTCATACTTGATGAATCCCAAACAAGTGAAGTGATTGTAAGTTCCCTTCTGGACCAATGTTGGTTCTTCCTTTGTTCTGTATATTACCTTTGTTTGCTACAATATTATTTTAGAAATACACAGCACGTTATTTGTTATGTAGTTCTTTTTTTCGGGACTCATTCTCAACATTTCGTACAAGGTCGAACAACATGGTTCACTGTAATTATGTGATCAGTGAGCAATATCTCCTAATATTTTAGACCCAATTCAAAAGTACAGCTACTATTTTCCAATGTAGCATTTCTTATCATATAAACCAAGACTTGCCTTTTTGAAAACAGAGAGGAGGGTTCTTGCAGTGGGACAAGTCATGGAACCGACGTCCCAGCCTTACATAAACTTAGTTGACACTTATAATGTGGACCACCTAACTACAAAAAAAACAGGTATGGGGTCTGGTGCTAATCCCAGAGATCACTGATATAGCCCTGTGCTCATGTAGTGTGGGTAGGCTTTGACAGATATATAATTCACCATGCTAGGGCTTTCATTGTATACAGTTTGCTAATAATGGCGACTACTTTGTTTAGTTGTATATGTTTTCTAATTGCAGCACATTCGCTTCATCGTAGAGCACAATAGTTTTAATAAATATTGTAAACTTTCCTTGGTTCTTTATTTTGTTTATTATGGACATGCATGAGTAAGAAGTGAAAGGTGATGATCTGTTTTTACGGTACCCTTGGGGACTAGAGTATTGTGTTCTAGGTTGCCAAAATGACCCGCTACTCTGGAAAGCTTAGGAGTTCAGTTAAGGTTCTGTGAGCAAGCCACGAAATTGGGGCTGACAAGCACTGATGTGGCAGAGAGGCATAGTCCCTGCATTCTGAAATTCTAAACGACTTCCACCACAAGATCACCGACATTTACAGCAACTTCGACCCCCAACTCACTGACCTCAAGCACCTCTGCACTCAAACCGACGCCACTGATACCCCCAGCTCACCAACTGGAAGCAGCAATCAACCCACGACACTATCAGTATCATAAATGCTATCCACTCCTGAGTGGTCTAGGACCCTGCCTGCATAATATCTACAACCTAGGCAAGGAGGAAATCTGTAGCACCCTCAAAGAAATCCTCAGCACCTCCATTACATTCCCCGCCGTTCCCGACTCCTGGAAGCAAGCGAAGGTCAGGCACCTTTTGAAGAAACCCTCCATAACACAGATGCTCTTCCTGCCACCTTTCTCCTCAGTACCCAGAAAGATCATCTGCAGTGTCCCCTAGGGCTCCTCCCTTCGCCCCACCCTCTTCAACGCCTAGATGGCCCAATTTGCTGTCTTCGCCTGCATCCACGGAATCAGCATCATCTCATACGCTGATGACACACAGCTCATCCTATCCCTCACAGAAGACACTGACACCACCAGCGCTAACTTCCAAAACCCCATGTCCGAGATGTCTACCACCAATACCTTAATGGAATAAAGTAAGAGAAGATTTACAAGATGTGCAAGAAGATATAGAAAATATTGCAGGAGTAGGACGCCCTTATTTCATGCTTCCAGGGGAGTTGATAATAATGTGTTTCTGTGTCCAATGCATGTAATCATGTTAAACATGAAAGTACTCAAGGCAGCTGAATTATTCCTCACGTGAATACGGTGTAGGGAACAACCCCAAAGACATGGGCAGCTCTTCCACTAAGGCGGAGGGGCGACGCCCCACCGAGCAGATCAAAGAGGAAAAAATAAAATGAGAATAACTCATTGTTATTATCATTTTATTTTTCCCCTTGCTCAGCTGGGCAGGGACAGGACTGCACTGCTCACAGAGAAGGGGAGGAGTGTATTGCCCACTCCAAGTGCGCAGGAAACTTTGTCCGGCTGTCTCGGGCCGGTCAAACCGTTATGCGCACTTCGCATGTTTTCCACACAGGCTGCATTTCAGCCTGCATGGAGAACATGTCCAGCCTCCCATCCTGTGGCTGAGCACCAATCCACTATGCTCAGACCAATCACAACGTTGCATTGTGTTGTGATTGGCTATCAGGAGGCTGAGAGCCAGGTGCTTCCTGCCCTGGAAGCGACGAAGAGAGAGAGTAGGCGGCAGACAGCAGACAGGTAAGTGTTTCTTTTTCTTCATACCTCCCCCCAGTCCCCGTGACTGTCTTCTCTACTGCTGTTAAATACCAGCCACCACTGCCCAAAGAGGTCAATATAGGGATACGTTATTGGAAGATATTAATCTGGGGTACTATACACTGCAGATGCTCAATAATAAATGTTTGAAACAAAACTAAGTTAATAATTACAACCCAGTACAGTGGATGTAAGTGGTTGACATAACTTGACGTGATGTGTAGTATGTAAAGTGTGAACTTTAAAGAATATACACTAGATGGAAGGTTATACGCGGAACTGATGTTCCTTAGCATTTAATTGTACTCGGTGCAGTAGATAATGTAATACTAAAGGTTTGTCCTGTGTTTTCCCTTTCTTATCAGACAACACTGAAAGCCTGATGCTAATCCTTTTCGGTTATGTTCTGCCTGCTGTTGTTGCAGTCCTTCTCACGTCAGCTATAAGCTATGCTGCATACAAGTACATCCATGTTGATGAACCGAAAAGTCCTAAAAGTCTGGTAAGTTTTGTGGGATAATTCATCCTTTTTTTGTTTAATGAAGCAGCATTCGGGAATGAATATCAAGTGGGTGAAGGTTTGCAAACAGTTTTGTGAAAGCCAAGAATAAGACCCCATCAGGTGTGTAGCCAATTTCGACATGTTTTAGGAGTCAGAGCGCATGCACTAGGGCCTGGTTAACAGTGTCCCGGTGCACAGAGTAAAACAAACAGCTGCATGAGTCCAGAACAAATGAGAGTGAACATACAAAAGATAAGATAAGATTGTGTAGTCTTGAAGGGTAATGAAGTAAGCTTGCTTACTATTGGGGCTGGCACCCATGGCCAGACTGGGAACCAAAACCGGCCCTGGCAAACTGCTCGGCTGGCTTCCCCTCCAGTGGGAGGGGGTGCAGCCGAGCTTTTTTCTAGGGCAGGTTTAGGACGATTTTGTTACTGGGCCGTTATTCCTGGCCCCAGTAACAAAAACGTCCCCCCTGGGCCCCAAATCGGCCCCCAACCTGGCGGCCCACCGGGGAAATGCCAGGTGCCCGCTACGGCCACTCCATCCCTGCTGGCACCACAATCTCTCAAGCTTTTTGCAAGCTCTCTTCTGTTGGCCTAGTTTATCAGTGAACCAGGGCTCAGAGGACCTAGTCTGCACGTGAAACAACCTTTTCCTAGGAACTACAACATCTAAGGCTATGTTGGCCAATCTATTAATGGACTCGATCAACTCAGCAGTGTCAACCTTATTCAGGGGCGGCTCCTCCGCCGTGACAGAGGAGCTTCACCGCCAGCTAGCCTCAAAATTCGAAAAATAAAACAATAATAAAACATGTCTATTATCGTTTTATTTTTCTTCCATTGAATGAGGCTTGGGAGTGGGGCCATCGTGGGGTAAGGCAGGAGGGAGAGTGGTTAGCACTGTGATTCACTGCGCATGATGTTTTGGGCGACAAAAGCATCATGCGCAGTGAAGCTCTCTCCAACCCCACTTTCATTGCTGGGTTGAAGACAGCAGTCACAGGCTTCCAGTCTCCCTTGAAGCGCCAATCGGGGGCACTCAGGCCAATCCTGACTCTGCTCTCATCATGAGAGCAGCATCAGGATTGGTCACATGGGAGGCTGGAAGCCTATGCTGCAGGAGGAAGAAACAGAAGAGCAGTTTTTTGGCGGGTGCGATTCAGCGGGTACTTTTTTTTTTTAACGTTTTATTTTATTGCCTTCTTCATCTGTCGTACCAACCCCGCCCATCCACTTTGACGGCACACCAGTTCCTGCTGTTCAGGGGCTCAGAACTTAAGGCTAGATGTAGGTAAATTAGATTTACCGATTCTAAAATACTGAATTTTAACGATTCAGTATTTTAGAATCGGAAAATCTGATGTAGGTAATAATTCGGTATTTTTTACCGAATCGTTAAGATTCGGTATTTACCGATTCGGTAAATACCGAATCAGTATTTGCTATTGAATTCTATGGGCAATGAAGCCCATAGGATTAAATAGCAAATACCGATTCGGTATTTACCGAATCGGTAAAAATACCGAATTGCCAAGGGGGACAGGGTGTCACTTTGACACCCTGTTACACACCTGTTTCTGGCTTGTGTGGCTTGTGTGCCATGTGACACACATACATGCCCTTAGGGCATGTATGTGTGCCACATGGCACAGGTGTACATGCACAGAAGTGCATGTACACAGGAATTCGTTATTTACCATGCAGTTGTATTACATGGTAAATAACGAATTCTAAAGGCCCTGTAACACTGTTAGAAGTGCTACCTACATAGGAAAATACAGATTCGGTAATGTTACCGTTTTGGTAAAATTACTGTAGGATTTTCAATGCCCTACATACCAATGTCAAAATACCGGTCGGAAACGGCCGAAAATCTGTATTTTCGGCCGTTTCCGACCGGTATTTTGACACCTACATCGGGCCTTAAATGATTAAAGGATTAGTATTTAGAACTATCATAAATGACTCCTGCAACATTTTACAACAGGTTCGTGGCACCTATGATTGATTATTTTTTGGAGTCCTCTTATCTGCCCTACAATCAAGCAGCAATGTGAACAAGATCAAATAGTGATCATTCCATGGTAGGTGGAGTGTTTGGTTATGGAGAAATCTTAGAATTAGTGGAAAAAAATAAGATACAAAGTATGCACCTTGATATGGGTGGGACCTTGAATGAACTGTTTGAGACACAGAGAGGGACACAAATGGAGGAATTCTCTAAAACTGGTCTGAAAAGAGCTGTCCACATATAGGTTGAATGAGAACTGACAAAATCACTGAAAATAAAACAAATTAGCATTAAAATTGAGATCGGGTTGAGGAGGACTATATATTGTAATTCCGGTAAAGTAACAAGATGGAAAGCAACACTTTAAAACCATGCGACTCCACTGCATGAAAGTCATCTTGTTGCAGAGAGGGAATGGAGTAGAACCCTCTTCCTACCTTCCTTTCAAATTTAATTAACTCAAAACTGTTGGGCATGGCTAATGCGCTGGCAGTTTGGTCTGGACTGTTCCCATGGGGCACAGGGTCAAGACTGATTTGCATACGGCTGGGTCAAACTGGGGTGGCGTAGTGGGCAAAAGAACGATGGATTTAACCCAGATCTTTTGAGAGGAGGAGAATGTTTGCATTGTCAGCATTCCTTCCATCATTTGTTTGCTAATTCGCTGGCTATGCGGGAGGCCTCTTGAAGCCAAGTTTCATTTATAAAGAAAACAAATCCAAATCATAGTGAAAAATAAGGTCATATCCTTCTAAAAGAGTGTTTGGGTAAATCACATACATTAATAAGTCTGCAATGAGGCCAGAAAAGGGTCGTTGATGAAGTTGATATTGAATATGGATTTGGGTCGCAAGTTTGTGGCTTGGTACTACAGGTAAACGCGGGGAGGTGAATGTTGCCTTTAGGGACTCAATCTCAGAACTAGACATACCCGAGCATAACTTTCTGAGGGAGATTGGGCAGAATAACTGGGGCTGGTCACCGCACTGGCATCGAGCTGACAAATGCAGGTGGCCTTGCTTTTGGCGCAATAGAGGTGCATCTGCTGTGCAGACTCGCTCTACCCACTTTAAAATAGGTGGAGCCAATGCCTCTGCACATAATAGACCACCATAAGTCTAATGAATTGTCTAAGTGATTTTTGTCGTCACCCAACCCACCCCCAAGATGGCTATGGCACCAAGCAGAAAGCCCAACTAATGATGACAAAATAGTTCAATTCCATTAAAAACGTATTAATTTTAGCAGAAACAAACACCAAACAATGTGGCTCACAATATATCAGAGTGCCTATTTAGGAATGGCAGCACATTCACACTTTAGCCTTCTTTAAATAGGTGGAGCTTATGCCCCTGCGCACTGTACGCGACCAGAAGATTTGAGCATTGCCCAAAATATTTGAATCTCCTCCAAGATTCCTACCGCTTGTCAATGGCATCAAGCAGGAAACCCAAATGAATCTCAAAATTGTTGAAAAAGCTTCCACATAAAACAAAGAGCTACCCTAAACAGATGGCATCAATATGTATTCAGCTACTGTAAAACACTTATTTTAAAACCTTTAGCACAAAATACACCAAAGAGCGTGGCTCACAATATATCCACATGCTTGTTTAGAGATAGTGGTGCAGGATGCCCCCACCTGCTTTTAAATCGGTGGAGCCTCTTCACATAGTAGGCCGCAAGAAGACTGGAGCATTGCCTAAGAGATTTCATTACCGCCCAAGATGGCTTCCGCTTGTCAATGGCACTGAGCGGGAAGCCCAACTAAAAATCACAAAATTGTTGAAAACAATTTCCCATAAAACAAATAGCATCCAGGAACAGATGGTGTTATAACATTTGTTCGGTGGTAATAAAATACCTATTAAAAAAAATCAGCAGCAAAATACACATTTAACAGCAAAATGCAACATGGCTCTTAATAAATCCAAATCCATGCTTAGAAATTTTATTTACAGAGCACTATAATGCCACCATCATTGATGTAGCCAAGCAAGCATTGGCACATTTGATAGGTCTGGCCTTGGCAAACTGTGCAATGGTTCTTTTATATTGCAAGCATAGGCCACATAAGGACAAAAAATCTAAACGTGCCTGTCTCGTTCTTGCATTAAGAATTTGAAATTTGAAAAACACTCACTACTGAGGTTACTTTCCTAGTGATGTTTTGTTTCAGACAACAAGGCTTTCAGTGGCGCCATGCATGTTAGTATTGTTGTAATTTGTGAAGGAGATAAGTATAAATCACCATGTAACCAAGCGCTCAAATTACAGGCAGCTACAATGTTACTTAGCCCTGTATAATTCAGAAAAGGAGATGGAAAATAAATCACTGTCGAACTGGGCACCCAGAGTAAAGGTAAAATAAATAACTTGTGTTTAAATTTAATAAAGGATAAAAATAAAAAGCATACTTTAAACCAGCTTTGCCACTGAAGTGTATAGAGCTATTTTTAGGCTGACGTGATCAAGGTTCACAGGTTTTACAGAAACTCAGAGTGAGGGAGGGAGGCAATGGGTAAAGTGGGTGAGCTGACCCTTTTCCCTATGCTGTTTGCTGTGGTGAGCGGAATCAAAATGTGATTACCAGTTTAGCAGACCAAAGAATGGAGTCTTCTGACCAAATGCCCCCTACCTAGGTACATTGAGTATGATTTGTATGGAAAAACAATAGTCTGACAAGGCAGCTACAGCTATTTCAAAAGTCAGACCTAAAAGGTATTTGAGCCTGGACATCAGGAATATATTTGACCAATTCCTTGTACACTCCACTATTATTGTGAAGTAAAAATGCTTCATTAGGGACAGCCGTCATCACACATACATGTCAATTGTATAAATCTTGTCTGTGTCTTTAATCAGGGGAAGAAGGTATTCTCTGTGTTCAAAAGTTCAGGAAGCTTATCAATGGCAGTAATGCCTTATGCATTTTTGCAGCTAAATTATGGGAGTACCTACCATTAGACTTGGCATCAGTAAGCTGATTTCATTCATTAAGGGACTAAGAACCTGGCTACATGAGAAGTGGAATACCGTTGATTTGCTTGTGACGTTTTGTTTTTCATCCCGGTTGCTTTTCTTAGGAACCCAAGGTGGATTTGTAGATCTTACATCCACAATGGTTGTGGAGTTGATATTTTGTTTTATTTTTTTGGTATAGTGTTCAGTGCTTAATTTGAGCCAGTGGTTGCCATTGCGGGTCACCAGGACTTCTTTTTGGGGACCTGCACTTATGTTTCCCCTATTAGATATTTACTGAGTGCAAGAGAGGTAAAACACATAGATCTCAAAGAAAGAGGAAGAAAAAGACGTCAAAAACCATCACAAACAGAAAGTGGGGGGCCTGGAAATGCAAGAAAAAGGGCGAGGGAGTGTCTAGTAGTGGATTAAAGACTACCAACCTTGGTATTCGGTGCGCCGACATGTAATTGCTTCAACCATGAACATCTGAGCGAAGCTAAGAGCACCGGCACTCTTTCTTCCACAAATGAAGCATTAATTAGTGTTTATTCAATGCACTTTCCACAAAGATTTTTAACACTTGTACATCTCTCAATATTGTACATAAAAAAGTTGGTAGGAGTACAAGTTTTGGGTGTTGGAGATGGTGTAACATGTGCAGTTGTGGATGTACTGTTGTTCTGAAAGACTCCCAATCCAAGAGCAATATTTCATTCAAAATGGAACAATGTTTAGATACAGGTTTTATTCAAGGGACATAAGTAACAGCCTTTCCTTATTTTCCAAAATTCTACAGGATAATTATCAGTACCTGTAAGCATTTGCTCTTTCAAGAAACAATCTGAAAGAATAGAAGGATGATGGGTGAGGAAAGAACCCATATATGGAGAAAGGGACCATGAAATAAAATGATTTGTGTATTGAATTGACGCGATGAGCCAAATACAAGATTTTAGTGCAGTGAATTAGGCAGAAATGTGACTCTGAATCTGAACAGTAAATAAAGTTTCAGAACCCATTTGGGAGGGGCTGCAGAGCAGGCAGGGGCTACTGGGACACATTTGTTGAGGATGTGGCCATTTGCCTCTAAGCGCCGGGGCCTTTCTTACTATGGGTTTTCAGACTGGGCTAAGTGCAACCACTTCAGCATTTGACTCTCAGTCATTGCAATGGTGAGAGCTCACAGGCTTCACATGTATGTTAGTGTTGGGGAACCACAGAATGAGATCTCAAAAGACACCAAGAACATGGCTGTCCAGCCCAGTACTTCATTTAGCAAAAATAAAATACTTTATTACACAATAAGGTGCAATACACACATTAACAGAAAATGTATCAACTACCCGATAAACCGGTGAAATGCTAATGCAGCTAGACTTATCCCACCCTCATCACTCTATCCCCCCTCAGCACCTCTTGTATCCCAGAGCCTTTCAGGTGCAGAAAACAGTGCAGGTTTAGTGCTTCCACTGTATTCGTTTTAGTATTTCAGGGCAATATTAATGTTCAGTCTCTCACGCTGTGGTAGGCCTCACGTAGGCCTCCCACTCTAAGTCCATGTTCACTGAAGTCTTGAAGGCTGCAGTCGAGACACTGCCATACAAGCCACACAACAGTGTCCCAAACAAAGAGATGCCTGTCTTCAGTAGCTGTTCCTTTTACGGGAATGACAGCATCAGCTGTAGGTGGGAAGTGCAGTTGCAACATGTCTACTCCCTCCAGACTGGTAAGTCTTCTTAATAGTCTCTGAGCCTCCCTGAGTTAGGGCAGTGCATGTAGTCCTCCTTCCAGATACAGATAGTGGTGTGGCAACATAGTAACTTTTAAGAGCAATGGCTGGCCCACCAACACACCTGATGTACAGTTTTTATCAGTAGAGAAGTGGAAGCACTGGGTTGTGGGACATTTTGCTATTCCCCTGAAATTGCAGAACGTTCCATCACAGAAATGTTCAGTTTAGAACCCAATTGTAATATTTTCAGGGCATTCTGGGTTAAAAAAAGCGATGCCATCTTCACAAGCCACAAAACCCAGCACTCCCTCTGGTGAGTAGTTTTCAAAATTGTTTTCTGGGTGTAAGAAATTGGGTTATTTGTTAAAGGGGTGATGACCCACCTTAAGTAATAAACACAATCCTTATCAGTATGAGCCACTCAAGTCACTAAATAACCAGAGCTCAACCAACTGGTAACTATGGCATAGATCAGACAGGCTAAGCTTAGAAGCAATGTATAAAGTATTTGTTCAGTACCAAATTAGTAATAAAATCAAAACACAGGAAAAATCACAAACCAATTTAGAAACATAGAGTACATTTTAATAAATGTAATAAATTCAGTGACACCAAAACAACAAAAAGCTAATAAGTGGAACCGGAGATATGAATTTATGAAGTTTTAAATAAAGACAGTGCCAAAAAGCCAGGACCTGCAATGGAGCATGGGATGGATACAGGGACCCGGCTTGACCAGGTTGGAAGTTTTACCTTGGCCCTTAGGCTAAAAATGGAAGTCTAAAATCTCCAGCAGCGCAAGGCAGTAGGCTGTACCTAAGGAGGACTTCACAAGGTTGCATAGCCGTTGGATGAGGTCCCATTTTGGTAAGAAGGTTCCAAGAGGGACAAATTCGAATTTTTCACCCAAGAAATGTCTCTCACAAGCTGAATACTGTAGGTGCCTTTGCCCCGTCAAGATTTCTACATTCACTTTTTTAGAGCTTGAATTCCTGCAGTGGGGAAAGGCTGGAAGCAGTAGCATAAGATGACTCCAAGACACTGTTTATCTTCTCTGCAAAGCCCTGTTGAAATATATATGCTGCTGAGGAAAAAGCTCCGAGCGGGAGACACCTGAATCTTCAGCCCTTGGTCAGATTGGCTTGGCAGGTTTGTCCCAGTTTTCCACAGGTCTTTGGAGACCTTGGGGCAGATGTATCAAAACACCTATTTGCGATTCTCAAATAGCGATTTTTTGAGAATCGCTATTTGAGAATTGCAAAATGGTATGTATATAAAAATTCTATATTTTTTTTGCGATTTCTTAAAATTCCTTAATTGCGAGTAGCAAATTTCTAATTGCAATTAAGGAATAATTTCCCATTCATTTCCATGAGCCAGGAGACCCATAGGAAGGAATGTGAAGTTATTCTCAATTTGCGATTCGCAATTTGCTAATCGCAAATTGAGAATAATTTCAAGGGTTCAAAGGGTGTCTGAAGGACACCCTGCTGCACCCCTGAAATGTACATGTGTGCGCATATGGCGGACATACATGCCCTAAGGGTATATATGAGTGCCACATGGTACCTTTACAAATGCCAAAAAGTGCATTTGTAAAAAATTTCGCAAATTACCACCAACTTCAAGTTGGTGGTAATTTGCGATTTCTTAGTGTAAATTCGCAAAACTTAATTGGTTATTACATAGCATTTAAGGAATCGCAATTTGCGATTCCTTAAATGCTTACGCAATATTAAGGAATCGCAAAATTTGTGATTCCTTAATATTGCGATGCGTTTTAGTTGATGTATTCCATTTTCGGATTTTTTTGTCGCAAATGCTGCTTTTTACCTATTTGCAGCGTTTGCGACAAAAAAATTGTTTGATACATATGCCCCTAAATGTTTCTGAATCCAGGATTTCAGTGATGGTAGGAGAGGTCCACACAGACTCAGCCAAGGGTTCTTGGACCTCCGAAACTGTACTTCGGTGTCAGGACTCACTTACGAACAGTAGTGTCCAGGGCAGGGCCAGTTGGAAATGGTCCACGTAAATCTTCAGGAGAGTCTTCATGTAGCTTTGATAAGTCAGACATATACACCTTGGAGTCCACCTCTTTGCCCTGGGTAAAAGGGAGAGAGCAGGAATTTAAAGGTTTTTTTTGGGTCTCAGACAGCAGGTTCACTCCTCTTCTGATTTTCCTTAGTTTCAGTAGTGTTCTGAGGAGGATAATGATGATGCCACATTTATACCTGGCACTATCTACTGAGTAGGGTGACCCCTGCCTCTTCAGGAAACATCCTTTACGACGCAACTTTTAGCACGCAGTACCTTTTCAACGCAGGTTTTTCAACGCAAGTCATTACAACGACTTGCGCTGGGGGGCGCTCTAGGATAGGTAATAGTTTAATTTACTATCCAACACCTTCCCTACTATCCACGGGGACTGGAGTTGGAATACTAAATTAAACTATTCACTATCCAGCACCCCCCAAAGCAAGTCGTTGTAACGACTTGCGTTGAAAAACCTGCATTGTAAAGGCATGCGTGGTAAAAGCATGCGTTGTAACAATGTACATCCGCCTCTTCCCTAGCCAATGGGATAAAAGTTCACAGTGATAACCCTAACTATACTTGCAGCATTTGCTGTGTGTTCCACTGCAAGCAATCCAACAGTGCCCCTCTCTGCCTTAATCCAAGATAGTGGAACCCTTTTCCCCTTGTGCAAAGACGTGTGCCCACCCCAGAGGCATCACCACCCCCTTTTGTACCGCTTTTGGCCGCCATAAGTGTGGCAGGGTATGCTCAGACGTGAGTCCTTTGCTCACTTTGCCACTGGATTCAAGCAAGCTGGGCTGAAGACGGCTGGAATGCCAGAAACCGGTCCTCGGAAGCTTGTTTCCGGTCCAGGGAAGACATGGCTTGGCAGTTTGGGCTGGACCGTTCCCATGAGGCGCAGGGTCAGATTGATTTGCATATAGCCATGTCTGAACTGGGGTGGCAGAGTGGGCTAAAGAACGGTGATGGATTAAACCCAGATCTTTTGACTGGGTGTGAGTGTTTTATTGATTCAGATGCTCCGTCCATCACCACCCCCTTTTGTACCACCCCAGAGGCATGGCCAGGGGCGTGAGTAACCCCTCCTCTATAATCACTTCAAATCAGTTCTAGGGGCAGCTCCCTCCCCACTGGGATTAAAGCAACCTGTGAGGACATCTTTAATATTAGATCGAAATATATCCTACTTTTTAATAACATGAACCCTGTCTGATGGGCCAACTTTGGCATAACTTATTAATATTTGAACGGAAAAGTGTAGACCTGCAAAAAGGGTTTATTTGGACAGGTCAAATTGCTGAAGCGGATGTTTGCACTGCCAGTATATTGGGTGACAAAATAGGTGACAAAATAGGTGTTGCAGTCCACTAGTGGCATTTACCTTACAGGCCCTGGGTACACTTTGTGGCAATTCCTATGGACTTTAGGGAAGTGAAATATGCCAAGTAGGTTCATGCTACACACAGTTGTGCCATTTTAATGGGGAGTGCAGCATTGTCTGATATTTGCTATTATCTATTACATTTCTTTGTATTTTCGGCTTCTGTAAGTCAGTGTCCCCAATAGCACCTTTTCAAAAAACTTACTCTGAATTTCCTGGCATTATGGGTAATCTAGAACTTGGATTGGTTCAAATGATTACCTAACCTTAAACTCAGATTCTTGTGGATATTTCAAAATAAATACTTCTTTTCACCTCCACTTTATATTAATTACAATGTTAACCATCAAGTAATGCATGTTCTGTACTTAATAAAACTATATAAACCACAACTCCACTGTTGGCTGTGGGTATCATGTGATTTTTAACAAATTAGAAGCATTAAAAATGTATGCAACTGGAATGGGGCTATTCACAAATGTAAACTTACATGTGAGCAGATCTACACATGTAACTTTACTCTTACACTCTGTTGTAAGTGTACCACTTTTGGCTCTGCACCATTTATGTGTGTGTATTTACTACGGAGACACCCAATACGGCTTTAGGGCAGGGAGGTCCACTAGCGATCAGTGTTTGAATTTGTATATGCTGACTGCCAAGTACACCATAGCTAGTGATGAATCCATTTACATGGGTTTTATGGACTTGGCAGCAGCATTTGACCACGTGAACAGGGAAAAACTGTGGGGCATGATGCTCAGCTTGGGGATAGAGAGCGGCCTAATTAAGATCTTGAAAGAACTGCATAGTGATACTACTGCCAAGGTCCGCTTCAATAGGGAGGGGGGGCTGACTAGTTCCTTTCCTTGCAAGAGTGGAGTCCGCCAAGGCTGCATTCTTGCTCCCTTTTTGTTTTCCCTTTATGTCAACAACCTAGAGCAGTTTCTGCTAGGATTGAAGGCAGATTGTCCAAGGGTGGGGTCGCGGCATATTCCCGTTCTGCTTTATGCAGATGATGCGGTTTTGATCGCACGCACACCGAGGAGCCTTCAAACCCTGATTGACGGATTTGTAAGCTTTATGGGCGCCCTGGATCTCTCTGCAAATCTCAGTAAATGTTATGTGCTCCTGGCAGGGAAAAAAAATGCCTCTAAATTTACCTACAAAATAGGGAGCCATACATTGGAAGAGGATAAAACATTTCCTTACCTTGGTGTTACATTTGATGGTGCCTTGCGGTTTGATACCTTGGTGGAGGAACGCTGCGGTAAAATGGTATCATCTAACGGGGCAATTGCTAGTTATGGCAGGAGGCTAGGAAGATGGTCCCCGGAACAGGTGTTAAACCTGTATAGCTCTGTATCATGCTCCAAGGTAATCTATGGGGCAGAGGTATGGGGCTTTGTTAATACCACTAGCATACAAAGAGAAGAAAACAAATACCTGAAGTCAGTTCTGAGGGCCCCACAATGTACTGCTGGTTCGATTGCCCACAGTGAGTTAGGGAGACCATACATAGAAGATCTGATAAAGTTGAGGCCTATTATAGCCTGGCTAAAAATTTGGTTGAACCCGGAGGCGTCACTAAGTAGAGAAATTTTATCAGATTGTCTAAAGAGGGACAAATGTATGCGGATCCCTTGGCTGCTTTATGTAAAGAATAACTTAGAGGAGCTAGGCCTTGGGAACCTCTTCTTTCACCCTGCATCGATTGTAGCCCAGGACAAACAGCAAGTGGGGAGAATATTCCTGGAACAGAAAACCATGTGCAGAGAGGTGGCGGAAGGCTGTAAAAAGACTGTGAGGGCCCATCGCCAAGTAAAAAGTGTTCAAGGCATGGAGCCGTATTTGTTTCTCATGCACAATGCCCAGGATAGGTTCCTGATGTGCCGATTTAGACTTAACTTACTCCCATTCATGTTGGCATCACCAGCGGGGTTTGTCACAACAATAGACCAGAAGGGGCCCTGCGGCTGCGACAACAGGTCTCCGCAGGATTCCCTTCATCTGGTCTTACTTTGCCCTCTCTACTCTATGCCCCGGCGAAAATACCTTGTAAATATCCTGAAAAAAGCTAATTTGGTCCACGCAAGGGAGGCATTACTTTTCTTACAGAAAGCCGAGGACCCTTTGACACTGTGTAGCATCATGAATTTTATTAAAGTTGCCTTAAGATTAAGACTCACTAGAGGTGTAGATTGAAACCTTTTATTCTCTTTTTTAATGTTAAACAAGGCCATACTGCTGTAGCTATGTCTGTAAATTTATTGCACAAAGAATTCTGAAATGTTTAATGCTTTTTTATTGTGTAAATATGAATGTGCTTTTATGGTGTTTTTTAATCACCGAATAAAGATTCTTTGAATTGAAATACTACGGAGTGTAGACATATATGTCTCCATCCCTTGAATTGAGAGGGTGGAGTCTAATTTCTGAGTGCAAAGTCACTAATAGAAAGTTTCACACATAGGCACCAGGACAGAAATCTCCCTTCAGTAAAGTATATGGAAAATGTAAAAAGTATATTAAACGTTTTCCAAAATTTGAAAAAATGTTTTACTGTTAAATATTCATGGTAAATAATTATATTTACTTTTAATGTAGAAACATATAAACATGTTACAGATTGAAAACATAATCTTAAATTAAAATTTAAATTATTTTAAATATATTAAATAAAAATAAAAATATTTTTGACGTATACATTAAAAAATTCCTAAGTAAAATAAAAATATATATGTCATAAAAATCAAAAAGTGATGTGTATAATTAATTAAAAGGAATGTAATGTGTTTAAAAGAAAATAAGTTGCACTGAAATTTTAATTTAAAAACAGTTAATAAAATGTTTAAAATTAAACCATGTTTTATTTACAGACGTTTGCAATTAATAAAAAGTATTTACGTTTTTAAATAGTTGAATTATTTTAATTTATTTTAACATTTTCTATGGGGTTTATTATCAGTCCCTAACACCATTATTTTCGATATTATGTCATTTATGACTGTTTTGGGTCATTTTTGGCTGTAGCACCTACAGAACATCAGCTTTTGAATAGCAACAGACTTACCTACTCTTTTGTGGGTGAGAGCAAGCCACATTTTGGGACTAAATGAAGATGTATAAATTAGATAGACATTATACAACTAACTTGGATCCTAAAACATGTGTTATGAAACACAATAGCATTATGAGAGGTACCTCGATCAAACATTTTCGTATTATATAAGAAACCTATTTAAAACATTGTTTGGCAACTCTCACCCTTTCAGAATGTCAGTCTTAGATGGACCCCAAGTATCTCTATTTTATGTTATTGTTTTTGGCCTCATTGGGGATGAGATCTGCTTTCTCTTTACCAATCTATCCTATTCAAAAGTGATGCAAAAAAGTACAAAATGTTATTTTTATTATTTACTTTCCAGCGCAAAGCTTGTTTTGCGCTTGAAAGTTGTCTAAAAATAACACAAAGCAGCACAAAGGGAACCCTTCCAGTACAAAATCTATGCTAGGCTCGTACATACACACCCTGGCACTATGGCTCAAAGGTGTGTATGTGGTGCTTTGCATCAAAATTCTGCGCCGGTGCCATGGAGAGGTGAGGAGAGACCCATATCTCTGTAGATATGGTGTTTTCCTGCTCTCTTCTTCTCATGCAGCACAGCGTAGCATTTTTAGCTGCTGCCCTGCATTGTGTGAGAAATTAACCAATCTGGCCCTTAGTGTGCCATTTTGCGAAGCTAATTATAGTATGAGAGCAAAGAATCGAAGGTCATAAACTCTAAGGTGAAAAACCGCACAATTGTTTCCTGTTTTGCCTATTTTTTATTTTACATTTTGGAAAGTCCTTCCATTTCATTACCTTTGCCACCATGAGGTGTGCAGCAGTAGGAGTCATGGAGGAGTAATACAACATGGGCTCACCTGTGTAGATCTCTTATCCCATAAAAAGTGTGGTGTCCTGCCACCCACCCTACCAACATCTGCCCATGAGTGATAACAGCATCAAACTGTAAACATACGTTTAAGGTGCACTAAACACAAGAATCATAATGTTTTGGAAATCCAAGGGGTACTATACCCAAATGATACATTAAAAATTTTGTGCATGTTGAAACATCACTTAAAAAGCAATGCATACTAAACTAATGAAAACCAAATCTCTGAAATGTAATATCCTGAATAAAGCCCGATTGTCCTTTTTGTATATATATAAATTTATTCAAAAAACGTGCACTACAAATCCCATAATGCCCATCATGGCAGAGATGGGTATATAAAGCGAAATCAAAGAAGGACTAACCATGAAGAAAGCCGTGTGAGAGCTGTCATTGTTGTAGGGCTGGGACATCACAATTAGGACGATCACTCACATGGTCTAATGGTACGCGGGCGATGCTCTGGTGTATCTGAGTCAACTAGAATACTCTGATCCTATTATGCTGGCTCTCCAAGCTTAACGTGAACTGGGTTAAGTCTAACCTGTTTCCATTGGGTGGAATGGGGGAGGTTCTTTTATAGGGACTACCGTTGGTGAGACTCTCTTGGGAGACCTCTAATGTTGGGTATCTTCGGATGAGGATGACGAGGAACCTGAGATATTGATTCCCTCAATATTGGCAGGGTGCTGGAAGGTCTAAAACACTCTGTGAGATTCTAGAACACTCTCCGGTTGTCCTTGATGGGCAGGCTAGCATTGGAAAAGATGAGTATCTTACTGTGCTGCCTTTATATCTTCCAGGGGGCTATGTATTATATCCCTACAAAATATTTTTCTGAACTGGATAGATTGATTGTGGAACTGCTTCGAGCCTCAGGGAGAAAGAGGGTAGGCTGGCTATGCTCAAGGGGACCTGGAAGCAGTGGGAATTGGATATTGCATGTGTGTAGCTCTATTATCTGGCTGCTCAATTGCAGCATTGAGATCACTGGTTCGATGAGGTGGACTATTGGGATAAAAAGTTGTAGGAGGGCACCTTGCAGAGGTTCCACTACCAGAGCTCCTTATGTTTGGTGCTGGAGTTCCAAGCTCAGTCTCATACATGACCTGGCAGTTGTGTCGCACCTGGGATAGGGATGCACCAGCCATGTTATGTTATGCTATGTTAATCCATTTCATAGAGTGCACAGCTGCCCAGCCTGGGAACCCCAGCACTGACCGGAGAATAAGCAACGAACTGTCTAAAAGGTTTTTAACAGAAAAGTTATCTGAAAATATGGGTTTTTATTAGCTTACTAAAGCTTAACAGATTGTTATTTAACCTGAGCTGGACAGGAAGAGATTTCCATAATTTGACAGTGAGGTAAGCAAATGAGCCACCTCCCCAGCTCGCTCTCTTTATTCCAGGGACAGCAAGGAGGGAGAGGTCATTCGACCTTAGTGCTCTGGGGATTGTATGTCCAGTAGTGAAGTGCTGCAGGACATGTGGAACAGGTGAATATTTTGACCTGTGGGCAATGCATAGGGTCTTAAATTCTATTAGTTTATTGATAGGTAACCAGTGCAATTGCACCTGAGCCGTGCATGCTCAATTCATCTTGGGCAAACCCAAAAGGGCTTGTGCTGCAGCATTTTGAGTGACCTGCAATTTTTTTGCTATATTAGCTGGGCTGCCCAAGTACAGGAAGTTGCCGTAGTCGAGGCATGAGAGGATCAGGCCTTGGACCATCATCCTCCAACACTCCATAGGAAGCCACTTGAGCGTTTTTCCAAGGGATTTTAGAAGGCCAAAACAAGTACCAGTCACTTTCTTTGCCTGGGAGATCATGGTCAAATCGTTGTCCAAGGTAACACCAAGGCTCTTAACATCAGATTGAGGGGTGGGGGACTCAACCAGACAAAGGGGGCATATAAGTTCTTCCCACAGCGATGGGTTGTTGCTCATACCATCACCTCTGTTTTGTCTCCATTCAGCTTAAGGGAAGTTGCCGCCATCCAGCTGGCCACCTGTTCTAAGCATGTATTACATTTCTTAGAGGTGCATATGGTGTCAGGTGACATGGAGATGAAAATCTGAGTGTTGTCTGTGTAGGATACTATAGTAAAACCATGGGCACAGATGATGTCTGAAAGAGGTCTAACATATATGTTGAAGAGTCTAAAGCTCAAGGAGAAGCCCTGCGTCACTCTACATTCTAACTTATGGGCATCCGAAAAGAAGGGTCCTTCTCTAATTTGGAAGCTTCTGCTGGTTTAAAATGCAGTTAGCCATTTTAATGCTGTCCCTGTAATCCCTATTGCTTTCATCCTGTCACTCAAGACTGAGTGAGAGGCGGTGTTGAAAGCTACACTCAAATAAAGAAGAGTGAGTTCAGCTGACCCGCCTCAGTCTAAGGGAATTCTCAAGTGTTTATTGGCCAACAGAAGAGCTGTCTAGATGCTACAACCAGGGCTGAAACCAATTTGTGAGTAATGCAGCAGGTTATTGATATCCAAAAAGTTTAAGAGAAACCATTTAGTAGTTTCTATAAGATTTTACTTATGCCTGGCAGCAATGAGATAGGCCTGTAGTTTCCCTGCCTATCAAGGTCTGGGGAGGCCTCCATTAGCCGGATGATAGCGTGCTTCCATGTGTCAGGGACACATCCATCCTCCAGAGGTGTTGTATACGGCCATTAAGGCAGATGATATAACCTCCCCTCCATTTATCAGGATGTTTATTGGGGCCTCTGGAAACTGCCCTTTTGTGTTGATTTTGCGCGAACAGTGTTCGTCAACCAGTGTCATGCTGGGAGTTGTGAAACCCTGCAAGATCTATATCCCAATGATAAATTTGTTACATTGGTCGATGCTATGGAAGCCAATAACTTGGGGCCAGGGCAAGTTTTACAGTTTGCCAAGACTGCAGCTACAGTAAGAGGAATCTGGTTAACATTTCTGGATGCACCCGAGGAGTCCCACACTCTTGTGTCATAGCTCAATATAGCTAGGGGGCGCAAGTTGATATCCCATCTTTGCAGGGCACTGCGGAAGGACTTCCCATCCTGCACCCTAACAATTCAGGGTAGAAAGCAGGATATACTGGGTGACCCACTTACAGATAAGGAGTGGGAAGGTATATATGAGGGGGTGAAGAGGACCTCCACCAATACACAATTAAAAAAAATTCAATAAAATGTACCCCTCCAGTAGTACATATCCCTAACAACATTGCAGTCTATTTATCTTGAGAGTGTATTTTCCTGTCTGTGCTGTTTTTCATCTGGAGCAGAATTCTTGCTCATGCTGTCGGGGTGCTCCAGACTAGACACGGATTGGCAAGACTGAGTACAGCTATGGGATGGGATATCCGCAGATGTATTAAACAGAACTTGCTAGGTATGATTCCAGTACGAAAGAAGAAACATTTGAAAATTCATATTGCTGGAACTAGTGATTGCTGAGCATAGGGTGGTGATCCAATGGATCTCCCTTAGCCATACCTTGGTGGACAATTGGATGAGAGACATGACAGAGTGGAAAGTGGAGGAAGAAAGTCACATGCGGATATCTTGTAGTGACAATAAATTAGAGGATAATTTACTGGCATGGGCGGCGAGGCTCACTTAGGTCCTCGAGTTGCCATAGGCTAGACCACCGTGAGAAATACTTGGCACATTGGATGAGTAGTACAGAGGTGATACATGGAATGCCAGGTGGGATGGGAACATGTGGAGGGGGAAAGGAGAATTGACGATACAGAGTGTATCTGGAGCACCATGAGCCTCTGGTGCCCACACCATAAGCAAGCACTCTAGACAGCTCTCCTTCGAGGACTTTAGTGAATGTCCTATATATTGTCCCATGCGAATGTTACAGTGATGCACAGTGGGTGGGGGTGAGGGTATGTTAATGTGATATGAAAGATGCTATAACTTTGTGTTCCTGAGTATAACAAATGGCAATAAAAATGTATACTTAAAAAAAATAACAAGTATATCTGACCTGCAAAGGCCCGTATCTGGGGGGGGTAATGTGATAAGTGGGACAGAGGAAGTGAGTGCTTCCCCTTATGACGTCACAGCTGTGAAAACAACTTTTGTTACCCACAGCTGAGATTTAATAGCCTTAGAAACCAGATTCAGAATGTGGTAATCACTCTACTGTTACTCAATGAGAGACATGCACAACAAAATGATTATCTTTGTTAAAGCTCAAAAGTCTCATTCCTTCTTCAATGAAAACTACTGTTGAGTTCATTACAATAATTTTTTGAGTAATCTATTAAATGAAATCTGTTTTATGTATAAAGGTATTGAATAGTACATGAACTTTACTAATGCTAAACAGTTTTCTAAGTGATGTTTTAAATAAATGCTATTTCTAGAGGATATATTTTATGGAACGTGTTTTATATCTGAAAACTCATTTGATGTTGGTTGACTCGCCACATCATTCTTGGATTAATTTGTAAAGGAAGCTCAAGTCTGGACCTTACCGGTGAGTGACCATAGAAATAAAATTAAATGACAGTTCAAATGTTGATCCGTTGGAACTTGTCTTTACATGCAGAAACTAATTTTGTCAATAACTCACTTTTCAGCAACAGCTTCAAATCGAAAGTTGTCGTGAGAAATTCCTCACTCCTGAGATCAACAACTTCATCAGTATCATTGTGATGAGTGACTCGCACCCACCCTGGAAAAATCTGGATTGGGCCATAACTCAAAACGGAAGCACAGTTGGAAAAATTATTGAAGAGTTAATACCACAAGTGCAGCATTCAGGTTATTTACTTCAGTCCTCAGAATTGCCATCTGAGCTGCACGACGGCCCATCATACAACCGACAGCAGCCATGTCTAGGCCCTTCCTCTGGGTGTGATCCCGAATCTCAAAGTACTTTGTCAAGTGAAGCATATGGGCTTGTTTTGCGTGCATCAAACTCTGCTCCAGCGCAAGAACAGAATTATCGGATCCAGAATGGCATGTGTCCAGCTGACATTGCCTACAGGTCACAGGTTAGTACAAACCTTCCAGGTGAAAGGACGCATGAGTTGGACAGTCTACAGCAGACCACAATGCAGTTAGGAGTATCACCAGTGATGACCAATGTGGATCCGAGTATAAACAATTTCTTACAAACACAAAATGAAGCAAAGGCAGATGAAGGAGCATGTAATACTATTGTATTAGACTGGGATCGCAGAACTGGCCGGCTTAATATTCCCAGTCTCTATGATCTTGATATTGAACCTGATGAAGAAGAAGGACAAATGTGTGGTGAGTGTGACCAACATCCAGGGGATGGACTTTTGTCAAAAGTGTATGTGAAGCAGACATCACAGGAATCCACAGAAGAAGAGGACTTGTGTCTCTTGCAGTTCAGCGGAAAATGGGATTTGCACATACAAATGTAACTTCAGAGATTTCCGGTTCTCTAGCTAGACATTCCTGGAATTCGCCACCCTGGACCTCATGCCAATGCTGCTGCCCCTTGCTACTTTAGAATTTGACAGTTTGTTTATTTTTTTTCTCTTGGTGTGTCTGTCACTGCTCTGCAGTGATGCCTGTCACACATGTCCTTGTGTTCGAATTTCCTTTTGTGTAATAGTGCAATATGATCATCTTGAGCTCTGTCCTGCACGGCACCACAAACTCTTGCACAGATGCCCTAAAAACGTTCCTCACATTTTCTTTTTTCGTTTTTTCTGTGGTCGCGTTATTTTATGTTCATTGAAAAAAAGCCATCCGAGGTTGACTACACCTTAAGATCTTATCTTTTTCTGTGTAACTGCATAGTAATTGTGGGTGGAAGCCTGATTTACTTTATTACAAACCTTTCTAAATCAGATGGACCTTCCTCCAAGCTTTTCTTTCGACGAACCTTCTTCCAAGCTTTTCTTTCACTTGGTGCTTGATTCTCTGCCATTGAGCTATTTTTCATTTATTTATCCAGTGTTTGGTGTTTGGCACCTTACCTTTATATCTGAATTATCATTTAACCGTGAAAACTGTCATATATATATTATTTGTACATTTTGAACTGCTTCAAAGTGTGATATATGGATTTCTTCTTCTCTTTTAGAAAGAGGCTTCCATAATATGAATGAATGAATGAAATAATGTATAGAGCGTGCAATACCCTAGGGTGGCTTATCGCTACACAGACTGTAATAAGGAGACCCCCTGCCAGATGGACACATCTGGCAAGCACATTCATCTATTGAGTAAACAGCCAGGTCTTCAGTTGTTTTCTTTCTTCATTAATTATTGTTCCTCTGCTCTTGTTGATTTCCTTTCTTATTTCCCCACTTTTAAACTGTCTATTGCTTTGTTAATATTGTTCTCTTTTGCCTTTCTAATGTCCCCTCCACGTCTACTAAACCTAGGCCTTCTTTTTTTGTTGTGCACAAAATTAATAAAGATGGAGCATCTCTGTATGCATTTAAGCATACTCCATCACAACAGTGACAGAGTGCTTACCGCCAACATTATAGCCCCTGACAAATTTAAATGTGGGCAGACCACAGTTTGACCACGGCGGAGACTACTTGGTCTTCACCATAGCCAAACTGCTCCGATGGATTAGATGATGTCGACGAAGTGGCTATATGTACATCTGCCCAACTAGGATAGGCGGACATATACCTGCCCGTCACTGCCAGGCAAACCATAGCAGTAAGGGGCAGTAATAAATAAAGAATAATGACTCCCATGACGAGTGTGGCAATTTTATCTTTTGTTTTGCAATACCTCTGTCCGCAAAAATATACATTGGCCCCTCAGTTTGTGACTCTTTACTTTCCCTCTCCCTCCCTAGTCTTTCTCGCTGGCTCACTTATACTCACATTCTCCATTCTCTCTTCCCCTCTCCTTTAGTCCTATCCTGGATTTAGCTCTTTACTTACTCTTGTTTGTCCATAAAGTGTGGTGGTCAGCTTACGTGATTACGTTTAAAACCTTTAAAACACATTAAATGCTAAGGTTTTGCATATATTTCATAGCGTTTTGTTATTTGAGCATGTTCTCATTTTAACTTCTTTAACTTATTAATTTTTACACGTTATGCTTGTAAAACTGCAGCCAATTTTACCATAAGATGGTAATAATACTATGACTAAATGTTTGTATTTTTGCACCTATTCCCAAAAATGCCAAAATATGAAAATACTTTTTTCAATAACGTTTTTGAAAAACAGATGTTTCTTCCCTTACTGTATAAAACACCATTGATGGTTGTTTTAAAAAAATATATATATTTCGAAAGTGCTTTTTACTACTGAGTGATACATTTTATAACAGATGGCTTCTCAATGTGTATGATACTCACATACCCCACATTATTTAGCGAAAGTGTAGGGAATAAAAAGAGAGCTGTGCGCATCGACGTCTATTCACCGAAATGCCTGGGGTAGCGAAAGTGACATCACGCGCCCTTTGACCTCCACTTTCACTCACACACACATACTTACACACAAATTCACACATATACACTCTCCCACATAAACACACTCTCACCCAAGAAGCACGCACCCTACATTTAAAAGCATTTTTTACTCACCTCAGCTGCCATTGAAGGCCATTTTCTATCCTATTGTCCTCCATTTTCATTTATTCACTATTAGTGCAATAGAAAATTGACGGAAAATAAAGAGAGTGGAACCCCAGCTGCCAAGGCGTTTCTGGCACTAAATCTGCCACCTCTGAGGCAAGGGGTCACAAAGCCGGTCCTAGTGGTAGCAAAGGGCAAGCCATGCCTGCCACAGCGCTGGGATGCCCCCTGGTAGCCATGCGCTATACAAGAGCCTTTTGCATTCCATTCCATAGGTCGCATCTGCGTCCCCTGGTAACCCCTAAACGATGTCCATGACTGTGCAGTTATGAAATATACACTAAGAGATTAATGTAGAAGTGGGTAGTAATGAAACATCTACCAGATACCTTTGGCTATCTTTCTGCCACATGCAAAAACAACAGTTGATGGACAGAATGCAGAACAATGTCATACATTCACCCCAGTGCAGAGATCTGGGCCTCAATCCATCGTTTTTTTTGCACTCCACACCACCCCAGTTCAGACATGGCTATATGCAAATCAGCCTTGACCCTGTGCCTCATGGGAACAGTCCAGCCGAACTGCCAAGCCATGTCTTTCCTGAACCGGAATCAAGCATCCTAGGACCAGTGTCTGGCTATCAGCCGTCTTCAGCGAGGATAGCTTGACTCCAGTGGTGTGGAGAGCATGGGATTCACGTCTGAGCATACCCATCCCACTCGGGTGACAAATGCAAAAACAACAGTTGATGGACAGAATGTAGAACAATGTCTTACATTCACCCCAGTACAGAGATCTGGGCATAAATCCATCGCTTTTTTGCACTCCACACCACTCCAGTTCAGACATGGCTATATGCAAATCAGCCTTGACCCTGTGCCTATCTTTCTGCCACCTCTTTGATCTGCTGCCCCATTTAGTCGGAGGGCAACCCTGGTAGAAAATTTTACATTTGGCAGGCCAGCTACTTTTACTATGGTGGAGGTGCTGCTTCTGCCACAAAAACAAAAGGCAGCCAGGCTGCCATAATGGAATTGGTCACTTGTCTAGGTATGCACAATGCTTACTGTAAATTGTTTGAATGTTTAGCTGTACCCTATCTTTATATGTAAGTAAAATGTAAGTGTAATTGTTTACATTTTTACATTTATGTAAGTGAATAACTTTGCTTTTGACACTGGGAATGCTTCAGTGACACAGTCTGTTTGTGATGTGTGCGTAGTCATAAATGAGCCATAGTCATAAATGGGCCTTAGGAAGAAAGTGTTCAAAAATGTCAAAACCAAGAAAAAATATCAAAAATGGTCGAGGAATTTTGAGTAAAGGTGCAATGGTACCTCCTGTAAACAGTAATATTCGGCCAGGTTGTTTGAGAGCAACTTTGGGAACATTAATGCTAGTAAAGTCCTGAGCACAATCAGTTGCAAGGAACTACTTAGCATTGTACAGTCTTTACTGCTGTGGAATCTGCATGTGGCTCAAAATAAGTAACCCACAGCAAATGCAATTGTTATAACACCAAGGCCCAGATTTATTAAAAACCATGCAAAACATGCCTAGCAGCCAAAAATGCTGTGTTGCGTGAGAAAAAGAGAGCAGGAGAGCACTATATGTACAGAAAGATGGCCCTCTCCTTCCCTCTCCCTAGTGCTAGCGCTGAAATGTGCTGCTGTGTGAGCACACCTTTGCACCGTAGTACAAGGGTGTATGTGTGAGTCTGGCATAGGTTTTGTACTGAAAGAATACCCTTCCAGTACAAAATAATATGCTTGGACTAACGTTAAACTTTTCCCATTTTGTATGTGTGCTGTACAGTGTAAACCACATAGAGAGTTGGAAAAGAAAGGAGAGATAAAAGCATTTCTCAGTTAGAGCGCCGATTTGAAATGGGTACTATTTTTGGCTGCAAAACCATGTCTACTTTTTTAACAGAAAGAGTTTTGGGTTGCATGGGAACGCCAATGCTAGTGGTGTAGCTGGGGAGGGCGGTGGGGGCAGACCGCCACAGGTGGCATGAGTTTTGGGGGTGGGGTCAGCCACTCCTCCCCCGCTCTTACCTGCGTCAAAAGAATGGCCTGCGCCCCCTTAACCCCCCTTCCGCTTTTACCAGCGGCCGACGCGGGTGGCAAACGCAGGGGCCAACGCGGGGGGCCCAAGGCCTAGCAACGCCACTGGCCAATGCACCACCCATGGAACGCCCATGGAACTTGGTGTTAAGTAGGGCGAAGCAGGGCTATGTGCTGCTTTGAGTTACTTTCAAGTGATTTTCCAGCGCAAACCGAGCTGTGCACTGGAAAGGAAAACTGGTATAAATGATTTTGCATAGATTTGCGTCACTTTTGTGATGGACACAGCGCAAAACAGTAGTAAGTATACCCCCAAGTGTTATATGTTCTCTGTGTTACCTTTCTCCATCTTCTGGACTGCCAACTTCAACAGGACTCGTGAGTTCATTCAACTTCGGCAGTCATCTAAATGTATATAATATTCACTCTGGAAACTCTCATGTAATAACAACATGCCACGCAGTGTAAATAAGAAAAAGTATGTATTAAATGGCCACCCTGTAGTAGGACTCACTGTATTGGTTAAGCTTGACAGCTTCCACAGAGGTTACTGTTACTAACTACTGTAGTGCCCCCAGATATACCATCTTACAGCATTCTAGTCACCTCATAAACCGAGGGCACTTACACATACCAAGATGGTACAGTCTATTACGGAAAGTCTCATAGATTATCACCGACGAGAAAAATTACCTGCAGTGTACATTTCCGTTTTTAAACATTTTTATTTAGGAGCATAAGAATTTGGTACAGTGAAGAAAAACAGATATTCCTTTGGAACAAATCAATTAATTTCACGAAAGAAGGCAACGTGCAAAAGCTTTCACTTGCATAAATTACACAACTTTGGTCTTCCTGTGCTTCTTCAGGCAGTTACTCATGAAAACTTGAAAAGAGACTTTAAATGGTTGCCCCAACAGTAAATACCATAGTAGCATAAATTTCAAGTGAGCACCATATCAAATGAGTGGGTTGAAATAAGTTATAGAATTGGGAAAAGGGAAAACCGCAGTCCATTACTTCTGTCTTTTATGTCATTTTTTTCATATTCCACAGAAGGTAATTTCACGCACACAGAAATATACCGAGATATTGAAAAATCTACTAACTGGTCACTAGTGTTATCATGCAGATATGCCCTTCTCGTAATGCCTTAGGAGCTGACACAGAATACGAAAATGTGATTTAACTAAATTTACATTGAAAACCCTAGTTATAACAACACCATCCATCATTTTCCAGGTTTCTCCCAATAAATAAAACTAGAGTAACATAACCATTTTGTTGTTAAAGGCATAGATAGATAGATAGATAGATAGATAGATAGATAGATAGATAGATAGATAGATAGATAGATAGATAGATAGATAGATAGATAGATAGATAGATAGATAGATAGATAGATAGATAGATAGATAGATAGATAGATAGACAGACAGACAGATAGTTAGTTTAAGGGTCTTTTTCCCAAAGCCACAATTTTCTTCAAGCTCATCTTTCTGCCTGTTCTTGGAGCACTTTTTGTCTCCCTGGCCACCATTACCAGCATGTAGAATTGTACCTCCTCCACCAAATCTTTGCTTGAATGTTCTCAACCTATGAAATCATGAACTTTCTTGGTTTACCCATTACTGGGACACTGATGAAAGTCTTTCAGGGGCACCTTTAGCCTGGTGCCTTTTATTAAGGCTGTGTGAGTCATGAGCCCATCTTTGGACCTGTAGAGTGGGTCTGGCTCTGTCTCTGTGAAAATACCAAAAAAATGGATGTTAGATTGTTGATAACAAAACTAATGTCTGAATTCATATTTTAGCCTAAATATTGTTTGCAAAAATATCACTGGATTGGGTGTAGATTTTTCTATCATTAATATTTTTGTAAACAATAATTAGGAGGTAATATTTTGTTAAGATGATAGGTCATGATATTCTGGTACCATAGCATTCAAACGTTTGATACTTTACACAATAATGATCACTGTTCTAGTTAGTATTATACTTCTTTATCACCATCCTTGCAGTCTTTACATCTGTCCTTCTAATATTCTTATTAGAGCACACAACCCCCCCCATCTGCCCTTGTCCTTGTCCTGCTCCTCCTGTACCTACTACAGCATTGAAAATTGAATGATTACCTGTTCCCCTCTCTGAACACTTCCCTTGCCCCATTTATTTATATTTGTACATGCAATGCTCGCTGTCTTTGTAATATAGCTGTGTTTTATTCATATTCAGAAAAAGTACACCTTTTGCCCTTTCATCCTTCTCCTGCCTTCTTCCATACACTTAGCTGTCCCCATACAAAAAAGTGGTTGCCCTGTTAGCTGAGTCACCCACAGATTTGGCATGTAAAACAAGCAACTAACATGCAAAAATATAACGACTCCTCAGAATTGTAAAAGAGTGTTTTTTCTAGCATACCAGAGTTTCACTTCAGTATATTCGATTATATTACCGTAGCCCTGACAACAGTACCACTCATAAACCGCTAATCAAACCAGTTGTCATGCAAACCCTAGAAGTGGCCTAAGTTGATATTATAAATATAGCAACATTATAATCTATTAAGCCATGTGAAAGAGAGGTTTTTGTACAGAACCCTTCTTGAACGTCAAGGTGCTCTCAAGTGTGATGATGAAGGAAATGGTAGACTCTGTGAAAGACACAATTTGGTCAAGCAGGAAAGCCAGGGTTTACCCCAGGTTTCCTGGATTCACGTTGTGCAATTCAGCAACTGTATATGGGTTTCTCGCTCCTCTTTTTCATCAAAAATAAGTGCTAGTGTCCAGATGTTTTCTCAGGAGAGAGTGGAGAAGGGGTGTAGGGGAGGTTTGGTACTGACCCATTCTGCAGGGTTATCCCCAAACCTTTTACCTTCCTCCGGCTATTTTTCTGACCTTTTTGTTGGCTTTATGATTGTGGGAACTTTACCACTGCTAACCAGTGCTTAAGTGCATATGATCTATCCTCTAAACATGGTATGATTGGTTTACAACTGATTGGTGTATTTGATTTACTTATAAGTCCCTTGTAAAACGGTATACCATATACCAAGGGCCTGTAAATTAAATGCTACAAGAGGGCTTGCAGCATTGATTGTGCCACCCAGAGAAGTAGCCTTTCTAATGTTTCTCAGGCCTACCATCGCAGGTTGGTGTGTGCAGTTTACTGCCACTTCAACTTGGCATTTAAAACTACTTGCCAAGCCTTAAACTTCCCTTTTATTACGCATAGGTCACCCCTAAGATAGGCCCTAGGTAGCCCTAAACAGAGTGCTGTGAAAGTAAAAGGTAGGGCATGTACCTTTAGGTTTTGCATGTCCTGGAAGTGACAAACAGCCAATTTCCTTTTTCTTACTGTAAACCCTACTCCTCTGATAGGCTAGCATTGAGAATTCCCTTATATACTTTAAAAGTGGTAACTTCTGATCAGAAAAGAGTTCCATTGCCATGTTTGATATGTTTAGAATGGTGGTGATAAATCCTACTTACTGGATTTCACAATGCTATTTTAGAAATGCTAGAAGTGGACATTTCTCTGTATTTATAGCTCTTTGTGCTTGGCAGCCTTTCTCCAATACACATCTGGGCTGAGTGGAAGCCGCACTTTGTGCATTCTTTCCAGGTAGCCACAACATAGGAAGGGCTGGGTGTGACATGGGATATATCTGCATTAATCTGCATTCTGATAGTCCTTCTGGGCAGGGAGAGGGAGAGGTGGTTCACACTTACATCTGAGTAGGTTGTTTCCTGCCCTCACCCAAAGGGCTGATTTACCTCCTACAGATAGTCTGAAACCAGGGTGGAGTTAAAAGGGTTCCTTGTGCACTTGTGAGAGTTCTTTTGAAGTCACCCCCTACAACAAAGACATTTTAGGTATAAGTACTGGGGCTCTGATCTCATATCTTTAGACACTGCATGGGACTTGTAAAAAGACACTGCTGGCTCTACATCTGCACGTTTCTAGGAGGACTGCTGTGCTGCCAGGAGAAACTGCCATTCCTGCTAACTGCTTTCCCTTGTTGGCTGGGCTATAGGAGGGTCAGCTACTCTGCAATTTGCCTGAATGTGCTGGTCTGCCACTTGTTACCTGCTTTAGGTCCCAAGTGTTCTCCAACAGCTTCTTGGCTTGCCCCCTGTTTTTCAGAGTCTCAGGGAACAAAAGACTGCATCATTGTTATTGCCTTGGGACTCTGAGTCCCGCAATTAGAAAAACCGCCAATCCCACCGGCGCTTCAGCCCTCTTGATTACCGTGGTTCAAGCTGATTCCCACCATGTGGGGGAGAATGTCGGATTGCCCCCACTGCAGAGCTTACCCCAACTCCACACTCTCCAAGGATCGAGAGTAGTCATAGCACCTAGGGAAACCCGGGCTTCATGAGCCAGAAGGTTTCCCAGCAAAGCGGAGAATTCAGCCAACATCACGCTGTGGGTGAGACCCATACAACAGAGGGAGATTGTTGTGCCAACATATCAGCAGATTCTACACTGTACGTCAGCATTACCAGCTTGCCTGTGCCCTGAGAAGGAGTACCGCAGATGGACACACCTCCGACTAGAGCAGTGCATCATCTACCTGCCTTCCTGCAGGAAGAGCCCTTTGACGTAGGCCGTAGCAAGGTAAGAGAGGTACTGTCCTGTTGAAACAGGACCTGTGTGGCCCCATCAGCTGACCTGTGTGCTCACAGGCGGCTGAGAATCTTTCTTTTCACCATTCCCAGAAGACCAAAAGGATCCAGTTGGTCAAGTGTTATTTTAGGTCTCTATACCTAAGTGATTGGGAGGGCTGCAATAACACGGTATCCCATTGGGTGTAGTGCATTGGTGCTCCCACGTCAAGAAATGTCATCTGTTTTCTGGTAAACCTACTGCAACTAACATAAAAACAGCTACTGTTTTTTGGAGCATTGTGATTACTTGTATGCCTTCACTGTGATGCTTGACAATTACATAACTTGAAAGGTAGCCATATGATTGAGGTGGTTTTGTTCCTAAATGTATCAGATAAACCTGCTTTATTTTTATAACCCTGTGTGCAGTCTATTTTTGGTTGTATTAATTGTGTTACTGTGTGTGGGTTGCACAGATGCTTTACACATTGCCTCTGCTGATAAGCCTGCTTTCTTTGAGCCAAGCTACCAGAAGCTGGGCACAAGTTATCTTTGGTGTGTATCTGAGTTACCCTGACTAGAGTGGTGGGTACTGTCTGGCTTGGGTGCCTACCTTATCCAAACAGAAACCCAAATTCTAACAGGGCTTTGCCTTCCTCTCTTCATTTCAATCACTTCATACTCCCAAACTTCTCTGATAGCTGTCCTCCTGGCTCTACATTCGGCCTGCCTAGACAGCAGCACACATCTCATCCAGGATTACATACTACAGTCCTTTTTAGGTCTCGGCCCGTAGGCTGCGCTTGCGCAATCTCACTCCGAGATTTAATGTTTCTTAGTATGGGGGCTTGAACCCACCCCTCTTCTCCATTGGCTGGCTTCCTAAACGGAGGCCAGCCATTGGAGAAAAGGGGCTTCACTCCGTTCAAGCCCCGTCTTTTTCGGATTCGGGGGAGTGTTTTTGCACTTTTTAACTCTGTGACGTCATCCGTCACTCAACAGCAAAAACCACGCCCTCGAAAGCAAAAATGTCGGCGCTTTTCTGACGCCATTTCTGCCCGACCGCCCGCAAGAAGTCAAGAAGCTGCCGAGTCCTCCGGTGAGTGCTTGCTGTCCTGCCCCCTCGTTGCTTGTGCTTGCTGTCCTGCCCCCTCGTTGCTCGTGGTTGCTGTCCTGCCCCCCCCTCGTTGCTTGTGCGTGCTGTCCTGCCCCCCCTCATTGCTGGTGCTTGCTCTTCTGCCCCCCTTGTTGCTTGTGCTTGCTGTCTTGCCCCCTCGTTGCTTGTGCTTGCTGTCCTGGCCCATCGTTGCTCATGCTTGCTATCCTGCCCCCCCTCGCTGCTCGTGCTTGCTGTCCTGCCCCCCCTCGTTGCTTGTGCTTGCTGTCCTGCTTCCCTCGTTGCTTGTGCTTGCTCTCCTGCCCCCCCTCGTTGCTTGTGCTTGCTGTCCTGCCCCCCTTCATTGCTCGTGCTTGCTGTCCTGCCCCCCCACGTTGCTCGTGCCTGCTGTCCTGCCCCCCTCGTTGCTCATGCTTGCTGTCCTGCCCCTCATTGTTGGTGCTTACTCTCCTGCCCCCCCTCGTTGCTTGTGCTTGCTCTCCTGTCTCCCCTCATTGCTTGTGCTTGCTCTCCTGCCCTCCCTCGTTGCTTGTTCTTGGTCTCCTGCCCCCTCGTTGCTTGTGCTTGCTGTCATGCCCCCCTTGTTGCTTGTGCTTGCTGTCCTTTCCCCCCTTATTGCTTGTGCTTGCTGTCCTTCCCCCCTCGTTGCTCGTGCTTGCTCTCCTGCCCCCCTCGTTGCTTGTGCTTGCTGTCCTGCCTCCCTTGTTGCTTGTGCTTGCTCTCCTGCCCCCCTCATTGCTTGTGGTTGCTGTCTTGCCCCCTCGTTGCTTGTGCTTGCTGTCCTGCCCCCTTGTTGCTTGTGCTTGCTCTTCTGCCCACCCTCATAGCTTGTGCTTGCTGTCCTGCCCCCTCGTTGCTCGTGCTTGCTCTCCTGTCCCCTCGTTGCTTGTGCTTGCTCTCCTGCCCCCTCGTTGCTTGTGCTTGCTCTCCTGCCCCCTCGTTGCTTGCGCTTGCTGTCCTGCCCCCTCATTGCTTATGCTTGCTACCCTGCCGCCCCCTCGCTGATTGTGCTTGCTCTCCTGCCCCCCCTCGTTGCTTGTGCTTGCTGTCCTGCCCCCCCCCTCGCTGGTTGTGCTTGCTCTCCTGCCCCCCCTCGTTGCTTGTGCTTGCTATCCTGCCGCCTTGTGCTTGCTGTCCTGCCCCCTCATTGCTTGTGCTTACTGTGTTACCCCCTCGTTGCTTGTGCTTGCTGTCCTGCCCCCCCTCGTTGCTTGTGCTTGCTGTCCTGCCCCCTCGTTGCTTGTGCTTACTCTCCTGCCCCCCTCGTTGCTTGTGCTTGCTCTCCTGCCCCCCCTCGTTGCTTGTGCTTGCTCTCCTGCCCCTCATTGTTCGTGCTTACTTTCCTGCCCCCCCTCGTTGCTTGTGCTTGCTCTCCTGTCTCCCCTCATTGCTTGTGCTTGCTCTCCTGCCCCCCTCGTTGCTTGTGCTTGGTCTCCTGCCCCCTCGTTGCTTGTGCTTGCTGTCATGCCCCCCTTGTTGCTTGTGCTTGCTGTCCTTTCCCCCCTTGTTGCTTGTGCTTGCTGTCCTTCCCCCCTCGTTGCTCGTGCTTGCTGTACTGCCCCCCTCGTTGCTTGTGCTTGCTGTCCTGCCCCCTTGTTGCTTGTGCTTGCTCTCCTGCCCCCCTCGTTGCTTGTGCTTGCTGTCTTGCCCCCTCGTTGCTTGTGCTTGCTGTCCTGCCCCCTCGTTGCATGTGCTTGCTCTCCTGCCCACCCTCATTTCTTGTGCTTGCTGTCCTGCCCCCTCGTTGCTCGTGCTTGCTCTCCTGTCCCCTCGTTGCTTGTGCTTGCTCTCCTGCCCCCTCGTTGATTGTGCTTGCTCTCCTGCCCCCTTGTTGCTTGCGCTTGCTGTCCTGCCCCCTCGTTGCTTATGCTTGCTCCCATGCCCCCCCCTCGCTGGTTGTGCTTGCTCTCCTGCCCCCCCCCCTCGTTACTTGTGCTTGCTGTCCTGCCCCCCCTCGCTGGTTGTGCTTGCTCTCCTGCCCCCCCTCGTTACTTGTGCTTGCTGTCCTGCCACCTCGTGCTTGCTGTCCTGCCCCCTCATTGCTTGTGCTTGCTGTGTTGCCCCCTCGTTGCTTGTGCTTGCTGTCCTGCCCCCCCTCGTTGCTTGTGCTTGCTGTCCTCACCCCTCGTTGCTCGTGCTTGCTGTCCTGCCTCCCCTCGTTGCTCGTGCTTGCTGTCCTGCCCCCTCGTTGCTTGTGCTTACTCTCCTGCCCCCCTCGTTGCTTGTGCTTGCTCTCCTGCCCCTCCTCATAGCTTGTGCTTGCTCTCTTGCCCCCCCTCATCGCTTGTGCTTGCTGTCCTACCCCCTTATTGCTCGTGCTTGCTGTCCTGCCCCCCCTTGTTGCTTGTGCTTGCTGTCCTGCCCCCTCGTTGCTTGTGCTTTCTCTCCTGCCCCCCCTTGTTGCTTGTGCTTGCTCTCCTGCCCCCCCTTGTTGCTTGTGATTGCTCTCTTGCCCCCCTCATTGCTTGTGCTTGCTGTCCTGCCCCCTCGTTGCTTTATGCTTGCTGTCCTGCCCCCTCGTTGCTTGTGCTTGCTCTCCTGCCCCCTCGTTGCTTGTGCTTGCTGTCCTGCCCCCTTGTTGCTTGTGCTTTCTGTCCTGCCCCCTCGTTGCTTGTGCTTGCTGTCCTGCCCCCTTGTTGCTCGTTCTTGCTCTCCTGCCCCCCTCGTTGCTTGTGCTTGCTCTCCTGCCCCCCTTGTTGTTTGTGCTTGCTCTCATGCCCCCCTCCTTGCTTGTGCTTGCTGTCTTGCCCCCTTGTTGCTTGTGCTTGCTGTCCTGCCCCCTTGTTGCCTTTGCTTGCTCTCCTGCCCCCCTTGTTGCTTGTGCTTGCTGTTCTGCCCCCTCGTTGCTCGTGCTTGCTCTCCTGTCCCCTCGTTGCTCGTGCTTGCTGTCCTGCCTCCCCTCGTTGCTTGTGCTTGCTGTCCTGCCCCCTCGTTGCTTGTGCTTACTCTCCTGCCCCCCTCGTTGCTTGTGCTTGCTCTCCTGCCCCCCCTCATTGTTCGTGCTTACTCTCCTGCCCCCCCTCGTTGCTTGTGCTTGCTCTCCTGTCTCCCCTCATTGCTTGTGCTTGCTCTCCTGCCCCCCCTTGTTGCTTGTGCTTGGTCTCCTGCCCCCTCATCGCTTGTGCTTGCTGTCCTACCCCCTTATTGCTCGTGTTTGCTGTCCTGCCCCCCCTTGTTGCTTGTGCTTGCTGTCCTGCCCCCTCGTTGCTTGTGCTTGCTCTCCTGCCCCCCTCGTTGCTTGTGCTTGCTCTCCTGCCCCCCCTTGTTGCTTGCGATTGCTCTCTTGCCCCCCTCATTGCTTGTGCTTGCTGTCCTGCCCCCTCGTTGCTTGTGCTTGCTGTCCTGCCCCCTCGTTGCTTTGCTTGCTCTCCTGCCCCCTCGTTGCTTGTGCTTGCTGTCCTGCCCCCTTTTTGCTTGTGCTTTCTGTCCTACCCCCTCGTTGCTTGTGCTTGCTGTCCTGCCCCCTTGTTGCTCGTGCTTGCTCTCCTGCCCCCCCTTGTTGTTTGTGCTTGCTCTCCTGCCCCCCTCGTTGCTTGTGCTTGCTGTCTTGCCCCCTTGTTGCTTGTGCTTGCTGTCCTGCCCCCTCGTTGCCTTTGCTTGCTCTCCTGCCCCCCTCGTTGCTTGTGCTTGCTGTTCTGCCCCCTCGTTGCTCGTGCTTTCTCTCCTGCCCCCTCGTTGCTTGTGCTTGCTCTCCTGCCCCCTCGTTGCTTGTGCTTGCTCCCCTGCCCCCTCCTTGGTTGTACTTTCTCTCCTGCCCCCCCCTCGCTGGTTTTGCTTGCTCTCCTGCCCCCCCCTTGTTGCGTGTGCTTGCTCTCCTGCCCCCCCTTTGCTTATGCTTGCTGTCCTGCCCCCCTCGTTGCTTGTGCTTGCTGTCCTGCCCCCTCGTTGCTTGTGCTTGCTCTCCTGCCCCCTCGTTGCTTGTGCTTGCTGTCCTGCCCCCTCGTTGCTTGGGCTTGCTCGCCTGCCCCCTCATTGCTTGTGCTTGCTCTTCTGCCCCTCCCTCGCTGGTTGTGCTTGTTCTCCTCCCCCCCCTCGTTGCTTGTGCTTGCTGTCCTGCCACCTCGTGCTTGCTGGCCTGCCCCCTCGTTTCTTGTGCTTGCTGTCCTGCCCCCTCGTTGCTTGTGCTTGCTCTCCTGCCCCCCTCGTTGCTTGTGCTTGCTCTCCTGCCCCCCCTTGTTGCTTGCGATTGCTCTCTTGCCCCCCTCATTGCTTGTGCTTGCTGTCCTGCCCCCTCGTTGCTTGTGCTTGCTGTCCTGCCCCCTCGTTGCTTTGCTTGCTCTCCTGCCCCCTCGTTGCTTGTGCTTGCTGTCCTGCCCCCTTTTTGCTTGTGCTTTCTGTCCTGCCCCCTAGTTGCTTGTGCTTGCTGTCCTACCCCCTCGTTTGTTTTGCTTGCTCTCCTGCCCTGCTATTGGCATTGTAAATGACAATGCAATTTATTTATGTTTTAAAAAAAAACCATAAATAAAAATAATGTCATGAGCAATGCCAATAACTCTAACTTTAAGAATGCCAAGACCATTGCATTGTAAATGCTTGTTATTTCCTTTATGGTCCGTGGAAATAGGAGAAGGGCTATCATTTCATTTCAAAAATCTTTATTTCGATCACAGATCATAAAAGATACAGAACAATATGTACAATTAAAAGTTATTAAACACGGTGTGATCCAACTTTAAGAAAATTAGTTTAAATATTGAGTAAAACAGGGGAAAGGAACCGCTGAAAGTGTCCATTATACCAGTGTTTTCATCATTCGGCTTCGGGTGAACCACAGCGAAGTTAAAAATTTTGAAAGTGCAAAAACTACAGGAGGAGAGAGGTCTGATTTTAAGACTCTATATGCGGTTTGGTAAGATCTAAATCCCAAGTTCCTAAGCATCGGAACTAACCAATATTTCCTGCTCCGCTCGTAGCCCTTGCAGAAGAAGACCGCGTGCATGTCGTCCTCCTTCGGGTGTGCACACATTGGGCAAGATGGTACGGTGGAGCATGATGTCCAGGACGCTGTAAACGAAGCCAGAGGAAGGCATCCATAGCGCCATTGTAAAAACAATTTCCTTGTTAGTGCAGGGGCAATATCATCTAATGTTTTTTCGAGGGAATAGGTGTCTTTCATTTTCAGGAATAAACTTGTCAGGGACCCCTCTCGAGTGTCATTAGAGGCTCTAGTGAGCATCATGGCATAGTAGGCACTCGCGAGTACCTTTTTTGGGATCTTGGTACATGAGTTAGAAGGATCGGTCCATAGTTCCGGGAAGCCCATTTCCTCGAGATTTCCCTTGACATAAGTCAGCCAAGGAATCCTCTTTATATTCCGCAGTTCCAGAAATTCCTGTAGTTCCTCTCTATAAGTAACCAGGTCTGGGCTGCACCACAAACGCCTCCAAAATTTCAGGGGTTTGAGTCCTAACTCTTCTGATATGGGTTTAATTCCTAGGTCTAATCTAAGTGGTAGTAATGGGGTGCTCTGGGGGAGGGCAGCTACCTGTCTCAAAAATTTATTCTCAGTGGACTGTAGCTTAAAATGCTGAGTGTAACCCCACAACTCACCCCCATATGTAACCCCTGCCCTGGCTTGTGTTTTGTATATGTGAATAATTGGGGTAAGTGGTCGATAACTTGATTTATTTGCCAGGCGCAAAGTGCCACCCGCCAACTGTGCCAGTTTGATGGTCACTTTGGCCTGGTGCGACGTCCAAGTTAAGTGTTCGTTTATAGTAATCCCCAGGTATTCAATATTATGCACTCGTTCTAATTGAACCGTGCCTAGCTTAGGGGGGGCTCTATTTCGGGAGTTGGGATTTAGAATCATGAATTTAGTTTTTTGGGGATTAACTTCCAGTCCCCGGTCAGAGCAGAAGTCTAGGAAGCCATCCAAGATGCGTTGGATCCCCATCGGGGATTTAGACAGCAACAGGGTGTCATCTGCAAACATAATTGCAGGCACCCTGTTGCCAGTCAACTTTGGGGCGTCAGAATTGGCGATCCTGTTTAGGTGGGCAACAACCCCGTTCACAAAGATACAAAACAGGGTTGGTGCGAGCACACAACCCTGTCTTACACCTCTGCGAACGGGGAACCTTTCGGTTAGTTTGCCACCTTTGCCACACCTTACGCGGGCGTAGTTGTTGCAATGGAGCCTCATCAGGATCGCCAAAATATCTGCGGGGACATTCAGGTCTTCCATGACTCTCCACAACCTTGCTCTGGGCACCAAATCGAAGGCGGCGCGTAAGTCTACAAAGATGGTGTACAGACTGCCGCCCTCGATTACCGCTGTTCTCCAATAGAGCAGGTGTAGCCTGAATATTTGATCTGTAGTGGATACACCCTCCCGGAATCCTGCCTGGTATGGGGACAGGATATCCATTTCTTGAATCCACGCTTGCAAGCGATTTAAGATCAGTCTGCCAAAAAGTTTTTGGGATATGTCAATCAGACTGATAGGTCGATAGTTGGATGGGAGCAGGGGGGATCCCTTTTTATAAATTGGGACTACCTCTGCTCCCCGCCAAGTATCGGGCACAGTCATTCCCCCCTGGATGGCATTAAATATTAGTGTGAGGTACGGTGCCCAGATCCCTGGTTCCTGTTTGAACAGGTCCCCCGATAGAAGGGCTATCAATACAACACATGCTAAACTATAACTGTATGGGCTAGCTCCTATTTTCGTGGGCCATGGTGGAAATAAATAAAGGACTGCTTAGCTGTCTCCGCTGCTCTGTGAATTAAGGCAGCTGCAGACATGGGTCGGAACAGTTTGAATGGCAAAAAGTCCAGGTATGGTGAAATACGGTCGGGTTGTGCAAACCAACAATAATTGGTATATATTAAGCAGTGATGTTAAATCAAGTTGACACAAGAAGTATTTCTAGGGAAAATCACAAAGTTAAGAAAAATCAGGGCTCTCTAATTAAATGTTGATTTTACCTGTTCTCTTACCTAACCAAGAAACTACTTTCAGATGATTTCACAAGAGACTCAATACCTTCAGTGGGAGCAATTATGCACATTAACAAAGCTAAGGTCTGGGAGAGACCACGGACTGCCAATGACACTGTAGTGTTGCTGGCAGTGGGTTGTACCACTGCAGCACATGGTAGGGTGTTAAAATATCGATTACAAAAATATAGCTGACATAAATATAGTTGTAAAAATATTGTTTACAAAAATATCGACACCCTATACTTAAACAGGTAAGTACATAAATATCGGCTCCAAAATATCGTTGTAATTAATATAGATGTAAAAAATATCGACTTTTTAAATTAATTAAAATTACATTAAATAATAAATAAATATAAGTACTATTAACAAAATACATTACATTACTTTTATTTTTTAACTATTTAAAACTAATTAACTACACTTTTTCATTATAAACTTAATAAATGTGGACATATACATATATTTAACACATTACTTTATATAACAACAATAATACATACATATAATTAAAATATACAATATATTATTAGTTAAAACATTTGATAGCGTAGGAGTAAAAATTACTATTCCCACTCCAGAAGGTGCAACAGTAGGGAAAGCGTTGGATAGCGTAGGGGTAAAAATTACTATTCCCACTCCAGAGGGTGCAACAGTAGGGAAAGCGTTGGATAGCGTAGGGGTAAAAATTACTATTCCCACTCCAGAGGGTGCAACAGTAGGGAAAACGTTGGATAGCGTAGGGGTAAAAATTACTATTCCCACTCCAGAGGGTGCAACAGTAGGGAAAGCGTTGGATAGCGTAGGGGTAAAAATTACTAATCCCACTCCAGAGGGTGCAACAGTAGGGAAAGCGTTGGATAGCGTAGGGGTAAAAATTACTATTCCCACTCCAGGGGGTGTAACAGTAGGGAAAGCGTTGGATAGGGTAGGGGTAAAAATTACTATTCCCACTCCAGAGGGTGCAACAGTAGGGAAAGCGTTGGATAGCGTAGGGGTAAAAATTACTATTCCCACTCCAGGGGGTGCAACAGTAGGGAAAGCGTTGGTTAGCGTAGGAGTAAAAATTACTATTCCCACTCCAGGGGGTGCTACAGTAGGGAAAGCGTTGGAGAGCGTAGGGGTAAAAATTACTAAATGTATTTAGTCATTTATAAAATAACAATTTTTTTTTCTTTAATCATTAATTAAATAATTAATAAATTAAAATGTAATTAATTTACTACATTTTCACTAAAAAATTCCAGTACACACACCTAAAATAAATTAAAAAATTAACATAATTAATTACATAATTATTAATCAATTAACTAATTGAAATTAATTAACTATTACTTATTACACTATTTATTTTCATTTAAAACATTAATTAATCTATTATTTCATTATAATTAAATTACTTCCCACCCTACTCCCCTATAAACCCACAACCCGCTACGGAACTATTAATACTAAATTCTACATAAAATACATTATTAACTAATATAATACTACTAAAAATACTACTTTGACTACAAATACTCATTAAAAACACTACATTACTTATAATTATTTAAAAAACGATATTATTGTAAACTATGTTTTTGTAAACGATATTTATTACAACTATATTAATATTATCGATATTACTTACCTGTCTGTCGATATTCTGGTCAGACTATATTTTTGTCATCGATATTTCTTCCTGTAGATATTTTTGCAGCGATATTTAGGTAAGTCGATATTTTTGCAACGATATTCGCGTTTTGTACCGCAGCACACGCCCCTTCCCACTCCTGTGAGCAGTTGTCCCCTCCAGCATGGAGGGGCTTTGGTTCAGCCCAGCGTGAGCGCTGGGAACGTGGTAAGCGTTAATAAAAAGCCCAGGACACTGGGCGTGGGTTTAGTTACGTGCTAGCCACCATCAGCACATGTGGGTCGTCTAGCCTGATTCATTATAGGCCCAAACCAGGACACTACACTGGCGACGGCGGTGGTCTAGTGTCCACCCCACCGCGTGCCCTTTAGCACCGCCACAGCCCGTGTGCATCCCCGCTGCCCGACGCCGTGCAAGCCTGCACGTGGCACACTGCCCGGCCCCCTGAGCCACCTGCTGCCCGCTGTGGCCCCGCTATGGCCCGCCTCAAAGGAACCGGAGGCCTGCCCGCCCGCCTGCTGCTGCTCGCGCCGCTCACCGGTGTCTCTGCGAGACTTCCGTCTGCCTCCCTGCCCGTCCTACGACCTCCTTTGCAGCGTGGACTGGAGCGCTGCCCACAGGTACCCCAAGGAGTCTTCCCGCTTTCCCCTGCTGCCTCCGGCCCCAGGCTGCGTCTCTCTGCCCGGCCCCGGTCCCGTGCGGCCCCACGGCTGTCCCGCGCATGCGCAGTGAGCACCCGGCACCATGCTTCTGGCGTGCAACGCGACCTCCCTGCTTTTCCTCACGCATCTCGGTTGACAACGGACCCTGCCAAACCTCACGCTTCTCGCGGAACAGGGGCCTACGAGTTCTCCACAGTGCCTGTATCCATCTCTGGTGATTGCAGGGGTCTGCACAACCTTCTAGTGCCCCGCCTGTCACCCCCTCTGCCTCGCTTCAGCCATCATGGCCAACGTGCCACCACTGGAACCCTTCTCTGTCACAGGGACACCCCCCTCACAGGCTGCCCGGTGGAGGAAGTGGGTGGAACGACTTGAAAACTACTTCATAGCGGTGGACATTGCGGTGGCGCGACGTCGCACAATGCTTTTGCACCTGGGGGGGGGAGCCATCCACAACATCTCCAAGGACATCACGGAGGGAGACCCGCCCCACACGTACAACACTCTACGTGACGCCATCACGAGGTATTTCGAACCATTCGCCAGTGCGGACTACGAACGCTTTCTACTCCGCCAAGCCCGCCAACTCCCAGAGGAGTCCGTAGATGTATTCTACACTCGACTCAAGAAGTTAGCCAGCACGTGCACCCTCCCGGATGCGGAAGATGAAATCCGCGCCCAGTTCATACAGGGGTGCACCTCCCTGAAGTTGCGGGAGAGGATGCTAGAGACGGACGCCATGTCTATGCACGACATCCTAGCCCTGGGGCGGTCCAAAGAACTTTCCAAAGCCTGCCCTGCCCACATGGAGCCGAAACCAGCCGTCACGGTCAAAACGGAACCCGTGTGCGCCATCAAGTCACATGCTCCAGATACCTGGACGAAGCCACCCCGTAAAGGACGGCCCAAACCGGCCCAAACCGCCCACGACCAAGCATGCATGTGGTGTGGAGGCACTACTCCCCACAAAGGAGCATGCCCCGCCCAAGGCAAGATCTGCAGCGCTTGCGGCAAAGCCAATCACGTCGCAAGCGTTTGCCTGTCATCGCAGAGAAAGAGACAGGGTGGCCCACCCAGGAGAGTGCGACAGATGGCACCGCTGCTGAACACATCCACCAGCAGCGACATGGATGACGATGAGGAGGACGCCGCATCCATCCACGTGGTGCGCATACTCAACACCTTGACAGCCACGTCATCTACCGAACCAATGTGCACCGTCCAAGTGCACGGCCAAACAGTCATAGCCCTCATCGACACTGGCGCAACAATCAACCTCATGGCCGCCAGCGTATATCAGAATCTAGAGAATGCTCCTACACTTCACCCCACCAGAGTGCAGGTTTTCGCTTATGGGACCCGTCGCCCGCTGCGCCTGTGCGGTGTATTCCGAACTACCGTGTCCCACGACTCGACGCAGCTGTACACAAAAATCTACGTATCCCAAGAGGGATCAGGATTCCTTCTTGGTTGCAAAACAGCACGAGAACTCGGGCTGATACACTTTGCCCTAACAGTACAAGCCCACGGTTTGGATCACCTGGTATCGGAACACTCCTCGCTGTTCGAGGGCATCGGATGTTTGAGAGGGCCCCCCGTCCGACTCCACATCGACCAGTCAGTGGCCCCAGTAGCCCTCCGGCACAGACGAATTGCTTTTCACCTCCGACCGAAAGTCGAAGCCGAGCTGCGAATGCTCGAATAGGCCGGCATCATTGAACGAGTGACCGGGCCCACACCGTGGGTATCCCCCATTGTGGTCGCCAAGAAGCCAAAGCAACCTGAGGCGGTAAGAATCTGTGTAGACATGCGCCTCCCCAACCTAGCAATCAAAAGAGAACGCCACCTGACGCCGACCATCGACGACATCATCGGGGAACTCTCAGGATCCAATGGTTCTCCAAGATGGATCTAAGGTCAGGCTACCACCAGGTTCCTCTTCACCCAGACTCACGCCCAATCACGACTTTCTCCACCCACCCTGGCCTCTGGAGATACACCTGGCTCAACTTCGGCATATCAAGTGCAGCTGAACATCATCCACAATGTACCACTGCAGCACACGCCCCCTCCCACTCCTGTGAGCAGTTGTCCCCTCCAGCGTGGAGGGGCTTTGGTTCAGCCCAGCGTGAGCGCTGGGAACGTGTTAAGCGTTAATAAAAAGCCCAGGACACTGGGCGTGGGTTTAGTTACGTGCTAGCCACCATCAGCACATGTGTGTCATCTAGCCTGATTCATTATAGGCCCAAACCAGGACACTACAGACACAACTAAATTGCACAGTTATGCTGCAGGCAGCTTTCACATAACCTCTTTGGTACAGGAGCAGCCACTCAACTGAGTAGACCACACAAGACCGTGTTAAGTGTTACAAAAGTGTAAACGTCGTTGGAGAGGGGCACGGTAATAAGGAATTTTCAAATTTGCTGCTCACACAAAAAACTGCACAATAATTAGCATGGCATCCCTTGTTTACACTTTCATAGCACTCTCCGGGGTATTTACTATCAGTTCCTTTTACAAACAACTGTAGTGCTGGACAGCACAATCTCTTTTGTTGGATGGGTGATGGGTGGGGGCGAGGGCTTGCAGCTGCTGTTTAGAGCCTTGCTGACAGATCCCACATGAAGGCTCAGCTCGTTTTTGGCTTAAAAGTCCCAGAGCACCTCGAGTTAAGCAAGAACCTGTTAATTGCCCCAAGCCTGGTTCGATCCTTCAAAGTCTCACCTACCTCTATTTTTTACCCATGACCACCAAGACATGTTGATAACCACGGACCCGTGCTACTGCATATCTCCACATTGCACATCATAATTCCCTTCACCCTCTGGCCTTTGCCCAGTGATGTGCTGGTTTTTCTGTCTTACCAGCCTCATTGTTGGCCCTTTGTCAGCAGAGCTACAGTCGATGCATCCGCTGTACCCAGCAGTGGTGATTTATCTGCATAGATAGCACCTGTGAAAATGGGGTTGTTGTTTGAGGGGGTGAAACCCTACTCTAGCAACAGACACAATCCTTGTCAGGGTGAGCCACAAAAAGTCACTAAATTAACTTTTGCTTAACCTTCTCCCAGCTTGGCACAAAAGCAGCCAGGTTTCACTTAGAGACATTGTGTAAAGTATTTATGCAGCACTAAAACTGTAATAAAGTTAAAACACAATACAAGAAAAATCCCACACTAATTTAGAAAATTCTAGGGAATTTGAATACAACATTAAATTATTTGACACCAAAACAACAAAAATCCAATCAGTAGAACTGGAGTTTTTACTTTTAAAGTGTAAAATAGCACCAAAAGATCAAGACGCCATCTGTGTAGTCATGTGAGATAGGGACAATGTTGAAAGTTATGGCGAAGTTTGGATGCACAAAGTGGATTGGGCCCTGTCTTCACTGACCTCTAGACTTAGAAGAATGTTTAGAGAAAAAATATATATGAGAGGATAACGTTCAGTGGGGCAAGGCACCAGCTGTGTCCGAGGAGAAGTTGTTATCGGGGGGCCCTCAGACAAGGCAGCAGTGAAGATTAGGGCTATATCAGCACTTTTAGCACTACTTACAAGGGGGCAGGACTGGAGGTGCACCACTTGTAGGGTCAGGACTCACTAAGGCTGGGTCCAGGTGTGGGTTCACGATGGTTAGAGCATTTTCTGTCAGTGAACCTCTGATCATGAGGCCAGCCAACTAGCTCTTAGAGTCACTTTGGAAGTCTTAGGTTCAGGCAGGAAAGCCGGTCTAAAAAAATGGTGCAGTCCTTTGAGGGTACAGGACAGTCTTCAGGCAGCATGGCAGTCCTCTTGGTGCAGTAGGACAGTACTCTGAAGTACACAGAAGGCCGCAGGTAGCAAGGCAATCCTCTAAGACTCCTTCCGTAGGTACAAGAGTGGGTCTGATGGTCTTATTTTCATACCAGATGCCAGATTTGAATTAAAAGTAGCTTCTGTGTCCCCCCCCCCCCAGAAATGTCTAGATTATCCTGCCTCCCTGCCATGGTTCTAGTCAGTCCGGGGTAACAATAGGCTAGTGGATTGTTTTGTGTATGACCCGAGGCCGAGTCTTTGAAGTGCAAGCAGAGCTGTGCGCAGCTACGCCCTCTCTTCCTGCTCTGAATGGCCCATCCTGCCAACACCCAGTCCCTCTATTGTGTGGCTATCTTTGAGAAATACACAAAGGCAAACTATTCAAAGTAATAAGGTAACCCTATTTTATTCAATGGGAAAGGTAGGTCTCACAGTAGTGAAAAACACATTTGTAGGTTTTTCACTACTAGGTAATGTACAACTTAAAAGTACATGTCCAACTTTTTAAGTATACTGCACACCGCCCTCTAGGCTGTGTAGGCTGTACACTAAGTATGACTTGTATGTATTAAAAAGGGAGGTTTGATCTGGCAAGAGGCTTACCTTTCCAGGTCATCTGGCAATTTAAAACTTCACAAACAGGCTACAACGGCAGGGTTGAGACATATTTAAAGGGTTACATATGTGGGTGGCACAATAAGTGCTGCAGGCCACCTTACTAGGGACTTATAGGTAAATAAATATACCAATCAGGCATAAGCCAATTTCACCATATTTTATGGAGTGAGCACAAGCACTTTAGCACTGGTTAGCTTATGGCCAATAAACGAATTCAGCAGCACAGGAAGGATGAAGGTGAAATGTTTGGGGGAAGACCACCTTAGGCTGACACGTCTAACAGTCCTCCTGCTCAATACCTGCATACAGTTCTCTATTATCAGTGGAAGAAGTTGTGGTGGCTAGTGAAAGATATTGTGGGAACCAAAGGGCCCCGTCTGCCTTGCTAAGGAACCATAAACAAAGAAAGGGCCTTCATTTGACATCTCAAGAAGGGAGATCATCTCTATGGACTTGTTGGACAGACAATAGTGAGAAATCATATAATCCAGTGGGCAATTGCAGCATCATCAGAGGCAGTGGGTTATTTACACTTTGTATATGACACACCGGATGTATGACGGTACCACGCGTACTTTTACAACGCGTACCGTTACCACGCTACTTTTACCACGCAAGTCGTTACAACGACTTGCGTGGAGGGGTGCTGGATAGTAAATTATTTAATTTACTATTCCAACTCCAGTCCCCGTGGACTCTAGGGAAAGGAGTTGGATAGTAAATTAAAGTATTTACTATCCTGGAGCGCCCCCCAGTGCATTTCGTTGTAACGACCTGCGTGGTAAAAGTAGCGTGCTAACGGTACCGCGTTGTAAAAAATGTGTGGTAACCGTTGCATACCGACACACCATATGCAAAACAGTAAAGCAGGCATGGATGTACCTTATACTGTGCACACGTCAATGATCCGCAAGGACAAATAGGTGCTCCTGCTTCACAGCCACGTCTTTCATAGTGGGAAGTATGGAACTGCTCGTAGTAGTATACCAATAGTTCAGCACTGTCTATTACATAATAGGGTCCCTAGTTTGTTGATGACCTTCGGTATGCAGACTATATTTGTCTCTTCGAACCTCACCCAACTACATGTAGTAGACAGCAGGGATTCGGTATCTGCTGACAAGTACTGTCCCAAACATTTATGGCTCTTAGTTATAATGTACCATGTATCATATCCCAAGGTCCAAACTATTATGAATGAAATCAACTTTAAAAACATTTCATTACTTATTTGGTAATGCTAAGTAGCTTAGGTTTTGAGATGTTTTGTGACATCATTCATCGCAATAATGAGCCCTTTAACACAATCATTTAAATTAGGGTTGAACGACAGAACTGAATCCCTGCAACTGGAATACGATTCCTTTGTACCAGACTCATCATAACATACTACTTTACATTGTCGTAGTGGCATGTTGCTCCTCTGGCATGATACACAATTAGGTTCTCGAAGTACTTGCTTCAGTGGAAAGTGATCCAGGCCTACGATAAAGGGCCTATGTACCAACTAATTTATAAATAACACTGGAGCATCAAACAGTATATGTCAACTCGTTATATATCAATTTTCATATCTGCACTGAAGTAATCATGTCATGGCATTGTATTTAATATGCATTTTCTAGCATCTATAACAGACTTAGATCAATTTTATTACATTTTCTCCCTGCCGTTTCCAAGCCAAGAAGTGTTTCCTAGCAAGGGGGCTCCCAAAGGTAAACCTGTGGGTTCAAATGAGGCCTATCTTTAGTAGTTCGCCCATTCGGTGACTCAAGGTCTACCATTGAAGCCAGGTCACCTCATCACCATGGACACCTCGCATCCTCATACAGTCACATGCAGCTCAAAATTGTGGGACTCATTTACAATCCCAATCCACTGCCAGTGCGTCACTTTTTTAGACACACCGGCAGTGCAGTGTGCCTGCCCATATTTACAAGACCACGTTAGGACACCCTGCATAACTTTTTATGGCCTTGTAAATATGGGCCCCTTTCACGCACAACTCTGAATGAAAGGGAGATGCCATGGGTGTTGCTGTGGGTGTTCCCACTCAACATCCATGGAACCTGATAGATTTCTAGATTTACAAAGTGTTGTAAACCTGGGAATGCTTCAGAATCCTATACCTCCCCATGGGAGGCATAGAAGGGGCGCAACAGGAAGAAATTCTTTCATTTCTCCTTGTTTTATGCTCGTTCTATGTGTTCTGCATTCTGCAAGGAGCAAAACGCTTTTAAAGATTGTTTTCGTGCAGAAAGGTGTTCCTTCCCGCACAACAACAATCATTCTTGCAACGCAGGCAACGGTGCACCATGGCGCAGGTTGTCTGCATTGGCCCACGGCTGCTGTTCGTGCACCGGAGCAGGGGAGAAGGACAGGAATGCGCCCCCACGCATCAAAATATAGTAAATTAGGCCCTGTGTTCCTTACAGGTCCATTTTGAGGTGGTGTCATGCTGCAGAGGACTGATCTACAGATTTTGTCTGCCTGATCCTTAGAAAGCAAGTACACCAGAAACAATCTTTATTTTATATTTCTGACATTGACTTCTGTGATAAGCCATTTGGAGTTTACCAAAAAAATGAATGTTTATATCTGATGGGATAGTGTTTAAAAAATGAGTTTGTGGGGGCATGGTCAGCATTGGCATGATGCAAAATCGCTAGCTGAGAGCTCCTATCCTGACCTTTATATATGCCCCTACAATAATTCCTCAATAATGTCCCTTGGACATAGAGCACCCATAAGGTTCAGCAGCACCAACCTCTAGATAACTGCACCTAGGGGCATAGTTATTAGTCCCTTTGTGCTACTCAACATATTGCAAGAGGGAGGCTAATTAAAAATGAGATTATGACGCCATGCAAGGCCACCTTGTGTGGCCCTGAGTGGCATCATAAATCTTGATTAAAGCAACTCAGTGAAAATTGCTGTGTTGCATTACTCTGTGCCAGAGAGGCATTTCCATGGGCATTGTGTGGGTCTTCCCCTGCAACATCCATGGATTTTGATGCATTCCCAGATTTACAAGAAGTGATAGACCTGGGTATGCACCAAAAACCTACGCCTCGCTAAGTGAGGCATAACGAAAAAAAATATGTTTATTTCTCCGCATCTTTACTCCTCTTTCTACATGTGCTGCATTCTGCAGCATACATGGAAAGAGGAAAAAGCCTTAGGGAGCCCCTTCCTGCACAAACGCAATCCTCTTTACAACGCAGGATCCCTTGCACAATGGTACACAGGTGCCTACGTTGGCGATAGGGCGCAAAAGGGCACCAGCCCAGGGGAAAAGGTAGTCATGTGCTGTATTGACTTAAATATGGGACATTACTTCATTTTACCTGTTACACAGCACAGCAAGGTGACTTTCTGTACTACACTGCGTGACTTGGCCATAAATTTAGCCCCCAGTCACTGATGCCGAGCACCACAGGTAAAAGCCAGCAACGGGTGATGCCGGTGGAGCGGCCATCTTAGCTTTCCGAAAGAAATATGCTGAGCCTAGTGAGCAGTGGCCTTACATACGGGTATATTATATACCTCCTACCTGCATACAAAAAACAAGCTTGGGAGCCTCAAACAGGTTTGGTCCAAATGTAAACAAGTTCCTCACTACCACTGCACACATAGAAACAGAGGATGCTGCCAAACATTTAATAAACCGAATGGTGTGTTCAAGGGAGAAACGGAGACAGGAATTAAAAGTCCAATGTGAAGAAACCAATACAAATGCATTATCAGCTGTAAAGAGAGATACTGACAACTGTTTATGCGCTATAAAGAGAAAAACATTTATTTACTGACAGTGAGAAGGTTGGATAACTGCAAATACTATACCCTCCCAACCCAGTACCGGTGGGGAACAGATTAGACTTCTGTCCAACCTTGCACAGGGAAATGTAGTACTGAACAATAAATCTGCCACACTGTAATCCACATTAGGTTTTAGCATGAAGGGGCATTAACCAGGGAGATACAGCCTGTGAGACTACCTGCCTCCTTCCACAACTAGCACATTTCACTTTTCCCGTTGAAACGAGGTCAGCCCTGCTTACAAAAATGAATACTCTTAGCACTATAAACGGGGAGGCTTATGAAGCAACCTGCAAGCCTCAAACCTTAAGGAGATCTCAAAACCTGCTAGATCATGAGACAAGTCAAACAGCAAATTCAACAGTTCTCGCTATCAGAAAGAAGACAGTATGAGCGCTTTAATGTGGCCTCCACAAGGGCCAAAAACTAACCTGAGATAAAAAAGTATATTTGCAAATGTCTAACAGATTTGACAGAGGTAATGACATAAACCCTCATGGAACAGATGCAAGTTATGAAAATAGGCAGGCAAGCAACTCTAATGGAATTAACAAAGGACGTCCAATCAATCACAGGGATGGTGAGCAACAATCACAGTTCAAGTATCACAGTTGCAAGCCAGTGTAGAAGAAATCCAGACCACATTGTGGTTACCCTCCGAAGAACTGTAAGACCTTAGGAAATGTGAAGGTCAGTTCATGCAGAGATAATATCAGGATCCACGTTGCTAGAGGGAAAATGGAGGAACCAAGGGGCATATTACGAACAAGTAGCAATATTTATCGCTAAATAGGCTTAGCGACGATTTTTTATCGCTGCCTATCGCTGGATATGTTAGCGGAGAAAACATGCTATTAGCAACGTTTTTCCCCATTGTGCTAAAATATCCAGCGATAGCGGCAAAATGCATGAATATCGCTGAGAATACAGCGATATTCACGCATTAGCGACGAAATGCTCTTAGCCATGTTATCCACCTTCCATTGGATAACATGGCTAGGAACTGGTCTGGGCAGGTGTTAGTATTTGGAGATAATGGCGCTTATCGCAAATATTTCCAATGCTACGCCTGCCTTGCTAATAGGCGATAGCGACGTTAGTGACTGCTTTCAGACGCTAACTGGTTGGGTACGCCCACTTTGCATGTCATTAGCGATAAACATCGCTGACATGGAAAGCGGGTACCAAACCGCTCGCTATCGCCTAAAAGCTGTCGCTAACATCAGTTAGTGACAGCTTGCTAATAGGGCGATAGAATTATCCCCGCTTAGCGGCCGAAAAAAGCCGCTAAATCATCGATAATTGCCTATCGCCCCCCTTGGTAATATGCCCCCAAGAGTGGGAGCATTCTATGTAAAGCTATTTAAGAACTTTCTTGGAGAAGATATAATCAAAGACATAGGAATTGTGAGACCATACGCCCAGAACCAGGAAAACAGTCACAAGATATTCTGGCACAACTATAGTCATCTGAAACTAGAGACAAGATCCTGCATGCTTCTCAGAGATAATGAGCTATTGTGTTTGAGGACTGTACTATCCAGATATCACAAATGGTATCCAGGCAACGATGGCCAGAAGAAAATATTAACAGAAATAACAATAACCTAAAAAGGTCATATCTTTTTACACTGATCTTCACAAATGACAGGAAGACACACTCAATATAAACAAAAGAAGGTAAAGACTATTTGGGATTGCTGAACATAAGCGCATACCAGATAAGCCTGTGGAGGAAGATCACTAACCAATTAACAACAGAAGAATGGAAAAGAAAAACTGACAGACTAAAAGGGGGAGAAAGGAAAATAAATAGCAGAAAGACGCCAAGACACATGAGGAATTGCTGACGGACAGTTTGGTCTACAATCCAAAAGGAACAAGGAAGACAACTTGAATGGTCAATATAAGAAATTGGGTTACTGGTTCAGGGGGTGAAACCCTACTCAAGCAGCAACCAGAATCCTCAGGTTGTGGCACAAGCAAAATCCATGTTAATCTGTGCTCAACCTTTTGGTAGTTTGGCACAGAGCAGTCGGATTTAACTTAGAGGCAATATGTAAAGTATTCAATTTTAATTAGAGTAAATTTTATTTGACAAATCAAGATCAAAACAACAAAATTCCAATCAGTAAAACTGGAGATAGCAAGTGATATGGATTTTAGTGAAAATAGTGCCAACTGTGATTATCTGGTTGTGTCGGACAAGTGCAAAGCCACAAGTTCAGGCCGACCATGATGGAGCGCAGGCCATCTACAGGGAACTGGTTAGGCCAGCTGAAAAAAATACTTTAAATCCTTGTTGTGAATGGATGTGGAGTTCTGTGTTGAGGATGCATCACGCCGCAGAGGTGATGTGAGGTCCGAGCGGGAAGATGTGTTGCACAATGAAGGTTTTGAGGAGCTGTGAAGTGCAATGAAATGCCCTTGCATGGGGATATGCCATGTAGCAGCAGTTCCAATTGGCTGCTATGGGCAGTGCAGAATCTTTGAATTGGGGAAGTCATCACAGCAGAAGTGATGAGTCCATTCTGAGGACGATGTGCTGGTTCTGATGCGATGCACACCAGGTGAGATGTATCATGTCTGCTGAATCCACAGTTGGACTGGCAGAGCATCTTCGGCCCCCTTCGAAGAGTCCAGGACTGAGATGGCACCACCTGGGGGGACAGGACTCACAGATGGCAGAGTCCATGTACTGGGTTCAAGGTTGTTGGACGCCTGTTCTATTCCTCAGACTTCTGATCAGGAAGTCACCCAACTAGCCCTAGGAGTCACTCTGGGGTCCTGGGTTTAGAAATGCAGGTCCAGGCCTTCTCACCCAGGCAAGAAAGTAGCAGGGAAGCTGGTAGTACAGCAGAGTGGCATTCCTTTCAGCAGCACTGCAGTTATTCTTCCCAGCAGAGTTCATGGGTCCAGAAGTGTAATGAAGAGTTGGGGTCTGAGGTCCAATATTCATTCCTGTTGAAGGTTCTAGAAGTTTCCACTCCCTTCCTTCATGCCCCCAGCATGTCTGTATTCACAAAAGACCAGGGTCAAACCCTTTGTGCGAGTGTTCAGGCAGAGCCTTTGTGATGTGCAAGTATGGTAGATGACAGTCCCCCCCCCCCCCTCGTTAACACAGATTGGTCTATCCTGCCAACACCTAGCTTCCCTTTGTCTCATTTTCTGGGAGCAATGCACAAAGACCAACTGCAAGATACACCTCGTATTGTGACCCATGATCAGGCTGCAGATACTAAATGGTTTGAACAAGAAAATGTTAACTTTCTAAAAGAGGCAATTTCAGAATTGTGACAAAAAAGTCGGACTTCACAATTAAAGATGGCTTTTAATTACAATTCTTTAGACCTGTCTATCTGCTCCAAGTTGAAAGTTATCACTTATTAAATGTAATAAGGTATCTAAAATGTTATTGTATTTGGGCGGTAGGCTTCACAGTAGGGAAAAATCAATTTGAGCAGTTTGTAATACAAGGATATGTAAAGCTTAAAAGTACATGTCCAACCTTTTTTTAAATACACTGCACCTAGCCTCTGGGCTGTTCAGTGCCTACTCTAGGGATGACTGATAGGTATTAAACAGGAAGATTTGGGCATTACATAAGGTTTATTTTGCCAGCTTGAAATTCCATTTTAAACTGCACGTACATGCTGTAATGGCAGGCCTGAGACATGTTTAAAGGGCTACTTAAGTGGGTGGAGCAATTAGTGCTGCTAGTAGCATTTAATTTACAGGCCCTGGGCACATGTAGTAACACTTTACTAGACACTTACAAGTACATTAGATAGGCCAGTTAAGTGGAAGCAAATCGCACTATATTTTAAGGCGAGAACACAAGCTCTTTAGCACTGGTTAGCAGTGGCAAAGCGCCCAGAGTCCCAAAAGTCAACAAAAACAGGTTGAGAAAACAGAAGGGTGAACGCTGAAAGTCCAACAGTCATAATGGAAACCGAATGGAGGTAGTGAGGTCACTGGTCACAGATGTGGCTTCTTGGTTACGCCAATGTTTGCTTCACACTTAATAACTCATTTAGTTACTCTTTTGTTAGTTGTATTGTTGTTGATTTGGGAGGGAGTGGTGGAAACAGAAATGCAGACCAACTCCAAAGGGGTATTAATTTCCTATCCTTCTTGTATAACATGCTAATTGCCCATGAAAGCCAATCTGATGGAAGTAAATTGGATACCTGATGGTTTGAATAGAAACTTGGAAATTAGGGGGTATACATCCTCCTTTAAGTAGACATTGAATGTGGACATCCACAGGCAGAAAGGCACCTTACATGACATTCCTGCAAGAACCCCACTTGTTGATAAAAGATACAATATTAATGGTTGTTTGCCACATCTAAAGGTGTAATGTTAGCAACACACAAACTTCTACCACTGGAGGTAACGGAAACAATGATAGACACACAAGATGGGACATATGTGATACTTATTGGCAAACTGAGGGAGAGTGATATTACGCTAGTGGCCTCATACACTCGCAATAGTAACCAAGAGGCACTTATATCTATAATTTTGGATTTGGTACAGGGGTAAGCTTGAAGAGAAATCATATGTGTGCAGGGCATTTTAATGTAATTCACCACCCTGATCTGGATAAATGTATCTACTCCTTAAATAATTTCACAGGTGGGGGGATGTTTCAAACTCTTCTGTCAAGAATGTCAGCTGTAGAGTTAATTGATTTGTGGAGATAAACCCACCTAATTGAAAAAGACTTCTGGCATATTATCAAGGGGCGTCGATAATATTATCGCCACTTTAGAGCTCCAATCGCATCGTTAATGAAATGCAAAGGAGGCGTGCCTGACAAAACCCCGCGGGAAAATATCACAAACCCAGCTTCACGATATTAGCAAAGAGGGGTAGCGATATTTGAAATCACGCTAAGTATGCCTTAACGCAAGAATTTAACATCTGTTAAATTCCTGACTAAAGGCATGCCAAACATGGGAGGTGGCTTGTGTGGCTAAGACCACAGGCCCTATCATCATGGATGTTAGAAGTTGGTCTGGTATATGATGTCCACTATTCTAGTGGGCACTTTGCACCAGTCCAAACAACCCTTATGGTGATGGTTGTAAAGTCAACCTTATAGACCAGCTATCCTAGTGGTAGCATGGACAAAGCAGTCTTAGGCTTAAACTTCAGAGAGCACGTGAAGCCAGCTGTTTTACCAATAATAGTCCCTTGAATATCAAATGAAATGAGACCACACAAGGTATATATCAAATATATATGTATATATTACTAACACAACCCCTCTGCACTCTTTATGAGGTCAGAGTTCGAGATAAAAAACAAGTTACTCAATAAGCATACTATAAGTTGCACAAATACAATTCTGCCCTAAGGGCCTCGCGAACCATATACTAAGTAAATGGTATAAGATCCACTTCAGGAAAGGTGAATTGGCCTAGGGCCTAGAGAATTGCTTGGGCTACACTGGACAACCAAAGGTTAGGAAGTAGGAGTCCCACAGTATGCGTGTGCAGTGTTTAAACACACACGCGAGTTACCATAGAGTTATAATGGGAACGTAAAAGTTACAAAGAAGTAGATTTCGGACACTTCCAGATGGACTACGGGAAAGCCCTGTTAAACTAGGACACTTGGATAGTTGATACCCACGGGAGCACCGGAGTACTCGAGTTACCTCACCCAGGGAAGCCGGGTGCATAGGTGTTCTTTCGTGTCGGGTTTCGTCGCTGAATCCTATGGAGAGCTGCAAGAAAGTGCTGCAGGCGACCAGGAGTAAAGTGTCCGGGTGGATCCAAGGGTGGGACAGAGTCGAGAAGAACCTGAAAGCAGAGGGGACAGAGTCTGGGTCACTAGCCAGTGACCAGGAAGGAACCAGGCGATGTCGAGATGCAATCAGGTGAAGAGGTGAAGCTTGTCTCCGCAGCCACGAGGTCCAGGAGGCGTCAATGACAACCAGGAGCTGGAGTCGAGCTGTCCCATGACGGATCTAACTGTCGGCGGTGTCGGTATCCGGATAGGACCCAATAAATCTTGGCAAAAGTAATCCATGCAGGATTGGAAGATTGGCTTCTGTTCAGACCAGCAAAGTCTGGGGAGCTTCTCCTTTGCAGGGAAGCTGAAGCAAGACTGGAGCAACCAGGCAAGCAGTGTTGATTCAACAATTCATCTTTGCAGGGCTCACTAGCCAACGGGCTAACAACTGGGAAGATGTGTCAAGCTGAAATGCAGGAGCGGGCCCCACGCGGCACTCGCGGAGTATGGAGGGCTGAGCTTCAGTACAAATGCTGCTCGGGTCTGGGGCTTCTTAAACCCCAATGCACAACTTTGAGGGTACCTCTGAAGCTGCACGGTTAGCAAAAAGCAAGTAGTCCAGGATGTCCGGTCCCACGTCTCTCGTGTCCGCCACGGATCTCAGCTTTGCTGTGGATGTGGATCGGAGTCGGAGAAGTCTGGAAGTACAGTTTCTGACTCACTGAGTCTTCGGGTTCTGGCGGGAGTGTCGACAAAGCAAACCGGCAAGTTACTGATAGTGCCTGTTTGCACAGGGTGGTCACTCCTTGACCACAAGGGAGATGTCTTCAGCCTTCCAGTCGATATGGAACATCGAAGGTCCAAGAGTTTCATTTCAGAGTTTCTTTCCAGGAAAATCTAATGTCTCTAGACACTGCTCCTAACTTTATACCAAACTAAGGGGCTGATTTACCTGCTAGGTCCCTCCTATGGGTGGAACCTGAGAAGGGGGTGGTTACACCCCTTTCTCTTTGTCCAGTTTCGCGCCAGAGCTGGAGCTGGAATGCCCCAGCAACTGGTTTGAACCGGGCTATGCATTTAGCACCTTGTGTGCCCCAGGCAGTGTCTGGAAAAGCATCTTTCCATTGAACCCACCCTGCCCCAATCCACTACAGACTGTCTGGGGAGGTGCCAGCACCTCCCTTGACAGGAAACCTATTGTCCAGGCCTCCCCTGCCGGACTTTTGTCCAGCATTAGGAGTTCAGAGTCGTGTCTGGGGCAGCAGCATCTATTTTGTGATGCTGAGGCTCTGTTTAACTTTAACCGGGTAAAGCAGTAACTACATGTCTTTTCCCTCTAGAAGGGTGCAATGCTACCCCCGCTGCCAAGACTGGCGGGGGGGGTAGTATTCCAAAGTGTTTGACACCTTAAACAACATGATTTGATAAAGCCAAACCAAAGTTAGCATTAACTGCGAGGATTATAATGCACTTAAGAGTATATGGTATGGCTATATCTTAGAACAGCTATAAGGACATGGTTCCAAAAGCTGCAGACGGGCTCAGCTCATGCTAGAGCACCATCTCACATAAAACCAAGCACTCTGCCTTCAGGATTGTCAAGGTTTGCCATAGGAGTGACTTATAGGTATATATGTGTCTATATATAAGGGTAGATATAGGAATACTATATCTAAGCAAGGGGTGATTACACCACCTTGCCCAAGCTGAGTGTTCAGCCTGTGGTGTCAGTTTGGATGGCCAGCCAGGGGTGGCATAATGCATGCTGCAGCCCCCGGTAGGCCTTGGATGCACCTATGCCCTGGGTACCTATGGTACACTATACAGGGGCTCACAAGGTGACCCAATATCCAATTAGATATGTACCTAAAGTACATGGAGTCCATTTTACAGAGAGAGCAGACAGCCTGGGGCCCTGAATAGCAGGATCCCAGGCCAACTAAGTCAATAACCAGCTAAACACTAGGCAGAAAAAGTTGGGGTAACCATATAGTCAGATATCCACCTTCCTACACAACCCCCCCCCCAAATGAAAGGAGATAAGGCTATCCTTGACCAGGTAAGCCTATATTGCCTAAGTGGGCGTATAAGGAAGTACCTGCACTAGCATGGTTACCACCTGTCTCATGGTCCACTATGCAATCCCTCACCCTAAGGGTATCATAGGGTCTCCACCATAAGGGAATCTCTACCTGTGGTGTGTTTTGGAGTACTGAAGTGAGGTTCCTCTAATGTAGGGCTCAGCTTCCCCCAATCACTTTCCATCATATATGCCTTTCTTTCCATGACTGAGTTGAACTGTGCTCTCAGGGTCAACCTCTGGCTACCTACAGCTGGAGGCTGGGTCCCTTTTGTTGGCTTACTGGAGGGACAGGTCAGGTTTGTGGCCACCAGGTCCCATGTTTGGCTGTGCCCAACAGAGTCCATCTGGGGGAGGTTCCTACCTAGGGGGAAGGGAGATCCCTCAGAAGTCTTTGGAATTTTCACCTTGTAGTGTATTTTGTAAAGCGCACAGCTGCCCCAACGGGGCGTCCCGCGCTGTATAACGCTGTGGAACCCTTCCTGGCTCTCCCTGTGAGATGCCCCTCCTGGGCACCCCCAAGGTGAAGCCAGGCATCCAAGTGTTGTAGGGCCGTTGTGGAGATTAAGCAAGCTATTGCCCAGAGTTGCAGTGTGGGACCCATGATTGGAGTAGGCGCCGAGGCGAGAATCTTCGAGTCCGCGGACATTGAGCCCAAGACCCTGCCGTGTCGGGACTTGAACCCTGGTCCCGGGCCTGATCTCTGCTTCAGAGTCTGCCACTCTAACCAGTGAGCCACACTTCTCCACCTGGCTAGGACTGCTAGCTTTGGTGTCCCTAATCTGCTGATGGGGGTGTTCCTGTGGACAGGGGGCCCTTTGGGGTCCACTGGCCTCCCTGACCTCTACAGCCCTGGGCTGACTGAGGCAGGGTAGAGAGGGGCAGGTTACCTGCTCCAGACTGTGTCCCACATCAGGGGCTCTACCAGGCTAGGCCTGACTACCTCTGGGGCAGTTCCTTCACAAGGGGTAGGGTCAGTTCCCTGAGAAGGCTGACTCTCACCTAATGTCTGGTGGGAGGGAGACTTTTCTTCCTCCCCAATACTCTCTGTCTGAGTGGAGTGATCCATAGTTTCAGGCTTCACAACCCTACCATCTGTTTGAGTTTGGGCTGTGACCATCACAGCCCTCCCAAACTTTTCAGGGAGGAACTCTGTTAGAGTGTGGGCTGTGACCATCACAGCCCGTCAACCTTTTCAGGGAAGTCTCTTTCCATTGAACCCACTCTGCCCCAATCCAGTACAGGCTGTCTGGGGAGGTGCCGTGTTTACAAAAAAACAAGGGAACCCAAAAAGGTATGCCATAGGGACCTTGGGCAGTATCATATTATACAAGACAGTGGTCCCTACTCATGGGAAAATGGTGTACAGAACCAATAAACATACACCTGATAAGTGTTATGTCTTTTTTCCAGCCGGACAAGGAATTTATTTTAGCATTCTGGTTGATAAAAAGAGCAATATGAACAAATTAATAACAAGTGGGCACAGCCGTGATCCACAACATTCAAGACAAAACAACGAAAAGAAATGGGCAAAAGGGCAAAGCAAAAATCTGTCTGTGTACTTGTAGTCAGTGTTACAGACACAAATTATTATAACCACACCATTGCATTTCACAATATTTCAATGTCATATTGCATAAGGGTTTTTTTTGGTCGACGACGTTTCGATGCCTTAGTTACATGAGGGGCATCATCATCAGGACAAAAATTAAATCATTGTTGTCTTATACTTTCATGTACTTTCATTCTGCCTTTTGTCGCATTACTTCACATTTAAAGATTAAATTTAAGGGAGAACAGGAGGGAAAAAGGAGAAATACATAGAGTTAGGCATGTAGGTTTTAAAAGCTGTCATCCTCATCTTTTGCAGTGGAAAACTGAGTGAAGGGGAGTTTTTCAAGAGTGCCAGTGAGGGCTAGTACAGTGAAGGAGAACGGCGCATCGGAGAGCTGTGTGTCGGTGACCGTGAGTCCAGGCTAGATCAAGCAGGTGCAGTTCTGGTTGCGATCTGGACGAACAACGTTGAGCTGTGACTAGGTGGTCAGGACCGTTAAGCGTAAAAAACGGAGTGAGATGGGTCAAAAATATCCGTGAAATAGCTCTGGGGCCGTGTAATCAATAATGCTGGTGCTTTTATTAGGGGCATAGGTGTAGTGACTGGCACGGCGTCGGTGGGTTTAAAGATTATAGCGAAAACATACAACAAGTGATCATGGCGCCAGTCGGTGGAAGAATTACCAGGTGAACAGTTGCATACATCATGCACGAGTAAAAAGTGGCGGCTGTCATTTAATATAAACCAACCTACGCGCACAGAATTCAGGCGGGTCGGCGGGTCTTGTGGGAGTTCAAAAATAATTAATAGATGTATCTGGAAAGAAATTGATGAAATTAAATTAAAGGAGGCCAAAGGGCAACCATAGTGGAGACCGGCAAAACAGAAAGCCACATATAATTACCGGTAATGCCGCGTCCAGCTTAATTTCCGTCTCGAACCGGATCAGAGCATAATAGCTCAATCTATGGGAGAGTAGGGTGGAATCGGTTAACCAGCATCGACCGGGCAGGTCAGAAGGTGAAAGATTCCGTGAGGGGCGGTAACTTACATGCAGACTTCAGTAGCGCTGTGGCGGGTATAGTGGTCTGGTGGTTGCTCAAAGCGTGCTGGTTCAGGCAGTATAACCATCCACGAGGGCTGCAGACAGCGAAGGGGGACTAAGGGGGTGAAGATCACGTGACAATAGCGCGCGATCGAGGCGGCCATCTTAAGGTGGTGAAAAGTGAAATACTAAGTGCAGGGTTTAAAAAACGGCGCAGCTGCATGGTGTAGAAAATAGGCGCAGAGGGATACAAAGAATAACATTTTCAAGATGTCATATACACAGGATTTACAGTAAGGAGGTTGTTGTAAATAGAAGATGACTCCAGAAGCAGGTAGGTGAAGTATGAGGTTTAATGCAGCACAGGTATAGGTAGGTCAGCCCCTCGTCCAACCAGAGCTCCAACTGCCAACAGGGCGAAGGAGAACTCCAGAACCCAGAACACAGAGAGAGATCTAGAGTGCTGGCCCAAGGAAGAAGCAAAGCACTGTACAACATATCTTCCCCCTTTGCAAGGAAAAATAACACAGGAAAAGGAAAGAAAACATTAATGTACATAGTCATTCAGGTACATGGGTGGGCGACGGGAGTGAGAGCTCCTCAATCTGACATCAACCGAAGAAGAGGAAGGAGAGGCAGGAGCGCAAGGGACAGAAGCAGGAACAAGAGAGGCAGGAGCAGAATCAACCAAAGAACCACTATGATATGTACATAAAGATGTGGAGGCATCGCCACCACCCACCTCCCCCCGTCCAGTTGGCAAGGGGACGGGAGAAGAAGAACGGCCAGAAGACAGCAAATAACCATTACAACCATCAACTCCAGTAGCAGACAGGTCATCAGAAGAAGAATCTTTACACTTTTGGTAGAGCGCCACCCTCCGATAATTCCAACTTTCGCCATTGGCTAGGACAATGAAATGCGGAAAAACCCTCTTGACTCTGTAGGGACCCCTAAACTTGCTAAGACCTTTAGCAAGCCTCCCGGGTTTAACTTTAACAAGGTCACCCACAGAGATGGGCAAGGGGGTACTGTTACGAATTAAAGGCACTTCGCCACAAGAGCCCTTCAACCAAGCAGGGGTTAGTTTAGTTATTGGTGTGCGTCCTCGCATTAGTTCAAAAGGAGACTTTTCACCACTCTTATGTGGTGTGGAGCGGTAAGCCCAGACCAGTTCCTGGACACGTTCATCAGAAAAGCAACCGGTCTCCACAAACATCTGAATCACACCCTTTACAAGGCGATTCACTCTTTCACAAAGGCCATTGCCCTGTGGGTTGTAAAGGCTAGTCTTCTGATGCCTGATGCCACATTCATTTACAAAAGAAGTCATTTTCGAGGAAGTGAGTTGAGTCCCATTATCTGAAATGAGGACAGACGGATAACCTTCGTTAATAAAGGTACCTTTCAGAAACTTAATGGTGGTGTCAGTGTTGATCTCTTTTACAAATTGTACACAAAGCCATTTCGAAAAACAATCGATTAGGACAATTGCAAAACGGTGATCAGTAGGTAATTCACTCATGGGGCCTATGAAGTCTATGCAGACACTGTGCCAGGGGGCATTCTCAAAAACAATCTTATGTGTAGACTGAGAACCTAAAACTTTCAGACGCTTCTCGCCTTCTTTGCAGACGCTACATTTCAACACACAATCAACTGCATCATTATCAATAGAGGGCCACCAAAAGTTTTGTTTGACACGACGTTGAGTGAGACTCTGACCCAAATGTCCCTCATGGGCTAAGTCAAGGATCCTCCTTCTCAAGAGGCTAGGAGGGACAAAGCGATCACCTCACATCAACACATTTTTCCCCTCTAAAGAAAGTTCATCCAAGATTTTCAGGAAAGGTCTGACTAAAGGACTAACGGTACTTTCTCTTCTTGTTTCTTTAGAAACAAGATTGATGACAGCCTTTAAAGTCAGATCTTCGCCTCTGGACCACTCATCACGAGAGAATGAACCACCTCCCACCAACAAAACATCCTCCATCACAGCAACAGCAAGGTCATCAGACGTGATCTCAGAACCACAACAAGAGGAAGGAATGGGAAGCCTAGACAGACAATCCGCTTGGATATTCTTCCACCCGTGAACAAATTCGATCTCACACTGATAGTCCTGTAAGCGAGAGTCTAATCTCGCCAATCTTGGAGAACCCTTTCCAGCCCCACCAGGCGCTAGGACATTTAAAAGGGGTTTGTGGTCTGTACGCAAAACGAACTTGTAACCCCACAAGTAGGTTCTAAAGTAACTTGTGCCCCAGACCGCAGCAAGGGATTCACGCTCTATAACAGAGTAGTGAGACTCTGAGGTAGACAGAGGCCTAGACGCGAAAGCTATGGTTTTCTCAACACTCCCATGTTTTTGTAAGAGGACCGCACCAAGGCCAATGGCACTGGTGTCAACCATAAGAATGGAGGACCGAGCAGTGTCAAAAGGGGTGAGGACATTTGCAGATTTAAGTTCCCCTTTAATTAACTTAAAGCAGGATTCATGCTCAGCAGTCCAACAAAACTTAACACCTTTTTTTAGCAAGGATCTCAGGGAAGCAGTCTTAGCCGAAAAATCCCTTACAAATTTCGAGTAAAACTCGATCAAGCCCATAAAGGACCGAAGTTGATCCTTATCAACGGGGGAAGGTGCTAGCTCAATGGCCTCGAGTAAGTTTTTCTTTGGTCTGATGCCTTCTTCAGACAAACAAAAACCTAAATACTCTATTTCCTTCAACAAAAAGGCACACTTCTCTTTTCTTAACGTCAAACCAGCCTCATCCACTCTAAGTAACACATCTTGTAAAATGTTGTTGTGTTCTTGTAGAGAATCACCATATATCAAGATATCGTCTTGAAAATACAGCACCTTATCAAGACCCTTAAAAACCTCAGAGACAAGTCTCTGGAAAGCGCTAGCGGCTGAGACTAGCCCAAAGGGTAGCCTAGTAAATTGGAAAGTTCCCTCGCTGGTGAAAAAAGCAGTTAAGTGCTTTGAACTGTCATCTAGGCAAATTTGATGGTACGCATGTTTAAGGTCCAACTTACTGAAGAACCTAGCTCCCCTAAGAGTCGATACCAATTCACCAATGTTTGGTAGAGGGAACACGTCAGCTACAACACACTTATTTAGGGAGCGAAGATCTACACAGAATCTAATCTTGTTATCCGGTTTCTGCGAGATCACTACAGGCGAAACCCAAGGAGATGCTTCGATGGGTTCAATGATTCCCCCATGGAGCATTTCCTCAAGGGTAGCCTTAACCTCATTGCGTAAAGCAAAGGGCACCCTCCTCACCTTGTGTTGAACGGGTGAACTGCCCTCCTTGAGAATTATGCGATGTGAGTAGCCAATAAGTTCACCCAACTGGTCCCTAAAAACATTGTTATATTTGGTCAATATGTCCTCAAGTCAAGTCAAGTCATAGAATTTATATAGCGCACTATATACCCAGAGGGTCTCAAGGCGCTTAGGGGGGAGGAGGATTACTTGTCAAATAACCACGTTTTAAGTTGTTTTCTGAATGCTAAGTGGTTCTGGGAGAGGCGAAGGTAAGTGGGGAGTGAGTTCCATGTTTTGGCTGCCAGGTATGAGAAGGATCTACCTCCCATGGTGGTCTTGTTGATGCGAGGTACAGTGGCGAGGGCTTGGCTGGAGGATCGTAGTTGGCGGGAGGGGGTGTAGAAGGACAGTCGTGAGTTGAGGCATTCTGGTCCGATTTCGTAGAGTGCTTTGTGTGCGTGGGTTAGAAGTCGGAAAGTGATCCTCTTGTTGACGGGTAGCCAGTGGAGGTTTTTCAGGTGATCAGAGATGTGTTCGTTACGTGGGATGTCTAATATGATCCTGGCTGAGGCGTTTTGGATTCGTTGGAGTTTTTTCTGGAGTTTAGCGGTAGTACCTGCGCAGAGGGTGTTTCCGTAGTCCAGTCGGCTCGTGACCAGAGCATGGGTGACTGTTTTTCTGGTTTCGGTGGGGATCCAGCGAAATGTTTTTTTGAGCATGCGGAGAATGTTGAAGCAGGATGAGGAGACGGCGCTGACTTGTCTGTTCATTGAAAGTGATGAATCCAAGATAACGCCCAGGTTCCGTGCGTGGTCTGTCGGGATGGGTGCTTTTCCAAGGGCTTCCGGCCACCAAGAGTCGTCCCATGCAGAGGGGGATGTACCTAAGATGAGGACCTCTGTTTTATCTGAGTTCAGTTTCAGCCGGCTGTGTTTCATCCATTCGGCAACTTCTTTCATTTCTTCGTGTAGGTTAGTTTTGGCGGTGCTGGGGTCATTGGTGAGTGAGAGGATCAGTTGAGTGTCGTCCGCGTAGGAGATAATGTTGAGGTTGTGTTGGCGGGCGATGGCCGCGAGGGGGCTCATGTATACGTTGAAGAGGGTGGGACTGAGTGAGGATCCTTGTGGTATGCCACAGATGACTTCAGTGGCCTCGGACTTGAATGGAGGAAGGCGGACTCTCTGGGTTCTTCCGGTGAGGAACGAGGTGATCCATTCAAGTGCTTTTCCTTGTATTCCGATGTTTCTGAGGCGTTGTAAAAGGGTGCTGTGGCAGACTGTGTCGAAGGCTGCAGAGAGGTCGAGGAGGATGAGGGCGACTGTGTCTCCGTTGTCCAGTAGAGTTCGGATGTCGTCTGTTGCAGCGATAAGTGCGGTCTCAATGCTGTGTTTGGCTCGGAATCAGGACTGTGAGGAGTCGAGGGAATTGTTGGCTTCGAGGAAGGCGGCGAGCTGGTTGTTGACAGCTTTCTCGATGACTTTGGCCGGGAAAGGAAGGAGCGAGATGGGGCGGTAATTTTTGAGTTCGGTGGGGTCCGCTGTGGGTTTTTTCAGAAGGGCGGTGAGTTCAGCGTGTTTCCAGCTTTCCGGGAAGGTGGCAGAGTTGAAGGAGCAGTTGATGAAGTCTCGGAGGTGCGGTGCTATGACGGAGTCTGCTTTGTTGAAGATGTGATGAGGACATGGGTCTGTGGGGGATCCTGAGTGGATGGAGTTCATCAGGCGGATGGTGTCTTCAGTGGAGATTGGGTTCCAGTCGTTAAGGGTGTTCAAGGGGGGTGGATGTTCAACATATGGTTGGGTGGGTTGGTCTCCGGGTTGGTTGTCGAAGCTGTTGTGGATGTCTGCAATTTTGTTGTGGAAGAATAAAGCCAGGGAGTCGCAGAGGGCTTGAGAGGGGGAGATGTCATTGGAGTTGGCCGAGGGATTGGTAAATTCCTTGACGATGTTGAAGAGTTCCTTGCTGTTGTGGGCGTTGTTGTCTAGTCGATCCTTGAATGCTGTTTTCTTGGCCTTTCGGATTAGTTGGTGGTGTGTGCGGGTGGCGTTTTTGAAGGCATCCTTGGCGCTAGTGGTTGGGTCTTTTTTCCAGGCCTTTTCAAGGGAGCGGCAGAGTTTCTTGGACTTCTTAAGATCATCGTTGAACCATGAGGCCTTCTTGCTGCCAGGTTTGCGTTGACGTTTTTTGAGTGGTGCTAGGATGTCGGCGGTGTTGGATAACCATAGGGTGAAGTTGGTGGCGGCTTGGTCTGGGTTAGAAGAGTGGGCTGGGGTGTTTAGAAGGAGCGATGAGGAGATCTGGTCGATGGTGATTTTGTTCCAGTTTCTTTGCAGAGTTGGTTGGGGGTGGTTGATGGGTTTCGGCTTGTTGTAGGTGAAATGAACGCAGCTGTGGTCAGTCCAGAAGAGATCCGTAGTGTGGCTGAAGGAGACATGATTGCTGGAGGTGAAGATAGGGTCGAGTGTGTGACCTGCGATGTGGGTGGGGGAAGTGACCAGTTGTTTAAGTCCGAGGTTGGCGAGGTTGTCCAAGAGGGTGGTGGTGTTGCGGTCGTTGTTCTTTTCAAGGTGAAAGTTGAGGTCTCCCAGAAGGATGTAATCTTTGGAGTGGAGCGCGTGTGGAGTGATGAAGTCCGTGATGTCTTCACTGAATTTTGCGCGGGGTCCAGGTGGTCTGTAGAGGAGGGTGCCTCTGAGTGTGGTCTTGGGGTCGATGTGGATCTGGAAGTGAAGGTGTTCAGAGTTGGCGAGGTTGACGTCAGAGCTGGTTGAGATGTGGATTGATTTTTTATGGACGATAGCGATTCCTCCTCCTGTGTGGCCGGTACGGTCTTTGCGTGTGATCTTATAATCTTCAGGGATGGCAATGGTGATGTCTGGGGCGGAGGAAGCGTTCATCCATGTTTCTGTTAGGAAGGCGACGTCTGGAGAGATGGGGTCTAGTAGATTCCATAGGTCAATGGCGTGCCTGTGGACCGATCGGGTGTTGAGAAGGATGCATTGTAGGTGGTTGGGGTCGGGAATCTGTGGTGTGGTCGTAGCGGAGATGTTGTCGGTGCCGATGAACTTGCAGGAGTAGCAAGAGAAAGGTCCATGGGTGTGTCCAGGAGCGGCTTGGATGCAGTTGGGGGCGCGACCGGGGTTAAGGGCTGGGAGGGTGGCGGCATCGTAGGTAAAGCGGGAGGGCTGGGCAGCGCGAGGGGCAGGGGGTCTGGCACTGGGTGCGGTCCAGGCGCGGACGGGCATAGACGGGCTTACCTTTGGCGCACCTTCGGCGCGGGTTGGGCGCGAACGCTGCGCGTGAACGCTGCGCGCGGGAGCTACTGTCATATATGGAGAGTGGAGGGGGAGGGGCGAGGGCGGCTCAGCTGGGAGGCGGGTCGGGCACACGAGGACGACAACAACAAACAAAATGGAGGCGGAGGGGGGAGCAGAGCGGAGCGCTATTGGCAAACGCGCAAACAATGTTAGGAAACAGCACAATGAAATAACTAGAGCGCAAATGAGGCAAAGCGGTATACAAAGCACACAGCATATTGATGGTGACGACCTAAAATTGCTGGTCCATCTGTTGATATATATATTTTACCATAAGTTGATCTGCCTTTGAAGTCAATTTTAGCTTCAAAGAAACCTAGCATGTCGATTTTCTCACCCTGGTAGCCAGACGGGAAAATGTCACATGTCTTCAGTGCTCTTTCGCCCCACACACTCTTCATTAATGAAGTGGGAATTATGGTCCACTTGGAACCTGTGTCAACCATGAGTGTAATAATTTTCCCATCAATAAAAAAGTCATCCTTAAAAGGATTACCCCTCTGGTTGTCACACGAGCATACAGTGTCAGTCAGGACTAAAATTTTGTTAACATCACATCTCAAATCATCACATTCACTAATGACTGTAACCCTTGAATTATTCTTATTTCTACACATTTTAGCGAAGTGTCCCGCCTTACCACAACGTAGACACTCTTTGTTATTAGCAAAACAAAATTTCCCATCCGAAGAATGAGAAAAACTACCACACCTAGAACACATCTTTTGATTATTCTTGCTAAAAGATGATTGTTGCACATTCTTTTTCTGAAGGACATAGCCTTTTTTCCTAACGATTGCAATGGCAGTAGCTTCATTGTCACTGTTTTCGCTAAGAGTACTCTTATTAGAGATTTCTGCCACTTTAGTCTCTAGGCCACTTTTCTGTAGTTCCCTCATACACTTTTCACTTTCCTCCACGACTTTAGCTAGTTCTATGGCATCCTTCAATGTTGGGTTCTTTGCCGCCCACAAACGTTCTTGGACTTTTCTATTGTTGGCTTGAACAACTAGCTGATCGCTAATTAATTTGTCCGCCATCTGGCCAAAGTTGCATTTAATCGATAATTCGCGCAGTCTTGCTACAAATTCATCAATGCTTTCTTCAGCCAATTGTTTATTTTTATAGAACTTATATCTTTGAAGGATAAGATTTTCTTCTTTGCCAAAACGAGTTTCTAATCTTGTTACTGCCTCTTTAAACTCATCTAAGTCAGCTTGTGACCCTGCAGGTAGTACTTGTGGTAAATATCTGAAAAGGCGCTGTCCCTCTTTACCCAAAGTAGTCATTAACAGTGCTTTTTTGCGTTTAGGTGAATAGTCCTCTCCATCTAGAGCTTCAATATAATTATAGAACATGACTATCCAGTCTTCCCACGCTATTGGTGGATTGCCTGGCTCTGACAAGAATTGAGGAGGAAGGGCGACATTAATTGATTGAGCCATGTCTCTAATTGACCACAAACAGGGTAAACAAATACACCAGACAGTAAAGAAATAATGAGTTATATAATAGGGGCTTACTCCTATAAGTAGAGAAGATCCGTTGCGAAGAAACGATGCTTCACGCTCCACAACGAGCGTTTCCTTGGAGATTGACAACAAAGAAGAAAAACACTCCTAAAATGGCCGATTACGTCGTGCGTGTGATTGGCTACACGTCAGACGTTATGGTTGCAGCGAGATTTCACGCGCAATGAAAATGCGCTCCAGGGACGTTGTACGCGTTGCTATGCGTTCCAGTGACTCTACTCGTGTCAGGGTTGGTGACGCTGCCGCCTGCGTTCATTGACGCTACCGCCTGCGTTGTTATGCGGTTGCGCGTTCGCGTTGCTAAGCAACTCACCGGGATTCTTGCTCGTCGATGGAAATGACGTCGATCACTGTTCCGGACATCCCGGAAAGAGGAAAACACCAGGACAGCCCAATTTCCCGATAAAATAGTCACCGCTGACACGAGAGACGATGTCTGCGTCCTCGCTGTGCTTCACACGGGGTTCTTGAGGGTGATGATCTACCGCACTGTAAAAATCTTCTTGGGCTGCAGCAACAAACAAAGCAGTGGTTGGACACTTCGCCAGTCCAAGTCGCCAAATGTTGTAAATAGAAGATGACTCCACAAGCAGGTAAGTGAAGTAAGAGGTTTAATGCAGCACAGGTATAGGTAGGTCAGCCCCTCGTCCAACCAGAGCTCCAACTGCCAACAGGGCGAAGGAGAACTCCAGAACCCAGAACACAGAGAGAGATCTAGAGTGCTGGCCCAAGGAAGAAGCAAAGCACTGTACAACAGAGGTCCAATCTTTAAGGCGGTTCAAGGCATTTCTGATACTATTAGTTTTCACAATCCAATGAAGTTCTTCCTTATTGAGCAGTTGAGAAATGTCCGCTCCCCTTGGAGGGGGTTTGATGGTGGTTACCACAGTCCATAGTAGGTCCCTTGAGAGGAAAGCTATTGTCCAGGCCTCCCCTGCCGGAGTTTAATCCAGCAGCAGGAGGTCAGGCTCGTGTCTGTGGCAGCAGCATCCATTTTGTGATGCTGTGGCTCTATTTACCTTTAACTGGGTAAAGCAGTAACTACATGTCTTCTCCCTCTAGGGAGGACTGGCGGGGGGTAGTATTCCAAAGTGTTTGACACCTTACACGACATGTTTTGAAAAAGCCACATCAAAGTTAGCATTAACCGCGAGGATTGTAATGCACTTAAGAGTATATGGTATGGCTATATCATAGAACAGCTATAAGGACATGGTTCCGAAAGCTGCAGACAGGCTCAGCTCATGCTAGAGCACCATCTCACATAAAACCAAGCAATCTGCCTTCAGGATTGTCAAGGCCTGCCATAAGAGTGACTTATAGGTATATATGTGTCATATATGTGTCTATATATACAGGTAGATATAAGAATAATATATCTAAGCAAGGGGTGATTACACCACCTTGCCCAAGCTGAGTGTTCAGCCTGTGGTGTCAGTTTGGATGGCGAGCCAGGGGTGGCATAATTCATGCTGCAGCCCCTGGTAGGCCTTGGATGCACCTATGCCCTGGGTACCTATGGTACACTATACAGGGCCTCACAAGGTGACCCAATATCCAATTAGATATGTACCTAAAGTACATGGAGTCCATTTTACAGAGAGAGCAGATAGCCTGGGCCCCTGAATAGCAGGATCCCAGGCCAACTAAGTCAAAAACCAGCTAAACACTAGGAAAAAAGTTGGAGTAACCATATAGTCAGATATCCACCTTCCTACAAAGGATATTGCCGTTTTCCAAGGAACATCGCTGGAAAACTAGCGATGTTCCATGGAAAACACCACTATAACTGGAGTACTTATCGCCATTGTGCTATGCGATCATTTCCAATGATAGCCGGTGTAGGAAGGGGGGAGGCTCTAGTTGGCGCAGTGTAGCACTAGCGACAAGCAGGGACTCTCTCTTCCTCGTCAGGGCTGAGGGTTACCTTTCAGACAACCTCTGCTTACCCTCTAGGTAGTGTGGCTTAAGCAGTCTTAGGCTAATCTTTGGGGCACATAGGGTTAAACATTTGCAATATCACACCATCACAACCAACCCACCACACAATGACACCAAACTGTATTTGTAAAAATATATATCTTTATATAGATTTCAAGCAGGCTTGTAAATACAGTTATCAAACTTTCAATATCGGTTCCAGGTTACTTGAGTTCAGGTTGCCACAGTTCTCTTTTAGCAATACGCAGTCTGTTGGGCCTTCTGCCCAGGTCCGACAAGGTTCAGTGTCTCGTAGCGCCTCAATGCGCTCTCCACGTGGGCCCCGGGGGCCGGGCGCCGTGCGAGCCTCGATTTCAGAGTAGGCTCGTGTTGGGAGTAGATGGCGCGGTGCGAGCTCGGATTGCAGGACGCTCGCACCGTGAGGATACAACACAGTACCTTTCGATTCTTTTGGAGCGGTCGGCTTCCAGGGGAGCTGTCCCACGTCGCGTTGCTTTTCCGGGGTCGCTGTTCGCTGCGGCTCTCAGCCGGGCAGGTCACGGGTCATCCGGGGCGGCGGTGTTCTGTGGCGGCAGGGTCCTTCTTTCGACGTTCGCTCCGATCTTGGAGTCGGCGGCTGGGTGGTGGCGGCAAGTGGCAGTACGGTCCCCAAGTGCAGGACGTACCCAGCCAAGTACCGGTTGCAGCTGTGCGCTCACAGCTGAGCTGTCGGGCAGGATACCGACCAGAGGGGGGTTTATCATAGGCAGCTGTCCGTCTTCGCAGGTGGCTTGACGCAGTCAATCCGGGAGCTTGGACCGGACGGGTCCTCCTTTACTTTGCTCTCGGGCTCCCAGTGCAGGTGCAGTCATGGTGTTCGGGCCAGCGGCGGCTGGACCTCAGGTTGCTCTCGCTGTTGCTTTGGGCCCCGGTCACGGTGCTTGGGGGGAATGTCGATGCCTTGGATACGGGGAGTGTGGCAGGCTTGCCCAGCGCTCCCAGACCCTTCTGTCAGTACTGCAGCGATAAGCAGCACACACAGTCGCTTACTTCAGGATGTAGCGCCCACTGGTCCTGGGGCGCTGGTCAGGGGGCAAGTTCAGCAGCAAGCCCTTGAAGATCTCTTCAGCAGAGTTTGGCACAAAGTTTCACAAAGCAAAAGTCTCTTGTAGTCTTTCCTTTTCCTCTCCTTCGGCAGCAAGGCACCAGACACAGGCAAGAGTCAGCACTCTTCCTTGTCCTTCCCGGTCCTTCTCGTCGGGCAGAGTTCCTTCTGTAGCCCAAACAGGATCTAATTTACAAGGAGCAGGGCTCCTTCTTTTATACTGCATTCCTTTTGTTCTCGCAGGCCAGGGGGGCCTTCGCATAGCCACTTTCAGTCCTTGAGTACTCTGGTGGGTGTACTCCGGCTTCTGCTTTCAGTGTGAGGGGCAGGCGCATCAGACGCCCCACAGGAGGTGGAGCCACCATTGTGTGGACAGGGGCAGCCAGAAGTACCTTGTTGATGGGGCTTCGCCCTTCCTGGGCCAGGTGTCGGCTGAGTCATCAGTCGCTCCCCAGGAGGGTGGAGCCAGCATTGTGGTGGCAGAGCACAGCAAGATTCAGAGTCAAGAGCCACTCCTACCTCCCACTAAGGTGTAATCTGCGCATTCACCACCTGTCATCCCCCAGCCCTGTCACTCACACATCCCAGACAGTCAGATACACATACCAGCAGAGGCGGGCTGAAATGGTTAAGCAAGCAAATGCTAACTTTCTAAAAGTAGCATTTGCAAACACAGGATACTAAAATAAACTTTACTAAAAGAAATATTTTATTATTCTGAGTTCAGGCATACTAAACACGACTCTCTACCGTGCTCCCTGAGCCGGCTGGGATTATAGGGTGTAATAATTCCAGCCGCTCGTTCTGGCCTAAAGGAAGCAGGTAGCCTTACAATAGTGAAATACAAATTTAGTTGTAATTCACTACTAGGACATGCCACGCACATCAGGGCTTGTCCTACCTTACACTAACAATGCACCCTGCCCTCGGGCCTACCATAGGGGCGACTAACATGAAGTTAAGGGAAGGTTTGGTGGCTGGCAAATGGGTGCACTTGCCCAGCCAGCGTGACAGTACGCGACTGCACGCGGGGTCTGCAATGGCGGACCCCAGACACATCTTACGGCTGCTTCGGTGGGTGGCGCAACCAGCGCTGCAGGCCCACCAGCAGTATTGGCATCTACAAGCCCTGGCACTCCTAGTGCACTTTACTAGGGACTAACAGTAAATCCAATGAACCAATCATGGACATCAATCACATGTACAATTTACAGTAGGGAGCACTTGCACTGCGGCACGGGTCAGCCGTGGCGCAGTGCCCTGAGTATCGGAAAACCAGCAAAACATCGGAGGCACATCAGCAAAAAGTGGAAGGGAGACTCACGCCAAGGTGCCAGGTCTAACAGCCGGCAATATAAATACTCACGCTAGGAGCGGCCTACGATAATTATCGCTGCCGCTTGATAATATGCCCTTCACCTTTTTTCACACAGCCACAGATCTTCTCCAGAACAAACCAGATATGTGGTAGAGAAGCACTGTTGAGTCAGACAATTAAAGCGGCGATGAGCCTGATAGCTATCACCGACCATGCACCTGTTATATAGAATATTACATGGGGAGGACCCAGGAATTTGACTAAACTAAATGATGCAGCTATACTGAAAGATAAACACCATGAGAAGGAGAAGATGGATCAAATAGTAGAATACTTTCAAAACAACAAACACACAGAGTTGCAGCCTGCCATGATCTGGAACACCTTCAAGGCATTAATTAAAGGCAAAGTAAGAGTGATTATGTTGCACCTGAGGTAGATGTGGGTCCTGGCCAAAAGTACCTTAGAGGTAGATCTAAATATCAAAGAACAGCAATGCAAAGAGAGGAAGACCCTTCGACTCCTGAGAGAAATGGCTGCAAAAAGAACTTAGCTTGACATATTAACAACAGAAAAGTCTTAAAGAGCTTTATTATATCTTAAACAAAGATTTTATGAAAAAGATAAAGCTCACAAATTATTAGCGGCAAACCTGAGGCATGCTAAAGATCTCTCATATATAGCAAACATTATGAAACAAGATGGAGCTCTTGCTAAAAGAGAAGTTGAAAAATGGGTCCAATTTCAAGAGTACTATCACGCACTGTATCCTGATGACCCTCGCAGATCATGTAAAGCAGTAGCTGTGGTCATCCCCCTTTACAACAACATGGTGGTGTGTTAGCATTCAAAGTAATTTGTACAAAATTAGAACTCCTGGGGATTAAATAAACTTTTAAGTTAGAGAGCAGATATAGGAACTCTCCCCTTTTAAATTGGTGAATAAAGCCACTAAACACCTAAGCTGCAGATTACAACAACATTTCAGAAGATGTTCAAGGCAAACTACCCACCTTTAAAAAAAGAAGTAAAGAACGTCCTTGCTAAGTGGGGACCAATGGTCATCTTGTGGAGGGGAAGAATAGCATCCTTGAAGATGAGAATACTACAGAGATTATGGTACGTTTTTCATGCACTGCCAGTCTATGGTATCTTGGTATTCTCTATGCTATCCTTCTCTACCTCTATTGGAATGTTCATGTGATGCATCTATCAGAATGTTGGTGAGCTGCCTGACAGATTACAGTTGGCTGGGCTGAGCACCATGCTGGATGCTCCTGGTGGGGTCTCTCTACATAACTTGGAATAAAGCATCTCTGAAATACATCATCACTTGTGGACCTTTCATCATTACATATTGGCGACGATCTTAAGGAAGAACCTACATCTGTCAAGTCAAGAAGTACTTCAAACTACAAGATATTAAGAAATAAAACTACAAATTATGAAAGGACCTCCTGCAACAAGAAAAGCTACCCCAACTGCCAGCATGACCCCACCAGTGACCTACAACCGGTCGCCCACAGCAGTCTGGCAGTTGTCCTGTGTACCAGTGAGTCTACAAATTTTAAGTTGGAGCTGTGCCCTCACGCTGGGTAAGCCTGTTTGTTTTGACTTTGGGACTCACGCTGTATCCTCACATGAGGGTAAGCATTTTATTGGCCAACTCTGCATTTTGTCCTATTTACAAGGAGAGCCTACTATATACTTTTTGGAGCTGTGCCCTCAAGAATAAACCCTAATCTTGCCAGTTCCTGGCTCATCCTGTGCTGTACCTTCACATGAGGGGAAGCCATTCTATGATGTTTGGGAAAGAAGTGTGACTGTTCTAGTATTGATACAGCAGTGACTGAAAGTTAATTTATTTAAAGATTTCTTTGCCCATAGCAAACTGATCGCTGCAGTAATGGTCTCATGTTCTTAATGACGTCCTGACACTTTCATCGGTTTTTCACCATGCTTGCAAAAGCTTAAGTGTTTTTTTATGTACATTATTTTGCTTTAATTTGAGCAAAATAGACCGAAGAAAACGAGCCACTGAAGCTATCATCAGATCAACCGTCAGTTTCCTCATTTAAAAATGCAGCGCGTGTGTGCACGCTCTCACCTGCTGTCTTCTACGGAGCTCCTGTGACGTCCCTCTTCTCTGCCAGATTCTCCGATGTCGTTTGCTGTGGGGAAGCGCCATGAGCCACCCTGCTGTGCGTCACTTTACGTGCCCCCATGTTGTTTTGGTAGTCCTTGCATCACGTCTGTTGTTACCAGCGCCATGTACGTCTGCCTCAACGTCATTTTGAGTTTGTCTCATGCGATCTAAGTTTCTATTTCAGTCTTCATTTCCTTGCGATGCAGCGGACAGGGAGATACGTGACACGTGACATTTACTCTCATTCTCAACGAAGCGCTGTGACTAATCTAAGGTACTGTGCCTTTTCTTAATGAAATTGACGGCGTCTTTGGGAGCGCTGTCATGAATCTTGGTGTGTTCCAATATGGATATTTTTTTCTCGGGGGCAAAGATCGAGCTCCGGTGTTGCCTCCACGTTGTTTCCTCTTTTACACGGTGACAGGCACACCAATGTCATTAATGATTTAGTGTTTTGTGGTTATTTAAACTTGCTTATCTACCTCATTCCGGTGACAGGCACACCACTGTCATTGTGTTATTACAAGCTTTAACAATGTAATGGGGGTTAAGAGAGTGTTTTTGCTTCACGGTCATATGACATTTTTCATAGTAATATGTTTTATTGAACAGGTTTATGTGAATTATATGCCTTTTGTGTATTTTTACAGTATGCTAAATTTCCATAGAATTCGTACTTTTTAGCTGTGGTTAGCATAGGGGTGGGTTTTTAGTCCCATTTCCTTTAGAAAAATGTTTTCTTTTTCTTTGTGTTGGGGTTAGGTTTTTAGTCCTATCACTCCACTTTGCCAGTTGGCATAATGTCTTCTTTATAGATGATCCACTGGGTTTTAAGTCCCTTGATCACTTTTTTCACGTGCTACATTTGCTGTGGGTTTCAGTCCCACCTGTTTACTTTGCAATGGGTTCCAGTCCCATTTGCTTACAGTGAGTTTGAGTCCCACCTGTGTTAATATAATGTTTTTTTTGCAATGGGTAACAGTCCCATTTTCTTGCAGTGGGTTCTAGTCCCATCTGTTTAATTTAATGTTTGCGATGGGTCCTAGTCCCATTTACTTGCTGTGGGTTTCTGTCCTACCGGTTTAATTTGCTATGGGTTCCAGTCCCATTTGTTTGCTATGGGTTTTAGTCCCATTTGTTTACTTTAATGTTTTTGCTATGGGTTCAAGTCCCATTTGCTTGCAGTGGATTTTAGTCCTACTTGCGCAATTTCTATGTATTTGCTATGGGTTACAGTCCCATTTGTTTGTAGTGGGCTTCAGTCCCATCTACTTTATTTAAATGTTTTTGCTATGGGGTTCAAGTCCCATTTTACTGTAGTGGGTTTTAGTCCCACCTGGCACCACGTCAGTTGTCCACACGGATCTCCTGTTGGGTGTGCTTATATTTGTCTCTTTCAGAGGAGCTATCCTAGGGTTACAGTCCTATAGCATTAGAGTTTTGAACATGTTATGTGTTTTTATTCACATATGCTGGTTTACCAGCTACTTTTAGAGTCTAGGTTTTACATCCACATATTTAGCTTATGTTTTCTCTATTTGTGTGCTTTTATGCTTTCTATGCTAAATATGTTCAGATTTGATGTATTTATATTGCAACTTTTTGCACTGTTATCTCTTGCATTACGCAATTGTATTTTGCTTAGAGGTAATAGTGTTTAGATGAGGTTTCACCTCTACTCTTCCTCATCTTCCTTGTTCTTGAAATGAAGGTTTCTTTTATTCTTTCTTTTTTCTTATTGCCTTCCATTGTTTCCTTCCTTTTAAAGTTCTGTAAGAACAGAGAATGGTTTATATGGTGTAAGAAGGGAGGATGGTTTATACGTTTTTTTCCATTCTTCTTTCTTTGTTCTCTTTTTATGGATGTTTTCTCTTTACTGTTCCTTTTTCCGTTTTTGTTCATTTTACTTGCTTTCATTTCCTCCTGTTCTCCGTTGCTGTTTTTAGCTTTTTGTTTTCTGTTTAAGAAGAGAGGATAATGTGGTATCTTGGTATTCTCTATGCTATCCTTCTCTACCTCTATTGGAATGTTCATGTGATGCATCTATCAGAATGTTGGTGATCTGCCTGACAGATTACAGTTGGCTGGGCTGAGCACCATGCTGGATGCTCCTGGTGGGGTCTCTCTACATAACTTGGAATAAAGCATCTCTGAAATACATCATCACTTGTGGACATTTCATCATTACAAAGTCTCAATACCCCAACAACAGAAATCAATCCCAATCACCATGCAATAAATTCATCTGGGAAAGCTGGAAACAAAGAATAGACACAAAGATGTTGCAGAGATGAGGGATGTGGGAGGATTGTGCCTACCCGACATCAAGAAATATTATATGGCGGCCCAACTGAGGTTCATTTTTGCGTGGTCCCATCTTGGAACAGATAAACACTGCCCTAATATGGAGATGCACCTATTTGGCAGACTAACCTGGGATATAAGTTAGTTACCCAAATATGCAAGACCATAATTACAAAACCAACCATGGAGATATGAGACTCCCTAATGCACCCCACATAGTTCATATCCTTCATGTCACCCTTCACCCAAAACGTAATAATTCAGGTTTTAAACCTGCAACGGATACCATACAATTTATGCTGTGGAGAGGGGAAGCCAATATTAGGAGATCCATTTTAGGACCAATCTTTTAAACATTTTACTCAATGTAAAATAGACCCTAATCTACTAGAATCTGACAAACCTCGATAACATTAGGTCATGTTCCCCAGAATAAAGCGGGAAGAACAAGAGAAGTACACATTTTGATGCTATGAAACAACCAAAGATCTTGTCCAGTTATGCTTCACAGAATGCACAATCAGACACCCATAAATGGGATTACACACAGAAATGGGACAGGGAAATGTAAATCATCAAAAAGGAGTTGGCCAAGTAGTACATGGACATCCCAAAGATGGCCCGTAGTGTGCTAAGAAGGGAAACCAGGTGCAAGATTATGTGTAAGTGCTGCATGACCCGACCTAAATTGCACAGTATCTTCCGAAACACAGATGGAAGACGTTGGAGCGGATGTAATATGGAGAGCTCTGTTACACAGGTATGTTGGTTATTCACATTGAGTAAAATATTTTGAAAAGACACATTAAGTCATATGAAAACCCCATAGGCCTCCAGACTCCAGTTGACCCTACGATAATAATATTGAGCATCAGTCAAAGGAATACAGAGGGTGGTAACACAAATACTCTGCGTGGCATTTCAGGACATTGCAATAAACTGGATAAAACTACTTCCCCAGATGATATCATTTGGGTATGAATACTATGGGCATTGATAGCAATAGAAGAGTCACCACACAAACTAAACAGTGACCAGAGGAGATTCAACTCTACCTGGAAAACGGTCATGAACTATCTTCAAGATGGCACAACTAGTTTATAATGTCCACGTACACCTGAGATCGTTGAAGTTGAATTGGTCCTGGAAGTATCCACATGAGCACGATAGAGATGTTGCACAGGGAAGAAATGTGTTCATGAAAGCTACAAAGATGAGTGGATAACACATGAATGGTAGAAACAAAACAAAACTCTGAATATGAGTGTAGGTACGGTTGTGAAAACAATGGGATTATTTGTAAGGGTGTAATTCAGAAATTATTGGAACCTATGTTATTGAAACTTAATAGAGTATTTTACAAAAATTTGTTTTTGAACCTTTGGTGCAGACTTGGATCATCATTATCCCCTTTCTCCCCGCCCCTTCCAAGCCAAGTAGTGTGTCCTGGCATTTTGGTGTAACCTAACAATAATTAATCCACTCTAGCCTATCTATTCACCCCACCGTCCATCTGCATAAACTCCTGAAGCCCCCACTACCTACACATAACTCCTAGTAATGTAATCTACCACAAGAAGACTAAAGTAAAGGCACAGAATGATAAGAGCACAACCCTAATATCAGTAACCAGCAATAACCACTCGATAAACCCCTGTCCTGGGGTTCAGGAGAAGCACGCTACTCACCACATAATACTCAATGCCTCATCAGGGGTGCATTCACAGCATAAATGCAATTACAATACAAAACATCAAGGAAAGGGAAGAGCGCTGAAGAATTTTAGACCTGGTTTACAAAACACAAGCTCAAAAATGTTGTCTGTCAAGCCTTGTAAGGTGTGCTCTATTTTTAACTTTGCTGGAAAATATGATTACAGACCAGGAAGTTATTTTTAAACATTTCTCTTTCGGAGTTTCCACAGCACATTGTGTCTTATTTTCAGTACGACACACCTAGATTTTATGCAGAAGACCCAGCGTACCCTTCTTTTGAAAGAGTGCTAGTTCAGCCATCCAGTGAGGTTGTTTCGCTAGATAATGTGTACTTTTAGCACACCTTGATTTGAGTTTGCATAGTTAGAATGCTTCAGAAGACTTCGTGGATTAAGAGAATGCACATTCAGACATGGCCGCCATGATAGACAACTATACTATAACATTTCATGGTTGAACAGCCTTGTCTTTACTCACCGATGCAACCATGCAGGTCAAACACGTTGGCAATTGTGCGATTAGGTCATAGCAGATGGGTAGCATTTATAGCCATGTGTTTTATTCAAGTGTTTGTCAAAACAGGCACATGTAAATATTTTAGTCTGTGGTTTGTGCTATTCGCATCCTATACTCACTGTGAGGAAGTCTTTAGTTTACAACTTGTCTCTGCTCTTCATCGCAGTAGACCAATACGGCGGGACACCGAAATATTGTTCTTTATGGGACAATTAACTAATAGTTTCAACAATTTTTTGCAAATTAGTTCTTCGTTTCAGAATGCAAAATGGCAAACATGTCGTGTTTTATTGGCCCAGCGTGGTTCCAAAATACTTCATTTTGGTTAGGAAATATTGCGTTTTGGCTTTACCTGCCAGCTGTACTAAATATCGTCTCTTAGGATTAGTGTCTCCAAGCTGTGCACGTCGGGATCACATTTGATTACAGGCATTCCCATGACACCCCATATCTTGCTCAGGACGTACATGTTGAGGTGGAACCTTCCTCATCATTCCTGGAAGCAGAATGGGGGATCTGAGTAAAGAGGCAAATCATTGCTGATTCTGGGCATGCTGGGAACGGTAGTAGGCTTCGAATATTCCTCTGACATAGGGGAGCACCAAGCTAGCAGTAGCAATCCTCACAGGCCTTCAGGCCAAACCCAGGTTATGAATGTATTTTTTATACCGTACTTCTTACTTTTCTTACTATTCTGGGTCAAGAAAAGGAATTTCTGTATGACAAATGTAGTGGTGCTGAATTTCCTGACACACAGAGAACTCGGTGTAAGATGTCATTGGTGAGACTTGTAGCTGACCTGCCGACTACGGCAGCCATGAGGAGCAAGCACTTAAGCACTGTAACCGCCCTACTGCAGTGAGACTCTGGGAAGCTAACAGCAATATTTGCTATTGTGCAATTTTCAGTGAGTTGTGTGCGCTGGTTTCTTACACAGCAGGAATAGCGCAAACACAACCACTTACTAAGGAGCATGACTGCTGTCACGTATAGAGAGATTCAAAGAGACATGCATAGCTGCGACTGGCTAGCAACCTTGTATAGTTTCTTGGAGAACACTTTAGGAGAATCACAGTGAAAGCTGCTTTCATATGAAACCCTGAGGTTTCACTAGGCTCTCACTGTTTAATTCAGAAGCTAAGCAGGTGGAACCAGGGCTAGGGCCTGATTTGGTCACCTTTTGTCTTTTCATGGCCCTTACCAGTGCTTTAAAGGGACAGGTACTGTTTGGTACTGAGTACCTGCACTTCTTAAATTTGAGAGAGTGAGTACCTGCAATTCTCAGCACTGCTGTAATATAATGGAAGAGTAGCAACACTTTTCAGGAGCAAACAGGTACTCTCGATTCTATCTTTCCATTTAAAGGATTGGGCCTTACTTAAGATCTGATTTAGATCTTAGCAGTAGTACCATCTTAATGCCATGGCGGTGGTCTGAAATCCTCCCTCAAGCTCACGGCGGTCCGCCCGCTCTATTTAGATGTATGCTGGCTGACTCTCTGTCCACGTCGACAGAGTGTTTACTGCCAAATATGCGGTTCACCTCTGCCGATGCAGTGGTCTCCGATGCTGGCGAATTGTACTCCATCGCCGTCAGGGTGGTGGGATTGTGCCGAGACGATTTAGATGTCACAGTTGTGCTGGCGATGTTCTGGCTAGTGGGGTGCCAATGGAGGAAATCCATTGCTGGACGCGAACAACGTTGGAATATTCCTGTTGCTTTTGGCTGGATTTTAGCAACACACACCTGATGTATTTAGGCTAATTGTTTGCACCTGCATACCACACTATAAAACATGCAACAACATTACCTTAAGTACAGCCACTGGTTCATATGCAATGTCAAGGGAGTTCAGAATGCTTTGTTTCCACTAACGCATGTGGTTTGAGCAACTGATGGCACACATTGGCTTATACCCAACACATGTCATAGATGAGTCCAATGCAATCTTGTAAACTTTCATACAATAACTGTGAAAGTTGTCTTGGTACAAGATATGGACACCCAAAGTATGTTTCTGTCTTTTCCTCGATCAACCCATGGTCTCTTTGCACTTTGAAACAGCACCATATAACAGCAAATGTCACAACCTTTAATGTCCAAATGAAGAGGACAAGCTGAAGATACCTAAAACAGATTGAAACAATAAGAGGAGTAACGAAACATAACAAAATTGACACATTAGAAAGTCATATTTTTGAGGACACATTGTCAAAAACACAATCTGAGATAAATCATAAAAATGAACACAATAGTCAATGTGTCAACATTTTGAACAACTAAGCCCTATGGCCTGGATTTCCCTGAACTTACCCTTCCTAAAAAAATTCCAGCGCATTCTTTTTTACTCATTACATCAATAGTTGTTTAACAGTTAATATGAATATATGTAAAGATATAATTACAATCATGAGAGGAAGTTGTCAATGACATCCTCACGTAACCCAGCTCCTTCCTCTTCATCACTATCATCTTCATTTGGCATTTCAGGCGCCTACCCAGTGGCTCTCCTTGGTCTCCATCCTCTGCGAAGTAAGGGATGTTCTGTTGCAGGGCTATTTTGTGCAGCGTGCAGCAGGCCATGGTGATTTGGCATACCTTATCGGGTGAGTAGAGGAGGGCTACGCCAGTCTTGACCAGATAGTGAAATCTGTCCTTCAGCAGCCCAAAAGCCTTCCATGAGCCTCATTGAAGCAGACTTCCCCTGGAGTCTCCTAAATGGGGCAAAAGATAAGAGCTGAGATATGTAACATCATTTCAGATGTTTCACCTTGAAATTACCTAAATAGTATATATCATATTGTACTTACCAACATGCCAGGCCCTCTCACATCTAAGTTGTGACATTGGCAGGGGTATGCTGCTGTTCCGTAGGAAAAAGGAATCTTGGGCTGATCTGAGGAAATGTGCATAGACACTTGCGATGTACAAATCAGCTAAGCAGACAACTTGCACATTGAATGGAAGTGCTTCCAATTCGGGAGACTAGTTTCCTGGCATATGGTGGCACTAAGACACTATATGTGCCATCAATAGCTCCAACCGCATGTGGTAGGTGACCCAAAGAATAGAAATCACCCATTCGCTAAATCCTCATGTTGTGGAAACTGGAAGAAGCTGTGCTCGTCATTGAAGAAAGAAATTCTTGTAGTACACCACTAAAAGTTGGTTGTCTTAGTGTATTGGAATGATCCTGTGGCCACAAAATTAAGTACTGGCATAGTTTGGCTATTCAATCTAAACCTTTTGATAATATCCTGTTCTTCCATGATGGCAAGGTCTGGAAATGGGTGGTACACTTGAGGCTGTCATCTCCTCACTCTCGCAGGGTTCAATTGTCTGCATTGGAAATATTGTGAACATTTTAAAACATTTTACACTTAAATAATGTTAGATTATTAACACATATATAATGTTGTGCTACAAATATATATGGTTTCACAACATATTTTATTATAACCTTTTTGTGGTCCTTTTTACTTCACAAATGTCATTTTGTAGCTGTCAATATATTAAATTTGAAAGAATATGTAAATAATACATTTGTAATGTATTATTTACGCATTCTTTTTTTCAACCTAAATACTGTCAACGGAGGTGTACACAACACCACAAAATATTGCATTTAACCACAGTAACGCACTACAGAGTAATGTTTTTTTTTTTAAAGCATGAGTGTCCTTTGACGTATGAGTATGTAAACAAAGTAGTCACCATTTTCATTGGTGGTGACACACTTAACAGTCAAAAGCACATTATTTAAGCTTCAGAAATGGCGGACGCCTGACCTTGCTGTCAGGACATTTGTAATCAGACATCTGTGGCAGAAAATGACCACGTAGTGGGTGTTCAAGTCCATGAGGGACACAGCCATAGGCTAACATGAGTGAAAGCAACGGACCAAGGACAAATACTGTGTCCGTCTCCACTGAAGATCGAGTACGTTGCATTAATGTACCCGGCGGTTTGTAAAAAGCTCACTTGTCTCCTAATACTGCAGTCATCAAGACCTCCTCTACTTTTGCAGCTGTTTGTTACATCTAGGAGCAACAACACCAGGTCAAGCAGGTGAGAGGGCCCCTGCCTTCTCACCAGAGGTGCTGGGGTTGCTGGCACAGGAGGTCCTCTCCCTGTTTGGCAGCTCTATGGCTCACCAGAGGACCAGGTACATGTTTTAAATGTTTATGGGAATTTGTTTAACTGTTTTCTTTCCATCAACACAGGCTTCAATGCCCCTTTGAGTTCCTGAGTGAAGTGTAGTGATTGATGTGAAGTGTCATATTTCTTTTCTTAGGACGAAGATGTTGGGGATTTTAAGCACTTTACAATGTTAAAAACAAATACATTAGTATGTGTTGAGTATTTAATGCCCTAGATTCTAATTGGTGTGTATGTACAGATATATCTATGTATATATTTGAAGTGCATGTGAAATGTTGAAATCTCACATCATGTAGATTAGAAAACACATATTATCTTTACAACCATACACATATATGCATTCTGTACAAATCAAATGAAAATGCTTTTTGCTCTGTGTATAGTCCAACAAATCATTCAGTCTAGATCAGGGGTATCCAAACAGTTATTTGGGAGCTACCAGTAGCCCCCAGACAACTTCAGAGTAGCACACTACCTTGAAGTCAGTTATAGGATGGCCACAAAGTCATTTTTCATATAAAAGTTAAGGGAAGGCTGTGCTCATTTGACATCATGATCATCAGGCTGCAGATATCAGGGTAAGTTGTCTAGCCTTGGGTAGTTTACAATATTTTGTACTGATCTGAAGTAGCCTGTATCACAGAAATTGTAGAAGCCCCCTGGGCCAGTCACTGGCCTTGATTAGAAAGTGTAAGACATGACAAGGGATGAGGGTAGTCAACAGGACACTACAAAGGTGTGTATTAATATATTTATTTTGCTCAGCATTTGAAAATTCACATGTTGTATGGTAACTTATGAGCCATGCTTGTGATAGATATAGTAAAATTGTGTTACATCAATACAGACAAACAAAAAGTCACACAATCATTTTTTTTTCTTTCATTTCTTGTCTCCATACAGATCAACGCCCATCAGAAGTGGGGCATCGAGAAGACCATCACCAGGAAGGTACGGACCCTGGGTATCTTCATGCGCCGCGGCCTTCATTGCAGGAAGAGGTGGGAGGACCTACAATGCTGGACCAGAAACTCAGCCGAAGTCAAGCTCGGACAGTCCTCCCAACGTGGAAAGCACATTCGCTGGACCCTGATATTCTTGCTGCAGCCTATCACAAGCTTGATGGGCAGTTGAGAGCCCAACAGCAGAAACCAGGGGGCAAGTTTTTATTTGAGTTTCACATTTCACAATTTTTTTTTTTGTAAAATTGAGTTTCACATTTCACAATTTTACTGTTACAGCCAAGATTTCTCCCACCCACCTTAAGGGTGATCCATGTCCATGTCCAATGCACTAGAAGAGTTCATGAAGTTGTAAGGTTTGCACAATGTGTATACTGATGTATTTTGTCTATTAGTTTGTTGTAAAGGATCCCACCAGATTTCTGTTGACTACCAAAGGGCTGTTCTGGGCAGACACATGACTGCCTAAACTACCCATATACATTAAGTTGTTTGATGTCATGAGGGACAGTTGTACCATGTAGGCCAATAGACTTTGTTCTGTCTGGTGTGATGCTACTTCACTATTGTGGATGATGTAATGGTAGATTGATTACATATGAAATAGCAGAAATTGGAGGTTCAGAGGGGAACAATATAGGTAATGGCCCATACAATGTCTGAAATGGCCAGGAAAATCGATAATATAGATAAAAGGGGCTCAACAAATAAATATAATTGCCCGAAGTTAGTATAAAAATGGTCCACTTTACCAGCAATCCTCTCAACTATGGTCGCCGACCTGAAACATTTACACCTGCTGGGAACACAAGCCACAGTGTGAAGGGGAGGCTGAACCAATAATCTTAGGGCGCAGACAGCGACAAAAGAAATTCAGTGGCAGTTGGCAGGGGATGAGGGTGGCAGGGGAGAGTGGTGAAGAGAATTTTTGTTTTTTAATCCACTTACCTTTTGCTGTCTTTCTCCTTCGGTCCATTCAGCCACCTTCTCCTTTGCTTCCGTAGTGGAAGGAAGCAAGAAGCGCACAGGCTCCCTCCCCTAAGCCAATCACAATGCTGCAACTGTGATTGGCTTATAATATCAGCTTAAGAAATTATTCAGAGGGATAATGTCTCCATAGCATCGAGTGTGGAAGGAAATCTTAAGGCTGATGCTACCACAAGTCTCACCATCATCAGTATCAAACAAGTCTCTGCCAGCAGAGTCAGCGAAAGACCCAGATGGTAAAGAAAGGACAAACTAGAAAACTCCGATGTGGCTGTCATAGAGAGTAAAAAACGGCCTTAAAAAGCAAGAAAGGCATACAAAAAAAGATGAAGCATCAGCATGTGGAAAAAGGAGGGCTACAGATCTGGCATGAGCTGTGGGCTGCGCCAACCAAAATAGACAGTACAACTGACACAGTCTTTTCAATCTTTCTCACCAACAGGGGAAGAACGCAGAACAACAAACCTGCAAGCAAGACGCCCCTTCTACCCCAAATAGGATTGTATATGCACAAGTCATGCGACAAAAGGCTGGTGAGAATAGTTATTCAAAAAAGATCAAAGGAATAATGGAACTCTCCAGAAAGGACCAGTATAAATCAGGCCAGGATCAAGAGGATACAAGGAGTCCAGAGAGCAAGGGCCTCTTCCACATTGGGCCGAATTCCTAAACTCCAAAAATAGCATCACCAGACACCTTCATGCCAACCATAAGTGACTCTATTGAGGACTCCCCAAACAGGACACCAAGGAAAATCACAAAGGCTCAAGTTTCGGGACACCAACCAAGTGACAATGGCCAACTAACAAATGGTAAAGGAAATGGCGGACATCTCACTGCAGAGACAGGCAATGTAATTACATCAGAAGAGAGAAATGATGTCCCTGTGGAACTAATACACGCAACCAGTACGGACTGCAAGGCCTCAACCAGCCAAGAGGGACCCGCACATACCAGCTATGGGCCAAATATTCCTTTCGCAATAATAGAATCAGGGTAAGTGTCAAACACAGCCACACTTGAGAGTTCGGTGGGAAATTTCCAACCCACTAAAACAGACACCAAGCGTCACATGGCATAGAGCGTCTTAAGCCAGCATAAAGCGAGGTACCACATAAGACATTTTCACCTAACATTATAAATCTCTGGGCAATTTAGATGCCCTCAATTGTTGCAACAATCTTAAACTCCTCCAGTACATGCCCTCACTAGCCTCCATCAAAAGTGAAGATCTAAAAAGCGTGCAGTTCTCATATTTTCTCCTGTGTCCTTCCTCACGCTAAGATTCCCCACACCCTCTCTACTTTCGTATGTTGCTTCTGAGGCGATGCACAAAACTCCCAGAGGCTGGCACTTGAGTAGCAGATGCACCATGTAATATTGAGCAAGCTCTGGTGTTACCTGATCTGGGACATTACACCGCCTCATTTCAAGATATCGTGGACACATTTCCTAGCCCAGTCAAAGGTGCTCTTCTCAACTGAGAGACAAAAAGAGTCAGCGATAAAAACCTCTAGACCTAGAACAAGGAGAATTGACCCACCAAAATATTTGCAGTGAGGTTCCCTTCGTTTTCATTTATGCAATGTAGATGGGGTTGGAGAGAGCTTCGCTGCGCATGAAGGTTTGGCCGGCCAGAGACAGCCGGCCTAACCGTCATGTGCAGTGAAGGAAGTGCTCGCACCACTCCCCCCAGTGTTGTTACGCCCAGGCCCCACCCCCAAGTTGACAGGAAAGGAGAAATACAATGACTGTTGTTTTTCCTTTCCTGCCATTTTTGGGTGGGCGACACTCCTCCGCCATAGCTAAGGAGCCGCTGCTGCTGGGCATGTTGATATAGTATGCATTTTTAGTGGATATGGCCTTAAAGCACATTTTAGAAGGGAATGGACCTGGAAGGTGCGAGATCATTTAATGCAAAGCTTACATTTCTAGAGTAAGACCATGTAAACATTGGAAATTCTATCATGCTGTGCAAATGTTTTTGGTGGAAACATAATCGTAGGCAAGGGTGTGTTTATTGGGGCGAGGGGTTAATAAGGAAAACCCTTGCTGTTGTTTGCTATGGGGTTGTGACAAACCATTTTTAGGGCTCGGGCCTACCGTCCCACTGCATTAGCAGTGGGCGTGGCCTAAGAGTCCTTTTCTCAGGGCTTCTGAAAACGTACCTAACGAATTCCAAGCTACTCGTGGGTTTTTGTGGTTTTTTTTTGGTAGCTGCATTGCTATTGGCCTTCGTGTGCGTGTGCTTTAGAAACAGAACACGCAATAGGCCAAAGGCAGTCGAGTAGCTCCGCCTATGGCCTATTGGTGTCTGTTACACGCACCAGAAGGCCATATGTCTTCAATTATCTCGGCCGTCACGGCGGAGATAATTCAAGACATATGGTGGCAGTGGCGCGCGCGTGCACCACTCGCCGGCGGTTTTTGAGTGCTGCTTGTTTTTTTTAATCCATTTCACGGAGCTCTCCCTGTCAGAGAATAAACCTTAAGAACTCAACCTACGAGTCTGCCTCCTTACTACAAGTGGCGACGTGCGGACTACCTCTACAGCCTCTCACAGCGGTATCCACTATATTCCTGCGTGTCCGCTGAGCCCTCAGAAAATCTTCTGAACTCAATCTGACTTCACAACTTTGGATCTGCTGTGCTACGCTGCCTAGTATCCGGTGAAGCTGATCGCCTACCGGTACCTTAGACTGCCTCTGATCCATTCCTTCTCAGCTGGCGAGAGACACAGATCCTCCGGTTTTCACGGTGAGACCAGCGCTGTCGGCAAGCTATGCTGGTGCTGGCGTGAGACACAGATCCTCCGGTTATCACGGCGAGACCAGCGCTGTCAGCGAGCTAATCTGTTGCCCTTCCAGCACTAACTTTAATTCACCTCTGTGCTTCTGCAGCCTGCGTACTCGCCGTGCATTTCACTACCCCTTCACTTCGCCCTGAGGTCATACCCTCAACCGGAATCCTGCTTCGCTTCTGACTTGTCATGCCAGCTGTTCAGCTTTACACGCATTTCGTCTATTCAACTGTGGCCTTACTTTCACCCCTCACGCTGCTGACTTTCCTGTCAGAAGGCGTCCCGCCTTCTTCCGATCTTTGCTCAGACATCTGAGCACTCCTTATGTGCGCGCTACGTCACTGAAACGCAGCATCAGGCGCATTCATTTAATGGTCTTCTCTCAACCCCCTTCCTCAGTCTCTCTCTTTCCCCTGTTCTATTCTTATCCCCTTCCTTCCTTCTTGCCTTATTTCTGGTTTATATTTATTTTTCCTTGCCAAATTTGCTCGTCCCTCAACCTTATTTCCTCCTCACAATGTCACCTTTTTTTGCACTCCGTTTTTTCACCCTATCGTTTTCTGTCATCCTTTTCCTCTCTCTTCTTTATTGTTCCCTTATTCTCTACTCCCAGTGCAGAGTGAGTGCAGAGTGAGTGCGAGAGCGACAGTGAGTGCAAAATGATTGCGAGAGTGACAGTGAGTGCAGAGTGACAGTGAGAGTGCAGAGTGACAGTGAGTGCAGAGTGAGTGCGAGAGCGACAGTGAGTGCAGAGTGAGTGCGAGAGTGACAGTGAGTGCAGAGTGAGTGCGAGAGTGACAGTGAGTGCAAAGTAGGTGCGAGAGTGACAGTGAGTGCAGAGTGAGTGTGAGAGTGACAGTGAGAGTGCAGAGTGACAGTGAGTGCAGAGTGAGTGCAGCGTGACAGTGAGTGCAGAGTGACAGTGAGTGCAGAGTGAGTGCAACAGTGACTGTGAGTGCAGAGTGAGAGCAGAGTGAGTACCAGAGTGACTGTGAGTGCAGAGTGAGTGCAGAGTGACTGTGACTGTTAGTGCAGAGTGAGTGCAGAGTGAGTGCAGAGTGAGTGCGAGAGTGACAGTGAGTGCAGAGTGAGTGCGAGAGTGACAGTGAGTGCAGAGTGAGTGCAAGAGTGACAGTGAGTGCAGAGTGAGTGCAAAAGTGACTGAAGAGTGAGTGCAAGAGTGACTGTGAGTGCAGAGTGAGTGAGGAGTGAGTGTGAGAGTGACTGAGTGCAGAGTGAGTGCCAGAGTGACAGTGAGTGCAGAGTGAGTGCAGAGTGACAGTGAGTGCAGAGTGAGTGCGAGAGTGACTGTGAGTGCAGAGTGAGAGCAGAGTGAGTGCCAGAGTGACTGTGAGTGCAGAGTGACTGTGACTGTGAGTGCAGAGTGAGTGCAGAGTGACTGTGAGTGCAGAGTGAGTGCCAGAGTGACTGTGAGTGCAGAGTGAGTGCAGAGTGAGTGCGAGAGTGACAGTGAGTGCAGAGTGAATGCGAGAGTGACAGTGAGTGCAGAGTGAGTGCAAGAGTGACAGTGAGTGCAGAGTGAGTGCAAGAGTGACTGCAGAGTGAGTGTGAGAGTGACTGTGAGTGCAGAGTGAGTGCAGAGTGAGTGTGAGCGTGACTGAGTGCAGAGTGAGTGACAGTGGGTGCAGAGTGAGTGCCAGAGTGACAGTGAGTGCAGAGTGACAGTGAGTGCAGAGTGAGTGCAGAGTGACAGTGAGTGCAGACTGAGTGCAGAGTAACAGTGAGTGCAGAGTGAGTGCGTGAGTGACAGTGAGTGCAGAGTGAGTGCGAGAGTGACTTTGAGTGCAGAGTGAGTGCAGAGTCAGTGCGACAGTGACTGTGAGTGCAGAGTGAGTGCAGAGTGAGTGCAAGAGTGACTGTGAGTGCAGAGTGAGTGCGAGAGTGACTGTGAGTGCAGAGTGAGTGCGAGAGTGACTGAGTGCAGAGTGAGTGCAGAGTGCAAGAGTGACAGTGAGTGCAGAGTGAGTGCAAGAGTGACAGTGAGTGCAGAGTAAGTGCGAGAGTGCAAGTGAGTGCAGAGTGAGTGCAGAGTGAGTGCAGAGTGAGTGCTGCAGAGTGAGAGTGTGTGCAGAGTGAGAGTGAGTGCTGCAGAGTGAGAGTGAGTGCTGCAGAGTGAGTGCAGAGTGAGAGGGAGTGCAGAGTGAGAGTGAGTGCTGCAGAGTGAGAGGGAGTGCAGAGTGAGAGTGGGTGCTGCAGAGTGAGAGTGAGTGCAGAGTGAGAGTGTGTGCAGAGTGAGAGTGTGTGCATAGTGAGAGTGTGTGCAGAGTGAGAGTGTGTGCAGCATGAGAGTGTGTGCAGAGTGAGAGTGTGTGCAGAAGAGTGTGAGTGAGTGCTGCAGAGTGTGGGTGTGTGCAGAGTGAGTGCAGAATGAGTGCAGAGTGAGTGCAGAGTGAGAGTGAGTGCTGCAAATTTTGAGTGAGTGCAGAGTGTGTGCAGAGTGAGAGTGAGTGCTGCAGAGTGTGAGTGAGTGCTGCATAAATGTAAATGTACAGGAATTTATATAGCGCAAATCACCGAGCGGTTTCTAAGCGCTTGCTTAGGGAACCCGTCCTGGTATTCCGCTGTGAGATAACCCCGGCAGGGTATCCACAGGGTGAAAGCCAGGCATCCCGCCGCAAGGGGCCGTAGTGGAGATTAAGCAAGCTATTGCCCAGAGTCGCAGAGTGTGAACCCGTGAATCGAGTAGGCACCGGAGCGAGAATTGTCGAGTCCATGGACATTTTAGGACTCAAGACCCCGCCGAGCCGGGAATTGAACCCTGGTCCCGGTCTGACCTCCGTTTCCTGGTCTGCCTCCTCTGACCAGTGAGCCACACTTCTCCACAAAGAGTGTGAGTGAGTGCTGCAGAGTGTAAGTGAGTGCAGAGTGAGAGTGAGTGCAGAGTGAGAGTGAGTGCAGAGTGAGAGTGAGTGCAGAGCGAGAGTGCGTGCAGAGTGAGAGTGAGTGCAGAGTGAGAGTGCAGAGTGAGTGCGGAGTGCAGAGTGAATGCAGAATGAGTGCAGAGTGAGAGTGAGTGCAGAGTGTGAGTGAGTGCAGAATGAGTGCAGAATGAGTGCAGAATGAGAGTGCGTGCAGAATAACTGCAGAGTGCGTGCAGACTGAGTGCAGAATGACTGCAGAGTAAGAGTGAGTGTGCAGGAAAAGACCACACACATAAGACCACACACATAAGACCACTCACATAAGACCACACACATAACACCACACACATAACACCACACACACCACTCTCACCACCACACACACCACCACACACTCACCACCACACACTCACCATCACACACGCAACCACACACACAACCACACACACACACCACCAGCCATCACTGCACACTTTCACCGGGCACAAACACCACCAGCCATCAGTGCATGCTTTCACCGGGCACAAACACCATCAGCTGTCAGTGCAGGCTTCCACCAGGCACACAACACCAGACATCAGTGCACGCTTTCACCAGGCACACACACCTCCAGCCGTCAGTGCACACTTTCACGAGGCACACACTCACCACCAGTCGTCAGTGCATGCTTCCACCAGGCACACACACCTCCAGCCGGCAGTGCACGCTTCCACCAAGCACACACACCACCAGCCATCAGTGCACAATTTCTACAGGCACACACACCACCAGCCATCAGTGCACACATCAATTGTTAACGCATCCACAATTAACTATTGTAGCAATCGCAGTATGGTGCCCTTTACTTTTAAACATATTCATCTAAAGCGCAGCATGCCACCATTGCTACAATTCCAATCCAACCCACATAATTCCACTACACACCACATGCATACACTTCGTAACACATGGCTAAAAGACATTGCCATTTACAATGCCATTAGCTCTAACTCAAATAAATCTGAGACCTATTGCATTTCTAATGCTTGTTTCTTTTCCTTTTAATCACAGCATTGCAGATATTAAAAAATGCAAAAGGTCTGTTTTTAAATAATGTGTCAAGAATCACAAGATAATGAGCTGACTCTGGGCTCGGACCTTATTCCCCAGTTCCAAAATGTGGTCACATCACCTCCCTTTTTACAGAGTGACAAACAATTGACGGTTGTTTACATTCTGCATGTGCATCTTATCTTGCTTAGTTATGACATATACGGCAAGGTTTTAAAAAAAGACAAACCTCAGCTCTCCATCTTTCTTTATTTTTTTTTCACAATGCAGGGAGTCATAGCCAGCGTTGGAGAATGGAGTCAATTACAGGGTATTTCTGCCCATGTCATCCCTGGCAGCCCCATGGCAATACCTTCTGTGCTAAACTGTGCCAGCCAGGATGTCCTAGAGGGGAATTAGAGTCTAAATGGAATGGAGCAGTATGGATTTAGGGGCATATTTACTAAGATATCATGCAGCACAGCAAGTCACCTTGCTGACCTGCGCTGCGTGATAGGAAAAAGGCAGGAATGTGCCATGCACCATGATGCAAGGGTGCCTACGTTGTAAGCAAGACTGTTTTTTGCAGTAAGGGACACCTTCATGCACAAAAACAATCCCCTGAGGCATATTCCTCTTTCTATGTGTGCTACAAAATGCAGCATTCCAAGAAAGAAGAAATAACGAGGAGAAATAAAGATATTTCTCCTCGCTACTCCTCACCTGTGGAGGTGTAGCCTTGTGAAGCATTCCCAGGTCTACCACTAATGGGGAATCTGGGAATGCTCCAAAATCATGGGTGGAAAACCACGCTCCACCCATGGAACACCTTCCAGGTGCAGAGTAACAATGCAGAGATTTGTGCCTTGCGTGACTCTGAGTGGCTTTATAAATTCAGAGTAACTCATCGCAGCGCAATTCTCTGCGTTGCATTTCTCTGCCCCAGGGAGGCATTCCTTGGGTGGCGCGTGGCTGTTCCCCCACAGAACCCATGAATTTTGATGCATTCCCGGATTTGCCATTAGTCGTAAACCTGAGAACGCGCCAAAACTGCTACGCCTCCAAAGGTTAGGCGTATTGAGGAGAAATATGTTTATTTCTCTTCGTGTTTTCCTTTTTCTATGTGTTCCGCAATCCACAGCACACATAGAACGAGGAAAATGCCTCAGGGAATGGTTTTGTCCAGAAAGGGGCCTCTTCCTGCACAAAAAGAAATCCTTCTAACGGCACAGGCACCCTTGCACCATGCACGACTTGCTGTGCTGCGTATTAGAATGATAAATATGCCCTTGCATGACTAAAAAGAAGAACATGGAGAACAGCAGCTCCTTGTCAAGATCTGCTGTGGACATAGTGCATGCTGAAGTTTTAGGGTACCAAAACATCACAATGTTTGAGGTGGTCTGGGTGACAAATCGCTGTAAAAATAGATGGCGTCAAGTACATTAGTTCTGACAAGTTAAGCTGTAGCTACTGTGTGCTAGATGAGGTTATTTATGTTGGGTGCGTGGCTGGAGTGTGTTTTGAATGCCTGATTGTGTGACAGTAGAGAAGGTGTGGAGAGCTATGGCAGTTAGCACAAGGTGTCGTTTTGGTGAAGTGCTATGATGCAAGCTGAGAGGAACAGTGTTATGCAGTTGTTCTCTTTACTTACCTCAATGTTCTCGTGCCCTTCTTCCTTACCTCATTGTGGAATGCTCTATGCTCTGTAATCTAGAATGTGAGGTGGATACCAGGTTTATCTCTCTGCATTAAACGTCGTAAAACCATCTCCTGTCTCCTCGTTTCCATCACAACAAACAGTAGCCCTGTCCATTGTTCCTTAGCAGGCCCAGAGAGGGCCAAACAATTGATGCCCTTGTCTATGTGTGCTCTTGGCTGGTGGTGCCCTAGTGGTGGAATGTCATCAGACAGTTAGTGAGATTGGGAAGTGGCAGTGATTGGACAAACGGTAGTGAGGACCTCTTATCACTTGACAGCGGAAATCCTGGCACTGTTTGGCTCAGTTTAAATGACTGCCTTTAGTGAGAAATGGCATGTAGGTGCAGGAGCGGCCCATGCAGGTAAGAGCGGTGGGGCGAGGTGGGGGGGGGGGGGGGATTCGACAGACGACCATGAGGGGAAATTAAATAAATAATTTTCCCTCGCCGTCGTCAGTCGACACCCCTCATCCCCACCACCCCCTCTCCCCAACCAGGTCCACCGCCCCACTGCTCTTACCTGCACGGGTCACAGATGTGTAGGTGGTGATTGGATGGGGGCAGAGAGGACCTTTAGTCACCTGACCACGGGCCCTGTACTCTGTCTGGAGTGATAGAGCTTCTGCTTCTGGCCTGGAGTTCATTGAGTAGCTCAGAATAGGCTTCTCTCTGTCGTGGAAAACAGGGGTAGGCTTTACTTTTTTAAAGTAACACTGGGCCTAGCACATTACCTTTGAAGTGACCTGCCCATAGGGCATTAGTGAGATCTGCTTAGCTTTGTTTAAATTCGTCTCTCGGGTGGAAACTGGCAGATGGACAGAGATTAGCCTGAAGGCAGCAAGGGCTTCTGGTCATGTCACACCAGGCCTGGCATGTTGGGTTTCTGGAGTGATCCTGCTGGGGCCTAGAGGGCATTTGATGGCGTTGTCTGGCTTGGTGTGAGCTTTTCTTTGTGACTGGAAATAGGAGGTGCGTGGTGATTGCCTCGAGTGCCGAGTAACGTGATCCTAGGCCTCCATCACTGTCAACCATGTATGGAATGTACATTCTTCTTGGAACCATGGCGTGCTTCTAAAGCATTCTAGTAATATAACGCAAATCAATGTGCTCTGTATGTACAAAATCCTGGGTGTAGCAACTGTTTAGCTATAACAACTGCCTGGCTGAGTAAGAAGCAGCTTTAAAAAGTCATGCAGTACAGGGCATGTTGGCATAAAATGAGCGTGCTCCTGATGTCAAATCATTGGAGAACTGAAACGAAAGGTATATAATGTGATAAAAATGCAATGAAGCATTTTTTAATAAATACCCGCCCGTCTCCTGACCAGTAAAGTTCAAACAAACAGCACACCTTACAGGCTGGGCAGATGTCAGTCATTCCTAAAGCTGTGCTTTGTTAATCCAGGGCTGATGTCTTCAGCACGCTTCCTCTTACTGCATGTGATGCACATGCACATGCCACTAGCTTACCTTCTCAGAAACCTTGCGGCTTGAGTTACTAGCTGCACAAAACTTGACCAAGGATCTTGGATCTCATTTTTTTCCATTAATCGCATTTTATGCTGCATAATTTGCTGCTCTATGCTGCATTATTTGCTATCCCTTGCTGCATGATGGGCTTGACTTCGCCTGTTTGGGTGTTGATGGTAAATCAATTAAATGAATGAAGTCAACTGGACCTTTTATTGACAGGTCAATGAGTGACGCTTTTCACATTATGTAAGGTGAGGCACTGTATTTGAATGTTACGTTGTACCCTTTGCTCCGTTCGCTCAGTTCTGAGCTGGACAGACAGTTTTCCTACAGTTGTGCCCCTGATGCCTCTGCCTTCTGAAAACCTTCTCAAACATCTTGACCTAGTAGGGGTTATCAGAGTGCGGGTATAAGACCAGTTGCTCTATTTAGTGCATGGTCTGACTGTTTCCGTCTGTCACCATCGGTAAAACCTGGAACTCACAAACAGAAAAAAAAGAATGAATGGCCTCACACTCTGGGAGCAAACTGTGTGTGTGGGGGAGGGGGGCATTAGTATTTTGTTATTTAGAAACAGACTTCCACTTGGACGGCTCTGTTTCTGAAAAATAAAAACCTTTGGGGGCATATTAGCAAGGGCTGGCGATACAATTATCGCCGCTTTAGCGTCCTTTTTGGGCGAAAAGCAGCGATAATTATATCGCAATATCATCAAGGACACGCTAGCGCGTGTTTCCTTGATGTAGAGCCCGTTTTTTCACAGCCTCGCATCGCATCGCTAATGAGATGCAAAGTGTTGGACCTGGCCTCGTGGCGTGGTTCCCCCCGTTCCTCAGCGGCCCGCTAGCCCAGCCCTGCACCCCGAAACCCCTGGTCGTCCCGTTCCCTGTCCGCCCGCTCCCTACACGACCCTACCAACGGACGACCATCCCCGCATGCTCCTCCCGGTACCGGGCACCCCGAACCTGCATCACCTCCCAGGGCCACCGGCCGCCATTACCCTTCCCGAGGTCCCTTACTCCATAGCCCTTGCCCGACCCCAGTCCCAGCGAAACTTAAGCTGCAGACGCGCCATGCCCGGCTGGGGGGTAGAGGGCTTCCTGAGTGAGATAGGACCAAAGAGTTTCAATTGCACCTCCGGCCTCCCCTGGGAGACTGGTTTCTCTCATACCTCTGGCCTTTCCCTGTGGGCTGGTTTCGGTCGCACCTCTGGCCTCCCCGAGAGCTGGCTCCAGACCCTGCTGGGCGTCTGGGAATCCCCGGACGCATCTTCAAAAGGATCAAAGGGCCAGCCGACGGAACACTCTGACGACCAGCCCCGAGCCATGAGATCTCCGCCTGCGAGGGTCCGGACATCAAAGGGCCACTGCGCTATATCAAGGCCCGCCCAAGAACTAGCGGGCAGTTGTATCCTGGACAAGAGATCCCTGCTGATCTGATCGCGGCTCAACACTTGGGGACAAGACTGAACTTTGGAACTTATCGAGCCCTGCTGACGCTGTCACGGCTCATCCTCTTGAAGAAGGAACTGTAACCTCGGAGCCCTGCTGACCTCGTCGCGGCTCATCCTTGAAACTCTAAGGACACTCGTTGAACACCCTGAGCCCTGCTGACGTTGTTGCGGCTCCTCAAGAACTGACAAACACTCTGTTCACTCCGGATCGAGCCCTGCTGACCTCGTCGCGGCTCGAGGAGTACTCTGGTCCGGCTGGACCATCGGCGCTACCAACACGACCTGGCTCAAGAAGAAGTGAGTGGAGCAGCCCGTACGACGTCCGTCTTCCATATACCCCGGCTCGAGGATTGAGAGCTGTGCGCAGGGTATGCTTCGTACTGGCCTAGTACTGAGACTGTCCCGCTTCCATACTCCTTACAACGAGACTTTACGATCCCTCGATCGCTTGTAAATACGTGTTAATTTTGCCTAAAACTCTACTGTGTGATAAAGAACTTGCTTACTGAAATCCACGGTGTGGTGTCCGTTCTTTAGTGGGGTGTGAGCTCAGTGTGTACGATCTTAGACCCGGAGTCCTCCCGACGAGGACCTCCCGTTAGGGCTCTGCAGTATTTCTGTGAGAGGTGGGTCACGGAATGGTCGGGAGAGTATATCCTGGCCCTGGGATCGCCCCTTCTAACATTGGTGGCAAGCGACGGGATAAGAGCCTACGTCTAGAGATCGTACAGGAAAACGACTGACACACTACCTGAACGAAGACACAAGAACAACAGAAGAAAAGAGCAATCATGAGTTCCACCGGAACGAGCGAGAAGCCCACCTTCCAAAAGGAGCTTTTGGAGGATTATACCCACAGAGAACTGAAACAATTCTGCAAGGAACTTCACATCGCTAACACAGGTTTGAGCACCAAGGAAGACTTCCAGAAAGCCCTAACAGCCTGGGTAGAGTCCGGGGCCCCCCTCCCCCCACCAGAAGGAGACGGCAGAGAGGGAGGGCCGCAGACCGAATCCAGCGCCCGGGAAGGTGAGAGAACCGACTCCCTTGCCCAGAGTCCCAGCACGGAAAGGGTTCTGTCACAAGAGGAGCTGACACACCGAGAGCGAACCCGAACCCACGAGCTAGAGCTAGCACGCCTCAAGATAGAAGGAGAGCTCAAGCTGGCAGAGAAAAAGTTGGCCGTCGAGCAATTGCGGTTACAAGGGGAACTAGAAGAAAAGAAGCTCCAGAGGGAGCATGAGGGAAAGAAACTCCAGCTCGAACATGAGCGCAGCCTAAAGGAAATTGAGCTGAAAGCAAGAAGTGAAGAGACCCGACCCCCAGGGAACCGAGAAACCCCTTCCCCAGTGGAGGCCAAAGTACACATCCCAAGGATTTAGTAAAAGAGTACTACAAGGGAGACGACATCCAGCAGTGGTTCAAAGCATACGAGGTCGCCATGACCTCCCACCGGGTGCCCGAGAAGGATTGGGGGGCCCGATTGTGGGGGCACTTCCTTAGTGAGGGAAGAGACACCATGCTGGACCTGCCCTCCGCCGTCCTGAATTCTTACCAACACATGAAGGACGCTCTGCTATCCCGATATGGGCTCACTCCCGAGATGTATCGGCAGCGGTTCTGAGACTGCAAGAAGCTCCCCGGCACCACATGGGTAGAATACGTGAATTTCTACAGCCGAGCCTTGGAAGGGTGGATCAAGGGCAGCAAGGTTACCACCTTAGAAGGACTATTCGACCTCATCGCCTATGAACACCTATCCACAAACTGCTTTGTGGAACTGAGACAGCACCTTCTGGACAGCAAATTGACAGACCCACGGAAGCTTGCTGTCGAAGCCGATCGTTGGGTGAACACCCAAGTCCCTAGGGGGCGCGTGGGGGACTATGGGCGAAACGAACAACGATCTTCCTGCCAGAGAGGAGGGAGAGGTCAAGGTAGGCAGCGAGGGTCCCAGTCCGGGCCCCAGCGTAGCCCCCCCACCCCGAAACAAGTCCCAAAGCTCTCCTCCCTTGACTAGAGCAGGGCCCCCCTCAGGTAGACAGGGTCCCCGAGCCAGCATAGCCTGCTACAGATGTCAGCAACCAGGGCATTATGCCAGTGATCCCCAATGCCCCCTGAATAAGAAACTCGCGGCTGCGAGTCCCCCGTGTGCCAGATAGCCACAGTAGCGCTAGAAGAGGAAGAGATAGAGGACACTGAGGGGTGGGAGCCTGCAGCCATGACATTAGTCTCCCTCTGGGATAGGGAGATGGTCCCAGGAGCCCCCTTGCCCGACAACACTGAGAAGTACTGTCAACAGGTGACGGTTAACAGGCACAGCATAGGGGCCCTCCGCGATACAGGAGCAAGCATCACCGCAGTGCGATGTCACCTAGTCAGAGAAGACCAGATTATACCCCACACCTCCTGCAGGGTGATCTCAGCCGACAATTCTGTCCGCACCTGCCAAATAGCTCAGGTTCTGTTTGAGTGGGGGGAGTCTCCGGTGACTTGCGGGTATCGGTCCGCACGACATGCCAGTGGACTGTCTACTGGGCAACGATCTGGAGAGCTCCCCGTGGAAGCAGGTGGAGCGAAGGACTCACCTAGAGATGGTGGGCCTGCCCGAATGGGCCTGCGTGAGCACACGAGCCATGACTGCCAGGATGTCCACTCCCGGCGAAGAAATTGACCCCGACGCCGGTCCCCTATGCCCTCCCGTCGAACAGACCCCGAACTTGGACGACCTACCTGACTTAGCCCAGTGGCGCCAGGAAGGAAGACCTTCCAGAGAGGAATTCTGCCTGGAACAGACCTCCTGTCCTTCTCTAATTGGGCCGCGGCAGCAGGCCTCCGCCCAGGCTGCAGGTGACCAGTCTGGCTCCCACTTTATCTATTGGGAAAATGGCCTCTTGTATAGTGAACAGAAGTCCGCCGAACTAGGGTCAGCCCGGGTGCTAGTGGTACCCCTACGTTTCCGCGGCTTCCTCCTGAACCTGGCCCATGATGTGCCCCTGGCGGGACACCTGGGACAAGACAAAACCTATCACCGCCTGGTCACTCATTTTTATTGGCCCTGTATGCGCGCCGATGTGGAGACCCACTGCAAGTCTTGCCCCACGTGCCAGGCCAGCGGGAAGAGCGGAGGGAAGCGCAAGGCTCCTCTCCAACCCTTTCCCGTTGTCAGTATCCCCTTTAAACGGGTGGGAATAGACATTGTGGGGCCCCTAGACCCCCAGACCTCCTTAGGCCACCAGTTCATCCTCGTCTTGGTGGATCACGCCACCCGGTACCCCGAGGCCATTCCCCTCCGTATGGTGACGGCCCCCGTAGTGGGGCAGGCCCTCATGGAGATCTTCTCCCGGGTGGGATTCGCCAAGAAGTGGTGAGCGACCGAGGAACAAACTTTATCTCCAAATACATGAAGTCCCTGTGGCAACAGTGTGGGGTGACGTACAAGTTCACCATCCCCAAGGTAACGGCCTGGTTGAGCGATTCAACCGTACCCTCAAGGAGCCCCTGAGGCGCAAGTGGGACATCCTCCTACCCTGCCTCCTGTTCGCCTACCGGGAAGTCCCCCAGAAATCCTTGGGGTTCAGCCCATTCGAGCTGCTCTACGGGCACCCCATCCGGGGACTCCTCAGCCTGGTCAAGGAGGGTAGGAAGTGGCACCCCAGAATCCACCCCCAGATGTGTTTCGATACATTCTGGCCCTCTGGAACCATACTCGGAGGTTCCGGGAGCTTGCCGAGGCAAACCTCGAGGCAAGCCAAGAAGAAATGAAAAGTTGGTATGACCAGAATGCCACTCTGGTCGAGTTTCAGCCCGGCCAGCAGGTTTGGGTGATGGCCCCAGTGGAACCTTGTGCCCTTCAGGACAAGTGGACCGGACCCTTCCAAGTGGTGGAACGCAAGAGCCAAGTCACCTATCTCATAGATGTGCAGTCTCCCAGGAACCCCTTGAGGGTCCTCCATGTGAACCGCCTCAAACCCCACTTCGTTCGGTCCGAGTTGGGTTTGCTCCTCGCTACCGACGACGGAGCGGAAGAGGACACAGAGCCTCTCCCCGATCTCCTGTGTGTGAAGGAAAAAGATGGCTCCGTAGAGGGAGTGAGTCTCTCCTCCTCCCTCACCCCTGAACAACGCGAAGACTGTCGCCAGTTGCTGGGACAGTACTCTGACCTTTTCTCTCTCATCCCCGGCGTCACCGGATGGTGCGTCCATGATGTGGACACCACGGACAGCCCTCCGGTACGGCACAGAGCCTACAGCTTTCCTGACCGAGTCCAGGCCTGCATCAAGGCCGAAGTCTCTAAGATGCTAGCCCTGGGAGTGGTCGAGGCCTCTGACAGTCCATGGGCCAGCCCGTGGTCCTGGTTCCGAAGGCGCCGCCCCCGGCGCTGTTCCCAAGCTGATGTTCTGTGTGGACTACCGCGGGCTCAACGCAGTCACCAGAACCGACGCACACCCCATTCCCCGAGCAGATGAGCTCATTGACCGCCTAGGGTCTGCTCACTATCTCAGCACCTTCGACTTGACCTGCGGGTACTGGCAAATCGCACTCGCGGAGGGGGCCAGGGAGAGATCCGATTTCTCCACCCCGGATGGCCACTACCACTTCTGGATGATGCCCTTTGGAATGAAAAATGCCCCCGCCACCTTCCAGAGGCTGGTTAACCAGGTACTGGCTGGGTTGGAGGGATTCTGAGCCGCATATTTTGATGATATCGCGGTGTTCAGCTCCCACTGGACCGAACACCTACAACACCTCTTTGAGGTGTTGATGGCCCTGCGTCGAGCGGGCCTCACCATCAAAGCCAGCAAATGTCAGATCGGACAAGGGTCAGTGGTCTAACTGGGGCACCAGGTCGGGAGCAGCCTAGTGGCCCCCCTCCAACCCAAGATTGATGCAATCGTTGCCTGGGAGGCCTCCACGACCCAGACGGAAGTGTGGGCTTTTCTGGGGCTCACGGGGTACTACCGAAGTTTCATAAAGGGGGATGGCAGCATCTTAGTCCCCCTCACAGAATTGACCTCCAAAAAGCAGCCGAAGAGAGTTAGCTGGACACCCGCCTGCCAGAAGGCGTTTGAAGCCTTGAAAGTCGCCATGTGTACCGCCCCAGTACTGCAGGCCCCCGACTACTACCGAGAGTTCGTGGTCCAGACGGACGCATCCGAGCATGGCATCGGAGCGGTCCTGTCTCAGATGAATGAAAAGGGCCTAGACCAGCCAGTGGCATTCATTAGCCGGAGGTTAATCCCTCGAGAGCAAAGGTGGAGCACCATCGAGCGGGAGGCCTTCGCAGTGGTTTGGGCCCTGAAGAAGTTGAGGCCCTACCTGTTCGGTACTCACTTCCGGGTCCAAACCGACCATCGGCCCCCCCGGTGGCTAATGCAAATGAGAGTAGGGAACCCCAAACTGCTATGCTGGTCCATCTCCCTCCAGGGGATGGATTTCACTGTTGAGCACCGTCCTGGTGCTGACCACGCCAACGCGGTCGGCCTGTCCCGGTTCTTCTACCTCAGTGAAGAGAACCCCCAAGGGGATGGGTAGTTCTCTCTGCCTTTCAGCTGGGGGGACGCGTGTTGCACCTGCCCTTTTGGCGTGGTTTCCCTGTTCTTCAGCAGCCCGCTAGCCCAGCCCTGCACCCCGAATCCCCTGGTCGTCCCGTTCCCTGTCCGCCCCGCTCCCTACACAACCCTACCAACGGAAGACCATCCCCGCATGCTCCTCCCGGTACCGGTCGCCCCGGACCTGCACCACCCCCCAGGGCCACCGGCCGCCATTACCCTTCCCGAGGTCCCTGACTCCATAGACCTTGCCCGACCCCGGTCCCAGCGAAACTTATGCTGCAGACGCGCCATGCCTGGCTGGGGGGTAGTGGGCTTCCTGAGTGAGATAGGACCAAAAAGTTTCAATTGCACCTCCGGCCTCCCCTGGGAGACTGGTTTCTCTCACACCTCTGGCCTTCCCCTGTGGGCAGGTTTCGATCGCACCTCTGGCCTCCCCGAGAGCTGGCTCCAGACCCTGCTTGGTGTCTGGGAATACCCGGACGCATCTTCAAAAGGATCAAAGGGCCAGCCGACGGAACACTCCGACGACCAGTCCCGAGCCATTAGATCTCCGCCTGCGAGGGTCCGGACATAAAAGGGCCACTTCCCTATATCAAGGCCCGCTCAAGAACTTGCGGGCAGTTGTATCCTGGACAAGAGAGCCCTGCTGATCTGATCTCGGCTCAACCCTTCGGGAGAAGACTGAACTTTGGAACTTATCGAGCCCTGCTGACGCTGTCGCGGCTCATCCTCGTGAAGAAGGAACTGTAACCTCGGAGCCCTACTGACCTCGCCGCGGCTCATCCTTGAAACTCTAAGGACACTCGTTGAACACCCTGAGCCCTGCTGACGTCGTCGCGGCTCCTCAAGAACTGACAGACACTCTGTATACTCCGGATCGAGCCCTGCTGACCTCGTCCCGGCTCGAGGAGTACGCTGGTCCGGCTGGACCATCGACGCTACCAACACGACCTGGCTCGAGAAGAAGTGAGTGGAGCAGCCCGTACGACCTCCATCTTCCGTATCCCCCGGCTCAAGGATTGAGAGCTGTGCGCAGGGTACGCTTCGTACTGGCCTAATATTGAGACTGTCCCGCTTCCCTACTCCTTACGACCGAGACTTTACGATCCCTTGATCGCTTGTAAATACGTGTTCATTTTGCCTAAAACTCTACTGTGTGATAAAGAACTTGCTTACTGAAATCCATGGTGTGGTGTCCATTCATAACTGTAGTGTGAGCTCAGTGTGTACGATCTTAGACCTGGAGTCCTCCCCGGCGAGGACCTCCCGTTAGGACTCGGCAGTATTTCTGGGAGAGGTGGGTCACGAGGTGGTCGGGAGAGTATATCCTGGCCCCTGGGATCGCCCCTTCTAACACAAAGAAGGCGTGGCTTTGAAAACAACACATGTTAATATCGTGAAGGCAGCTTCGCGATATTAACAATGAGATGCAGTGATTAAAAAAATTGCGCTACCTCAACCTTAACTCAGGAATTTAGCGTCTGTTAAATTCCTGACTAAAGCATACTTTTAATGGGAGATGGATTATGCTGATACGACCACAGGGTTGTCGTATCAGCAATTTTATCGCTGTTTTCAATGGAACATCGGTGCAAAACCCTCAAAGTTCCATTGAAAACACTGCTATTGCTGAAATATTATCACCTTAACCCACTCGACGCTGATGACGAGCTGGGCTCGTCATGGCGTAGCCTCCTCGCACGCTGATGACGAGCACAGCTCGTCACGTAAAGTGCGTTTTTTAAAAACCCAGCGTGCGAGCGGAATTCCGCTAGCGCGCATGCGGTTAACTCTATGCGTTGTAAATATAGCATTATCATGGCGATAATATTTCTATTGCTGGCCATTGATAATATGCCCCCTGGTGTGTGGCCATTAGAAACAGCAAGCGTGCACCAAAACTGTTTTTATGCCTACACAGGAGCTGTCGCGGCTGCATCTCCTATGAAGACCGGATATCACCTCAGAACCGGCGGATGAGAGTCCATTCAAGGCGATGGAGGCAGCGGCGTAGCCTGGGTTGCCAGTGCCCAGGGCAAGGCACGTATCCTTCCACTTTTGCTTCAAAATGTTGTGCCCCTAAAAATGCCCCTGATAATTTTGCTCCCGGGGCAACCGCACCTGTGGCCCCCCAAGCTACGCCACTGGAAGGTGGTAATTAGTTCCACCACCCTGATGGACTGCCGCCCGCCTGCCATACCTTAATTAAACCCTGAGTCTTGGGGTCAAAGGAAAGTTCAAATGAATAGATACTCACATACCAGTTGTGAAGGGTACATATTTTTCAATTAGTAATTAAGAAAATGACTATCAGGCATCGGCAAGAGCTCCAGCAGGAATTAATGTTCTTGTTAACTCATATTATCCTGCTTCTCAGGTGCTGAGGTGTTGTGTGCCAGCCAATGTGAATATGTGGTCAAGCACACGCTTGTAATTGTTTTGGAATAAAGTATCTTCGTTTGAGGTTTGAATACGAAGGAAGTTGCTTTTGGGACATGACAACAGCACCACCCAGTGGTATTTTAATATATCGGTTATTTCAAGCAGAATGATACATTCGTATTCAATAAACTCATCTTTTGAAACTTGAAAGTAAAGGAAAACAGTGTATACCTGTAGTCTGTATCTATATATGTATAAATGTATTACACAATAGTGTAAATATGTTTAGGTCATAGCTCTCACTTAAAAGCTGTTTTTTTTTTTAAATCTTGCTTAATGACTGTGGAGCTGTTTGGCGAATCTGGTCGAGATTTCCCAAACCAGAGGTTAAATCGGTCTGGTTTGGACAGTTTCATGCAGATCCAATAAGGGAGACAGGGGAGGTAAGAAAAGGTGATATTTTGCATCTTAACTCCTAAAAGCCTCTTTGCTCTATGTTACAGAAAAAACACTGCATTATACCAATCATGACAAATTTTGAACTTTAGTAGAACTTACTTCAAGCCAGTGCTTTTATTTGGTTTGCTGTAAATCCGTTCAGCGTTTTTTGGGGAAATTAGCATTGGCCTTACAATAATGTGTCAGGTTTGCATGAAGGGGTGAAAAACTAGAGATATTTGGACCGCTAGTCTGCAAACTGTTGAATTTCTTTTTAAAATAATTACATTTTTTTGAGTAAGGTAGCATCTTTTCCCGCAGTTAATTTTGGGTACGTGAATCTAAAGCGATGTTCATGGACCCGGCGCCTCACATTTGCCTAAAAAAACAATGAGAATTTGCATAATTCCTTATTAAGGGCCTCAATACGATGTTGAGGGAGCCTCTGACGGCACGCCGGAGGCTCACAAACTGACAACATAACTTTACAGTCCAACCTCTTAATTACAATTAAGGCGGTTGGGGTGTAACCCGGCCGGTCGGACCGACTGGGTCCCGACAGGCTCAAGGAGCCCGTCGGCCAATGGAACCGCAATGTAATCCCTTTAGGATAGCATTTCCGCCGTCAGGTATTCCTGTCGGTTTCAGACAGGCTTTTTTTCATGTTGGGGTTTCCAACATGAAAAGCCTGTCAGAAAGCAAATTTGGCGTCCTCTAGTAGGCCTCCCATGTGCCTCCACAATCTCCGGTTGGGAGTGATCCAGCATCACTATAGAAATTCTGTCACACATACGTCACCATTCACTACCTAATTCTCATCATACTAATCAATACCTAGGCCCATACGACTATGACAGAAATCATGGAGCTGAATCATGTGGCCTAATTAATCAATCTATTCAAACTCTTATGTACAATATTTACAACTGCAGTATAACATTTTATTCATGAGTATAAAGAAGAAATCATTTAACTAGACCACTTTGGCCGATGGTTCTAACTGATGGTAACGACTAAATAATTAAGACCAGCTTGACGTTTTAAGTCTTTTATTTTTAAAAGTTTCAAAGTTTCAAAATCTTTATTAGCTCATTTATTAATTTCAAATATTTTTATTAAATCAGTTTTATTCATTTGATCATTGGCTCAAAAGGTCCGGCACTTCAAGATAGCACAGAATTAATGATTTAAAATAAACATCAACCTAACTCCCTATGTTAAGCTTTCTGACCTGAAAAAGAATAATCATTTATTAAGCATTCAAAGCTCTTACGTGTCCAAAGGAAAAACGGACAGCACTTCGCCCTCAGGAAACAGTCATCCCCGCTCCCCTCAAGAGGCTAAGTTTTTATATCTTTTTCGACCCACTAATCTAACTAAAAATGATATTTTAAAAGAATACAGCAACCCAATTGGTTAATGTCCATCAGACCACCGAGAGGCCAACGCATCAGTACCTATGACATCATTATGTCATTGTCCATTGACACGAAGCAACACTGACTTCCCAGAGTTGCAACATTAAACTAAATGTTCATAGTTATTTCCTCCAAGATTTTAGCCAAGCTGCCTCTACACGCTTCCTTGGCCTTGACGCTTTTGCTTTCGGAGCTTGATGCACACATCATCCATTGTTTGAGCTTCTGCACGTTTCCGTGGAAGTTTTTCAATGAAAGCACCATCACTGACGTGCTCAGCTCCTTTTAGTCAGGCCAACCAACTTTCATTAGAACTAGGCCTCAAGCCTTTCTCTCGGGCTATTATTTAAACAAACACAAAAGAATGATTAATTCAGGTAAAATAAACCCTTCTGTTACCCAGCCTTCATTACTAAAATTTAACCCATTAATAAAAAACACCTAGCAGAACCACACAAATAAAACAGCACATTTAATATCTACCATTCTTCTTAAAGTCCAGCTGGATTCTTTATATATCTGAAAGAGTAAAAAGATGACAAACAAAACATAGATAAACAGTCACAACATAGACAAACATATAAGCACACATATAAAAAGCACATCCTATAAATTGATCAGCCGCATTTAATAGTGACAAAGACAAAAGGATGAACAAAACGATATTAATTATGTGTTACAAGACAAACTCGCAAATGCAACATGAGTACATAAATGTTAATCCCACGTATTTGTGAATGCAACTTTACTCTAGGTTGGTTTAATAATGCAAATCATGCAACAATTCAATAATAAGTTAGTTCATGTTACAGAGAATTAATTTCACGAGCCAGAATAAAATGAATTCTGAAATTCGCTCCATCAACTCTCTCATCTGGTGATTTAAAAATCACCAAACAACACCCAAAATTTAGAATTTTGAAACCAATTTAGAGACATCACACCTTGAATTCTTTCAGTATTAGTTACCCTAAACCCCTGTTTCTGCTGTCTGATCAACACTTTCAAACTGAGCCCTTCGCATCTCTTCTAACTCATATTCCTTCTCCTGTTCTTTTCTGAGTTTGTAAATCCTACTCTTTTCTTTCTGATGCTTCTTCCTCTTGTGAATCATGCAACTAATTTTTAGCAGCAATATCACTATAATGATGACAATTACTGGATAGAGCACTTTGCCAATGATGGAGCCACCAATTTCTGAAAACCATTCTTTTATTGCCTCCATTCTTTTGCCTATTCGTTCTGTGAAACTTTCTTCTTCCAGGGGTTTTATTTCTTCATGAAACTCTGTAATGTTCCTAATAAGCAACTCTATATTCCGACTCTTGTCAGGAATATATGTACAACAATGCTGGACATGTAAGACCCCACAGACTCCTCCCTCTTTTGCAAGCAGAATGTCTAATGCAAGACAATTCTGCATAACCATACTTCTGGTAGCAACAGGTTCTGTGCTAACCAATTGGAAACCACTTGCAGTATCTGTTGACAATCTGTCAACAATTGGGATGATTGCACCAAATATGTCCCCCATGACTTCTGAAAAACTTTCTCTCTTGAACCTATTCAGATGTTCACCAAATTCAAAAGTTCCATTTTCATTTCTGTCAACATGAAAAATTTTTGGAAAAACTAATCCAAGGTAGCACGTCCCATACCAATGGTCTGGGAGGCTAAAATATGCCTTGTTACCACAGATAAAATAAATTCCTGGAAAAATTAGATCCTTTCCACCTTTAAATCCCCAACCCCCAGCAATAAGATAAGTATCTTCACATTGACTCGCACCAACAAAAAGGTTATCATAAAGAGTATTGTCTCTTCTAATGCAAAATTTACCACTAACTGGTTCATCTATATGAATAGCTGCATTTGTGTTAACACCATTTAGTTTAGCATCCTCCATTTGCCAGTACTTGGACTTAGCATGTTTAAGCATCTCATTTCTCTTATAAACAGCCCTTCTCTCCTCAACCATGTTCAGGAAAGTATTTTCTTCTGCTCTAATTTTGCATGTTAAATTATTTCTATAAGCATACTCGTAATTAAGTTCATTAGTAACTAAAAAGACTTCCCTCATCTGCTTCGCAGGCTTAACCTTGTTTAAGCTATTTACAACTTTGAGATTTGCAAAAACCTCATCAAAATCTGAGTAATAATACTCCAGACGACCAGTTTGATAACACAGGCTAGCAATTACACTGCAAGTGATGCCATAAGTGAGAGGTAACATGTTATAAGTAACCCCCTCTGAGACAGAAGCAGGCAGCTTCACACAGACATAGCAGTCTTTAACATTCATTACTTTAACATATTCAGACAGAAGCCTGGAAAATGAATTGCTAGAAAAATCAGATCTATCCTGATGGATCTCTGGATTATGCTCAATAACTCTGCTAGACTTGCCAGCATGTTTCTCATGTTTAATCTCTACTTTACTTGTTATATTAGTCTTAAGTTTCTGTTTGTCAATACCAAAAGGGTACACTACAGCTAATATTAACCAAACTAGAATTAATAAAACCACACAGATTGAAGACATTTTGCAACATCTTCTCAAAATAGAACACCTTGAAGTATCTGTACTAGGCATTCTTAAAATGAAAACAAACATTTTAAATAATGTGAATAATGTAATGTAAAAACTATAAAACTACTATTCCCCCCTTTTTAATGTTTTTTTTAAAGAACCCTAAACAGCTTTTCTTCGACCTTGCGTCACATGAATATGTGCTTTCCAGCTAAACACAATTTCTTCGAACTAAAGTCACCTAACACATTTTCTTCAGCCTTATGCCAGGAATCCAAACCCTTATCTAAAATTAAACAGCATCAGTCATTATCATTAGCTTCTTCCAAGTCTTCCTGACTGCTACTCCCTACCTCAACAATTGGCGGTATTATAATGTATGTCCATTCTGGGGACTTATACTTTTGATTCGGCTTTACCACTCTTTTTGTCTTACGAGTGATCACTTCAATTTTCTTATTATTCTCGTTTTTCTTATCAGAATCTTCTCTCTGACTAGATACTTCGTTGATCTGCTCTTTTGATTTCTTCACCAGTTTGAATTTTAAATTATCTTCAGGCCAAATATCTCCTTTTCTCAAGATTTTTTTCTTTGGCACGTTTTCATTACATTCAGCTTTCCAAGCTCTTTTTCTGAATTTTCTTATTTCAGATTCTTCATCACTTACATCAGTATCTGTATCTGAGACTTCAAATCTGTACCTAGGAACTTCTTTACTTGGTAGCTTCACTCTATTAGGAACAAAATCCTTACAGCTGGTACTTGGTAATTCTTCCTCTTCCTCAGGGATCACTTTTAGCTTCCCAGTTTCAGGTTTCTTGCTCCTGCACACAGAGTTACTTCTTTGCCTTTCAATACTCTCCTGGATTAGATTTCTGTCTTGCTCAGAATCTTCTGCTCCTGAATCTTCTTTTTCTTTTTGAGATTCTTTTTCTAGCAGGTCTTCATCAACACCTTGCTCTCCAGTTTTGATACCCAGATCTTCTTTATTCAAGTTCTGATTCTCATCTAGATTTTCTTGATGTTGATTTTCTTGCTGATCTTGATTATCTTGCTGATCATCAGACTCAGGATCTTCAGGGTCTCCTTCTGAATCTGAATCAGTTGTTGTCTCATTATCTTCATCAGAGTTTTCAGGAGGTGGTACACAAATAGTATGGCTCGCATGCACCCACCTTTTCAGCCCTTTACACTTGACTGCATTTGTTGTGACCAAGATGACTTGTCTTGCTTTCTGCCACCTTGGTACTAAACAATTTCTTCTTCAATGAACTTTAGTCCTCACCCAGTCTCCAGGCAAAAAATCATGAGCTTGTTCTTTCTCCTTTGAAATTACATCTGTTCCCACCTGATGAAATACAGAATTAACTACATCAGAAAGATTCTGACAGTATTCAATGATTGCACTATCATTAATACTTAATAATTTGCCAACTGGAACAAATGCTTGCCTCATTACTCTAGGTTGGTTTAATAATACAAATCATGCAACAATTCATTAATAAGTTAGTTCATGTTACAGAGAATTAATTTCATGAGCCAGAATAAAATAAATTCTGAAACTCGCTCCATCAGGAGCCTTGTAAATCCCTGCACTGTGTGGCAGGCACCATGGAACCTGGTGCTGGGATTTACACAAACTCCCATTTCTCTATGGGAGCATGTGCTGCGGGCGGAAACCGCACGCAGCAGAAGCTCCCTTAGAGGAATGGGAGTTTGCAACTGCACGATTTGTGTGATCACATTGTAATTAGGTGGTCGGAACTGCCAGCCTATGGTCGGTCGTTCACCCAACATCGTAATAAGTCCCTTAGTGTCAATTGCATTTCCTATGTAAATCTATGGCATTCCCAGATGACTAAACTAAAGTAGCATTTGTTTTATCTTCCTTAAGTGGGAATGCTAATTAAGGGCTGATGGCAAGGGCACAAGTTACAGTTACTTTAGGGCACAAGTAAAGTTACTTGAGATAACTTTAACTGGTGAATTTCAGTGGCTTTGTTTGTTTAAAAGGATATGTTTTAACTGACAGTTTCATCTTACTAAAAAAAAAGAATCTTTAGGGATTTTTAAAAATGTAACATAATATTTTATTACCATACATAACACCAACCACACCATATGAAACATCAACCCTATAATCGCCATTCATCCAGCACCCATGAGCAGCCAACCCCATGCCATGCATAGCCTTTAACTCTGCTTGGCATGGGGTTAGTAGCAGCAATCTTCAAGCTGTGTTTGAATTTTGGAGGGCATGCACTACATCTAACCCCTAACAGACAGCCAACTCCATGCAACACATGGCTATGTGATGTTACAATATGAAGGCTGTCATTTTCAGTAAGGCAGACCTACTGGCTTTGACAAAGGGTCCGAACACCAAAATATAACAACTTGGGCCTATTGGCTAATGAAGGGGTCAGCATATCAACATTTAATGAAGGGGTCAGCATATCAACATATATAAAGCACACCTATTGTTTTGTCAACATATCAAAAATAATTATTAATAATCGAATATATAAAAAATTCACACAGTCAAATTTTTAATAACAGTGATCATCATAAACATTTTTAATGAAGTTTTATTTAAAGAAATCTAGGATTTAGGAAGGAGCATCTCATAATGTCCTAGACATCCAAAATCCAAAGAGTCACATGGGGTTCTGTACTCCAGCTGAACAGCAGGAAGCTCCAAATAGGAGTGCTTAAAAAAATATTGTAAGCTCTCCTGGGGTCATGGATTTAAAGGCCAGAAAACTTACAGTTTTTTTGTAAATCTTGCTGGGGGGCTGCTGCACTCATTGTAGCATCTGCCACTTCTAGGGGCACCACCAGGATCTTAAAAAATGTGAGTAAGAATCCCTTGTAGGGCTTTATGGGGTGCTCTTTGCTTGGAACACTGAAAAATAAATGAGTGGCTTTTGACACTCATATATTATTAATTTTTTAATGTATTTTTTGAGTGCCCTGGTGATCACCATGGACAAACACTTGTTTCATTTTTGATGGGCCAATCCCACTGCACCCAGCATAGGGATTTTTTGTGCATTGAGAGGGCGGCAGGGCACCCAACTATGGCCCTGGGGATGGGGTCACCAGGGCAACTATTGGCTCGGGGAGGGAGCTATGGATCCCCCTTCCCTTGAAAAAATAGAAAGGCCCTGGGGATGGGGTTCCCGGGCCACTATTGGCTCAGGGAGGGGTCTTGCTGCCTCCTCCTCTATAAAAACGCCCCTGGGGATAGGGTTCTCAGGGTCCTGAAGGCTCAGGGAGGAGGGGCTCTATGCCCCTCACACCTTAATTAAAGAAAACATCCCCAGGATGGGGCCCCTGGTCCTAAAGGGTCTGAGAGGTGAACCATAATTTCCCACAAAACAAATTATTGCTGGCTCCCGCGGGCACCCATGATGGGTGCTGGCGGGGAGTGGAGGAGGTCCAGGGGCCCTGGGATACTCCCTGCAGGCTCCACCACTTAAAAGGACCTGTGTTTCCAAGTGGACACAATGACACCCAATATAAAATTTTGAATAATGAATACTAAATTAGCAGCAGAAACCTCCCATTTGCTATTCACTGCTCTTAGAAAGGTGTGCCTATAATGCCTTAGGCACACTAAAAAAGAATGGGTGGAATGTTTGAATTAATCTCAACCACTGGTAATTACTCGGGCCACATCCCAATCTAGTGATTTTTTGCACACCATGCCACCTCAGTTTGGATCCAGCTATATTCAAATCAGTTGACCCTGCTCCACTGGCACAGTCCAGCCAATCCGGCATGGACAAGTCCTTTCTGGCACAGAACACAAGCTACCTAGGACCGGTTTCACCCTAGTTAGGGCTCATCAGCCAGGTATAACTTGGTTCCAGTGACCCAATTTGTACCGGAGCCACATCTGGGCATACCCATCCCACTTAGGGCGACACACAAAGAAGACAAAAAAGTGATGGATTGAATGTTGAAATTCATCTCTAATAATAGCCATCAAATACAATGATCATTATTCTAACAACCTCATAACAATCATACATTACATGAATAAACATAAATTATCCATAAAACTGAAAATGAATCAAATTATAAAAATATTAATACACAAATATATTTGAAACATTTATTAACATTTAAACAATAAACTTGGCATTTTATATATAAGAATAGTTCATACTTCCACATTAAAACAAATATAACACTATATTGAAATAACCCTATACAATAACACTAATAAGCGTTCTTGAAAGGCAATAAAAAAAAATCAAACTAAAAGAACACTAACCAATAAAATCATACTGGAAACAATATTGCCCAATAAATGTAAGCAACAATTTAACTAAAAATATAAAAGGCCCACAAAATGTATCTAATTACTACTCCAGTGCCTACAAAAGCTGCAAGGAACCAAGGGGCAAATTATGAAGGGTGGCGATAGGGAATTATCGCCGCTTTAGCAGCCGTTTTCGGCTGCTAAGCGGCGATAATTCTATTCCCCTATTAGCAAGTTGTCGCTAACTGCTGTTAGCGATAGCTTGTAGGTGATAGCGAGCGGTTTGGGGCCCGCTTTGCATGTCAGCGATATTTATCGCTAATGGCATGCAAAGTGGGCGTTCCCAACCTGTTAGCGACTGAAAATAGTCGCTAAACTCGCTATCCCCTATTACCATACAGGCGTAGCGTATGAAATATTCGCGCTAAGCGCAAATATCTCCAAAAACTAACACCTACTCAGACCAGTTCTTAGCCATTATATCCAATGGGAGGTGAATATAATGGCTAAGACCCTGTTAGCGATAATGCTGAGAATACAGCGATATTCACGGATTTTGACGCTATCGCCGGGAATTTTATCGTTTTTGAGATAAACGTTGTTGTGCGGCGATAAAAAAATAGCCGCTAAGCCTAGATAGCGATAAATATTGCTATTTGTTGATAATATGCCCCCAAGACTGTGCTGAATTTTTCAAAGAAAACTGGCAAACAGAAGAGGAGTAATATACACAACTACCTTCAAAAGTAAGTAATACATAAATGTATAACTTATAAACTGATTAGGTTCTTTGTAATGCTAAAATGAAACATTCTCTAACTAAACACTGAACTACTTTTATGTTTCTTAACATAGATACTACAAAGCAGTTACTGTAAAGTCAAGAAAATACCAAACTACACACAAACAACACAACTTACAAACCCGAACGAAGAATAACAAAAAGTTGGTTATTTAAAACATTTACTAAACAAACCTCACAAAAAACAGGTATAAACTAACTGAACTTCCGCTGTCCTGACTAACTACTAACAAACAAATGTTTAAAATAAAACTAAAATCTTTTTCACAACAGAAACAGACACACCTGAATCATATTACAGAAACCGCAACAGAAAAACAGAAAACATGAAGTGCAATTTCCCGGCAGAAACAGACATGTAAGTATAAATAAACAAACAAAAGAAATCATTTTGCATGTTAATGTTAAACATATTATATTTATAATTTTTAAACATATGACACTTTGTATAATTTAACTATTATCATACAAAATGAAAGAAAATGTAAGATACATCACCTCAGAAAGGTAAACAATTACTCTCTCACAAGGCCTACTCTTACAACAAAGAAAGTACAACCACAGAAATGGTGAACTGTAAACATAGTAAAAAAATACTCTTATCCATGCTATGGGAGGACAGCAACAAAAGAAGACTATCCCTAAATATCACAGAAGTTGAAGTAAGGCATGTATATAAGGGAAGAATGTACCATTTTTTAAGAGCTCACAACTAAAATATTAAAAGATGTACTTCCCAAATCTCCCAACCACATCAGAGGCCAGCTACCACCTTTACACACATTAAAACACTTATTGGCATGAACTAAAAAAGCCACCACTGATACCCCCGCCCTTAGAAGATGCTTAGCTGTCAAAAATCCTGAACACTAAACCATCACCCATAGTGAGTGTTAGACCTGGCACACGTGGCTTGTTTTTCACCTGTTTTTTTGCTTCTGACCTCCTGTTTTTTGACTGTTTGCAAACTCTGGGCACTTTACACTGTTGACCAGTGCTAACGTGCAAGTGCCCCCTGTGTAAATTGTATCTGTAATTGATCACTCATGATTGGCATATTTGGTTTACTGGTAAGTCCCTAGTAAAGTGCACTGTGTGGATCCAGGACCAGTAAATCAAATGCTACTAGTGGGCCTGCAGCACTGTTTGTGCCACCCACATGAGTAGGCCTGCAAATATGTTTCAGACCTGCCACTGAAGTGTCTGTGTGGGCAGTTTTAAATTACTATGTTGACCTGGCAAAGGCACCCACTCACCAGGCCCAAACCTTCCCTTTTACTACATGTAAGCACCCCTAAGGTAGGCCGAAGTTAGCCCCATGGGCAGGGTGTAGTGTATTTGAAAGGTAGGTGATAGTGAAATACTGCAAATTTCGTTTTTTACTATTGCAAGGACTATCTCTCCCATAGGTTATCATTGGAGCTACCTTGTAACATCTTACAAGTGTAACTTCCAATTGGGAAGAGATGGAGATTTGGAGTTTGGAGTCCCTGTACTCACAATTTTAAAAAATATCTTTTAGTGAAGCTGGTTTTGAATTGTGTGTTTAAAAATGCCACTTTTAGAAAGTGGGCCTTTTTTTACCTTTACCATTCCATGCCTGTTCCTACCTGTGGAATCCATGTCTGAGGGAGTGTGACAGTTGGGCTGTTTGTGCATTCACTCTAGACAGTCACACAAAAGGAACTGAGGTATGCCCTGCATTTCCTGATGGCCCATCTCCAGGCTGATGGGTCTCCTTGAGCTAGAGTTTTGGGAGGAGTTGTCATTGACACCTGAATAGGGCTGTGGCTGTCCTCACACAATGCTGTCCCCCCCACCCCCACCCCCTGGTAGTGTGTCTGGAGCCAGGTCAGGGAAAGACACGGTCTTGTGCACTACAAAGACTTTCCTTCGAAGTTTGACTTTGTCAAAGGTAGAAACTGGTATAAGTGCTAGAGCCTTGACACCATAACTTCGGAACACTTTGGGACTAAGAGCACATTCTGCCAGGAAGAAGAACTGGATGCTGTAGGAGGGGAACTGTCACTCTGCTTGTTCCTTTGTTGAGTTGGACTGCTGCTTGGTGCTTCTTCCTGGGAGTAAAAGGACTGGACTTTGATTTCTACATTCTGCTCTCCAAAGGCTTGTGTGTGCTTGCCTCCTGTTAAAAAGTTCCTGTTAAAAAGTCTCAGGGCCTTCTATGACTTCCTCTGCAGCCCCTGAACTCCTCTGCTAGGAGTTTTGACCTGCCAAGTTGTCCCAATTCCAGTTCTGGTCCTTGGAGGTGGTTCTGCTGCTAAGAACCAAGAAAAAACAATGCATCACAGCTGTGTGGCAGAAGATTTGACGCAGTGCCTGCCGTGCAGCTGAAAAATTGCCACAGCCTGACACCCGAGCACCTTGTCACCAACGTCCGTGATGCACGCTCTGATACAGATGCAGGCCCTGCCGTGTGACTGAAGAAAAAAGTTCTTCTGCAACGTTGTCCCACAGTTAGTAACCAAGGTGGTGTGTCCGGTGATCAATGCATTCCATCCTCTGACAGTAAGGAATCGATGCATCATCTCCCCAGAGAGTAAGTAACCAATCAATCACCTCCCATTCGCAGCAGTAAGGAACCGACACATCACTTCTCCTGGTAGTAAGGAACAGACGCTTCGCTTTGCTTTTCTGGCACCTCACCTCCCCAGCGCCTGTTTTTGTCTTTGATTTTTAAGCATCCCAGGTACTTTGTTATAAAAGTGACGTATCCGTAGTATCCTATGGACTGAATATTTTTATACTTTTTAAAAGTGATATCTTTACTAGTGTATGTTGGACTTTTTTCGCTTTGGTCTTGTTTTATTCAGATACATTTTGGCTGTTTTTCTGAACAGGTGTCGTGTCCTTTTGTGGTGTTTTCACTGTGTTACTGTGTGTGTACGTACACATTGTCAGGCTCCAGCCCAACCCACACACTGCAGGAACGTTGCAAGTCCCAACCACTTCCCCGACTCACCGGTCACTCACTAGATGGTCCAAATGAGTTAACCGATGAACGAGAAAAGGGGGTGGAAACAAATGGCTCCAAACCTTCCACCCATGTAGAACGGAGATTCAAATAACACCCTCCTCCTCGCTTCCGCACCTGCATGAACAGGGAAACAAAAAAGGGATAGCACACAATAATATTCAGTTCCCAATCCTGCTATAGCAAACAAAAGACCATATAGCGCAGTTCACCACACAGACACTTACCCTTAGCAAATGCAGGTTTTGTTTCGAGGGGAATTATCAAGAACAGATATCTTGGGTGTATCAGGTTTGGGCGTGACGGGATTGCACAGGGTAAAAAACATGCAAAAGGAACGTGCATGAACAAAAAACCCCTGTATCTCAAAAACGAGTGAGAAGTGATAAAACTAAAACAAGTGAGAAACGATAATGCTCGTTTCACGAGTGGAAGTAAAAACTAATCCCAGCCGGGAATTAGCTAACAACATCAGATCCGTCTATAACGAGGCGGATACTCTCCACAAGACTTGTTGATTGAACGAGCGACTAGCGCCCGGTCTAAAACTTTGACAAGTCTCGGGGTCCAAGGGGACAAAGACACAAAAGTTAGTGTCTGACAAACAGGAGCCCCTGAATGTCGTTGGATAATCTCTAACGGGGGTAGGAGGGGAACGGGAACTGGAACACTAACTAACTCACTACGGGAATACAAGGCAGGGAACAGCAAAGAAACAAGAGGGAACTGGAACAGGGAATTAACCACACTGGGGATCAAGGTAAGGGATACGGGAAAAAGGCAAGTATTCCAATGTTCCTCACGAGCCCGTGAGGAACGGCAACGACCAACAGATTTCTCAGGAACCAAAAGAAGCAGGAACCCACAGGTTTGTAATAACAAGCAAAGATCCTATGGTAAGACTCCTTTTTATACTGCTGGCGTGTCACGTGATGGTAAATGCTATGGTCATCAACAGAGGACTGGGAACCGAATCCTAACAGTACCCCTCCCCAATGATCCTCCCCACCGGTCTAGGCTTCCGGGGATGTTGTCTATGAAATAGCCTCACTAAACGGGGCGCATGAACCCCTCTGGCTGGTTCCCACGTCCTGTCCTCCGGAGCATACCCCTTCCAATCCACCAGGTAATACAATCTACCCCTCCGTCTCCTAGAATCAAGGATGGCCTGAACTTCAAACTCCTCCTCTCCATTCACCACCACCGGAGCAGGAGGGGGCAAGACCTGATCTGAGGGGACAAAGGGCTTCAGCAAGGAGGTGTGAAATACTGGGTGAACCTTATAATCAGATGGCAATAACAGCTTCATCGCCACAGGGTTGACTACCTGTACAATCGGAAAAGGGCCTACATACCGGGGCTGTAGCTTGCGCGACCCCTGTAGCCTCAGGTTACGTGAAACCAACCATACTTGATCGCCCACCTTATAAGCAGGGGCCGAAACCCTATGGCGATCCGCCTGTACTTTCATAGCTGCCTTGGCCTCCTGTAGCCTGACCCTAGCTACCTCCCAGATGTCACTCAATCGTTTACACGCATCGTCAATGGCTGGCATGTGCCCAGTGGGTTGGATTGCCAGGGCTCTTGGATGATATCCCATAGAACAATAGAATGGTGTCATTCCCAGAGCCGTGTGGATGCTGTTGTTATATGCAAATTCTGCTATGGGTAATGCCATTACCCATTCACACGACAGGGAAGTAGTCAAGCACCTCAGGTATTGTTCCATTGTCTGGTTGGTGCGCTCTGTCTGCCCATCTGATTGGGGATTGTACGCAGATGACAAGCGTATATCCATCTTAAGCACCAGACAGAGCTCCGTCCAGAAATGGGATACAAATTGCGCCCCCCTGTCTGAGATGACAGCTGTTGGCAGCCCATGTAATCTTACTATCGAAGACATAAACTCCAAGGCCATTTCCTTTGCTGTGGGGATTTTCTGAAGCGGTATGAAGTGGGCCATTTTGGTGAACAAATCCACAACCATGAGAATGGCCGTGAAGCCGGATACCAAGGGAAGATCTGTGACAAAATCCATGCTGATGGTATGCCAAGGGGAAGGGGGTATCACAAAAGGTTGTAATAGACCGGAAGGCTTACTATGCGAATACTTATTGATGGCACAGACAGGACAGGCTGTTACATATTTCTGAATATCCTGCGCCACATTTTCCCACCAAAACCACCTCAAGCACAATTCCTTTGTCTTCCCTATTCCTGGATGTGCGATCAAGGAGGAAGAGTGACACCACTCCACCACCTTTGCTCTCAACTCGGGCGGAACAAACAACCTATTCCCCTGATACAGCAACCCCTCCCGGAGCACCACCTGCGCTAGCCGTAACCACGAGGCCATGTCCGTTTGCTTCAACTGCTCTTTTATCTTAGTAGTAAACTCTTCGACCGAGGCCACTCCCACAATCCTCCTGCTATCGAGCATTGGTCTGCTTTCTTTTCCTACTTTCCCTTCTTCCGGATCCATATGTATCCTAGACAGTGCATCTGATTTAATCTGCTGTGCAGCGGGTCTGTAAGTTATGATAAAATCATATTCATTAAAAAACAAGACCCACCGCATCTGTCTAGGTGTCAATGCCCTGGCTGATCTGAAAAACTCCAAGTTCTTATGATCCGTGTAAATCGTGATTCTATGGCGGGCCCCCCACAGATAGTGACGCCATTCCTCAAACGACAATTTCACTGCTAACAACTCCCGTTCCGCCACCGTGTAATTGCGTTCGGCCGGTAACAATGTCTTTGAAAAATACGCAATAGGATGCATATGGCCAGTGCCCTCCTCCTTTTGGGACAACACCCCTCCTACTGCTCCCGCGGACGCATCTGTCTCAACAAAGAAAGGAAATGCTGGATCAGGATGGGCTAGTACTGGCGCCGTTGTAAAGGTCTTCAACAACAGATGAAAGGCACCCTGCGCTTCCTGAGACCACACAAAAGGGACTTCTTTACGCAACAACCTGGTCATCGGCGCCACAATATCTGAAAATCGAGCAATGAAGCGCCGATAAAAATTGGCGAACCCTAGGAGTACCTGAATGTGTTTAACAGAAGTTGGTACCGGCCAGTCCAGAATTGCCTGTATCTTTTTCGGGTCCATCCGTATTCCTTCGGCTGATATTAAAAAACCCAGAAACTCCACCTCCTCCGCATCAAATAGGCACTTTTCCAGTTTGGCATTAAGCCGATGTTCCCGCAATTTCTGCAACACTTGCTGGACATGTGTATGGTGTTCTACACAGTTCTCTGAGAAAATAAGGATATCATCCAGGTACACAATTACCGTCCTATCCAGATACTCACTCAGGACCTCGTTAATGAAGTACTGGAATGCCGCTGGCGCATTGCACAGGCCAAACGGCATCACACAGTACTCATACAGCCCGTGTTTCGTTTTGAAAGCCGTTTTCCCCTCATCCCCGGGTCGCATACGGATCAGATGGTAGGCTCCACGCAAGTCCAGTTTAGTAAACACCTTGGCCTTGCGGAGTTGGTCCAGTAACACGGGGATAAGTGGAAGAGGGTACCTGTTCTTTATGGTAGCCTTATTTAGCGTCCGGTAGTCAACGCAAGCCCTCAAAGTGCCTTCCTTCTTTGGCATAAAGAAGATTGCCGAAGACACGGGCGAAGAAGAAGGACGGATGAACCCTAGTTCCAACATCTCATCCAGATAGTCTTTGAGATGCTTCTCCTCCGGTTCAGACAAAGCATATATACGGCTACAGGGCAAAGGAGCCCCCTCCACTAGATCAATCCTACAGTCGAAAGACCGATGTGGGGGTAAACTCTGAGCACACCCTTTGTCAAAGACATCAGCATAATCCCCGTACTGTCTCGGAACTCCACTCTCCTCCGCGGTCGCACAATACAAGGGAGGGACCTTCTTACTGGCCACACTATAGCAGTTCTTCAAACAATAATGCGAGTCTAGCGTAACTAACCGCCGCACCCAGTCAATCCTGGGATTGTGCTCCTGCAGCCAAGGCACCCCCAACACCAACCCGAAGGAAGGTGCATCAATCAAATCGAACACCACACAGTTCGAGTGGCCGTTGTCGCATATCAACCGTAACGGCATCGTCTGTCTAGTGATGCACCCAGATGACAACTCAGTTCCGTCTATTGCTCGAACCAACTCCGGTTGTTTCTTATACTGGCAGGGCACACCAAGTTTTTCTGCTAGGGAGATGTCGATGAAATTGCCGGTGGCACCCGAATCTAACAACACTGATACTGGCACTCTATTCCGAGCAGTTACTAGAAGTTGAGCCGAGATGACGAAATGTCGAGGCGCCAGATCAACCGCCCCAACACCTCATACTGCCCTATCTTATGCTCCGGGAGGGGCAACCTTTCTACCTGCACATATGCCACCTTTTTGCTGTAACCCGCCCCTGATGGTTTGACGGGACACTCCCTTGCAAAGTGGCCACCCTGTCCACAATAGAGGCATAGATTCTTGTCTCTTCTTCGTTTCCTTTCTTCAGGTGTCAAAGGACCCCTTACTCCCCCTATTTCCATGGGCTCAGGCTTCGATTCCCCGAGAGTTTGTTTAACTTCAGGTTTTATGAAGCTACCGAGGGACACCTGAAATCGTAAACGATCCCCACGTCTTTCCGATAGCCGATGGTTCAATTTAACCACTAGGTCAATGAACGCGGCACACTCCTCCGGTGGATCCACCACTTGTGATACCACGTCTTTCAAATCGTCATTAAGACCCTGGTAAAATAATGAGGTCCGCTTATCGGCTGGCCAATGTGTCTCAGAGATCAAACGATTGAAGGTCGCTATATACGTAAGGAGATCTTGTCTGCCCTGTCGCAATTTCAGCAGTTCTGAGTCGCTGGCTTGCATGAATGCATGTTTGGCAAACAACCCCCTCATCAGCTCCTTAAAGGCGTCATAATCCCTCAACACCTGGTCCTTACCCTCCACTAAGGGGATAGCCCACTGGGCAGCAGTACCAGCCAAATAAGAAAGCGTAAACGCTACCTTCGCCGCATCATCAGGAAAGGCCCCTGGCCTACACATGAAGTGTAGCTGGCACTGATTCATGAACATGCCAAATTTCCCACTGTCTCCGTAGAATCGTTCAGGTTGAGCCAGGGGAACAGGAACAGGGGAGGACACAGTGATCGCAACCGGGGTACTACCTCCAGGGTTACTCTGTCCCGCCCCTCCATACTGAAACGTGGCCGGGTGTATGAGAGGTGTCGGTCCCCTTGGTTGCACGGTTTCCCGCGCTCTTACCGCCCCCAGTTCTTGCCTCAATCCCACGTTCTCTTGTCTCAAGTCCTGCACCTGAGTCTGTAAGGCAGCTAAGGCACCCATAACATCGAGCATGGTAGGGACTTCCGTCCCTGCCGTGGCTCCGCCTTCTACATCCATTCGTTCGGGCAGTGTATTAAAACGTGGGCTTGTTATTCTGTTAGGCTCCAGCCCAACCCACACACTGCAAGTCCCAACCACTTCCCCGACTCACCGGTCACTCACTAGATGGTCCAAATGAGTTAACCGATGAACCAGAAAAGGGGGTGGAAACAAATGGCTCCAAACCTTCCACCCCTGTAGAACGGAGATTCAAATAACACCCTCCTCCTCGCTTCCGCACCTGCATGAACAGGGAAACAAAAACGGGATAGCACACAATAATATTCAGTTCCCAATCCTGCTATAGCAAACAAAAGACCATATAGCGCAGTTCACCACACAGACACTTACCGTTAGCAAATGCAGGTTTTGTTTCGAGGGGAATTATCAAGAACAGATATCTTGGGTGTATCAGGTTTGGGCGTGACGGGATTGCACAGGGTAAAAAACATGCAAAAGGAACGTGCATGAACAAAAAACCCCTGTATCTCAAAAACGAGTGAGAAGTGATAAAACTAAAACAAGTGAGAAACGATAATGCTCGTTTCACGAGTGGAAGTAAAAACTAATCCCAGCCGGGAATTAGCTAACAACGTCAGATCCGTCTATAACGAGGCGGATACTCTCCACAAGACTTGTTGATTGAACGAGCGACTAGCGCCCGGTCTAAAACTTTGACAAGTCTCGGGGTCCAAGGGGACAAAGACACAAAAGTTAGTGTCTGACAAACAGGAGCCCCTGAATGTCGTTGGATAATCTCTAACGGGGGTAGGAGGGGAACGGGAAGTGGAACACTAACTAACTCACTACGGGAATACAAGGCGGGGAACAGCAAAGGAACAAGAGGGAACAGGAACAGGGAATTAACCACACTGGGGATCAAGGTAAGGGATATGGGAAAAAGGCAAGTATTCCAATGTTCCTCACGAGCCCGTGAGGAACGGCAACAACCAACAGCTTTCTCAGGAACCAAAAGAAGCAGGAACCCACAGGTTTGTAATAACAAGCAAGGATCCTATGGTAAGACTCCTTTTTATACTGCTGGTGTGTCACGTGATGGTGAAGGCTATGGTCATCAACAGAGGACTGGGAACCGAATCCTAACACACATGCTTTACAAATTGCCTCTGAGATAAGCCTGACTGCTCGTGCCAAGCTACCAAAGGGGTGAGCAGGGGTCATCTTAGCTGTGTAATTCCCTCACCCTGACTAGAATAAGGATCTCTACTTGTCTAGTACTGGAGACTCCTATTTCTAACTGAGCGGAACTCTTCCTTTTATACGATAACCTAAACAACGAAAAGCATATCATGGTATTTTCTACCACAGATAATTTACTAAAACTAACCCAATGTCAAAAATGGATAATGGATGGAGCATTCAAAATGTACCCCAAACCATTTACTCATATTTACACCATACATGATGAGTACTAAAATACTAATACACCATTTGAATATGCCCTATTACTTAATAGACAAAATAGTACCTATTCTGAACTATTAACCCGAATTAAAAGTAAAACAAACAGCTACACCTCACATATATTACTAATAGACTTCGAACAAGCCATGGTTCAAACCATCCTAAAAATTTACCCTCACACAGCAATACAAGGCTGTTACTATCAGTTTAATCAAAATCTTTGGAGACACCGGCAACAGTCTATACTAAGGGCCTAATTGCGACTTTGGCGGTCCTAATGCAAAGCTCCATGCCAGCGCTTCGCAGGAGGACCACTAAAGTCGTCCTCACACTGCCCACAGCATTACAACAGTAATCCTTGGCAGGGGAACGTGCTGCGGTGGTCCCACAGCGTGCCTCTCTAAGTTTCATATGAGAGCCTTAGAAAGGCACCGCCGTGGGACTGCCACAGTACACTCCTGCACGGGAAGGAATGCACCATGTCATGCATTCCTTCCTGTGCAGCAACTGGGGATACAAAATACAGGGGAAACAACATTTGCCCCTCTGCATGCACACCCATGCACAGAGGCCCTGTTAGGGCCCCCTTTGTTGCTTCACCGCCACCTTTTTCATGACGGTCTGACCACCTTGAAAAGCATGGTAGTGCAGCAACTAGTGATATGTTCGGCAGAGCTGCAGCAGCACTGCCAGCATATTGCAGCCTCTGACCGCTGCGCAACCACCACAGGATCACTAATATCCCATAGTTGCAATGGTCCTGTGGTGGTCCAACCGCCAAAGTCGTATTATGGCGAGTGGATCACCAGTCTGGCGGGTCACAGACCGCCACCAAGAATAATCAAGACCTACGTTTAGAGTCCGCAACAAACAGCCACTCTGCTTATGGCATAAACAAATTATAGCACTAGCCTATGTCCCTGTCACAGTAGGAGCTAACCACTACAACTTACTGATAAAAAGTCCTTTTTACCAGCAGAACAAACATAAACTAAGTCCCCTAATGTACTATTGTGAAGACATCTAGTATGGCAGACTGCATCGGTCAAGACACAGACACAAACCCAAATTCCAAATACCGTGATGGAATGTCTTTGACCCAGGGGCGTAACACAGGCCTGCATCCCCTGCGGAGCATGGGGGCCCCAAGCTCCAGGAGGCCCCCTCGGCACTACCCTCTGGCCGGAGAGCTCCTGATTGAGCTTGAAGGGGGCCCCTCTAAGTTCCGTTCAGGGAGGCCCCCTCAGTTTTCGTTACACCAGTGCTTTGACCGCACCATGGCACAGGAAGTCACAAATAACAACACATTGGATTGAAGGCATAATACATTCCAATTCACACGAGGCAGAACCCAACCTTCACTATACACATGTAATAAAACCCTACAAAAAGAACAAAGCTACCAAGAACTATGAATGGAACAATCAGTAACCCAAATTAAACCTAAAGTATCCAAACAAACTAGTAAAATATACCACATGCTACGATTCAAAGTAAAACACATTTGTAATAACAAAGGACTACACTACCTAGAATCAATAGCCAAAACTCTAATGTAAAAAAACAAGTTGACTACTCAACACTTCCTGAACTAGAGAGGCAGCTGAAGCCCAGGCCACCGACCCTAGCCACTTGCCATTTTGTCCTTGATGACAGCAAAATGAAGCCATGGCTTTGACATTGCAGAGACTATTCAAAAACCTGAATGTTTAATAATAGAGGCCCTTCTCACCAATTCTTTACATTTAGATCCACCCTCTCAAGCCAAAGGGAAATCTGAACACAAGAACATAATACTTGCCTCCAACAATTTTATCATAGACAAGTTCCGATTCTATCATCCATGGCCCTTCGTCCCCATCCTATTCCAACAGTAGTCAATTAGAACAAAAAAATTCTCCTGCTCTTAGGACATGTGTGGTAGAAGATCTAATGCAGACCGAAGCAGCCAATCCAAGAAACCGATTGATAGTCCTTGGAATGTAGAAGGCCTAAAATATAACCTTTCAAACATTGACTGGGGTTTTTTTCATTGACGTTTTGATATTTGCTTGCTACAGGAGACTTGGTTGACTACTTGTGCACTAACACCATATTTCAGAAGCTTCCACCCTGCGGGGAGAAACTATTGCTTCAGTGTTCAGTAAAGGAGATCACCAGCCATTGCTAGGATATACTTGTTGTACAGCTATCATTGTATAATAGCAAAGTTATACTTTTGTTCAATGTGTATAACAGATACACTAGCAGTGTAACGGAATCTGCCACCGTAGGTATCTCAATTGCTTGTTAAAATCTCAGAGTGAAGACTGTGAGGTTATTGTAGATGTCTATTTTTTTTGATAAACACATTTTTATTGTTTTCTAACAGGTGTAACACGTCACATTGAACTGACACAGGGCCTCAATTGAGGTGGACATTTTTAGGATTAGGGTAGCAACAGTTGGCATCATCTCAAACATAGGCATGATATTGATCCCATACCACCCCTACATACCAGGTCCACTCCCACTGTCCTGTACTACTTTCCCCTTATCTTAGCATGTTTGGCGGGGCATTCTCTCACTTCATAGATTGGCTTATCCTTCTGGGCACACCAGTCCACCCCTCATCTCCACTGCGCTAAAGTAGGGGCCTGGAGGCTTTCCAGTGAGCCACAATATAATGTTTGGCTACTAGCACTGATGTCACCAATAGTGCCTGATCAGTGCGGGTCCCCCCTGCGCCCTCAAGCACTCCCAGTAGGATTAACAGTGGGGAGAGGTCTATGTCAAGGGTAGGACATCAGAGAGGTCGGATATCACCCTTTCCCAGTAACTGGCGATCATAGGAGAGGACCACATCATATTGTTAAAATCAGTGGGAATGTGGGAGCAGCGAAAGCATGCCGGGCTGTGAAGTAACCCAGTCTTATGTAGTCTACTAGGGAAAGATAAGCATTATGTAGGTAAAATGTTTGCAGTAGGCGTAATTGAGATGATATGGTGAGTATCTTGGGGGCATCAACGCATCACGCCAGACTGAATCATTCAGTGGGCCAAGCCATTTCACCCAGTGTGTCTTGAACGCCATCAACTTGTCTGTGGCATTTATGAATATTGTCCAATAAATTTCGGACATTCCTACCCTACCCATTGCCCCCATCATGACCTCCACCTCTGCCGGACTGAACTCCGGGAGTGAAGTGTCCAGAGAGACATGTACTCAGAATCCATGTCTTAATTGTATTTGTGAAATTAAGTCCCATACAAGAAGTTCACCTGTTGGAGCTTGTGAAAGGAAGACATGTGGGCACCCTTCCAAACGTCTTCCAGTAATGTAATACCCATGGCGTCTCCTCGGCCAAACCTCTCCAGCTAAGCCACTTCTCTTAAGTATGCACCATGCCACACTGAGGGCCTGCTGCATCAGTTTAGACCACCACCCAATATGTCATTGGGCTGCCCTCCATCCAATAAATATCTGTTGAGTCACTTCAGTAATTAAGATGAGAATGGTGCCGCCCTAGAGCATTGTCATAATTCAGGGAAACCCAATATGTGAAGTTCCAGTTTAAAAGCTAGTACAGACCAACCACCAGTGAACCAGTCATTGATAGTCGGAAGTAGGCACACTAGGTGATACAAGTTGAGGTTAGACATGCCCAAGCCACCATCATAAGTGCACGCTGGCAGGTCCTGAATGCCAAGCGGGGTCTCGAGTTGTGCCAGATGAATGTTGTTGCTACAGAATCCATCTCCTGAACCCAGTTGCAGGAGATTATGAGAGGGAAGCTCTGGAGGAGATAAAGGAAAGGTAGCAAGACCATCATTTTGTGTTCAATGCTATCATTCCCATGATGTTCAGTGGGAGCTTTTCCACTTTTGAAGATCCTCTTTTTTATTTACGAGGGAGGGATGCAATATTAAGGGACTACGTCAGTGCAGGACCCACGGCAACCTGGATTCCCAAATAACAGGACTTAAGACGGCATATGGGAATGGTTGTTTGCCAGTCCACACAGTCCCATGAGGGAGTCAAGGGTACCTACACTTATTTAGCTGTTTTGACCCAGAGCCCCGAAGCATCTGCAAACAGACTCAGATTCTGAAGACATCGCAGGCTGCAAGTGGCCAGGTTTCACAGATACAGGAGGACATTGTCTATGTAAAGCGCTATGCGGTCTTCATGCCCCACAGTCCATTCCCACGCCTGCACCTGTGCATTGTAACATGTGGGACTTGCATTGGGCTCAATGGCCAGTGCAAAAAAGAGTAGGGACAGCGCTAGTAGGTACCACTTCTTTTAGGAAACTCGTCCAATATTGCTTTATTGACCTGGACTCTGGGTGTCGGATGAGAGAAAAGAATTTGCACAAGGCTGCGGAGTTGGGGTCCGAAACCTGCCTTCTCCAACACTGCCTCCAGATATCCCCAGTCCACAGCATCAAAAGCCTGTTCAAAATTGATCAATAACAGTGCCAAAGGAGGGGACAGGAGATGGCGATATGCAAACGCTACATGGAGGTGCCTCAGGCAATGCCTCGTGTTCCTTGCAGGAATAAAGCCTCATTGGTCCAGATCAATTAAGGACCACAGGACCTTACATAAACGGGAGGGAAGAACAGTTGCAAACATTTTTACTTCACAATTTATAAGAGATATAGGGCAGTAATCTGCACAAGAGGTCGATGGGAGAAGCAATTTAGGTATAGCAACAATCGTGGCATGGTCAATCGCTGACTCTCCTCCTGAAAAAAACGAAATAGAAATAAGAATAATATAAGAACATGGGCTAAAAAAAGCTGATCAGCTAAGAAACTATTTCATATCAATAAACCAATAAACAACAAGGGCTTGTAAAAACATTATATCAGGAACGGAGAACATATTAGAAATCAGCAGGTATCACAAACATTATTCTTTCAAATGAACTGATAATTCTTCTTCTTGATTAAGACCCCCCGGATCCTTGGTTTGGAAATCTATAATCATCTTAAATTCTCTTTGCCATAATGTGAGAACCCTGTTGCCTCCCCTCGGATTCTTTACAACCTGTTCTAAGATTATCTAGAGGGGTATTCAGAGGCCACGACCCTTTTTACAACACTCTGCAACACAGCACCGCAGCGCTTACTGGGGGTACCTGGTGGGCTAGTTGACTCCTAGTGGACCTCTCGATTGAAGAGGAATTAATTCTAAGGACACGCCCCTTTTTACACCTCTGCAACGCAGGTCCCTGGCGCATAATGGAGGTACCTGGTGGGCTAGTTGGCCGCCAGGGGACCTCAGGATTCAAGGGGACCTAATCCCCCAACTTGAAATGCACCACGGGATGCGTTTGCACAGTGGTGAAGGTACGGGGCGGGGCCTGAGGTGATATGTGTGCAAACACGCAATGTGGCATGTTTTAAGTTGGGGAATTAATTCATCTTCAATCCAGAGGTCCCCTAGGGGCCAACTAGCCCACCAGGTACCTCCAGTATGCGCCAAGGAGCTGCGTTGCTGAGAGGTGTTCCTTTTCACAACACTCTGCAACACAGCTCCTACCTTCACTACTGTGCAAACGCGCCTCTTGGCGCATTTTAAGTTGGGGGATTAAGTCCCCTTGAATCCTGAGCTTCCCTGGCGGCCAACAAGCTAGTTTGCAGAGTGGTGCAAGGAGGGGGTGGGGCCTAGGGACGATCGCATCTTTTAAAAAAAATATATATATATATTTTTGGGCCCTGGGGGTCCTTGTGGGACCCCCTGAGCAGAACTAGGGGGTCAGGGTGTGTCTACCCTGCCCCCTTTTCACACGTTCCACACATATTTCAATGACTTCCTCAGCCTCGCTTCTACCGAGGCACAAAATGGATGCCAACAGTTCCTGATTTTGACTGTTTACAACCGCTTGACAGACAATTAGAATTGGGTGCATGATCGGGACAGTGGGCTTATCCTATGAGGCCAATCCTTGCACAATCCGCAGATCCTCCGCCCCCAAAGATATATAAATGACTTTAACCGTAATTTTCAAATACACTACAGAACAGATTGACACCAGATATGTCAAAGGCATAAGTCGGAACTGAGGACTACATCTCTGCCAAATTTGGTGTAATTCCGTTCAGCCGGTCGAGCTGTAGCCATGGCTAAAGGTCCTATGGGAAATTACACGTGGAAAACACATTTTGGGATCCCCTTTTTTGTCGGTCCCCGCTTCACCAATCACCCCCAAACTTTTAGGGAAGGAGCGGAACTCAGCTGGACAAACCTTTGGAAAATTTCAAGAAGATTCATCAAGCAACGCCAAAGTTATTGCCAATAGAATGTTGCGGATTTCCTATGGATAATAGGTCCTAACTATAACTATCTACTGGCGACCGCCAGTAGATAATACACATACCTATATATATAAATGCATATATATGTGCATATGTGTGCGTATAGAGAGAGGTAGAGAGTCTAGAGGAGTAGCGGTAGAGGTGTAGAGGTAGAGATGTAGAGGTAGAGAGGTAAAGGTAGAGAGGTAGAGCGGTAGAGAGTGAGTATTAGAGAGTGAGTAGTAGAGTAGTAGAGAGAAGTAGAGAGTAGTAGGGAGAGTAGCAGAGAGTGAGTAGTAGAGTGAGTAGTAGAGAGTGAGTAGAGAGTGAGTAGTAGAAAGTAGTAGAGAGTGATAGAGAGTAGTAGAGAGTGAGTAGTAGAGAGTGGTAGAGAGTAGTAGAGAGTGAGTAGTACAGTGAGTAGTAGAGAGTGAGTAGTAGAGAGTAGTAGTGAGTGAGTAGTAGAGAGTGAGTAGTAGGGAGTAGTATAGAGTGAGTAGTAGAGAATGAGTAGTAGAGAGTGAGTAGTAGAGAGTGAGTAGTAGATAGAGAGTAGTAGAAAGTGGTAGAGAGTGAGTAGTAGAGTGAGTAGTAGAGAGTAGTGGAGAGAGAGTAGTAGAAAGTGAGTAGTAGAGTGAGTAGTAGAGAGTGAGTAGTAGAGAGTGAGTAGTAGAGAGTAGTAGAGAGTGAGTAGTAGAGAGTGAGTAGTAGAGTGAGTAGTAGAGAGACGGTAGTAGAGAGTGAGTAGTAGAGAGTAGAGAGTGAGTACTAGAGTAGTAGAGAGAAGTAGAGAGTAGTAGAGAGCGTAGCAGAGAGTGAGTAGTAGAGAGTAGCAGAGAGAGTAGTAGAGAGTGAGTAATAGAGAGTAGAGAGTGAGTAGTAGAGTAGTAGAGAGAAGTAGAGAGCAGTAGAGAGAGTAGCAGAGAGTGATTAGTATAGAGTAGTAGAGAGTGAGGGCCCGATTTACAGAATGAACTTAAGACTAAATCCTAAACTTATTACTATTTGGTATTCACAGAATGCACTTACTACTTTCGGGATTCACAGAGTGAACTTACTACTTTCGGGATGCACAGAATGAACTTACTACTTTCAGTATTCACAGAATAGATTTAAGACTACTAACTTTACGTCCGCACTTGGGCCTGAAATTCCGGCCTGGAGACGGAGTTTCCGGCCCGGTGGCAGAGCTTCCGGCTTGGGGGCGGAGCTTGCGGCTCAGAGACAGAGCTTCCAGCCCGGAGGGGGAGCTTACGGCCCAGAGGTTGAGATTTCAGCCATGGCTAAATCTCCACCTCCGAGCCGGAAGCTCAGCCTCCAAGCCGCAAGCTCCGCCTCCGAGCCGCAAGCTCCACCCCCAAGCCGGAAGCTCCGCCTCCGGGCCAGAATTTCCGGCCCAATTGCGGCCGTAAAGTTAGTAGTCTTAAATCTATTCTGTAAATACCGAAAGTAGTAAATTCATTCTGTGAATCCCGAAAGTAGTAAGTTCACTCTGTGAATCCTGAAAGTAGTAAGTGCATTCTGTGAATACCAAATAGTAGTAAGTTTAGGATTTAGTCTTAAGTTCATTCTGTGAATCGGGCCCTGAGTAGTAGAGAGTAGTAGAGAGTGATAGAGAGTAGTAGAGAGTGAGTAGTAGTGAGTGGTAGAGAGTAGTAGAGAGTGAGTAGTAGAGAGTAGTAGAGAGTGAGTAGTAGAGAGTAGTAGAGAGTGAGTAGTAGAGAGTAAGTAGTAGAGCATAGTAGAGAGTGAGTAGTAGAGAGTGAGTTGTAGAGAGTGAGTAGTGGAGAGTGAGTAGTAGAGTGTAGTAGAGAGCAAGTAGTAGAGAGTGAGTAGTAGATAGTAGTAGAGGGTGAGTAGTAGAAAGAGAGTAGAAGAGAGAGTAGTAAAGAGTAGTAGAGTGAGTAGTAGAGACAGGGCACATTATACTATACAATGACAGTCCATACCATCCCACATCATACTGTACAATGATCGGTCATACCATGCCACACTACACAATGAAAGACCATGCAATACTATTCAATGATATGCCGTGCCATACTACACCATACAATGATGGGCAATACCATAAAACAACAAACCACAACATACTACAAGGACATGATATACCATACCGTACTGTACAATCACCACACATACCATCATATACAATAACAGCCCATACCATACCACATCATACTATATGATTGCAGGATACTACTTTACCGTGCTTCACAATGACAGGCCATACATACAATACCATACTAGCCAATTACATGCCATACCATGCCATTCCATAGTATACAATAAATTACATTGGCAGGCAATGCCATACCATACCATACTATTACAATGACAGGCCACACTACACCATATCATCCATACCATACCATGACAGATTATACCATACCATCAAATACACTGGCAAACTATACCATACCCTACCATACCATTCAATTACAGTCCCTCCATACCATACCATTCCATACCATACCATACCATACCATACCATGCCATAGCATATCATTCCATACCTTAACATACAATGACAGATCATATGTATCACACCCTTCTGTCCTATACAATGACATGCCAGATCATTTCATAATTTACAATACCAAACCGTACAAAACTTTAAAATAACGAGCCATACAACAGTATGCTACACCATACTATACTATACTATACTATACTATACTATACTATACTATACCATACCATGTCATGCCATGCCATGGCATACCAGACCATACAATACAATAGCAGACTATAGAAACATGTTGATAAGCGTGGCTCAAATCCACTGGAGTGACTTACAGCACTCACCTATAATTACCTTATAGGAAGTCAGCCGGACAGTGGAGAAGTATAAACAAAAGTCTTTATTAGGCCAAACAACACTCATATGAGAGGGCCCTGTCCGACCTCACTCCTAGGAGTGCGAACGAGAGGACTGACTCTCTGCATCACAGCAATACATTATAATGCAATACAGTGAAATGGGGTACGCCCCTTGTGGAAAGTTACCGAGCCTCAGACCAGTGGACAATGCTCTCATACAGCAGGCATCTGCACCTGCAAGGGATACATTATTATCTCTGCTCAAGGCCATGGAGCTAGGCTTCGGCGTCTCTGGGCATGAGAACATTACAGATAACAAGAAGTGTTAGTTTCGGTCACAGTGAGCCGAGAAACAAAAACTGCTGTCTTAGTATTTTTCTGTATTCCTGCGGGAGGGGCATGAGCGAGCAGAGCCCGCAGGCACAGAGAGTTACACAAAATGGTGGCACACAGGCTAAGCTAAGAAACTAATATGGTCACGCATACATTTGAATATAAGCAATAAGTAAGAATATGAATTCAGCATAAGTGCATATACGAACTGCATTAGTTAGTCATATGATGCTAACTCGCACGTCATCATAGGGTAATAAGGGCACCGAAAAGTGAATTCTATCAGACCCTCCTTTTAGCATCATTGGCTAACTATAGCCTCATTTATTTGCAAAAGGTAGTGCCGACATCCATTCTAGGGGCAGTACTTTATTTCTTCAGTCTAGAACATCTTCTGCAATAAACATTAACCAACTTGCATCAGCAGGAATTTCAGTAATCATAGAAGTGGCATATTGACCATGTAACTTCTTTTTCGGACGTATATTCGCAGCACACATTGAACAACATGGAGGGAGGCAATATATGCAAAGGCAGCATGACAGAATTACACTCACCACTCCAACCAAACACATCAATATTTTCCAGCCCCAGGAAGAAAAGGCACCCCAGAGCCACCCTTGGAGAGACCATGTCCCATTATCTTGGTGTAGTTCATTCGCTAATCTATGCAATTTTTGCACTGCCAAGTTAACAGTCGGGGCGGAGTCAGGGATATAAACACAGCAAGAGGTCCCGATGACGCGACAGGCCCCGCCCCTATCAGCTAGTATGACGTCAAGAACCATCCTGTTCTGGATCGTAAATAATCTCATAGCCTGAACCTCAACAGAGATGTTAGTCGTAATGTCAGCCTCAACCAGAACCACCTTTTCCATTACCCTAGAGAGTCGTCTAATAGCTCTACTGTTGAATATAGGACCCCAGAAAGGAAGCAAACCCTTAGAAAAATCAGTCCATTGCTGATACGAGGTATCTGTCTGATCAACGTCCTCTACCTGAAGTTCCCTCCTTTTACGCTGCTCTTTCGGCTGCTCCTGAGGACTGGGGAATCGTCGATGAGTTCTGTGGTAATCAGAGGGAGCCACATACACGGGAGGAATCATATAAGCCAGGTAGCACACCCCACCCCAACCCTCGGGCAACCATAAGTATCCATTTTCACCGCAAACAAAATAGACACTGGGTGGGGCAATCAAAGAGGGGCTAACGGGCAGGCGTATTGAAGCAGTCACATTACAAGAGCTATTTCCAACCTTGATGGGACCCCTTCCCTCTATACAGAAAAATGGAGGAGGACCCACCACAGCCAGGGGTATCAAAGACTTGGAGCTGTCGTTACTCTTAGGGGGATGCCTATAAGACAAAGTGGCGTTCAATTTCATGAAACTATCCCTGAGTCGATCAGTATCATTAGGTGTCAAGAATCGACCCAACTTTTTCTCACATGTCTCTATAAAAGTCTGGTCAAAACGTCCGTCAGTGTATATTCGTCCAAGGGAAGCTGAAGGCAAAGGCCGCACTCGCATTGTCATTGTCCACCCCCTATTCTGCAGGCGTGGAGTCAAAGAATCTGGCTGCTGAAAATATTTAACAAGACCTATAAGAGTATACCACCCCACACAACTATTCACTGGCGTTAAAGGGAGAGCGAGGAACCTATCTTTTTTATAGGCAGCAGAAGGTAAAAGCCCACAAACCCAGCAATCTGTCATGTTGGTAGTGGCATGTGCATGATGCAAAGTTTTGATAAAAACATTGTCTTTATAATTTTTACGTATCATTCTCTCTCCATAATCGACAGTTATCATCTTGTGTTCCGGAACAGCAGTAGGTGTGGGTGCAAATGTATGAACGGGATAGTGTTTATCTAGGAAAAACAGTATTCCAAGAGTCACCAGAAAGGCAATTAAAACTATTATGATCACTACTATTTTTCCCTTTCGGGGAAGGGCCAACCAGGGGGAATCGGGCTCACGTCTCGGGGGAGCTGCAAAAGGCTGCTCCTCATCAGGGATGGGCCGCCCAAAGGGATACATTTCTAATAATCGTTCAAAAGTATCAAAAATCCAAAAAGATCAAAATCACACTGTTACTAAAAAAAAATAGTCCCAGACAATCCTCAACCGGCCAGAGGGGTTCTTCAACCCTTGAAAAAGGGTTCTTCTCCCTGTGTCCTTCAAAGCCTCACAGGCAGGCTTTTACCGTCCATACCTACTCCAACGTCGCTGTTCAATTATTTGAAACAAGGGAAGCACTTAATTCGGGCCCCGCACCACTCTATAGTCTCAAAGAACACAATCTTCGGCTAAACACCAGGGCTCTTACAAGTCCATCCCTACCACTAAATCTTCTTTTTCAGAATGTCCACTAAGCCCTTCTTCCAGTATTTAGTCCATCATATTCCAGCACTGTACTTATTTTCTTCGGGGCCGCAAATTATAGCGAGTGCTCCCTGGCACTTCGGGGTCAGAAAACAAAGCAGGTGTATCAGTGGCAGATGCTGAACTTTCCGATATCTCTTTGCTAGCAACAAAAGGAGTGGTAGAGCTCACAGTATTCTCAATTCCGCTTCGCTCTTCTCCAATCAGTGAAGCATCCGAGAAAGGAACATACCTCGGGATATGTTCAGACTCCTGGTCAGCGATGCCATCTTGTACCCATTGATCATAGGGCAACGGGAGCGGGACCCTCTTCACGTGAGAGGCATAGGTCCACGCTTTTCTGCCGTCAATCCGAAGCGCCGTGCGCGTAGTGAGGAGCACCTGGCGAGGCTCTGACCACCTCGGTTCCAAACAAGACTTCCGCTGATATCTTCGGACGACGACCCAGTCCCCCGGGTGGATGGTGTGTCCAGGCCCCTCTGGCAACGGCTTCAGAGTGTCTGCTACCTGCTGATGAATAGAACGAAGATCTTTAGTCAAAGCATACAGATAATCTGTCAACAAAGGGTAAGGTATCTCGGAGAAACATTTAGGCCTAGGCACTCCCCAAATATTGGCCGGGCGGCCGAATACCACTTCGTGTGGAGAAACGCCCATTTTTGCATTTACAGTGACTCTCGTGGAAAGCAAAGCTAAGGGAAGTGCATCTGGCCAACGGAGACCTGTACTCTCACATATTTTGGCCATCTTGAGCTTGAGCGTGCCATTAAACCGCTCCACGAGTCCTGCTGCCTGAGGGTGTAAGGCTGAATGAAATTTCTGCGATATATGCAAACCTTTACTAATTTGTTTCACCAATTCTGCATTAAAGGACGTGCCATTATCACTCCAGATCACCCTAGGTAACCCGAAGCGGGAGAAATACTCCTTTATCAACATTTTCGCAGTAGACATGGCCGTACAGTCTTTCATTGGGAACGCCTCCACCCACCTACTAAAAGCGCATACGACTACAAGGACGTACTTCAAGTTATTGACTCTTTCCATTTCGATGTAATCCATCTGAATCACCTCAAAAGGGAAAGAGGGGGGTGCAAAATTTCCAGTTGGGACAGGGGTACCCTTTCCAGGATTGTGTCTCAAACACACCATACACTGACGAACCAAATTGGTGGCCATCTTAGAGATATTTTTATTGCTCCACACCGGGTCTAACAATTTGCAAATACCCTTGGCACTCACATGGGCAGGCCCGTGTGCCATCGTCACTACTGGAAGGACATACGCATTCGGTAACATCCATCGTCTCTTGTCTGTCACATCCGTCCAACATTCATCCGCATCCAGTCGTCCCTGCCCATCCTTCCATGCTCTCAATTCCTCATCCGTCGCTTTGCCCTGTATGTTCTTGACACTCTGTACCGTGTCTGCGAACATATGAACATCTGGGACCCATCGTGCTGGCCCTGCCACAAACATTCGTGGTAATTTTTCTCTAGCAGTCTCTTTTGCTGTCTCATCGGCAAAAGCGTTGCCTCGCCCGACATCGTCCACTATTGTCTTGTGTGCGCTACATTTTATCACAGCCAATCTTTTGGGTAAAGTCAGTGCCGTTAGCAGTCGTAATATCAGTGGACCATGTTGGATGCGTTGTCCATGGGAGGTCAAGAATCCCCGTTCTGCCCAAAGTCGCCCATAATTATGAACCACGCCAAAGGCGTATTGGCTATCGGTGTAAATGTTCACATCCAACCCCTCACTCAACTCACATGCTCTCAGTAAGGCAATAATCTCGGCAGCCTGAGCAGAATTGTAAGGTATTCTAGAAGTCTCTACCACCGTCTGTAATGTCGTTATTGCATATGCTGCTGTCGATGTCCCGTCTGGTAATTTAAAACAGGATCCATCGACATACAGTTCCCCGTCTGGTTCTTCCATGGGCCTGTCTGTCAGATCCACCCTCCCCTTTGTCTCTTCCTCAGTCCTATACAGACAGTCATGTATGTCATCATCATTTGTGTCATGTGTGTCAGTATCTGTGGGGATAGGTAACAAGGTGGCGGGGTTCAATGTGGCACACCTTTTAATTGTTACATGGGGTGCAAAAAGAGTCATCTCGTAACCTGTCAGACGAGCGCTTGTTAAATGCTGCGTCTGTGTCCTGTTCAATAAAATGTCCACAGCATGCGGTACCATTACTGTGAGGTCTGATCCCAGCACGAGCCCTGCCGATTGTCTTATAGAGACCGCAGCAGCCGCCGTGGCTCTCAGACAGCTCGGCAGCGCTCTTGCCACATTATCGAGCGTTGCAGAGAAATACGCACACGGTCTCTGCTTCCCCCCAAAACACTGAGTTAGGACAGACAACGCGCAACCTTCTGCCTCGTGCACGTAAAGAACAAAAGGCTTCTGGTAATCAGGTGTTCCAAGAACTGGCGCAGAACACAAAGACGTTTTTAGTGACTCAAACGCTTCCTGACATGCGGGGGTCCAGGGTAGGGGTTCGCGCACTTCTTTGGTAGTCAGATACAATAGGGGTTTTGTTAGTAACGCATAGTTAGGTATCCACTGACGACAATACGATGTTATGCCTAGGAACGCGCGCACCTCTCGCTGCGTGTTAGGTATTTGCATGTTAGTGATCGCTTTTATGCGCTCCGGCGTCAATCTCCTCCCCACTTTCGAAAGGAGGTGACCGAGGTAGGTGACCTCCGTTCGACAGTATTGAAATTTCGGAAGGGACACTTTATGCCCCCTTTTAGCCAAATGGTGTAACAATTTTACAGTAGCATCCCGACAACCCTGCTCATCATCCGATGCTATTAGGATATCATCCACGTACTGCAACATTACGTTGCCAGGTGGAAGTTCCAGGTCATCCAATTGTGCCTTTAGAGCCTGACTGTATATACTAGGACTCTCAGTGTACCCCTGAGGAATTCTCTTGAAGCGGAAGCTTCGGCCAGCCAATGAGAATCCGAAGAGATAACGGCTTTCCTCATGTACTGGAATACTGAAGAAAGCATTTTTCAAATCTAGGACAGAGAAATATTTGGCCGAAGGTGGAATCATAGTCAATATTGTAGTGATGTCCGAGACCACCGGATACTGTGGCTCCACCACTCTATTTACCTGCCGCAAATCAATCACAAATCTATAAACATCAGGAGTATTATCAGTTGCATCAGGTGACCGTCTTTTAAGTACAGGCAAAATGGGACTGTTACATATATTCGAATCAGTTTCTTCCACTACACCAGACTGTATTAAATCCTGAATTATTTGTAACAAGGCCTTCTCACCCTCCCTAGGTATTCTGTATTGTGGAATTCTGGGCAATTTGGCTCCCACCTTCACTCTTATTGACACCGGGGCAATATCCATTCTCCCTACATCATTATCACTGACAGCCCACAAGCTGTCGGGTATGCCTCGAAACTCAGGTGGCAGCGGGTCGTCTTTTGAAAAGCACTGTAGTGGGCGGGCAACATTGGGGCCTAGAGTAAGGTACACGCCATCCGGAGAACAATAAATGGTGGCATGCAATCTCTTCAATAAATCTAAACCCAACAAATTTTCTCCACAATTTGATGTCAATAAAAACGGTGAATCAACAGTAAAGGGACCAATCGTTAACGTGAGAGGTTTAGAAATGGGGCTAATCACCGGAGTTCCTGCGAAACCCACGGATATGTTATTCTTGCCAGACAGAGCCGCCCCTGGAACCCGAGAACGAGCCACTGAACTTTTCATTGCACCCGTATCCACTAGAAATTTCTGTTGAGACCCTAGTAAGTCGGCTTCGACATAAGGTCCCCTCTGATCAACTTCCATAAGTACTGGTCCCATGCTCTGTCCTACGCTGTCCTAGTTGTGGGAGAACCCTGTCAAATCGTCCACCGAGTAATCATCGTTGTAATACTGGCACCCACTCCTCTGTGACTGTTGTCTATCTGTCCCGTTGTCAAAGTAATTGCCTCCCGGTCTCCCGCCTCCTTCTGATCGCGCAGCCTGTCTCCCAAAATCACCACTGCCCCGTCCTGGTCCTCTTCCTGGACCGGTACCTGACTGAAGCAACGGGCAGTCTCGCCACCAATGCCCTTCCTGCTTACACTTGGCGCACTGGTTCGGTCCCAGCCTTTCCCTACTCTCACCTCTCCCAAAACCACCTCCGCGACTCAGCGCCGCACCTCTTCCTCTGCCTCTTGCCACCTGCTGCAACAAAACCCTCGTCTTCAAATCTTTAGCCTTCTTCTCCTGCTTGTCCTTGTTCTCATTTTCCCTGTGCTCGTAATATTGCGCCATACTTAGTATTCCCGAAGGAGAGGACGTCGTCCACGTGCTCTCCGACGCTTGCAGTCTGGCTGATATTTCAGGCAATAAATTTGTGACAAACCTGTTAACAAAGAGTCGTAACCCTCCATCCTGCGACACATCCTGTCCACTAAAATCCATGAACGTTTCCTCAAACCTCGTAAAGAAATCTGAGACCGCCTCATCCTTTTTCTGCTTGCAAGCCGTCAACTTGTCCCAATCTACCTTTTTCGGGGGAATAAGGGAGTGCATATACTTTATTATGCGCCCCGGTAAAGCTAATATTTCAGCCTTCGGCTTCTCCCCTGGCTTACGCTCCTTGTCCCAATCCTGTAACTCCTGCCATGTACCTCCCAGTTCCTCCCTATGATCTGTGCCTTTCACCTGCCGCCACACATCAACCGGGACCAAAAGCCCGAAAAACAATTCGACATCGGCCAACGTCATCACCGTAGAAGACGCCGCTTCCGTAAGCTCTTTGTAATAGGCGGTCGGATTCTTTCTGGAATCCGGCAGCTGAGCCTTCAATGACAACACCTCACTTCTCTTCCATGGCGTATACACCCATTGCTCCTGAAAATGCGCATCAATTCTGTTCCTTGTAACAGCCCTCGTGACTGGGTCTAACAACTCGGGGACCTCAGGATGAAAAATAGGGTGCACCTCTCGCATTGGGTGGAGACCTGGGAAATGGGGTGTACCGACAGAGGGCAATTCATTCCTGTATTGCAATAGCGCGCGCAGACTACTCATCACTTCCTTCACCCCCGTGTTCGTTCTGTACGCTCCAGCCTGTATATCCCGCAAAACCGCCGGAGCCACACCTCCATATCCCTGCTCCCATAGCGGTATCAATACACCAGCCATGTGCCACAAAGCGTGCTGCTGCATCAATGGCTCAAAATCTTTCATGGTGGACCAGATATCTTCGAACGAATAAATATTATTCCTGGCCCATTGGCATGCCTGGTTAGCCACCATACTTTTTTCATCCAAACCAACTGTAGAACGTGTAAGCAGCTTCCGTACCTGTGAGAACAATCCGCTACCTGCGCCGCGACTCAGTGTTAGCATCTCCTGACTGGGGGTGGTACTAGCTGAAACAGTAGGGAGTGCTAAAGAAAATGGTGAGGGGGCAGGTGAAGTGGTCTGGAGTAGAGAAACGAGGGGTGTCGAGGGTAGGGATTGTTGGGGGGCACTCGCTGAAGGACCTGCACTACTAGGGGCCGAAAGTGGCAAGGAGGGGTACAATGGCTGCGGGGCATAAGGGGGAGGGGGTCGGGCATTCAAAATGTCCTCCATCTCATCTGGGTCGTCCTCTCGTACTACGTAACTTTTATTTTCTTTCAACCTACAAAGTCTATCTGCGCGCTCCATGCGTAGTGCATTCTCATTCCCCACCTGTTCCCTCGCTTTCTGCGCCATAGTCTGGGTGGACTTTTTATACTCCTCTTTCTCCTCTCGCATCTTACGTTTCCTGGCCTCTTTCTGCCACACTCGCAAAGAGTCGAACATACTCTGGCGGCTACGCCTAGCAAACAGTTTGTCTTGCAAATAATCCAATTTAGCTTCATCAAAAGAACCCGTCAAAGGCCATTGTAAATCCACATTATCAGCAGTGTACCGATGCCACAAAGTACCAAACAAAATCGGGACCAGTCCATGTTTAACATACATATCAAAACTCGGTGTCCCTTCAGGGGGTGCAGGTTGGCTCTCGGCCAGTCTAGTATCTGAGGGTCGACAACAGCATCCAAAACATCGTAACTTGCTAAAACACGGCATCTTTACTTTATCTTGAATCACAACTCAAGTTCATTCACACACAAACATATAGACGGACATCAGAGAACCACGTACACATATACAATATCTCCAAACACGTGTTACCAAATGGGACAAGGCCCGTCGACCAAGTCCTGGGGAACCTGGACTCTACCGCAGACCGAACAGTACGCTAACTGTTCTGAGGACGGGGAACGGATCCGCCACCCGTGCGGCACTATGGATCGCTGCGCACTTTACCGCGGGAAACCCGGATCACACCTCCACTGAATCACCACACTAGGAGTCAGGGTAAGCGCACCAGAGTCTACCCACAATGAGCCACGCTTTCACCACAGTACCATTTGGTCGGATCACTAAAAACAATTATCGCGAAATACGTCCCCAACCCCGTCAAGTCTGTCAGAGCACCAACTCGTACTCTGAGTTCCCCGGAGCACACTAGCCCCAGGAGCACACCGGCTCCTCAAACCATCGGAGACGCTCTAGTCTCCCGGAACACTCCCGTTCTTGCAGCAATCACAGGTGGACCATTCACCTTCCGTAGGCGGCACCGACCTCTACCGTTCTCCACCTCCGGCTGCCAGGACCAACACGGTCAGCTTCAAGTTCCGCCTTCTGGACCCCGGCGTAAGATCCAAACCGGGACCTCTCCCGATCAGCAGGGTGGGGCAGCGCTGCGAGAACCAAGCTCGGCATCAAATGGGATCCCGGGCCCACCGTGCCGACCAGCGGGTCCCCGGTCTTCTGCTACCCACTTACGGGTGAGAAAGATCCTTATCGCGGGGTCCCTATTTGGGCGCCATCTGATAAGCGTGGCTCAAATCCCCTGGAGTGACTTACAGCACTCACCTATAATTACCTTATAGGAAGTCAGCCGGACAGTGGAGAAGTATAAACAAAAGTCTTTATTAGGCCAAACAACACTCATATGAGAGGGCCCTGTCCGACCTCACTCCTAGGAGTGCGAACGAGAGGACTGACTCTCTGCATCACAGCAATACATTATAATGCAATACAGTGAAATGGGGTACGCCCCTTGTGGAAAGTTACCGAGCCTCAGACCAGTGGACAATGCTCTCATACAGCAGGCATCTGCACCTGCAAGGGATACATTATTATCTCTGCTCAAGGCCATGGAGCTAGGCTTCGGCGTCTCTGGGCATGAGAACATTACAGATAACAAGAAGTGTTAGTTTCGGTCACAGTGAGCCGAGAAACGAAAACTGCTGTCTTAGTATATTTCTGTATTCCTGCGGGAGGGGCATGAGCGAGCAGAGCCCGCAGGCACAGAGAGTTACACAAAATGGTGGCACACAGGCTAAGCTAAGAAACTAATATGGTCATGCATACATTTGAATATAAGCAATAAGTAAGAATATGAATTCAGCATAAGTGCATATACGAACTGCATTAGTTAGTCATATGATGCTAACTCGCACGTCATCATAGGGTAATAAGGGCACCGAAAAGTGAATTCTATCAATGTTTTTTTTTAAGGGGGCGAAAACTCTTCACAAACAACAACCGCAATGACTGTCAGGTTGAACCACAATAGTCACTGAATTAACCTGTTATTAACCCTTTGGTAGGTTAGCAAAAAAGCAGTCAGGCTTAACTTAGAAGCAATGTGTTAAGTATGTATGCAGCACACAAACAGTAACAAAGTGAAAACACAACACAAGTAAATTCCCGCACCAATTTAGAAAGATAGATCCTATTTTAATATTTTAACACCAAAATGAATTACATCCAGTCCGTAGAAGAGAAGTTATGAATTTTAAAAATATAAGTGAAAAACAACATCTACATAAACAATGCACCATTTGTATTCATTGAGTTGTGTGAGACCGGGGCAAAGTTAACAGTTATGGCTGGCAATGATGGAGCACAGTTCGGATATATGAGGTGGAATGGGCCCAGTCTCTGGTAACCATCACACTTAGAAGAAACGTAGAAGAAAAACGCCTGAGAAGGGAAAGTTCAGGACAAGGCAGCCGACAGTGTCCCAGGAGGAGGAGTTGTTGTCGGATAGCCGCTGGAGGGAGGTAGCAGGGAAATTTTCTACGTTCAGAATTTGTTACTTTTTTGGTAGTCGAAAATCTCTAGCTGGCTGAAGCTGCAGACTGTAGCTCACAAGGGCTCCACTAGGCCGGATACACTTCCAAAGAGGAGAAACTGAACTGGCATTTGCTGCTACGGAGAAGAACTTAGCTGGAACTATGCTAAGGTAGGCCAACTGTTGATGCACTTTGGGAGGATTAGCGATCAGGTAGACCCCAGTTATGATGACTGGCTCCTTGAGCACCTTTAGGACCAATGTCAATGTTCCAGGGCTGGGTGGACACCACAATGAGGCCAGGACTAACTTTATGCACGGTCCAGGTGCGGGCTTAAGGTTGTTGGCGCTTTTTGTGTTCCTGTACTTCAGAAAAGGAGACCAGCCAACTAGCTCTTGGAATTACTCTGGTAGTCCTGGAATCAAGTAACAAGGCAGACCTAAAGAAGCAGGGCAATTCTCTGAGGGAACAAGGTACGCTTCAAGCAGAAGGGCAGTCATCTCGGAGTAGCAGGGCAGTTTTCTGAGGTACAAAGTAGACCTCAAGCAGCAGGGAAGTAATCTGAAGTACAAGGCAGCCTTCTGGGGGTTATCCGCATGCCAGGAGTGAACTGAGCAGTTGGCCGGAGGGTCCAATTTTTATACCTCATGCCTGCCTTTGAAGTGTGGGAAACATCTAAGTCCTTCTACATCCCCTTCTCCTCCCCAGACTCCAAGAGGTGTGAAGTTCTTTATGAGAACTCCTTCGTTGTTTACAAAATAGTGTGCTTGAGGCAGCCCATTTGTGATGTAATTGGGGCAGGGAGCATCTCCGCCCCACACCTCCTGGCCGGATGCCCCATGGTGCCAACCACCGCCTCCCCCCCCCACCCCCCCCCCACCCCCCCTTTGTCTCACGTTCTGGGAGGACTACAATCACATTCTTTCATGATTACATAGGACTTTGGATCACAATTCTTTAGAGACCAAACGTAACATTTCTATCAGTTCCCAATCGAAATTTAGCACTTATTAAATGTAATAAGGTAGCCTAATATTATCCTATGGGAAAGATTGGCCTCACATTAGTGAAATACAAATTAAGAAACTTTACACTACCAAGACCTGAAAAACTTAAATGCAAATGGCTACCTTTTAAATACAATGCACCGTGCCCTGTGGGCTGTGTAGGGTCTTCAATATGGGTGACATATGTAATAAAATGGGTGTTTAAGGCTTGGCAAGTGGGTTTAAATGCTAAGTTAACATGGCAGTTTAAAGTTAGTGTATGGTGTATGCCCACTGGGAGCATTTAATTTATAGACCCTGAGTATATGGTATACCTCTCTACAATGGACTTATAGTTAAATTAAATATGGCAATGTGGTATAAGCCAATCAAAATATGTTTAGGGAAGTGAGCACAAACACTTTAGCACTGGTTAGCAATGTAAAGTGGATAGAGTTCAAAGGCCAACAAAAGCAAATTTCAGTGCCAAAAAAGGGAGGTAAGAAGGCAAAACTTTTAGGGGAAAAACACCCTAACGCTAACAGGTCTAACACTGTAGATTCCAGTTCACAGGCCTATCTTGTCTTATCTTATTGAGGTTCATTTTTTCCCACTTAGACATTGGTTTACCTTCAGGAATATGTGCATTATGTTTAAAGCCTTGTTTACATGAACAATGGTTCACAAGGAATTAAATCTCTTTCAGACTTGTGGATTACTTATAAGATCTGGGTAATTGCTACCAATTTAAATCTTGAGCTTTGTTAGCCAATAATGGAGTTTTAGTATTTATAATGTTCATGTATTTTGTCTAAATGTTTTTGTCCCTGGATTCTTTTATTGAATACTACAGATGCAGCATCATGCCCCTTTCAGTATTGATCCTCCTATATGGCACTTAGGTGATTTTTGCCAGCCTATCCTAAGTAATTGGATTAATTTTTGTTAAATCGCTAGGGCTCATTACGTTAGATTTAATTCAAATAGAATTGCTATAGCTCATTCCTTGTGTCCTTGCTACTCTGGCAATCTCTCATCTAAGTACCACACTATAGTGGCTTCTCACATGATGTCCGAACCCAATGCCCACCGACATTATGCTTCCATGCCGTCCCACATATGACGGTCTAGTTCTTTTCTGCCCAGCGCCGTAGCTGTCCACATCTCGCTGTATTTTACAGATGCAAGACTCTTCTCTCTTCTAGAACACCTGGATTTGCAACAGCTCTCGAGAGGATGAGTGTCTGAACACCTCACAAAAAAATTCTTCAAGGTAAATCTGCCAAGAAGTGCCTTGTGGCTCCCCGACCATGACAGTCTCAAGCTGCTCTTACCACCTGTAATAGTATGTAATCTGGTCTTTTTATTTTAACAGCAGCCTTGACTTATTTGCACTGCATTTTCCAAATACTTCCCTGCTGGACAGTCCATGATTATCATACTGCCTAAGTAAGTCTAATTAATTTGTGGATATCTTGGCACAAAACATCCTCTTGCCAGTGTGTGTTTCTTTAGATTGAGTCACCCATACCAGATAAACACTTGAGCATGGTCATAATGAGGTACTTTTGTTTCAACAGCGGTTTTGACTCAATTGCATGTGTCCTCCAATTACTGCATGAACGATTCCCTGCCGAACAGTCCACGTTTTTCATATCACTTAAGTAAGTTTACTTAAATTGAGGATTTCCTCACACATAAGCACCTCCTGTACGTGTGTGTTTCTTTAGATTGGGCCCCACATGCCAGATAAACACTTGGGTATGGACATAATGAAGAACCTTTTTTCCTCTCCCACACATTTTTAGGTTGAGTTAGAATAGTAATTTTTACCCCTACACTATCCAACACTTACCCTACTGTTGCACCCCTTGGAGTTAGAATAGTAATTTTTACCCCTACATTTTCCAACACTGACCTTAAATGCAATGTAATGGTGTAGTGTAGTTCCTATATTCCCAATCGGCTCTGCACATTGGAATAACATAAATGATAGTTTAGACGTAGGACTGAAGTCGATTAGGTCTCTATTGAATATGTTGACTTAATTGTGAATGCCAGCTAGCTCAGAGGTCACTAGAAATGTTCTCGAATAAACAAGAAGGGATTAGTTTCTGACAACCATATAACATGACAACTTTGTTCCCCAAGAATGAGAAATATATCTCAGTGCGACAGCTGGAGGATTGGCTTCCTTCGGCACTCGCTACAGCAGGGCATCGGGCAAGTAGTTAGTCGATCTGCTCCAAACCACCGTGTGTTTGCTAGGGCAGATGTGGGTATATTTATACCTGGAAGGTGCCAAGTTTGACGTAAGGGTGGACATAATAACGTCACTAAGAACTCAAAGTTCTTTACACGCTCCAGGAGTTCTGGGACAAATCAATACTGAAGCAGGGGGAAGTCCCGTACTGCTGAAGGCTGGTTGTCTTCAAGAACTCGTTGTACTCTAGGAGCTTAGTGGAAGTAGCCATGCCCTATTTGGACTACATTGGCTGTGTCTAAATATGGTTATGATTCTTATGCCTATATAAGGATATGATAAGTTATAACTATATAAGGGCATGAATCGGGAAAATTACACTAGAGCCCTATATACGTTTACAACTATGATATGCGTTGTAATGGTATTCATCGTAAAGGAATAATGCAATGTAATGCAATGCATTGTAAATATAGTTTGAAAATATTTGTTGTAGTGGTATGCAATGTAAATGTATACATGGTAAAGGATGTTGCTATGTAAAAACTGTGTTGTAAATGTATGCGTTGTAACGTCATACATTTGCTGTGGAGCACATTTTGAACTGCTAACCCAACTTTGCCATTTTAGCCTCAGCCAAGGGCCCAATTCACAGAACTAACTTAAGACAAAATCCTAAACGTACTACCATTTACTCATTTTGGTATTCACAGAATGCACTTACTCATTTTGGAATTCACAGAAGGCACTTCCTCATTGATAAGTAAGTGCCTTCCGTGAATGCCAAAATGAGTAAGTGCACTTACTCATTTTGGTATTCACAGAAGGCACTTACTCATCAATGAGTAAGTGCTTTTTGTGAATACCAAAATGAGTAAGTACCTTCTGTGAATACCAAAATGAGTAAGTTCCTTCTGTGAATACTGAAATGCGTAAGTGTGCTTACTCATTTTGGTATTCACAGAAGAAACTTACTTATCAATGAGTAAGCTTAGGATTTTGTCTTAAGTTAGTTCTGTGAATCGGGTCCAAAGTCCAGACCTTCCTTTTTAATATACATATCTCACATAATGTAGGCGTATCAAGGCCTAAGGATGGGTGATGTATCCTGAAAAGTGAAACATGTGTTTTAAAAGTCTTAACAGTGAAAATCTCACATTGTCTTTTTTGCTATGGAAAAGCTAGTAGCCCCATTGGCAAGTACAGGGTTAAACGGTGACAACTCAGGTGTGCTAACATCTGAATGAGACTACTAAATTTTGAACTTCAAGGTGTCAAAACCTAGCTACATTAATCCCAGTTTAATGCACCTTTTAAGTAAAAGGCAACTCTATGAATTAGCCATTCTGTTGTCCAAGTTTTACAGTGATCATTTACAGTTGCTGGCCATGAGACATCATTCTGTCCTCCAGTGGGGAGGTCTGAATTATTCTCAGGAAGGAACACAAGGGACCTTTCGCTGGAAGCGGGATTATCTCTTCCTGGCAAGATAACAAAACAGGTGGTGAGCCTAAACGGCGAACTTCAAAGGGGATGCTGCCTTTGAAAGGCAAATGGAAGTCACAAACAAGAGAGGCTGATCTTTTTTTCTGGTAGTCGGGTTGGCACTGGACAGAGGAGGGAAACAGTTGCCAAACCAGTTTTCCCATGGGTGTGTTGGCCTAAGGTAGCCATATCTCTAAAGTGGGCTACCAACCTCCATTTACCAAGAGAGAGGTTTTCCCATCTGGGGAGTGGGCAGAATAATGCATTCTGGGACCGCTACATGGAACACTTGACAAGAAGTTATCACGCAGGAGGGAAGCCCATTGGCCAGTAGCCACCCAATCCCAGAGACCAAGTTCTGGGCATGAAAGTGGTACCCCTGGCACCGAGATTTCAGCTTGTGTCTGTACTGGAGAGAGGACCGAAGAAGGACTGCCGGCCATCTGTTCCCTGGACCCACCAAAGAGAGGCTGCACCAAAGACTGGACTGCACCAGCTAATCCTTGGGCTAGCAAAGAGAGGACTGTGCCTGTGTTGCCCTGCTCGGGGAAACCGCATCCCGAGCTCCAGATAGAAGTGACTCCAGGAGTCAGTTGGCTTGCTTCCTGTTACATCTACAGGGTCACAAAAGCTGAAGAAGCCCGCCTAGGAGAGTTGGTAGCCAAGATTGCCTGACCGGAGCAGAACACCAAAGTGCAGCCTGGGCAATTGAATCACAATGCTCAAAAGTTGCACCTGAGTCTGCTAGACCCAGGAGTGTCATTGGAGTGTTGTTTGGTCACCAAAGACAGACACTAGCCTCAGTTAAAGGGGGCTGCTGGTTTCTCTGTAACCAGAGACCAGTACGCGTTGCACAACTGTTTTTTGGCTGGACTGCAGTCGGTCTTCGAGGGGCATCTACCCCTGTGACCAAAGTTGTCCCACAATGTTAGTGGACTGAGAGGTGGTCCCAGGAAAACCACCATCACACGATCAGCACCCTCAGCGTCCTTCAGCATATCCAGCATCTTGTACCCCTTGCATCAGGACCACTCTATTGAAGTTGATGGCAGTTCGCCCATAGCGCCTGGAACTGGACTTGCTTTGACTACAAGGTAACTGTCCTACCAAGCCTTCTTTGTGTCATGTTTGTTTCTTACTCAGCTGTTTTGATACTTCGAAACGCTTTGCACTTGTTCCTTTGACAAAACCTGACTGCTTGAAGGCACAGTTACTTAGGGTTTTCCTAGTGTTTTGCAAATGCGCCTGACTGGACCGAAGACAGGGTTGTGATGTTTTTACACAGTGAGGTCGCACTACTACCCCCATAGAATAAACGACTTTCCTGACATAAGGGAACAGAGAGCTTAATTAAGGGTACAGTTTGTAACTAGCAGGTCAGTTACCAAGCTTGCCAATGAAGCTGAAAGGGATAATATACATGTTGCTGATATCTGTACAGATTACTTCTAGAGGGTCCTGCTCTGTTCTGAAAACCTACCAGGTCTTTTGCAGGGGAGCAGCTGCACATGGGCCTGGCCCAGTACTCAATTTGTGAAAGAATGAGTGCTGGTGCCTAAAGCTCTGCTGAGAAGCACTGTCAAGCTCTATTACATATCAGTGTGCCATATGTCAAGGAAGCGCATTCTGTAATCCAAAACATGACTCTATAATTGTCTACCAGACACTCCCTGCCCCTTTCTCTCACTCTTGCAGATCCCTGCTTACTTCCTCTTTGATGGTTTTCAGTCTTTCTCTTTATCCTTTTCTCCCCTATGTTTGTTTTTCTCTCTTTCGCTCTCTGGAAATGTTCGACAAAGAAACATTTCTCCTGGTCCCCAAAGATGAGAACCGGTGCGCCACACCGGCAACCACCAGCTCAAATTCAACATTGGCCTTCCCTTTTTAAGGTCGAGGACCGTAGGCTGCATTTGCGCAGTCTCGGTCAGAGATTTAATGATTCTTAGTACGTGGGCTTGAACCCAACCCTCTTCTCCATTGGCTGGCCTCGTAAATGCTGGCAGCCATTGGAGGAGAGGGGCGTCACTCCGTTCAAGCCCCGTCTTTTTCGGATTAGGGGCGTGTTTTTTCTGTTCTTTCTTGTTTTCGTTCTCTCCTCTTCTCATTGGCAGGAATTTTACCTTCCAGCCAATGGGAAGAGGAGAGAACGAAAACCACGCCCCCGAATCCCAAAATGATGATGCTTACTCGGAGAAAGATGGTGGTGCTACGATGCTTCCAGCCCTATGTGAGCCTCAAGCAGGCCTCTCCGCGGCTACCCCCAGGGACTGTCAGTGTCAGCCCTGGCCAAAACGTAGGTAAGTGGGTCCCAGGTACAGGCCGCCGCCCTTCACTGTGCTCCCCTACGGGCGAACGCCGCTGTCTTTCCCGATCTGGATCGCGGCGAGTGGGGCAGTCAGCGAGTCTGCCGGTCCACTGGGGCGCTTCAGAAACTTCTTACCACTGCAGGGCTGTACCGCTAAGAAAGGGTTCCTCGATGCCTCAGTACTGGCTGCACCGCTGCTAAGCCTGACTGTATTGCGTATGTTGCGTTGGGCCGCCGCTGAGTCTCCCGCACTGAAGGCCGGCGCAGGCTCTGGCTTAGGTGCGCTGTGTTGTCTGGGGCTCCCGGGGACAAACCACTGCCCCTCTCGCGCCTTCTGGTGTGGTGTGAGTTCTAAGATTGCGGTCTCCTACGTATTCACTTGCCTGAGCCGCAACTCTGATGTCTGCCGTTCCGGTGGCCAATTCAAAGCGAGATATCGCTGCTGGGCCCCGTCCCAAAATGGGTCTCTCACCTTGTGGTAGTGCCGGCTCAGGGGTATGCTCCCCACCTCACACACATATATTGAAGGGATGGCATGAAAGATTTCAACACACAGATAACACTTTCAAATGATCCTCTTTGCCTCTGCAACAGTAACAAAATGTTCTCTTCGTTCACTATAGCGCCTTTATAGATTCTGAACACTACATTGCCCACACTACTATTTCAATACCCACTTATTCCTTAGCTTGTATATCATGTAGGTACATAGGCTGGTGTAAGGACGCCGTGCACGTCGCCCTGTGTGTTTTTTGATCATTTTAGCCTACTTGATAGGGATTGTGGTACATCACTCCACAAAGAGTCACCCCGGTCCCGGTGTGCCTGAAAACAACCTGAGCTCAGCCCGGAGAGAAGGAAGGGGTGTGTATAGATGTCCATGTGGCGTCTCTACGTGTGTACATACAATACTTGTGTGTGTATGTGTACACTGCATTCGTGAATTTTCTCGCTGTGTACATTTTTGGACGCGTGTTGTGAGGGTTGACTGCAGGCTACATGTGTATAAGAGTATGTGTGCATGTTGTGTCTTCATGCGGTGTGTGCGGTTGATATGCTTTTCTCCATGCACGCTTGTGTATGTGCTGTGAGAATGTGTACATGTGACTTCGGTGTGTCTATGTGAGTGCGTGATGTTTTGTGTATGTGCTCTTCAAGGGAGTGTGCTTTGTGTGTTGATGTCATGTTTGTATATGTGTGCTCTGTGTAGTGTCTGCTGTAAATGGGTGGAAGTCTGGCTCCCTTTGACGGTGTCAAGCAGAGGTTGAAGAGATACATATATATTCATGCGTGCGCTGCTGTTTGTTTACCGCACGAGGGGGCGTTGCACATACATTTAGTGTGTTAGGCAGAACATGGGAAAGTGTGGTATACTCCTTATTCTCCTCAACTTTTCCAAGTGCTATCATGTGATCTCTAGAACACATATTGAAACATAATGCACAGATAACCCATCACCAGAATTCACAGTTCAATACACATATCAAACTTGAAAAAGAAATGGGAATGTGACCGTGTCTTTGTGTGATGTATGTGGGGGGAGGTGGGTGATAGTTGTATTGTTTTTTTTTGTTGTTGTTGCAAAAACAGTGCGCACTTGACCCAAATGTGTTGGATTAGCGTTACATGAGCACCAGTTACATCACACAAGTACACATTATTTTTTGGTAGGCACTGATAGATTAAGTGCTTGTCCAGAATCACATTACATTGAGCCGAGACTCAAACCTGGCTCCCCAGCAACAAAGTATTCAGCTCTCACCGTTATGCCACACCCTCTCCTACGTGTGTTTTTGCGTGGTGTGTGTTTGTGCAAGACGACTGGAAAAGAAAGCGAACTGCGGCGTGGGGAAGGGGGTGTCACTATCGGATACAGCTCAGAGTGCACAGACTTGGAAAGGTGGAAAACAATCTAAAGTTATTATCTTTATATATTTATGCACGTAATTAAGCATTCAAAGGCATTAGAGTAAGTCGCCCACAGCGCCTACTGCAGAGTCAAAGCGCTCGAAAGCATGGGAAGGGAGAGCAAAGAGAATGGAACAAGAAGGTCATGCAGGCCCAGACCTGAGTGACGCCGGGGCGCGTACGTGCGTGCCAGGGGAGGGAGAGGCGAGGGTTCGGGCCTTGTGCACACAGCATATGGATGACAGGTAAGCAGGTCTCGCTCACTCAGCCAGACCACCGCCCTGCCCACTGAGGTGTTTTAAGGCATGGGCACAGTGGGCAAGTCCCCACTTTCCTAGCCCCTGCCCCTCAAACCCCCCTCCCCCCCGAAGGCAAACGTTCTAGCTCACCTTTGTGCATTGCTTATCTCAACCCTTAATATATAAACCAATACCATTTTGGGCATTAAGGCTTAAGTTAGCAAAGAGTGGGTAATAAAGGTTGTTCCAAACGGCGGCCCCAAAAAATCTTCCTTGCTCGGTGCCCACAAAACCCTTAAGATTAAACTGCCTTCTCACGGTAAAACAGTGGATTCGGCTCTACACCACCTCTGTGACACCTGGCATGGGCTGACCACGTCATGCAACTAAATAATATTCACATCTTACAGAAGTTCATGTGCTATTTACACTTCGTGGCGCGCGTGTTAGCATTACTATGCATGGCTGAGCACACTGGCTCCAAAACCTGTATCTGTTATGCCACTTTGATCACCAGTGTGATTTTAGCACACATTGCGTTAGGTCAAGGTGCATGCATGGTATATATTATGCGCATTTATATTAAGGGTCATGCATGTTATGTTTATGCGCAGTTATTTCAAGGTGCGTACATACAATGTTACAATTATGCTCATTTAACTCAAGGTGCATGCATGTCACTTGTATGCACTTTTAGCTCAAGGTGCATGTATGCCAGGTTTAAGCACTTTTAGCTAAAGCGAGTGCATGTTACGTTTATGCACATTTAGCTCTTAACTCAAGAGGCATGCATGTCACGTGTATGCACTTGTAGCTCAAGGTGCATGCACGTTACATGTATGCAGTTTTAACACAAGGTGCATGCGTGTCACGTGAATGCACTTTTAGCTCAATGAGCATGCACGTTACGTTTAGGCACATTTCGATCAAGCTGCACGCATGTCACGGTTACGCACGTTTCACGCACACGGCAAGCGTGTTACGTTTACGCACGTTCCTGCTCAAAGCGGCATGCGCGTTACGTTTAGCGCTTTCAGTTCAAGGTGCATGCACCTTACATGTATGCACTTTTAGTTCAAGGTGCATGCATGTTATCTTTATGAACACGTCCCTGGGCCCGCTTCTCGTGAAACCATGGAAAATTGAACCTTTACCCTTCTTCTCTGTCTTTGCACCACACTGCAATGAATCCAGGGTTTTTCAGGTGTGCTTCATATACCAATGGACTCAAATAAGAAATTGGTACCTTGGTTATACGGTATGTGTTTTGAATTGGAATAATAAGGAATAAAGAAAAAGTACTCCCTATTTAGTGTTTATATCACTGTGACCACACTAAGTTTATTTATATCTTTTATAGTCTCCTGTCTCGTCATGACCCACAGACACGTCAAAGATTATTACTGAATGATTTTTATTTTTTCAAATAAGAAAGTTTATATATCTCTCGTTTCTGATTTCAAAACACGTTTGTATATACAAGTAATTTTTTTACATATATACAATAGAATAGAAGCCCTTAGTTTCGAGTTAGGATGTCTCACCAAAAACATAAAACAGACATTCCTATCGAGATCAAGCAGACTCATGTGAGGAAAACAAATAGGTGGAACTTATTTATACCCAATGTCTTAAAGATCCCTCAACACATTATTTAAATTAATCAAAAATATTTATATATATCTGCTGTCTCTTTATAGTCGACGCGTTTCAGCCAATCAATTCTGGCCTCTTCAGGACTAGGGCTATTCACAATCCATCTGTACAGACAAGAATTAAAAAGAAGGGGAACAGACATCACTTTTAAATTCCATAAATTAAAAACAAAAACAAAAATACCTATCTACATATTTACATGTGGACATTAGATCGAACATAATTCTTTAGATATTACTTCTGTGAGCAGACTGACCATTGTGACATACCATTAGTTAGTTAAATTCAATTAGATTCATTGAACAAGTCAGAGCATGGTATTTTAATATGGCTGATTTTTATAGACACCTTCTTTGTAAGCTAGACTCCCCTAGATTCCGTTTTTTATATATATTTTCTCTTTTGTTAATAATCACATTTATTTTATAGAAGTATATCTAATCCAGTGAGGGTTATCGAAATGGAATGGTATTTACCGGGTTATAGAGTCGGATATGCTTCTCAAATTCTTTCATGGGCTCTTTTTTACATATACTGTGCTCGCTGTCAATCCAATTAATGGAACTATTGCGTGGCCGGTAATTAGATGGTATATATATCTCCCGACTACAGCATCTGGGGAAAGAGACCACTGTCAGTGCAACATCCATGTGGCTCGAGGTTCCAAACACGCTTTCTAGGTGAATGGGGGAACACACTTACTTAGCTAGCGCTTCAATGGAGGCTCAGGTGTTCTTGGTCTATGAAAAGTCCATTTATAGAGCCAAGAAACTATCCAGCGGCTCTCTCCAAAAGTAAGGACAAATTGTAACACCTCATGCACTGGCAGCTGACTGTCCCTTTTGCCATAGAGTATGTACCACCTGGGTGACTCTGTGTGTGTGGCTCTGTGTGTGTGTGGCTCTGTGTGTGTGTTTGTGTGTGTATGTATGTGTGGCTCTGTGTGTGGCTGTGTAGGTGTGTGTGGCTCTGTGTGTGGCTCTGTTTGTGTGTGTGGCTCTGTGTGTGGCTCTGTGTGGGTGTGTGTGTGGCTCTGTGTGTGTGTGTGTGTGGCTCTGTGTGTGTGTGTGGCTCTGTGTGTGGCTCTGTGTGTGTGGCTCCCTGTGTGTGTCTATGTGTGTGTGTGGCTGTGTGTGTGTGGCTCTGTGTGTGTGTGGCTCTGTGTGTGTGTGTGTGTGTGTGTGGCTGTGTGTGTGTGTGTGTGTTTGGGTGTGTGTGGCTCTGTGTGTGTGCGTGTCTGGCTCTGTGTGTGTGGGGGGGCTATGTGTGTGTGTGGGGGCTATGTGTGTGTGTGGGGCTCTGTGTGTTGGGCTCTGTCTGTGTGTGTAGCTTTTTTGGTAGGTGGTTCTGTGTGGGTGCCTGTCTGTCTGTGTGTGTAGCTTTTTTGGTAGGTGGCTCTGTGTGGGTGGCTCTGTCTGTCTGTGTGTGTACCTTTTTTGGTAGGTGGCTCTGTGTGGGTGGCTCTATCTGTCTGTGCGTGTAGCTTTTTTGGTAGGTGGCTCTGTGTGGGTGGCTCTGTCTATCTGTGTGTGTAGCTTTTTTGGTAGGTGGCTCTGTGTGGGTGGCTCTGTCTGTCTGTCGGTGTGTGTAGCTTTTTTGGTAGGTGGGTCTGTGTGGGTGGCTCTGTCTGTGTGTGTAGCTTGTTTGGTAGGTGGCTCTGTGTGGGTGGCTCTGTCTGTCTATGTGTGTAGCTTTTTTGGTTGGTGGCTCTGTGTGTGGGTGGCTCTGAGTATGGCTGGCTCTGTGTGGGTGGCTCTGTGTGTGGGGGGGTGACTCTGTGTGTGTGGGTGGCTCTGTGTGTGGGGGGGGGTGACTCTGTGTGTGTGGGTGGTTCTGTGTGTGTGTGGGGGGCGGGCTCTGTGTGTGTGGGGCTGTGTGTGTGTGTTGGCTTCTGTGTGTGTGTGTGTGTGTGTGGCTCTGTGTCCGCGAATACTCTATACTACTCTCCAATGCTCACCTATTGCCATTGTAAATGAAAATGCCATTTATTTATGTTTTTTAAAAAAAAATTAAAAATGTCATGAGCAATGCTAATAGCTCTACCTTTAATAATGCTGAGACCATTTCATTGTAAATGCTTGTTTCAGTTTTTACTCTTAGCAGTCATCAGAGCATGTTTGTTCTAGCTTCTGACTGGTATGAGACTGCTAACTGCAATTCCCAGATAAAAGGCGTCTGTAACTGGGACAAAAACCTAGTAAAGCCCCAAATAACGCGTGGTCTGTGAAAGTATTGGGCAGGTGATCACCGTATTGGTCGGGGTTGGTGGAGGTCCAAAGAATAACTTGCAGCACAAGTGAATAATTGTGTCATTTAAAAAGATGTTTTCATGTTTGATGTTTTCACCTGAAGATTTGCTTTGCTCCAAGAAGGCCTTGTCTGGTGTTAGTCACATTTGGGGGAAAGACAGCTAAACAAGTGTTACTAAATTCTTAAAGCACTGGTTGTCAATATTTAAAGGTACGATACTAAGATAGCAGGAGAATAAAAACACAATATTCTGACAAACAATCCGGATGTGCTAACCTTCAGATTGAGTACAATCACGAAGAAAGATAGACTAAAAACTCCACAAAGAACTTTATTGATGTAAAGTAGGTAACTTTATCTCTCAAACCAGCTTCAGCCTCGCATAAATCCACGTAGTCTCGCATAGAATTTTGGAGATGAACGTTCCGAAAAGGGTAAGGCCAATGGGGGCAGTAAAGGGAGAGGGGAGAGAAAAAAGAAATAAAGAAAATAACAGGGACCTGGTAAAAAGCATGGAAGGTGATTCTGGTGAACTGGACGTCCATGAGGAAAAAAGTGGAAACATGGCTGGATGAAAGACAAAGGCCGGCTGACCTGAAAACATATCTAGTAACAAGAGGAATTTACTGCACATTCATTAACAAACGTCTCTCTACCTTTCTAGAAATGTATCGCTGGTTGAAATTATAACGTGTTTCATGTTTATCTATTAAACGGATTCCCGAACATTGATGAATTCCGAGAAAATGTCTTGATTATTATTTATCCTGTAATTTGTTCATGTAACTTTTGATTTTCATTATGCTCCTTACTCTACCCTTAAACCATCTTTAATTACTCGGATAGACCCACAGTTTTTGAACAAGGCCCCTAAATATACTTTAAACTGAACAAAATAGTTTACGCAGCGAGATTTTAATTACCAAACTGGCCGCACGGTACTATGGGCCTCATTTATGAGAAATGACGAATCGCTGCATGAAAGTAGCGATGCGTCACTTCTCAGTGTGCACTCCTTGCGACATTCCTGAAGCGTCATATTTAATGTATGACGCATCATGTCGCAAGGAGTTACAGATACATCTGACGTATCTGTATGGCGCAAAAGTGATGCATTGCTGGAGTGTGTCACAAAAGTGACGCAACTCCAGCAATGCGTCCTTTCACATATCTACATCAGCCTTACGCCTGCTGTGAGGCAGGCGCAAGATTTTGACGCAACAGCGTTCTAAAAGTGACGCAGTGAAATCTCATAGATTCCACTGTGTCACTTCTACGACCCTTCCTTGCGATAATACGCCCCCCTGCATACATTATACCTGGCGCAGGTATAATGTGGCCCAGGGGTTTACAAAGTGACGCATCTACCTAGATGCGTCACTTTGTAAATATGGCGCACCAAGGGGCATTTTTTACACCACTGGTGCATCACAAAAAGTGACGCACCAGCGGCGTAAAAGTGACGCACAGCCTCATAAATGAGGCCCTATGTGTTTTTGTAAGCTATCCTCCTCGTTTGGTATTGGCTACATCACAGAGAAAATGGTTACCATGGCTGCTTCTTTGCCCGTGTTAGCATTGTCACATCACTGCTTGCGTCACAAAATTAGAACACTTAAATCATGCATATGGTTGAAGACATCCATTTCCGATTAGCATTGGGACAGAGAAGGCAGGCCTCCTTTGAAAAAAGACCAATTTAAATTTTTGAGCTACTGCCAAGCAGCCACTACATTTAGTGACCTCTGAAATCTATAGAGTTTTGTGTGGCGAGAATAGACATCTTTACATCGATTTAAATGTTTTACTTTCGTTTATGTCAGAAATGGACTAGACGGCTCAGCCATAAGCAACTGAAGTCTTGAAAACAAATCAGAGTTCAGTTCATGTCTCAGAGGAATCACAACGTTGTTTCAGCCATCTTCACGTACAAGGTAAGGAGTGATTTGTACTGCTCGAAGACTGATGTAAAGATTGAACGTTGTGGCAGTACTGAGATGCTATGTGGGATATAAGGCAAACATTATATACACCTGGGGACTGAATTAATGAGGCTGTTTTGTTTGTCAGTCATTATTGTCTCTGTTTCAAGAGCTGATTTATAATGTATAGTTCCCAGATACGTCACACTAATTTGAAGTTTGTTTCTTTCTTAAAGATACATTTTCTTACACAATTTGCTGGTGAATTCAATTGAAATTGTTGTTACTGCTAACTTGGAGACCTCATGCAACAAAGATGAATGAAATGTGGATGTATGATATAAGGGGGCACAGGTTCATCAGCTGTAAGACCCTTTTGCTTAAGTTTTATCTATTAACTTTATAAAGCGCTGAAGTAGCTCAAGGAAGCAGAGTGCTTCACAAGTAATATTTGCTTTACATAGTAAGAAAAGTTAAAGCATCTCGTCTGCAGAGAGCAAAGAGATGATGATCTTTGAGATAGATTTTGAAAAGGCGAGTCTGTATGTATTTCCAGAAAGTATTGTAAGTTAGAGTGATTCAGATGTCTTGGAGTAGTTGGTTACACAATCCTGGAGTTAGCATAAGGGTGATTTAAGTGGCCCTTTGTATTAATTTCTGGGTACAAGTAAAAGAAGGTAGTGTTTGCCTTTGTCTTATAGGTAGGTTGTTGCACCTGTGTAAAGTGCTTTATGTGAGATGCAGGCCTGTTTAAAGTTAATTCTAGCTTCTAAGGAAAACCAATTAAGGTATTTTAGAAGGCAATTGATGTGGTCTGTTTAATTTGTATTGATCACAACCGGACCACATGTGTATTTCCCATTATTTGGGTCAGCCAGTGACTTTACTTTTAAGACTCAGTAAAAAAAAAATGAACAATGATTTTAAATAAAGATGTGTGACTGAGTGTAGGTAGAATTGTGTTTGGCACACATTTGAAATGAATATGTGACATTTTAAGGTTTACACTCAAAAGGAGAGAGCCTTCTGCCAAAAAGTGATAAGATATCGGTGGAGTGACACATACTGTTATGTCAAACATGCCTATTGTAAAGCGCTCTGATATCCTTCGGGATCTTGTTCGCGCTATATAAAACTTTATAAATAAAAAAATAAAAAGAATAAATCAAACATAGGTGTGACGAAGCATGTCAGTCAGGTGGGTGTTGTCTTTTTGAGGGAGACCAGGATTTCCCTGGGATGGGATAAGTAATATATCAGTCTAGATCAGGGATTGGTAATTGTTTGCTGGCCCCTAACTGTAAAACACACAATAAAATGGCTGTACTTGAATGAGAAGCCACACTATTGAATTTAATCAGCACAGATGTTTCTTGCTCCTTAACATGAGTGTCAGAAATAATAACATTTTATTTACATGACGGCCGTGCAACAGGGAAAATATTAACACGTTTTTTGCTGCCCATCACAAATTCATACCCCCGAGCTTTAAGTGGGCCGTGTCCAGCCAGTGCTCAGCGCTGGCAGTATTAAAAGGCAGGCGCTGAGACGGGTCCCTAGTGGGCTCTCTGTTTTTGCCCTAACCCTCAGGGTAAAAACAAGAATCCTAATCTGCAGCAGTACACAGCCATTGGTGTAACTTCGAAGAGACTCGTTATAGTACGTTCACAGCCTCATTTCAGAACTGAAACATTTTCATATTATGTAAACCATAGTTGTTGCCTATTTATCTTATGCAACTAACACCAATTGACAAGGCCTATAGTCCTGGCATGTTGTAGGTGTAATGTTAATTATCTTTTATGTCTAGATGCAACGACAAATGCAGCAAAATACCCCTGGGGTGGTACAATGTGCACATTTTTTTTAGCTTATGTGTTTTTAAGCCTCGCCCTTAATTATATCGACCGCATCCCTTTGAGAGACCTCTGAGTTTTTCCATCCCACTTATAGCCCTGCCTCCCCCAAAACAGTACAACAAGGCCTTGAGTATTCTCAAGGTTTTCCACTGTTGTGCTGCCGTAGCACACAGTTACCCTGCTTACTTACTACAGACAAACGAAATTAACATCTGCACAGAAGAAGCATAGGCCCTCGTTCATTTAGAGATGAGCGGAGCAGGTAAACTGCCGTACATTGGCGATTCACTCTTCATTCCGCATTTAGGGTTACACAGTCTGTTTTAGTGGCGGAGAGGAGGCAGTGGCTTGCATACAGAACAACAGTTGGCTCTGCCGGACAAACTCTTGGCTTGCAGCCTGTCGGCCACTGGGATACAAGTTCGTAAAAGTGGTCGTCCAGCCCTATTTAGGGCAGGGCGACTACCATTAGATTTCCCTTCCTGAGAGAGCTACACGAGTCATGGTGGCTGTGGATGGGGAAATCAAACAATAATCCAAGTGCACAATTTAGAAAATAAACTCCAGGGCCAACGTGTGCCTGGTTTGCAAAAAAATACAAAATCCCATTTTTGGAAAGGACAAATAGAAATACCATTAGGGGCCAAAAAACATGGCACCCACTTTGAATTTTCCTGAGTCTACTGTGGAGATGCTCCACATCCAAAGTAATCATTTGAAGTATATATATCGTTCTGATCTCTTGCAGGACGTCCCATTACATTGCTGGAGTCTTATCTCATATTATTTGCTGCTTGTTTATTAATCAATATTATTCATGCATTTAGATTATTGTTTGCATATAAACATATACATCTCTATATATATTTGAATGTTGTGCATTTGGCATCTGGGAAAGCTTTTCTGTTAGAGAGCATTGTGTAAAATAAAACCACAAGCCTTATTCTAAAAGAGCGAGACCTTGCATTTTGTAAAATAAAACCCTTTTCTAAAGGTGTTGTTTGTTTTATGTTAAAGTCTTTTGCTTCGCAGAGTGTTGAGCCATCATAAGGGAGCTATATTATCTGAGAGGCAAAAGCAAGACAATCTATCAGGGCAACACTATATGTAAAGTATTCAATGTTTAAAAGCATTTCCTTTTTTACAACACGAAAATGGTCTTTGTTCATTTTCCAAATGCAATCTTTTTACCTCTTTATTAAAGCAGTTAGTGTGACTGTATTTTTTTCCCTGCTGTGCCTCTTCGTGCTAACATTGTAGCCATGGAAAGCATTTCATGCCATACCATACCATACAATGATAGGCCATAACATACCATACTATACTATACAGTGACCATACTATACAATGACTGGTCACACTATACCATGTCATACCATACAACAATATCTTATAAAATGACAGCCCATACCATCCCATGCCATAATGTACAATAACAGACCATACCATCACATACCATACCATACTAAACCAAACCATACTATACAATGAAAGGTCATACCTTACCATACCATACCACGCCATACCATATCATACTATACAGTCACAGGCCACACCATATGGTATCAAACTGATGGAGCAAGGGCTCGAAGAAAAGAGACTTGCTCGAAGCAATCCTATCATTTAACTCCCTAACATGTTATTAATTACGTATTGTGTAAAACTAATGCACACCACATAAAAACGAGGGTTAGAGAAGCTTGCGTATGTGTTTACTAATGATAACCATTCGAACAAACTAATCAAACCGCTTTAACAGGGAAATCTTTACTGCGCTTGCGTCAACTGTATCTACGTAATATGACGTATTAAAACTTGGAGGGAAATTCTTGCGCATGAGCAAAAGACACTAACATGGACTCGTGAAGACTCGCCTGCATGGCACCTGTTTAGCTGAAACCAAATCGAGCTATTTAACTAAGACTGATAGCGGGGCAAAGTATTAATAAATAGAGGGTGTTCGAGTAGAGATGGGTGGTGTACAGTGAAACCATTTATTTTTCAACGTAACATCTGTCTTTTCTGACTTTGTCACTAGTGCTCATTTGGGCCTCTCGTGTATGTCCGAAGTGAGCTGAGTCATGAGGGTTTTGTGAATGACAACTGAAAATCAGTTCGGAAGAATGACGTGTGGGTCAAGAAGAGTACAAGGCCACCGATTTGGGGTGGGGTCCTATTTTCTTAGTATGGTGCAGTTGCTATATCACGAACCATCAGTTTGGATTCGTACAGGGCCCTATCTATCCAAACCCATCCGGGTGCGCTGCGGGACCCGGCAGTGCTGCCCGCTCTCCCTGCTTTTATTTGCGTTGGCCGTGGAGCCGCGCCCATGTAGACATGGGAATCCCGTTAGAGGACGACAAGCACGCCATATCGCTCTACGCAGATGACCTGCAGCTCTATGCGCCAGATCTGCACGACATTCCCGACACGCTTGACCAGGCCCTGAGTCACTTTGCATGGGCATCGGGGCTCCAGGTCAATGCCGCAAAATCTATTCTCTCCCCATTCATAAGGGAGACACCGTATCCGGGATATGTCCTGGGGGGGATCTATGACATAATATTGACAGACAGAATATAGACATACAAAAATATCGACATCAAAAATATCGGAATTCTATCTACATAAAGGTAAGTACAAAAATATCGAAAATAAAATATCATAGTACAAAAATATGGAAGTTAAAAATATCGTTTTTTTAAATGTATTAATAATAATGTAAAAATAATTTAAAAATACAAATCATTTAACAAATTATAAATATAAACATTAAAACATATTTAAAAAATAATAACTAATACATATACATTTAAAATACATTAAAAACTCTACATATAAATTAATATATATACTTACTCCACATATTGCAACAGTAAGAAAAGCGTTGGATAGCGTAGGGGTAAAAATTACTATTCCCACTCCAGAGGGTGCAACAGTAGGGAAAGCGTTGGATAGAGCCAAAAGTCTATGAAAATTAGGAAAGTGTACAAAAGCTAGTAACCTCAAAGCAATATCATAACTGTAAATGTGATACTGATTTTGCAACTAAGAGAAATGCATGAAACTAACTAAAAAAGAGAATATAAAGATTTTCTACTTTTCTAAACACGGTGTGTTGTTTCCCTTTTGGTGGCTGGGCATTGGGATACTGGGATAGGTCTGATGCAAGTATAACACAATTGCCTTGGGATAGGTCTTTTCACGCTGTGCCAGGCTACCCTATGTGGACTGGTAACCCCAGGTCTAACAGTCATACCTTACCATACCATACCACGTCATACCATATCATACTATACAGTCAGAGGCCACACCATATGGTATCAAACTGATTCAGCAAGGGCTCGAAGAAAAGAGACTTGCTCGAAGCAATCCTATCATTTAACTACCTAACATGTTATTAATTACGTATTGTGTAAAAGTAATGCACACCACATAAAAACGAGGGTTAGAGAAGCTTGCGTATGTGTTTACTAATGATAACCATTCAAACAAACTAATCAAGCTATTTTAACAGGGAAATCTTTACTGCGCTTGCGTCAACTGCATCTACGTAATATGACGTATTAAAGCTTGGAGGGAAATTCTTGCGCATGAGCAAAAGACACTAACATGGACTCTTGAAGACTCGCCTGCATGGCACCTGTTTAGCTGAAACAAAATCGAGCTATTTAACTAAGACTTATGCGGGGCAAAGTATTAATAAATAGAGGGTGTTAGTGTAGAGATGGGTGGTGTACAGTGAAACCATTTATTTTTTAAGTAACATTTGTCTTTTCTGACTTTGTCACTAGTGCTCATTTGGGCCTCTCGTGTATGTCATAAGTGAGCTGAGTCATGAGGGTTTTGTGCATGACAACTGAAAATCAGTTCGGAAGAATGACGTGTGGGTCAAGAAGAGTACAAGGCCACCGATTTGGGGTGGGGTCATATTTTCTTAGTATGGTGCGGTTGCTATATCACGAAGCATCAGTTTGGATTCGTACAGGACCCTATCTATCCAACCCCGCTGCGGGACCCGGCAGTGCTGCCCGCTCTCCCTGCTTTTATTTGCGTTGGCCGCGGAGCCGCGCCCATGTAGACATGGGAATCCCGTTAGAGGACGACAAGCACACCATATCGCTCTACGCAGATGACCTGCAGCTCTATGCGCCAGATCTGCACGACATTCCCGACACGCTTGACCAGGCCCTGAGTCACTTTGCACATGCATCGGGACTCCAGGTCAATGCCGCAAAATCTATTCTCTCCCCATTCATAAGGGAGACACCGGATCCGGAATATGTCCTGGGGGGTACTCCGATCACCTGGTGTGTAGATCCTTTCCATTATCTGGGAGTTAGAATATACAGAACAAAGGCTGATCTTTTTGATGGTAATATCCTCTGTGCTACCACGGCAATCCTGTCACGAATGAGTTTTTGGAAGACTCTCCTGCTGGCGATCTCTGGGAGGATTGCCCTTGTAAAAATGGTGATCCTTCCTCGTCTTCTTTACTACTTCACCACCTTATCTCTTATCATCTCTCCCTCTTTCTTCAGGCAGTGGGAAAGGACAGTGAGGGATTTCATATGGGGAAACTCTGCCTTCCTGCCGCCCTAGGCGGTCTAGCGGTCCCTAATTTCGAACATTATTAACGGTCTTCGCAGCTGCAGTGGGTTGCCAGATGGATGTCATCTCGATACCTCCTAGACTCAGCTTCACTGCAACCTTGATGTCACAGAGCTCCCTGTTATAGATTTTCCACCCTTCCTCCAAACTCAAACCCCCTGAAGTGTTCCTGCTCAACGTAAGCACACCAATGCTTACGAAGATTTCTTTTTATCACTAGGGCCACTATTCCATACGCCCCTGCCATCCCACTGCTTGTAACTCCATGAGGGAACATCTACACCTCGACAGCGGAGCTACAATATTGGGCTTCGGAAGGTATTGCGATTTCTTTTAAGATGGCTCCCCTATCCCCTATCAGGAGCTCATATTGGAAGGGAACCTACGCCCTGGGCAGTTCCTATTACATCGAGAACTTATTGCTTCCCTGGCGTCTACGTGGGGGACCCTTGAGCAAGAGCGATGCTCACTACAATACCTTCATGTGATGGGAACAGGGCGGCACCTGATACGTTGGTTCACATCTTCCATTAGACAGCATACAGAAACCGATCTCACCCGGCTTAGGCAACACTGGGAGGTGGGTCTGGGCAGGGCTTTCACAGATAAAGAATGGACCACTGTTCGGGGCCGCCCCACATACATGCCACACATCCAATGGTTTAAATAGATACATTTCTTTGTTTTGCACAAAGCTCACCTCACTCCCGCCCAAATCAACAGGTATTTCAGTTGAAATGACGCAAACTGCCCCCGTTGCCAACACATAGATGCTGACATTCTCCATATGTTGTGGTCTTGCCCTATCCTGCACGACTCCTGGTCCCATGAATCAACTATCCTGGCCGATTGCACCTCCCGGGTGATCCACCCCGCTGGGAGTGCCACCTACTGAATCTATGCAGCAGAAACAAGAATCATAAGGTCACCACTAGATTTCTAGACCTGGGGCTAATATCAGCGAAGCGTCTCATAACCAAGAGGTGGAAGTCCACTCTCCCGCACCCCACAATTGCTTGGCGACGATCTCTGCTGAACTGGGCCAGGGTGGAGGGGATGGCACTCCAAAGGGAAGATCTCCTTGGTTACGCAAATTCCCCATAGAGCCTTGTTGTATTCCTACATGATGTCGTTCTTAGAACTTTTGTATGTCATGTAGAATGCTCCTGTGTCAGCAGCCCATTCTGCTGTTGGATCTCGCTGTATCAACTGCCCTTCTCTTCTTGTGGATGTCAAGTTGTCATTCCTACATTAAAACTACTTGTTTCTAACCTACGCGTTGACTCATCTCTACATAATTTCTGGCGACGACTGGGTAACTACAGCTACAGCTACTAGCAAGAAGGATTTAATGACAACGTTCACGTTTCAGTTTTTCGAAAATTTCTAAGACTGCCTTCCTACTTTGAAGCACTGCTGACGTTTTCATCGTAGTGCCCTGGACTTATCATCTCCAGTGCTCTAACCGTGAGTTTTCTGTACCTTTTTCTAACGTAGCAAAGCTAGCCTTTCCTACCGTGTGCCAAGTTCCGTTAGACGCATCCTTCAAATCGCGTGGAACTTTGGCTCGCACATCTCTGCACCCGCTGTGTCTTGGCAACACGGAGGAATCTCCATTGCGGCGCCTAGCAACGCCGAAGAGCTCCTGCTTCTACATGGAGATCTACACTCGTCTATGACGACGCTCAAATTCCGGAAATCAGATGCATTCTGGGTAATACCCTTTCACCTCTGCTACGTCTGACGTCACAACGTTTACTTCGTGAGTCGGAAAAGCAAATTTCACGAAGCAATTCTTCTTCTCATCACCATTTCGTCCTTTTGCCTCGTTTTTCAACCGGATTTGTTATTTGGCGTTCTACTAACAATAAGGTACTTGAATTCCTGCATTATTTTCATTTTTTTTTTTTTTTTTTTTATCTTCATGTCAAATTTAATTTCTTTAAAAAAAATAATAACAAGCATGTCCAACATCTCTGCTCCACCTCATTTCTTACAAATTGCTGGTGATCCTAACATTGAATGGGATCTATGGCACCCAATGTTCTTAGCCTATGTTGATGTCTTAGAAAAAGATGGGTGTTCAGCTAAACGCAAGTTAGCTCTTCTCAGACATTGTCTTGGTGGAGCTGGCATTAAAGAATTTGACAATCTTCCACCAATTGATGATGCTGGAGATATGGATGTTTTTGAGAAAGCTTGTACACAGATGAAAATTCGTTTCGGAAGGAAGATAAACACTGTAATGGAACGTTTCAAATTTTATTCCCGCGTCCAGAAACAGGATGAATCTATTGAGGATTATGTTTCTGCCTTACGATCTTTGGCTTGTTCGTGTGCTTTTGAAACCATTTCTTACGAACAAGTCCTCAGAGATCAGATAATGATGCGCACCAAAAGCAAGAAAATTCAAGAGAGACTTTGGTTGGGTACAGAATCTTCCTTGAGCGCTGTTATCAACATTGCTAAAGGCATTGAGCAATCCGAATTGTTTGTTTCGGAAATCAGAGGTCAAACATCCAAGCCTCAAGTTCCTGAAACTGAAGTTTTGTTGGTGAAAAGTCAAAACACTTCATTTAATTTAAATAGAGTACCTCCTAAAAAGGACAATGAGAGGAAAGTTCCTGAAAATAAGAATTTTGTTGATAATAAGTTTTCCTACAGGAAAAATGTTTATTGTTACAGATGTGGCAGTTCTAACCATTTAGGAAATTACAGGGGATGTCCAGCTTGGGATAGAGTTTGTGTCAAATGTAAAAGGAAAGGGCATTTTGCTAATGTTTGTCGTTCTTCCCAAAGGGTCAATTATATTTCTCAGGAAGAGGAAGAAGCTCTACATAGTTTCAATTGCATTCTATCTGTGGATGATTCTGAGCAGAAGGAGTTTTCCTCATACACCATTTTAATTGATAACCAACCTATTCTCTTAATGATGGATTCATGCTCATGGTATTCCATTATCGGTTTGAATCTGTTTAAAAATCTTTGGGGCGACAGAAAATTATTAACGTCTGATATATCTCCAGGTGGTTACACTGGGAAGAAAATAAATATGGAAGGTTTCTTTTGGGCTGACATTCAGGTTGCGGATAGATTTACCAAAGGGAAAGTTTATGTCGCCACCAAAGGTGTTGCCATCTTAAGTTGGCCACATCAACGTTTACTTGGCATTAAACTTGATCCCAATGCCAATCCCCCAGTTTACTTAGGTGACCCTTATGTTTTGAGTATTTGCGATTTGGGAGATAATTCTCTGTTTGTAGAAAACACTAAAAAAAAAATTCCTGATGTTTTTAAGGACACTTTAGGTAAATTCGCTGATTTTAAGCACAGGATTATCCTGAATGACAATGCCATTCCAGTCAGGCACAGGGTCAGGAATGTTCCATTAGCCTATCGTGAGAAACTAAAGGACATTCTTGGTGATCTTGTGTCGAAACAGATCATTGAACCTATAGAATCCTCTCCTTGGGTTTCTCCCATTGTTTTATCACTCAAAAGTTCTGGCGAGCTCCGTCTGTGTGTGGATCTCCGCAGTTTAAACAAGGAGATCTGGGTAGATAAACACCCTCTCCCTAACATCCACAAATTAATTTCTTCTCTCACAGGTGCCACTGTTTTTTCAACGATTGATTTAGCTAGTGCCTACCATCAGGTTGAGCTACATGAGGAATCAAAAAGACTTACGGCTTTTGTGACTCCTGAAGGCATGTTCCAGTATTTGCGAATGCCTTTTGGACTCGCCAGTGCTGCGTCTGTGTTCCAACGCCTGATGAAAGAGGTTCTTCTTGACTGTAAAGGAGCCATTGCGTTCCAAGATGATATCCTGATTTTTGGAGAAGATGTTGAGGAACACGATCACAATTTGCATTGTGTACTGTCCAATGTGCAAAAGAAGGGTCTTACTTTAAAGTTCAACAAGTGTAAATTTAGACAACCTAAAGTTGAATATTTAGGGCATGAAATTTCTAAAGATGGCATAAAACCTAAACTCAATCATGTAAAAAGTATTACCGATGCTCCCATTCCTTCCTCCAAGGAACAATTGCTGTCCTTCTTAGGACTTACTGAATTTTATGGTAAATTTGTCAAAGATTACTCTACCATTGTACACCCCTTGCGGTCTTTGCTGAAAAAACAAGCTAAATTTATTTGGGGTACAGAACAGCAAATCTCTTTTGATTCTTTAAAAAGCAAAATTATCAATGCTCCTTTTCTTAAACCTTTTTCTGTCCACAAGGACTGCATCGTTTGTGTGGATGCTAGTAATGTAGGGCTTGGTGCCGTTCTGATGCAAAAGGATCGTTTTGGGGAAAATGTGGTATCTTATGCTTCCAGGACTTTACGGACGCTGAGTTTAATTATTCTACTATAGAGAAGGAGCTTCTTGCTTGTACTTGGGCTACTCAGCATTTTCGCCAATTTCTTTGGGGTACGAAATTTACTTTGAGGACGGATCATAAACCTCTTGTCAACATGTTGTCAGCTGGTGGTGGTAGAACTCTCACTGCTCGTCTTGCTCGTCTCGCTGCTAAGTTGCAAGAGTACCGGTGTGAAGTTGTCTACGTCCCCGGACGGTTTAATGTACATGCAGATTGTATGTCACGTTTTCCGGTTTGTGATACTTCTAACACGGATATTTGTGATGAGTGTGATGTTGCCTTCACTCTTTGTGACGTTAATCTAATTGGTGGTAAGGACTTAGAAAACTCCATCACTGAAAGTGTTTGGTCCGATGCTATGCGTCACGATGAGGTTCTTGCTAAGGTCAAAATTTTCTTGAGTGCTGGTTGGCCTGAAGAGAGGAAGTTGAGTGGTGACTTGGCTTCTTTCTTCAAAGTAAAAGATGAATTGACGGTAATTGACGACATGGTTTACAGGGATGATAAAATTGTTCCTCCTCTTAATGTTCGTGAATCCATTTGCAATTTAGCTCATGAAGGTCACATGGGCATGTCCACGACTAAAAGGAGGATCCGAGAGTTTTATTGGTGGCCTAGTATGGATGCTATGGTTGACAGGTGGTTAAGGAATTGTTCTCCGTGTTCTCTGAGCGACAAATCCGTGAAACCTGTTTCTTCTGGGTTTTCCCCTGTTGAATTTGCTTTTGGACCTTGGAGAAAGTTGGGAATTGACATCATAGGTCCTTTTAATTATCAGTCAGGGAAAGACATGTTTGCTGTGGTGCTTGTGGATTATTTCTCTAAGTGGCCCGAATTAAAAATCGTAGAAAAGGTTAATTCTGAAGTTGTTGTTGAGTTTTTAAATGAAGTTTTCTGTAGAGAAGGTTTACCTGAAGAAATTGTTTCCGACAATGGGCCGCAGTTTGTAAGTGAGGTTTTTTCTGCATTTTTAGAAACTTGTGGTATTCTTCATAAAAGAGTTTCGAATTATTCCCCACAATCCAATGGCCAGGTGGAACGATTTAACAGAGTGATTAAGGAGTCCTGCCAATTGGCTTTGCGAAGTGGATTGAAGTGGAGGAAAGCCCTACAGGCTACTTTGTTCACCTATCGTATGTCTCCCAACTCTGTTACTGGTTTATCCCCCTTTGAAATGTTGCGTTGCAGGAAGCCTGGTACCAAAATTTTTCCTTGGTGGTTGAAGACGAAAGACACTGGGTATCTAGAGTTAGATATGAATAGTATTAGAGACCGGGTTGGAAAATACCAAGTCAAAATGCTTAAGAGTTCTTCCCCAAGACCTGTCTCCCCTAAAATCTCTGTTGGTGACTTGGTGAGGGTGAAGTTTGGTGGTATCATTCCTAAAGGCATATCCAGGTGGTCTTCTCCTGTCAAAGTCACGGAGGTCTTCAGTAAGGCCGTTAGAGTAGAGGGTGGTAAAATTTGGAATTTCAGGCGTATCTCAGTTTGCAAGTCCAATGTTGTGGATAAAAAACAATGTTCGTTTGGATCCTAGTTCTTCTGAAAGCCTGTCTGTTCCTGATCTTGATTCCGGTTTTCATGGTTCTCATGAAGTCTTTGATAACTTGCATTCCCCTCAAGTACTTTTTCCTCAAGCTTGTCCTAACAATTCTTCTTTACAGGTTGTTCCTTCCAATGCTCATGATGTTTCCCAAAATGCTGATTCTCAGGCGTGCTCTTCACAGCCTGTTTGTTTACGCAGTAGTTCTCGTGTAAAACATGTTCCTGCAAAGTTTAAGGACTATGTTTGCTCTTAATGTTTTTTTTTTTAATTTGTTTCTTTTCCTTTATTTTTGGGTTTATCGTTTTTATTTTTGTTTTTTGTTTTTTCGGTGGGAGGTGTGTTGTATTCCTACATGATGTCGTTCTTAGAACTTTTGTATGTCATGTAGAATGCTCCTGTGTCAGCAGCCCATTCTGCTGTTGGATCTCGCTGTATCAACTGCCCTTCTCTTCTTGTGGATGTCAAGTTGTCATTCCTACATTAAAACTACTTGTTTCTAACCTACGCGTTGACTCATCTCTACAAGCCTCAATGGGATGCTATGGTCCTGAAGCTCCAGGAGATGGTCACTGGTGCAGGAGGTTCAAACGAGTCTGGGACTCAAGGCTCGCCTCTGACCCTCACATAGACTGAAGAGCACTGACTTCCAAGCATCTTGTCACTGTACAAGGCCACAGTCTGCCTGAAGCCTGGAAACCAACAGTGAAAGACCTAAATGAGTAAGACCACATATTAAAGTTAAACATTTGTTATAGATGTAATGTGAATGCAGGTGGGAAAATAAAATATGAATAAAAATTAAGGGGATGGGTTTGTTAACAAAGGGTTAACTGAAAAGAGTGATATGTAAGCATGGTGTGATGATCTTTCCCTCCTTCCATGAGCAATCAAATGTATTAGTTTTACGATATTGAAACTTTAGTGGGTGGTACATGAGGAACGAAAAGCTATAATTGAGGTAGTTTTTTAGTTAGTCAGACGTTGATGCCGAATGCTGCAGAGCTCGGGATGCTGTTGGTGTAGCAGGTTGTCGCAGGGATCCTGCTCCTACACAGAACTGTGCATAGAGACTTGGAACCTCAATGAATTAGAGTGTGCCAAAACTCACCTTAGTACCCAAAATCCCCTACCAGACTAGCAATCAGTGTCTCATTGGTTCTTACATACCCCCAATGATTAGACAACCCAGAACATGGACTTAGAACACCTCAGGTAACGTGGAACACATGAACACTCTTTCGTTATACAAACACATCAGTCCAGAACGAGGCGTAAATGATGACACGTGCAAGTTTGAAATATTTATTTCTAATGCAGTGTTCTCAAGCGCAGTAGCTTAGCTAATACAAGCAAACACATTATAAGGAACAAGGTTAGCAGCATAGTTACTATTCCATAAAATACAAAGGGTGAAAGCATGTTAAAATGCTAAAGGGAAAAGGTCTAAATGGAACCTCAGTTTACCCTCCCTTGCTAGTTTATTATATTATACTAGCAGCCCGTCCCAACGTTGTCCGGGTATGAATTGCTGCCGGACAGTAGTATATTCCCTCCCCTCCGCTGACTACATCCTCCTGGGGGACTTCAACTTCCACCTGGAGAACAACAACGACTGCAACACCAGCACCCTGCTCGACAACCTCGCCAACCTTGGACTCAAGCAGCTGGTGTCCACCCCCACACACCTCGCCGGACACACACTCAACGCCATCTTCTCATCCAGCAAAGACATCGCCTTCAGCCACGCCACAGAACTCCACTGGACAGATCACAGATGCATCCACTTCACCTTCAGAAGAACGACGACCCACCACCACCAGCAACAGGTTGCCCGAAGAAGCTGGAACAAGATCACAGCCGACCAGCTCGCCGCCTCCCTGAGCCAGCACCCTCCGGCCAGCTCAGCGAACCCCAGCCAGGCCGCCGACAACCTCACGAAGTAGATCAGCAACTGCGCGGACGAACTCGCCCCAGTGAGGACCCCGCCCAGCAGACCCGGCAGTAAGAGAGCCCCATGGTTCACCGACGAACTCAAGAGCTCCAAGAAGAACTGCCGAGCCCGCGAGAAAGCCTGGAGAAGGGAACCCACGCCGGACAACAGGACCACCCTCAAGCTCGCCACCCGGAAACACCACCAACTGATCCGCATCGCCAAGAAAACGGCCTTCAAAAACCGACTGGACAACAACGCACACAACTGCAAGGAACTCTTCAACATCGTGAAAGAGCTCTCCAACCCCAACGCCGGAAACAACGACATCACCCCTTCGCAAGACCTCTGCAACTCCCTCGCTTCCTACTTCCACAACAAGATAGCGGACATACACGGCAGCTTCAGCACTCAACCAACGCACGCCATGACCGCTGGACCTCCACCCACCACCACCCTCCGTGCCTGGACCCCGGTCAACACCGAAGACACCGTCCACACGATGAACTCCGTCCACTCCGGATCTCCAACCGACCCCTGCCCTCACCACGTCTTCAACAAAGCCGACGCTGTCATCGCACCCCACCTGCGGGACATCATCAACACCTCATTAGACACCGCCACCTTCCCCGAGAGCTGGAAGCACGCCGAACTCAGCGCTCTACTGAAGAAACCTACAGCAGACCCCACCGAACTCAAGAATTACCGCCCCATCTCGCTACTCCCGTTTCCAGCCAAAGTCATCGAGAAGACCGTCAACAAACAGCTGGCCACCTTCCTCGAGACGAATGGATCCCTCGACCCATCGCAGTCCGGATTCCGTGCCAACCACAGCACCGAGACCGCCCTCATCGCCGCCACCGACGACATCCGAGCCCTGATGGACAACGGGGAAACAGCGGCCCTCATCCTCCTAGACCTCTCCGCGGCTTTCGACACGGTCTGCCACCGCACCCTAGTGCAGCGCCTCAGCAACGTCGGAATCCAGGAGAAGGCGCTGGAATGGATCGTCTCCTTTCTCGACGGAAGAACACAAAGAGTCCGCCTACCACCATACAAGTCAGAGGCCACCAAAGTCATCTGCGGCGTCCCTCAAGGATCCTCACTGAGCCCGACTCTCTTCAACGTCTACATGAGCCCCCTCGCGGCCATCGCACGCCAACACAACCTCAACATAATCTCCTACGCCGACGACACCCAGCTGATCCTCTCCCTGACCAACGACCCCGCCGCCGCCAGAGCCAACCTGCACGAAGGGATGAGAGAGGTAGCCGAGTGGATGACGACGAGCCGCCTGAAGCTGAACACAGATAAGACGGAGGTCCTCATCCTGGGCTCCTCGCCCTCCGCCTGGGACGACTCCTGGTGGCCCCCCGCCCTGGGCACCGCACCCAAACCGACGGACCACGCACGCAACCTGGGTTTCATCTTGGACTCCTCCCTCTCCATGACCAGGCAAGTCAACGCCGTCTCCTCGTGGTGCTTCAACATCCTGCGCATGCTTCGGAAGATCTTCTGGTGGATCCCCACAGAGACGAGGAAGACCGTCACCCAGGCCCTCGTCCAGCCGACTGGACTACGGCAACGCACTCTACGCCGGAACCACTGCCAAGATCCAGAAGAGACTCCAGCGCATCCAGAACGCCTCAGCCAGACTCATCCTCGACATCCCACGACACAGCCACATCTCCGGACACCTAAGAGACCTGCACTGGCTCCCGGTCAACAAGAGAATCACCTTCCGCCTCCTTCCCCACGCACACAAAGCTCTCCACGACCAAGGCCCGAGCTACCTCAACAACCGAATCAACTTCTACGCTCCCAAACGCCACCTCCGTTCCGCCAGCCACGCCCTCGCCGCCGTCCCACGCATCCGCAGAGCCACTACAGGAGGAAGGTCCTTCTCCTACCTGGCCGCCAAGACCTGGAACTCCCTCCCGGCCGACCTGCGCCTGACCCAAGACCACCTCTCCTTCAGGAAGAAGCTCAAGACCTGGCTGTTCGAGCAGTAGCGGCACCCCCCCCCCCCCCCAAAAGCGCCTCGAGACCCTACGGGTAGGTAGTGCGCTCTATAAATGTCTTTGATTGATTGATTGATTGTTTTGTAGGATTTCATTTTGATAGCATTTCTTATCTGTGACAGGCCTGTGAAACGCTCCGATTCACAGTGCACTGCTGATGCACTTAAGAGTGCGAGTTCAGTAGTGTGTGAACTCGAGTTTCCCTACTTTATTTTTCCTTGCAATAATATATAGTTCGAACTTAACAACATGGCATGAGCACAATTTACATTACAGAAGAACACATTCATTTGTGGTAGGCACGGGGAGACAAAGCGATTTGCCTGGAATCACAGGATGCTGAGCTGATGCCGAGATTCGAACGTAGCTCCCAGCTCTAAAGTTCGCAATTCTAGAACTTGTGGCGGGAGGTGTGTCTAAAAGTGTATGTCGGTGCTGGCCATCAATGAGAGAGACCTGTGCATTTTTTAAATGGGTGGTGAAAAAATATGAGTATGTTGCTGGAGATGTGGGTCGCCGTGCCACCAATGTACTTACCGGGGGAGGGTAAACACCCATTATTCCGCAACTTTCTTTCCGCATACCATCACTCCACATACTTTCATTACTAAAGTACCATGAATCTGCAATGCCATTATAACGCATGGCATTACATTTTATATGCTTTTACCATGCATACATTTACAACGAAATTCGTTGTAAATACATGAATGGTAAAAGCATGTTTTTTTTTTGATGTTTGGATAAGGTAAGTATGGGTATAGGGGTATATGTTTGGGGTTACTGAGGTATATGTTTTGGGGTGTTTGGGTATTTTAAGGGTTCAGATATAGTTTTGGGTTATGGGGTACAGGGGTAGTTTTAGGGTTTAGGGATAGGTATGAGTTTTAGGGTACAGGGGTATTTTTAGGGTTCAGGGCTAGGTTTGGGTTTTGAGGTATAGGGGTATTTTAGGATTCAGGGGTAGGTTTGGGGTACAGGGGTATTTTTAGGGTTTAGGGATAGGTTTGGGTTTTGGGGTACAGGGTATATTTATAGGGTTAAGATGGGTTAGTGTTTAAGGGTGTTGGGGTATTTTAAGGAGTAAGGGTGGGTTCTGATTATGGGGTGCAGGGGTATTTAAAGGGAGCAGGGTGGGATTAGCACATGATATGAGACATGGCATGAAGGGCGGAACGTACCACACGCCCCCAGCGTTTGTCATGCCCCAAGCACACGCCCACAGCACAACGCAGACACGCCCACAAGGGACTACTTTGCTGGCACGGTTCTTTTACCTTTTAAATGTATATGGTGGGCGTCTGCATAGCCTATGTCCTTCTGCTGCAACTGCCCTTTTCAACCCTGTATTGGGTGTTGTGATTGGTGCTGTGGTTCCTGAGATTACCCACCTCAAAGGTTTGGGCTCTGTCTTTATTATATTAGTATGGATCTACAGAAGGTCTCTTTGGGTTTAGAAGGGCGGGCCCATACCTCTGGTCTTAGCAGAAATGGATCACATCATCTCCTGCACCAACTCTCTGCATGCAAATATTCATCAAGTGTGTGTTTCATGCTCTGTGCGGTGCATTATTAATCGCGCCTAAAACCCAAAGTTGGCCACAGCTGCATATGTATTATGTCTAGACCGTGCGCTGATCAAACCAAACTACAAGCGCTGTGTTGAAATAACCTTGAAGGCCTCGGCACTCAGTGTACAGACATAGCTTACCGAGCAAGGCTGATATTATAAGCAAACATATTATTCTCGTGTGAAGCAAAATATTCTACTATGCGAAAAGCCTTAATAACAAAATGTGTCGTGTGCAGAGGCTGCAGAAAAGGAAAATGGCATTTAAATTTCTAATAAGCTCATGCTAACATAACACAGTGCGAAGGCAAAACCAATCTACATGACACCCTTCCTTTGATCCGAGCACGGATAGGACAAGAAAAGGGGCAAATTTAGGAATGCAGAGTCTCCAATTTGGTACCTCAAGAAGAGATGCAAATAAACATAATTCTGAAAAGAAAAGAATCTAGCCTGCGGACAATGATAAAGTCAATAGGTCAGATCCCCCCCAAAAATGTGTGAAAAAATAAATCCCATTATCCAATGAAAGGTGTCGGTCAAGGAAGCGAGACTGCAAACACAACTCATCCTAATAATGAATCTGCAAAATATGCAGCAACAGCCTCCAACAGGAAGTCACTGTTCTATCCGAAAATAATTTGGCCATCCAATTTAACAAAGGAGAGAACATACATGTTCATCAATTACTGGAGCCTCTAGCACCATCAGAGGACAACTCGGTGGGTTTTCGAGGAAGCTGCGAGCCAAGAAATCTTGCGCCGCTGCGAACACATTCCAACGACCCAGTATTCCATGCATCACTGCATAGGCCATAATCCCTCCATCAGAACAAAGCAATTCATGAGCAACTAAGGGGTTCATAAATTGATTATAATCTGCATCGGGAGACACCGTTTTGCAGAGACACAAATCCAGGGCCCATTCGAAGTGGCAACTCAGGCAATGAAAGACAGGCTGGACGCATGTAAAGTAGGAAAATCAAAACGATAATCCATAAACTGCACTCAATGTAGCAAGAGGCAGCACTCCATAGTACTCAAGCATCCGGGCGCGAAGCAGCCCCAGCCGAGACAGCTCGTCTTGTAACACAGGATGTGCATCCATTTTGAAACAAGCAAAACAGCAATAGCACACCATCAGCAAGAGCCAGTAGTAAGGGAAATCCACGAACAGTCTGGAAAAAATAGAATGGAAGAAGGCTGAAAAGACCCTGAAAATCGTTTGAAAGGAAGTCACCAGGCCACTGCTTACAACTTTAAAAAAGTGAGCCAGCCCCTATGTGGAGGATGCATTGAAGACTGTGTGAAATAATTCACCGACATGCAAGGGCAAATCAGTATTTAATAATGCATGCACCTCTGTGCGGGTGTTAGCCACGTGAAGGACAAATGTTTCACGAGCAGATGTGAGGGCAACTTCTTTTTGGAACAATAGAGCTCTTATGCGACTCATCTTATTAAACTCTGCTTTCAAGGTCGGAATCTTAGGCCAGATGGAAACATCAAGTTTCCCCTGCGAGGGTGGATACATTACATTCTTGCAGCAAACCACACGCTCACTGACGGTAACGATATAAGGAATTCCTTTTATTAACCCACAGCAATCTTCATTGTTTCAAAAGTAAATAACTCCCATTTGCCAGTAATGTGAATGTGGGAACGATTGCAGGCACGGGGGTACCCTTCAAAATACAGGCTAAATTTGACTCGTTCAGATTACAGGAGCTATGAAATTGGATATGTCTACACATTAATGAATGATCCGGTGTTTCAGTGCATTCTTCACCATTCAAATAAACTTATTTTCCTTCCCTAAGGCATCTATATGTAAATGGAAGCGACCAAGCTTCATGGTGATAAGAATTTCCAAGAGGCTTGTATCTACCAATGGCAAAGTACTTCATACAGCCCTTAAACTCAAACAGTGGGAACGGGAGAGTTATTAAACCATGAATAAGCCACGTTGCAGTATTGGCCTCTGCCACAGAAAACGGTAAGGGCTCCAACCTCTCAATGTGTAACATAGAAAAAGAAGTATCTTTCATCGACAGTAAGCGCTGCTTGTCAGTCAAATTAAACGGGGAAAACGATGATGATGTATTCATGAAATGCCATGGCACTTTTCCGGCCTTAAGGTTCTGCAATGTCCTTGCAAACTGCATAATAGAATGCAATTGATTTTCACCATGGTAACAAACAGACACTTCATCTTGCACAATATCTACAACAGATGACACAATATTGTCTAACGTTTAAATGCGGGAAGAGAGCGTGTTTATGCTATTATCTACAACTGCTAGCACTTTTTCTAAATTAGCTTGATCTATAGCTCTAAGGCAGGTAGCCGCTTCAATCTGGGATGTTTTCCAGAATTCGTTATAAACAGCATATATCCGTCTTTTAGATCTACCTTTTAGCTGGGCCTTTTATAAAATCATTAAGATCAACATCGTCAGTCAGTTTAGATAAATGCAGTGCAACTGACGGAAAGGTAGAATGTCTGAGCCAATTCTGACATAAATTGCCTACAGAATAGGTAGTCACAGAATGGCCACTCTCAAAACGGGGATCTAACCTGACCTGTGTAAAGCCATGAGCTAAACTCAAAAAACGATGCTGGCATGAGTCAGCACTTCTGTGCCAGAGCAACCAGCCTTCGGGATCCAAACTGGATATGTTATAGGAGGAATTCAATAACAGAGTTTCTAACTCTCTCATGGAAAATTTAGTAGTATTACCCCAACCGGAATATTCCTTTAAGTCAGGAAAAGAAGGAGCATTTAATATTTTAGCAGTAGCCAATCCAAAGCATGTTTTCTGTAAAATTGTAGAATTCAAAAACAACATATGGTTCGGGATGAGGCATGCACGGTGCAAAGCCTCAGTGCCTTGCACTTGCCAGCTTTTAGAACCCCAAACTGATTTAAGGTCAATGGTATCCTTCCACAACTCGTAGCCCCCAACAGCTAACTGGTCTAGAAAGGACTTTGAGTACAATAATTTAGTACCGGTAAGTCTAACTTTGGATGTGGACTTTTCAGTCATTTTAAAATAAAATGCATTGGGATTAGACTGATTAAAATCTGTAAAGTAAGTGAACCTTTTCAAAAAGGAAGCAGAACTGCCTTGTATAGGAACTGGACAATGTTCCCACTGGGTATAATTTACAGTGAGCCTCCTGGTATTAGTTTTATGCAGGTAGTGATTGCCAAAATGTTGATAACAATACTAATCACCGTAATTAGCAGACTCCAAATACAAATCCTCAGCATCAAAGGCAGCATAATATTTCAAATCAGAAAACAATGATTCTACGGCCTGAACATCCCAATCATCAGAACGTATATTTTGTTTAGTTACATCCCCCATAGACCCTCTAAGCACATTAAGGGCACTTATAACCTCAGTGGGCCCATAGATTTGAAATCGAACAGCATCCCATACAATCCCATCTAAGACAGGCCAAGCAGTGATATTAACAAAAGTCAAGTCTCTCTTCAGTCTGTGTGATGAGGAATGGGAAGCCAATGTTCCATTGATATGTCGAATGCATGTTCTCTCCTCGACATAGTGTCCATTGACGAGACATAAAAAATACAACACAAAACCAATTGACATAAAAAAGTAAATCAAAAAAACCACCATCCAAATATAGGTCCAAGGGGGATCAAAAAAATGTTTTTAAACAGTCTTGCTAGAACAGAAATCTTTGAAGGCTTTTTTGATGTGTGGGAATCAGTGTGAAATGAAAATCTGGATTTTGTAGAAAGCGAGTTTGCAAATCTGGCATTGATAAGTCAGTTGGGTAAGTGTAGTCTGTTTCATCATGTTGAGTACCAGGCAGTGTACTCAATAAAGGACTGAAAATAGCAGGCATCTTGAGAGCAACATCAGGCACAGGATTGGAAACCGGGGCCAAAACAGAATTTCTCAAAATCGAAGGACATGAGACCGCTGGTGTCATACTAAGAAGAATTGGCCACTCTCTGTATCTTGACATTGTCAATGGAGATATACCTGTTCTCCTTACGACCTGGAAGTGGTGGGAAAATAACTGTTCTTGTGTCCTTCACACCAAGCACTGGAACCGGAGCTCGATAAGAGGGACCAAATTCTTTCTTGTTTTCGATCTTCTCACGAAACTCTTCCCCAACTTGGGGTAGCCAGCCAACTACCGGGATCTGCAACGCATCATCCGAGGTGGAGGGTAAATGTTCCTTTGCAAGACTGTCTCTTGTCTTTTGTAGATCCTCTAAAACATTGCAATGTTCATTTACGTCAAAGGAGGCAGCAATAGCCACCGAGTCTAGACCGTCAAGGTCCGGGACATACATCTTCATACTAAAGAGCATCTTGTACGGGGTCCGCCCACCCAGAGACCTTCTAGGGAGATTATTAAGAGCACGCTGCTTGCTATTGAGGTGGGCCAGCCAGTTTCTGCCAGTGACTATAACTCGAGCCGTCAAAGACTGCTTTAAATCTCGGTTCATCCGTTCCACAACACTATTACCCTCAGGTCTGTATGGAGACGAAAACTTGACTTGCACCCCCAACGAAGTCATGGCATCCTTATAGGCCTTAGAGGCGAAAGCCGGACCCTGAACCGAATGGAAGGTACCACAGGCAGAAATCCCTACAAAGACACGCAAGTCTCTTATGACAGTTCGTGAATCAACTCTGCGGTGTGGCCAGACCCACACAAAGCGTGTGCATGAATCAACTGCTACTAAGATGTACTTAAACGCAGTATCAGAAGAAAAAGGACCACAGTGATCTAAATAAACACAACCCAGCGGTTTATTAGATATGTACAACTGTGTCTGTGGCGGGCGCGCAGCAGTCGAAGGCTTAATCTGCTGGCAAATGTCACATTGAAGGACATAATCATGCATCTGTTTGTGCAGCCCCCGCCACCAGAAACTTTGTTGTAACTGAGCTACTGTAGCCGAAACGCCCGCATGCGCAGACGCAACACCTTCATGGGCTGGGGTAATCAGTGTGGGCCTGCGGGCCGCGATGGGAATTAACCTCTCACCAATGTCAGGTATTTTCACATAAGGAACTTTATCAGGACTTAAGTGGTATGAAAACTTCAAAGGGAATCCCTTTGGATATTTACCTCCCTTCTCAGTCGCAGCAACAGCTGCCAAGATATCATCATCAATCTTACTTTTGGAATGTGTAACTGCTGCAATCAAATATGTCGATACTGGTGATTTTGCTGCCTCATCGGCAAGCGAATTGCCAACAGCATGGACTCCTATGCGCTGATGACCTAGAGTGTGAATCACAAACACTAGTGGCAACTGCTCTTTAAGCTCCGCCACTCGGACCCAGATCATTTTATGTTTTATTGTGCTACCCTGGAATCACGAAATTCATTCTGAATCCAAAAGAAGAGGTTCTCATTGTTCGACTGGACACAATAGTAAGAATAACTCACAATAAGAGTTGTCACACTAGGATCAGCGTACTCCAATGCAAGCATCAGAGCACGAAGCTCTGCCAATTGAGCGGTGCAGTCCCCTAGACTCTGGACTTGAACTCATTATTCACCATGGCACCCATCACAATGGCGCAAGTGGAAACGTATGCGTGCTTAGACCCATGCGCAACTTGCGCTGAACCATCAGTGTATATGATGCAATGGAAATCCCCCAAATGCCGCATAGCCAAAGACGCAGGATGAACAAACTCATACTGAAAAAACTCCTGCGACTGTAAGGAGGCATCAAAAATAAACGTGACATCCGGAGATGTCAATGATGCTGCCCATTGTATTCACCGAGAGTGCAAAGCTTTAAAATTAGGTACACTGGCTTTTGTCACTGACTCTAGTGCAGGATACGGGTAACAACCAACATGCGTTTTCCCTACGACAGTGCAGGTTCCTTAAGAATCGCCATTTGCACTGCTGTCAAAACTTTTTCCACAGAGGAAAACCGCATTTCAGCCGAATTGTACAAGTGTGACTTGTAAGCAATAGGTACTGTGTCTCCTTTGTTAAAAGTAAAGCACGTAAAACCCACCGCCCCAGGGATAATTTTTATCACCAAGCTGGTGTGCTTATCACGAGTCAGTAAGAATTTAGATTCTAGAAGATCAGCTTGCAAAGATTGCAAAATAGCTGAATGTTCTGGCAGCCAGCAAGATTTGGTAAAAGTAGGTTGTATCAAAGCATACAAAGGCTTGATACGCTGGGCATATTCTGGAATATATGTACGCCCGAAATTAAAAAAATCCCAGCAAGGACTGTAATTTATTCAGAGTTTTAGGAGTGCCCCAGTTGTGCGCATTTCTCCAAGAAGTGAGGAGCCAATCCTCGACCTTCATTGTTGAGCTCATAGCCCAGGAACAACACTTTGTACTCTGCAATGTGAGACTTTGCAAAGTTGAACTTGTAACCAAAGTCCGCAAAGTTACAAATAATGCTATCAACGTGACACAGATGCGCCCAAAGCTCGTCGTCTGTGAGGTATATGTCATCCACATACGTACACGGATCTGTGTCTATCCTCTCTAAGAGAGAGACAATATGGGCAGCAAACACGCCTGGACTATTCTTATAGCCCATCGCTAAGCGTTTAAATGGCCGCCGCAGGTAAAACTGGTTCATTGGGAACTCAGTCCATCCAAATTTTGGGCAAAAAAAAACGTTGGAAATGTCAAGTGTGGTTTTAAACCATTTACGCACAAGACCATCCACAAGAGCAGAGCCGCGGGTATTCTGTACTGCACAGGTATGGCAATGCGAGTTTAAATGCCGGTAATCCAATACCAAGCGGTGCGAGCCGTCAGACTTGGTCACAGTAAAAAGAGGGTTATTCATCGGTGACAAACAAGTTTCAATCACACCTTGATATTCTAATTGTTCAAGGATTTCCCCGACGGAAGCTTTAGCTTCACGACGGATGGGATATTGAGGTTGAGGCTGTGGCATAGACCGCAAAGGAATCTCATGGTGTGGGGAAAATTTATCCCACCCACAATGTGTAAGGTACAAAGCCGGCGCAAGAGCCTTAGCCCACTCTTCTGCAAAATTCAGCACATGCTCTTTCAAGACTGTGTGCGCGAAAGTAGGGAGGATTACCTCCTCCCCTCTCGGCGCTGCGAGCACAAAAGGTGGGGGCCAGTCAGCCTCCGCTAACAAAATGTCATAGGTAGTCGTAAGATTTTCCAAAAATACCCCTTTGATGGTACGCTGTATGTCACCTTCAATTAAAAGGACTATGTTATAAAGTCTATCAGGGGGAGCTACTCTAATATCAGCTGTCTCCACAACAACATATTGGTCAGTCGCTGTCACCTTCAGTAGCGAACGCAGGGCCTCTCGCACTATGGTAATCTCCGCCGCGCTGTCCAGCACGGTCAGAGCCCATGTCTGATTCCGAAGCTGCGTTCTCACTATTTGTGGCATATCTCGCTGTTAAAGCAGCAACCTTCTTTTTCTGGAACTGAAGTCTTTTCGGTGTTGAATCGTCCTGCTTGCCTTTACTGTCTTTTGGGCGGGGCTGGTCGCGTCCCTGCTGGCCACCCCGACATCTGCCGCCTCCTCCACCACCAGTCGATGAGGCCGATGAGTCCTGAAAAGAACGAGGAGAGCGTTGTTCAAAAACCTGAAAACGATCAGGTGATTTTACCGTCGCGCGATCGCGCAAGTCATAAATACGTTCTGTAGGCGCAGGCACTGGAGATGCAGGACGAGGCTCCTGTTTCTGCTGTTGTTGTTTGCCCTGTTTTTGTTTTTTCGGCCAATTTTGTTTTTTAGCCTTGGGCTGTTCGTCAGTCTCTGACTTTTGCCCTTGGGATTGCTTTTTCTCTTTAGTGGAAAATGGCTTGACTCAAACTATTGCGGCCCACGGTCTTATAAGCCGCCACAATAATTCTCGGTAACTGTCGGGGTTTATCGGCATTGGGTACATCCTGCAAAGCATTAGACACCTGAAAGCTCACTGCATCTCCCTTGACATTTGCAACTACGAGATCGGAAACTACGTCAAAACTGCTGCATAGGCGCATACCCAATTCAACCGCTGCCTCAGGTCCGTGCTCATCTTGAACACGCTTAACGACCGTTGGAAGGATAGTCATTGAAGGTGTGCCGAAGCACCTCGTATACACTGCCGCAAAGATCTTACCCCATGACTCACAGTCTCCTGCTTCTGGGATCAAGTCTTTAGGCATGCTAATTGTCAGAATCATGTGTTTTTCACCAGGAGTCGTGTTAGGAAATACCGCTTCCAGCTGGTCAAACTTCTCGGCAAGCCAGAAAGGACAATCATCCTTATTCTGGGGGCGCTTGCCCATCCCAGCGTTCACCATCACAGGACTAAGCTTCATCCCGCCCTGTCTGGCTGGAAGCGCTGCAACACCTGGGGCCCCGCCCGGGAGATTGCGGGAAATGTATTGTACTAAAAACATAATTACGCTAATTGCAACTACATGTAGTCGTCTTATATCAGCAAGGGGACATGCTCTGTGTTGAGGATGAGGTGTAAATCCAGCCAAAACTGGCCAAGTCGTGCCTGGAATGGACAACAGACCTAACCTCTGTGCTGTCAAAGAGTGGGGTAGGACGCCATTAAACCAAACTCAGTGCTGCCAAGCGTTAATCGGAACTTCCTGTGTCCTATATGGAGCATAGTCCAGAGGCACGACAGTGGGAGTGTACGTGTCGAACACAGCAGTATTTGCGTTCAAAGCCGGGAAGGTCGCCCACGAGTAAAACATTTCGTATGGGTAAGCCACCTTGGCACTCACCACCATAATTACAGCCATGCCATCCACAGGGACGTTATAAGTCTGCAAGTAATTGCGCACCGCAATGCGACTGTTGCGGAATGTCCACCGAGGCCATAGCAACACAGAAAGAAAAAGAAACAAAGAAAAACTATGTAGCACAACTGAGTAGTAATTCAAGGAAACCGTTTCGAAAGATTCAAGCTTGAAAAGACCTATGTAAGTATAGGTAGGTTTGTCCGACACCACTGTCTACCGGGAACAATAGTGAAGGGTGTTAAGGACTGATACAAGTACTACTCAAGTGTCATGTAATAAGACCACGAATGGTTGGGCGCCATGTCAAAGGGATCCTGCTCCTACAAAGAACTGTGCATAGAGACTTGGAACCTCAGTGAATTAGGGTGTGCCAAAACTCACCTTAGTACCCAAAATCACCTACCAGACTAGCAATCAGTGTCTCGTTGGTTCTTACACACCCCCAATGATTAGACAACCCAGAACTTGGACTTAGAACACCTCAGGTAACGTGGAACACATGAACACTCTTTTGTTATACTAACACATCAGTCCAGAACGAGGAGTAAATGATGACACGTGCAAGTTTGAAATATTTATTTCTAATGCAGTTTTTTTCTCAAGCGCAGTATCTTAGCTAATACAAGCAAACATATTATAAGGAACAAGGTTAGCAGCATAGTTACTATTCCATAAAACACAAAGGGTGAAAGCATGTTAAAATGCTAAAGGGAAAAGGTCTAAATAGAACCTCAGTTTACCCTCCCTTGCTAGTATATTATATTATATTATATCTACAGAAGGTCTCTTTGGGTTTAGAAGGGCGGGCCCATACCTCTGGTCTTAGCAGAAATGGATCACATCATCTCCTGCACCAACTCTCTGCATGCGGATATTCATCAAGTGTATGTTCCATGCTCTGTGTGGTGCATTATTAATCGCGCCTAACACCCAAAGTTGGCCACAGCTGCATATGTATTATGTCTAGACTGTGCGCTGATCAAACCGAACAACAAGCGCTGTGTTGAAAAAACCTTGAAGGCCTCGGCACTCAGTGTACAGACATAGCTTACCAAGCAAGGCTGATATTATAAGCAAACATATTATTCTTGTGTGAAGCAAAATATTCAACTAGGCGAAAAGCCTTAATAACAAAATGTGTTGGGTGCAGAGGCTGCAGAAAAGGAAAATGGCGTTTAAACTTCTAATAAGCTCATGTGTTGGCTTCTGTGTGTGTGTGTGTGTGTGGCTCTGTGTCCGCGAATACTCTCTACTACTCTCCAATGCTCACCTATTGCCATTGTAAATGAAAATGCCATTTATTTATGTTTTTTAAAAAAAAATTAAAAATGTCATGAGCAATGCTAATAGCTCTACCTTTAATAATGCTGAGACCATTTCATTGTAATGCTTGTTTCAGTTTTTACTCTTAGCAGTCATCAGAGCATGTTTGTTCTAGCTTCTGACTGGTATGAGACTGCTAACTGCAATTCCCAGATAAAAGGCGTCTGTAACTGGGACAAAAACCTAGTAAAGCCCCAAATAACGCGTGGTCTGTGAAAGTATTGGGCAGGTGATCACCGTATTGGTCGGGGTTGGTGGAGGTCCAAAGAATAACTTGCAGCACAAGTGAATAATTGTGTCATTTAAAAAGATGTTTTCATGTTTGATGTTTTCACCTGAAGATTTGCTTTGCTCCAAGAAGGCCTTGTCTGGTGTTAGTCACATTTGGGGGAAAGACAGCTAAACAAGTGTTACTAAATTCTTAAAGCACTGGTTGTCAATATTTAAAGGTACGATACTAAGATAGCAGGAGAATAAAAACACAATATTCTGACAAACAATCCGGATGTGCTAACCTTCAGATTGAGTACAATCACGAAGAAAGATAGACTAAAAACTCCACAAAGAACTTTATTGATGTAAAGTAGGTAACTTTATCTCTCAAACCAGCTTCAGCCTCGCATAAATCCACGTAGTCTCGCATAGAATTTTGGAGATGAACGTTCCGAAAAGGGTAAGGCCAATGGGGGCAGTAAAGGGAGAGGGGAGAGAAAAAAGAAATAAAGAAAATAACAGGGACCTGGTAAAAAGCATGGAAGGTGATTCTGGTGAACTGGACGTCCATGAGGAAAAAAGTGGAAACATGGCTGGATGAAAGACAAAGGCCGGCTGACCTGAAAACATATCTAGTAACAAGAGGAATTTACTGCACATTCATTAACAAACGTCTCTCTACCTTTCTAGAAATGTATCGCTGGTTGAAATTATAACGTGTTTCATGTTTATCTATTAAACGGATTCCCGAACATTGATGAATTCCGAGAAAATGTCTTGATTATTATTTATCCTGTAATTTGTTCATGTAACTTTTGATTTTCATTATGCTCCTTACTCTACCCTTAAACCATCTTTAATTACTCGGATAGACCCACAGTTTTTGAACAAGGCCCCTAAATATACTTTAAACTGAACAAAATAGTTTACGCAGCGAGATTTTAATTACCAAACTGGCCGCACGGTACTATGGGCCTCATTTATGAGAAATGACGAATCGCTGCATGAAAGTAGCGATGCGTCACTTCTCAGTGTGCACTCCTTGCGACATTCCTGAAGCGTCATATTTAATGTATGACGCATCATGTCGCAAGGAGTTACAGATACATCTGACGTATCTGTATGGCGCAAAAGTGATGCATTGCTGGAGTGTGTCACAAAAGTGACGCAACTCCAGCAATGCGTCCTTTCACATATCTACATCAGCCTTACGCCTGCTGTGAGGCAGGCGCAAGATTTTGACGCAACAGCGTTCTAAAAGTGACGCAGTGAAATCTCATAGATTCCACTGTGTCACTTCTACGACCCTTCCTTGCGATAATACGCCCCCCTGCATACATTATACCTGGCGCAGGTATAATGTGGCCCAGGGGTTTACAAAGTGACGCATCTACCTAGATGCGTCACTTTGTAAATATGGCGCACCAAGGGGCATTTTTTACACCACTGGTGCATCACAAAAAGTGACGCACCAGCGGCGTAAAAGTGACGCACAGCCTCATAAATGAGGCCCTATGTGTTTTTGTAAGCTATCCTCCTCGTTTGGTATTGGCTACATCACAGAGAAAATGGTTACCATGGCTGCTTCTTTGCCCGTGTTAGCATTGTCACATCACTGCTTGCGTCACAAAATTAGAACACTTAAATCATGCATATGGTTGAAGACATCCATTTCCGATTAGCATTGGGACAGAGAAGGCAGGCCTCCTTTGAAAAAAGACCAATTTAAATTTTTGAGCTACTGCCAAGCAGCCACTACATTTAGTGACCTCTGAAATCTATAGAGTTTTGTGTGGCGAGAATAGACATCTTTACATCGATTTAAATGTTTTACTTTCGTTTATGTCAGAAATGGACTAGACGGCTCAGCCATAAGCAACTGAAGTCTTGAAAACAAATCAGAGTTCAGTTCATGTCTCAGAGGAATCACAACGTTGTTTCAGCCATCTTCACGTACAAGGTAAGGAGTGATTTGTACTGCTCGAAGACTGATGTAAAGATTGAACGTTGTGGCAGTACTGAGATGCTATGTGGGATATAAGGCAAACATTATATACACCTGGGGACTGAATTAATGAGGCTGTTTTGTTTGTCAGTCATTATTGTCTCTGTTTCAAGAGCTGATTTATAATGTATAGTTCCCAGATACGTCACACTAATTTGAAGTTTGTTTCTTTCTTAAAGATACATTTTCTTACACAATTTGCTGGTGAATTCAATTGAAATTGTTGTTACTGCTAACTTGGAGACCTCATGCAACAAAGATGAATGAAATGTGGATGTATGATATAAGGGGGCACAGGTTCATCAGCTGTAAGACCCTTTTGCTTAAGTTTTATCTATTAACTTTATAAAGCGCTGAAGTAGCTCAAGGAAGCAGAGTGCTTCACAAGTAATATTTGCTTTACATAGTAAGAAAAGTTAAAGCATCTCGTCTGCAGAGAGCAAAGAGATGATGATCTTTGAGATAGATTTTGAAAAGGCGAGTCTGTATGTATTTCCAGAAAGTATTGTAAGTTAGAGTGATTCAGATGTCTTGGAGTAGTTGGTTACACAATCCTGGAGTTAGCATAAGGGTGATTTAAGTGGCCCTTTGTATTAATTTCTGGGTACAAGTAAAAGAAGGTAGTGTTTGCCTTTGTCTTATAGGTAGGTTGTTGCACCTGTGTAAAGTGCTTTATGTGAGATGCAGGCCTGTTTAAAGTTAATTCTAGCTTCTAAGGAAAACCAATTAAGGTATTTTAGAAGGCAATTGATGTGGTCTGTTTAATTTGTATTGATCACAACCGGACCACATGTGTATTTCCCATTATTTGGGTCAGCCAGTGACTTTACTTTTAAGACTCAGTAAAAAAAAAATGAACAATGATTTTAAATAAAGATGTGTGACTGAGTGTAGGTAGAATTGTGTTTGGCACACATTTGAAATGAATATGTGACATTTTAAGGTTTACACTCAAAAGGAGAGAGCCTTCTGCCAAAAAGTGATAAGATATCGGTGGAGTGACACATACTGTTATGTCAAACATGCCTATTGTAAAGCGCTCTGATATCCTTCGGGATCTTGTTCGCGCTATATAAAACTTTATAAATAAAAAAATAAAAAGAATAAATCAAACATAGGTGTGACGAAGCATGTCAGTCAGGTGGGTGTTGTCTTTTTGAGGGAGACCAGGATTTCCCTGGGATGGGATAAGTAATATATCAGTCTAGATCAGGGATTGGTAATTGTTTGCTGGCCCCTAACTGTAAAACACACAATAAAATGGCTGTACTTGAATGAGAAGCCACACTATTGAATTTAATCAGCACAGATGTTTCTTGCTCCTTAACATGAGTGTCAGAAATAATAACATTTTATTTACATGACGGCCGTGCAACAGGGAAAATATTAACACGTTTTTTGCTGCCCATCACAAATTCATACCCCCGAGCTTTAAGTGGGCCGTGTCCAGCCAGTGCTCAGCGCTGGCAGTATTAAAAGGCAGGCGCTGAGACGGGTCCCTAGTGGGCTCTCTGTTTTTGCCCTAACCCTCAGGGTAAAAACAAGAATCCTAATCTGCAGCAGTACACAGCCATTGGTGTAACTTCGAAGAGACTCGTTATAGTACGTTCACAGCCTCATTTCAGAACTGAAACATTTTCATATTATGTAAACCATAGTTGTTGCCTATTTATCTTATGCAACTAACACCAATTGACAAGGCCTATAGTCCTGGCATGTTGTAGGTGTAATGTTAATTATCTTTTATGTCTAGATGCAACGACAAATGCAGCAAAATACCCCTGGGGTGGTACAATGTGCACATTTTTTTTAGCTTATGTGTTTTTAAGCCTCGCCCTTAATTATATCGACCGCATCCCTTTGAGAGACCTCTGAGTTTTTCCATCCCACTTATAGCCCTGCCTCCCCCAAAACAGTACAACAAGGCCTTGAGTATTCTCAAGGTTTTCCACTGTTGTGCTGCCGTAGCACACAGTTACCCTGCTTACTTACTACAGACAAACGAAATTAACATCTGCACAGAAGAAGCATAGGCCCTCGTTCATTTAGAGATGAGCGGAGCAGGTAAACTGCCGTACATTGGCGATTCACTCTTCATTCCGCATTTAGGGTTACACAGTCTGTTTTAGTGGCGGAGAGGAGGCAGTGGCTTGCATACAGAACAACAGTTGGCTCTGCCGGACAAACTCTTGGCTTGCAGCCTGTCGGCCACTGGGATACAAGTTCGTAAAAGTGGTCGTCCAGCCCTATTTAGGGCAGGGCGACTACCATTAGATTTCCCTTCCTGAGAGAGCTACACGAGTCATGGTGGCTGTGGATGGGGAAATCAAACAATAATCCAAGTGCACAATTTAGAAAATAAACTCCAGGGCCAATGTGTGCCTGGTTTGCAAAAAAATACAAAATCCCATTTTTGGAAAGGACAAATAGAAATACCATTAGGGGCCAAAAAACATGGCACCCACTTTGAATTTTCCTGAGTCTACTGTGGAGATGCTCCACATCCAAAGTAATCATTTGAAGTATATATATCGTTCTGATCTCTTGCAGGACGTCCCATTACATTGCTGGAGTCTTATCTCATATTATTTGCTGCTTGTTTATTAATCAATATTATTCATGCATTTAGATTATTGTTTGCATATAAACATATACATCTCTATATATATTTGAATGTTGTGCATTTGGCATCTGGGAAAGCTTTTCTGTTAGAGAGCATTGTGTAAAATAAAACCACAAGCCTTATTCTAAAAGAGCGAGACCTTGCATTTTGTAAAATAAAACCCTTTTCTAAAGGTGTTGTTTGTTTTATGTTAAAGTCTTTTGCTTCGCAGAGTGTTGAGCCATCATAAGGGAGCTATATTATCTGAGAGGCAAAAGCAAGACAATCTATCAGGGCAACACTATATGTAAAGTATTCAATGTTTAAAAGCATTTCCTTTTTTACAACACGAAAATGGTCTTTGTTCATTTTCCAAATGCAATCTTTTTACCTCTTTATTAAAGCAGTTAGTGTGACTGTATTTTTTTCCCTGCTGTGCCTCTTCGTGCTAACATTGTAGCCATGGAAAGCATTTCATGCCATACCATACCATACAATGATAGGCCATAACATACCATACTATACTATACAGTGACCATACTATACAATGACTGGTCACACTATACCATGTCATACCATACAACAATATCTTATAAAATGACAGCCCATACCATCCCATGCCATAATGTACAATAACAGACCATACCATCACATACCATACCATACTAAACCAAACCATACTATACAATGAAAGGTCATACCTTACCATACCATACCACGCCATACCATATCATACTATACAGTCACAGGCCACACCATATGGTATCAAACTGATGGAGCAAGGGCTCGAAGAAAAGAGACTTGCTCGAAGCAATCCTATCATTTAACTCCCTAACATGTTATTAATTACGTATTGTGTAAAACTAATGCACACCACATAAAAACGAGGGTTAGAGAAGCTTGCGTATGTGTTTACTAATGATAACCATTCGAACAAACTAATCAAACCGCTTTAACAGGGAAATCTTTACTGCGCTTGCGTCAACTGTATCTACGTAATATGACGTATTAAAACTTGGAGGGAAATTCTTGCGCATGAGCAAAAGACACTAACATGGACTCGTGAAGACTCGCCTGCATGGCACCTGTTTAGCTGAAACCAAATCGAGCTATTTAACTAAGACTGATAGCGGGGCAAAGTATTAATAAATAGAGGGTGTTCGAGTAGAGATGGGTGGTGTACAGTGAAACCATTTATTTTTCAACGTAACATCTGTCTTTTCTGACTTTGTCACTAGTGCTCATTTGGGCCTCTCGTGTATGTCCGAAGTGAGCTGAGTCATGAGGGTTTTGTGAATGACAACTGAAAATCAGTTCGGAAGAATGACGTGTGGGTCAAGAAGAGTACAAGGCCACCGATTTGGGGTGGGGTCCTATTTTCTTAGTATGGTGCAGTTGCTATATCACGAACCATCAGTTTGGATTCGTACAGGGCCCTATCTATCCAAACCCATCCGGGTGCGCTGCGGGACCCGGCAGTGCTGCCCGCTCTCCCTGCTTTTATTTGCGTTGGCCGTGGAGCCGCGCCCATGTAGACATGGGAATCCCGTTAGAGGACGACAAGCACGCCATATCGCTCTACGCAGATGACCTGCAGCTCTATGCGCCAGATCTGCACGACATTCCCGACACGCTTGACCAGGCCCTGAGTCACTTTGCATGGGCATCGGGGCTCCAGGTCAATGCCGCAAAATCTATTCTCTCCCCATTCATAAGGGAGACACCGTATCCGGGATATGTCCTGGGGGGGATCTATGACATAATATTGACAGACAGAATATAGACATACAAAAATATCGACATCAAAAATATCGGAATTCTATCTACATAAAGGTAAGTACAAAAATATCGAAAATAAAATATCATAGTACAAAAATATGGAAGTTAAAAATATCGTTTTTTTAAATGTATTAATAATAATGTAAAAATAATTTAAAAATACAAATCATTTAACAAATTATAAATATAAACATTAAAACATATTTAAAAAATAATAACTAATACATATACATTTAAAATACATTAAAAACTCTACATATAAATTAATATATATACTTACTCCACATATTGCAACAGTAAGAAAAGCGTTGGATAGCGTAGGGGTAAAAATTACTATTCCCACTCCAGAGGGTGCAACAGTAGGGAAAGCGTTGGATAGAGCCAAAAGTCTATGAAAATTAGGAAAGTGTACAAAAGCTAGTAACCTCAAAGCAATATCATAACTGTAAATGTGATACTGATTTTGCAACTAAGAGAAATGCATGAAACTAACTAAAAAAGAGAATATAAAGATTTTCTACTTTTCTAAACACGGTGTGTTGTTTCCCTTTTGGTGGCTGGGCATTGGGATACTGGGATAGGTCTGATGCAAGTATAACACAATTGCCTTGGGATAGGTCTTTTCACGCTGTGCCAGGCTACCCTATGTGGACTGGTAACCCCAGGTCTAACAGTCATACCTTACCATACCATACCACGTCATACCATATCATACTATACAGTCAGAGGCCACACCATATGGTATCAAACTGATTCAGCAAGGGCTCGAAGAAAAGAGACTTGCTCGAAGCAATCCTATCATTTAACTACCTAACATGTTATTAATTACGTATTGTGTAAAAGTAATGCACACCACATAAAAACGAGGGTTAGAGAAGCTTGCGTATGTGTTTACTAATGATAACCATTCAAACAAACTAATCAAGCTATTTTAACAGGGAAATCTTTACTGCGCTTGCGTCAACTGCATCTACGTAATATGACGTATTAAAGCTTGGAGGGAAATTCTTGCGCATGAGCAAAAGACACTAACATGGACTCTTGAAGACTCGCCTGCATGGCACCTGTTTAGCTGAAACAAAATCGAGCTATTTAACTAAGACTTATGCGGGGCAAAGTATTAATAAATAGAGGGTGTTAGTGTAGAGATGGGTGGTGTACAGTGAAACCATTTATTTTTTAAGTAACATTTGTCTTTTCTGACTTTGTCACTAGTGCTCATTTGGGCCTCTCGTGTATGTCATAAGTGAGCTGAGTCATGAGGGTTTTGTGCATGACAACTGAAAATCAGTTCGGAAGAATGACGTGTGGGTCAAGAAGAGTACAAGGCCACCGATTTGGGGTGGGGTCATATTTTCTTAGTATGGTGCGGTTGCTATATCACGAAGCATCAGTTTGGATTCGTACAGGACCCTATCTATCCAACCCCGCTGCGGGACCCGGCAGTGCTGCCCGCTCTCCCTGCTTTTATTTGCGTTGGCCGCGGAGCCGCGCCCATGTAGACATGGGAATCCCGTTAGAGGACGACAAGCACACCATATCGCTCTACGCAGATGACCTGCAGCTCTATGCGCCAGATCTGCACGACATTCCCGACACGCTTGACCAGGCCCTGAGTCACTTTGCACATGCATCGGGACTCCAGGTCAATGCCGCAAAATCTATTCTCTCCCCATTCATAAGGGAGACACCGGATCCGGAATATGTCCTGGGGGGTACTCCGATCACCTGGTGTGTAGATCCTTTCCATTATCTGGGAGTTAGAATATACAGAACAAAGGCTGATCTTTTTGATGGTAATATCCTCTGTGCTACCACGGCAATCCTGTCACGAATGAGTTTTTGGAAGACTCTCCTGCTGGCGATCTCTGGGAGGATTGCCCTTGTAAAAATGGTGATCCTTCCTCGTCTTCTTTACTACTTCACCACCTTATCTCTTATCATCTCTCCCTCTTTCTTCAGGCAGTGGGAAAGGACAGTGAGGGATTTCATATGGGGAAACTCTGCCTTCCTGCCGCCCTAGGCGGTCTAGCGGTCCCTAATTTCGAACATTATTAACGGTCTTCGCAGCTGCAGTGGGTTGCCAGATGGATGTCATCTCGATACCTCCTAGACTCAGCTTCACTGCAACCTTGATGTCACAGAGCTCCCTGTTATAGATTTTCCACCCTTCCTCCAAACTCAAACCCCCTGAAGTGTTCCTGCTCAACGTAAGCACACCAATGCTTACGAAGATTTCTTTTTATCACTAGGGCCACTATTCCATACGCCCCTGCCATCCCACTGCTTGTAACTCCATGAGGGAACATCTACACCTCGACAGCGGAGCTACAATATTGGGCTTCGGAAGGTATTGCGATTTCTTTTAAGATGGCTCCCCTATCCCCTATCAGGAGCTCATATTGGAAGGGAACCTACGCCCTGGGCAGTTCCTATTACATCGAGAACTTATTGCTTCCCTGGCGTCTACGTGGGGGACCCTTGAGCAAGAGCGATGCTCACTACAATACCTTCATGTGATGGGAACAGGGCGGCACCTGATACGTTGGTTCACATCTTCCATTAGACAGCATACAGAAACCGATCTCACCCGGCTTAGGCAACACTGGGAGGTGGGTCTGGGCAGGGCTTTCACAGATAAAGAATGGACCACTGTTCGGGGCCGCCCCACATACATGCCACACATCCAATGGTTTAAATAGATACATTTCTTTGTTTTGCACAAAGCTCACCTCACTCCCGCCCAAATCAACAGGTATTTCAGTTGAAATGACGCAAACTGCCCCCGTTGCCAACACATAGATGCTGACATTCTCCATATGTTGTGGTCTTGCCCTATCCTGCACGACTCCTGGTCCCATGAATCAACTATCCTGGCCGATTGCACCTCCCGGGTGATCCACCCCGCTGGGAGTGCCACCTACTGAATCTATGCAGCAGAAACAAGAATCATAAGGTCACCACTAGATTTCTAGACCTGGGGCTAATATCAGCGAAGCGTCTCATAACCAAGAGGTGGAAGTCCACTCTCCCGCACCCCACAATTGCTTGGCGACGATCTCTGCTGAACTGGGCCAGGGTGGAGGGGATGGCACTCCAAAGGGAAGATCTCCTTGGTTACGCAAATTCCCCATAGAGCCTTGTTGTATTCCTACATGATGTCGTTCTTAGAACTTTTGTATGTCATGTAGAATGCTCCTGTGTCAGCAGCCCATTCTGCTGTTGGATCTCGCTGTATCAACTGCCCTTCTCTTCTTGTGGATGTCAAGTTGTCATTCCTACATTAAAACTACTTGTTTCTAACCTACGCGTTGACTCATCTCTACATAATTTCTGGCGACGACTGGGTAACTACAGCTACAGCTACTAGCAAGAAGGATTTAATGACAACGTTCACGTTTCAGTTTTTCGAAAATTTCTAAGACTGCCTTCCTACTTTGAAGCACTGCTGACGTTTTCATCGTAGTGCCCTGGACTTATCATCTCCAGTGCTCTAACCGTGAGTTTTCTGTACCTTTTTCTAACGTAGCAAAGCTAGCCTTTCCTACCGTGTGCCAAGTTCCGTTAGACGCATCCTTCAAATCGCGTGGAACTTTGGCTCGCACATCTCTGCACCCGCTGCGTCTTGGCAACACGGAGGAATCTCCATTGCGGCGCCTAGCAACGCCGAAGAGCTCCTGCTTCTACATGGAGATCTACACTCGTCTATGACGACGCTCAAATTCCGGAAATCAGATGCATTCTGGGTAATACCCTTTCACCTCTGCTACGTCTGACGTCACAACGTTTACTTCGTGAGTCGGAAAAGCAAATTTCACGAAGCAATTCTTCTTCTCATCACCATTTCGTCCTTTTGCCTCGTTTTTCAACCGGATTTGTTATTTGGCGTTCTACTAACAATAAGGTACTTGAATTCCTGCATTATTTTCATTTTTTTTTTTTTTTTTTTTTATCTTCATGTCAAATTTAATTTCTTTAAAAAAAATAATAACAAGCATGTCCAACATCTCTGCTCCACCTCATTTCTTACAAATTGCTGGTGATCCTAACATTGAATGGGATCTATGGCACCCAATGTTCTTAGCCTATGTTGATGTCTTAGAAAAAGATGGGTGTTCAGCTAAACGCAAGTTAGCTCTTCTCAGACATTGTCTTGGTGGAGCTGGCATTAAAGAATTTGACAATCTTCCACCAATTGATGATGCTGGAGATATGGATGTTTTTGAGAAAGCTTGTACACAGATGAAAATTCGTTTCGGAAGGAAGATAAACACTGTAATGGAACGTTTCAAATTTTATTCCCGCGTCCAGAAACAGGATGAATCTATTGAGGATTATGTTTCTGCCTTACGATCTTTGGCTTGTTCGTGTGCTTTTGAAACCATTTCTTACGAACAAGTCCTCAGAGATCAGATAATGATGCGCACCAAAAGCAAGAAAATTCAAGAGAGACTTTGGTTGGGTACAGAATCTTCCTTGAGCGCTGTTATCAACATTGCTAAAGGCATTGAGCAATCCGAATTGTTTGTTTCGGAAATCAGAGGTCAAACATCCAAGCCTCAAGTTCCTGAAACTGAAGTTTTGTTGGTGAAAAGTCAAAACACTTCATTTAATTTAAATAGAGTACCTCCTAAAAAGGACAATGAGAGGAAAGTTCCTGAAAATAAGAATTTTGTTGATAATAAGTTTTCCTACAGGAAAAATGTTTATTGTTACAGATGTGGCAGTTCTAACCATTTAGGAAATTACAGGGGATGTCCAGCTTGGGATAGAGTTTGTGTCAAATGTAAAAGGAAAGGGCATTTTGCTAATGTTTGTCGTTCTTCCCAAAGGGTCAATTATATTTCTCAGGAAGAGGAAGAAGCTCTACATAGTTTCAATTGCATTCTATCTGTGGATGATTCTGAGCAGAAGGAGTTTCCCTCATACACCATTTTAATTGATAACCAACCTATTCTCTTAATGATGGATTCATGCTCATGGTATTCCATTATCGGTTTGAATCTGTTTAAAAATCTTTGGGGCGACAGAAAATTATTAACGTCTGATATATCTCCAGGTGGTTACACTGGGAAGAAAATAAATATGGAAGGTTTCTTTTGGGCTGACATTCAGGTTGCGGATAGATTTACCAAAGGGAAAGTTTATGTCGCCACCAAAGGTGTTGCCATCTTAAGTTGGCCACATCAACGTTTACTTGGCATTAAACTTGATCCCAATGCCAATCCCCCAGTTTACTTAGGTGACCCTTATGTTTTGAGTATTTGCGATTTGGGAGATAATTCTCTGTTTGTAGAAAACACTAAAAAAAAAATTCCTGATGTTTTTAAGGACACTTTAGGTAAATTCGCTGATTTTAAGCACAGGATTATCCTGAATGACAATGCCATTCCAGTCAGGCACAGGGTCAGGAATGTTCCATTAGCCTATCGTGAGAAACTAAAGGACATTCTTGGTGATCTTGTGTCGAAACAGATCATTGAACCTATAGAATCCTCTCCTTGGGTTTCTCCCATTGTTTTATCACTCAAAAGTTCTGGCGAGCTCCGTCTGTGTGTGGATCTCCGCAGTTTAAACAAGGAGATCTGGGTAGATAAACACCCTCTCCCTAACATCCACAAATTAATTTCTTCTCTCACAGGTGCCACTGTTTTTTCAACGATTGATTTAGCTAGTGCCTACCATCAGGTTGAGCTACATGAGGAATCAAAAAGACTTACGGCTTTTGTGACTCCTGAAGGCATGTTCCAGTATTTGCGAATGCCTTTTGGACTCGCCAGTGCTGCGTCTGTGTTCCAACGCCTGATGAAAGAGGTTCTTCTTGACTGTAAAGGAGCCATTGCGTTCCAAGATGATATCCTGATTTTTGGAGAAGATGTTGAGGAACACGATCACAATTTGCATTGTGTACTGTCCAATGTGCAAAAGAAGGGTCTTACTTTAAAGTTCAACAAGTGTAAATTTAGACAACCTAAAGTTGAATATTTAGGGCATGAAATTTCTAAAGATGGCATAAAACCTAAACTCAATCATGTAAAAAGTATTACCGATGCTCCCATTCCTTCCTCCAAGGAACAATTGCTGTCCTTCTTAGGACTTACTGAATTTTATGGTAAATTTGTCAAAGATTACTCTACCATTGTACACCCCTTGCGGTCTTTGCTGAAAAAACAAGCTAAATTTATTTGGGGTACAGAACAGCAAATCTCTTTTGATTCTTTAAAAAGCAAAATTATCAATGCTCCTTTTCTTAAACCTTTTTCTGTCCACAAGGACTGCATCGTTTGTGTGGATGCTAGTAATGTAGGGCTTGGTGCCGTTCTGATGCAAAAGGATCGTTTTGGGGAAAATGTGGTATCTTATGCTTCCAGGACTTTACGGACGCTGAGTTTAATTATTCTACTATAGAGAAGGAGCTTCTTGCTTGTACTTGGGCTACTCAGCATTTTCGCCAATTTCTTTGGGGTACGAAATTTACTTTGAGGACGGATCATAAACCTCTTGTCAACATGTTGTCAGCTGGTGGTGGTAGAACTCTCACTGCTCGTCTTGCTCGTCTCGCTGCTAAGTTGCAAGAGTACCGGTGTGAAGTTGTCTACGTCCCCGGACGGTTTAATGTACATGCAGATTGTATGTCACGTTTTCCGGTTTGTGATACTTCTAACACGGATATTTGTGATGAGTGTGATGTTGCCTTCACTCTTTGTGACGTTAATCTAATTGGTGGTAAGGACTTAGAAAACTCCATCACTGAAAGTGTTTGGTCCGATGCTATGCGTCACGATGAGGTTCTTGCTAAGGTCAAAATTTTCTTGAGTGCTGGTTGGCCTGAAGAGAGGAAGTTGAGTGGTGACTTGGCTTCTTTCTTCAAAGTAAAAGATGAATTGACGGTAATTGACGACATGGTTTACAGGGATGATAAAATTGTTCCTCCTCTTAATGTTCGTGAATCCATTTGCAATTTAGCTCATGAAGGTCACATGGGCATGTCCACGACTAAAAGGAGGATCCGAGAGTTTTATTGGTGGCCTAGTATGGATGCTATGGTTGACAGGTGGTTAAGGAATTGTTCTCCGTGTTCTCTGAGCGACAAATCCGTGAAACCTGTTTCTTCTGGGTTTTCCCCTGTTGAATTTGCTTTTGGACCTTGGAGAAAGTTGGGAATTGACATCATAGGTCCTTTTAATTATCAGTCAGGGAAAGACATGTTTGCTGTGGTGCTTGTGGATTATTTCTCTAAGTGGCCCGAATTAAAAATCGTAGAAAAGGTTAATTCTGAAGTTGTTGTTGAGTTTTTAAATGAAGTTTTCTGTAGAGAAGGTTTACCTGAAGAAATTGTTTCCGACAATGGGCCGCAGTTTGTAAGTGAGGTTTTTTCTGCATTTTTAGAAACTTGTGGTATTCTTCATAAAAGAGTTTCGAATTATTCCCCACAATCCAATGGCCAGGTGGAACGATTTAACAGAGTGATTAAGGAGTCCTGCCAATTGGCTTTGCGAAGTGGATTGAAGTGGAGGAAAGCCCTACAGGCTACTTTGTTCACCTATCGTATGTCTCCCAACTCTGTTACTGGTTTATCCCCCTTTGAAATGTTGCGTTGCAGGAAGCCTGGTACCAAAATTTTTCCTTGGTGGTTGAAGACGAAAGACACTGGGTATCTAGAGTTAGATATGAATAGTATTAGAGACCGGGTTGGAAAATACCAAGTCAAAATGCTTAAGAGTTCTTCCCCAAGACCTGTCTCCCCTAAAATCTCTGTTGGTGACTTGGTGAGGGTGAAGTTTGGTGGTATCATTCCTAAAGGCATATCCAGGTGGTCTTCTCCTGTCAAAGTCACGGAGGTCTTCAGTAAGGCCGTTAGAGTAGAGGGTGGTAAAATTTGGAATTTCAGGCGTATCTCAGTTTGCAAGTCCAATGTTGTGGATAAAAAACAATGTTCGTTTGGATCCTAGTTCTTCTGAAAGCCTGTCTGTTCCTGATCTTGATTCCGGTTTTCATGGTTCTCATGAAGTCTTTGATAACTTGCATTCCCCTCAAGTACTTTTTCCTCAAGCTTGTCCTAACAATTCTTCTTTACAGGTTGTTCCTTCCAATGCTCATGATGTTTCCCAAAATGCTGATTCTCAGGCGTGCTCTTCACAGCCTGTTTGTTTACGCAGTAGTTCTCGTGTAAAACATGTTCCTGCAAAGTTTAAGGACTATGTTTGCTCTTAATGTTTTTTTTTTTAATTTGTTTCTTTTCCTTTATTTTTGGGTTTATCGTTTTTATTTTTGTTTTTTGTTTTTTCGGTGGGAGGTGTGTTGTATTCCTACATGATGTCGTTCTTAGAACTTTTATATGTCATGTAGAATGCTCCTGTGTCAGCAGCCCATTCTGCTGTTGGATCTCGCTGTATCAACTGCCCTTCTCTTCTTGTGGATGTCAAGTTGTCATTCCTACATTAAAACTACTTGTTTCTAACCTACGCGTTGACTCATCTCTACAAGCCTCAATGGGATGCTATGGTCCTGAAGCTCCAGGAGATGGTCACTGGTGCAGGAGGTTCAAACGAGTCTGGGACTCAAGGCTCGCCTCTGACCCTCACATAGACTGAAGAGCACTGACTTCCAAGCATCTTGTCACTGTACAAGGCCACAGTCTGCCTGAAGCCTGGAAACCAACAGTGAAAGACCTAAATGAGTAAGACCACATATTAAAGTTAAACATTTGTTATAGATGTAATGTGAATGCAGGTGGGAAAATAAAATATGAATAAAAATTAAGGGGATGGGTTTGTTAACAAAGGGTTAACTGAAAAGAGTGATATGTAAGCATGGTGTGATGATCTTTCCCTCCTTCCATGAGCAATCAAATGTATTAGTTTTACGATATTGAAACTTTAGTGGGTGGTACATGAGGAACGAAAAGCTATAATTGAGGTAGTTTTTTAGTTAGTCAGACGTTGATGCCGAATGCTGCAGAGCTCGGGATGCTGTTGGTGTAGCAGGTTGTCGCAGGGATCCTGCTCCTACACAGAACTGTGCATAGAGACTTGGAACCTCAATGAATTAGAGTGTGCCAAAACTCACCTTAGTACCCAAAATCCCCTACCAGACTAGCAATCAGTGTCTCATTGGTTCTTACATACCCCCAATGATTAGACAACCCAGAACATGGACTTAGAACACCTCAGGTAACGTGGAACACATGAACACTCTTTCGTTATACAAACACATCAGTCCAGAACGAGGCGTAAATGATGACACGTGCAAGTTTGAAATATTTATTTCTAATGCAGTGTTCTCAAGCGCAGTAGCTTAGCTAATACAAGCAAACACATTATAAGGAACAAGGTTAGCAGCATAGTTACTATTCCATAAAATACAAAGGGTGAAAGCATGTTAAAATGCTAAAGGGAAAAGGTCTAAATGGAACCTCAGTTTACCCTCCCTTGCTAGTTTATTATATTATACTAGCAGCCCGTCCCAACGTTGTCCGGGTATGAATTGCTGCCGGCCAGTAGTATATTCCCTCCCCTCCGCTGACTACATCCTCCTGGGGGACTTCAACTTCCACCTGGAGAACAACAACGACTGCAACACCAGCACCCTGCTCGACAACCTCGCCAACCTTGGACTCAAGCAGCTGGTGTCCACCCCCACACACCTCGCCGGACACACACTCAACGCCATCTTCTCATCCAGCAAAGACATCGCCTTCAGCCACGCCACAGAACTCCACTGGACAGATCACAGATGCATCCACTTCACCTTCAGAAGAACGACGACCCACCACCACCAGCAACAGGTTGCCCGAAGAAGCTGGAACAAGATCACAGCCGACCAGCTCGCCGCCTCCCTGAGCCAGCACCCTCCGGCCAGCTCAGCGAACCCCAGCCAGGCCGCCGACAACCTCACGAAGTAGATCAGCAACTGCGCGGACGAACTCGCCCCAGTGAGGACCCCGCCCAGCAGACCCGGCAGTAAGAGAGCCCCATGGTTCACCGACGAACTCAAGAGCTCCAAGAAGAACTGCCGAGCCCGCGAGAAAGCCTGGAGAAGGGAACCCACGCCGGACAACAGGACCACCCTCAAGCTCGCCACCCGGAAACACCACCAACTGATCCGCATCGCCAAGAAAACGGCCTTCAAAAACCGACTGGACAACAACGCACACAACTGCAAGGAACTCTTCAACATCGTGAAAGAGCTCTCCAACCCCAACGCCGGAAACAACGACATCACCCCTTCGCAAGACCTCTGCAACTCCCTCGCTTCCTACTTCCACAACAAGATAGCGGACATACACGGCAGCTTCAGCACTCAACCAACGCACGCCATGACCGCTGGACCTCCACCCACCACCACCCTCCGTGCCTGGACCCCGGTCAACACCGAAGACACCGTCCACACGATGAACTCCGTCCACTCCGGATCTCCAACCGACCCCTGCCCTCACCACGTCTTCAACAAAGCCGACGCTGTCATCGCACCCCACCTGCGGGACATCATCAACACCTCATTAGACACCGCCACCTTCCCCGAGAGCTGGAAGCACGCCGAACTCAGCGCTCTACTGAAGAAACCTACAGCAGACCCCACCGAACTCAAGAATTACCGCCCCATCTCGCTACTCCCGTTTCCAGCCAAAGTCATCGAGAAGACCGTCAACAAACAGCTGGCCACCTTCCTCGAGACGAATGGATCCCTCGACCCATCGCAGTCCGGATTCCGTGCCAACCACAGCACCGAGACCGCCCTCATCGCCGCCACCGACGACATCCGAGCCCTGATGGACAACGGGGAAACAGCGGCCCTCATCCTCCTAGACCTCTCCGCGGCTTTCGACACGGTCTGCCACCGCACCCTAGTGCAGCGCCTCAGCAACGTCGGAATCCAGGAGAAGGCGCTGGAATGGATCGTCTCCTTTCTCGACGGAAGAACACAAAGAGTCCGCCTACCACCATACAAGTCAGAGGCCACCAAAGTCATCTGCGGCGTCCCTCAAGGATCCTCACTGAGCCCGACTCTCTTCAACGTCTACATGAGCCCCCTCGCGGCCATCGCACGCCAACACAACCTCAACATAATCTCCTACGCCGACGACACCCAGCTGATCCTCTCCCTGACCAACGACCCCGCCGCCGCCAGAGCCAACCTGCACGAAGGGATGAGAGAGGTAGCCGAGTGGATGACGACGAGCCGCCTGAAGCTGAACACAGATAAGACGGAGGTCCTCATCCTGGGCTCCTCGCCCTCCGCCTGGGACGACTCCTGGTGGCCCCCCGCCCTGGGCACCGCACCCAAACCGACGGACCACGCACGCAACCTGGGTTTCATCTTGGACTCCTCCCTCTCCATGACCAGGCAAGTCAACGCCGTCTCCTCGTGGTGCTTCAACATCCTGCGCATGCTTCGGAAGATCTTCTGGTGGATCCCCACAGAGACGAGGAAGACCGTCACCCAGGCCCTCGTCCAGCCGACTGGACTACGGCAACGCACTCTACGCCGGAACCACTGCCAAGATCCAGAAGAGACTCCAGCGCATCCAGAACGCCTCAGCCAGACTCATCCTCGACATCCCACGACACAGCCACATCTCCGGACACCTAAGAGACCTGCACTGGCTCCCGGTCAACAAGAGAATCACCTTCCGCCTCCTTCCCCACGCACACAAAGCTCTCCACGACCAAGGCCCGAGCTACCTCAACAACCGAATCAACTTCTACGCTCCCAAACGCCACCTCCGTTCCGCCAGCCACGCCCTCGCCGCCGTCCCACGCATCCGCAGAGCCACTACAGGAGGAAGGTCCTTCTCCTACCTGGCCGCCAAGACCTGGAACTCCCTCCCGGCCGACCTGCGCCTGACCCAAGACCACCTCTCCTTCAGGAAGAAGCTCAAGACCTGGCTGTTCGAGCAGTAGCGGCACCCCCCCCCCCCCCAAAAGCGCCTCGAGACCCTACGGGTAGGTAGTGCGCTCTATAAATGTCTTTGATTGATTGATTGATTGTTTTGTAGGATTTCATTTTGATAGCATTTCTTATCTGTGACAGGCCTGTGAAACGCTCCGATTCACAGTGCACTGCTGATGCACTTAAGAGTGCGAGTTCAGTAGTGTGTGAACTCGAGTTTCCCTACTTTATTTTTCCTTGCAATAATATATAGTTCGAACTTAACAACATGGCATGAGCACAATTTACATTACAGAAGAACACATTCATTTGTGGTAGGCACGGGGAGACAAAGCGATTTGCCTGGAATCACAGGATGCTGAGCTGATGCCGAGATTCGAACGTAGCTCCCAGCTCTAAAGTTCGCAATTCTAGAACTTGTGGCGGGAGGTGTGTCTAAAAGTGTATGTCGGTGCTGGCCATCAATGAGAGAGACCTGTGCATTTTTTAAATGGGTGGTGAAAAAATATGAGTATGTTGCTGGAGATGTGGGTCGCCGTGCCACCAATGTACTTACCGGGGGAGGGTAAACACCCATTATTCCGCAACTTTCTTTCCGCATACCATCACTCCACATACTTTCATTACTAAAGTACCATGAATCTGCAATGCCATTATAACGCATGGCATTACATTTTATATGCTTTTACCATGCATACATTTACAACGAAATTCGTTGTAAATACATGAATGGTAAAAGCATGTTTTTTTTTTGATGTTTGGATAAGGTAAGTATGGGTATAGGGGTATATGTTTGGGGTTACTGAGGTATATGTTTTGGGGTGTTTGGGTATTTTAAGGGTTCAGATATAGTTTTGGGTTATGGGGTACAGGGGTAGTTTTAGGGTTTAGGGATAGGTATGAGTTTTAGGGTACAGGGGTATTTTTAGGGTTCAGGGCTAGGTTTGGGTTTTGAGGTATAGGGGTATTTTAGGATTCAGGGGTAGGTTTGGGGTACAGGGGTATTTTTAGGGTTTAGGGATAGGTTTGGGTTTTGGGGTACAGGGTATATTTATAGGGTTAAGATGGGTTAGTGTTTAAGGGTGTTGGGGTATTTTAAGGAGTAAGGGTGGGTTCTGATTATGGGGTGCAGGGGTATTTAAAGGGAGCAGGGTGGGATTAGCACATGATATGAGACATGGCATGAAGGGCGGAACGTACCACACGCCCCCAGCGTTTGTCATGCCCCAAGCACACGCCCACAGCACAACGCAGACACGCCCACAAGGGACTACTTTGCTGGCACGGTTCTTTTACCTTTTAAATGTATATGGTGGGCGTCTGCATAGCCTATGTCCTTCTGCTGCAACTGCCCTTTTCAACCCTGTATTGGGTGTTGTGATTGGTGCTGTGGTTCCTGAGATTACCCACCTCAAAGGTTTGGGCTCTGTCTTTATTATATTAGTATGGATCTACAGAAGGTCTCTTTGGGTTTAGAAGGGCGGGCCCATACCTCTGGTCTTAGCAGAAATGGATCACATCATCTCCTGCACCAACTCTCTGCATGCAAATATTCATCAAGTGTGTGTTTCATGCTCTGTGCGGTGCATTATTAATCGCGCCTAAAACCCAAAGTTGGCCACAGCTGCATATGTATTATGTCTAGACCGTGCGCTGATCAAACCAAACTACAAGCGCTGTGTTGAAATAACCTTGAAGGCCTCGGCACTCAGTGTACAGACATAGCTTACCGAGCAAGGCTGATATTATAAGCAAACATATTATTCTCGTGTGAAGCAAAATATTCTACTATGCGAAAAGCCTTAATAACAAAATGTGTCGTGTGCAGAGGCTGCAGAAAAGGAAAATGGCATTTAAATTTCTAATAAGCTCATGCTAACATAACACAGTGCGAAGGCAAAACCAATCTACATGACACCCTTCCTTTGATCCGAGCACGGATAGGACAAGAAAAGGGGCAAATTTAGGAATGCAGAGTCTCCAATTTGGTACCTCAAGAAGAGATGCAAATAAACATAATTCTGAAAAGAAAAGAATCTAGCCTGCGGACAATGATAAAGTCAATAGGTCAGATCCCCCCCAAAAATGTGTGAAAAAATAAATCCCATTATCCAATGAAAGGTGTCGGTCAAGGAAGCGAGACTGCAAACACAACTCATCCTAATAATGAATCTGCAAAATATGCAGCAACAGCCTCCAACAGGAAGTCACTGTTCTATCCGAAAATAATTTGGCCATCCAATTTAACAAAGGAGAGAACATACATGTTCATCAATTACTGGAGCCTCTAGCACCATCAGAGGACAACTCGGTGGGTTTTCGAGGAAGCTGCGAGCCAAGAAATCTTGCGCCGCTGCGAACACATTCCAACGACCCAGTATTCCATGCATCACTGCATAGGCCATAATCCCTCCATCAGAACAAAGCAATTCATGAGCAACTAAGGGGTTCATAAATTGATTATAATCTGCATCGGGAGACACCGTTTTGCAGAGACACAAATCCAGGGCCCATTCGAAGTGGCAACTCAGGCAATGAAAGACAGGCTGGACGCATGTAAAGTAGGAAAATCAAAACGATAATCCATAAACTGCACTCAATGTAGCAAGAGGCAGCACTCCATAGTACTCAAGCATCCGGGCGCGAAGCAGCCCCAGCCGAGACAGCTCGTCTTGTAACACAGGATGTGCATCCATTTTGAAACAAGCAAAACAGCAATAGCACACCATCAGCAAGAGCCAGTAGTAAGGGAAATCCACGAACAGTCTGGAAAAAATAGAATGGAAGAAGGCTGAAAAGACCCTGAAAATCGTTTGAAAGGAAGTCACCAGGCCACTGCTTACAACTTTAAAAAAGTGAGCCAGCCCCTATGTGGAGGATGCATTGAAGACTGTGTGAAATAATTCACCGACATGCAAGGGCAAATCAGTATTTAATAATGCATGCACCTCTGTGCGGGTGTTAGCCACGTGAAGGACAAATGTTTCACGAGCAGATGTGAGGGCAACTTCTTTTTGGAACAATAGAGCTCTTATGCGACTCATCTTATTAAACTCTGCTTTCAAGGTCGGAATCTTAGGCCAGATGGAAACATCAAGTTTCCCCTGCGAGGGTGGATACATTACATTCTTGCAGCAAACCACACGCTCACTGACGGTAACGATATAAGTAATTCCTTTTATTAACCCACAGCAATCTTCATTGTTTCAAAAGTAAATAACTCCCATTTGCCAGTAATGTGAATGTGGGAACGATTGCAGGCACGGGGGTACCCTTCAAAATACAGGCTAAATTTGACTCGTTCAGATTACAGGAGCTATGAAATTGGATATGTCTACACATTAATGAATGATCCGGTGTTTCAGTGCATTCTTCACCATTCAAATAAACTTATTTTCCTTCCCTAAGGCATCTATATGTAAATGGAAGCGACCAAGCTTCATGGTGATAAGAATTTCCAAGAGGCTTGTATCTACCAATGGCAAAGTACTTCATACAGCCCTTAAACTCAAACAGTGGGAACGGGAGAGTTATTAAACCATGAATAAGCCACGTTGCAGTATTGGCCTCTGCCACAGAAAACGGTAAGGGCTCCAACCTCTCAATGTGTAACATAGAAAAAGAAGTATCTTTCATCGACAGTAAGCGCTGCTTGTCAGTCAAATTAAACGGGGAAAACGATGATGATGTATTCATGAAATGCCATGGCACTTTTCCGGCCTTAAGGTTCTGCAATGTCCTTGCAAACTGCATAATAGAATGCAATTGATTTTCACCATGGTAACAAACAGACACTTCATCTTGCACAATATCTACAACAGATGACACAATATTGTCTAACGTTTAAATGCGGGAAGAGAGCGTGTTTATGCTATTATCTACAACTGCTAGCACTTTTTCTAAATTAGCTTGATCTATAGCTCTAAGGCAGGTAGCCGCTTCAATCTGGGATGTTTTCCAGAATTCGTTATAAACAGCATATATCCGTCTTTTAGATCTACCTTTTAGCTGGGCCTTTTATAAAATCATTAAGATCAACATCGTCAGTCAGTTTAGATAAATGCAGTGCAACTGACGGAAAGGTAGAATGTCTGAGCCAATTCTGACATAAATTGCCTACAGAATAGGTAGTCACAGAATGGCCACTCTCAAAACGGGGATCTAACCTGACCTGTGTAAAGCCATGAGCTAAACTCAAAAAACGATGCTGGCATGAGTCAGCACTTCTGTGCCAGAGCAACCAGCCTTCGGGATCCAAACTGGATATGTTATAGGAGGAATTCAATAACAGAGTTTCTAACTCTCTCATGGAAAATTTAGTAGTATTACCCCAACCGGAATATTCCTTTAAGTCAGGAAAAGAAGGAGCATTTAATATTTTAGCAGTAGCCAATCCAAAGCATGTTTTCTGTAAAATTGTAGAATTCAAAAACAACATATGGTTCGGGATGAGGCATGCACGGTGCAAAGCCTCAGTGCCTTGCACTTGCCAGCTTTTAGAACCCCAAACTGATTTAAGGTCAATGGTATCCTTCCACAACTCGTAGCCCCCAACAGCTAACTGGTCTAGAAAGGACTTTGAGTACAATAATTTAGTACCGGTAAGTCTAACTTTGGATGTGGACTTTTCAGTCATTTTAAAATAAAATGCATTGGGATTAGACTGATTAAAATCTGTAAAGTAAGTGAACCTTTTCAAAAAGGAAGCAGAACTGCCTTGTATAGGAACTGGACAATGTTCCCACTGGGTATAATTTACAGTGAGCCTCCTGGTATTAGTTTTATGCAGGTAGTGATTGCCAAAATGTTGATAACAATACTAATCACCGTAATTAGCAGACTCCAAATACAAATCCTCAGCATCAAAGGCAGCATAATATTTCAAATCAGAAAACAATGATTCTACGGCCTGAACATCCCAATCATCAGAACGTATATTTTGTTTAGTTACATCCCCCATAGACCCTCTAAGCACATTAAGGGCACTTATAACCTCAGTGGGCCCATAGATTTGAAATCGAACAGCATCCCATACAATCCCATCTAAGACAGGCCAAGCAGTGATATTAACAAAAGTCAAGTCTCTCTTCAGTCTGTGTGATGAGGAATGGGAAGCCAATGTTCCATTGATATGTCGAATGCATGTTCTCTCCTCGACATAGTGTCCATTGACGAGACATAAAAAATACAACACAAAACCAATTGACATAAAAAAGTAAATCAAAAAAACCACCATCCAAATATAGGTCCAAGGGGGATCAAAAAAATGTTTTTAAACAGTCTTGCTAGAACAGAAATCTTTGAAGGCTTTTTTGATGTGTGGGAATCAGTGTGAAATGAAAATCTGGATTTTGTAGAAAGCGAGTTTGCAAATCTGGCATTGATAAGTCAGTTGGGTAAGTGTAGTCTGTTTCATCATGTTGAGTACCAGGCAGTGTACTCAATAAAGGACTGAAAATAGCAGGCATCTTGAGAGCAACATCAGGCACAGGATTGGAAACCGGGGCCAAAACAGAATTTCTCAAAATCGAAGGACATGAGACCGCTGGTGTCATACTAAGAAGAATTGGCCACTCTCTGTATCTTGACATTGTCAATGGAGATATACCTGTTCTCCTTACGACCTGGAAGTGGTGGGAAAATAACTGTTCTTGTGTCCTTCACACCAAGCACTGGAACCGGAGCTCGATAAGAGGGACCAAATTCTTTCTTGTTTTCGATCTTCTCACGAAACTCTTCCCCAACTTGGGGTAGCCAGCCAACTACCGGGATCTGCAACGCATCATCCGAGGTGGAGGGTAAATGTTCCTTTGCAAGACTGTCTCTTGTCTTTTGTAGATCCTCTAAAACATTGCAATGTTCATTTACGTCAAAGGAGGCAGCAATAGCCACCGAGTCTAGACCGTCAAGGTCCGGGACATACATCTTCATACTAAAGAGCATCTTGTACGGGGTCCGCCCACCCAGAGACCTTCTAGGGAGATTATTAAGAGCACGCTGCTTGCTATTGAGGTGGGCCAGCCAGTTTCTGCCAGTGACTATAACTCGAGCCGTCAAAGACTGCTTTAAATCTCGGTTCATCCGTTCCACAACACTATTACCCTCAGGTCTGTATGGAGACGAAAACTTGACTTGCACCCCCAACGAAGTCATGGCATCCTTATAGGCCTTAGAGGCGAAAGCCGGACCCTGATCCGAATGGAAGGTACCACAGGCAGAAATCCCTACAAAGACACGCAAGTCTCTTATGACAGTTCGTGAATCAACTCTGCGGTGTGGCCAGACCCACACAAAGCGTGTGCATGAATCAACTGCTACTAAGATGTACTTAAACGCAGTATCAGAAGAAAAAGGACCACAGTGATCTAAATAAACACAACCCAGCGGTTTATTAGATATGTACAACTGTGTCTGTGGCGGGCGCGCAGCAGTCGAAGGCTTAATCTGCTGGCAAATGTCACATTGAAGGACATAATCATGCATCTGTTTGTGCAGCCCCCGCCACCAGAAACTTTGTTGTAACTGAGCTACTGTAGCCGAAACGCCCGCATGCGCAGACGCAACACCTTCATGGGCTGGGGTAATCAGTGTGGGCCTGCGGGCCGCGATGGGAATTAACCTCTCACCAATGTCAGGTATTTTCACATAAGGAACTTTATCAGGACTTAAGTGGTATGAAAACTTCAAAGGGAATCCCTTTGGATATTTACCTCCCTTCTCAGTCGCAGCAACAGCTGCCAAGATATCATCATCAATCTTACTTTTGGAATGTGTAACTGCTGCAATCAAATATGTCGATACTGGTGATTTTGCTGCCTCATCGGCAAGCGAATTGCCAACAGCATGGACTCCTATGCGCTGATGACCTAGAGTGTGAATCACAAACACTAGTGGCAACTGCTCTTTAAGCTCCGCCACTCGGACCCAGATCATTTTATGTTTTATTGTGCTACCCTGGAATCACGAAATTCATTCTGAATCCAAAAGAAGAGGTTCTCATTGTTCGACTGGACACAATAGTAAGAATAACTCACAATAAGAGTTGTCACACTAGGATCAGCGTACTCCAATGCAAGCATCAGAGCACGAAGCTCTGCCAATTGAGCGGTGCAGTCCCCTAGACTCTGGACTTGAACTCATTATTCACCATGGCACCCATCACAATGGCGCAAGTGGAAACGTATGCGTGCTTAGACCCATGCGCAACTTGCGCTGAACCATCAGTGTATATGATGCAATGGAAATCCCCCAAATGCCGCATAGCCAAAGACGCAGGATGAACAAACTCATACTGAAAAAACTCCTGCGACTGTAAGGAGGCATCAAAAATAAACGTGACATCCGGAGATGTCAATGATGCTGCCCATTGTATTCACCGAGAGTGCAAAGCTTTAAAATTAGGTACACTGGCTTTTGTCACTGACTCTAGTGCAGGATACGGGTAACAACCAACATGCGTTTTCCCTACGACAGTGCAGGTTCCTTAAGAATCGCCATTTGCACTGCTGTCAAAACTTTTTCCACAGAGGAAAACCGCATTTCAGCCGAATTGTACAAGTGTGACTTGTAAGCAATAGGTACTGTGTCTCCTTTGTTAAAAGTAAAGCACGTAAAACCCACCGCCCCAGGGATAATTTTTATCACCAAGCTGGTGTGCTTATCACGAGTCAGTAAGAATTTAGATTCTAGAAGATCAGCTTGCAAAGATTGCAAAATAGCTGAATGTTCTGGCAGCCAGCAAGATTTGGTAAAAGTAGGTTGTATCAAAGCATACAAAGGCTTGATACGCTGGGCATATTCTGGAATATATGTACGCCCGAAATTAAAAAAATCCCAGCAAGGACTGTAATTTATTCAGAGTTTTAGGAGTGCCCCAGTTGTGCGCATTTCTCCAAGAAGTGAGGAGCCAATCCTCGACCTTCATTGTTGAGCTCATAGCCCAGGAACAACACTTTGTACTCTGCAATGTGAGACTTTGCAAAGTTGAACTTGTAACCAAAGTCCGCAAAGTTACAAATAATGCTATCAACGTGACACAGATGCGCCCAAAGCTCGTCGTCTGTGAGGTATATGTCATCCACATACGTACACGGATCTGTGTCTATCCTCTCTAAGAGAGAGACAATATGGGCAGCAAACACGCCTGGACTATTCTTATAGCCCATCGCTAAGCGTTTAAATGGCCGCCGCAGGTAAAACTGGTTCATTGGGAACTCAGTCCATCCAAATTTTGGGCAAAAAAAAACGTTGGAAATGTCAAGTGTGGTTTTAAACCATTTACGCACAAGACCATCCACAAGAGCAGAGCCGCGGGTATTCTGTACTGCACAGGTATGGCAATGCGAGTTTAAATTCCGGTAATCCAATACCAAGCGGTGCGAGCCGTCAGACTTGGTCACAGTAAAAAGAGGGTTATTCATCGGTGACAAACAAGTTTCAATCACACCTTGATATTCTAATTGTTCAAGGATTTCCCCGACGGAAGCTTTAGCTTCACGACGGATGGGATATTGAGGTTGAGGCTGTGGCATAGACCGCAAAGGAATCTCATGGTGTGGGGAAAATTTATCCCACCCACAATGTGTAAGGTACAAAGCCGGCGCAAGAGCCTTAGCCCACTCTTCTGCAAAATTCAGCACATGCTCTTTCAAGACTGTGTGCGCGAAAGTAGGGAGGATTACCTCCTCCCCTCTCGGCGCTGCGAGCACAAAAGGTGGGGGCCAGTCAGCCTCCGCTAACAAAATGTCATAGGTAGTCGTAAGATTTTCCAAAAATACCCCTTTGATGGTACGCTGTATGTCACCTTCAATTAAAAGGACTATGTTATAAAGTCTATCAGGGGGAGCTACTCTAATATCAGCTGTCTCCACAACAACATATTGGTCAGTCGCTGTCACCTTCAGTAGCGAACGCAGGGCCTCTCGCACTATGGTAATCTCCGCCGCGCTGTCCAGCACGGTCAGAGCCCATGTCTGATTCCGAAGCTGCGTTCTCACTATTTGTGGCATATCTCGCTGTTAAAGCAGCAACCTTCTTTTTCTGGAACTGAAGTCTTTTCGGTGTTGAATCGTCCTGCTTGCCTTTACTGTCTTTTGGGCGGGGCTGGTCGCGTCCCTGCTGGCCACCCCGACATCTGCCGCCTCCTCCACCACCAGTCGATGAGGCCGATGAGTCCTGAAAAGAACGAGGAGAGCGTTGTTCAAAAACCTGAAAACGATCAGGTGATTTTACCGTCGCGCGATCGCGCAAGTCATAAATACGTTCTGTAGGCGCAGGCACTGGAGATGCAGGACGAGGCTCCTGTTTCTGCTGTTGTTGTTTGCCCTGTTTTTGTTTTTTCGGCCAATTTTGTTTTTTAGCCTTGGGCTGTTCGTCAGTCTCTGACTTTTGCCCTTGGGATTGCTTTTTCTCTTTAGTGGAAAATGGCTTGACTCAAACTATTGCGGCCCACGGTCTTATAAGCCGCCACAATAATTCTCGGTAACTGTCGGGGTTTATCGGCATTGGGTACATCCTGCAAAGCATTAGACACCTGAAAGCTCACTGCATCTCCCTTGACATTTGCAACTACGAGATCGGAAACTACGTCAAAACTGCTGCATAGGCGCATACCCAATTCAACCGCTGCCTCATCTTGAACACGCTTAACGACCGTTGGAAGGATAGTCATTGAAGGTGTGCCGAAGCACCTCGTATACACTGCCGCAAAGATCTTACCCCATGACTCACAGTCTCCTGCTTCTGGGATCAAGTCTTTAGGCATGCTAATTGTCAGAATCATGTGTTTTTCACCAGGAGTCGTGTTAGGAAATACCGCTTCCAGCTGGTCAAACTTCTCGGCAAGCCAGAAAGGACAATCATCCTTATTCTGGGGGCGCTTGCCCATCCCAGCGTTCACCATCACAGGACTAAGCTTCATCCCGCCCTGTCTGGCTGGAAGCGCTGCAACACCTGGGGCCCCGCCCGGGAGATTGCGGGAAATGTATTGTACTAAAAACATAATTACGCTAATTGCAACTACATGTAGTCGTCTTATATCAGCAAGGGGACATGCTCTGTGTTGAGGATGAGGTGTAAATCCAGCCAAAACTGGCCAAGTCGTGCCTGGAATGGACAACAGACCTAACCTCTGTGCTGTCAAAGAGTGGGGTAGGACGCCATTAAACCAAACTCAGTGCTGCCAAGCGTTAATCGGAACTTCCTGTGTCCTATATGGAGCATAGTCCAGAGGCACGACAGTGGGAGTGTACGTGTCGAACACAGCAGTATTTGCGTTCAAAGCCGGGAAGGTCGCCCACGAGTAAAACATTTCGTATGGGTAAGCCACCTTGGCACTCACCACCATAATTACAGCCATGCCATCCACAGGGACGTTATAAGTCTGCAAGTAATTGCGCACCGCAATGCGACTGTTGCGGAATGTCCACCGAGGCCATAGCAACACAGAAAGAAAAAGATACAAAGAAAAACTATGTAGCACAACTGAGTAGTAATTCAAGGAAACCGTTTCGAAAGATTCAAGCTTGAAAAGACCTATGTAAGTATAGGTAGGTTTGTCCGACACCACTGTCTACCGGGAACAATAGTGAAGGGTGTTAAGGACTGATACAAGTACTACTCAAGTGTCATGTAATAAGACCACGAATGGTTGGGCGCCATGTCAAAGGGATCCTGCTCCTACAAAGAACTGTGCATAGAGACTTGGAACCTCAGTGAATTAGGGTGTGCCAAAACTCACCTTAGTACCCAAAATCACCTACCAGACTAGCAATCAGTGTCTCGTTGGTTCTTACACACCCCCAATGATTAGACAACCCAGAACTTGGACTTAGAACACCTCAGGTAACGTGGAACACATGAACACTCTTTTGTTATACTAACACATCAGTCCAGAACGAGGAGTAAATGATGACACGTGCAAGTTTGAAATATTTATTTCTAATGCAGTTTTCTCAAGCGCAGTATCTTAGCTAATACAAGCAAACATATTATAAGGAACAAGGTTAGCAGCATAGTTACTATTCCATAAAACACAAAGGGTGAAAGCATGTTAAAATGCTAAAGGGAAAAGGTCTAAATAGAACCTCAGTTTACCCTCCCTTGCTAGTATATTATATTATATTATATCTACAGAAGGTCTCTTTGGGTTTAGAAGGGCGGGCCCATACCTCTGGTCTTAGCAGAAATGGATCACATCATCTCCTGCACCAACTCTCTGCATGCGGATATTCATCAAGTGTATGTTCCATGCTCTGTGTGGTGCATTATTAATCGCGCCTAACACCCAAAGTTGGCCACAGCTGCATATGTATTATGTCTAGACTGTGCGCTGATCAAACCGAACAACAAGCGCTGTGTTGAAAAAACCTTGAAGGCCTCGGCACTCAGTGTACAGACATAGCTTACCAAGCAAGGCTGATATTATAAGCAAACATATTATTCTTGTGTGAAGCAAAATATTCAACTAGGCGAAAAGCCTTAATAACAAAATGTGTTGGGTGCAGAGGCTGCAGAAAAGGAAAATGGCGTTTAAACTTCTAATAAGCTCATGTGTTGGCTTCTGTGTGTGTGTGTGTGTGTGGCTCTGTGTCCGCGAATACTCTCTACTACTCTCCAATGCTCACCTATTGCCATTGTAAATGAAAATGCCATTTATTTATGTTTTTTAAAAAAAAATTAAAAATGTCATGAGCAATGCTAATAGCTCTACCTTTAATAATGCTGAGACCATTTCATTGTAATGCTTGTTTCAGTTTTTACTCTTAGCAGTCATCAGAGCATGTTTGTTCTAGCTTCTGACTGGTATGAGACTGCTAACTGCAATTCCCAGATAAAAGGCGTCTGTAACTGGGACAAAAACCTAGTAAAGCCCCAAATAACGCGTGGTCTGTGAAAGTATTGGGCAGGTGATCACCGTATTGGTCGGGGTTGGTGGAGGTCCAAAGAATAACTTGCAGCACAAGTGAATAATTGTGTCATTTAAAAAGATGTTTTCATGTTTGATGTTTTCACCTGAAGATTTGCTTTGCTCCAAGAAGGCCTTGTCTGGTGTTAGTCACATTTGGGGGAAAGACAGCTAAACAAGTGTTACTAAATTCTTAAAGCACTGGTTGTCAATATTTAAAGGTACGATACTAAGATAGCAGGAGAATAAAAACACAATATTCTGACAAACAATCCGGATGTGCTAACCTTCAGATTGAGTACAATCACGAAGAAAGATAGACTAAAAACTCCACAAAGAACTTTATTGATGTAAAGTAGGTAACTTTATCTCTCAAACCAGCTTCAGCCTCGCATAAATCCACGTAGTCTCGCATAGAATTTTGGAGATGAACGTTCCGAAAAGGGTAAGGCCAATGGGGGCAGTAAAGGGAGAGGGGAGAGAAAAAAGAAATAAAGAAAATAACAGGGACCTGGTAAAAAGCATGGAAGGTGATTCTGGTGAACTGGACGTCCATGAGGAAAAAAGTGGAAACATGGCTGGATGAAAGACAAAGGCCGGCTGACCTGAAAACATATCTAGTAACAAGAGGAATTTACTGCACATTCATTAACAAACGTCTCTCTACCTTTCTAGAAATGTATCGCTGGTTGAAATTATAACGTGTTTCATGTTTATCTATTAAACGGATTCCCGAACATTGATGAATTCCGAGAAAATGTCTTGATTATTATTTATCCTGTAATTTGTTCATGTAACTTTTGATTTTCATTATGCTCCTTACTCTACCCTTAAACCATCTTTAATTACTCGGATAGACCCACAGTTTTTGAACAAGGCCCCTAAATATACTTTAAACTGAACAAAATAGTTTACGCAGCGAGATTTTAATTACCAAACTGGCCGCACGGTACTATGGGCCTCATTTATGAGAAATGACGAATCGCTGCATGAAAGTAGCGATGCGTCACTTCTCAGTGTGCACTCCTTGCGACATTCCTGAAGCGTCATATTTAATGTATGACGCATCATGTCGCAAGGAGTTACAGATACATCTGACGTATCTGTATGGCGCAAAAGTGATGCATTGCTGGAGTGTGTCACAAAAGTGACGCAACTCCAGCAATGCGTCCTTTCACATATCTACATCAGCCTTACGCCTGCTGTGAGGCAGGCGCAAGATTTTGACGCAACAGCGTTCTAAAAGTGACGCAGTGAAATCTCATAGATTCCACTGTGTCACTTCTACGACCCTTCCTTGCGATAATACGCCCCCCTGCATACATTATACCTGGCGCAGGTATAATGTGGCCCAGGGGTTTACAAAGTGACGCATCTACCTAGATGCGTCACTTTGTAAATATGGCGCACCAAGGGGCATTTTTTACACCACTGGTGCATCACAAAAAGTGACGCACCAGCGGCGTAAAAGTGACGCACAGCCTCATAAATGAGGCCCTATGTGTTTTTGTAAGCTATCCTCCTCGTTTGGTATTGGCTACATCACAGAGAAAATGGTTACCATGGCTGCTTCTTTGCCCGTGTTAGCATTGTCACATCACTGCTTGCGTCACAAAATTAGAACACTTAAATCATGCATATGGTTGAAGACATCCATTTCCGATTAGCATTGGGACAGAGAAGGCAGGCCTCCTTTGAAAAAAGACCAATTTAAATTTTTGAGCTACTGCCAAGCAGCCACTACATTTAGTGACCTCTGAAATCTATAGAGTTTTGTGTGGCGAGAATAGACATCTTTACATCGATTTAAATGTTTTACTTTCGTTTATGTCAGAAATGGACTAGACGGCTCAGCCATAAGCAACTGAAGTCTTGAAAACAAATCAGAGTTCAGTTCATGTCTCAGAGGAATCACAACGTTGTTTCAGCCATCTTCACGTACAAGGTAAGGAGTGATTTGTACTGCTCGAAGACTGATGTAAAGATTGAACGTTGTGGCAGTACTGAGATGCTATGTGGGATATAAGGCAAACATTATATACACCTGGGGACTGAATTAATGAGGCTGTTTTGTTTGTCAGTCATTATTGTCTCTGTTTCAAGAGCTGATTTATAATGTATAGTTCCCAGATACGTCACACTAATTTGATGTTTGTTTCTTTCTTAAAGATACATTTTCTTACACAATTTGCTGGTGAATTCAATTGAAATTGTTGTTACTGCTAACTTGGAGACCTCATGCAACAAAGATGAATGAAATGTGGATGTATGATATAAGGGGGCACAGGTTCATCAGCTGTAAGACCCTTTTGCTTAAGTTTTATCTATTAACTTTATAAAGCGCTGAAGTAGCTCAAGGAAGCAGAGTGCTTCACAAGTAATATTTGCTTTACATAGTAAGAAAAGTTAAAGCATCTCGTCTGCAGAGAGCAAAGAGATGATGATCTTTGAGATAGATTTTGAAAAGGCGAGTCTGTATGTATTTCCAGAAAGTATTGTAAGTTAGAGTGATTCAGATGTCTTGGAGTAGTTGGTTACACAATCCTGGAGTTAGCATAAGGGTGATTTAAGTGGCCCTTTGTATTAATTTCTGGGTACAAGTAAAAGAAGGTAGTGTTTGCCTTTGTCTTATAGGTAGGTTGTTGCACCTGTGTAAAGTGCTTTATGTGAGATGCAGGCCTGTTTAAAGTTAATTCTAGCTTCTAAGGAAAACCAATTAAGGTATTTTAGAAGGCAATTGATGTGGTCTGTTTAATTTGTATTGATCACAACCGGACCACATGTGTATTTCCCATTATTTGGGTCAGCCAGTGACTTTACTTTTAAGACTCAGTAAAAAAAAAATGAACAATGATTTTAAATAAAGATGTGTGACTGAGTGTAGGTAGAATTGTGTTTGGCACACATTTGAAATGAATATGTGACATTTTAAGGTTTACACTCAAAAGGAGAGAGCCTTCTGCCAAAAAGTGATAAGATATCGGTGGAGTGACACATACTGTTATGTCAAACATGCCTATTGTAAAGCGCTCTGATATCCTTCGGGATCTTGTTCGCGCTATATAAAACTTTATAAATAAAAAAATAAAAAGAATAAATCAAACATAGGTGTGACGAAGCATGTCAGTCAGGTGGGTGTTGTCTTTTTGAGGGAGACCAGGATTTCCCTGGGATGGGATAAGTAATATATCAGTCTAGATCAGGGATTGGTAATTGTTTGCTGGCCCCTAACTGTAAAACACACAATAAAATGGCTGTACTTGAATGAGAAGCCACACTATTGAATTTAATCAGCACAGATGTTTCTTGCTCCTTAACATGAGTGTCAGAAATAATAACATTTTATTTACATGACGGCCGTGCAACAGGGAAAATATTAACACGTTTTTTGCTGCCCATCACAAATTCATACCCCCGAGCTTTAAGTGGGCCGTGTCCAGCCAGTGCTCAGCGCTGGCAGTATTAAAAGGCAGGCGCTGAGACGGGTCCCTAGTGGGCTCTCTGTTTTTGCCCTAACCCTCAGGGTAAAAACAAGAATCCTAATCTGCAGCAGTACACAGCCATTGGTGTAACTTCGAAGAGACTCGTTATAGTACGTTCACAGCCTCATTTCAGAACTGAAACATTTTCATATTATGTAAACCATAGTTGTTGCCTATTTATCTTATGCAACTAACACCAATTGACAAGGCCTATAGTCCTGGCATGTTGTAGGTGTAATGTTAATTATCTTTTATGTCTAGATGCAACGACAAATGCAGCAAAATACCCCTGGGGTGGTACAATGTGCACATTTTTTTTAGCTTATGTGTTTTTAAGCCTCGCCCTTAATTATATCGACCGCATCCCTTTGAGAGACCTCTGAGTTTTTCCATCCCACTTATAGCCCTGCCTCCCCCAAAACAGTACAACAAGGCCTTGAGTATTCTCAAGGTTTTCCACTGTTGTGCTGCCGTAGCACACAGTTACCCTGCTTACTTACTACAGACAAACGAAATTAACATCTGCACAGAAGAAGCATAGGCCCTCGTTCATTTAGAGATGAGCGGAGCAGGTAAACTGCCGTACATTGGCGATTCACTCTTCATTCCGCATTTAGGGTTACACAGTCTGTTTTAGTGGCGGAGAGGAGGCAGTGGCTTGCATACAGAACAACAGTTGGCTCTGCCGGACAAACTCTTGGCTTGCAGCCTGTCGGCCACTGGGATACAAGTTCGTAAAAGTGGTCGTCCAGCCCTATTTAGGGCAGGGCGACTACCATTAGATTTCCCTTCCTGAGAGAGCTACACGAGTCATGGTGGCTGTGGATGGGGAAATCAAACAATAATCCAAGTGCACAATTTAGAAAATAAACTCCAGGGCCAATGTGTGCCTGGTTTGCAAAAAAATACAAAATCCCATTTTTGGAAAGGACAAATAGAAATACCATTAGGGGCCAAAAAACATGGCACCCACTTTGAATTTTCCTGAGTCTACTGTGGAGATGCTCCACATCCAAAGTAATCATTTGAAGTATATATATCGTTCTGATCTCTTGCAGGACGTCCCATTACATTGCTGGAGTCTTATCTCATATTATTTGCTGCTTGTTTATTAATCAATATTATTCATGCATTTAGATTATTGTTTGCATATAAACATATACATCTCTATATATATTTGAATGTTGTGCATTTGGCATCTGGGAAAGCTTTTCTGTTAGAGAGCATTGTGTAAAATAAAACCACAAGCCTTATTCTAAAAGAGCGAGACCTTGCATTTTGTAAAATAAAACCCTTTTCTAAAGGTGTTGTTTGTTTTATGTTAAAGTCTTTTGCTTCGCAGAGTGTTGAGCCATCATAAGGGAGCTATATTATCTGAGAGGCAAAAGCAAGACAATCTATCAGGGCAACACTATATGTAAAGTATTCAATGTTTAAAAGCATTTCCTTTTTTACAACACGAAAATGGTCTTTGTTCATTTTCCAAATGCAATCTTTTTACCTCTTTATTAAAGCAGTTAGTGTGACTGTATTTTTTTCCCTGCTGTGCCTCTTCGTGCTAACATTGTAGCCATGGAAAGCATTTCATGCCATACCATACCATACAATGATAGGCCATAACATACCATACTATACTATACAGTGACCATACTATACAATGACTGGTCACACTATACCATGTCATACCATACAACAATATCTTATAAAATGACAGCCCATACCATCCCATGCCATAATGTACAATAACAGACCATACCATCACATACCATACCATACTAAACCAAACCATACTATACAATGAAAGGTCATACCTTACCATACCATACCACGCCATACCATATCATACTATACAGTCACAGGCCACACCATATGGTATCAAACTGATGGAGCAAGGGCTCGAAGAAAAGAGACTTGCTCGAAGCAATCCTATCATTTAACTCCCTAACATGTTATTAATTACGTATTGTGTAAAACTAATGCACACCACATAAAAACGAGGGTTAGAGAAGCTTGCGTATGTGTTTACTAATGATAACCATTCGAACAAACTAATCAAACCGCTTTAACAGGGAAATCTTTACTGCGCTTGCGTCAACTGTATCTACGTAATATGACGTATTAAAACTTGGAGGGAAATTCTTGCGCATGAGCAAAAGACACTAACATGGACTCGTGAAGACTCGCCTGCATGGCACCTGTTTAGCTGAAACCAAATCGAGCTATTTAACTAAGACTGATAGCGGGGCAAAGTATTAATAAATAGAGGGTGTTCGAGTAGAGATGGGTGGTGTACAGTGAAACCATTTATTTTTCAACGTAACATCTGTCTTTTCTGACTTTGTCACTAGTGCTCATTTGGGCCTCTCGTGTATGTCCGAAGTGAGCTGAGTCATGAGGGTTTTGTGAATGACAACTGAAAATCAGTTCGGAAGAATGACGTGTGGGTCAAGAAGAGTACAAGGCCACCGATTTGGGGTGGGGTCCTATTTTCTTAGTATGGTGCAGTTGCTATATCACGAACCATCAGTTTGGATTCGTACAGGGCCCTATCTATCCAAACCCATCCGGGTGCGCTGCGGGACCCGGCAGTGCTGCCCGCTCTCCCTGCTTTTATTTGCGTTGGCCGTGGAGCCGCGCCCATGTAGACATGGGAATCCCGTTAGAGGACGACAAGCACGCCATATCGCTCTACGCAGATGACCTGCAGCTCTATGCGCCAGATCTGCACGACATTCCCGACACGCTTGACCAGGCCCTGAGTCACTTTGCATGGGCATCGGGGCTCCAGGTCAATGCCGCAAAATCTATTCTCTCCCCATTCATAAGGGAGACACCGTATCCGGGATATGTCCTGGGGGGGATCTATGACATAATATTGACAGACAGAATATAGACATACAAAAATATCGACATCAAAAATATCGGAATTCTATCTACATAAAGGTAAGTACAAAAATATCGAAAATAAAATATCATAGTACAAAAATATGGAAGTTAAAAATATCGTTTTTTTAAATGTATTAATAATAATGTAAAAATAATTTAAAAATACAAATCATTTAACAAATTATAAATATAAACATTAAAACATATTTAAAAAATAATAACTAATACATATACATTTAAAATACATTAAAAACTCTACATATAAATTAATATATATACTTACTCCACATATTGCAACAGTAAGAAAAGCGTTGGATAGCGTAGGGGTAAAAATTACTATTCCCACTCCAGAGGGTGCAACAGTAGGGAAAGCGTTGGATAGAGCCAAAAGTCTATGAAAATTAGGAAAGTGTACAAAAGCTAGTAACCTCAAAGCAATATCATAACTGTAAATGTGATACTGATTTTGCAACTAAGAGAAATGCATGAAACTAACTAAAAAAGAGAATATAAAGATTTTCTACTTTTCTAAACACGGTGTGTTGTTTCCCTTTTGGTGGCTGGGCATTGGGATACTGGGATAGGTCTGATGCAAGTATAACACAATTGCCTTGGGATAGGTCTTTTCACGCTGTGCCAGGCTACCCTATGTGGACTGGTAACCCCAGGTCTAACAGTCATACCTTACCATACCATACCACGTCATACCATATCATACTATACAGTCAGAGGCCACACCATATGGTATCAAACTGATTCAGCAAGGGCTCGAAGAAAAGAGACTTGCTCGAAGCAATCCTATCATTTAACTACCTAACATGTTATTAATTACGTATTGTGTAAAAGTAATGCACACCACATAAAAACGAGGGTTAGAGAAGCTTGCGTATGTGTTTACTAATGATAACCATTCAAACAAACTAATCAAGCTATTTTAACAGGGAAATCTTTACTGCGCTTGCGTCAACTGCATCTACGTAATATGACGTATTAAAGCTTGGAGGGAAATTCTTGCGCATGAGCAAAAGACACTAACATGGACTCTTGAAGACTCGCCTGCATGGCACCTGTTTAGCTGAAACAAAATCGAGCTATTTAACTAAGACTTATGCGAGGCAAAGTATTAATAAATAGAGGGTGTTAGTGTAGAGATGGGTGGTGTACAGTGAAACCATTTATTTTTTAAGTAACATTTGTCTTTTCTGACTTTGTCACTAGTGCTCATTTGGGCCTCTCGTGTATGTCATAAGTGAGCTGAGTCATGAGGGTTTTGTGCATGACAACTGAAAATCAGTTCGGAAGAATGACGTGTGGGTCAAGAAGAGTACAAGGCCACCGATTTGGGGTGGGGTCATATTTTCTTAGTATGGTGCGGTTGCTATATCACGAAGCATCAGTTTGGATTCGTACAGGACCCTATCTATCCAACCCCGCTGCGGGACCCGGCAGTGCTGCCCGCTCTCCCTGCTTTTATTTGCGTTGGCCGCGGAGCCGCGCCCATGTAGACATGGGAATCCCGTTAGAGGACGACAAGCACACCATATCGCTCTACGCAGATGACCTGCAGCTCTATGCGCCAGATCTGCACGACATTCCCGACACGCTTGACCAGGCCCTGAGTCACTTTGCACATGCATCGGGACTCCAGGTCAATGCCGCAAAATCTATTCTCTCCCCATTCATAAGGGAGACACCGGATCCGGAATATGTCCTGGGGGGTACTCCGATCACCTGGTGTGTAGATCCTTTCCATTATCTGGGAGTTAGAATATACAGAACAAAGGCTGATCTTTTTGATGGTAATATCCTCTGTGCTACCACGGCAATCCTGTCACGAATGAGTTTTTGGAAGACTCTCCTGCTGGCGATCTCTGGGAGGATTGCCCTTGTAAAAATGGTGATCCTTCCTCGTCTTCTTTACTACTTCACCACCTTATCTCTTATCATCTCTCCCTCTTTCTTCAGGCAGTGGGAAAGGACAGTGAGGGATTTCATATGGGGAAACTCTGCCTTCCTGCCGCCCTAGGCGGTCTAGCGGTCCCTAATTTCGAACATTATTAACGGTCTTCGCAGCTGCAGTGGGTTGCCAGATGGATGTCATCTCGATACCTCCTAGACTCAGCTTCACTGCAACCTTGATGTCACAGAGCTCCCTGTTATAGATTTTCCACCCTTCCTCCAAACTCAAACCCCCTGAAGTGTTCCTGCTCAACGTAAGCACACCAATGCTTACGAAGATTTCTTTTTATCACTAGGGCCACTATTCCATACGCCCCTGCCATCCCACTGCTTGTAACTCCATGAGGGAACATCTACACCTCGACAGCGGAGCTACAATATTGGGCTTCGGAAGGTATTGCGATTTCTTTTAAGATGGCTCCCCTATCCCCTATCAGGAGCTCATATTGGAAGGGAACCTACGCCCTGGGCAGTTCCTATTACATCGAGAACTTATTGCTTCCCTGGCGTCTACGTGGGGGACCCTTGAGCAAGAGCGATGCTCACTACAATACCTTCATGTGATGGGAACAGGGCGGCACCTGATACGTTGGTTCACATCTTCCATTAGACAGCATACAGAAACCGATCTCACCCGGCTTAGGCAACACTGGGAGGTGGGTCTGGGCAGGGCTTTCACAGATAAAGAATGGACCACTGTTCGGGGCCGCCCCACATACATGCCACACATCCAATGGTTTAAATAGATACATTTCTTTGTTTTGCACAAAGCTCACCTCACTCCCGCCCAAATCAACAGGTATTTCAGTTGAAATGACGCAAACTGCCCCCGTTGCCAACACATAGATGCTGACATTCTCCATATGTTGTGGTCTTGCCCTATCCTGCACGACTCCTGGTCCCATGAATCAACTATCCTGGCCGATTGCACCTCCCGGGTGATCCACCCCGCTGGGAGTGCCACCTACTGAATCTATGCAGCAGAAACAAGAATCATAAGGTCACCACTAGATTTCTAGACCTGGGGCTAATATCAGCGAAGCGTCTCATAACCAAGAGGTGGAAGTCCACTCTCCCGCACCCCACAATTGCTTGGCGACGATCTCTGCTGAACTGGGCCAGGGTGGAGGGGATGGCACTCCAAAGGGAAGATCTCCTTGGTTACGCAAATTCCCCATAGAGCCTTGTTGTATTCCTACATGATGTCGTTCTTAGAACTTTTGTATGTCATGTAGAATGCTCCTGTGTCAGCAGCCCATTCTGCTGTTGGATCTCGCTGTATCAACTGCCCTTCTCTTCTTGTGGATGTCAAGTTGTCATTCCTACATTAAAACTACTTGTTTCTAACCTACGCGTTGACTCATCTCTACATAATTTCTGGCGACGACTGGGTAACTACAGCTACAGCTACTAGCAAGAAGGATTTAATGACAACGTTCACGTTTCAGTTTTTCGAAAATTTCTAAGACTGCCTTCCTACTTTGAAGCACTGCTGACGTTTTCATCGTAGTGCCCTGGACTTATCATCTCCAGTGCTCTAACCGTGAGTTTTCTGTACCTTTTTCTAACGTAGCAAAGCTAGCCTTTCCTACCGTGTGCCAAGTTCCGTTAGACGCATCCTTCAAATCGCGTGGAACTTTGGCTCGCACATCTCTGCACCCGCTGCGTCTTGGCAACACGGAGGAATCTCCATTGCGGCGCCTAGCAACGCCGAAGAGCTCCTGCTTCTACATGGAGATCTACACTCGTCTATGACGACGCTCAAATTCCGGAAATCAGATGCATTCTGGGTAATACCCTTTCACCTCTGCTACGTCTGACGTCACAACGTTTACTTCGTGAGTCGGAAAAGCAAATTTCACGAAGCAATTCTTCTTCTCATCACCATTTCGTCCTTTTGCCTCGTTTTTCAACCGGATTTGTTATTTGGCGTTCTACTAACAATAAGGTACTTGAATTCCTGCATTATTTTCATTTTTTTTTATTTTTTTTTTTATCTTCATGTCAAATTTAATTTCTTTAAAAAAAATAATAACAAGCATGTCCAACATCTCTGCTCCACCTCATTTCTTACAAATTGCTGGTGATCCTAACATTGAATGGGATCTATGGCACCCAATGTTCTTAGCCTATGTTGATGTCTTAGAAAAAGATGGGTGTTCAGCTAAACGCAAGTTAGCTCTTCTCAGACATTGTCTTGGTGGAGCTGGCATTAAAGAATTTGACAATCTTCCACCAATTGATGATGCTGGAGATATGGATGTTTTTGAGAAAGCTTGTACACAGATGAAAATTCGTTTCGGAAGGAAGATAAACACTGTAATGGAACGTTTCAAATTTTATTCCCGCGTCCAGAAACAGGATGAATCTATTGAGGATTATGTTTCTGCCTTACGATCTTTGGCTTGTTCGTGTGCTTTTGAAACCATTTCTTACGAACAAGTCCTCAGAGATCAGATAATGATGCGCACCAAAAGCAAGAAAATTCAAGAGAGACTTTGGTTGGGTACAGAATCTTCCTTGAGCGCTGTTATCAACATTGCTAAAGGCATTGAGCAATCCGAATTGTTTGTTTCGGAAATCAGAGGTCAAACATCCAAGCCTCAAGTTCCTGAAACTGAAGTTTTGTTGGTGAAAAGTCAAAACACTTCATTTAATTTAAATAGAGTACCTCCTAAAAAGGACAATGAGAGGAAAGTTCCTGAAAATAAGAATTTTGTTGATAATAAGTTTTCCTACAGGAAAAATGTTTATTGTTACAGATGTGGCAGTTCTAACCATTTAGGAAATTACAGGGGATGTCCAGCTTGGGATAGAGTTTGTGTCAAATGTAAAAGGAAAGGGCATTTTGCTAATGTTTGTCGTTCTTCCCAAAGGGTCAATTATATTTCTCAGGAAGAGGAAGAAGCTCTACATAGTTTCAATTGCATTTTATCTGTGGATGATTCTGAGCAGAAGGAGTTTCCCTCATACACCATTTTAATTGATAACCAACCTATTCTCTTAATGATGGATTCATGCTCATGGTATTCCATTATCGGTTTGAATCTGTTTAAAAATCTTTGGGGCGACAGAAAATTATTAACGTCTGATATATCTCCAGGTGGTTACACTGGGAAGAAAATAAATATGGAAGGTTTCTTTTGGGCTGACATTCAGGTTGCGGATAGATTTACCAAAGGGAAAGTTTATGTCGCCACCAAAGGTGTTGCCATCTTAAGTTGGCCACATCAACGTTTACTTGGCATTAAACTTGATCCCAATGCCAATCCCCCAGTTTACTTAGGTGACCCTTATGTTTTGAGTATTTGCGATTTGGGAGATAATTCTCTGTTTGTAGAAAACACTAAAAAAAAAATTCCTGATGTTTTTAAGGACACTTTAGGTAAATTCGCTGATTTTAAGCACAGGATTATCCTGAATGACAATGCCATTCCAGTCAGGCACAGGGTCAGGAATGTTCCATTAGCCTATCGTGAGAAACTAAAGGACATTCTTGGTGATCTTGTGTCGAAACAGATCATTGAACCTATAGAATCCTCTCCTTGGGTTTCTCCCATTGTTTTATCACTCAAAAGTTCTGGCGAGCTCCGTCTGTGTGTGGATCTCCGCAGTTTAAACAAGGAGATCTGGGTAGATAAACACCCTCTCCCTAACATCCACAAATTAATTTCTTCTCTCACAGGTGCCACTGTTTTTTCAACGATTGATTTAGCTAGTGCCTACCATCAGGTTGAGCTACATGAGGAATCAAAAAGACTTACGGCTTTTGTGACTCCTGAAGGCATGTTCCAGTATTTGCGAATGCCTTTTGGACTCGCCAGTGCTGCGTCTGTGTTCCAACGCCTGATGAAAGAGGTTCTTCTTGACTGTAAAGGAGCCATTGCGTTCCAAGATGATATCCTGATTTTTGGAGAAGATGTTGAGGAACACGATCACAATTTGCATTGTGTACTGTCCAATGTGCAAAAGAAGGGTCTTACTTTAAAGTTCAACAAGTGTAAATTTAGACAACCTAAAGTTGAATATTTAGGGCATGAAATTTCTAAAGATGGCATAAAACCTAAACTCAATCATGTAAAAAGTATTACCGATGCTCCCATTCCTTCCTCCAAGGAACAATTGCTGTCCTTCTTAGGACTTACTGAATTTTATGGTAAATTTGTCAAAGATTACTCTACCATTGTACACCCCTTGCGGTCTTTGCTGAAAAAACAAGCTAAATTTATTTGGGGTACAGAACAGCAAATCTCTTTTGATTCTTTAAAAAGCAAAATTATCAATGCTCCTTTTCTTAAACCTTTTTCTGTCCACAAGGACTGCATCGTTTGTGTGGATGCTAGTAATGTAGGGCTTGGTGCCGTTCTGATGCAAAAGGATCGTTTTGGGGAAAATGTGGTATCTTATGCTTCCAGGACTTTACGGACGCTGAGTTTAATTATTCTACTATAGAGAAGGAGCTTCTTGCTTGTACTTGGGCTACTCAGCATTTTCGCCAATTTCTTTGGGGTACGAAATTTACTTTGAGGACGGATCATAAACCTCTTGTCAACATGTTGTCAGCTGGTGGTGGTAGAACTCTCACTGCTCGTCTTGCTCGTCTCGCTGCTAAGTTGCAAGAGTACCGGTGTGAAGTTGTCTACGTCCCCGGACGGTTTAATGTACATGCAGATTGTATGTCACGTTTTCCGGTTTGTGATACTTCTAACACGGATATTTGTGATGAGTGTGATGTTGCCTTCACTCTTTGTGACGTTAATCTAATTGGTGGTAAGGACTTAGAAAACTCCATCACTGAAAGTGTTTGGTCCGATGCTATGCGTCACGATGAGGTTCTTGCTAAGGTCAAAATTTTCTTGAGTGCTGGTTGGCCTGAAGAGAGGAAGTTGAGTGGTGACTTGGCTTCTTTCTTCAAAGTAAAAGATGAATTGACGGTAATTGACGACATGGTTTACAGGGATGATAAAATTGTTCCTCCTCTTAATGTTCGTGAATCCATTTGCAATTTAGCTCATGAAGGTCACATGGGCATGTCCACGACTAAAAGGAGGATCCGAGAGTTTTATTGGTGGCCTAGTATGGATGCTATGGTTGACAGGTGGTTAAGGAATTGTTCTCCGTGTTCTCTGAGCGACAAATCCGTGAAACCTGTTTCTTCTGGGTTTTCCCCTGTTGAATTTGCTTTTGGACCTTGGAGAAAGTTGGGAATTGACATCATAGGTCCTTTTAATTATCAGTCAGGGAAAGACATGTTTGCTGTGGTGCTTGTGGATTATTTCTCTAAGTGGCCCGAATTAAAAATCGTAGAAAAGGTTAATTCTGAAGTTGTTGTTGAGTTTTTAAATGAAGTTTTCTGTAGAGAAGGTTTACCTGAAGAAATTGTTTCCGACAATGGGCCGCAGTTTGTAAGTGAGGTTTTTTCTGCATTTTTAGAAACTTGTGGTATTCTTCATAAAAGAGTTTCGAATTATTCCCCACAATCCAATGGCCAGGTGGAACGATTTAACAGAGTGATTAAGGAGTCCTGCCAATTGGCTTTGCGAAGTGGATTGAAGTGGAGGAAAGCCCTACAGGCTACTTTGTTCACCTATCGTATGTCTCCCAACTCTGTTACTGGTTTATCCCCCTTTGAAATGTTGCGTTGCAGGAAGCCTGGTACCAAAATTTTTCCTTGGTGGTTGAAGACGAAAGACACTGGGTATCTAGAGTTAGATATGAATAGTATTAGAGACCGGGTTGGAAAATACCAAGTCAAAATGCTTAAGAGTTCTTCCCCAAGACCTGTCTCCCCTAAAATCTCTGTTGGTGACTTGGTGAGGGTGAAGTTTGGTGGTATCATTCCTAAAGGCATATCCAGGTGGTCTTCTCCTGTCAAAGTCACGGAGGTCTTCAGTAAGGCCGTTAGAGTAGAGGGTGGTAAAATTTGGAATTTCAGGCGTATCTCAGTTTGCAAGTCCAATGTTGTGGATAAAAAACAATGTTCGTTTGGATCCTAGTTCTTCTGAAAGCCTGTCTGTTCCTGATCTTGATTCCGGTTTTCATGGTTCTCATGAAGTCTTTGATAACTTGCATTCCCCTCAAGTATTTTTTCCTCAAGCTTGTCCTAACAATTCTTCTTTACAGGTTGTTCCTTCCAATGCTCATGATGTTTCCCAAAATGCTGATTCTCAGGCGTGCTCTTCACAGCCTGTTTGTTTACGCAGTAGTTCTCGTGTAAAACATGTTCCTGCAAAGTTTAAGGACTATGTTTGCTCTTAATGTTTTTTTTTTTAATTTGTTTCTTTTCCTTTATTTTTGGGTTTATCGTTTTTATTTTTGTTTTTTGTTTTTTCGGTGGGAGGTGTGTTGTATTCCTACATGATGTCGTTCTTAGAACTTTTGTATGTCATGTAGAATGCTCCTGTGTCAGCAGCCCATTCTGCTGTTGGATCTCGCTGTATCAACTGCCCTTCTCTTCTTGTGGATGTCAAGTTGTCATTCCTACATTAAAACTACTTGTTTCTAACCTACGCGTTGACTCATCTCTACAAGCCTCAATGGGATGCTATGGTCCTGAAGCTCCAGGAGATGGTCACTGGTGCAGGAGGTTCAAACGAGTCTGGGACTCAAGGCTCGCCTCTGACCCTCACATAGACTGAAGAGCACTGACTTCCAAGCATCTTGTCACTGTACAAGGCCACAGTCTGCCTGAAGCCTGGAAACCAACAGTGAAAGACCTAAATGAGTAAGACCACATATTAAAGTTAAACATTTGTTATAGATGTAATGTGAATGCAGGTGGGAAAATAAAATATGAATACAAATTAAGGGGATGGGTTTGTTAACAAAGGGTTAACTGAAAAGAGTGATATGTAAGCATGGTGTGATGATCTTTCCCTCCTTCCATGAGCAATCAAATGTATTAGTTTTACGATATTGAAACTTTAGTGGGTGGTACATGAGGAACGAAAAGCTATAATTGAGGTAGTTTTTTAGTTAGTCAGACGTTGATGCCGAATGCTGCAGAGCTCGGGATGCTGTTGGTGTAGCAGGTTGTCGCAGGGATCCTGCTCCTACACAGAACTGTGCATAGAGACTTGGAACCTCAATGAATTAGAGTGTGCCAAAACTCACCTTAGTACCCAAAATCCCCTACCAGACTAGCAATCAGTGTCTCATTGGTTCTTACATACCCCCAATGATTAGACAACCCAGAACATGGACTTAGAACACCTCAGGTAACGTGGAACACATGAACACTCTTTCGTTATACAAACACATCAGTCCAGAACGAGGCGTAAATGATGACACGTGCAAGTTTGAAATATTTATTTCTAATGCAGTGTTCTCAAGCGCAGTAGCTTAGCTAATACAAGCAAACACATTATAAGGAACAAGGTTAGCAGCATAGTTACTATTCCATAAAATACAAAGGGTGAAAGCATGTTAAAATGCTAAAGGGAAAAGGTCTAAATGGAACCTCAGTTTACCCTCCCTTGCTAGTTTATTATATTATACTAGCAGCCCGTCCCAACGTTGTCCGGGTATGAATTGCTGCCGGCCAGTAGTATATTCCCTCCCCTCCGCTGACTACATCCTCCTGGGGGACTTCAACTTCCACCTGGAGAACAACAACGACTGCAACACCAGCACCCTGCTCGACAACCTCGCCAACCTTGGACTCAAGCAGCTGGTGTCCACCCCCACACACCTCGCCGGACACACACTCAACGCCATCTTCTCATCCAGCAAAGACATCGCCTTCAGCCACGCCACAGAACTCCACTGGACAGATCACAGATGCATCCACTTCACCTTCAGAAGAACGACGACCCACCACCACCAGCAACAGGTTGCCCGAAGAAGCTGGAACAAGATCACAGCCGACCAGCTCGCCGCCTCCCTGAGCCAGCACCCTCCGGCCAGCTCAGCGAACCCCAGCCAGGCCGCCGACAACCTCACGAAGTAGATCAGCAACTGCGCGGACGAACTCGCCCCAGTGAGGACCCCGCCCAGCAGACCCGGCAGTAAGAGAGCCCCATGGTTCACCGACGAACTCAAGAGCTCCAAGAAGAACTGCCGAGCCCGCGAGAAAGCCTGGAGAAGGGAACCCACGCCGGACAACAGGACCACCCTCAAGCTCGCCACCCGGAAACACCACCAACTGATCCGCATCGCCAAGAAAACGGCCTTCAAAAACCGACTGGACAACAACGCACACAACTGCAAGGAACTCTTCAACATCGTGAAAGAGCTCTCCAACCCCAACGCCGGAAACAACGACATCACCCCTTCGCAAGACCTCTGCAACTCCCTCGCTTCCTACTTCCACAACAAGATAGCGGACATACACGGCAGCTTCAGCACTCAACCAACGCACGCCATGACCGCTGGACCTCCACCCACCACCACCCTCCGTGCCTGGACCCCGGTCAACACCGAAGACACCGTCCACACGATGAACTCCGTCCACTCCGGATCTCCAACCGACCCCTGCCCTCACCACGTCTTCAACAAAGCCGACGCTGTCATCGCACCCCACCTGCGGGACATCATCAACACCTCATTAGACACCGCCACCTTCCCCGAGAGCTGGAAGCACGCCGAACTCAGCGCTCTACTGAAGAAACCTACAGCAGACCCCACCGAACTCAAGAATTACCGCCCCATCTCGCTACTCCCGTTTCCAGCCAAAGTCATCGAGAAGACCGTCAACAAACAGCTGGCCACCTTCCTCGAGACGAATGGATCCCTCGACCCATCGCAGTCCGGATTCCGTGCCAACCACAGCACCGAGACCGCCCTCATCGCCGCCACCGACGACATCCGAGCCCTGATGGACAACGGGGAAACAGCGGCCCTCATCCTCCTAGACCTCTCCGCGGCTTTCGACACGGTCTGCCACCGCACCCTAGTGCAGCGCCTCAGCAACGTCGGAATCCAGGAGAAGGCGCTGGAATGGATCGTCTCCTTTCTCGACGGAAGAACACAAAGAGTCCGCCTACCACCATACAAGTCAGAGGCCACCAAAGTCATCTGCGGCGTCCCTCAAGGATCCTCACTGAGCCCGACTCTCTTCAACGTCTACATGAGCCCCCTCGCGGCCATCGCACGCCAACACAACCTCAACATAATCTCCTACGCCGACGACACCCAGCTGATCCTCTCCCTGACCAACGACCCCGCCGCCGCCAGAGCCAACCTGCACGAAGGGATGAGAGAGGTAGCCGAGTGGATGACGACGAGCCGCCTGAAGCTGAACACAGATAAGACGGAGGTCCTCATCCTGGGCTCCTCGCCCTCCGCCTGGGACGACTCCTGGTGGCCCCCCGCCCTGGGCACCGCACCCAAACCGACGGACCACGCACGCAACCTGGGTTTCATCTTGGACTCCTCCCTCTCCATGACCAGGCAAGTCAACGCCGTCTCCTCGTGGTGCTTCAACATCCTGCGCATGCTTCGGAAGATCTTCTGGTGGATCCCCACAGAGACGAGGAAGACCGTCACCCAGGCCCTCGTCCAGCCGACTGGACTACGGCAACGCACTCTACGCCGGAACCACTGCCAAGATCCAGAAGAGACTCCAGCGCATCCAGAACGCCTCAGCCAGACTCATCCTCGACATCCCACGACACAGCCACATCTCCGGACACCTAAGAGACCTGCACTGGCTCCCGGTCAACAAGAGAATCACCTTCCGCCTCCTTCCCCACGCACACAAAGCTCTCCACGACCAAGGCCCGAGCTACCTCAACAACCGAATCAACTTCTACGCTCCCAAACGCCACCTCCGTTCCGCCAGCCACGCCCTCGCCGCCGTCCCACGCATCCGCAGAGCCACTACAGGAGGAAGGTCCTTCTCCTACCTGGCCGCCAAGACCTGGAACTCCCTCCCGGCCGACCTGCGCCTGACCCAAGACCACCTCTCCTTCAGGAAGAAGCTCAAGACCTGGCTGTTCGAGCAGTAGCGGCACCCCCCCCCCCCCCAAAAGCGCCTCGAGACCCTACGGGTAGGTAGTGCGCTCTATAAATGTCTTTGATTGATTGATTGATTGTTTTGTAGGATTTCATTTTGATAGCATTTCTTATCTGTGACAGGCCTGTGAAACGCTCCGATTCACAGTGCACTGCTGATGCACTTAAGAGTGCGAGTTCAGTAGTGTGTGAACTCGAGTTTCCCTACTTTATTTTTCCTTGCAATAATATATAGTTCGAACTTAACAACATGGCATGAGCACAATTTACATTACAGAAGAACACATTCATTTGTGGTAGGCACGGGGAGACAAAGCGATTTGCCTGGAATCACAGGATGCTGAGCTGATGCCGAGATTCGAACGTAGCTCCCAGCTCTAAAGTTCGCAATTCTAGAACTTGTGGCGGGAGGTGTGTCTAAAAGTGTATGTCGGTGCTGGCCATCAATGAGAGAGACCTGTGCATTTTTTAAATGGGTGGTGAAAAAATATGAGTATGTTGCTGGAGATGTGGGTCGCCGTGCCACCAATGTACTTACCGGGGGAGGGTAAACACCCATTATTCCGCAACTTTCTTTCCGCATACCATCACTCCACATACTTTCATTACTAAAGTACCATGAATCTGCAATGCCATTATAACGCATGGCATTACATTTTATATGCTTTTACCATGCATACATTTACAACGAAATTCGTTGTAAATACATGAATGGTAAAAGCATGTTTTTTTTTTTATGTTTGGATAAGGTAAGTATGGGTATAGGGGTATATGTTTGGGGTTACTGAGGTATATGTTTTGGGGTGTTTGGGTATTTTAAGGGTTCAGATATAGTTTTGGGTTATGGGGTACAGGGGTAGTTTTAGGGTTTAGGGATAGGTATGAGTTTTAGGGTACAGGGGTATTTTTAGGGTTCAGGGCTAGGTTTGGGTTTTGAGGTATAGGGGTATTTTAGGATTCAGGGGTAGGTTTGGGGTACAGGGGTATTTTTAGGGTTTAGGGATAGGTTTGGGTTTTGGGGTACAGGGTATATTTATAGGGTTAAGATGGGTTAGTGTTTAAGGGTGTTGGGGTATTTTAAGGAGTAAGGGTGGGTTCTGATTATGGGGTGCAGGGGTATTTAAAGGGAGCAGGGTGGGATTAGCACATGATATGAGACATGGCATGAAGGGCGGAACGTACCACACGCCCCCAGCGTTTGTCATGCCCCAAGCACACGCCCACAGCACAACGCAGACACGCCCACAAGGGACTACTTTGCTGGCACGGTTCTTTTACCTTTTAAATGTATATGGTGGGCGTCTGCATAGCCTATGTCCTTCTGCTGCAACTGCCCTTTTCAACCCTGTATTGGGTGTTGTGATTGGTGCTGTGGTTCCTGAGATTACCCACCTCAAAGGTTTGGGCTCTGTCTTTATTATATTAGTATGGATCTACAGAAGGTCTCTTTGGGTTTAGAAGGGCGGGCCCATACCTCTGGTCTTAGCAGAAATGGATCACATCATCTCCTGCACCAACTCTCTGCATGCAAATATTCATCAAGTGTGTGTTTCATGCTCTGTGCGGTGCATTATTAATCGCGCCTAAAACCCAAAGTTGGCCACAGCTGCATATGTATTATGTCTAGACCGTGCGCTGATCAAACCAAACTACAAGCGCTGTGTTGAAATAACCTTGAAGGCCTCGGCACTCAGTGTACAGACATAGCTTACCGAGCAAGGCTGATATTATAAGCAAACATATTATTCTCGTGTGAAGCAAAATATTCTACTATGCGAAAAGCCTTAATAACAAAATGTGTCGTGTGCAGAGGCTGCAGAAAAGGAAAATGGCATTTAAATTTCTAATAAGCTCATGCTAACATAACACAGTGCGAAGGCAAAACCAATCTACATGACACCCTTCCTTTGATCCGAGCACGGATAGGACAAGAAAAGGGGCAAATTTAGGAATGCAGAGTCTCCAATTTGGTACCTCAAGAAGAGATGCAAATAAACATAATTCTGAAAAGAAAAGAATCTAGCCTGCGGACAATGATAAAGTCAATAGGTCAGATCCCCCCCAAAAATGTGTGAAAAAATAAATCCCATTATCCAATGAAAGGTGTCGGTCAAGGAAGCGAGACTGCAAACACAACTCATCCTAATAATGAATCTGCAAAATATGCAGCAACAGCCTCCAACAGGAAGTCACTGTTCTATCCGAAAATAATTTGGCCATCCAATTTAACAAAGGAGAGAACATACATGTTCATCAATTACTGGAGCCTCTAGCACCATCAGAGGACAACTCGGTGGGTTTTCGAGGAAGCTGCGAGCCAAGAAATCTTGCGCCGCTGCGAACACATTCCAACGACCCAGTATTCCATGCATCACTGCATAGGCCATAATCCCTCCATCAGAACAAAGCAATTCATGAGCAACTAAGGGGTTCATAAATTGATTATAATCTGCATCGGGAGACACCGTTTTGCAGAGACACAAATCCAGGGCCCATTCGAAGTGGCAACTCAGGCAATGAAAGACAGGCTGGACGCATGTAAAGTAGGAAAATCAAAACGATAATCCATAAACTGCACTCAATGTAGCAAGAGGCAGCACTCCATAGTACTCAAGCATCCGGGCGCGAAGCAGCCCCAGCCGAGACAGCTCGTCTTGTAACACAGGATGTGCATCCATTTTGAAACAAGCAAAACAGCAATAGCACACCATCAGCAAGAGCCAGTAGTAAGGGAAATCCACGAACAGTCTGGAAAAAATAGAATGGAAGAAGGCTGAAAAGACCCTGAAAATCGTTTGAAAGGAAGTCACCAGGCCACTGCTTACAACTTTAAAAAAGTGAGCCAGCCCCTATGTGGAGGATGCATTGAAGACTGTGTGAAATAATTCACCGACATGCAAGGGCAAATCAGTATTTAATAATGCATGCACCTCTGTGCGGGTGTTAGCCACGTGAAGGACAAATGTTTCACGAGCAGATGTGAGGGCAACTTCTTTTTGGAACAATAGAGCTCTTATGCGACTCATCTTATTAAACTCTGCTTTCAAGGTCGGAATCTTAGGCCAGATGGAAACATCAAGTTTCCCCTGCGAGGGTGGATACATTACATTCTTGCAGCAAACCACACGCTCACTGACGGTAACGATATAAGTAATTCCTTTTATTAACCCACAGCAATCTTCATTGTTTCAAAAGTAAATAACTCCCATTTGCCAGTAATGTGAATGTGGGAACGATTGCAGGCACGGGGGTACCCTTCAAAATACAGGCTAAATTTGACTCGTTCAGATTACAGGAGCTATGAAATTGGATATGTCTACACATTAATGAATGATCCGGTGTTTCAGTGCATTCTTCACCATTCAAATAAACTTATTTTCCTTCCCTAAGGCATCTATATGTAAATGGAAGCGACCAAGCTTCATGGTGATAAGAATTTCCAAGAGGCTTGTATCTACCAATGGCAAAGTACTTCATACAGCCCTTAAACTCAAACAGTGGGAACGGGAGAGTTATTAAACCATGAATAAGCCACGTTGCAGTATTGGCCTCTGCCACAGAAAACGGTAAGGGCTCCAACCTCTCAATGTGTAACATAGAAAAAGAAGTATCTTTCATCGACAGTAAGCGCTGCTTGTCAGTCAAATTAAACGGGGAAAACGATGATGATGTATTCATGAAATGCCATGGCACTTTTCCGGCCTTAAGGTTCTGCAATGTCCTTGCAAACTGCATAATAGAATGCAATTGATTTTCACCATGGTAACAAACAGACACTTCATCTTGCACAATATCTACAACAGATGACACAATATTGTCTAACGTTTAAATGCGGGAAGAGAGCGTGTTTATGCTATTATCTACAACTGCTAGCACTTTTTCTAAATTAGCTTGATCTATAGCTCTAAGGCAGGTAGCCGCTTCAATCTGGGATGTTTTCCAGAATTCGTTATAAACAGCATATATCCGTCTTTTAGATCTACCTTTTAGCTGGGCCTTTTATAAAATCATTAAGATCAACATCGTCAGTCAGTTTAGATAAATGCAGTGCAACTGACGGAAAGGTAGAATGTCTGAGCCAATTCTGACATAAATTGCCTACAGAATAGGTAGTCACAGAATGGCCACTCTCAAAACGGGGATCTAACCTGACCTGTGTAAAGCCATGAGCTAAACTCAAAAAACGATGCTGGCATGAGTCAGCACTTCTGTGCCAGAGCAACCAGCCTTCGGGATCCAAACTGGATATGTTATAGGAGGAATTCAATAACAGAGTTTCTAACTCTCTCATGGAAAATTTAGTAGTATTACCCCAACCGGAATATTCCTTTAAGTCAGGAAAAGAAGGAGCATTTAATATTTTAGCAGTAGCCAATCCAAAGCATGTTTTCTGTAAAATTGTAGAATTCAAAAACAACATATGGTTCGGGATGAGGCATGCACGGTGCAAAGCCTCAGTGCCTTGCACTTGCCAGCTTTTAGAACCCCAAACTGATTTAAGGTCAATGGTATCCTTCCACAACTCGTAGCCCCCAACAGCTAACTGGTCTAGAAAGGACTTTGAGTACAATAATTTAGTACCGGTAAGTCTAACTTTGGATGTGGACTTTTCAGTCATTTTAAAATAAAATGCATTGGGATTAGACTGATTAAAATCTGTAAAGTAAGTGAACCTTTTCAAAAAGGAAGCAGAACTGCCTTGTATAGGAACTGGACAATGTTCCCACTGGGTATAATTTACAGTGAGCCTCCTGGTATTAGTTTTATGCAGGTAGTGATTGCCAAAATGTTGATAACAATACTAATCACCGTAATTAGCAGACTCCAAATACAAATCCTCAGCATCAAAGGCAGCATAATATTTCAAATCAGAAAACAATGATTCTACGGCCTGAACATCCCAATCATCAGAACGTATATTTTGTTTAGTTACATCCCCCATAGACCCTCTAAGCACATTAAGGGCACTTATAACCTCAGTGGGCCCATAGATTTGAAATCGAACAGCATCCCATACAATCCCATCTAAGACAGGCCAAGCAGTGATATTAACAAAAGTCAAGTCTCTCTTCAGTCTGTGTGATGAGGAATGGGAAGCCAATGTTCCATTGATATGTCGAATGCATGTTCTCTCCTCGACATAGTGTCCATTGACGAGACATAAAAAATACAACACAAAACCAATTGACATAAAAAAGTAAATCAAAAAAACCACCATCCAAATATAGGTCCAAGGGGGATCAAAAAAATGTTTTTAAACAGTCTTGCTAGAACAGAAATCTTTGAAGGCTTTTTTGATGTGTGGGAATCAGTGTGAAATGAAAATCTGGATTTTGTAGAAAGCGAGTTTGCAAATCTGGCATTGATAAGTCAGTTGGGTAAGTGTAGTCTGTTTCATCATGTTGAGTACCAGGCAGTGTACTCAATAAAGGACTGAAAATAGCAGGCATCTTGAGAGCAACATCAGGCACAGGATTGGAAACCGGGGCCAAAACAGAATTTCTCAAAATCGAAGGACATGAGACCGCTGGTGTCATACTAAGAAGAATTGGCCACTCTCTGTATCTTGACATTGTCAATGGAGATATACCTGTTCTCCTTACGACCTGGAAGTGGTGGGAAAATAACTGTTCTTGTGTCCTTCACACCAAGCACTGGAACCGGAGCTCGATAAGAGGGACCAAATTCTTTCTTGTTTTCGATCTTCTCACGAAACTCTTCCCCAACTTGGGGTAGCCAGCCAACTACCGGGATCTGCAACGCATCATCCGAGGTGGAGGGTAAATGTTCCTTTGCAAGACTGTCTCTTGTCTTTTGTAGATCCTCTAAAACATTGCAATGTTCATTTACGTCAAAGGAGGCAGCAATAGCCACCGAGTCTAGACCGTCAAGGTCCGGGACATACATCTTCATACTAAAGAGCATCTTGTACGGGGTCCGCCCACCCAGAGACCTTCTAGGGAGATTATTAAGAGCACGCTGCTTGCTATTGAGGTGGGCCAGCCAGTTTCTGCCAGTGACTATAACTCGAGCCGTCAAAGACTGCTTTAAATCTCGGTTCATCCGTTCCACAACACTATTACCCTCAGGTCTGTATGGAGACGAAAACTTGACTTGCACCCCCAACGAAGTCATGGCATCCTTATAGGCCTTAGAGGCGAAAGCCGGACCCTGATCCGAATGGAAGGTACCACAGGCAGAAATCCCTACAAAGACACGCAAGTCTCTTATGACAGTTCGTGAATCAACTCTGCGGTGTGGCCAGACCCACACAAAGCGTGTGCATGAATCAACTGCTACTAAGATGTACTTAAACGCAGTATCAGAAGAAAAAGGACCACAGTGATCTAAATAAACACAACCCAGCGGTTTATTAGATATGTACAACTGTGTCTGTGGCGGGCGCGCAGCAGTCGAAGGCTTAATCTGCTGGCAAATGTCACATTGAAGGACATAATCATGCATCTGTTTGTGCAGCCCCCGCCACCAGAAACTTTGTTGTAACTGAGCTACTGTAGCCGAAACGCCCGCATGCGCAGACGCAACACCTTCATGGGCTGGGGTAATCAGTGTGGGCCTGCGGGCCGCGATGGGAATTAACCTCTCACCAATGTCAGGTATTTTCACATAAGGAACTTTATCAGGACTTAAGTGGTATGAAAACTTCAAAGGGAATCCCTTTGGATATTTACCTCCCTTCTCAGTCGCAGCAACAGCTGCCAAGATATCATCATCAATCTTACTTTTGGAATGTGTAACTGCTGCAATCAAATATGTCGATACTGGTGATTTTGCTGCCTCATCGGCAAGCGAATTGCCAACAGCATGGACTCCTATGCGCTGATGACCTAGAGTGTGAATCACAAACACTAGTGGCAACTGCTCTTTAAGCTCCGCCACTCGGACCCAGATCATTTTATGTTTTATTGTGCTACCCTGGAATCACGAAATTCATTCTGAATCCAAAAGAAGAGGTTCTCATTGTTCGACTGGACACAATAGTAAGAATAACTCACAATAAGAGTTGTCACACTAGGATCAGCGTACTCCAATGCAAGCATCAGAGCACGAAGCTCTGCCAATTGAGCGGTGCAGTCCCCTAGACTCTGGACTTGAACTCATTATTCACCATGGCACCCATCACAATGGCGCAAGTGGAAACGTATGCGTGCTTAGACCCATGCGCAACTTGCGCTGAACCATCAGTGTATATGATGCAATGGAAATCCCCCAAATGCCGCATAGCCAAAGACGCAGGATGAACAAACTCATACTGAAAAAACTCCTGCGACTGTAAGGAGGCATCAAAAATAAACGTGACATCCGGAGATGTCAATGATGCTGCCCATTGTATTCACCGAGAGTGCAAAGCTTTAAAATTAGGTACACTGGCTTTTGTCACTGACTCTAGTGCAGGATACGGGTAACAACCAACATGCGTTTTCCCTACGACAGTGCAGGTTCCTTAAGAATCGCCATTTGCACTGCTGTCAAAACTTTTTCCACAGAGGAAAACCGCATTTCAGCCGAATTGTACAAGTGTGACTTGTAAGCAATAGGTACTGTGTCTCCTTTGTTAAAAGTAAAGCACGTAAAACCCACCGCCCCAGGGATAATTTTTATCACCAAGCTGGTGTGCTTATCACGAGTCAGTAAGAATTTAGATTCTAGAAGATCAGCTTGCAAAGATTGCAAAATAGCTGAATGTTCTGGCAGCCAGCAAGATTTGGTAAAAGTAGGTTGTATCAAAGCATACAAAGGCTTGATACGCTGGGCATATTCTGGAATATATGTACGCCCGAAATTAAAAAAATCCCAGCAAGGACTGTAATTTATTCAGAGTTTTAGGAGTGCCCCAGTTGTGCGCATTTCTCCAAGAAGTGAGGAGCCAATCCTCGACCTTCATTGTTGAGCTCATAGCCCAGGAACAACACTTTGTACTCTGCAATGTGAGACTTTGCAAAGTTGAACTTGTAACCAAAGTCCGCAAAGTTACAAATAATGCTATCAACGTGACACAGATGCGCCCAAAGCTCGTCGTCTGTGAGGTATATGTCATCCACATACGTACACGGATCTGTGTCTATCCTCTCTAAGAGAGAGACAATATGGGCAGCAAACACGCCTGGACTATTCTTATAGCCCATCGCTAAGCGTTTAAATGGCCGCCGCAGGTAAAACTGGTTCATTGGGAACTCAGTCCATCCAAATTTTGGGCAAAAAAAAACGTTGGAAATGTCAAGTGTGGTTTTAAACCATTTACGCACAAGACCATCCACAAGAGCAGAGCCGCGGGTATTCTGTACTGCACAGGTATGGCAATGCGAGTTTAAATGCCGGTAATCCAATACCAAGCGGTGCGAGCCGTCAGACTTGGTCACAGTAAAAAGAGGGTTATTCATCGGTGACAAACAAGTTTCAATCACACCTTGATATTCTAATTGTTCAAGGATTTCCCCGACGGAAGCTTTAGCTTCACGACGGATGGGATATTGAGGTTGAGGCTGTGGCATAGACCGCAAAGGAATCTCATGGTGTGGGGAAAATTTATCCCACCCACAATGTGTAAGGTACAAAGCCGGCGCAAGAGCCTTAGCCCACTCTTCTGCAAAATTCAGCACATGCTCTTTCAAGACTGTGTGCGCGAAAGTAGGGAGGATTACCTCCTCCCCTCTCGGCGCTGCGAGCACAAAAGGTGGGGGCCAGTCAGCCTCCGCTAACAAAATGTCATAGGTAGTCGTAAGATTTTCCAAAAATACCCCTTTGATGGTACGCTGTATGTCACCTTCAATTAAAAGGACTATGTTATAAAGTCTATCAGGGGGAGCTACTCTAATATCAGCTGTCTCCACAACAACATATTGGTCAGTCGCTGTCACCTTCAGTAGCGAACGCAGGGCCTCTCGCACTATGGTAATCTCCGCCGCGCTGTCCAGCACGGTCAGAGCCCATGTCTGATTCCGAAGCTGCGTTCTCACTATTTGTGGCATATCTCGCTGTTAAAGCAGCAACCTTCTTTTTCTGGAACTGAAGTCTTTTCGGTGTTGAATCGTCCTGCTTGCCTTTACTGTCTTTTGGGCGGGGCTGGTCGCGTCCCTGCTGGCCACCCCGACATCTGCCGCCTCCTCCACCACCAGTCGATGAGGCCGATGAGTCCTGAAAAGAACGAGGAGAGCGTTGTTCAAAAACCTGAAAACGATCAGGTGATTTTACCGTCGCGCGATCGCGCAAGTCATAAATACGTTCTGTAGGCGCAGGCACTGGAGATGCAGGACGAGGCTCCTGTTTCTGCTGTTGTTGTTTGCCCTGTTTTTGTTTTTTCGGCCAATTTTGTTTTTTAGCCTTGGGCTGTTCGTCAGTCTCTGACTTTTGCCCTTGGGATTGCTTTTTCTCTTTAGTGGAAAATGGCTTGACTCAAACTATTGCGGCCCACGGTCTTATAAGCCGCCACAATAATTCTCGGTAACTGTCGGGGTTTATCGGCATTGGGTACATCCTGCAAAGCATTAGACACCTGAAAGCTCACTGCATCTCCCTTGACATTTGCAACTACGAGATCGGAAACTACGTCAAAACTGCTGCATAGGCGCATACCCAATTCAACCGCTGCCTCATCTTGAACACGCTTAACGACCGTTGGAAGGATAGTCATTGAAGGTGTGCCGAAGCACCTCGTATACACTGCCGCAAAGATCTTACCCCATGACTCACAGTCTCCTGCTTCTGGGATCAAGTCTTTAGGCATGCTAATTGTCAGAATCATGTGTTTTTCACCAGGAGTCGTGTTAGGAAATACCGCTTCCAGCTGGTCAAACTTCTCGGCAAGCCAGAAAGGACAATCATCCTTATTCTGGGGGCGCTTGCCCATCCCAGCGTTCACCATCACAGGACTAAGCTTCATCCCGCCCTGTCTGGCTGGAAGCGCTGCAACACCTGGGGCCCCGCCCTGGAGATTGCGGGAAATGTATTGTACTAAAAACATAATTACGCTAATTGCAACTACATGTAGTCGTCTTATATCAGCAAGGGGACATGCTCTGTGTTGAGGATGAGGTGTAAATCCAGCCAAAACTGGCCAAGTCGTGCCTGGAATGGACAACAGACCTAACCTCTGTGCTGTCAAAGAGTGGGGTAGGACGCCATTAAACCAAACTCAGTGCTGCCAAGCGTTAATCGGAACTTCCTGTGTCCTATATGGAGCATAGTCCAGAGGCACGACAGTGGGAGTGTACGTGTCGAACACAGCAGTATTTGCGTTCAAAGCCGGGAAGGTCGCCCACGAGTAAAACATTTCGTATGGGTAAGCCACCTTGGCACTCACCACCATAATTACAGCCATGCCATCCACAGGGACGTTATAAGTCTGCAAGTAATTGCGCACCGCAATGCGACTGTTGCGGAATGTCCACCGAGGCCATAGCAACACAGAAAGAAAAAGATACAAAGAAAAACTATGTAGCACAACTGAGTAGTAATTCAAGGAAACCGTTTCGAAAGATTCAAGCTTGAAAAGACCTATGTAAGTATAGGTAGGTTTGTCCGACACCACTGTCTACCGGGAACAATAGTGAAGGGTGTTAAGGACTGATACAAGTACTACTCAAGTGTCATGTAATAAGACCACGAATGGTTGGGCGCCATGTCAAAGGGATCCTGCTCCTACAAAGAACTGTGCATAGAGACTTGGAACCTCAGTGAATTAGGGTGTGCCAAAACTCACCTTAGTACCCAAAATCACCTACCAGACTAGCAATCAGTGTCTCGTTGGTTCTTACACACCCCCAATGATTAGACAACCCAGAACTTGGACTTAGAACACCTCAGGTAACGTGGAACACATGAACACTCTTTTGTTATACTAACACATCAGTCCAGAACGAGGAGTAAATGATGACACGTGCAAGTTTGAAATATTTATTTCTAATGCAGTTTTCTCAAGCGCAGTATCTTAGCTAATACAAGCAAACATATTATAAGGAACAAGGTTAGCAGCATAGTTACTATTCCATAAAACACAAAGGGTGAAAGCATGTTAAAATGCTAAAGGGAAAAGGTCTAAATAGAACCTCAGTTTACCCTCCCTTGCTAGTATATTATATTATATTATATCTACAGAAGGTCTCTTTGGGTTTAGAAGGGCGGGCCCATACCTCTGGTCTTAGCAGAAATGGATCACATCATCTCCTGCACCAACTCTCTGCATGCGGATATTCATCAAGTGTATGTTCCATGCTCTGTGTGGTGCATTATTAATCGCGCCTAACACCCAAAGTTGGCCACAGCTGCATATGTATTATGTCTAGACTGTGCGCTGATCAAACCGAACAACAAGCGCTGTGTTGAAAAAACCTTGAAGGCCTCGGCACTCAGTGTACAGACATAGCTTACCAAGCAAGGCTGATATTATAAGCAAACATATTATTCTTGTGTGAAGCAAAATATTCAACTAGGCGAAAAGCCTTAATAACAAAATGTGTTGGGTGCAGAGGCTGCAGAAAAGGAAAATGGCGTTTAAACTTCTAATAAGCTCATGCTAACATAACACAGTGCGAAGGCAAAACCAATCTACATGACAAGGTGATGCTGGGAGATATGCTGTAAGATGCTGATGAAAAACCGAATGCAGAACCTATCACTTAACTTAATTAGGTAAGAAAGAAGATCATGTAAGAATCGCGAGGAGGAAGAGAGTGTCACAGATGAGGGAGACATGAGCGTCGGTGTTAGAGAGGTCATCTATCCTGTCCTGAATCCTGTCATGAAGTCTTTGTCTCCTGAACTATCGCGGGGGACCCCTACCAGCCCATTGGCCAGGGCGTTAGTCTTCACACCATCCTAGGTAATTATAATTTTGTGAATTTGTAAATGTTCTTTTCTCTCTGTCCTCTCCTTTCTGAGCATAAGTCATTGCAAGTCTTAAGTATGTGTTGATGATTTGATTAATTGAATCTTCTCTCCTATAAGTGACAGTGACTGTACTGTACTTTTGAAGTGGTTCACATGCAATTAATTTAGATAAAGACTTAAAACTTACCCAAGTCTGTAGTTATTTACTTAAGATATAAAAGTTAAAATTAAGTTCATTTTCACCATCAACTACACTAATTGTCCATCGACCACAGGAAATAACTTTTTGATTCAGTGAAAGGTTGGTTAAAAGTAAGAAACAATCAATCTGGAAGTGTGGAAAAATCATAGACTTAGACTCCAGCGGTTTACTTAATTGTGTGTGTTTTTTATGGGCCCAGGTTAGTATATGGTAATGGAGTGTCTGTATCTTGTGTTGGTACGCTGATGGATCAGTTTTCTGGTAGCAGAGCTATGGTTATTATTGATTAGTTTGGTGATAAATATTCATTTTTGATTATTGATTTATGTTTAACAAAAAGAGTTAGCGTCCTGTTTTATGTTGTCCGGAAAAATCCCGGGGAATGAATAGCGGGTGGTGACAGAAGCCACAGTGAGGTTACTCGCCTGTTGGAATAGCACTGAGAAGCTACGCAGGGCTGGCAGTGTTAAATTAGGGACTATTTAGTTTAAAAGTCGAGTGTGAGTGAAAGCAAAAGGTTTGCTGGTGAAACTTTGGTCTTATATCGCCTAGTAAGGCTAACACTGAAGGAATAACAGGTTCTCTCGAGTTTGAATGAAGGGTAAAAAGAGGTTTTTACTCGCTGTAAATGAAGAAGCAATTCTGAGACTCCAGAATAAATCGAAGAGTTATCCTTTGTTTTAGTGGAACAGGCAGAGTAGCGAATGTTTTTATGTTGTTATTAACGGATTTCATTTTAAAGAAGATAAGTAAAGAAATACGTTTTCGTATTATCTTGTGAAGGGAGGGTCAGTTGCCAGGGTTGCACTGACGTCACAGAGAGCCATGCTGGGATAGGTTGAAACAGCAGACGTGTGAAAGAAGCAGATTGTAAAGGAGGGGTCAGTAGTAGGGAGCAAAACTGATGTCACAAAAGGCCACACTGGCATTGGTAAGACCACGAGTGTGAGCCTGAGTCTGGTTGATTGTTAGATTGAAGCGGTGCTAGTATTGGCTAAAGAAACAGTGCAAGCGTGAGTTTAATTGGTCATTAGATAGAAGCTTTGTTAGCATTGGCTAAGAAGAAATTGTATGTTAGCTTCTGATTTGTCTTTGGGTGTAAGTCGCACTGACAGGAAATATCAAGGGTTTGCAGATTATTGTTTCATATATTGTGCATCTAGAATGTATGGAGAAAAGAGAAAAATTTAGTTCATATTGAAAAATTAAAGAATTTCATTAAGAAAGATAAACCTGTATTGACTATAGAGGGGAATCCTATTCTGCCGCCGGAAACACCTGCTTCCTTTATGATGATGGAAAGATGATATCATACTAGTGTGTGGTGGGAGAATTGGATAGAATATACCAAAGGTTATGGCGTTTAATGGGAGAATTCTACAGAATTTGAGAATGAAAATGAATGATTTGGAACTAAGACCTAGGTTAACTCAGTATGAGGCTTTGGAAGAATGGGAGACTGAGTCATTTGAACGAGCGAAATGTAAAGGTGGAAGATATAAAGGATTTTTTCCCAGATATTTGAATGAATCTCGAGATGGTCAGATGAAGCAATGGAAAAGAGCAATGGTTTGAGAAGGTTTGTATCCAGTGTTTTTTTAAAATATATTTATTTTTAAATTCTTTTTATTGAGAATTAGGCATGACACATAGGCTATACCAATATATGTGAAAAAGCAACAAAATTACACATGACATAGGTCTTTAAAAAATATTCAGCACAGCCGACATTGACAATTGTACAAAATTAGGTTCCACCAATAGGATCCTCCCTGGTTCTCGGGGGTTCACAAATCTCACCCTTGAGGACATTCCCTTGCCGACATATTTGCGTCCATTTGTGCTGGCGCCCCCTGGCTTCGTAGATCGACTTATCCGTAACCATACACCAATCCATATCTTTGGGCCAATCAGCCATGCAAGTCGGATTTTGTGCTCTCCACAATCGGGCAATGTTCCTTTTACCAACCATCAGCCCCAACGTGACCCAAGTGCGCTCTTTGGAGTTCAAGTCAGTAGAGTCCCAAACGTTCAACAAGGCCATTTTATTGTACCCAGTGTTAATGGCTGAGGAACAGTCAGGGATCAAGTGTAAGGAGAAAACAAAACATGTGAATGTGACAGGATATGGAGAATCAGACGATAAATTATTGGAGAACATTTTAACTAAAAAAAAAACACCGAATCAAGAAGGACCCAGTAGAGTCACCCAGAGTGCACCAGTAATGGGAACACCCATAATTCCACATATTTTACATGATACATCAGTTAATAGGGTGCTTCTAGACAGAGAAAAAGAAGTGTTAGAGAGAAATAGAGAAGAATTAATACAGAAAATAGGAAAATTGATTTTAAACCCTGAATCATTGACTGTACCAGTGACTATAGGTCCTGGTATTCCATTATATGGAGAGAAAATAAGTTGCCCAAAACCCCAAGTTGTAACAACTCCTTTGAATAATCCTAGAAAACAGGAAGTAATATCTGATGATCAAGCCAGTGAGTGCGATTCAGTCATTTCAATAATGGACGTTCCGATAGGAGAATCTGAAAGTAAAACCCCAAAAAGAGTTACACGGAGTAGTTCAAAAGAGAAAAAGTCTGTGGTACCCTCAGGAACTAGAAGCTCAGCAACAGTAACCCTAGAAGATTTGGAGAGATGGGCACAGGGAATAGAAAAACAAAGCACACCCCCAAAGATTTTAGATATTTACAAATTGAAAGTAGAATTGGAAGAGATGATAGCTGGAAATGTGGCAATAGAAAGATTGAACCATTACAATGAAGAAGAGTTGTTTTTTATATGTAGGAGTATAAACAGAAATGCAAAATTGTTTCATGAGAAATTGACAGAGCTTGTTTCAGAGATGGGAATAGATATAGGAAGATCAAAATTGTTTCAGAAACCATATCGAGTGGTGTTTACTGATAAGGTTTTGGAGAATATGAATGTGCCTAGAAAAAAACTATAGGTTAAGGAGTTAATGAATATTTTGCAAAAATGGGGAGACATTGATAAGTGGAGAACTAGGTGGACAAGAAATAAGGAGGAAGGTCAGACAAAGGAAGCGTCGTCTGCATTCTTGTTAAGAGAATCAGAAAAGGCAGAAAGGTTGTGTCCCATGAGAGAGGTACCTGGTGGTGGATATGTTCATGTTCCATGGAGCAGGCAGGATATTTTGTCATTTACAAACGAGTTCCCTAGATTAAGAGAGAAACCAGTTGAATGGTATACACAAGTTAAAAGATTTGTGAAAGTTTTGAAGGTTTTGTTAAAGGATCTGGATGGTTTGTTTGACAAAGTGGTACCTACTGATTTGTGGACGGAATGTAAGATTACTGTTGATTTGTCAAATGAGGAGTATCCAAGGGACTCGAAAACAGGAGCAACCTCAGATGAGGTTATGAAGAAATATCATCAAGTATTTACCCTTCTGAAAGGAAAAATCCCTCCGAAAGAAACAGATTGGGTAAAGATAGATAGAACAACTCAAGAGCCAAATGAGTCTGTACATGCGTATTATGAGCGACTGCTACAGGTGTTTACGCAGTATAGTGGTTTGAGGACATTGGAGAAAAGGATATGGGACGTTTCGTGTATCGGTTTGTGTATGGTCTGAAACCAGGGGAAAGTCAGATGATTCAGCAGCACATGCTGTGTTGGCAGGGTAAACCGATAGATGATATTTTGAAATACGCAAAATATTTCAGAGATGATATTGAGGCAAGGCATAGAAAGCTGAAAGAGAAGATGATGTGGGCACAAGTAAACTTTGCAGAACAGCAGGATTTTTTTTTTTGTGTGAAATTTTCTTTATTGTTTTTCCAACAAACAATTTCGGTACATTAGACCAGCCAACCTGGTACAGACCATGCAAAAATGAGCAATTAGTCATAGTTACATTTCAAAGCATATTTCCTGGAACAATCGTCCCCATGTCTTCCTCCTCCCAAATATCTGACAGCATTCATAAATTACATTCTCATGCACATATGCAATATCAAAGCAATTACAGAGGGTACAATGTTATACATTCATGACTTCAAGAAAACCAACAGCACTGTCTCCTGCTCAATCAACACACCAAATACAGCCTCCCTCGCCCACTGTAGCGGCCCATGAATAGGGCATATACAGACAGCAGATTTACTCTGAGTTCTGTGGACTCCCCACCATTAGGTCTTCAACTTCTGATTCATCTCTGGTATTCCAAGCAATGAACGGCCCCCAAATATCTTGTGGTCTAGAGGAGGGTGGCAGTAATTACCAGAAATTAGTGAGTTGTGTGTGTCCATATGTAATATCCCTAACCCAATCCCCAATAGAGGGCACTCATTTTCTACCGCAGTGGACTGTGACCTCACGTTTCACAAACAGGAGAAGAAGAGCATGGAGCTTTCGCAGTTTGGGCGGAGTGTCCCGTACATATCCCAATATACCGAGAATGGGGGACGGCTCTAGTGACACCCCCAACATACCGTGTATGGACTCAAAAACCTTCGCCCAGAAGTCCGCAAGTATGGGACAGTGCCACGCCACAAGCAGAAACGTGGCCGGGGCATATCCACATCTCAAGCAGTTGCTGTCAGCACGGAGACCCATCCGATGCAGACTGACCGGCGTTCTATTATATCTCTGCAGAAACTTGAAGTGAATCAGCCTGAGTTTATTATTTGGAGAAAGTTCAGAGAGTTGCCCGCAGCAGTAGTCCCCCTGCGCATCAGTCCGCTGTGGATCAAGCTCTTCATGCCAGTGTTGTAAAGAGGGTGGTATGAGTATATGGGCGGTGTCCTGCATGCAAGTATATAGACGCGTGACCAGCTTGCGTGGGGACGGAAACTTTAGCAAGTTTTCTAGAGCATGTAGAGTCGGCAGCGCTTTCGGGAAATCCTCCCCAAGGGAGCAACACGTCGTGCAAACTCTATGATACAAGAAAAGTTCAGTAAATGGCACCTCCTGTCCCTCAGACGGCTCAGGAGGGAGTCTGAATTCGTCATCGGGATATAAGTCCTCAAACGTTTGGAGCTTCATTTTCTGGGCAAGGGACTTACCCATAGTATCTTGTATGCAGGGCCTCATTGGATTCTGTGCTAGAGGAATGGAGGGAGCGAATAATAGCGGGACACCCGCCCTCTTACGCAACTCATCCCTTGCCCAGCACAAGGTCCCAGCTGAGTCTATATCGCCCCGGGTCGATGTGGCTTCTGATATAGGGCGCCCTTCAACGGGATAGGGGCCATAGCATCACTCTCGACTGCAACATGCGGTTGGTAGGGGGTCGGATGCACCCAATAATGCAAAAATTGTGCCTGAGTACACAATGCACATAAACGCATAACCGGGGCTCCCAATCCCCCCTGTCGCAGAGGGAGAGTCAACAAATCCCAAGAAGCTCTGACTTGTTTTCCGGCCCATGCTAGTGTGATTAGGTGAGACCTCAAAGTGTCAAAAAAATGTTTAGTGAGGGTGACTGGAATATTTACAAAAAGATGCAGGAACTTTGGTAGGATAACCATCTTAGCCAACGATATCCTACCGGCCAGTGATAACGGCAACTTAGCCCATACCAATATTTTATCTTCCAACCATGTCATTTTTCTACCATAATTAAACCACCACACTTCCTGTGTGTCCTGGCTGATCCATATCCCCAAATATTTGACTTCATCAGCTTCCCAGCGCAAAGGGAACTCCGACACCACAGGGGGAGTGCTATCAGTCAGCAGAAAGACCACAGATTTGGTCCAGTTTATAAAGACACCAGAAAGCCCACCAAACCGGATAAACTCTCTCAGCAATGGATCTAAATTCTCCTCTGGGTTCATTATATAAAGCGTGACACCATCCGTCTATAATGAGATAAGCAAACTACGAGAGCTGAAACCTATGCCACATTCGGTATGATGTTGTCTGACCCGGGCAGTTAGGAGCTCCATGGCAATAGCAAAAAGTAGAGGGGACAGTGGACATCCCTGCCTGGTGCCACGAGAAATCGGGAATGAATCGGATATTAAGCCATTTACCTGCACGCTCGCTGTAGGCGCGGAGTACAGCAGTTTGATGCAGCTCAAAGAGAGCAGACTGAACCCCATACGTCCAAGAATGGAGAAGAGGTAAGACCATTCGAGCATATTGAATGCTTTTGTTGCGTCTAAGAAGACCACTGCGGCCTTCTCGCTAGGATGTAAAAAATTAAGCACCGAAAAAATGGTCCTTAAATTATGAGACGTGGATCTGCCCGGAATAAACCTGGATTGATCCGGCAGTGCAATCATGGTGAGGAGCGGTTGTAAGCGATTGACAGTCAGCTTCGCCAATATCTTGACGTCCACATTTATCATGGACAAGGGGCAATAGGAGTCCAGTTCCCCCTCAGGCTTCCCAGGTTTAAGGAGTGTTAAAATTGTTGCCTCCCTCATGGTCTGTGGTAGCACCCCTTCTTCCAATGCTTCTTCATAGACAGTCAGCAGCCTAGGTGCTAATTCTTCAGCATGCGCCTTATAAAAGGCAGTAGTGAGGCCATCAGGGCCTGGAGCCTTCCCCAGGGGTAAGCGTTTTAAACCTTGAACCACATCCTCCACGGTAAAAGGGAGGTCCATGTATACCCTGTGGGTATTGTTGACCCAAACTAGCGCTATTGTGTCAAGGAATGCTTTAAGTTCGTCAGTACAGGTCCCCTGTGTAGTCGCATACAACTTGGAATAGAAAGCAAAAAACTCACCAGAAACTCCCTCATGACCACGAACCATGTCTCCCTGCGCATCGCGCACTTCATGTACAAAGGATGCTGATGTAGATGGTCTAATCATGCCTGCCAGTGTTCGTCCCGGCCTGTCCCCCTCACCGTATCTATGAGCCTCCGCGTACTTGCCCAAGAATTTTGCTTCGCGCTGTGCCTCTTCCACATAGTCTAACAGCAACAGGTTTAGTGTTTGCGCGGTTTGGGGATCATTCGTAGAGTAAAATGTGCCCTCCAGTTCTTTAATCTTAGCTTCTAAAGAGGCCAGCGTACCTCGAATCGCCTTTAATACTACCGCCTGTCAGGCAAAGAATTGGCCCCTGATCACCATCTTTAAGGCCTCCCAAAGTGAGGCTTCAGTAGCAACAGAGCCCTCATTGTTTGCAAAGTAATCTACTATATCCCCCCTTATTTCCTCCTTAAAGGCCTCGTCCAGCAATGCGTTTGGCGGGAGTCTCCAGGTGAACGCACGGGGCAGGGATCCCGGGAGCATCAACTGTAGCCTACATGGTGCATGGTCGGAAAGTGTGCGGGGCAGATGCGAAATATCCGCAGTCCAGGCTGCGGCATCCCTAGTAATTAACCAAAAATCCAAATGAGTCCATGCACTGTGATGGTCTGAAATGCATGTGCCTTCCTGTGTCAATGGGTGTCTGTTGCGCCGGATGTCGACCAGGTTCCCCTCTGCAACAATGGACTGCAAGGCAGCGCTCGTGGCCGGGTGTAAGGCCCTAGTCACCCCCCTCCTGTCCATGGCATCATTAAGTATAGCATTGTAATCTCTACACCACAGTACAGTGTCACAGCCTGTCATCTTAATCTGAGCCCAGACGTCGTAGAAGAAATCAAGGGAATCTGTATTAGGGCCATAAATGGCAGCGATCACCAGGGGCATGCCCTCCAGCACCCCACACACAATTACATATCAGCCCTCACGGTCTCCGTGCACCTCCCCCTCCCGCCAGTTCCACCCCTGCCTGATCAGAATAGTCACCCCTCTAGCATAATTAGAATATATGGATGAGTATACACACCCCCATCTGCGGTTGCACAGCCTCGGAGACGGTACAATATTTAGGTGCATCTCTTGAAGCAAACAGATATCAATATTATGCTTAGTTAAATAAGCATGCACAAGTATGGCTTTTAGACAATCATTTAACCCTCTAATGTTCCATGTCAACAAATTTAGCAGTCTAGCGTGTGCATACCTGAGAAAGACTCATCTCCAGGGAGGAGGAAAATCGTCTGCACATGAATCCAAATGTAAACCTTGCAATCTGGTCAGCTGCTAGTTCTCATACCGACATACAACAAACAAACAACCCTCGCCCCCAACCCGCCACCCACTCCAACCCCCCAATCAGGTTGTGGAATACCCCTCCCCAACAACACAAAGCAAAACAAACTGTGAATAACATAAGGGAGATCTCCCATGGGGTGTGTAGTAGCACCAGCGTGCACCCCTGAGTAAACAGGGTGGCTAGGGATTCTGCAGTGCCCAGTACCAGCCCTCCCCGACACCCCAAAAATGCCCCTCTGTCAAAGAAAAAAAATCTATAAAAATAGAATACAGTTCAAGGACTCTGAGGACATTGTAACTCCAATAAGAGTGAACATACAGTGCAACATAACAGCAGATAGGCATTTCAGACGACCAGCCTATTCGTACATCAATCAATCGTTATCACTAAGTTGACCAGTTCCCGATGCCGCAGCTCCACGAGTGTCTTTACCCTTCTTACCTCCGTCATGTTTTGCAAATTTTAGGGCCGATTTCGCATCAGTGAAATAATGTGCAGTGCCGTTGTGGCAAACTTTTAATTTAGCAGGGTAAAGTAGCGAGTAGGGAATTTGCGCCTGGAGAAGAATCCGTTACTCATGCCTTGCCGCCTGAAAATTAGGAGTAAATTCCGGGTAGAATGATAAGTTGTTACCTTGATGAGACAGTTGACCCTTCTATCTCTCGCCATTCGCAGGATGTTGTCCCTGTCTTGGTAATTCAGCAGCTTGGCCAAGATCGGCCTCAGAGGCGCCCCCACCGGAGGCTTTTGGCCCAAAGTCCTGTGTGCCCTCTCCACCATAAACACCGGGAACAGGTGAGGATCGAACAATGCATGTAGGAGGTCCGCCACGTAGGTTTCCGTCTTGGTGATCGCAGTCATCTCCGGAATTCCGAGAATTCGTAGGTTATTCCTCCGGTACCTCGCCTCCAAATCATCGTTCTTTGCCTGGATTACTCCCAGGAGCTTGTCCATTTGTAGCAATTGCTCTTTGGTTTCCACTTGGAACTCGTGAAATTCGGTTTGCCGGTTCTCCAATACGTCTAGACGAGTTTCGTGGACAGTAACCTGGGCCTTCACAGAGTCCAGCTGCGTGGTTAGGATGTCCAGCTTTGAGTCGATGTTTCGTAGGCTAGAACGCATTTCCAGCATGAGGGTGCGCAAGTCCTCCCCCCGATCCTCCAAGTGGTCCTTCTGCTGCTCCTCCGACTGTGCCCCCGAAGACGGATCATTCTGGCGCGTGGAACTTTTGTCGAAGGTAATCTTAGGTTGCTTAGCGTCTTGTTTACCCATGGTGAAGCAACTAGGCATCGGCCAATCTAACCCGGAGGTAGGTTCGGGGCTCCCACTCCAATCACACTGTGAGGGCTCTCTGCCACTAGTTCCCCAAGCCCAGGCGGTGAGATGAGGTGCCTCTAGTAGAGTTCCACGTACCCCAGGCCCCCAAATCCCACACAGCTCAAGGCAAACAAGAGAGAACCCCCCAGTCCGATCCTCCGACCAAGAAGGGCCCTCCAGGCACACCAGCCCAGCACAGCACAGGAGGTTAGTTACAGGCACTGTGCAATACCTTAGGTAAGTGGCCAGGAATGGAAAGGCAGCTCACCTCACCTCTAGGTGCTACCCGTCGCTCATTCAGGCCACAGCTGTCTGCAACAGTTCAGCAGGGGTTCAAGGTGGAAATGCAGCCAGCGTTCGGGGGGGGTCTCATGCACCACACCACCAAGTGTCTCGTCAGGCCCTCATGACAGGGGAGCACCTCCGGGGCGAGCAAGAATCTCTCAGTGCTCAGTCTTGCTCGTGTTCAGCTCCACAAAATGGCTCCTGCCACCTGCAGCCTCCCCCCAGCGTCCAGCACAGGGGGGCAGATATCGCTCAACTCCATGACGCCTCCGCCAACACAGTCCTCAGCTCAGGCTCCGCTCACAGCGATGCGGCATCAGGGGGACGGCAGGGCACCAGTGGCAGCCCACATCCACAGGGGAGCAAGGCATCTCACTGACCGGATGTTGCCGTGCCGCACCTCACTATTGTGCGCTCTGATCCTGGCCAGTCGGGGACGCAGCTGTGACACCTCCCCCCTTAGGGCAGCCCAGGCCTGCAGCGCTCGCCAGACCCTGGGCTCGATTTTGGAAGACGCGGCCTCCTCCGTCCAGTCGCAAGCAGAGGCCTGCAGGGTCCAGGCAGGGCTCATGCCTCCTCACCAGAGAGCCGCCGCAGAACGGGAGCTGGCCACTACTACAAACTGCCTCAGGTAAGGGGTGCAGGGACGTCGGGTTCAGGCTCCCCGCGGCACTATATGACGGATTCCTGAAAGGATTAATACCCTAGCCGGCGGAGCTCACTCAGAGAGCGGCCATTCCGCTGCTCGGCAGACCACGCCCCCCGAACAGCAGGAAATTAGGTTGAATAGTCAAAGTAATAATCAGATGAAAGAGCAGACTCAGTATGATCTTGCGGCGAATGGTGTTAAATTAGGAGGACGAATAAAAAGAGAGGATGCAAAGAAGAAGTTTCCTTGTCATGCGTGCGGAAAGCTTAGACATTGGAGGAACGAGTGTAAGAGTATCCAGAATAATAATGGGCCAAATCAAAATTTAAATCCACAGACGCAGAATGCTTAGGAATCAACCGCAGCAGGTAATTAATCCAAAGTGTCAGGTGCCACCAGCTCCTATGCCAAATTTTGTGAACCAGCCAAAGTACAGTGTGGACGCTGGATTTCAAGGAGGAAGTGGTAAGAAAAATTCTGTGGTTTCACAATATGTTTTTCAGAATAATGATGATAAAGTTAGTTACTTGCAATGACGGTGCCTGAGAGGGGAGGAAGAGGAGTGCGTACTTGGCGTATCCTTGCCGGTAGATCAGTCAGGTCCATTTATTGATGGGAAAGTGGAAGGTAATAATATCACTTTTCTATTGGATACTGGTGCTATGCGTTCTACTGTGAGAACAGAAGGCATCCCAAACCTACCCCTCTCTGGAGATTCCATCCAAGTTGTAGGCGTTTCAAATCAACAGATTAGAACAGCATACATCCCAAACCTACCCCTCTCGGCAGATTCCATCCAGGTTGTAGGCATTTCAAATCAACAAATTAGAACCCAAATTACAGAACCAATGGAAGTGCACATTGGAAATTTTAAAGACATGCATAGATGCGTAGTTTGTGATTCTAGTCTAATACATCTTTTAGGAAGAGATCTGTTGTGCACAATGAAGTGAACAATCGACTGCACACCGGATGGTGTTGCATTTTAAACCCCTGATGAAGATATTGTATATATAATCATGATAGATAAACAAGGTACGGAGGTAGATAAAATGTATTCTTTGATGATAGTAAGTGATTTACCTGAAGAACTGAAAACAAAAGTGAACCCAGAAGTATGGGATTTCACAGGAAAAGAAATTGGGCTAATGTCAAACATAGATCCGGTGATGGTGACAGTAAAAGAAGGTGCAGTTAATCCCAACACCAAACAATACAAAATGAGTCCAGAGGTGAAAGCAGGAGTTGCTTCAGAAATTGACTGAATGATTAGACAAGGCATTTTAAAGGAAATAATGAGCAGTCGTTGTAATTCACCTATAATGGGACTTAAAAAGCCTAGTGGAAAATACAGGAAAGTGCAGGATCTTGGAAAGATCAATACAATTGTAGTGCATTGTTGCCCAGTAGAGCCAAATCCAGCAATGATTCTTTACCAGATTCCCTGGAATGCCGACTGGTTTACAGTAATTGATTCATGCCAAGCCCTTTTCTCTATTACTTTGCACCCAGGTAGCCAGTATCTTTTTGCATTTAAATTCAAAGACCGTATCTTGGCATGGTGCAGAGATCCTCAAGGATATGCAGAGAGACCCTCGATTTTTAATCAAAATCTGAAAAAGTGAGAAATTAGTCATACCCAGAAATTCAGTCCTGGTAAAATATATTGATGACCTACTAGTGGCATCAAAGTCACGAGAAGATTGTGTTACTGATTCTATTGTGTTGCTGAATCATTTGGCTGATGGAGGACACAAAGTGTCACCAGAAAAGTTGCAATTTTATCGACACAAAGTTAGATATTTAGGCCACAAGACTGAAAGAGGAGTGAGAAAAGTGAACCCAGAGAGAACTAAGATTATCAAGCAAATTCAGTTACCCCAGATGCAAAGGAAGATAAGAATGCTTCTCAGAGTGGTTGGATACTGTCGGCAGTTGATTGTTGGGTTTTCCCTGCTGGCAAAGCCATTGATTCAGATGACACGAAAAAGAGCAAAGGATCCAATTGTCTGGAAGGATGAATGTGTGGGAGCATTTGTGAAATTGCTAAATTGTCTGTGTGAGGCCCCTGCTTCAGGCATGCCTGACTATACAAAAGAGTTTGCACTGTTCTGTTGTGAGAGAAAAAGTTGTGCACTTTCAGTCTTGACACAAAGGCATGGATTAAGCAGACGTCTAGTGGCATATTTATCAGCTTTACCTGGCTGCTTAAAAGCAGTAGCTGCTAATTGTATGAGTCTTGAGCAGAGTGAGTCAATTGTGATGGGACATCCAGTCAAAGTTTATGTCCCACATTCAGTCGAGATCCTTTTAACAAGAACTCGAACACAGCACCTTACCCCTAGTCGGATGACTAAGTATGAAAGAGTGATTCTTGGAGCCGAGAATGTGACAGTGATTAGATATACAATGGTAAATCCTGCCACACTATTACCAGATCCACATTGTGAAGAAGTGTAAGATGAAGAAGATCATGATTTCTTGGATGTGACTGAGATGTGTACTAAGCCCCATCCTGATATAAAGGAGGAGCCCCTGAAAGAGCCAGATCATAAACTATTTGTAGATGGCTCATGCCTGAGAATGGAGGAAGGAGGACACAGTGCAGCATACGTTATATGTACGGTATCTGGGGTTGTTGAAGCATCCTGTTTACCGGGGGTCAAATCTGCACAAGTTGCCGAATTGGTGGCCTTAACAAAGGCATGCAAAATTGGGAGAAATTGGAGACTAACCATATTTACAGACATTCAATCTAGTTTTGGGGTTGTGAATGACTTCAGCCAGTCATGGATGCAGATGGGATTTCTGAGCTCTTCAGGAACCCCCATTGGAAGCAATATAATTGCCAAAAGAAATAGCAGTAATCAAGTGTGCTGCTCACCAGTCAGGATATGACTATGTGGCGGCAGGTAACAGATACGCTGACCACATTGCTCAATATTGTGCAAGAAATAACATGGCGTTAAGCAGAAAAATTGAAACAAGTGAAATCAGCTGCCAACTTATGTTATTCTCAGCCTTAGAAATATGGGATCCAGGCAGATTCTAAGGACCTCAAGAACGTCCGGCCCATCTCCCTGCTACCGTTCCTGGCAAAGGTCATCAAGAAGACCGTCAATGAACAATTGACCCGCTACCTCTAGGAGAACAACATCCTGGACCCTTACCGGTCCGGGTTCCGCAGCAACCACAGCATCGACTGCCCTCATCGCCGCCACTGATGACATCAAGTCCCTGCTGGACAACAAAGAAATGGCGGCCCTCATTCTCCTGGACCTGTCAGCTGCCTTCGACACAGTCTGCCACCACACACTGCGAACACGCCTCCTCAACGCCGGGAACCAAGAGAAGGCCCTGGACTGGACCACCTCCTTCCTCTCTGGCTCTGGCAGAACACAGAGCGTCCGCCTTCCCCCCTTGCACTCCGAAGCCACCAAGATCATCTGTGGCGTACCCCAGCGCTCAGCCCTCAGCCCAACTCTGTTTAACATCTACATGGCACCGCTCGCCCATGTCGCCCTTTGGCACGACCTCAACATCATCTCCTACGCTGATGACACCCAGCTGATCCTCTCCCTAACCAAGGACCCCCACACCGCTAAAACCAACCTTCACGAAGAAATGAAGGCCGTCACTGAATGGATGAGGAACAGCCGACTGAAGCTGAACTCGGACAAGACGGAGGTCCTCATTCTCAGATCCACCCCTTCGAGCTGGGACGACTCCTAGTGGCCGACCGCACTGGGAACCACTCCAACACCCACTGACCACGCACGCAACCTAGGGGTCATTCTCAACTCCACCCTCTCCATGACTAAACAGGTCAACGCCGTCTCTTACTCCTGCTTCAACACCCTCCGCATGCTCTGCAGGATCTATAAGTGGATACCCACTGAAACGAGAAGAAAGGTCACCCACGCCCTCGTCAGCAGCAGGTTGGACTATGGAAACGCCCTCTACGCAGGAGCCTCGACCAAACTCTTGAGACGGCTCCAACGCATCCAGAAAGCCTCTGCACGCCTGATCCTCGACATCCCTCGCTGCAGCCACATCACACCCCACCTGAGAGACCTGCACTGGCTCCCGGTCAACAAGAGGATAACCTTCAAGCCCCTCACCCACGCACACAAGGCAGTCCACAACACCGGACCAACGTACCTCAACAGATGACTCATGCTGAATATGAGGCCTGCCTCATGCCTACAACCGGTCCAGAAGAGGTTATAGGTAATTTTGAATCCCTATGTGAGCATGTAGCTGAGCGTCTAACAAAACCTATTGGTAAAAACAAAAAGTCAGGCCCCAGATGGTTTGATGCTGCATGTTCAGCAACTCAGAGATCGCTGAAAGCAGCATTAAAACAAAAACCTAGGGATATAAAATCAGTTAGAGCAGCTAGATTAGCTTATAAAGAAGCTATTAAAACAAGGAAGTTGGGTTTAAAAAACCAAGCCTGGGAAGACTTAGAAAAGTCAACAGAATTAAAGGATAGCAGACTTTTCTGGGAAGTCATCAATCGCCCCCTTTTTGTAAATAATGATATGGATAATATCGTGATGGAGATTGATTGTGATTCGTGGGAAACCCACTTTGGGAATATTTTTAATCCTCATAAAATCCAACCAAATGTGATACCGATAGGAGACGAAAGCGTATCTGTGGTTCCCCAATCTTCCCTTTCCCTGAGTTTATCGTTGACTCTGCTAGAAGTGGAGGACGCGTTATCAAAAGGTACATCACTAAAAGCACCTGGCCCCGACCGAGTACCTTTGGACTTTTTTAAGCACAATGTCAAAGTCTGGGCACCTGTATTGTTGAATGTTTTTAAAGCAGTTGTCACTAGCCATATTCCTGCATCCTGGAAGGAGGCAGTGGTGGTGCCAATTTTTAAGAAGGGCGATAGATCTGATCCCCGATGCTATCGCCCAATCTCTCTAATTGACGCATCATGCAAAATTTTGGGCAGGGTCATTTTAGCACGATTAGAATCATGGGCGGATTCGGTGGGCCTCATTGTAAATTCCCAATATGGATTTAGAAAAGGTAAAGGCACTGTTGAACAGTGCCTTAATTTGGCGCTAATTATTGGGAAATACACAAAGGCAAGAAAATCTTCAATCCATCTTGCTTTTATGGACCTATCAAGTGCATTTGACACTGTGTGTCGTAGTAAGTTGTGGCAAATGATGGAGGAAATGGGTTTCGAGGAACCCCTGGTCACTCTCCTTCGTAGACTCCATGAATCTACCACGGTGGCCATAAGGTTTGGACCAGGGGGGGAGAAAACCAAGTCCATTCCCTCGACCGAGGGTGTCCGACAAGGATGCATATTAGCTCCTTTTTTATTCCTTGTATATACTAATGGCCTGGAAAAATACTTGTTGGACCATTGCCATGATTTCCCAAAAGTAAATGGTAGAAGCACTCCAATGCTTTCCTATGCCGATGATACGGTACTCATGACACTCACTGCAATTAGCATGCAGCACTGCCTTGATGCCTTTCACAAATTTATGTTGGACCTAGATCTTAAAGTGAATTTTGCTAAGTCTTTTATCATGGTCTGTGGCCCGAAGGGCACCAAGAGCAGAAAGTTTGCAGTGAGTACCTCCGTCATTGACAAGGTTGAAAATTTTAATTATTTGGGAAACCTTTTTAATCACAAATTAAGTTGGGCACCGTTAATGAAAACACGAGTCCAGAGTGCCAGTCGCTCAATAGAGGGATTGTTCCGCTTTTGTGGCAAATTAGGCCAAAAACCCATTTCACATTTAAAAACTCTGTATAAAGCAAAATGTCTGTCGATTGCTACCTATGGGGCGGGGGTCTGGGGGACAGATAGCCCCGACACGATACAGATTATGGAAAACAAATTTTTAAAACGTGTCTTGGCCATCCCATCAGGCTCCTCAAATAAATTTGCCCACAATGAACTAGGTTTAAATTATGTAAGCGACATTATTCGTCTTTCTCCTCTGTTGTTATGGGGCAAAATATGGTTATCGGAGGATTTACAGCTTACTAAGGATATTATCCAGGACTGTTTGAAATTGTCAAATATGAATCAAATCCCCTGGCTATCCTACGTAAATGAAATGTTTCATAAAATAGGTTTGGGTGACACCTTTGACAACCCTGAAAACATACAGGGAGATATTAAAAATGTAATTAAATCGAAATACTGGAAATCATCGATTGTAAATTGTATGGACAGCCCCTATGCCCCTAAGGCTGTCTTACAGCACCAGTTCTATCTGACCTTTACAAATCATGTCCAATGGCGTTTTTACTTGACAAGATTCAGGCTACATACTTTGCATTTTCTTTTTGCATTCCCTATACAGAGGGGCTGGTGTAAGGAACTCCCCCCTTGCAACTGTAATTACAAAGATAGCCAAAACACAATGCATCTTGTTCTTTTTTGTTCCTTATATAAAGACCCGAGAACCAGGTTTATTAAACCGATTCTCAAGGAAGAACAAATACGCCATTATAAAGAGGGTTATGATTTCTTAATATCTCTGTCATCCCCTACAGTCTGTTGTGCAATGTTGAACTTTATACGCGTGTCACTCCAGATTAGGAAACGGTATGGCTAAAATTTTGCCCCAAGAACTAGACCACTTGATATGTGCACTTTATAATCCTGTACCGTGATTCTTTTTACTATTTATTTTACTTGTTCCCAAAAAACACCCTTGCTTGATAAAATTATGTATTATCCAGAGATGATTAATTTAAAGGAATAATATGGTTATGTGACTTTACCTGCCAATGAACTTTTATAGTGCCATAAATTGTAAAACTGCCTTTTTTATAGTGAATATTTTTACTGTGTGTTGTAAATGTACTTCTACTTTTATGATTCTTGCATTGAATCGAATAAAGTTTTGAAATGAAATGACTCAGCTTCTACACCCCCACCCGCCAGCTCTGCTCCGCCGACCTCACCCTTGCCACAGTCCCCCTCTTCCGAAGAGAGACATCTGGCGGCAGATTGTTCTCCCACCTCACCGCCAAGACCTGGAACACCCTCCCCATCCACCTACGGCAGACCCAAGACCTGCTGCCCTTCAGAAAACTCCTCAAGACCTGGCTTTTCGAGCAGTAGCAGCATTTCCCACCCCAGCACCTTGAGACCCTCACGGGTGAGTAGTGCGCTTTACAAATGATATGATTGATTGATTGATTGATTGATTGATTGGGATGAGGTGAGACAGTTGCAGGATTTTATTAATGAAATAATTCATCTAATCTCTGAAGCATTCAACATTGAGCAAAAACTGCACTGTGCATACTGCCCAGAGGCTTCTGGAGTGGTTGAGCAATTAAATGGCCCAATCAAATCAAGGTTAAGTAAAGTGCGTGCATCCACATCACTGAAATGGCCAGATGCATTTCCTCTTGTGTTGATGGGACTCCAAAACATCCCTGACAGAAAAACAGGATTGAGCCCCCATGCAATACTCATGGGAAGGCCAATGAGACAAGCATTTATTCCTGGTCACAAATTGATGAATATAACTGATGATCTGGTGTTAGATTATTGCAAAGAATTGGCTGATCTTGTGTGTTCTGTTTCTCACCAGGTTCTAGAAGAAACAGTTGCTAGGCAGCCAGCACAAGCTCATGATTTGAATCTTGGAGACTGGGTGGTAGTGAAGAAACACGCCAGAAAATCCTGCTGAGCACCCAGGTGGGATGAACTACGTCACGTCATATTGGCCACTACTATAGCAGTGAAGTGTGCAGGTTTACCCAATTGGATTCATGTCAGTCACACCGAAAGGGTTCCAGGCCCCACTGAAAAGGAACAACAACTGAATAAAAATGTTGAAATAGCTGAAGGTTGTGAAGTCAAAGAATCGAGAGTGATAGATTCTGAACCAATAGACGAGGAACAACCAAGCACAAGTCAGGAGGGCTGTATACCAGTATTTGATATACCATAAGTTGTTATTCAAACAAGAAGCAGAACAAGATTAGAGAGACAGGAAAATAGTGAGGACCATATAGGTATAGAAGAACACGCTCAGGAAGGAGGGAATAACATTACTCAAGACCCTGAGCTGGATCAGACAGGGAAAGAAGAACATACTCAGGCAAACAAACATACCAAAAACCCTGAGCAGGGACATACAGGAATAGAAGAACACGTTCAGGCAGCAGAAGAGCCAATTATAGTAGGACCTGACCAGGATCAGTTAGGAGAAGAAGAACAGATTCAAGCAGAAGAAGATCAATTTGAAATAAGACCTGAACAGGGCCAGATAGAGGACGAAGAACAAGTTCAGGTGAACGCAACAACAAATCTAAGACCTGAACAGGAACAGGTAGAGAGTAACTCTGAAGAAGAGGTAGAACGGATTGTGCCTAGAAATAAGAAAATAAAAGAGCTCTAGAGAAAGACGAAGAGGGTAAAAATGCAGTACAAGTTAAGAGGGTCAGAAAAAGATAACCGGCCAGGTGGAGTCAAAAGATTAAGATACTATCTGAGAAAAATAAGTGAAAGACCTGAGCAAGTGAATGAGGTTACTTGTCAAACTCAGTCTAAACATTTGATTGTGTAAAACACTCGAAGAGGTCCAAGACTGAGAAGTTTGAACAATAAATTCAAGGGTCCTGAGTGGACCTACGTAATATTGGAAGAATTTGAAAATTTGAATTTGAGTGAAGAGACAGAAGAAGAAGTAAATGCTGCACATATTGATGAAGGGAAAGCTAGGCCTCCTTGAAAACTAACAGTTTGAGTTTATAAGTAAAGAAAAGTAAAGAGGAATCTTCTTAGACTAAAATGACTAAAGACAGGGTTACTGAACGACCAAAACAAAGTTGCACTCAAAAATGCTGTAGAGCTTGTATATGTAGCATTTTATTAGTGGTTTCAGTATGCCTATTTCTAACAGTATTTACAACAAGGGGTGGTGAGGGACAGAGTCTCTGAATTAAACAGAATACCACCCCCTTTTTGTAAATTATTTCTAACAGTAGCAGTTCCTTATTTGATGAGAACAAATAAAAAGAATGATACAGGTGCTAATGAGAAACCAGCTACCATGAAAGGAGATAGAGTAGAATTAGAAGCAGCAGATGAGATAGATGTACATCACACAGTATCAGATAATGGCACATCTTTAAATGTCTTCACCAAGTTGTTATTTCAGTATGTAGATACAATGGAGATTAGTGATTGTTAGGTTTGTATGAAATTACCAGCTTCAGTATCAGGAGTTACATATCACCACTTACCTTTAACATATGGTATTTTATGTAGTATACTAACGAGTTTGTTCTATAGAATAAGGAGACTTCAGTATTATTATTCTAATTTAGATGTAGTATTTTCAGAACTTCCTATTCGAAATAATATGAATCCAGTACTTAGTAGTCAAGATGCACAGTTTATGGGTGAATTGTTCCTAACAATGAAGTCAATAGATTTAGTCAAGGCACACAAGAATAATCTAACCTGCATATTACGAGAAGAAGAGAAAGTGTTTTTGAATTCAGTTGAGGAAATGAGACAGGATTTCCAAAAGAAGGCTGCTGAACAGAAAACCCATGTACCTCCATGGGCTGGAAAAGAAGGAATTTATGCAACTGGCAAGGCTCATGCTGCAATGTCCCTGGAATTTGAGAATAAGGGGAAACCTTCCTCCATAGGCTAAAGACAGATTATAATAATGTATTTATTGGTTCCAGTGAATGTGAACAAAACTTCCTAATTTAGGGAGGTTGGGGACTAAAAGGGGGAACTGCTCCAGTATTTCCTGGTGTTTACTACGTGTGTGGGAATAATGCTTACTATAAGCTGCCTGCATGGTAGTATGGAAGTTGCTACTTTGGGATAGTATTTCCGAAAATATACCATGTAAAAAGAATCACTGGAAGCAATGAAAACACGAATGAATTAACACGAAATAAGGGAGCTAATTTTTCAGAAATAATAGGTGATATATTTGGTACATTGATATCTTCAGTGGGAGTCATTCTAAATTAACATAGAATTTGACAGTTGTCAACAGTAGTTGATCGTCTCGACTGATACTGCTGGGGGTTTCTTGATAATTAATACGGAAATTGTTGTGATTAGGTCTATGTTTTTACAAAATTGATAAATGCTTGATATATTATAGGCAAAGGAAGGCGGAGCCCGTAAAATGCTGAAGTGCAACATTGTTGCACTTACCTACCTGATAAAAGTAATAGGGAAATCAAAGGGTATATTAAGAATATTACAAAACTGCATGAAGATTTGAAACCACTGGAGGTTGACAGTGTATGGGAAAGACTTACAAAGAGTATTTCTTGAATAGGGACTTCGTTTTATAATTTAGGGAAAAGTATTTTAGGTCAAATAGTTCTTCCATTAGTTGGTATAACAATAACAGTTTTAGCAATAATGATTTGGTGTAAATGTTGCAGAAATAAAGGAAAAGGAAGATATGAAGTGAATGGAAAAGGAAAGAAAAGGAAGTATGAGGAGATTCAGTTGGAGGAAATGAAAGGAAAGTTCTATAAAAGGAAGAACGATTTGGAAAATAAAGATGAAATTAAGAACGAAAAGGGAGGAAAAGAAACTGAGATATGCTAAAGTTGGATCTGATTGGGATGGGTAATTTTGTGATTGCTCAAAATGCCATCAGAGAGGGGATTGATGGAGCAAGAACTCATAGAAAAGAGACTTGCTCAGGAGCAATCCTCTCATTTAACTCCCTAACATGTTATTAATTACATATTGTGTAAAACTAATGCGCACCACATAAAAACAAGGGTTAGAGAAGCTTGCGTATGTGCTTACTAGGGATAACTATTCGAACGAACTAATAAAACCACTTTAACAGGGAAATCTTTACTACGCATGCGTCAACTGTATCTACGTAATATGACGTATTAAAGCGTGGAGGGAAATTCTTGCGCATGAGCAAAAGGCACTAACTTGGAGTCTTGAAGACTCGATGTTCATGGCACCTGCTTAGCTGAAACGAAATCGAGCTATTTAACTAATGCTAATGCGGGGAAAAGTATTAATAAGTAGAGGGGGTTAGAGTAGAGATGGGTGTAGTACAGGGAAACTATTTATTTTTTAAAGTAACATCTGTATTTTCTGACTTTATCACTAGTGCGCATTTGGGCCTCTCGTGTATGCCCGAAGTGATCTGAGTCATGTGGGTTTCAAGCATGACAACTGAAAATCAGCCCTGAAGAATGACGTGTGGGTCAAGAAGAGTACAAAGCCACAGTCTGGCTGAAGCCTGGGAACCGGCAGGGAAAGACCTAAATAAATGAAAGCACATATTAATGTTAAACATTTGTTACAGATGTAATGTGAATGCGGGTGGGTAAATAAAATCAAGAGGATGGGTTTGTTAACAAAGGACTAACTGAAAAGAGTGATATGTAAGCATGGTGTGATGATCTTCCCCCCTTGCCTGATCAATCCAGATTATTAGTTTTACGATATTGAAACTTTAGTGGGTGGTACACGAGGAACGAAAAGGTACAATTGAGGTAATTTTTTAGTCAGTTAGTCAGATGTCGATGCTGAATGCTGCATAGCACGGGGTGCTGTTGGTGTAGCAGGTGATGCTGGGAGAGATCCTGTAAGATGCTGATGAAGAACCGAATGCAGAACCTATCATCTTAACTTAATTAGGTTAGAAAGAAGATCGCGGAAGAATGTCGAGGAGGAAGAGAGTGTCAGAGAGGGGTGCAACGTGATCGTCGGTGTTAGAGAGGTCATCTATCCTGTCCTGAAGTCTTTGTCTCCTGAACTATCCCAGGGGACTCCTACCAGCCCTTTGGCTAGGGGGTTGGTCTTCACACCATCCTAGGTAATTATAATTTTGTGAATTTGTAAATGTTCTTTTCTCTCTGTCCTCTCCTTTCTGAGCATAGGTCATTGCAAGTCTGACATATGTGTTGATGATTTGATTAATTGAATCTTCTCTCCTATGAGTGACGGTGACTGTACTGTACTTTTGAAGTGGTTCACATGCAATTAATTTAGATAAAGACTTAAAACTTACCCGAGTCTGTGGTTATTTACTTAAGATATAAAAGTTAGAATTAAGTTAATTTTCACCATCAACTAGTTCAACTAATGGTCCATCGACCAGAGGAAATAACTTTTTGATCAGTGAAAGGTTAGTTAAAAGTAAGAAATAATCAATCTGGAAGCAAGGAAAAATCATAAACTTTGACTCTAGCGGTTTACTTAATTGCGTGTGTTTTATGGGCCCTGGTGAGCATATGGTATTGGAGTATCTGTTGTTGGTATGTCGCTGGATCAATACTATACGATACGCTGTACCATACCACACAGTACCATAATATACCATGCCATACCATACCATACCATACCATACGAACATACCTTACAATACCAAACCAATCTATAATATGCAGTCACAAGCCACACTATATGATACCATACTATATGACAGGCTGAACAATTTCATAGCATAGGATATCATATTAAACAATGACAAACCATACTATACCATACCATAAAAGGCTATACCATACCATTAAAAAAACACAATGACAGGCCATTCCATACCATAACATTCCATACTTTATTCTACAAGGACAGGATATACCATACAATACTCTACAATTGCCATCCATACTATAATATACCATATCATACAATAACAGGCCATACCATAACAACCATACCATACCATATCATACCATGCCGTACCATGCCATACCATACTATACAATAACAAGCCACATCATACATCAGCCTACTGTACCCTACCATATCATGCCGTACCATACCATGACCTACTTTACTCACTCTGTAGCCATACACGTATTTAATACTCAAAAGATCCAGGATGATATGATACTGCAGATACAGATTTATTTAAGGTTTGAATACACTTTGTTCATTTTCCAAATGCAATCTTTACTGCAACATTGCTTCTATATCCTTCAGGGCAGCACTGTACCCACACACTTATTTAATGATGAAAAGCATTTTCTTAATGTTACTTTTTTATTAAAGAACCTCATTTAACTGCATGTTTTTCTGAACTGTGCTAATAATGTAGAAACAAAGAGCAGTTTGTGCCATACCATACAATGGCAGGTCATACCATACCACATCATACTATACAATGACAGACCATACCAAACCACACTACACAATGACGGGCCATATCACACAATACCAAAGTAGACAATGACAAGCCATTTTACCATATCATACCATAGTTTGCTACAAAATGGCAGTCCATACCATACCATAGCTTACCATACCATACAGTGAAATAACAGACCATACCATAACACACTATTCAATGATAGGCCATACCATACCATATTATGCCTTGCAATGATATCTCATACCATACCATACCATAACATACCACATCATACTCTATACAAAGACACAATATAACATACCATACCAAAGTGTGCAATAATCACTGCCAATACTATAGCATACCATTGCTTCAAATAACAGGTCACATCATACCTCATCATACTATACAATGACAGGATACTACTTTACCATAGCACACAATGACAGGCCATACCATCCAATACCAAAATAGAAAATAACAGGCCTTTCTACCATACCATACCATACAATAGTATAGTACAAAATGACAGCCCATACCACACCTTACTGTAAAATAACAGACCATACCCTACCATACTATTCAATGATAGGCCATACCATACCATACAGTAAAATAACAGAGCATACCATATTTTGCAATGATAGGCCATACCATATTATGCCATACAATGATGGGCCATACCATAAAGGACATGATATACCATGCCATACTGTACAATCACTACCCATACTATATCATACCATCATATACAAAAAAGGCCATACCATGCCTCATCATACTGCATAATGAATGATAGTACTTTACCATACTACTGAATGTCAGGACATACAATCCAATACCATTCTAGACAATGAAAGGCCATTTCATGCCATAGCATAGTATACTAAATAATGATACCCTATACCATAACAGACCATACCAAACCATGCTATTCAATGATAGGCCATACCATCCCATACCACATCATACTCTACAATGAAAGGCCATACCCTATCACACTACACAATGACACGCCATACCACATGGTACCAAAATAGACAATGATAAGACATTCAACCATATCATACTATAGTAGGCTACAAAATAACAGCCCATACCATACAATGATGGGCCTTACTATAACATACCATACTATACGAAGACACAATATACCATACCATACTCTACAATCACCACCCATACTAAATCATACCATAGTATAGAATAACAGACCATAACATACCTCATCATGCTATACATTGACAGGATACTACTTTATCATATTTATTTCTTTAGTCATATATTTATATAGCGCACTACTACCCGAGGGCGTCTAGGCACTTGTGGAATGGGCACAAAGAGCACACTGAAACACTTGATTTCCTATCCTTGGACAGATTTACAGAGTAAAGAGCCATGTCTTAAGCCCCTTCCTAAAGGACAATGGATCAGAAACATTTTTTAAATAAAATTGGTAGCTTATTCCACCATCTTGTAGTGATACTGATGAAGCTTTTACCACCCCATCTTGGAAGATGGAAAGTATGCTCTTTTACCAACGTCAGTGAAGCCGACCGAAGTGTGAGTGCTGGAATATGCCATTTGAAGAGCTTTATCGGGTAACTGGGTCTTGAATGTTGTACTGCCTTAAAGGCAATACATAAGGCTTTAAACCTGATGCGCTTTTCCATTAGGAGCCAATGCAGAGAGTTGAGAGCGTGTTTGGCCGACGAGTATTTGGCTAGTCCAAAAAGCTATCTTCCAGCGGAATTCTGAAGTACCTACAGCTTAGCCACTACCGATTTATTTACTCCAACCAGTAGCCCCTTACAGTAATCGAGTTTTGATAACACCAGTGCTGACACCCCAGTTTTCTGCAGATGTGTGCATACTATACAATGACAGGCCATACCATGCAATACCAAACTGGACAATGACAGGTCATTCCATACCATACCATGTCATGACATACCATATTATACTCAGTTTAATCAGAAAGGAGAATGGACACTTGTAGCTTCATAACTATTGGTTGTAATGGAACACCCTCATAAACGCTCTGATATTATTTGCGGTGTATATCTGTTGTCCGCCCACTATCAGCGTTATGGCATAGTCATCGGGTGCCCAATTTCGTGCTATATGCCAGCCTCATCCTGAGGCAACCTCTGGTCTGGGTAGCAGTGTCTAGAGAATAAAGGACACCCCCAGAGGGAAGGTGCAGAAAAAACAAGAAAAAATCTTTTTGAGGTAAAAAACACTGTCTCTCCAAAAGAAACTTTAATATAAAAGGAGAGGTAATGTTTGTTAAAAACGAATTCGATACTGTGGTCAATCAAGTTACTGGATCACCTCATATCTTTAAAAGATCGGTCGACATGTTTCTGCTCTTTCTGGCCCAGCCGGGTCTATAGAGCATTCGTCAGGACATACAAGACAACAGGTAAGTACTTACACCATTTGTGTAGTTTTCGAAAAAGTGTGTAAATTCTCAACACTTGACTGAACTAATACTTTAGGGTCCTAAAAAATGAAGAAACAAACATCCATGTTATGAATGTGAAAAACGGTACACTATAGCACTCTAAATGTTCTCTAATTTTAGAGGGATAGACAGATCAACGTGCATCACATTATTAGCACTCTAGACAGAAATGAAAGAGGGAAACTTAGGAGGCACAATGGGTCCTTGCTGGGTACAGTAAGAGTTCTATTGCGAAACGGTGTGGAAACAGCGGTTTTTGGTAACAATAAGAAAGTAGGCACACATTCTGATTAGAATCACCACATCAATATCTCTAATTATGTAAACATTCACGTTAGAAATGGACACGGTTGTCAGATTGTATTGCTTTTTCCACTGTTAAATCTCGCTAAACAATGAGGAGAAAGTCGCCACCCTTCACTCAGAAATCAAGCCAGCATCATTGTGAAAACATTATATAGTAACATTTGTCTGTGTCCTCGTTAGAGGCAGAGGTTTTAAAAATTTCTAGTGTATACCTTGTAATACGGAGGAAGTTCTAATTTTGTCATTACTGTGTCAGTATAATGCCGACAAACTCAAATAGAATAGTAATGTGCCCGAATACATTATTCACTACTTTTCCTCATCCCACGTTTTCTATCCTCCATACCTCGAGCTTATATGACCCATGCACCCTGAGACAGAGGCTTTAAAAATTTCTAGTGTATACCTTGTAATACGGAGGAAGTTCTAATTTCGTCATTACTGTGTCAGTATAATGCCGACAAACTCAATAATGATAGTAAAAATGAGAACTTATTATACAAACTTTATGGCGCTTGGTCTTACGTGCAGGGAAAGGTTACCTTGCTATAGGAGATTAAGTTCGTCCTCAGGGTGCATGGGTAATATAAGCCCGAGCTATGGAGGATAGAAAACGTGGGATGAGGAAAAGTAGTGAATAATGGATTCTGGCACATTACTATTCTATTTGTTTTTGGTAATGCTCTGCCGCCATTCTCACCCGCGTATAGGAGTCTCCCCGTCCTGGGCTGGCTCTGCCCCCGGATGTTCGAAGGACACTCCCCCTTCCTGTTTTAAACAAATTCTCAATAGCGATAGGACTCAAGTCTTTCGTGTTTTATTCAAAAGAGGAAAATTTTATGTATTGCGGTATAGTTTGTGAGGAAGAATTCTCAGTATTCCGCTAAGATAGAATATGAGTTTGTTTGCGGCCAAGATTTAATGATTATTGGAACAAGCGACTCTGTGATTATTGGAACAAGCGGCTATGTTGTTACTCCTATTATTTTACAAAGTATTAATGTCGTGAATTAATGAATGTGTACCGCAATACATAAAGTTTTCCTCGGGCTCGGGCTTATATTACCCATGCACCCTGAGGACGAACTTAATCTCCTATAGCAAGGTAACTTTTCCCTGCACGTAAGACCAAGCACCATGAAGTTTGTATAATAAGTTCTCATTTTTACTATCATTATTGAGTTTGTCGGCATTATACTGGCACAGTAATGACGAAATTAGAACTTCCTCCGTATTACAAGGTATACACTAGAAATTTTTAAAACCTCTGCCTCTAACGAGGACACAGACGAATGTTACTATATAATGTTTTCACAATGATGCTGGCTTGATTTCTGAGTGAAGGGTGGCGACTTTCTCCTCATTGTTTAGCGAGATTTAACAGTTGGAAAACCAATACAATCTGACAACCGTGTCCATTTCTAACGTGAATGTTTACATAATTAGAGATATCGATGTGGTGATACTAATCAAAATGTGTGCCTACTTTCATATTGTTACCAAAAATCGCTGTTTCCACACTGTTTCGCAATAGAACTCTTACTGTAGCCAGCAAGGACCCATTGTGCCTCCTAGGTTTCCCTCTTTCATTTCTGTCTAGAGTGCTAATAATGTGATGCACGTTGATTTGTCTGTCCCTCTAAATTAGAGAACATTTAGAGTGCTATATTGTACCGTTTTCACATTCATAACATGGATGTTTGTTTCTTCATTTTTTAGGAACCTAAAGTATTAGTTTAGTCAAGTGTTGAGAATTTATACACTTTTTTGAAAACTACACAAATGGTGTAAGTACTTACCTGTTGTCTTGTATGTCCTGACGAATGCTCTATAGACCCGGCTGGGCCAGAAAGAGCAGAAACATGTTGACCGTTCTTTTAAAGATATGAGGTGATCTAGTAACTTGATTAACCACAGTATCGAATTTGTTTTTAACAAACATTACCTCTCCTTTTATATTAAAGTTTTTTTTGGAGAGACGTTGTTTACCTCAAAAAGATTTTTTCTTGTTTTTTCTGCACCTTCCCTCTGGGGGTGTCCTTTATTCTCTAGACACTGCTACCCAGACCAGAGGTTGCCAGGATGAGGCTGGCATATAGCACGAAATTGGGCACCTGATGACTATGCCATAACGCTGATAGTGGGCGGACAACAGATATACACCGCAAATAATATCAGAGCGTTTATAAGGGTGTTCCATTACAACCAATGGTTATGAAGCTACAAGTGTCCATTCTCCTTTCTGATTAAACTGACTATTGCAATGGGGAACTGAATGGACCTCTTTTTCCTCCTCCCTACTGATTGATCACTTCATACCATATTATACTGCAAAATGACACCCTATAACATACATCATCATACCATACTAGACCATACCATAACAAACCATACCAACCTATGCTAATCAATGATAGATGATACCTTACCACGCCATACCATACAATAAATTACATTGACAGGTCACGTTGTACTGTATCATATTATACAATGGCAGGCCACACCATACCATACCATACCCTACTATACAATTACAGGCACTTCCATACCATACTATACCATGATATACTGTCCCATACCATACCATACAATGACAGACTGTACCATACCGTACCATATCATACCATGTAATACAATGAAGGGCCATATCAAACTACACTATACTATACATTGACAGGCCATACCAAACCATACCATAACCTACTATACCAACACTGTAGCCATGGACACTTTGTTCATTTTCCAAACTTAATCTTTACTACAACATTGCTTTTATATCCTCCAGGGCGGCACTGTAGCTATGCACTGATATCATGGTGAAAAGACTTTTCTTTCTTTTCAGCGTGCATTTTTTTTTAAAATAAAGAGCTTAATGCACCTACATGTTTTTCTGTAATGTGGCTCTTCAAACGCTCTAATACTGTAGCCACAGAAAGCAGTTTGTGCCATACCATACAATGACAGGCATACCATACCACATTGTTCTATACAATGACATGCCATACCATACCACACTACACAATGACAGGCCATACCACACCATAGTAAAACAGACAATGACAAGTCATTCTACCATATCATACCATGGTATACTGCAAAATTACAGCCCATACCATACAGTAAAATAACAGACTATATCATAGCATACTGTTCAATGATGGTCCATACCATAATATACCACACTATACCATACAAGGACACAATATACCATACCAAACTGTACAATCACCAGCCATACCATTGTTTACAATAACAGGCCAGACCACATCATACTATTAAATGACAGGATACTATTTTACCATACTTCACAATCACAGGCCATAGCATACAAAGCCATACTAGCCAATGACAGGCCATTCCATACCATGTCATGCCATACCATAGTATACTACAAAGTGACAGCCTATACCATACCATACCAAACCATGCTATTCAATAATGGGCCATACCACACTATTCCATACAACACTATACCATACAATAAATTACATTGACAGGCCATGCCATACATTTCCATACTGTACAATGACACATCACACCATCCCATACCATTCATGTTATACTATGACAGATTATACCATACCATCAAATACAATGACAAACTATACCATACCATTCCATTACAGGCCCTTCCATACCATACCACTACATATCATACTATACCTTTACAAATAGCGCCAAGACACCCTCGGGCATCAGTTGAGCTTTATAAATCATTTTTACATTACTGCACATTACATACATTTCATTACATTACATTACCGTAGCTTAACATAGAATGACAGACCATATTGTAGCACATCATACTGTACTATACTATGAGAGGCCTAACCATATCATTTCATAAATTATAATACCAAGCCATACCATCCTCTAAAATAACAAGCCATACCATAGTATGCTATACCATACTATACTTTACCATACCATGCCATTCCATGCTGCCATACCCCACCATACCATACCGTGCCATTCCATGCTGCCATACCATACCATACCATACAATATTAGGTTATAGGAAAATGGGTTTTTGATTGAGGGGGTGATAACTCTTCTTAAGCCACAACCACAATGCCTGTCTGGTTCGACCATAAAAATCATTAAATTAATCCGTGCTTAATTCTCTAATAGCTAAGCACAAAAGTAGTCAGGCTTAATTTAGAAGCAATGTGTTAAGTATGTGTGCAGCACACAAACTGTAAAAAAGTGACAACACGGGTAAAATCCCACACCAATTTAGACAGATAGAGCCTATTTTCATAAATGAATTGACACCAAAATGAATTACATCCAATCCATCGAAACGGAGTTATGAATTAAAATAATTTCTAGTGAAAAACTGAAAAACAGCACCTAAAAGATCAATGCGCCATTCGTTGGCATCAAGTTGTGCAAGACCGGGGCAAAGTGAAGAAATATGGCTGACCATGATGGAGCACAGTTCACATATATGAGGTAGAATGGGCTCGGTCCTGGCTTTCCTTCAGAAATCTGAAAAGGGTAAAGTCCAGCAGGATAAGGCAGCCAGCAGTATCTGAGGAGGAGGCGTCGTTGTCAGGGAACCACTGGCTGAAGTAGTGATTAAAAATTCTACGTTCTGACTTTAATATTTTTTAGGGAGTTCAAAATCTCCAATGGGCTGAAGCTGCATACTGCAGCTGGCAAGGGCTCCACAAAGCAAGATACCCTTCCAAAAAGAGTCACTGCCCAAGGTTTGCTGCTGCGGAGAAAAACGTAGCAGGAGCTACTGCACAGTCAGGGGACTGGCAATGCACCGTGTGCATATCGACGAGCAGGTAGGTCCAGGTCTCCTAACGGTTCTGAGACCACTTTTCAGTGAATAAAAGTCCCAATTTTTGGTTTTAGGTTTTTAGGGCACCTTTAGCACCACTTCTAAGGGACCAGGACAGGGTGGGCACCACTTGGAGGGCAGGAGTCACTTCAGGCATTGTCCTGGTGCAGTTTCAAGGTTGTCAGAGCTTTTTGTGCCGTTATAGCCCAGAAAAAGAGGCCAACCAACTAGCCCTTGGAGTCACTCTGGTAATCCTGGGGTCAAGCAGCCAGTGGCACAACGAAACGTGAGGGGTCCCCCCTGCAAGGTACATGGAGGAGCCCCTGCTCCGGATTTAATCAGGAGTTTTCAGTCCAGAGCACTGTGCTGAAGGGGCCCCCTGCTGCTCAGGTGTCCCCCGCACCCTAGGGGATGCAGTGGCCTGTGTTACGCCACTGCAAGCAGCAAGGCAGGCCTAAAGCAGCAGCAGAACAGTCCACTGAGGGTACAAGGCTGACTTTAAGCTGAACACCAGTCCTCTGGTAGCATCAGGGCAATCCTCTGAATCACAAATTAGGCCTCAGGCAGCAGGACGGTCCTCTGAAGTACACTGAAATGAACCGAAGAGTTGATCTGAGGATTCAATATTTATCCTGGTGCAGCTTATGAAAGGGGAACATTTCTAGGCTCTTCTACATCTGGTTTCTAAAAATGTTCCTGCTTCCCCTGCCCATGCTCCAAGAGGTCTAGGGTGACAAAAGACTGGTATGAAGTTCTTTGTGAATGTGTTGGAAGCAGACCCCTTTGAAATGTAATTGGGAGAGGGCACACCTCCGTCCCATATATCCTGGTATGATGGCCCATCCTGCCAGCACCTAGTCCCAATTTGCCTCTATGTCAGATAGGAATACACAAAGGTCAACTGCCATGTCAATCATAGTCATGTGACCCAGGACAGAGGCTAGAGGTACCAAATGGTTAGGACAAGAAAATGCCAACTTTATAAAAGTAGCATTTTCAGAATTGTGACTTAAAATCCAACTTTGGCATTAAAATGGATCTTAAAATAGCAATTCTTTAGGGACCAAACATGACATTTCTACCTGTTCCCAATCAAACTTTAGCACTTATTAAATGTAATAAGGTAGCCCAACTTTATCCTTTGGGAGAGGTAGACCTCACAGTAGTGAAAAACAAATGTGGGTGTTTTTCACGACCATGATATGTAAAACCTAAAACTACATGTCCAGCTTTTTAAATACAATGCACCCTGCCCTATGGGCTACCTTGGGCCTACCTTAGGGGTGACTTATGTAATAAAAGGGGAGTTTAAGGCTTGGCAAGGGGGTTTAAATGCCAAGTCAACATGGCAGTTTAAAGTTATTGTATGCCCCCTGGTAGCATTTAATTTACAGATCCTGAGTATATGGTATGCCAATCTACAAGGACTTATAAGTACACTAAATATGCCAAGCTGGTTTAAGCCACTCTAACCATGTTTTGGGAAGTGAGCTAAAGTGCATAGAGTACTAAGGCCAAAACGAATTTCACACCAAAAATGGAGGTAAGTAGGGAAACAGTTTGGGGGAAGACCACCCTAAGACTGACCGGTCTAACGCTAAAGATTTCAGTACACCATCCTATCTCATCTTATCTTCTGAAGTTCATTGTTTACCCATTAGACATTGATTTACCATCAAGAATATGTGCCTCATGTTTAAATCCTACCATCATCATGGGTCCACCTTCTTGGACAAGAAAATTAAACTTTACATGCCTTCTTAAATGCCTTCTCGACTTTGGTGTTCCTCCTCTGCTGCCCTGCTCTCGCCACTCAGGACAAGAAGAGACCAAACAGGTAGTTGTTCCTTTTTTTCCTGGTGGCTAAGGCCTGGAACTCTGTTCTTGTTGACATTAGACCCATGGCCATCTAACAATGATGATCTCTCCTCGGACGCCTCCTGCAGCCTTGCCTTGCTGAACGCTACCTTCGCAGACACTTTTTCTCAGAATTTCTTCTAAGTCCGAAGGTGAGCACTGACCAATCTCAATCCACTTCTTGCGTCCGAACCAAACTCTATTGCGGTCAAGCATATTTTTGGAGTTTGACCCGGTCTCTCGCAACTAGATGTCCGCAGTTGGCTCTGGTTCTATTGATTGGATTTTTGTAATTTTGGCGTCAAAGAATGTAATAAAATGTACTATATTTTTTTTAATTGGTTTGTGATTTTTCTTGTATTGTGTCTTCACTTTATTACTGTTTGCGTACAGCACAAATACTTTACACATTGCCTCTAAGTTAAGCCTGACTGCTTTTTGTGCCAAGCTACCCAGGGTTAAGTACAGGTTATTTTAGTGACTTTTTTGAATCACCCTGGAAGGGACTTATACAACTGATTTGCATGAATAAGCAAGAAAAAAGGAAGCATTTTCCTCAGCTCTCTGAGAAGCAGTAAGCAAACTGAGGAAATGTGATTGATTTGAGGTTTAAGGGATGGGACGGAGTAAAAATGTACTCCTAAATTTTTGACAATACGAGAAGGAAGCAGTCCTAGATCCGCTGGCCACCTGGATGAAAACCATGTGGAAGAATGACAACCTAAAAACAAAATCTCAATTTTGAGTTTTGGCAATTTTGACTTCATCCGGAAAAAAACAGCAGTCACACAGGCAGAGAAACACTCTTGTTTGTCAGAGATGTTATTGTTGATGGACATGATTATTCGGGTATCTTTCCCGTAGGACATTATATCAAACCCAAATTACCAGAAGACTGAATATTAAGATCTATTTGACAAAAAGGAAGCTACCGACTTTAGAGCACTGAGACAGATTCCATTATCAAAGAGACATCTGATAAGTGTTGTATGGGATACAGCATAGAAAGCTGAGAAGGAGCCCAATAGGACTAAGTCTGCAAGAGCCTCCATTGTCAGAAAGGACATGATGTTGTCCAAAAGAGGGCCTGTTTCTGTGCTGTGGTTGGGACAGAAGATGCATTGAGCATGATCAGGTAGGATATCTGATTCAAGATAGACAATTAATTGGGAGTCGGTTTTCTTCTCCAAACTTTTAGTAGTGAGGGGAAGAAGCAAGATGGAATGACAATTTCTCAGTAGACTTGGGTCAGCCTAAGGCTATTGTCTGTCTTCTGTTGGTTATTTTATTTGTTATGTTCCTCCTGATTCTTCTCCATGGCACGGATGGATTTGAATCTAGTCACTGATTTAGCAGCTTTATGTATGTAGCAGCTTTATGGAGAGTGAAACAGGTGATTTGCACAAGTTGACTGTGCAACATTGAAAGTGTGGGATGAGTTCCCTCAAGTTGAGGGTGCACATTTTACTGGGCCTTGTTTTCCAGATGTGAAATAGTGTTCAGAGATGTTCTTGTCTCCATGTACATGGTACATTTTACATTTCTCAATCGTACTTCGCTTGGTGTATGTCTCTTCCATGACAGTGGGTGTTGAGTTGTTGATGCGGACAAGATCCTCTCGAAGAACAGATCACGAGTGAGGATGCTGATCATGAGGCAGTTGAAGCTTGCACATTTTGTGCCTCATTTACAAGCCCATTGTGCCGCCGATACCTCACATTTTTAGACACATCGGTTAGGCAGTGTATGTGCCTGTCCATATTTACATGGCCAGGTAATATCACCCTGGGTGACTTTTCATGGCTTTGTAAATATGGGCCCCTTTGATGAATTATTCCGCGGGAAAGGGTCGTTCCATGGGTGTTGCTGTGGGTGTTCCCACGCAGCATCCATGGAACCTGACACATTCCCAGATTTACAAAGTGTCGTAAACCTAGGAATGCGTCAGAATCCTATGCCTCCCAGGTTATGCATAGAAGTGGCACAATAAGGAGAAATACTTTTATTTCTCCTTGGTTTTTGTTCTCTTTCCATGTGTGTTACTTTCTGCAGCACACATAGAAGGGGCAAAATGGCATTAATTATTGTTTTTGTGCAGGAAGGTGTCCCTTCCTATACATAAACAATCATCCCTGCAACGCAGGCACCCTTGCACCATGGCGCAAGGGTGTCTGCCTTGCAGCACAGCTGCTGTTGGTGTGCAGGAGAGAATGACAGGAATGCGCTGTATCCAGTAAATAAGGCGCATTCCTGTCCTTCTATTTTGATGCACGGCAGCACAGCAGGAAGGCGTGCTTAGTGCTGCGCGTTAAAATATAGTAAATGAGGCCTTTGTGTGTTTATGCAAAGGACCTGCTGCAACTTCTCCATGGAAATGTGCCTTGGGTATTGAATGATTATCCTCTTCTACTTAATTCTTAAGCCTATTTCTGCATACAGATAATGTTGTTTTCTCCTTGTTATATGCCCAGTGGCCTTATGTTCGATTATTGGTGTCTTATTGATTTACCGTACCAAAAGATCTGCCACCATAAGCGATAATGAAAATTCAACCTGAGCTAATACAATTTCTTTATGGATGTGCAAAGTGCGATAATATGAAATTATTTTGCAATAGAACAACTGACCTAGAAAATCATGTTTCACAGAGGAGTATGCTGATGGTTAACAGACAAAGACAGACAGAACATTTGCTCTGTATTCTTATTGAGCAATTTCATAACGAAGCAGATGGAGTATGCCATATGTATTTTTTTCCAAATATTAGAATATTTTGAGAAGATTTCCTTCTCTAAATATGTTTTGGAAATCAACCAAATATGTCAGTCATTTGATGAAACGCAGGAAACTCAACAATGTGGCAATCAGTTAAACCGCAAGCTCAAAATGTGAAGTTTGACAGTTTGCTCATGCTAAACAATGCAATGTGTATATAAATTTGGATAGAAATGGAGTATATTGGGCATATGTAATACATAATTTCTGTGGTAAAATTAAAGTAGCGCCTTTGTGAACATAAAGGATCTAGGTGAAAATGAAGAATACTACATGTTTTAAGCCACATTGGCTAACTGATACCCCTACCCGATTAACTGAATTCTTTAAAACAAAATGTAAAAATGTATTATCACTATTGCATGTCCGTTTCACCCATATTTAAGGATTCACCAGGCTTCTGGGGACTGCCAATGGATGGTTAATAAGACTGCATGCCTATATTACTTACGCGTCCTCTTTGTGCACCCCCAGGGCTCTTTGGTGTTACAGAAGGAGTTGCAGACAATTGTGCACCCCTTCTGTAATAATGGTAGTGCTGGTGCACATGAAGCACCAGCGCCATCATGAGAGGGCGTTCCCTCATGTACACGGGGATGTGGGCCCATGCAAATGAGGGAATCACATTCCTGCGTCCATGTCGTATTACTGAGTTCTCACTCCAGTACATATGCTCGAATGCTGTATTGTATCAGCTCACTCAGTCCTAGGGTTTCATCATGGCAGGGTGAATATTTCAACATTTTCTTCCGTGATGTCTTGTGGCTTCAAAAGTGCCGTTATCTCGGGCCGCAGATATTCTCGGTTCCCTACACTCCAGCATCTCACATCTCTGACATGACCACATGGTCCTCCATTGGTTTCCTCACAGTACACATTTCTTCAAATGTCAGGGTGAGTCAAGGAGTCCTTATTTCTATTTTGAACTGCAGTTCACACAAGGTTTGAACCAAAGGACCCGTTCAACTCTATAATCCTGCTCCTGTTTCAGCCATGATCAGTGGCTGCTGGTACAGGACGGGGGGGGGGGGGTGATGCGGGGGGATGGGGGATTAGAGGGGTTGAAACAGAAAAAAACACTTACCTCTGCACATTGCCATCTCTCTTCCATCATTTCTCCTCCAGGAAGCAGAAAGCACACAGGCTCCCCTTAGCCTATCAGAATGCTGCTGTCACCAGCATTACAGCAGCATTGTGATTGGTCTGAGCGCTGTGGTTCGGCGTTCAGATGGAGACTGGGAGCCCGTGTCTGTTCTCCACCCAAATTGTGCATTACAGCCTTTTGGGGACCATGCAAAGTGCGCATGACTGTTTGGCCGGCCCAAGATGGCAACCAAACAGCCATGCACACTTAAGTGCACATATTTTCTCCTCCCCCTATTGGCTGTGATGGCAGCCAAGCCCAGCCCACCCCAAAACAGGCTTCAACATGGAAGAATAGAATGATAATGACAATGTGTTGTTACCATTTAATTTTTTATTTTTTGCACTACTGAAAAGCAGTGGGGAGACGTTCCTCTGCCTTAGCGAAAGAGCTGCCCCTGTCCATGCTCCCCACTTTTCACAAGGGGGTCATCCACAATAAGTAGCTAAAATGTTCCATCTCACTGTGTCATTTGTAGTATTCCTCGCACCACTGCTCTCTGTGCTCCCGCACCCCAAAGAAATGTATGTCCTAGATTGGAAAGAGCGCACCTCAATTGTTTGAGAGGTTTAACATGTAATCTAATGCCAGGGTACCTTCCCCATCGCCCACCAGGGCGCAGGTTCCTCTCCCATTACTCTAGACTTCTCAGAGAGACATTGTACAGACCACATTGACACTAAAAGTGCAGCTCGGCAGTCTCTGTACTGCTCAACATTGCAATCCATGTGGCACCCATCTTTACTTCAATGCAGCTCATGTTTTTGGCTGTGATGAGGTGGTTGTTTTTACTTCACAGTAGTCTGGTCTCATGTGATGAGCGGTCAAGCTCGTTTGGGACTTTGGGACCAAAGTTGCTGTGCTGCACTGCATTGCTTTCAAGAGAGAGGTAACAGCGCCACATTTACTAAGATAGGTTACTCCTGCTCTCTTATCTAGCATTGGCCCACAATCTGACAGTCTAGCACCGCACCCCACCCCCACTTGTATTACGGTGACAACATGTCTGTGTGATGTCTAGCATGGGGATTGTACTGGTTGCTTACATAATCTTGCAAACTTTTCTCACTTTGGATGTGCTTTACAGTGCAGCACAGATGTAAAGTCACAAAAGTTTGGAGAAATAACATTTCTCCTTTTTCACTCCAGCCTCAAAATGTTTTTGATGTCAGGAAAACTCAGTGAGTAATAGTAAGTAATATTTTTATTGTTTTAGGTTAATAAAAACCGTTACAAAAATACATTAAAAAACAGTCTCCTCAAGAGAAATTAAAAGAAAACCTTAAAAACAGGAATTCATGGTTAATAGCAAAGATAAAAAACAGTAAAAACATGATACGGGTATATTGTTCGAGGCTGCTTTGTCCTATCCCGAGGTATCCTCTCGACCAAGTACCTGGGTTTTTTGTTTCCGTTCTGCTAGTTTCAGGAATTTCACCAACTTCCCGTTTAAGGGGGGGAAACCAGGATCAAAACAGGCAAGGACGGCTTGTCTACCTAAGCGGACTCCTAGTTCGTTGAAGGCGGTTTTCAACAGGGCTACTCTTTCCTCGTTCAGCCTCGAGCAAGTACATAGTAGATGTTCTAAGTCTTCAATCCCCATTCCGCAGAGCCGGCATTTAGTCCCGTAGTTTTTTCTCAGCAATGGTGGTAGGTGAGGAATGGCAGGTAGGATCCCTAGCCTGGGAAAACTCAGTGTATACTATGCAATGCCTGAAAAGTTGGATTAATTTTGGAAATATATGTTACGGGGGGTGAACCTATGTGATAGGGGTAGGAATGGAGGCACACCCTATTCGTGGGATGACGGTATATTTGCAGCATGCATAAGGAGAAGAAATGGTGCCTAACTGACCGAGGGTGTTGATTAGCTCACACTGTGTACATAGGAAGTGGATTGCGAGAGAAGGTAAATACTGCTTTTCTAAAGCCACTTTTGTGTGCTGAAGATAACATTGATTTATGAGCAGTTCTAGGAACTAGTACTGTTGAACTGACATAAACCATGGAACAAGAAATTAGCTGCTAGTGTGAAATCCGGAAGGGTACTGGAATATCAGAGGGGCTACATTAATAGTGGCCAAACCTTTCTCCATAATTATACCATCAATAAGAAACAAGTATGTCTAATTAAAAAAAAAAAACAAGGACCAAAATGAAAAGCGGGCTGAAGATATTTTTCAGAAGGCCACCACCGTCCCTGATAGCGCTGAGGAATGCTAGTACCGACGCTACATACAAATTATCGCACTCCTACAAATGTGACTGATGTGACAATTTGAAGTATTACAGTTCACCCAAAGCTGTCAGAATAGATTTGGCGTACTGTTGTTGTGTTTTTAAACAATGTTTATTGAATTGTTAAAGGAGTTGTGTGTGGGCTTTGTGTAGAATGAGGCAGACAGCCCCACCAATGTGCACAATTGAGCAATAGAGCAGGGTCATAAAAATGTTGGAGTATTAAGAAATAAGTGCCGAAGCCGAGCCTCAGCAAACACCGGCACAAATTAAGCCCACCATGCCACACCGCCGGGTACGAGATGAGCACAGAAAGTAATTGGGGAGATATGTAAAGGAGGTAAAAGCCAGATCTTTAGTTGTTTACACAAATGTGAGTGAGCCTCAGCGGAATGGATGAATGAGTGAAAACGTTGCTGTAAATGGGGACGACATAACTTTCAAATAATACACTCTACGCTATGTTATGGAGATCAATTTCTCCATTAGGATGGTCGTTTAATGTTATCCCGGGCTTTCTAATGTAAGATTGAAAGATCTCACAGTAGCCAAGTCAGAAGGATTTTGGGGCATATTACCAACGATTAACGATATTTATCGCTAACTAGGCTTAGCAACGATTTTTTTATTGCTAAGCATTGCCAGAAATTATCGCTGAGATAACGTGCTATTAGCTACGTTTATCTCCAAAGCGATAATTTTTCCGGCGATAGAGTGAAGATCGCTGAGAATACCGCGATATTCATGCATTAGCGACTAAGGGCCCAATGTAGGTGCCCATTTACCGACCGGTAATGGCCGATTTCGGCCGTTACCGACCATTAAATGGTCATTCCTGATGTAGGGGGCCATTTTACCGATTCGGTAAATTTACCGAATCGGTAAAATACCAAATCGGTATTTTTACCAACTCTTCTGAGTCCCACAGGCCAGTCAGATTCGGTATTTTACCACCCAATCCTATTGGGTGGTAAAATACCGAATACAGGTGTGCATGCACATGTGTGCATGCACACCAGTGCCATGTGACAGACAGACATGCCCTTAGGGCATGTCTGTGTGCCACATGGCACACATGCCTGAATTCAGGGTGCCAGAGGGTGTCAAAGTGACACCCCCTGCACCCTTGCAAAAATCGGTATTTACCGAATCGGTAAATACCGATTCGGTAATGACCATTGATTCCTATGGGCTTCAATGCCCATAGGAATCAATGGGCTTTACCGATTCGGTATTTACAGAATCGGTAAATACCGAATCCTAACGATTCGGTATTTACCGATTCTGAAATACCTACATCGCCCCTCCATTTGACCACTTCTTAAATACTGAATCGGTATGATTCGGTATTTAAGAAGTGGTAAAATGAACTTACCTACATCGGGCCCCTAAATGTTCTTAGGCATGTTATCCACCTCCCATTGGATAACATAGCTAAGAACTGGTCTGGGCAGGTGTTCGTTTTTGGCGATATTCGCGCTTAGCGCGAATATTGCTATCGCTAAGCCTGCCTTGCTAATAGGCGTTAGCGACGTTAGCGACTGCTTTCAGTCGCTAACGGGTTGGGAACGCCCACTTTGCATATCATTAGCGAAAATTATCGCTAACATGCAAAGCGGGCCCTAAACCGCTCGCTATCACCTTCAAGGTGTCGCTAACTGCTGTTAGCGACAGCTTTCTAATAGGACAATAGAATTTTCGCCGCTTAGCGGCCGAAAACGGCCGCTAAACGGCAAAAATTGCCTATATCCCCCCTTGATAATATGCCCCTTTGTTTGCTAAGAGTTTCCTTAGCAAGATGGTCAAATTTAATAAATATCATAATGTCAAGGGCATTGGAGATGCATCTTTGGGGAAGCTGAATGTACAGATAATGGCCACCACATTAATTATATCGGGAAGGGGGTTGAGCCCCTCATCAGAATGGGAGTTCACATTTAAGTAGTTTGAGTATGGTGTTTGGAGCTTCTTCAGAGCGAAGTTCCTCAGGCATGGGAAGATGATGAAATGACCAGATGGGGGCTAGGGTGCTATGCCACACCCAATGCTGAGGAAGTTCATAAACCCACTTCTGTGGTCAGTACCCCATTTCTCAATACCATAGCATGTGTATTTGTAAAGCACCCCGTTCACCCAGAAGCGCATCTTGGCACTGAATAACAGATGTTTATTGTTACCCAACTCAATAGTACTAATTTTATCGAGGTCAGAAAAATGAAAGGCTCCGTGGACCAGGATTTGAACCTCTGACCATGAGGTCAAACACTGGCCCCTGAAGTGGATGCATTAGTCCACTTAGCTGCAAGACCCGGTTTCAATGTCAACTGTCAGTTTTTCACAGGACTGATATTATTCCTTTTTTAACCCATGAGGCTGTTAATTGGACCGTCAGTTGGCCGCTGCGGAAATTGTTGCTTTTTTCATTTCCACTATTATGCTTGGGTTACACTGACTACCTGCCGTGCCTCAGTGGTGTAGCTGAGGTGTGGTGGTCTGCCCAGGGTGCAGTACTTAATTTGGGCCGGTTCTTTCTGGTGCTCAGCACAGCACTTGATTGGTTTCTGGTGCTCAGCACCTTATTATCAACACCATACTTAGAGCTGTCTACCACATGGTGGCGCTGCTCATCTAATTTAGAGATGAGATGAACAATGGTTGTTTAGGAACACAATATACATTAAAATTGCTAATAACTGCCTCCCCAGCCATTCCTTTAGCTCTGGGGACCTGGAATAATCTAAACCATTGCATTTACATGCAAGAGAGATGATTAGTAGTTGTTTTGGCAGCGAAGACAAGGGCAATGGGTGGTGCAAGCTTCAGTGGCCTCCTGGTCAGAGCCCTGGCACTCAATATTTTACAAACTAAGCACTGCGGCACTCTTTTTGGGGGCGGGAGAGGTGAGCACATCATCTGTCAACTACCATCCTCCCCCCAAGAACAAGTTGTCTGTCGACCATTCCTCCTTACCTGCACCGGGCTGGAAACTCAGGGTCCGCCCCGGGTGGCAATAGGTCTAGCTGTGCCACTGCTGTGCCTCCCACATGCTTGAAGGTCTAATCGTCCTCTTGATTTTTCTGACCCCAAAATGGCGGCGCCTTAGGGACATCAGTGCCAATGACTCCCCGGACAGACTTCCAAGCTCGCGATCGGCTGCTGCCAAAGCATAGCCTGAAGAGATCTCCTCCTGTGCCCTCTTCCTGTGCCCATCCAGCGTCGGGGTTGCTGAGGCTCCTCCATTTGGCCCCAGATGATGTGGGACAGCTTTGTAACGTGTTCTCCCCTCCTCCCGGGACTGCCTCCCGTTCTGCGAACAGCTGTCTTGGCGCCTGTGGTCTTTCTTCCCTGACCCCTGGTCTCCGGATCGAATACCTCTGCCCCAGCTCCGCATGGACGATGAGGCTGTGACTTTGCTGCAGACTGCCTTTCTCCCCCCGGACTTGCTGGCTATGGCAGCCCTCTTCCTGGACATTCGGACCTGGACCTCTGTGTTCCCCGCCATTTTCTTTTTATGACTCGCTTCTTCTTCTACCTTTCTCCTCTTCTACCTTTCTTTTGTCTCTCCTGCTGCCTCTGACACACTCCTCGCTATCTTACTCGTTATATCCATTCGTATCCCTTCCCTATGTATAAAGAGATAACTCTAATCACTAGTATGTGCAGTAGACCTTTGTACTCTCTACCATTCCTATGTGACTCTTCGAGTATATCAATTCGTATCCCTTCCCTATGTATATAGAGATAACTCCAATCACTAGTATATGCAATAGACCTTTGTACTCTCTACCATTCCTATGTGACTCTTAGAGTATATCCATCCGTATCCCTTCCCTGTGTATATAGAGATATCTCTAATCACTAGTATATGCAGTAGACCTTTGTACTCTCTACCATTCCTATGTGACTCTTAGAGTATATCCATCTGTATCCCTTCTCTATGTATATAGAGATAACTCTAATCACTAGTATGTGCAGTAGACCTTTGTACTCTCTACCATTCCTATGTGACTCTTAGAGTATATCCATTCGTATCCCTTCACCATGTTAACAGAGATAACTCTAATCACTTGTATGTGCAGTAGACCTTTATACTCTCTACCATTCTTATGTGACTCTTAGAGTATATCCATTTGTATCCCTTCCCTATGTATATAGAGATAACTCTAATCATTAGTATATGCAGTAGACCTTTGTACTCTCTACCATTCCTATGTGACTCTTAGAGTATATCCAGTCGTAGCCCTTTCCTATGTATATAGAGAACTCTAATCCCCAGTCTCTTCTTTCTGTGACTTTACATCTTGTACATTTGCAATTTTTTCTTTTTTTAATCTTTTATGTAACGCGTGTAATCCTTAGTCCTTACGTTTTGAAACTGGTTCTTATGTAAAGCGCTCTGACACCTTCGGGTAAAGTTCGAGCTATATAAAATCGCATTAAATAAAAATAGAGGTTGGCAATAATTTATTGTATTTAAATCAATAGATTATAAAGTTGCAAAAATATAATGATTTCACTGCATAGTAAAAATCATCATAAAATATAAATCAGTGGTGGTTAAGCGCAAAATCAGTTCTGTTAATAGCAGTCTTGCCTATTTAAGGAACCTTGTTTTTGTTGACCTGCCATCCTGAGATAGGCTAAATCTAAAAATCTTACAAGTTTGCTGACAAAATAATTCATCAGGAGGGGAATAAAACAGCTTATCGCTTCCTTGGCTGTTCTTACATTGTTCTCTAAAAGTAGGGCTGCTGGAATTATGCGGTAGCAGACAGGCAAATTATGCGGCAGTGTTGAGTAAATTATGCAGCAAGAAATGCCAAATTGTGTGGCATAATGTGGCACATTTTCTAATAGTATTACTTAACTATTTCATAATTTTTAAACTTGGTACCACTAACTGGGCATTGTTTGCACTACATAAGTAGCAGTTTAACACTAAAATATAGCAAAAAGCAACATAAAGGTTACCAGTCCAGCTTTGCAGAGGGCGTTCCACTGCATGGCAACACACATCGCAGAATTTTTAGTAACTTTTGAACCATCTGAGGTAGAAACAATTTATTTTGGTTCAAATCTGTAGATTATGCAGCGGATGATGGGCTATGTGGCAAATGCAGCAAATCTATAATTATACGAAAAGCGCTGTGGCTGCAAAATGGCATAATTCCAGTGGCCATGTCTATATGGGATTGACAAGATACTTGCTTCTCAGATCCAATAGGCTCAGGCAGGTGCATAATATGTGGACTTGCGAATCAGATTTCTAACTACACAGTCTGCAACGACTGTGACAATGTAAGGATGTTTTCAGGATTGGTCAAATAGGACAGATACAGCAGAGGGAAGTGGAGGTATTTGATTTTTTTAACGCCGTCCAAGTCTGAGTCGAGCTACAGCTGTTTTGCGTAGAAGTATGAGTCTAGTAATACATGAGTGTAATTATATTTCAGAAGGAGCCTTTAATGTGACTAAATTGGTGCAGAGAGGTTCTTATGAGTTGTTTGCGGCTACTTCTCAGAAGACCTGACAGTATCGACAGGGTAGGTCGATTATGGTTGTCAAGAGATTTCTTGATAATGAGGCAATAAAGGCACCTTGTTTAGAGTTATTAGCAGTTAATTCCTCATGTGTCTACCTTTTCAAGGTATCGTCCTTTGTTGACCAACATCCGTAGAGTACAAATTGGTCATGTGTTACCACCTACATCTTTGATAATGGCAGTTACCTTAAATCGAAGAACGTTGGTTCCTCAAGTGATTTGCTTTAATTGCCCGCAGAAATGTCTTCATCTACTAGGCTGTTCATAGTTCAGGAAACTGAAAGCTAATTACAACTAGGGAATTAATTCCCAAATCCCATGCTGCTGATAGTGGACTACTGAACTTGTGTATGGAGCACTACCGTTTTATCACACCATGATGCAGCAAGTGTAGACCCCAACAAGGATATAGAGAAAAGATCTAAATATTGTAGTTATTTGTGTATTATTGATCTTAGGCAAAGTACTGCAACAAATGCCCACTATGGAGAGAACAGAATTTGTGGTCCTTAGACTAGGCTCCTTCAGTATTATCAAGTCCAGCAGCACATTTTTGCAGAAGAAAGGTCCTCAAAAACCCCTGGAAATGGGCTCTTAAGCTCTGTGTATGGGACAGGGATGGATACAATTGTGAGATGATGCATTATTGCCACGAAGCCGAATATGCCACTCTCTTACACATCAGTTTTAGACAGCTCTTCTGGGATCGAGTGGCCTTGCTTATGAATGATCTTCTCTTTCAGCCATCTGTCCATCACTATTGAAGTGGAAAGCCATTGGCATTTGATCATCTTTGAACAACGGTGATGTTTGTTTGCTCCTTGCCGCTATCCATCTGGACAAAAACAAAGTCAGATTCTATCCTTGAAATCTGCTGTACTGTAGAATATGGCCTTATTAAACTGGCCCTTGACTACAGACTTCTCAAGTTCAAACCCAGGAATCCAACAGAGTAAGATCTAACATTGTCTGTAGTTATATGTTACTGAGTATAACAAACATTTGTGGGTACAATGCTTGAATTCAACTCAGCCACTGGTAATCACTCTGGGTCGCCTTCCAGTCCATCGTATTTTGCCTACTGTGCCACCTCAGACAGAAACCAGCTATACGTAATTCAGAGAAGTACTTCTCAGATAGGAACAGTCCAGCCCGAACTGCCAGGCAAAGTGCCATCTGAACAGGATTATAAGCAACCCAAAACACATTTCGGCCTATTTTGACCTCATCAGTAGGCAGCAGCTTAAGTCCTAAGGCACAATGAGCACCTGACCCATGTCTTGGCATACCTATTACACTTAGGGCATTTCACTGAGGACACAAAAAAAAGTGATGGGGTGATTGCAAGGATTAATCTCAGCAACTGGTAATTACTCTAAGCCTCAATGCAATGCATCATTTTTTTGCCCAATCTGTCACCTCTGACAGGAATTAAGTCATATGCAAAACTGCTTTGGTTTTGCTTCAATAGTAGCAGCCCAGTTTGTATTGCCAGACTGGGTAGCTCTTTAAGGAAACACTAGCTAACCCAAAGCAGTTTTTGCCTATTTGGGCCTCATCAGTAGGGTGTAGCTAGGGTACTATGGCAGAGGGAGCACAGGACCCATGTCTGGGCCTACTCATCATACTTAGTGTGTCACAGTGAGGACAACGAAAAAAGTGATGGGTGGATTGCTTGAATTAATCTCAGCCTCAATTTAGTCTATATTTGTTTTGCCCACCATGTCACCTCAGACAGGAACCAGCCATATGCTAATCAGCCTTGGTGCCTATCTGATACGAGCAGTCCAATCAAAGCACCAGGCAAGGTCCCCAGTGAACACGAACACAAGCAATCCCAAACTGGTTTCAGCTTCTTTGGGCCAGCAGTCTGTAGATTAAATACTATTGCATCATGACCATGGACCCCATGTCTGGGCATACCCCAGACAATTTAGTGGCACTGAAGGCAACGAAAAAGTTATGAGTGGATTGCTTGAATTAAACTCAGTCACTGGGAATTTTTCTGGGCTGCAATCCAATCTTTCTTTTTTGTGCATCATGCAGCCTCAGACAGGATCCAGCCATAAGGAAATCAGCCACGGTCCTCTTCCAATAGAAAACATCCAACCCAAACTGCCAGGGAACATCCCCTCTAAAAGGGAACACAGAGCAATCCAACTAGTTTCAGCCTACTTGGCTCATCAGGTTCAGGTTTTAAAGTCTTTATTTCGATTTTTTAGATCATAAAAGACAATTAAAAAACACAATAGAAATTAAACATACATAATAGTATAATATATATAATTGAAGAAATTTGATTAAAAAACCCTCATAGTTATAATTTTACAATTTTTATATATTTCAAAGCGTTACAATGCTAATATCAGAATTAAACAATATGATAAAGACCTAATACAAATAAAACCTGTTTAAAAATTTAAGATACAGGGACAAAATCAGGAAACGAATTCAAAGTGCCTGCAGGTATCTTAATCTAATCAACCATGACCACCCCAAGAATTTGGCAACGGCCACAACTACCACCTCTGAGGTATTAGTTCGGAGCGCCCAAATAGCTTCTGCGCTCCCTCTGACTTTAAGATGGTGGCAAATAGGCCCTAACCATTTACTTCTTGGGGCATGATAAGCCGGGCATGCAAATAAAAAATGACCCACACTCTCCTTGTGTACGGGACACCAAGGACACAAGTCACTCACACGATTGGACCAGTTCCTAGTAAAAGATCTTAAAGGCAAAGTACCTACTCGGAACTGGTTATAAAGCTTCTTATCTAGGGGCTTAGTTATGGCATCCTAATAATTCTCTAGGAGAGGGTCCAGTTTATGACGCAGGAACATTCCTGTTAAACTAACACAATCTGAATCAATAACAAGCCCTTTGCGAACAGAGGCCCAATAAAGTGCTTTATATTCCTGTTTTGATGGAAAGCTGGTATGTCTCGGGGAAGTCCATAACTGATTAAGGCCCATCGCATCCAAAATCAATTTTACTTCGCGCAACCAAGGTATGCTGCTAGACCCCCAGATGGATCTTACTTCCTCAAGTTCTCTAGCAAAGAGGCTTAGGTCTGGGGAGGTCCAGATGCGTCTCCACATAGCTACTAGTCTGTATCTAGCCATTTCATTAATTGGGTTACAACCCATATCCAGACATAGAGGTTTAATTGGGGAAGATTGTGGAAGACCTACTAATTTCCGCATAAATTTGTTCTGAACCTTCACCAGTGTTGATAGATCCATATGTCCCCAAAGGTCTGCCCCATATAATATTTCGGAGCTTACCTTAGTAGTATAAATCTGAAGTGCAGGTTTGATACGTTTTGTTACGGACCCTTTTTGCTCCTGTAAAAGACAACCTGTAAGGCGAGCAAATTTTAAATGCAGTGTATCGACCTGTGGTTTCCAGCGGAGGCGGTAATCCAGGGTTACTCCTAGGTAGGTCATGACCTCAACTTGTTCTAGACCCACTCCGTTCAAGATCACTGAGCTCTTGATGGGACGACTTTTAGTCAGGACCATAAATTTAGTTTTGCTTACATTAATTTTAAGATTGTTGACAGTACAAAACTCCTCGAATCGGGTCAATGCAACCTGCAAACCCCCACGAGTCTTTGAGAGGAGCAAAGTATCATCTGTGAAGATGAGCATGGGGAACTTTGTCCCTCCCAAGGAGGATGGATCGGTAGGGGTGTTCGCATAAAATTTGACCACCTGGTCAATGAACAATAAAAAGAGTGTAGGTGCCAGGACACAACCCTGACGGACGCCACGAGTTACGGGGAAGCGATCCGTCACCTGCCCTTGGCCTCCCTACCTCACCCTAGCAAAGTTCTCCTCATGTAATCTAACAATCATGTCCAGTAATTCCAATGGCAGACCCAGATCTCTAAGAACGATCCAGAGTTTGGCCCTTGGCACAAGGTCAAAGGCCGATTTCAGATCAATAAATGCGGCATAGATCGTTCCGCCGCCCAGCAGCACCACCTTCCAGTAAATCAGACAAAATCTGAAAACCTGGTCGATGGTGCTGGTGCCTGATCTGAAGCCGGCCTGTAGGGGGGACAGGATATTCTCCAACTCCATCCATCCCTGAACTCTAGCTAGGACCATCCTAGCAGTGACCTTTTGAAGTGAATCTATTAAACTTATTGGACGGTAATTTCCCGGATCTGAACGATCCCCTTTTTTAAAAATAGGGAGGATCTCCGCCCCCTTCCAGGACACAGGGATCCTACCACTCATTGCAATAGCATTCAGTACCTTAGTTATGTATGGAACCCAAAGTTGGGGATTGACCTTGAATACATCGTCTGGGATGCAATCCATCCCTGGTGCCTTCCCTTTTAGGACCTGGCGGAGCGCAGAATCAGTTTCCAGTGGCGTAAATTTGAGCTCTTGATTAAGGTGATGACGTACCTGGACTCGATTTCTAAGTCAGAATCCATAAACTGACCAGAATAGAAATCCACCCATGTTTCTGCGGACACATGATTAACTGGGGCTTGGGAATCAGGATTTCTTCCCCACTTTACAATTTCCCAAAACTTAATCTGGTTGGCAGAATTGCATGCATCCAGTAGGTCGGACCAGAATAGATCATCCCACTCCTTTTTCGCCTGCCACTGGGTTCTTTTATACGTTAAGCGTGCCTCCTTAATGTCCCTAGATATCCTCGATTTCACTGCTTTAATTAAACGTCCATGAGCCTCCCTATAGTTTTTATTATACCATTTTATCCTAGGGCCATGTACCTCAGCGGTGCCTTGCGTTGGTGGAATCGTCAAAAGGACCTTAAGATGGGCAAAGCACCGTTCGTGAAGGTCACAAATTTGGTTACAAGCAACCCTGCTATGGGCAAGGGACGAAATATCAGTCAAGGACGATGAGACTACCTCTGTTATACTATCAAGAAGGGTTGGGTTCTCTACAACCCTGGACCATCTAAGCCTTCTTCTATCGTTTGTTAGTACCACATCCCCTGTTACATGATCAGGAGAGGCGGGCCTACCAAGTCCACCTGGAAGTCTCAAGCTTAGTGATAAGGGGTTGTGGTCGCTTTCGGGGCGGGGCACTACTTCCATATCGATCAAAAGTGACCAATATTCCATTTTTAGCAGGATATAATCTATCCGACTGTTTCTTACCCCGTTATCAAAAGTGGATTTGCCAACTTTGTCAGAGGCTGTGCGACCGTTGGTCGCCCTTAACCCCCAGTTTAGACACAGCCCCATCCAATGTATGGCTGCCTCTGAACATCTTTTAATAGTGTCCAGGGAAAGCATTGGGATGTTCCAGACAGCATCCTCTGCAAACCCCAAGTACTCCTCTGCAGCATAAAGCGGCTCGAAGGTACAATTGAGGTCCCCTGCTAGAACGAGTAACTTATCTCTCCCTACCCCTTCGAGGTATGAATCTAGCACATCTAGGATACCGGGGCAGCACCCACCTGGTTGACCACGTACATAGATGTTAATAATTACAATATCCTGACAATTTTCTTTACTTAGCCTAATTCCCAAGAGGTCCGGGTTATCCACACAAATTTCCATTGGTCGGTAACCTATGGACTGTTTGACCCAAATCACTAACCCCCCCATGCCCGTCCCTTATTACCCCTTATAGCAGGTTTGAAAAAATTTAGGAACCCAACCCTATGAATAGGATCAGGGGCCCAACTTTCCTGAAATAAAAGAATATCAAAGGTATCAATATAGTCCAATCAATCCTCTGAGTCCATACGACCCCTCAACCCTGCCACATTCCATGATGCTAATTTGAGTGTTGTAACCTGGCTAGATGTTATAGAACTATCCCTACCATTGTGATCCACTCCCAAGGGTGCTACTACACTCAGGTGTGGGCCCACCACCATGTCGTCCTTCTGCTGAGGGTATACAGAGGCCACCACCAACTCCCTCTCAGTTCTAGATTCCCCCTGAGTAGACACTTCAGTACCAACTCCATCTGCCCCATCTAATTGGTTGCCCAAGGCCCTCCCATTACCTCTTGCTATGTGGAGTTAATCAATACACTCCAGGTCAGAGAGGGGTTCATAACGATTAAACAATAATGGGTACTGCAAAAAAGAAGATGTTCTGTCAGACTGATGTCTTCTAGCTGGTATCCTTGGGAAGGCATGGCTAGGGGGGAACTCACAGGATCGTCTCGGATAAAAATACCCAAGACCTAAGGTCTGCACATCTCCCAACCTCCCAAACCTTGCTTCCCTGCGCAGAAAATCTACCACCCAGGGATCCTTAAAGGATATAATAATTCAGTCCCCTTCTAAGTCCTTAGTGCAATGTCCTAGCCATTCAACTCTTCTCACAAACAATATTTCTGTCAAGGAGGAAGGGGTAAGTGGGCGGTTTTTATTCAGCCAGAATACAACCTTGTTTCGGAGATCCCCATGTGATTCGTTTGAACCCTCCCTAAGAGGGGCAACACCTGTTAAAATGATCTTATATGGTGGTGCTTCTATAGGTAGATCTGTACATGGGGGTATCCGTTTGCTGGCTTTTACAAAAGGAGTAGGAGGATTGATGGGTCTGCTCCCCCTTGTACCTTTAGTTAGTTTGGACTGAGACGATACACTTGGAGCATTCTTTTTTACAATATCCTGGGGCCCAGTAGCCACATGGGGTACGGGGCTATTCGGCTGATCTTGATGTTTGGATTTAAAGGGGGCCTTTTTTGGCACCTGGTGCAAGGAAGCTGATGCAGTCATGCGATCATTGTTCCCAGAGCTCCCCCCTGCCAATGAACCCTTGTTTTTATTTGGACCAAGGTTAGATGTTGTACCTACAATTGCTGACGAAGTGGTTTTACCTATGGTTACATTTTTCTGGCCTTTGGGGTTACTCAAGGACGAACTAGGGTTCCCTGTGGCACTTTGGGAGTTTACCAACTTGTTTAAGAGACCAGTATTGGTGTTAACTATAGACTCAAGTGCATCTAATTTAGAGGTCATCAGGCGCGTTCTTTCTAGTACAGGAAGCAAAAGAGTTTTGAACAAGGCTTCCATTTTGACCAACAAACTATCATCGCTGCTATAACAAGTCGGACATGGGTCCCAGGGGCCAAAATGGGTATGTGATTTGCTCGGAAGATCATTTAAGACTGGGACAGAATGTATGATGGAGATGGCATCAAGAATTGGGGCAGTGGGAAGTACTGGGGCATTCGGTTTTCGAATCTTATTAACACCCCCCCTCTGATGACCCTTACATCTTTTTCTTTTCCGTGGTATTTTTCTCTGGGAATCCTCGACCTCTGAGGAATCCGACAGAGATTGACTGGCCAAGAGCAGACTGACCTCTCCCCCACTGGCCTGTGTGTTGTGGAAGCTAGAGTCGCTCTCTACAGGCCTAGTCGGAGGTAGGCGTTCCCCCTGTGCTTCACGATGCACATCAGCCACTATTTCAATAAGATGGTGACTCGTATTCGGTGGCTGGACATCAGGGCTGGGTATTGTAGCTAGCCTTCCCATGGCAGATCGTTTATCATTTAGCAAATCTATGGAAAGCCTTTTTTCAACCATAGCTATCTCTTTTTCTAGGATTCCTGTGGCCCTAGTAATAAAAGCGTCTAAGGGGCCAGAGACTACCCCGTTTACGGTTTGTAACTGTACATTACGTTCTTTTCCTGAATGTAGAGGCATGATTGATTGACACACAACCCGTATAATACAATATTATCACAACAATTGTAAATACAGGGGGGCAAAGGGGGGTGGCCCAACCCAACCTCGTCCGACCACGGACGGTCACAGACGGTCCCGCCCATGTCCCGGGCTTCTCCCGGCGCTCTCCCGCGCGCTCCAGCGCAGCGGGGAGAACAGGTTGTTTATATAGTTACTCCCGGTGGTGGGGGGCGTGGCAGGCAGGCAGGGAGAGTGACCCAGCTGATTTCGATTGGGTCTGGCAAGGACTCCTGGGAGAGGTAGTCCCGCAGCTCGCAGCCCTGCCCACACACTCTTGCACCCACAGCAGTCTCCGTGTAATTAGGGCAAAACAACAGGAGAGATCCAAGTATCCACAGCGTACAGCACTCGAAGCGGGACCCGTGAAGCGGGTTACGCGAGGCGCTGCGCTGGAAGCGGCAATTAGGGCAGCGTATCTAGTCTCTCAGCCACAGGTCAGTACGGCGTCCCAATGAGCGTTGAAAATGCCAAGGTTTTAATCCCGGTGGTGGGGAGCGTGGCAGGCAGGGAGAGCGGCCCAGCTGATTTCGATTGGGTCTGGCAAGGACTCCTGGGAGAGGTAGTACCGCAGCTCGCAGCCCTGCCCACACACTCTTGCACCCACAGCAGTCTCCGTGTAATTAGGGCAAAACAACAGGAAAGATCCAAGTATCCACAGTGCACAGCACTCGAAGCGGGACCCGCGAAGCGGGTTCCGCGAGGCCCTGCGCTGGAAGTGGCAATTAGGGCAGCGTATCTAGTCTCTCAGCCACAGGTCAGTACAGTGCATCTTGAGTCCTATGACTCAATAAATACAGGACTGTCAGTCAATCGCAGATACTTACATGGAAGCAGAACCACTGGCCACCCTCACTTTAGTATGGCAGCCAGTTAGTTAAACCAATAGCAGACTGAGGCAAAATGAGCATGAGGATTCCAGAGAGCCGATCTTGTTGAGATGGAGTTCTGTCACTTGACTATCAGAGTTGCAGTCTGACAATTGTTTTAGGTAAAGGAAAGCTCTCCTAACTGAGGGATGAAGTGTGTTAACTTACATATTCATCCTACAGGGATTTTTTGAAGTCGTTATGATACGGAAGGGGGCTAAGAACACTCAAGGGGTATCTGATGATGAGCAACCTAAGAAAGAACCGCAAAGTGAATATAACAACATTTACAACAGTTACATCAACACATACCCCAACAAAAGGGTTCAATTTGCACACTGTGGGGCATATTAGCAAGAACCTCGTTAAAATTATCACAGTTTTAGCAGCAGGAAACTGCAGCTAAAACGGCAACAATGGACTTGCTAATATGCGTTATAGAATTCCAATAGAAGCCCAGGTTAGATGCAGGACGCACATCTAACCTCGGCTTCTATTGGAATTATATAACGCATATTAGCAAGCCCATTATCACCGTTTTAGCAGCAGGTTCCTGCCGCTAAAACGGCGTTCATTTTAACAAGGTTCTTGCTAATGTGCTGCACAGTTCTTCTGCTTCTTCAAGACAATTAAACCCTTGATAGTTCAATGACAGTTTCTTTATCACCTTTTAGGATTCTCTTGAGGGAGTTTGCAGCCTTACTTCAGACTTACACACTAAAATCTTGATCCTACTTGCACTTCAGAGGATTTCTTTAATTTGATCTCTTTTGGAAGGAGTGTTTAGATAAACTCGTTTTGTGCCATCTAACTCTTTTCATTTTCACCACTGAGCCATTGTCATTACCTTATAATGAAGGCCATGGAAGGACTGTCAATGTAGACTGTCAAGTTTAGGAAGTCCCTTTTTGCCCACAATCAAAGTCAGTTTAACGCTTACACTTGTACTGGAGAGTGAAAAAGGCAAGTTATTTGAATCCCTTCTCTGCACCCTCCTGTCTTCTTAGAAACACACTACTTTAGTCCAGAACCTGCTCATGAAACATGCCTGCTTCCCTTAAGAAGCCTACTGCTACCACTGTTGCCCTTTCAAAAGGATAATGTTGAATAGTGCTTTTTTCCTTGGTGTGGGTGACCTTTATGGAGCAACCCTGCCCATGTTCACTGACGTCTTGTGGGATTTCCATGCTCCTTCAAGAACCAAGTCTGAGGCCAAGATGGGCACAGTTTAAATCACTGATGTCCTATCGTACAGCAACACTGAAGACCACAATATCTCCTGGCACACGTTTTCTAAGCATGATTTCCTTCCACACTAACGCGCCTCCAACCCTCATTGGGCCTTTGAGTCCTTTCCAGTAGGCCTGGGGGAAAGTGCCATTCATGCATAGAAGTTGATGTTCTGTGAGTAAGTGGGTGAAAATTCCACAGTGGGCTCCTAACAGGGTTCAACCCCTACAAATACCTGTCACACTTAGGATGTCACACTGAGGACAAACAAAAAGTGATGTGTGGATGGCTTGAATTAATCTCAGCCACGGTTAATTACTCTGGGTCTCAATCCACTTCATTGTTCTTTTGCTCACCAGGCCCCTTCAGGCAGAAACAAGTCTTGCACAAACCCGCCTTGGTCTTGCTTCAATAGGAATAGTCCAATCCAAAGAGCCAGGTAAAGTCCACTCTGAATGTGAACACAAGCAACTCCAAACAAGTTTCAGCCTATTTGGGCATTGTCAATTGGATGCAACTTGAGTCCAACATCAAATTGAGCACAGGTGCAACATCTGGGGATACCCATTACACTTATGACATCACACAGAGGACAACCAAAAAGTGACAGTGAATTCACCTGAGTCTCAGTAATTATACCAGGCTGTAATTCAGCCCATTGTCTGTTTTTTCCACCACACAACCTCAAGACAGGAACCGGCCATATGTAAAGTCGCCTTGGTCCTGCTCCAGTAAAAATAGCCCAGTTTCACTGTCAGGCATGGCCTCCTTTGAATGGAAACATAAGCAACCCAAAACCACATATTTGGGTCTTGACAGTACGGTGCAGCTTGAGGCCTATGGAACAGAGAGCACAGGAGCGACATCTGGCCTCCCATAGACTAACACGGAGCTACCCTATTGCATTTAATAATTGATCACTTCACCTCCCAGGCAGAAAAGACTACCAGTGATGAGACTTGTGCAGACCAAAAGTGATTTTATTTCTCTGTCGCCCTCGGACGCGTTTCGCCTGACCAGCAGGCTTGTTCACAAATGTGCAGAAATCGGGGCTAAATCCATCAGTTTTTGCTCCCCATGCTATTCCAGTTTAAACCCAACCATATGCAAATCTTTCTTGACCATGCTCCTCAAGGGAACAATCCAGCCCAACCTGCCAGGCCATGCCTGACCTGGACCGGAAACAAGCATACTGGGACCAGTTTGGGGGCATCACCCCTCATCAGTCAGTCTAGCTTGTCTCTAGTGGGTCCCTTGCTGGAAACCGGTCCTCGGAAGCTTGTTTCCAGTCCAGGGAAGACATGGCTTGGCAGTTCGGGCTGGACTGTTCCCATGAGGCACAGGGTCAGACTGATTTGCATATAGCCATGTCTGAACTGGTGTGACAGAGTGGGCTAAAGAACGGTGATGGATTAAACCCAGATCTTTTGACTGGGTGTGAGTGTTTGATTGATTCAGATGCTCCGTCCATCATCACCTCCTTTTGTGGGCCTACCACATTCTACCCCTTCCTTCGCAGTGCATACGGAACTAGGGATAGGCTATATTGAGGATACACTTAAAATGGCCCCACTACTCCTTTGGGTGAAATTATGGCTGAACCCTAGTTTGACATTAAATCATAAAATCATCAGCGACTGTATGGGGCGAGATAGAGCCAAAGATATAAAATGGTTGACACATATTAAAACCATTGCTATACAATTGGGTCGCCCAGAACTTTATTTTAACCCCGAAAGCCTGTGTAAAGATGATATTACCTGGATAAAAGTACAGTTCACGACCAACAGAAAGATCTATCGCGAAGCCCAGGAAATCGAGAAACCAACAGTAAGGGCACATTATTCAGTAATATCAACCATGACTATGCAGCCTTATTTGACTATTGTGAACAGACCATATCACCGATGGCTTCTGACAAAATTTCGTTTTAATCAAGTGCATCTTTTATTGGGTGGATATATGAAATGGTGTACCCCTAATGAAAATGTCCCATGCAAATGTGATAACTTTACTGATCAAGACTTGATACATTTTGTCTTTTTCTGCCCTTTTTTTGCTGAGGGCAGAAAGAAATACATCATACCACTTTTGAGGGACAAGGGATTCAAGCAGGTGAAACCCGCATTGATGTTTTTGCAACTTATGGTGTCCCCTATTGTGATGTTTGGGGTTGCAAATTTTTTGGTAACATCTATGCGTGCTAAACGGAATAGACTGCTGAGAACCCCAATGACGGAATGTATACAGGACTAGTCTAACTTTATACTGACAAGAGTTGTCCATTTTTTGGGGGGATTAAGTAACTCGGTAAATGAAATTACATATAATCTTCATTAATATGACAGATCTAGGGTACATGAAGTCTCTTAATGTTTTTAATTGTTTCCTACTTTTCCCACCTAACTGTTTTTATCTGTTTTTATTAATTGTCTACATTCCCCATTAATTATTTGATTTTTTTTTAAATGAATTGCATTGTTGATTTGTGTATATCTGTGTATACTTGTGTATTTGTATGTGTAGTATACTTTTATGATTTTAAAATAATCGAATAAAGTATTTTTGACTCTGACTCTGACTCTTGAATAAGGTACAGGACTGTGCCTAAATCATTTATACAAATGTTTTTCATTTTTTTTAAATAAATACCCTGTCCGTCTGGATAGAGGATAAATATAGTCTCCTATTATGGCCTATATTTCATTTACACTCTTGATTCTGATAAGCTAAGGACCCTTGTCTTCTAAAGCATAATTTCCCAGCCAACTGTTTGGGTTCCCTTGTTATATTAAGAAACTGGATTCAAGCAAGCCGGGCTGAAGACGGCTGGAATGCCAGAAACCGGTCCTCGGAAGCATGTTTCCCGTCCAGGGAAGACATGGCTTGGCAGTTCGGGCTGGACTGTTCCCATGAGGCACAGAGTCAGACTGATTTGCATATAGCCATGTCTGAACTGGTGTGACAGAGTGGGCTAAAGAACGGTGATGGATTAAACCCAGATCTTTTTACTGGGTGTGAGTGTTTGATTGATTCAGATGCTCCGTCCATCATCACCTCCTTTTGTACCGCTTTTGGCTGCCATAAGTGTGGCAGGGTATGCTCAGACGTGAGTCCCTTGCTCACTTTGCCAGTGGATTCAAGCAAGCCGGGCTGAAGATGGCTGGAATGCCAGAAACCGGTCCTCGGAAGCCTGTTTCCGGTCCAGGGAAGACATGGCTTGGCAGTTCGGGCTGGACTGTTCCCATGAGACACAGGGTCAGACTGATTTGCATATAGCCATGTCTGAACTGGGGTGGCAGAGTGGGCTAAAGAACGGTGATGGAATAAACCCAGATCTTTTGACTGGGTGTGAGTGTTTGATTGATTCAGATGCTCCGTCCATCACCACCCCCTTTTGTACCGCTTTTGGCTGCCATAGTGTGGCAGGGTATGCTCAGACGTGAGTCCTTTGCTCACTTTGCCACTGGATTCAAGCAAGCCGGGCTGAAGACGGCTGGAATGCCAGAAACCGGTCCTCGGAAGCTTATTTCCGGTCCAGGGAAGACATGGCTTGGCAGTTCGGGCTGGACTGTTCCCATGAGGCACAGGGTCAGACTGATTTGCATAGAGCCATGTCTGAACTGGGGTGGCAGAGTGGGCTATAGAACGGTGATGGATTAAACCCAGATCTTTTGACTGGGTGTGAATTTTTGATTGATTGAGATTCTCCTTCCATCACCACCCCCTTTTGTACCACTTTTGGCCACCATAGTGTGGCAGGGTATGCTCAGACGTGAGTCCCTTCCTCACTTTGCCACTGGATTCAAGCAAGCCGGGCTGAAGACGGCTGTAATGCCAGAAACCGGTCCTCGGAAGCTTGTTTCCGGTCCAGGGAAGACATGGCTTGGCAGTTCGGGCTGGACTGTTCCCATGAGGCACAGGGTCAGACTGATTTGCATATAGCCATTTCTGAACTGGGGTGGCAGAGTGGGCTAAAGAACGGTGATGGATTAAACCCAGATCTTTTGACTGGGTGGGAGTGTTTGATTGATTCAGATGCTCCGTCCATCACCACCCCCTTTTGTACCGCTTTTGGCCACCATAAGTGTGGTAGGGTATGCTCAAACGTGAGTCCCTTGCTCACTTTGCCACTGGATTCAAGCAAGCCGGGCTGAAGACGGCTGGAATGCCAGAAACCGGTCCTCGGAAGCGTGTTTCCGGTCCAGGGAAGACATGGCTTGGCAGTTCGGGCTGGACTGTTCCCATGAGGCACAGGGTCAGACTGATTTGCATATAGCCATTTCTGAACTGGGGTGGCAGAGTGGGCTAAAGAACGGTAATGGATTAAACCCAGATCTTTTGACAGGGTGTGAGTGTTTGATTGATTCAGATGCTCCGTCCATCACCACCCCCTTTTGTACCGTGTAGTCCTTCCAGGCAGGGATCAAAAAGGCATTTGGGCATGGGAAAGGGTGTAACTCTCCATAGCAGGATGGCCTAGGGGTGTTACCAGACACTTCCAGAACTTAAAATTGTAGCCATAGTGCTGTTCCTAGCCCTTTCCTAGTTTCAGAATATGCCTGCCCTGTACCTGCCAATTGCAGCTCACACCAGGGATTGTCTGCCCTTTGTTTCACTAGCCAGGCTGGAGCCAGACCCAGGAGAAAAGAAAAAGAACTGACCATAACCTGTTTACGGTAAGACAAAGGGGTGTCCATACCCTCAAGCTGGCACTGGGCATAAATATGGCAGCTGCAGAACCCCTCATCAAAAGATACCTGGACCTGAGAATATTCAGAAGAAGGACTGTCCTGTTGTCTGAGAAGGAAGACTGTACCTCCTTTCCTTGATTCCAGGACACAAGAACTGACTCTTAAGAGTCAGTTGGCTGGCCTCCTGTTTGAGCTACAGGGACACAACAAGCTTCCAGATTCCCTTTCTGCTTTCCAGCTGACCATAACCACCTGGATTTGACCTGGACCGCCTGCTGACCGCAGTGGGAGTGGGTCCTGACCCCTCAAGTGCTGTCCTCAAAATCCTGCATCCTTGACTTGAGTCAAAGTGTACTTCTCCCTGGCTAACTGAAGGTTCCTTCAGATGACACGAAGTGAGACAGGGCCCGCAAAGCTAGGCAAATAGATGGCTTTTATTTATTTTTTTACAGTTTTATATAGCGCAAACTCGGCCCAAAGGTATTGAAGCGCTTTACATGAGCAACACTTACATTACACAAGGACACATTTAGCTCAGTTCAAAAGACTTTATTTGCTTCCAAATAAACCATAAACGTGTATATATATATATATATATAATACTAAACAATTAAAAGAAGTTTAATTTCAACAGTATCAGTTACACAATATATTCAAATGGGTTGCCACACAGTCAATTCAATAAAGTGACTTAGTGCACAAGAAAGTTAAAATTAGACAATACAGTTCATTTAAACGAATAACATTTACAAAACATTAGGAAAAAGTTACCAGTAAAAAGAGCTGACTATTAACCACAGAGGCAATGAATCTATAGACAGATTGGCATACCTTATCAGTTTGGAACAATTGCAAATACTCAAGTGCCTCTTTACATTTCTTGATATTTAAATTCCACAAAAGAGGTCTCAGTAGTTGTAGTCTCTGTTCTTTATACAAGCCACACAGAAGAACATATGAAGTTGAGATTGGGGCACAATTGAGTTGCATGGACGCAGTATCAGATCTTTCTTAGTATACACGTTAGAGAGATAAGACACCAAAAAGTGAGCCAAGCCAAGCCTAAATCTTATCGAGTAGAATATCTACTGGTGTGGCACCTTGAGCAGATATGGCTCAAAGATGGGTGTTGTACGTAATTTGAGATACGTCTCCAGAGTGTGAGCTATGTTGACCCCACTAAATTCTGGACCAGGGCAATTATAGTTCCAATTTTCAAAGAGGGCGACAGGATCAAATCCTCATTGTTTGTTGCCAATATCATTAATTGAGGAGAGCTGCTTGAAAACTACTTAACTTTAACTACCTTCCAAAAGTGGGACGCATCATTCCTAGCACAGGCAACAGTCAGCTGCTTCCATGCCTCCCTTCTGATCTCCTCTTTCCTTAGCTTGATGGATTCTTTATAGAGCTTTTTGCAGTTTCTAATTTCTGACAAAACCCTTGGTGAACTTTTGAAAGCTTAAATAAGGCTCATATGAGCTTGTGAACATGACTTATCAAACCATTACTTTTGCCTCAGAGAATGGAGTTGCATAGATGCCAGTAATGCTCAATGGCCTTCTTACAGATTTCAGAGAAGACCCCTAATACCTTCTCCAGATCGGGTTCAGCACTGAGGCAGAGCTCGAAGTGCTCCCTCTGCTTCTCCATGAGTTGTGCTAAAAAGACCTTTGGTTCGACTTTCCGCCATTTATGATGTACTCCCCCATTTCTCGTGTGTTCAGCCGAGCAAACTATCTTATTCAAAGTCACCAAGGGCAGTTTAGGCTTAAAGCCAATGGGTTATGGTCACTCATAACACTCTTTAAAATCTGAAAATTACACAGCTTCCTGGCCCATGTATTGGATAGTGCAATAAGATCAATTAAGGACCCATTACCTTTACCCGTGTACGTTACCTAATTAAAAACTTCCTTAGTAGCTACATTTATACTGGGTATGAGGTCAGCAGCCTATTCAGTTTGTCACTGTTCTTCCCTAACTACTGAGCCTGAGGACTCCACAAAGAGAGCAGCCGATTTTGCTATTTTCTTTGCTGAAAAGGTTAAAGCCCTGGTGAATCAGGTTGCCCACCCCACCCCATTTGAGGAGCGGAAATCCTTAGTCACCTGGCAACACTTTGACATCATCTCGGAAGAGGAACTCCTCAAATGCATCCTCGAAACCAAACCATCCAACCATTCTTCTGACCCCATCTCTAGCGTCTTCGCCATCGGTTTCTACACCCATATTCTCTCTTACTGGACCAGGCTAGTTAATCTCTTCCTCAGTCAAGGCTCCCTCCCAGTCACCCTTAAATCAGTTCAGGCTACCCCTCTTCTAAATAAAAACCTCTACTGATGCGAACGAGCTCAACAACTTCCGCCCTATCATCAACCTCCCTTTTCTTTTGAAAATCACAGAAAAAAGTTTTGTGAAACAACTTGCCCTACATATTATGGACAATAATCTCCTTGATGTTTTCCAATTTGGCTTCATCCAAAATTGCAGCACTGAAACAGCCGTGCTGCACGTGATTGATGATGCGCTGCATATACTCGACTCTGGGGAATCGTGTCTTTTGATTCTTCTAGACCTCTCTGCAGCTTTTGACACTGTTAATCATAGCACCCTCCTCAACACTCTTCAACATAGAATGGGATTGGATGGCACAGTGCTGAAATGGTTTGCCTCTTTCCTCTCAGACAGATCCCAAAGGATTAAGATAGCGAACAGTCTTTCATCTCCATTGGCTGTAGGTCAAGGCATCTCTCAAGGTTCTATCATGGAACCCACCTTGTTTAATCTCTACCTGGAACCATTGCGGAACCTCCTAAGCAAATCTGGGATCCATTAACATCTTTATGCGGATGAAACTCAAATCTACCTCAAGGTGTCTTCCGCACGCGATCTCTCACTACTCAACTCTGCTCTCAACTCTATTCACAAATGGTTGTTAGCTCACCAAATCATTCTAAATCCTGCCAAAACTGAATTCCTCCTCCTTTCTGCGTCTCTCTCACCTCCTCCCATTCAATCGTGGATGGATCAGCTGAACTTACTCAACAACAAACCCATCATTGTTGACAGCGCTAAATCTCTAGGTGTCATACTTGACAAAAGACTCAACCTAATCTCCCACATCAACCATATAGCCAAGAACGCACAATACCATTTGTGCCTTCTGTGGGGGATTTGTCGATTTTTCCAGGAGAAAGAATTAAAATCCTTGGTACAATCGCTGGTTCTCTCAAGACTGGATTATTGCAATTCTCTCCTGACAGGCCTACCTAAATCTCACCTCTCCCCTCTCAAATCCATCCTCCATTCAGCAGCTCGCTTCATTACAGGGTCTAAACAAAGTGACCACGTCACTCCTATCCTGTTGTCTCTTTGATGGCTTCCGATCGAGGCAAGATCTATCTACAAAACTGCCGGCATCCCGCATAAAGCCTAGCACACGTCCTCGCCTCGTTACCTGGCAAACAAACTAAAACTGTCCGGAGGCTCGGACCCTCGCACAATGCGGAAAAGCTTCTGCTTGAGCCCCCCGTCTTCAAAAGGGAAAGATCGATGGCACAATCCTTCTCAGGCAATTCAGTGAGAATCTGGAACTCACTTACCCCATTGCTCCGTGCCACCTCCTCTATCCGGATCTTCAAAGCTGATCTCAAATCTCTCCTCTTTCAAAGACACTTTTAGAACTAATACTTTCATGCTCAGGCCCCTCTTGGAAGTTCACTCCTCATTGTAAATGTTTATATTTTTTCCTGTACATTCCTCACTCCTGCGTGCTTTGTTGGATTTTGTGTCTATGTAACCTTCCTGTTTTTCTTTGTAATGTTTTATTGTGTTCCACTGTTCTCTTGTACCATAACTGGCTCTATTGTACAGCGCTCTGACACCTTTGGGTAATGTCCGTGCTTTATAAACATGCACAAAATAAAATAAAATAAAAAAAATATGGATTGTAATCAAAATGTGAGGGGTTGCAAAAATCATTGTCCGCTACACCACAAACAGTACCATCAGCAATGGAACACAGTCTAAGATTAAAATCTCCACTCCATATTACATAATCCTCTTTCAGGTCTGATAACATCATATCTGACACACAGGCAAATAAATTAGCAATTCGGATATTTTTATGAACAAAATTATTTTGATATAAATTGATGAGTATCACTAGAGGTGCCCCAGTCTGGGACAGACAGATTATCTGAATAGAATCAGAATCCACATAAGTCTTCACTATCTTCACTGCCATGGTTATGCTTATTAGAGTTAGAAGGCCACCACTATGGTGCCCAGAAGTGACATAATAGCAGGGGAAAAGAATTCTGCCAGGGAACTGTTCAGCACATATAAATCCCTAGCCACCCCTAAAACCTCTACTCAAGATGAAGAGTTCTCAGTAGTAGCATGCAACCGCATTGCTAACTACTTTGGAGATAAAGTGTCTAAAATTTACTCTGCCTTTCCCTAAATCCCTCCTGCAGCGGAAGAGCCTGCAGACCTAGTAGCGAAGGAAGATGATCAAAATCTGCTACTTAACTTCACCATCCCCTCACCGGAAGAGCTAGTCAAAATCTGTAGATCTGTTAAATCTGGCTCCCCTCGAGACCCTGCATCCCCAAAAAGGCTGAGTGATAGTCTGGAGATCCTTGAACCCTATATTAGGCACGTGCTAGATGTCTCCTTCCGATCCAGCTCTATTCCTGAGGATTGGAAACAGGCTGTGGTGCTTCCCCTCCGCAAAAAGCCCAACATTAGCTTTGAGAAGTTGGACAACCTACGCCCCATCTCTCTGCTGCCTTATTTTTCTAAGGTAGCGGAGAAGGTGGTAAACAAACAGCTAATGAAGTATGTGGAGGAAGGCAACATTCTTCACCCTACCCAATTTGGGTTTCGGCCCCGTCATTCTACAGAGTCTGCCCTTCTTAGGGCCACCGAATCCCTCAGGCAGGGTGCAGACGAGGGACAAACCATGGCTCTAATCCTATTAGACCTCAGCGCTGCGATCGACACTGTAGCACATTCCATCTTGCTACAGTGTCTGAACAAAGGAGGGGTGAGAGGGGCAGCATTGAAATGGATTTATTCATTTCTTACTGGCCGAGGCTTCCAGGTGAGGCAGGGTGACCACTACTCCGAGCGTATTTCTTTGGACCAGGGGGTGCCGCAGGGCTCGTCCCTGAGTCCAACACTTTTCAACCTTTATGTCGCTCCTATTGCCACCTTAGTAGAGAGTCACGGCCTCGGTTTGGTGTCGTATGCCGACGACACGCAGTTGGTTATCTCCCTGTCGCGTGCACCCAGTCTCTCGGCGGACATCTTCAGAGCTTGCATGCAAGATCTAGCTGCCTGGATGTCCGCCAACTGCCTCAAGCTCAACGGAGGCAAGACCGAGGTGCTGGTCGTGGGGGGCTGCCAATCAGCGTGGACGTCGGCATGGTGGCCATCTTGTCTAGGTCCAACACCCACCCCGTGCCAGAAAGCTAAGAACTTGGGCATCTGGTTTGATACTGACCTTACCTTCAGCCCCCAGATCAATCATGTGGTCGGATCATGTTTTGGGACCCTCAAAAGTCTCAGGAAGACTTTGAAGTTTTTACCTGTGAGAGCCCGACAAACCTTGGTGCATGCACTAGTCACATCAAAGATGGACTATGGCAATCTTCTCTATTTAGGGACCTTAGAGAAGAATCTCAATCGCCTACAGGTCCTACAGAACGCCGCTGCCCGATTAGTGCTTAGACTTCCCAGAAGAGCCGCATCTGCAGCGGCCCTTCGGTCTCTGCATTGGCTCCCGGTCAGAAGCAGGGTAGAATTCAAAGCTTTATGCACGTGCCATCGGATCATTAATGGGAGATCTCCTCTCCCTTTGCAAGGACTTCTGACGTCTTACGAGCCTTCCCGCTCGTTGAGATCCTCCGGCTCTGGACTCCTGGTTGTTCCCAAGGTGTCTAGAGCACGGATGGGCGGAAGATCCTTCAGGCACCTTGCAGCCTCAAGATGGAACAAACTACCCATGGCATTGAGATTAGAGTCATCAGAATCAATTTTTAGAGCCAAACTTAAAACTGCACTATTCGCTCAGTAAGGTATGCCGCTTCTATAGGTTCCAGTAAGAGTCGCTCCTCAGCGCGGGGACACGCCGCTGTGCGTCACCATGCGCTTTACAAAACCCCCTAAAAAAAATAAAAAAAAAAAGACAGAGTGAAAACCATTTGTGTGCGTATATGACCATGACCAGGTCTCTTATAAACAGACAATTTGTTGGTTAGAGTTAAAGTTACCCAACGTATGCCACTTAGTTTGTTACTCAGGTCAGGAGCTGAAATGCCAGTGTCAATTGTTCCCTGCAAAAACATTTTTTTGGTTTTGAGTTGGGTGAGGCTATCAAGCCCGTTAAGTGGAGGGGCAGTAGGATAAATGGGTGCAATTTCAGCAGATGAGTCAATAGGGAATAACTGTGTGAGAATGCCCATACCTGTTCCCTTCCATTGGATAGTAGCGGGTAATGAGTATGACCAAGCATCAAATTTCTGGAAGAATGGATTAGCTTGTCCAGCTTCACAAGGCAGTCAATCGACCTCTTCAAGAGCAGCAAAGTGATTGGACATTGACTCAGTAAAGTTCCTGTTGCTTTCAGGATTCCAAATTGGTCTAATAAGAGAGTCATCAAATACCAGTCTGTAAAAAAGCCCAAAGGGACCGGGTGTATCCCTCGTGAAATACCTTGCAAATTACCAAGTCTCCTCAAAATAAATCCCACACAGTCACCCGATTCCATCTTAGGGGTTTTGCCCACCCATTGAACCCTTCAGAAGCCAGTTATATCATTTGAAAGTTCAGTGCTTCTGATCATCCAAGGGTAGTGATAAACCAGTGGATCACTTTGTTCTTCAACTGGTGATCTGTTTCAGATTGAGTTGAGCGCAAAGGTGATAGATTTTTTAGGGCTACCACATATGGGGTACACTCAAGGGGAAGCTGTAAAGTGACTGGAGAGGGGGCTGCCAATCTATTAGAGAATCAGACAAGGCTCTCTGGTGCAGTCTGTGGTGCTGAGCCGAGGACAGGCTGATTCGCCTGATGAGTTCCCCTGTCATCAGCAATCCCCTTAATTGAAGTTAGAATCAGGGGTGTCGTCTCTGACGGGCAAGGTTTTCGACCTATCGGCATGGGCAGGCTAGATGGCTCAGTTTGGGCATGTGCAAGCAGTTGTTTCAGGGTCCTGTTGATGCTCTGAAGCGCCATTGACACGGGGTCAGTAAATTGGCAAAGACGCCTTCTATTTATTTGTTAGAGGTACCCCAAAGTAGTAGGAGCATTTGCGCCACCCGCTTTGCACTTGTGGTTGCCCCTTGAGATCGAAAGACCCGCCCCCGTTCACAGTTGGTTCTAGTTCAGAGCGCTTTTTCCCACCAGTCTTGGATGCATGCACCAAGTGCTACTTGCCTTTCTTCGTTTGGGTTTGTTAGGCAGGGAAATTACAGCATCTATATTTGTATTTTTTACAGTGTGGGGCTGATGCTCCTGCCCCGCTATTACAGTGTCTAAATCCTTCAAGAGTACACAAACATTAGTTGGGTCTGGAGCGGCTTCACTAGCAGGCCCCCCAACATTAGTTTGAGTCCTTACATCTGCGTCAGCTTTTGGAGGGGTGTCAGTATGCTCATTTCTTGTTATAAGTGACAAGGCTCTCCTAATGCCCCCCAGCCTCTCTTCCACACATTCAATTTCTGAATTAATGGCTAACATTGCCCTAGTCAGGTAGTTGGTATTTGAGCCAGCCACTCAGTGATCATTAGCACTGGCTGCAATGGCTCTAGCCTTTTGCTTACCCAAAGTTCGGCAATGGCGGTGGCCACTTGATGGAGATCTCATAACAAGAGGGGTCTCCCAGCCCAGCCTCCTCTGGGCACTGACGGGGGCTGGGTCTACCCTAGGCCCGAGCACCCTGCACTGTGGGAGTGTCGCTGCCCATAAGAGGGTTTCAGGGGCCAATGAACACTGCTTGGCCACCTCCAGGATTGGATGTAGCAGTGATGCAGGCTGGTAAAGATAATCCTCCCATGCCTCAGGTACAATCCAGGAACATTGCGTCCAAAGCGGTGGGAGTGTCTCTGCCCTTGAGAGGGATTCAGTGGTCAATGAACGCTGCCTCCGGGTGGGATTTAGAAGCAATGTAGGCATGTTAAGATTTCCCCAATGCCTCTGGTTCATTACAGGAATATCGTATTGTGTGCTGCAGGAGTGTCTCTGCCTTTAAGCGGGTTAAGGGGCCAATGAACGCTACCTGGCCACCTCCGCCTACACAAGGACACATTTATTTTTAGTAGGCACAGAGGCATTAAGTGATTCTCCCCGAATAACAGGAAGTTGAGCCGACGACAAGACTCAAACCTTGTTCCCCAGTTCCAAAGCCGGCAGCACTGGCTGTTACACCACATCCTCTATTTACGGAAAGCAACACAGAGCACCCCAGACCCTATCCGCGCAGCTGAAAGCCTCACTGGATCCAACACCAAGCAACACAGAGCTCCGCTGAGCCTCGCTGCATAGATCTCGACAGAAGGGTGCACTGGATCTGTTCAGAGTGATGCTGAGCCCAAAGAGCCACATGGCTTCTGCCTGAAAGCTTCACTGGATCCGAAGCTGAGACACATGAAGCCCGCCAAGCCTTACTACACAGTTGAAAGCTTTACTGGTTCTGGACCAGAGCGACACAAAGTTCCACAAAGCAGTGCCATGCAGCACACACATCAAGGACAAGAAGGTACAACTCCCAGAGGACCGAACTTTGTCCTGTACCCAGCCCTGCTCCAACGCAACTTGCCTAAACTTGTGACTTTGTCCCGGTCCATCCTGACTAGATACCCGCTGTTGGCTATTCAAACCTCTTGTTGCTATTTTTACCCCAGACTTTAAAAACTCATAACTCTGCTTCTACTAATTGGATTTTTGTCATTTAGGTGTCATTTTATTTATTAAAATATTCTCTATGTTTCTAACCTGGTTTGGAATTGTTCTTAAACTGTGTTTTCAGTTAATTACTGATTGACTACTTCATAAATACTTAAACATTGTCGCTGAGTTAAGCCGGTTGTGCAATGCTGCCAGGGGGTTAAGCATAGGTTTATTAAGTGACTTTTCTTGGTTCACCCTGACAAGGATTGTGATTATTACTTGGAGAGGGTTCTCACCCACTGCAACCAATAATCCCGTTTCTTACAGTCATCATGCATGCACCTGTCACACATCCTTCCACTTATACATCTATTTATCCACCTACTGGCTCATTCTCACATTCACCCACTTATCTATCAACATTCAAACAGAAACAGAAAGTCAACAAGCATATGGATGATAAATTAAAAGACTAGAAGTAGGAAAAAACCATGCCACCACCTAAATTTGACAGGCATATGATTGCAATACGGGATAAAATTAAACATAGCAGCGACAGGCCATCTTCAGTAGCATTGTACATTGTATATGGTTCCTTTAAAGTTCCAACATAACTTCAATATTTAGAAGCAAAGTGTTAACCATCTGAAGGAGTGAAAACAATAATAAACTATGCACAAGACAATTCTAAAATGGCCACTCAGTAAACATCCCACTGCACGGTGTTCTAAAGTGTATAGTGAATCACTGTTCTACTGATCAAATGTGGCCAATGAAACACTTTTAAACATGGTCACTTTTAGAACTGGGATCCTGGTTGGCTGAGGTATGCAACCAGGCCAGACAGGAACCGCCACTCTAGTCAGGGTCAGCTAAGTACACACTAAAAGATAGCCCATGCTTACCCTCTGGTAGTTTGGCAAAGAGCAGTCAAGTTTATCTATAGAGCCAATATGTAAAGTATTTGTGCAACACACACACACAGTAACACAATACATACACCACAAAAAGAGTCCATATACATTTAGAAAACTAGATGATTATATTCTGAAAAAACAAGAGCAACATGATAGAAATCCAATGTATGGAAGTTGAGATAATAGTTTTAAAAGAATAAGTGAAAAATAGCATTTAAAAGCAAATAGTACTTTACAGTTGCTTAAGGTCATGCTGGACCAGGACAAAGTCAAAGTTTGAGCTGACCGCAATGGTGCGCCGGTCGGCTACATGACCTACACAAGCCCCAGTGAACATATTACCTTTTCTGGTTGCAACTGCAAAATGCATCTGGAGCTGGGTCGATATCAATCCAGCAGGTAGAGGATGTGCCAATTCTTCTCCACGTAGTGATGGCAATGCGTTGGTTCCAAAGGCAAAGCGCTGGTCCGAGAAGCATTGGTTCTGTAGAGCAGTGTACCGAGTTTCTCCAGGCAGTCAAAGGATGCGGCGATCTCTCCATGCTGCTGCAACGGCAATACCCAGGTCAGATGCATCAGGCTCTCGTGGCGCTGCATTGGTTCCTAGAGCGAAGCGCTGAATTTACTCCTGCAACTGGGTCAATGCACCGGTTCTGCTGCATGCAGATAGGTGATGCATTGATGTCATATTGCATGTATCTGGGTCCACTTCCAGTGAAACAGGTGCAGGAGTAGGAGTAGAGACTTTGATATCCCAAGCCACAGAAGGCAAGCCAACAAGCCCTTGGGGCACACTTGGAGAAAAGGCAGAGTCCACCTCCCCTTCAGCAAAGTCTGAGAGCAACAGGGTAACAAACAGAAAAGCAGGCCTTCTAGATCAGAAGTCAGTCCAGTTGAATCGTTAAAGCAGCACAGCAGTTCTTTTGGCAGAGTTTTAGTTGCAAGTCCAGTAGTGTCTGATTTTACGGGGCCAGAGTCCTAGTACTTATACCCAAAAGTACCTTTGAAGTGGGAGTGATTTCAAAGAGTGGTCTTTGAAGTGCACAGGTATCCTTTCAATAAAGCCCTGTCTGCCAGGTTATCTTAGAGAACTAGATCAGCCCTCTGTGTGGGTACAAGACACTATCTATTCAGTGATGTGTTAGCCCACCTCCATTCCATCCTGCCCAGGCAAGGCCATCAGAATCCAGGTGTATGTAGATGGGTACTCAGACACATACCTAGCATTCTTTTGTTTATGGCTGTCTAAAGGAAATGCCCAAAGTGTAGCTGTATCCCACCCCAGACGTGTATTGGAGACAAGCTGCAAGGCACACAAAGCAGTAAGTGAATAGAAATGTCCACTTTCTAAAAGGGGCCTTTCTAAGAAACTATGGTTAAATACAATAAAGAGGATTTATCATTACCATTCCAAATATATAAAATATGAACTGGTTACTCCTCTCTAATGAGGAATTTCAGCTTAAAAGTGTATTAAGAAATGCCCAATATTAATCTATGAGAGGAGTAGGCCTCACAGTAGTGAAAAACAAATTAAACTGTTTGTCACTAGCAGGACATGCAAAACATAAAATGACATGTCCTACCTTTTACTTGCACAGCTCACTACCCATAGGGATAACTAGGGCCTACCTTGGGGGATGCTTAGTGTAAGAAAAAGGGAGTTTAATGCATGTAAAGTAGCTTTAAATGCCAAGTTGAAGTGGCAGTAAACTGCACTCACAGGCATTGCACAGGACTGACAGGGATAATTCAATATGGCAATCATGTATACACCAATTACACACATGTTTATGGAAGAAGCACATGCACTTTAGCACTGGTCAGCAGTGGGAAGGTGCTCAAAGTCCTAAGCCCAACAAAAAGATTCAGCAAAACGTGGAGGCAAACAGCTAAATGTTTGCGTGAAGACCACCCTAAGGATGAAAGGTCTAGCACTCGACATCTTGGAAAGGTAAAACAATGATACACTATGGGCAATGCCATTATAAATTGGGTGCCCCATTGTAGCACACTGCAGATGAAATGAGCGGCAAGACAGAAGTCCAGTAGAACTGCCTGTTCAACTTCAGAACATTCAAATATTCAAGAGCATTAAAAAAAGAGAAGATGGGAAGAAATTAATGGGTGCCTATAAAAAGAAAATATGGAAAACTAACGACTGTCCACCCACCCAGACACTTAAGATCCTTCATTTTCAGGCATATGTGCACATGTAATTCGGTAGGATGCCGTTACTCAGACAGCAATAGAGCCAATGGCAGAAACGGGCAGAAACTCATTGACCCATGAAGTATGCTGTCAGTTGTAGAAGCAGAGAGTGAATGGTACTTGAATAGACAGAAGAGGGCTAACCCAAAGACCTTTTATGTATGCAGTTTATTTTTAATGTTTTCCTATTGTAAGTGATAGGCAGACAACTACACCTGGCAGGGCCTTGCAAGAGTGTCTAGCATGGATTATCAGAGTGCAAATTTTGTCCACCAGGATTTGTCCAAGGAAGAAAGCAACATCTACAGTGGTAATCTGTGAGATTCCCTGTACCAAATACCTGTCTACAAGCGTTAACACAGTGTAATAGCAATCCAGCATTAAATGTCTATTGGCTTTAACATATGCCGTTCACAATACAATACCCCCGCAGCGGTGGCAGTCTCCCACCTGCTGTATTACAATGTCACCGCTGGCCCAGCTGAGGTGTTTATGACGGCGGTGTTGAATGTACACATATGCATGACTCCTCAGAAAAAATACTTACTGCGAGTGCTTTCCCATTGCTGGAGTCTGGACCAGATGTTCCCAGTCCAGTCAATGGGTAAATACTGCAAAACTGACTTATCTGGATTTCGGCACCAACAGGGTTGTTTTCTTCGGGGTCAGATGCTGCTGTGAAAGAGAGACACGGAGGAAGGGATCGACGTGGGAGACTAAAGGGAAGAAAAGGAAATGGGCGAGTATGCACCCCAATTCCTTTGATTTCGCCGATTCGAAGCAGGGAGCCTTCCCGCCACTGTCGGCTCATCGGAAAGCCAACTCATAATTAGGATGGAGATGAACTTCTCTATATCATCTTCTGACAACTGCTTTACCCCTACCACAGTCGAGGCGGTCTGTGAATGACTGGTGGTGGAAAACTCGTAATCATGCCCAAGTCTTGCTGTACTGAGCATAAGCTCTTCCAGAAGGCAAAAAGTGCAATACTTTTTTCAGTGGAAGCATGAAACTATACATACCAGCATTTAGAACTAGGAAAGAGGGAGATAGTGAATCGAGGAAATATGTTTGCTCATTGACTGACATTGAAACAGAGGCAATTTTAGGCGGGAGACAGATAAAATAATGCCTTATTCGTCAATAAAAGTGGGGAGTCTCTCATCTGAATCGGGTTTGTTGGCATGTGTGCACAACATCCGTCCAATCAAAACCTGTACTCAATGGTACCAATGTTTGGGCAGAGCCTAATACCCTCGCTCAGTAGTTCTTCTTGAAGCTCTCTTTCTGTTGAGCACATAAGGACAGTGTGTAGATTTGCTACCAAGCCTAAAAACATTTTCGGATTGATTATGTGGTTATGCTGTAATAAGACTATGTTGTAAAGTCAGGAATAGTTTAATTTGCAAAGCAGGGAATGTTTTGTAAATAAAGCACAAAGGAATGACCATAACTCCTCCTTACTTATTAGTACAGTAACTTTATGCAGTGCAATTGCATGTAGGCGTGCAGCCTGATAGTAGGTAAATATGTGTTGGATTATATAAACTGCTTAGAGTGGTACTGTTCTTCTTTTTTAGATGAGCTACTTTGCATATCAGTGCTGTTTAAAACGTCATAACATATTTGTAAATGGCCTGTAATTTCCGCAACGAAGTTTTGCACAATGAAGTAATTTTCGTGGTTGCAAATTTTAAGGGCGGATTTGTCTATTGTGGGGAAATTATGAACACATTTCTAAGGATGGTTACCCATAATACATCAGTGCTCTATCTAGTGAGGTATTAGCATTGTAGGGACGGGCCAGAAGGCTCCCCCACAGTACATTGGTCTTGCCCAACACTGCACAATTCCACTCTACTGGACCCGATAGTTCCACCTTTCCTGTCCTCCCAATGTGTTTTGAAAATGGCTAAGAGGGGCATAAAATGATATAAGCAAATAACAAAGGCATACCACCGATTTTTGCTGCTATAAAACAACACTGGCGCTACAAAGAGAAAAGTAACAAAAGAGCCCACCATTTGCAACTATATAAGATAATGCCCAATAAGATTCTCAGAACAAATATGCACAGCCTCTCCTGGGCACTTTGTGTAAGAACAGATTTGAAGGTACATATATGATCATTGCTGAGAGAGGGAACTCTTTATTGATGAGTGTTCCTAGTGTTTCTTCCCCTTTTTAAGGCCATTTTCCTTTCTGTTCTAGATTGCTTGTAGGTGTGAACAAATCTGACCACGTAACGCCCTTTCTTTTCACCCTCCATTGGCTCTCTTAGGAAGCTGGGGTGCGTTAAGATGGCCGCCTAGTCCCTTATTTGCAAAGCAATAATTTGAGCAACCACGGTACTTGTCTTCATAACCACAAATAAAGGGGGTGGGTTACAGCCTTGTTGTAGCCAGTTGATTTCAAACCTGATATGCCAGCGTGTTGCCTCCAAGAGACTTTTAGTCAGTCACCTACTTTTAAAAATTATTTTCACTTGCTATGAATGCTTTCCCTCTATCACCGCATTTTAAGAAAAAATTGAAAAAATGCTCTCTTGAATTCATATTTTAACTGAAATGGCTACTGCAGTGTTAGTGACTGATGGTGCTCTGTGCACTGTGTGTGTTTTTAAACGCTATCTAATTTTGCTTTATGCGCTTATTGAATATCATATTGCTATATATCCCACTTTCGAGGGCTACAAAGCTTGTTAAAGGCCCGCGCCCTCTTTATAGGCCCGAGGCACAGGCTATAGCCTAAAAGCAGGGGATGGCCTTTAACAATCAGTATAGACTGAGGCAGATGGTCAATAAAGACATTAGAACATTCAATCAATCAATCAATCAAGAGTTTGTTAAAGCGCGACTACTCACCCGTAAGGGTCTCAAGGCGCTAGGGGTGGGGGGGGGAGGGGGTGCAGGTTCCATTCCATCAAGGAGGGGGTCTGTCGAAGAGCCAGGTTTTGAGGTTTCTTGCGAAGATGGGGAGCGATGTTGTCTGTCTGAGGTGGAGCGGAAGGGCCTCCCGATCTGGTCTTTCTGGTGCGGGGGACCACGGCGTAGGAAAGCTGGGCTGATCGTAGGGTCCTTTGGGGTGCGTGGAATTTGAGTCGGCTGTTCAAGTATGCTGGTCCGGTGCCGTGGAGGGCCTTGTGTGCGTGGGTGAGCATCTTAAAGGTGATTCTCACCTCGACGGGGAGCCAGTGGAGTGTGCGCAGGTGCTGGGAGATGTGGCAGTGTTTTGGCAGGTTGAGGACCAGACTTGCGGCAGCGTTCTGGATGTTCTGTAGCTTGCGGATGAGGTTTTTGTTTATTCCGCCGTAGAGTGCGTTGCCGTAGTCGAGTCTGCTGGTGACCAGGGCGTGAGTGACTGTCTTTCGGTGTTCGAGGGGGATCCATTTGAAGGTCTTACGAAGGAGGCGGAGGGTGTGGAAGCAGGAAGATGAGACAGAGTTGATCTGGCGGTCCATTTTGAGCTCGGAGTCCAGGATGATTCCCAGGTTGCGTGCGTGGTCTGTGGGGGTTGGCGGGTTTCCGAGGGCGGTGGGCCACCAGGTGTCGCTCCAGGCGTCGGGGTTTGGGCCCATGATGAGTACTTCTGTTTTGTTGGTGTTTAGTTGTAGGCATCTGTTTTTCATCCATTTGGCGACGGCTTCCATGCCTTCTCATAAGTTGCGTCTGGCGGTGTTGGGCTCGTTGGATAGGGAGAGGATGAGCTTGGTGTCATCTGCATATGACACGGTCTTGAGTCCGTAGGTTCTGACGATGGGGGCAAGTGGAGCCATGTAGACGTTGAAGAGCGTCGAGCTGAGGGAGGAGCCCTGGGGGACTCCGCAGGTGGTAGGTGTGGGGTCCGAGAGGAAAGGGGGGAATCTGACCCGCTGCGTCCTGCCGGAGAGGAAGGAGCAGATCCAGTCGAGGGCCTTGTCCTGGATTCCTGCATCGTAGAGTCTGCGTATTAGGGTGCGGTGGGAGACTGTGTCGAACGCCGCTGATAGGTCGAGGAGGATGAGGGCTACTGTTTCTCTTTTGTCCAGTAAGGTGCGGATGTCGTCTGTTGCGGCGTGGAAGGCGGTTTCCGTACTGTGGTTTTTTCTGAAGCCGGATTGGGAGGAGTCGAGGATTTTGTGTTCTTCAATGAATGTGGCGAGTTGGCTGTTGATGGCTTTCTCGATGACTTTCGCTGGGAACAGGAGCAGGGAGATGGGTCTGTAGTTTTTGAGGTCGGTGGGCTCCGCTGAGGGTTTCTTTAGGAGGGGGTTGACCTCGGCGTGTTTTCAGTCGTCGGGGAACGAGGTGGTCGCCAAGGAGCGGTTGATGGTTTGGCGGAGCATGGGTGCGATGGTGTTGGCGGCTCTGTTGAAGATGTGGTGGGGGCAGAGGTCCGTGGGGGCCCCTGAGTGGATTGACTTCATTGTCTTCAGTGTGTCTTCGGTGGTGAGGGCTGTCCAGTCAACAATCGCTGGTTTCCGGGTGTCAGGGGTGGTTGGTGAGGGTTCAGTGTGTTGGTTGTCTTCGTCGAAGTTGTCGTAGATGCTCTTGATTTTGTGGTGGAAAAAGATGCTGAGTTTGTCGCAGAGGTCTTGTGAGGGAGGGATGTCGATAGATTCGCTGGTGGGTTGGGCGAACTCCTTGATGATGCTGAAGAGTTCCTTGCTGTTGTGTGCGTGGGTGGAGATTCTGTCTTCAATCGCTTTTTTCCTCGTTTCTCTGATGAGTTGATGGTGGGCGTTGGTGGCGGCTCTGAAGTTGTTGTGGGCTTCTGTGGATTTGGTGTTTCTCCAGGCCTTTTCGAGGCGGCGGCATGTGCGCCTGGACTCTCGAAGTTCGGTGGTAAACCATCTGACTTTCTTGGCACGGGTATTGTTGTTTTTCTTGAAGGGGGCTATGGTGTTGGTGCTGTCCGAGATCCATCTATGCAGGGTTCGGGCTGCGGTGTTGGGGTCGTCGTTTTCCGCGATGGTTGGGGTGGAGTTGTTGAGTGAGGAGGTGAGCTGGTCATCTGTGATTTTGGTCCAGTTTCTTTGTGGAAGCAGGTGCTGGTGTCTGTGGATGGTGGGTGTTCTGAAGGTGAAGTGGACGCAACGATGGTCGGTCCATGGGAGTTCGGTGGTGTGGCTGAAGGTGATGGAGTTTCCTGTAGTGAAGAGGGGGTCGAGGGTGTGTCCTGCTGAGTGCGTGGGCTCGGTCACAATCTGGCAGAGTCTAATGTTATGGAGGTTGTCCAGGAGGCATGTGGTGTTGGGGTCCAGTTGATTGTCGAGGTGGAAGTTGAGGTCTCCCAGCAGGGTGTAGTTGGTGGATGCGATGGCCTGCGGGGAGATAATGTCCGCGATGGAGTTGGCGAAGGGTCCGCGGGGTCCATGGGGTCGGTAGATGAGGGTTCCTCGGAGGGCGGCGGTGGGGCTGGCCAGTATCTTGAAGTGAAGGTGTTCCATCAGTACTGTGGACTCGTCAGGGAGTGTGCTCAGGCGGAGGCTGGATTTGTGGACGATGGCGATTCCTCCTCCTGGGTGGGTGGGGCGGTCCTTCCTGGAGATTTTGTATCCTTGGGGGATGGCGATGGCGATGTCCGGTGCGGAGGTGGTGTTGGTCCAGGTTTCTGTGAAGAATGCTACGTCTGGGGAGGTGCTGTTGAGGAGGTCCCAGATTTCTGTGGCGTGTTTGTGGAGGGATTGGACGTTGAGGAGGATGCATTGCAGGGTCTTCGGTTCGGTTGTGTTCTTGTGGGCGGGTTGTGCTGGATCCGTGTTCTTGGCGGTGCTGCAGGTGTGCCGGCAGCGGTGACAGCTGAAGGGTCCATGGGTGTCGGCTGGTGATGCTAGCTTGCAGTTGTTGTTGCAGCCTGGGTTGAGTGCGTGGAGTGCTGCTGGGTCGTAGGGTTGGCGGGGCGGAGGTCCAGGGTTCCTGGTGCTGGTCGCGGACGGGTCGCAGACGGGCGCAGACGTGCTTGCCTTTGACGCGCCTTCGGTGCACCAGTGGCGCACCCGCAGTGGCCGCCATTAACTAGGGGTCGGGGAGGGCTGGACAGCTGGGAGGCGGGAGCGGGGAGGGCCGGTCGCGCTGGGGGGGGAGGGGCCGCGGGGGCAGCAGCGGCGGGGTAAGGTAAAGGGAGGAAAGAAGGGATAAAGAAAAAAGGGAAAATATGCAGAAATAAGGCACAAAAGAGCAGAGATGCAGAAAAGAGCAGAAAGGTGAAAGATAGAAAGGGTAGAAAAACGAGTGAAGGAGCAGAGGGAGAGAAAGGGAAATGGGCAGAAATAAGGCACAAAAGAGCAGAGGTGCAGAAAGGTGAAAGATAGAAAGGGGAAACAAGCATTGGAAATGCAATAGGTCTCGCAGCATTAGAGTTAGTGCTTTTAGAATTGTTTATGGTTTTTTTTTGTAAATCTTTATCAATGCTAAAGAATTACAAATAAAAAAAGCCATAAACAATTCTAAAAGCTGTAACTCAAATGCTCTGAGACCTATTGCACTGTGTGAGGGTGAGGGGTTGAGGGTGAGTGAGGGTGAGGGTGTGTGAGGGTGAGTGAGGGTGAGTGAGGGGGAGTGAGGGGTTGAGGGTGAGTGAGGGGTTGAGGGTGAGTGAGAGTGAGGGTGAGTGAGGGTGAGTGAGGGTGAAGGTGAGTGAGGGTGAGGGTGAGTGTGAGTTAGGGTGAGGGTTTGCGGGTGGGTGAGGGTGAGGGTTTGAGGGTGAGTGAGGATGAGTGAGTGTGAGTGAGGGGTTGAGGGTGAGTGAAGGTGAGTGAGGGTGAGTGAGGGTGAGTGAGGGTGAGTGAGAGTGAGGGTGAGTGAGGGGTTGAGGGTGAGGCGTTGAGGGTGAGTGAGTGAGGGTGAGGTGTTGAGGGTGAGGTATTGAGGGTGAGGGGTTGAGGGTGAGGTGTTGAGGGTGAGGGGTTGAGGATGAGGTGTTGAGGATGAGTGAGGTTGAGGGTGGTTGAGTGAGGATGAGTGAGAGTGAGGGTGAGTGACGTGTTGAGGGTGAGGTGTTGAGGGTGAGTGAGTGAGGGTGAGTGAGTGAGGGTGAGGGGTTGAGGGTGAGTGAGGGTGAGTGAGTGTGAGGTGTTGAGGGTGAGCGAGGATGAGTGAGAGTGAGGGTGTCGAGAGAGAGAGAGAGAGAGAGAGAGAGAGAGAGAGAGAGAGAAACAAAAAACACAAGTGATAAAAAAAGTAAGCCATGCACGAGTGATTAACGAATGCTGATATTTTTAAGCCCACAGCACATGTTACTTTGCCTAATGGGAGAATATAAAAAATTGACAGAGTGCGCAAACCACAGAGTTAATGGCCAATAAAAATAAATCCAAGAGCGAGCCATGCACGAGTGAATAAGTACTGCTGATATTTTTAAGCACACATCTAATGGTACTTTGCCCAGTGGTAGAATAAAAAACAAATTGACAGAGTGTGCAAACCACAGTGTCAATGGGCAATAAGAAAGCAGGAGCAAAACTCCGAACTGTACTCTATTACCTGTCAGCCTCCTAAACACAATGTTTTGTGCGCAAATGATTCTGGAGGGATGTATGGTAATTAGCATTTCCTGTTCACGGCTGGGGCAAAAATTCCTTTAGATGATCGATTCTTGCTCTACACATTTTCTTCTCATTTAATACCTTAAAAAAAAAGAGAGAGAAGTCCACTGTGTCGTAGCCCATCACCCCCCAAAAAATGAACAGCAAACAATAACTACCAGATGGGAGAATTAATATATTCGTCCAGGCCACAAGCAGCAAGGAATCCAGGCGCCTGAGCTGAGTGTGCACCACGTATGTTCCTCGCTTGCATCACCCACCAGAAGGATTTCACAAGTGCTGCAAAACCAGTAGGCATAGAAACAAATGGAGAGGGAGGGGGTGGGCTGCCTACTGATGCGTGTGGCAAGAGATGGAGAGTGAGAGCAATTAGGGGGGAGGAGAAGTGAGGCCAGAGCGAGGCTGATGCCTTTGATGATGGAATGCGAGCTCCCAGAAGCTGTGCTAATGGAATTAACGTCTAGACTAATGGTACATTAGTACAACTGTAACAAGCGCGATTTAAAATGGCATTCTTTTTAATAAGGCAGAGTTATGTACGTAGCACATACATAATGTTTAGCAACTATTCTGTCTGCATCAAGAACGGATGGTGAGGCAGACGTAACGTAGAGTTACTTGTGCATGTGCTTAAACTGGTGGTTTCTTTTATCCTCTGATTTGTCAAAAGTAACCTGAAGCAGCTGACAACTCCCTGCGGCGCTGTCGGAGGAAATGCAGTCGCATCACAGACCGGCGAACAGTCTGTGTACTTAGCAGGCAGTGTTGTGGGAGGAGTTGCAGAGGTGGGTGATGGTGCGGCGCTAGGCTAACTGTAGTGGCTAGAAGAAAAATATGCATGAAGGGCTGGGGAGGGCGGCCATCTGCACGCTGCGTCCCATCAAAGAGGAATGTACCATATAACATGGGCCGTACCAATGCAAGGGGGAGCTCCCGCGCTACCAGATCCGCACTTACATTGAGCTAATTAAGTTAACCCCATAGTAGTTAGTATCGTGGCCCCCAGTTCCTTTTCTTTCGACCATGTCCGCGCGGGAGTTGCAATTGCTGCCAACTTGCTATTATCCAGGTGTCCGCCTTAAAACCGGTCCTCGATCGTTGACTTTAAGACTGGAGAATTGCATTGTGGGAGCTGTAGTCTAGTCGCACTTCCATTAGACCGATTCCGCAGAATGCAATGCTCTTTAGTGGAAAATCCCCGGGCTAGACACGTAGCTCCCAGATCCTGTCTGGCAGTGTTTGGTACAGCAGAGCGCCTCGATGCCGTTTGGTGTAGGCGCTTGACAAGCATATTAAACTCTACATGGGAGTGGCTGTGCCAGATTATTTTGCACTGTTTGAGAGTTTGCCGAGGGGCATCTCCCGTGCCTTTATATGACAGCCCACTGATCCCACATTAGTAGAGGTCACACCAAGGTCTGACTTCAGTCCTTGCTAGGGCATTGGGAATGTGTGTTTTATATGTGTTTGCTGATTGGAAGAGAAGAACGCGCGCGCACAATGGGCACGTGACGATTTTTTGGTGGTTGGTGACAAGCGCGAGTGCCTAGAAGCACTTTTAGCTGCATGTGGCGCTTTAAACAGAAAATACAAACTTTACAGGAAAAACAGGGTAGGACCAGGCAGGGGGGATTTATTATCACAAAGATTAGCCACTACCTAGGTTTACCCAATTCCCTCATCATCAACTTCATGCATGCAGATGATCCTAATTGCTGCTCCGATTGGAGGGGGTGGCCCACTGCTACGTTTGTTTGGCGGAGGCGAGGGACAGAAAATAAAAATGTTAAACAAGTGAAAGGATAACAGAAAATACAAACTTTACAGGAATAAAATATATGATGGTTGCAGAACTAAGCAGACAATCATTGAACAAACATGTCCAGGTCCTTGCCCTCGTGATTGGCTGACGCACCTGGGATACAGATGACCTCAAGTGACCCCTGTCTCCTTAGCGCATGTGTCAAGTGCTGCGTTCCCTCTGAAGCCCCCACGAGTCCCTTCTGTGATGGAACCTACAGCAGGACGGGGGCTGTCAGGGGTGGGGGCTCTGTCAGGACGGGGGGGCAGCAGTGCGGGAGTAGGAGGGACTGGAGAGCTCGTCAGGGGTGGGGGCTCTGTCAGCACCGGGGCAGCAGAGCAGGCGGAGCAGGGAGAGCCGGTCAGGGATGGCGGGGGGAGGAGGGGTGGGGGCTCTCGCAGGACGCCAGCAGAGCATCGCCTGCTGCAGCAGTCAGGCTGCAGGCAGGGCTCAGGCAGCAGCAGAGGGTTTGCTGATTCAGGGAAGAAGCCGGGCTGCACCCGGACACACCAGCTCAGCTATATGCGGACCACGGAAGTCAGGGAACCGGCCGAGAAGTCGAAATATTTGGTGTTATTTTTATCGGAAGCAATGCAGTAAAAAACTAGCGGCAGGCAGGCAGGGGAGGAGAGGAGGAGGGGGGAGGAGAGTAGGGGAGGCACGGCCTAGCGGCCGTGCAATCAAGTAGTGAGGGGGCGGAGCTGGGGGAGGCTGTGAGAGAGAGTAGGCAAGGCTAGCGGCAGGCAGGCAGGGGAGGAGAGGAGGAGGGGGGAGGAGAGTAGGGGAGGCACGGCCTAGCGGCCGTGCAATCAAGTAGTGAGGGGGCGGAGCTGGGGGAGGCTGTGAGAGAGAGTAGGCAAGGCAGGCGGCTGGGGGCATGTGCACGCGCATTTAAGCTCAATGCGCATGCGCATTGAGCTTAAATTTCTCGTGCACTGCAAGGAATCGCCACGATTCCTTGCAGTGTGGATAAAGAGCGGATAAGTGCCAATACTCTCGCCTTGCTCGATGCGCATGCGCATCGACAGGCGAGACCTAAAAAACGAGTGAAGGAGCAGAGGGAGAGAAAGGGAAAATGGGCAGAAATAAGGCGCAAAAGAGCAGAGGTGCAGAAAGGTGAAAGATAGAAAGGGGAGAAAAACGAGTGAAGGAGCAGAAAGAAAGAAAGGAGACAGAGGTCCACTGGACCACCAGGGATGAGGCGCAGGGAAACCTGCGGGTGGAGGAGGGCCTCGATCACCAACACTCAAGAGTGCAGGGGCAGGGGCACCTCACTTAATGGTGGAGCTGCGAGGGTGGGAGAGCAATTTCACTGACAATGAGTCAGTGGTCTTCCTTCAACCCACTGAGGGTAGAATGTTCTAAAATGGAAGAAAAACAGAAAGACAAACTGGGGATCTTTGGAGAAGAAGGTCTGCATAGGACCCTGTTGACCCTGAACCACTTCATTATTGGCAATGGATCTCCCAACATTAAAATGCTCTAACCGAAAATTAGCCGAAAATTAGGTAGGTTGGGTAAATGGATAAAAAAATGCGAAATGAAAGCGGAATTTCCATGTAGTGTGAAACTCATGTTTCTTAGCAATGCCAGTATACAGTGTTTTATTTAGGAGTAGCTTTCTGTGAGATAACACTCTTAGATAACACCGCAGTATTCAGATGAACTATTCGAGTATTGTGGAATAACCTTGAAAAGCCTTGAAACAAACAGCTGGCGTGGGCACGAGTTTACAATATGTTGCAAACAAGCGTGAGAATTTGATGCCCTCGCCTTCCCACTGTAGACACATGACTGAAAAAAAACCACTAAACCTTAACAGAAGAATGTATTGTCTATAAAAGAATGAAGCAATAACAAATAGTTTATATTGGTTGCAAAGATATGCGGTTCTTAATAGAGAAGTTAGTTAAATGGCAATTTGTGGTCAGGAAAACAGGCAGGATTGTCTGAGTTTAGCAGTTTTTTTTCCATATGTTGACTAAATGTACCTTTAAAAACAATATGAGAAAATCTTGTGGTACCGCAGAGATACCAAAGTACCTAAAATGTTGTTGGTTGCTTTGTTTTGTAGAGAAACACGTACAATTCCTAAACATTTTTAAGGGTGGGGCTGGTCTGGACTCCTAGATTCATGGCCACTCTTCAGAGCTCTCTGCGTTGATGCTGTGGCACCGACAAAATTTAAAGACTAAAAATAGCTTATTATTACCGCTAAAGTGACATGACGTAGATAGTATTTTTTTCATTTCCTGGCAAGATTTATTTCGCCTGCACTTTCTTTCAGCATCTCTCATGAGGTGTAATGTAAACAGCGAAGGTCATGACAAGAAAGGAGCCAAGAAGCTATAAATAGACATGCCTCAGACGTGCGTTTTTTTCTCTGGCACTCCGAATTCAGTTTCTCACTTGAGGTGTTCTCTTGAAATATTATTGCATGACGTGACTGTGCTGTTTTCTGTAAAGCACCAGTGTCTCACGTCACTGCGCCCACCTTTTTAAGCGTGTCACAGTCCACATTGTTGTCAAATATAACTATAATCTGTGTGTTAATACCGGGCTTCCTTTCCTGACTGCTGTACTCTTTTTAAAAGATATTAGCTTTTGTTCCCTGCAGAATTCTATTTTATTTCTGAAGCAGAATTCCTCTTTCCCCTCTGTAAGGCAGACAGGATATGGTTTAACTGTTAACAATATTACCTCTCTGGTGAGCTGTAACGTTTTCAGTCAGTTCACTCTATTTCATCCAGTTATTTCTTTACTGAAGTACTTCATCCATTTCCACCACTCTACCTTTCATACATATGTGTTGACTCCCAGTAGCAGTCATTGGCCCTTCCTCTCGTGATCAATGGGACGGATTAAAAAACTAAAGGGAATCAGCACGTCATGCTGGTGCTTTTAGAAAAACTGAATCATCAGTCCCTGTAGGGTCATCCATGATGATTTCTGAAAAGGATCCACCTGCTGCAGGAGTTCAAACTCAAGATACTTCTGCAGCTACCCCTTAAAGACTCTACCTCGGGTATCCCAACTCGGGTATCTGCAGCATGTAAGGAGAATCCATCTGCTACATTTTTCAGACAGCCAAAAAACCCTTCCCTCCCCTTCACATGCAACTTCTCCTTTATCCATGGAAATTCTTTTGGAAGGAATAGCTTCTTTGAAGTCTTTTATTGAGGAAACTAATATAAAATTGATAATATGTGGGTTCAAGCAATGCATAAGTCATGCAGAGGATGTTATGTCAAGAGTCTTAAAACTGAAGTTGGATATTAAACTTCTCAAACATTATACAGAAGATTTGGGGGAAAAGTTGGAGAAATAACCTACACATTCATGGTATCCTGGAGGGTCAAGAGAGTGATGATGCAATACCATTTATTAAAAAAAAAAAGATTTCTTCCTAGTGACGGGGATGCTTTATGGGGAGTCACTGTCTTTGAGCAGAGTATACGCTCCCCCTCCCATGGGTCAGGCATTTATGGACAGAATTCTACACCTCTGGAGCAAATTACCAGAGGGATTATCCATGTTAGGAGGGGAATGGAATGATTTGCTGGAGGTGGAAGATGGTGCATGGCCGGGCATGCTCCGGGGCCTGGTGAATCTAAATTGCACCTCCTGACATCCTCTCTGGGGTAGGTGCACACATGGCGGGAATATCATCCAGCAGAGACCGGCGTTACCTTTTTCTCAGCTGTTCATGGGTCCTTCTCTAGACTTTTATATCTTTTCCTTCCTGGTCCACACATTCGTGTGATCTCTGCAGTCGTCATTCTGCCATGGGGGTTGTCAGACCACTTTCCTGTAGCCTTTACCTTGCATATTGGTCCTCATTGGTCACCGTGGCACCTACGTATCCCGTCGTACAAGTCCCTGCTTCACTGGTTAAATATATATCTCTCAATGTTTACATGGCGCCATCTGGTGTGGTCCAGTGGAAGGCTTTGCAACACTTGCTATGTGGGGTAGACATTAGCTGTTGCACCAGAGAACAGCAACGCAAAACAGAAAATATAGTGGAACTAGATTTTTAGCTGCAGGTTTTGGAGAGTTGGGTTCAGGGGCATGGTGGGCGATAGCCAGGCACCAACTACTTTTAACCCAGCTACAATTGCAGCAGTTGTTCTTAGATGAACCTAGGGAGGCCTGGCAGGCAGCAGAGAGTCAGATCTATCAGTAGGGCAAAAAGACCAGTAAGATGTTACACTGTCTGTCAGGTTGCACAGACGTCTACGCCGGTGCCTGTGATCCAAGACATCAATGGTACGTTACGGTCTAACCCTTGAGATGTGGCCCAGCCCTTTATTGCGCATTACAGAACTGTCTATGCCCGATAAGAGGTGTTGGCTCTGGATCAAATTATTGACTTTGTACGCTCTATGCCTCTCAGACTCGTGTCAGATGTTGCATGTCAATAGATTGACAAACCAATTGCTGTAGAGAAATTGGCAGGGGCACTGGCAGGTCTTCACCCAGGTAAGGCTCCAGGACCTAATGGGTACTGGTGCAAGTTCCTGAAGGCATATATGCCCCAGCTGGGGAAACATTTATTGGGTGTTATTCAGGAGGCCTCAGATGTGGCGATCCTTCCGCCAGACTGGTGGCATGCGGAGATTGTGGTCTTCCACAAGCCTATCGTCCTCCAGAAGAACCGTCCTCTTATCGGACAATTTCGCTTTTAAATATTGAAGTGAAACTGCTTGTTAAAGTATTGGCCAATTATCTTCTTCAATATATTTCTGAGCTGGTTCACCCGGATTAGGCTGGTTTTATGCCATGGTGGTCTACCCGTCATATTATTCAAAAGGTTCACAATGCACTGGTAAAGGTGTCCTGCCTGGGGAAGCCAGAGGCTATTCTATTGCATGACATTGATAAGGCCTTCGATTCGATAAACTGGGATTACCTGTTTGCCCTCCTTTTGGCCCTTAACCTGGGCCCACGATTCCTCTTTTATGTCCGCCTCTTATATATTAACATATTAGCATCTGTTCGGTTATGGGCATAGTTTCTGAACCCTTCCCTATATATAGAGGCACTGGACCGGGGTGTCTGCTGTCACCCCTGTTGTTTGCGCTCGATGTGGAGCAGCTGGCCACCTGGGTGAGGTGGGACCCCTGTTGCGGAGCTTTGAATGGTCCGTAAACATATCCAAAAGAATTGCTTTGTATGCGGACGATGTATGTTTTTTCTTACAGACTCTGCCTTCTCTGGCCCGCTGATATTACAAATTATGCAGTTCTTTTGCGAAACATCGGTGCTCTACGTGAATTTACCAAGGTGATAATCTTTTTGATGGGTGGCATCTAGGGCAGGATGGCATGGGCAACAGACTTGTTGCCTGCTGTTGTTGGCTTCTATTACTTGCGGGTTTATATCTCCCCTAATCTGGCTGTCTCATGGCTCCATATCAACGACCCTTTGTTGTTCCGGGTTTGGGAGGAGGTGATGGTATAAATCCCGCTGCCTCTCTCATTGCTGGGCCAGTCGATCATCTTTAAGATGGTATTTCTGCTGCACCTGCTGTATGAGCTCCAGAATTACCCCAACAAAGTTCCTGGATCGTGGTTTCGTCAAGTAAATGCAGTCCATAACCACTTCTTGTGGGGAAGGGGGGCAGTCCGCGTGGCTCTCTGTTCTTGTGTTCAGTACACTTTCTGTGGGTGGATCGCCACGGCCGATATACAATCGTATTGTGCTGCCTCTCACCCACTCAATATTAATGATTGCTGGTATAGCGACCAGGACGACCCAGCTTACACTGTGGAGACATGGGTGATGGGGGACCGTTTGCTTCTCGACTTCCTCTATTGCCATAAGGGGATGGAGCATCTTCCCCCAGCAACCTGAGTGGTCATACGGATAAGGAGGTAGACTTTTCAATGGTTGGGCTGGTGGGGGAGATTGTCCCGAGGGACTCCGTTGTGGCACAGCATTTTTCTTTGGCAGGTGTATGCGCTGCTGTGGTTTCGAGACTGGGACAAAGTCAGTCTCCTGGTTGATGTCATGAGGGGAACCGTCCTAAAATCCTTCCAACAATTAATTGCAGGATGAATACCAACTTTGCTGCAGCCAATTTTACAAATACCTACAAATCTGCCATGCTCTACTCTCCTATATACGGAACCTACAGAAACTGCCTAAATTCAGCTCACGCAAGGACAGGCTGATGATGGGCAACTTGGGAGTCCACAAGATCAGACAAATCTATCAGACCTTGGTTACACATAGCCCCAATACTTTGACAGCCTTGCAGACGACTTGGAGGGGAGAACTAGAGGACCTGAACAATGATGATTGGACAGAATCATTGACCGTCCCTCGTGGTGTGGCCATATCTTCTCACCACCGTCTGATTCAATTCAGGTATTTACATAGGGCCTATTATACCAGGCACTGCCTATGGTGGATGGGTTTGATATTGTCTCCTATGTGCCTACGATTTGCCACAGAGGAGGGGACCTTTCTTCACACAGTCTGGAGTTGCGAAGCATTGCAGCATTTCTGGAAGGGGGTGACCTCTTGGTACAGAAGAAATCTCCCACTCGACATATAATGCTTAAAAAGTATTTGTAATCTATTTAAAGAAGATGTCATGTTGTATCTAGACAAACAAACAATGAAGAATAAACTTTTTACATCTTCGAAAAAAGAGTATTCTGAATAAAATGAAGAAATGAAATTTGGCAGCATGTTTTGATTTGAATAGGATGAGATGCCCATTAAAGCTGTGTTAAGCCAAAGTTAAAGCATTATAGGTCGAGTGGGAGATTTCTTCTGTACCTTTTGTGGCCTTTCCCTCTTCTCCCAGACCTGAAAAGCACAAAATAGGGGGAACCTTTCTCCAATAGAAGGGGTGACCTCTTGCCTTCCACTGGTTCTGTCTTGGAAAATTCCTCTCTATTCCAAACCAATCCTTCTTCATAGTAGAGGTGATTGGTGGAAATCGCTAAAAGAAACATCTATTGTTTTCGGGACTTCCCTTAGCCAAGCGGAACATAGCCCAGAACTGGAAGTCAGAGTCTTCGCCTTGGGTGGGAGTGTGGAAGACGGCTATGGATAGATGCATGTGGCTGGAGATTACAGTCTTCCAGGAGAGGGACAGCCCCAGAAACATCGTAAGATTTGGCAGCGGTGGGCTGATTTTCGAGGTATAATACTACCACCTGTGTGGCCTGCTGAAGCTTTCATTGAGAAGGAGGTACAATCACATGGGCCTGAGCTATAGGAGAGTGTCCCTCTTCCGTATACAATACATATGTCTATGTACATTAATGATCTATGGGGCTCTGAAGCGAAGTGCCATGTCTGTGCTTGTTTTGTTTGATTATGTATTACTAGTACCATTGAGTGCATTTATGTCGATACATTTATGCTAGGGCAGGTCAGGCCTTGATGTACAGAAAACTTTAATAACATTTGTTAATAAAAAGAAATAAAGATTTCTCACTGATGTGTTAGATTTGAGGGGTCAGCTCTTTAATATCTGAAAGAATCCCACTTTGTGCAATAAATCTCAAGCTTCTGCTGGGAGTGCTAAACCTAAAAAAGGCTGAGCCAAGAAAAATGATAGTCCTTTTTTCTGGAGCACAGAGACTTGATAAAAGTTACTTCAGCCTCAAAGAAAGAAAACAACTATTATAGTATGTGAATCAGATTTGTACTGCCCAGGATGTTGCAAAGTCAATGGCTGATATACAGAAAAAAGTCTTGGACTTTGGGGTCTAACTTGAAGCAAATGAATGCACACTATGTGCTGCTACATTCTTGTTCCTTTAAAGTGAAACACAACAAAGCCATCACATAATCAGATCCAGCTGTTCTCAAAGCGGACAACAGAAATGTCACAAGGATATTATGCTTACATTACTGTTTCTGTTCCTTTCAGCTCTACTACAGCTATTTTGCTGTTATATGTAGTCATTATGTATTATGTAGCATGATGCTGTTGTTAGCATTATTTAGTCAAGTTGCTCTTTGTTAGTAATATACTATTGTGATCTTGATTTGGTATCCAATTTAACATGCCACTGTGTAATCCTTTTGGTGTGTTTTATTCGGGGGATTTTCCTATGCCTTTTCCTTTATTAAGACATGTGGTTGTTGTCTGGAGGTGTTGCCGGAGGAGTTCTATATTGTGTTCCACTGGTTTTCATCATACCCACTTTGCTGTTGTTTGTCTTCCTTGCTTATAGCTTTTCAGGCATAGCTGTGTGGCATGTGACTGCTATCAGTTCATAATCCTTTTGACCAATATTTAGAATAGCTAATCTCTTGTCCATTCTTTTTATATTTATTCGTAATGTGTGTTCTCTTTCTTACAGTTTTTTTTAATTGTAGGTGCTTTTTCTAGTTATGTATTTTCAACTTTTATATTTCATTACACACTAGATTTTCATGCATGGAATAATCTCTATGGCATATTTAAGGTTTAGGTTCTCCCATAAAGAGACACAATGTTCTTTCTCATCTAGATAGGTTGGTTGAAAGCTAACACAGCCTTACTTCGAGAAAAACTCATTTTACCTCTGAAGAAGCCTTTAAGTTGAGAAGATAATGGGTAGACATGTTTCTGTATCGGAAGTTTCACACCAGAAAATGAGGCTGTGATTTTATTTCACATCCTCTTCCATTGAAATTATTAATTAAAGGAAAACATTTGAGGGAAGATGGATTGTACTACTTGTTTAATTAGATAAGGCACCTATGATTATTATCATTGTGTTTGGTCCAAATATTGTGATGTCTACTTTTGGGAAATTAATAATACTATGCAACATGCATGTTCTAATGACTATTATCTGGAAGGGGATTTTAATGAAATCATTGAGCCATTCTTAGATAGGAAGTCAAAATGTAGATATATTCCTACTAAAATGAAGAGTTTATTTTCTAGAGCGATCTCACAAAGGGATGTTTTTGATATGTGGAAAATGTACTTTTGAATTTTTCCTTTTCTTTCTAGTAAATAGTACTGCCTTTAGAATTGAGTATATATTTGCTGGTACTGCTATGGTTGAAGATCTGATTTATTCCCAATTGGGAGCTATTATCATATTATCATAGCGGATCATGCTTCAGTAATCTCACATTTTGATCTTCGGGTATCTTGCCACAGAAACAGGAGATAGAGGTTTAATGCTTCATTACTTAACGATAAGCCTTTTGTGAATTTATATTCTAAATTTGTTGGTGAATTTGTTTTGTTCAATCCTATTTCAGATACTTCTCTTCTGAACACCTTGGATGCATTTAAAGAATCGTCAAGAGATTATATCATGAACTAAATTTCCTTGAAAAGAAATTCTAATGAGTGAAAGGTGAATTCCATGTTATCAAGGATTAAAAATCTAGAACATGCTTATTTTACATCTTATTCCCAAATTACCACAAAAATGTAATTGAAGCCAAATTAGAAATTGATAGATACTCATTGGAGGGCGCTGCAATAGATTACATTTCGAGCTGGGAGGCAATCTGTGGGTGGATCATGGGCATTCTCGTGCATCAACCAATGGGTCTGGCACAATTCTAGATTTAGAAAGGTTTGTAAACAGGGCAATGCATCAGATCGGTAGGCCTCACTGAGGATGGTACAACAAGAAGAAAAATCTTTTCTCTTTTTCTGCATCACGCATAGAAAGAGGAAAATGACTCTAGGAATTGTTTTTGTGCAGGAAGGTATCCCTTCTTGCACAAAAACAATCCTGTACATAACACAGGCCTCCCTGCACAATGGTGCAAGGTTGCCTGCATTGGCGCTACGAAGCAACATAGTGCACCATTGCAAGCAGAGAGCAGATATGCTTCATATCTTCATAAATATGGACCATTTCTGCTCTCTCCCATTTGTGAAAACACAGTACAGCAAGTTCTCTTGCTGTGATACACGAAATAATAGTAAATGTGCCCGTAAGTGCCTCATATACTGCTCTCCTGACACATGCAGGAGATCCCTGTCATAGAGCCTTGCCTCACTCTGAGCCTTGCCCGGCTCTGTACTTGAGAGCCCGCAGGCTTGTTTTGTGAACCAGGTGCACCCTGCCTGGGGGATGCAGTGTGTGACATCAGTAGGGTGCATGGGATCTTGCTTGCCCTCTTTCAGTTTGCCACCCCATCGGAGAAGGACGTAATATATGCACATGCCAGAATGGTTAACATTCTTTACACCTATCAGGAGCTGATTCAACCCAGAGTATGTTCAAAAGTGTGAAAATTCACATTTGTAGAAGGGATTCTCTGATTTTTAGGAGGGTGTGCCTCTAGGTATATCAGAGAAAATCCTGTTTAAATGGTCTTATGCATTAACTATTCTAGACGGAAAAGTAGTTTAAATTCACATAGTTAAACGGTGCGGGCGCGGAAAGCCACACCTTGCTGATTCTTCCATCCCCTTCCTTTCCCTTTGAGTGGGGTCTTCATTTTGATTTGTGGACAGAGGGGGGAGGGTGGGGGGAGGGTCGGGTTGACTTGATTTGTTTTGGGAGTTCAACAGGATCTATATTGCGGACCAGCTCCTAGCAAGTATTTCGTAAGATTGTCTTTATTGAAATGGAGTCTGTATCGCGATGTCTGCAGAAGAGATGGGGGTCTTATTCTATTGTTTCTTCGAAATTTCAATAAAGAGATTTAAACTATAAATTCACATAGTTGATTTTATATACGAACACCATTATACTCAAGGTATAAAACTCAAAAGGATGAAAGACAAGTGGCCCGATTTAGAGTTGATGGAGTACACTGACTTCCAAAACTTCAGTCCTCTGTCTGGCTCTGTTCTGAATCGCGAGAACCGCCCTCTTTCTGACAGCAGTGCCCTGCTAGCCCCACCATTGGAATACTTACTCCAACAGCCAGATGGGGAAAGAGCTGTCAGAGCAAGGACACAAGATGGACTGATCTATTTAGAGAGGATGGTTTGATGTCTTTATTTATTTCTCTCTGTCCATGCTTGACAGAAAAAAAGATAATAACCTCACAGCCTTGGAGAACGCTTACAGGTGTACACGCCATTAGTTTTTTTAATACAGAAAAAAAATCTTGCTTTGGGAGTTTGTTTCTGAAAAATAAAAGTTTGTTGAACATCCTCCTAACAGAAAGCGGCTGTTCACCAAATTTGCAGTGCCTTTAAAAGTATCGCCATTATGGTGATTCCTATTATGGTATGGAGATCACCAATAGGCCAGCAGATGATCTCCAATTTTGGTGGGAGGTAGTTTGCCAGGGTAGCAGGCTGCCCATCAAACTGTAAATCGTCTCTCAGTCTGCCCTGTCAGGAACCATACCTGTGATCTGCACTGTTATCTGCTGCACCACTGAGATTTGTAAGCTGTCCTTTTTAGTTATCCTTCTGCCAACTTTCCTGGTCACTTGCATTTTTCTGAATACTGATTGACCATAATTATTCCACAAAAGGTGAATAATAGCGACATATATTACAGATTTGTTAAAATCATTTTTTTTCCCAGTATTCATAAAAAGATGCACAGAACTAAATAATATTGGTACAAATCACCCACAAACTGTGTGGATCTCTCTTAATGTAGGAATCATATATGCAGTCCATGGGGTTAAATAAAATAGGTCCTAAATTTGATCCGGTGCTTTCCGGTGCTCAGTATCGACACGTAATTGGTTTTCGGTGCTCGGCACCGGCACCTAATTGTCAACACCATACTTGGAACAGTTCACCACATGGTAGCGCTGCTCATCTAATTTAGAGATCAACAGTAGGTTCGGAATACAATATACATTAAAATTGCTAATACCTGCCCACCCCCAGCAATTCCTTTAGCTTTGGGGACCTGGAATAATCTGAACTGTCGCATTTACATGCAAGAGAGATGGTTAGTAGTTGTTTTGGCAGTGATAACAAGGAGATGGGTGGTGCAAGCTGCAGTGGCCTCCTGGTCAGAGCCCTGGCACTTAATATTTTACAAATTAAGAACTGGTGGTGCACAAAAAAAATTGATCCATCTATAGGTTTACCAGTAGTAGGATATAAGTTTCAAATAATTTTTCTTTTCTTTTTTGCATGTTTGAAAAGATGTTCTTCACATACCTTATTAAAATTTCATTCCTATTTGGTGGCACCAGATTTATTTTTCCATGGTAAGCCAAAGTTGTGCAGCATTTGTATCCTTTTGTAAACAATGCAAAAGTAAGAGGATGCAAAATGTTTAAGAACACAATTATAATGACAAAGTCAGTGCTCAATTAGTAAAAAAATGAGTACCGGTACCCAAAGCTATCCTCAGAGGTCCGCGGCCCATGCTATTAAATATATACGCTCCGAATACCACTGCTGCGTAGTCTTCATTCCATGTCATGCCTCTGTAATCCACTAGCACACAATCCCTGCCCCTTTCTCTCACTCTTGCAGCAGGGCCGGCTTTAGCACTGGTGGCACCCTGAGCGACAATCTTTTTTGGTGCCATCCCCGATCACCTCCTTCTCCACGGATTCCCTCACAACCACACTCCAACAGTGTCCGTCATCTCTTCATAGCTGTTCTTACACTTCTATTTAATTTGTTTTATAGAGCTACTCATACCAGTGTAAGGAGTCAGCGCACTTTAGATCACACACACATTTTACAGAGAAAGGTAATCATACATGTTTAATACAGTTTATAAGGTATGTCATATAAGACAATGAGGAATACAAGGTGTAGGAATCACATGTCATCCATACTAGTTGGCAGTATATTTTGAGAGTGTTCAGTATGGAGAAGCACAAACTCTGGATTTAAAACGTACCAGTGGTTTTGGTTGACTTTACTAATAAGAATGTATTTTTACCCAAACTAACTCTTTTTTAGCAACATTAGGATAATGAAAGACTGGATAAAAACATAAGGTCCCAATCCAATGCCTTGCAGTTTGCATGCAGCTGTTTGAGGACAGTTCATAGGTCCATGAGCTGGGAGTGTAACTTTAGAACTGCAGGGAGCAAAAGGATCTCTGTGGAAAAAAACAGTAACCCACTGGGCTATCCACATAAAATACACTTGTGTGCTCTGTATGGTACATGTTTGTTTCAGCAGGCATATTAACCTTCAGCACTACTTTATGATCAGTCAGAACTGCTATTAGATGAAACTCCATTCCCTCTCATTAATCACCAGAGTTATCTTGAAATTTTTATTGTTGCCTGAAAACTATCCAGGCACACAAGAAACTTGCAGCGGGTGCTTCAAACCCTTAAGGTATTTCTAATCACGGTGTCGGCTCTGCTTGCAGGTTCCTGCTTTATTACATTTTGGCATTGCATTCCAGTTTCTTTGTTCCTGTCTCCTGCTCTCTGTAATTGTCTGATGCAGAAAGCTAAGTGCTGGTCCCCAAAGATGAGTACTGGTGGCCCCCAACGCCAACCACCGTCTCAAATTAGGCACTGGGCTTTCAAAACGACTTCTCTGAGTACTGACCATGCTGGTATACGCTGATCAAAGTGGGTTTGTGCCAGGGTGAAGGAGCCTGAATAGTTATCAGGAGATGTCACATACACCAACAAATAGTTCCACAGCAGCAGTAGCAGCTCTAGAAAGACAAAAGTGTTTGACTCGCTAGACCAAACTTAGCTATGCAACGTACTGTACTCAGGGCCAGACTGGGAACCACAACCGGCCCGTCAAAGTGCTCGGCTTGCCCTACCAGGGGGTTGGGGGTACGGCGGATGTTAGAGCTATGCTGCAAAAACGGCCCGGTAACAAAAACGGCCCCCCAGGGCCCAAAATCGGCCCACACCCTGGCGGCCCACTGGGGAAATGCCTGGTGCCACTAAGGCCAGTCCGGCCCTGACTGTACTGAAGATGATTGTGGTTGTGAGATGACGAGCAATAACTCTACTCTACTCTACTCTACATGGTCCGAAACAAGGCTGGGTATGTTTACTCTTCCACTGAGTCATTGAGATGGGGGCTATTGGAGCTAGTCATCGAACAAAAGAGTACGGAGAGGCCTAGGGTTTAGAGGTGCCTGGAGTTTGATATTTTAACTCCTTGTATGCTGATGACATACTATTATATATTTGAGAACCTGTGACGCTATTGGAAGGTTAAACAGATCTGCATACCTGTCTGACCTTTGGGTCGTTTGGGACAAATTTTGTTGGCTTCCTCTATGACAGACAATCACAACAGCGTAAAAGCAAATAAGCCTCTCCTATGGCGTGTGGGCTGGCAACACGTTTGGATACCTGCCCCCGAGTTGTCTCTGAGATGCCCCATATGTCTCACAGCTGTATTGACAGATTTGGGAAAGAACTATGTGGCTGATATTCTTTTTAGAAGGTGGGTGGCATGTATTGTACAGGGACCCTCAATACTTTTGGGAAATTTTTTGTCCTACAGCTGCCTTACATCACACACAACCAGACAGAACTGTAATGAAAAAATAATTAACTGAAAAATGAGTAATAAATGCAGTTCTGAACAGAGGGCCAAAATGATTCCTCACTTAAGGCATCAAAAATACTTAATATGGCATTCCTGTTGTTAAGTTCACCTCGTACAACACCCACATGGTCCATGGACATCATTGCTTAAAGAGTCAATAGTATGAAGATAGAGAAATAATAAACAAAACACTTCATACAGGAATTGAAGGTAGAACATGACTCTGCAATAAGAATCATGGAATGGATGGCAAAAGTAATAAGGCCCTTATTTTGAGTTCGGTGGTCGATGGGACTACCGAACCCCTGGTTGTGGTCTGGCCACCGCCTCCACTTTGGTACTCTGCACTGCATTAAGACTACGGCTGCCGGAGCACCACAGGACCGCTGCAGCCATCAGGAAATCGTGATCCTACAGCAGTGGCGCAGTGGTCAGAGGCAGTAATATGCTGGCAGTACCCCTGTTGCCCTTCCATGATGGGGAGCCCAACATGCAAAGGGTGGTGGAGGGGCAACTTAGGGGGCCGTCACTTCTGTGTCTGGGGGTGTCTGCAGGAGGGCACATGTTGTGCCCCCTGGTATTGCACCTCCAGTTCCTGCACAGGATGCAATGCACTACATGGTGCATTACTTTCAGTGCAGGAACGTGCTGCGGCAGTCCCACAGTGGTACCTATCTAAGGTTCTCCTATAACCTGGATTAACCTCTGAATCCTGTGGGCGGTGTTTTAGTGGCTTTGGCTGTCTTCCGCTGGTCACTGGCATGACCGCCAAAGTCATAATAAAGCCCTACGTATTGGCAAATGTAATAGGTTTCACTTTTCAAACGCTTTTTAAGTGACAGTATTGGCTTTGGCAAAGTGGCACAAGATTCAGCATAATGTTCAGGACCGTGTTGTGCCTGAAAAACCAGTGTGCTCTGCCGTGTCTATTTAACATACAATGTCAACAATCAATCAATCAATCAATATAAACTTTATTCGGCTAAAAATGCATATCCATAAAAGTACAAAAACAGAAGAGCAATTAGGGCATCATATAAAATTAAGGTTGGACCTCCAGTGATACAGTGCACAATCTAATAATGAAACAAATCATTAAAAAGACATTTGACAATTCAGGTTAAAAACATGAAATAAAATTCTATAATTCAGCAGGGGCGCATAGAGTTACAGGTGCGCACTGCCATCTTAAAAAAAACAAACACAGCAGGTTAATTCATCATCACTTAGAGCAATCACCATCCCATAAGCTGCCTTATAATCAATCTCACGTGAAGCTTTAAATGAAGGAATCAAAAACCTTTTGGTCAGAATTAAATAGTAAGAAGAGAAAAATAAAAAGTGCAGCATCGATTGTTTGTGTTGGTTATTGCACGGACAGGACAGAAGATCAAGATTAGGAGTACAACCCACAGGGAATGAGAGCATAAAGTGTCAGTACTCAGCCGGAAGAGTAATCCCCTCCCAACGACCAATTGATTTTAACAGATAACTAGAGACCCCAGGAGGGATGTTCTCAATATGCATATATCTGGCGACTGATTTTTTTACGCTCTATGACCAATCTAGCACTTTTATACGATGCATAGAGGGTCCTTTGGAGGTATTTGCTACCACATGGTACCAAGGACTGATGGATTTAAAAATACGGATTCATGGTTCACACTAGCTAAACTTTTGTGAACCGCAGCCAGCCATGGTATGTCCAGCCCCCTGTCGCATTTCAGATAATCTAAGATTATCTCGCTGGTAAATTGAGCGATTCTCAACCAAAATAGGGCTGAGTGAGTCTTAATGTAGTGTTCAATGTATGGCAGATTTAATTCACAGTGACTAGGATATTTAGATGATGAGATGGATGCGCCAAGGATTTTACGACAAAATCTGATGACATCATGGATGTCATCTCAAATAACATCACTGATGACATCATCCAGTGAATGTGTGTTTCTGGAAAGTTTAAATATTTTTCATATATATCTATGCCAAGGGGTATGGAAGAATGAGTGGATTTACAAGTGCCTGAATGGATTATTTAGTAGGTGCGTGACTGACTGTATAAGTGAGTTATTGAAGGTGTCTTACTGAATGCATGGGTTTCTGACTAAACTGTGTGAAAATCTGTATTAGTCTCTCAGTTGTTGTGGCTGCATGGGTTGGTGAGTAGCTACATGAGTGTCTATATGGGTTATTGATTTGTTGTCCGAGTATCTGTATGGGTGCCTGAGTGTCTGTGGGTGGGTGGCAGGGTGTGTAACTGCGCATGGATGTCTGAGCGGGGGATTCACCGATTGCATGGATTCAAAAAATTCCATCTAGGAAGGGCTGTGTGGATGAATTAGTGTGTGTATGGGTGTGTTGGCTACTGAATGAATGTCTCAGTGGTATATGTGTAAGTAACTACATATGTTTTAAGGCAGTACATGTGACTGTTAGAATATATAAATGAATATACACGAGAGTACGTTATTTGAAGACTGTGTGTATAAATGAGTGTCTGCTTGTATCAGTGATTGTATAAGACAATAAGTATGTGTTAGTATCTGCATAAGTAAGTGATGTGGTGTGTGTATAAATAACGGAGTTGGTGTGTATAACTGTATACATGAGTAAATTGGTATGTGATTGATTCTTTGAATGACTGACCAGGTGTGTGAGTAACTCTATGGATGAATAGCGGATTGTTACTGTATGTATAGGTGTATGATTGGATATTATAGTACTGTATAGATGAGTAACTGCATGTATAAGTGACTGAATGTGTGTACAGACCTAGGAAATAGTGGGTGGTATGTAGTATCTGGCATTGTTGTGTGTATGGTTTCAAAAAAAGTATGTATTTTAGAGTGTGTGTATCGAACTTTATATTAGGGCATCAGTATATGCATCAGATTTTCACGTGGAGGATGTCATCAGTGATGTCATTTGAGATGTCATCAGTGATGTCATCAGTGATGTCACTGACCATGTCATGAGTGATGTAATATGTGACATCATCACCAGGGCATTGCGGGTGCGTGAGTTATAGTTAGCTCAACTAAGTATAACAGGCAAATTTCTCTGGCGTTATACGAGTCAAATGTTCAACTAACTGTAACATCCCTGAAACGTATGTTTTTTTCAGTGAATTTCTAAGGTTTTTTAAATGCTAATTCCTAACCATAATGTCTGTAAAACCTATGGTTTTTTCAGTGAATTTCAAAGGTTTTTTAAATGTCAATTTCCTATTTTAAACACATATTTTTTCTATTATATTTTTAAATATTTTGGAACTATATTATACTTCTTTTTTGAACTTTTAAATATTATGTAATGTTTTATATCTTCCACCAAAAATATGTATCTCTTCTTTTTTTTTTTTTAGAAAACTGCACTCCCATACTGGTAGCGTAACAAGCTCCATCACCATACGTATCCGATCCACCATATTGCTAAACTCGCATATGATGCGCATTTCGTATCCAACAGGTTCGTGACACCGCGTCCCGTGGAACATCATATACTCATGAAGTCGCCCCAGCTTCTACTTTGGTATCCGACGGGTACCCAGTACCAAGCCGCGCATTATGTCATGTACGTATGGGGTCGCACCCTCTGCACGTTGCGTATGCGACGAGTGCATGCAGCCAGGCCCTGTGTTACGTCACAGACGTAGGGTGTCACGCCGGGTACGCCATTCCCTCTTTTTTTTTGTCTAGAAAGTATTTGTAAATAACTTTAAACAGTATATGACAGCAAGCGATAATCTAAAATATTTTAAACAATTATATTTCTAACTGGAATAAACTTATATTATGATAAATATATTTTCAAGAAAATCACGTTGGGTCGGCCTCCTTGCACGCTCGGTGCGCGGTTGCCTTGTGACCTTAAAAAAAACATTTGATTGCTTCATAACATTTCATATTGTAACAGTTGGACGACCCCACCCATTTTAGTCATTCTCTCTACAGCGTTTGATGAGAGACACCACTTCACCTTAAACAGCTTTTTTGAAAAGTTTTTTTTCTGTGAACACATATCTTATACTACACACAACATGCAACCATCCTCTTTATCAATATTCATGGTCTGTACATTAAGCCTTCCAGGTGTGATGGCCAAGCATCTCAAACGTTACAGCAAAAAATAAATGTGTGTTACACAATGCCCCCGGTATGTGTTTGTGCACATTATTGTGCTGCCTTTCGGCCTGGGTATTTCTGGATCTAAGAAGTATCATCAACCACGGGCAGAGTGCACATCCTAGATCACAGGTCAAGCAATCAATCATTTCATTTGTAAAGCGCGCTACATACCCGTGAGGGTCTCAAGGTGCTGGGGGGGGGGGGGAGGAGGAGCTGCTACTAATCGAAAAGCCAAGTCTTCTGAAGGCCAGCAGGTCCTGGGTCTGTCGTAGGCCAGTAGGGAGAGTGTTCCAGGTCTTGGCGGCGAGGAAGGAGAAGGATCTGCCGCCGGCTGTGGTTTTCCAGATGTGTGGAACTATGACGAGGGTGAGGGCAAGGTTGGCAAAGCGGAGGCTGCGGGTGGGGGTGTAGAAACTGAGTCGGTCATTGAGGTATGCTGGTCCCACGTTGTGTAGGGCTTTGTGTGCGTGGATGAGGAGTTTGAAGGTGATCCTGTTGTTGATGGGGAGCCAATGCAGGCCTCTCAGGTGGACAGTGATGTGACTGCGTCGGGGGACGTCGAGGATCAGTCGTGCCGAAGCGTTCTGGATGCTTTGCAGCCATCTCAGGAGCTTGGTTGTTGTTCCTCCTGCGTAGAGGGTGTTCCCGTAGTCCAGTCTGCTGGTGACAACGGCCTGGGTGAAAGTTTTTTTCGTGTTGGAGGGGATCCATTTGAAGATCCTGCGGAGCATTCAGAGGTTGTTGAAGCAGGAAGCGGAGACGGCGTTGACCTGCTTGGTCATGGAGAGGGCAGAGTCGAGGATGACCTCCACGTTGCGTGCGTGGTCGGTGGGTTCTGGGGCTGTTCCTAGCGATGTTGGCCACCAGAAGTCTTCCCAGGCTGAGGAGGTGGGGCCGAGGATGAGGACCTCCGTCTTGTCTGAATTCAGCTTCAGCCTGCTGTCTTTCATCCAGTCGGCGATGGCCTTCATTCCTCTGTGGAGGTTGGCTTTGGCGGTGTGGGGTCTTCGGTGAGGGATATGATCAGCTGGGTGTCGGCGGCATAGGAGATGATGTTGAGGCTATGTTGTCGTGCGACGTGGGCGAGTGGTGCCATGTAGATATTGAACAACTTGGGACTGAGGGATGATCCCTGTGGAACGCCGCAGATGATCTTGGTGGTCTTGGAGCGGAAGGGTGGGAGGCGGACCCTCTGGGTTCTGCCGGAGAGGAAGGATGTGGTCCAGGCCAGGGCCTTCACTTGGATTCCGGCGTCATATTAGGGTACGGTGGACCGTGTTGAAGGCTTCTGATAGGTCCAGAAGGATGAGGGCGGCTGTATCTCCTTTGTCCATAAGGCTCCTGATGTCGTCGGTGGCGGCGATGAGGGCGGTCTTGGTACTGTGGTTGCTGCGAAAGCCGGACTGGGATGGGTCCAGGATGTTGTTGTCTTCGAGGTAGCGGGTCAGCTGTTTGTTGACGATCTTCTCCGTGACTTTCGCCGGGAAAGGGAGCAGGGAGATGGGCCATAAGTTCTTGAGGTCTTTGGGGTCCGCCTTGGGTTTCTTCTGTAGTGCGTTGATCTCGGGATGCTTCCAGCTCTCTGGGAAGGTTGCTGTCTCGAAGGAGATGTTGATTGTTTTCCGGAGATGGGCTGCGATGGCTGTGCTGGCTTTGTTGAAAACGTGGTGAGGGCATGGGTCAGATGGGGATCCGGAGTGGATGGAGTTCATGGTCTTGATGGTGTCTTCGTCGCTGACGTTGGGCCAGGCGGTCAGGCAACTGGTGCGGGCAACTGGTGCGGGTAGGAGGGGTGGTGGTCTTGGCGGTGGATGTGGGGGTGGCGGTGTTGAAGCTGTTGTGGATGTCAGTGATTTTGAAGTGAAAGAAGGTGGCCAGTGAGTTGCACAGGTCTTGTGATGGTGGAATGTCGTTGGTGTTGGAGCTGGAGTTGGAGAGTTCTTTCACGATGTTGAAGAGTTCTTTGCTGTTGTGTGCATTGCTGTCTAGGCGGTCCTTGAAGGCAGTCCATGAAGGCGGTCCTGATGAGTTGGTGGTGTCTGCGGGTAGCGTTCTTGTGGGCTGTGTAGCTGTCTGGTGTTCGGTCGCGGAGCCAGCTCTTTTCCAGCGTCCGACAGGTGCGCTTGGAGGTCCGGAGGTCTTCGGTGAACCATGCGGCTTTCTTGTTGGTGTGATTGGTGGCGGAGGTATTGAGTGGGGCGAGGGTGTTGGCGCAGTTGTTGATCCACTGTTTGAGGTTGATGGCGTAGGTGTCGGGTTGGTGGGGTCGGCGGGTGGTCCCAGGGCGCGAGGGTGGTGGTCAGTTGGTCCTCTGTGACCTTACCCCAGCAGCTGCGTGGCATCTGTTGGGGTGGTGGGGATGTGGTGGGTTTCCTGAAGGTGAAGTGGACGAATCTGTGGTCTGTCCAGTGGGGTCGGTGGTGTGGTTGAAGGAGACGTGGGGACTTGCAGAGAAGATGGGGTCCGGTGTGTGTCCAGCGGCGTGGGTGGGTGCCGTCATGAGCTGTTTGAGTCCGAGGTTGGTGAGGTTGTCGATATGGGCGGTGGAGTTGGCATTGTTGTTGTTCTCGAGATGGAAGTTCAGGTCCCCGAGGAGGATGATGGCGATTCCCCCTCCCACTCCGTTGGTGCGGTCTCTGTGGGAAATCTTGTAGCCTTCTGGGATGGCTATGGCGATGTCTGGTGTCGAGGTGGTGTTCAGCCAGGTGTCTGTCAGAAAAGCGATGTCGGGGGTGGTTGAGTCTAGGAGGTCCCAGAGTTCGATGGCGTGCTTGCGAGCGGAGCGGGTGTTGAGGAGGATGCATCGGAGGTTGTTAGGTTCTTTGGTTGATGGTTTGGCGGGCCGGTTACTAGTGAAGCTGCAGTTCCGGCAGGTGAAAGGTCCTTGGGTGCCCTTCAGGCGGCCAGTAGCAGGAGTGATCTCGTCTGGGTTTGAGTGAGTGGAGGGTACCGGAGTCGTAGTACAGGCTGGTGTTGTGGTGGCTTCGGGGTCCAGGGGTTCTGGCGAGGTCCAGGCGCGGCACGCCCGGTTCGCACGGCCGCACAGCGGCCGCCATAAGAAGGGGGGTGGTAGGGAGGAGCAGCTGGGAGGTGGGAGGTGGGGCAGCGAATGGGCAGTCAGAGGGGCGGACCGCAGGGGAGGCAACGGTGTGAGCGGAGCGGGATGACGAAGAGAACGGAAGGCAAAGAGGGGGGCAACAAAGCTTCAGAAGGCAAGGCAGGCAGAAATGGAGGTGCGGGGCAGCGAGGGGAACAGAGGCGAGAGTCGGCACAGAAACACGGGGCAGCAGGGAGAACAAAGGCGAGAACGGGCACAGAGAAAAAGCAAGGGGGGCAGAGGCAAAAATGGGCACAAAACTCGGGGCAGCGAGGGGAACAGAGTCAAAAGACAGGCACAGAGCAAGTACAGGCGGCTGGGGAGGACGGCGTGAGCGGAACGGGACGACGAAGGGAATGGAAGGCAAAAAGGCTCAGGTGAGGGGGGCAACAAAGTTTCAGAAGGCAAGGCAGGCAGAAATGGAGGTGCGGGCAGCGAGGGGAACAGAGGCGAGAGCGGGCACAGAAACGCGGGGCAGCCGGTAGAACAGAGGCGAGAACGGGCACAGAGATAAAGCAGCGAGGGGGACAGAGGCGAAAACGGGCACAAGACACGGGGCAGTGAGGGGAACAGAGGCAAAAGACAGGCACAGAGCAAGTACAGGCCGCGGGGAGGACGGCGAAAAAAACTGTTACGGGCACAACAAAGATCAGGCAGTACAGACAATGCAGTGACCAACTTACTCAGTAGCAGCCGCATTGGACACACAGGTGGCGCTGTGTGGTGGGGGAGCGACCTACTAGGTGGGTCAAGGGTCACAAACAGTAATGTTTAGATTTGTATTGCTGTACGCTCTGTTGTCTGGCTTTACCAATATAGTAGTGTGTCATATGTGGGACTTTCAGATTCACGTTTGACATACATTGCTTGACTGTAATGAGCGTTATCACTGTGTATGACGTAGCCTCACTGCTGATCCTCCCTCCATCCGAGCACATTCACATTGTACGTGTCGCGATAGCAACACTTTCAATAATACCGCACAGCATTGACATGCATGTCTACGCATATCCACAATCTTGACAACGACATGTGATGTTAGTCATTCAATCTTTTTGAACAGCATCTCATTAACGATAGTTGCCGCCCACCTGATACATGCTACATTAATATAAATTGTGCATTCTGCGACGTCAAAACTGCAAAAGAAACACACATAACTACACTTCCTGGCCAGGCAGGAACTGAACAATGCCTAGATCCCCGGAACAATCATTCACATCCCTATGCTGGCCTGGCGTGTGCATGCCCAGCCCACTTTGCATACATATAAATAGGATAGCGACAACGCTACATGTTCCAGTTCTTCCACACTGCCTCAGGTGATATTGCTGCACCCACCTCGCATATCACAATGTGTAATTAGAAAAAGGGATCCATGAGGTGTACACCATCCTGACAAACACCACTGGTTCTAAATTGTGAACCCTACTGCCCGTCGTGTTTTAAAGGGATTCATGAGGTGTACACCATCCTGCAATCAACACTTCAACTAAATTGTGAACACTGCTGCCCATAGTGTTTGCACACACAACAATGACAGCAGGTGAGCAGTGGGGCCTGGGGGCACAGGGGCTGAAATTGAGTGTGGTGCTGCGGGAGGAGTAGGGTGCATCAGCCTGTGGGTGCAGGTCCAAACAAGCGATGTTGCAGTGTGTAATGATGTGATCTCTGACCTCATTCAGTCACATGTCTGTCTCATTTTAAGGACCTGCTGGACCGTACTGTAGGCCTGAGCAAGCGTGCAACGCTGCCCTACAGCCACGTGGCGTTGGCTTTTAGGGCACTGTAGTGAGCTCATTACTAAGTGTACATGCACACAGGCTTCCGCCGCTGCATTATACGCGCACATTATGCTTCTAGCATGAGCTCTGTTCCTTTGTATGTGAATCCTTGTTATAACATATTATTATTTAACCTTGTGTATTGTCGTGCACTCCCAACTCCTCTTTGAACCACGATTACCACTAACAGTTGGTAGATCGTACTTCAAAAACGAAGGATGCACTCAACTGGTGTTTTCTATTAAGCTTGAAATAAACCTTCATTTACCTCCAGACGTTTCCACCATTAAATTATTTCTCCTATTTCAGACACTGAATTGACCGAAAATGGGCGGAGCGGGTGCTCATCCCGTAATCATGCCCTCGGCATTCTGACGCCTTCCATCGTGGTATCAAGACACCTTCCCCGACCGGAGACTTGCTCTCCCACCCTACAAACATACCACGGACTCGGAGCTTGCATCAGCATGTCATTGGACACACTGATGGCGGCAGGTGAGCAGTGAAGCCTCGGTGCTCAGGGCCTACAATTGAGCACAGTAAGAAGGGAAGGGGCTGGGGTGCATCAGCCTGGGTGCGCAAGTGCAAATAAGCGATATGGCCGTCCTTAATGATGTGATCTGACCTCATTCAGTCACATCTCTGTCTCATTTTAACGACCTCCTGGACCATACTGCAGGCCTGAACCAGCGTGCAGCGCTACCCTACAAACATGTGTAGAGCGCGGTGCTGGGGGAGGGGTATGGTGCATCAGCCTGGGTGCGCAGGTCCGAAAAAGCGATGTTGCTGTGCGTAATGATGTGATCTCTGACCTGATTCAGTCTCATCTCTGTTTCATTTTCAAGACCTGCTGGACCGTACTGTAGGCCTGAGCCAGCGGGCAGCGCTGCCCTACAGACACTTGGCGTTGGCTTTTAGGGCACTGTAGTGACCTCATTACTAAGTGTACATGCACACAGGCTTACCCCACTGCATTACACGCGCACATTATGCTTCTAGCATGTGCTCTGTTCCTTTCTATGTAAACGTTAGCATAACATATTATTATTTAATCTTGTGTATTCTCGTGCACTCCAACTCCTCTTTGAACCACGATCACCAGTAACAGTTGATAGATCGTACTCCAAAAACGAAGGATGTACTCAACTGGTGTTTTCTATTAAGCTTGAAATAAACCTTCATTTTCCTCCAGACGTTTCCACCATTAAATTATTTCTCCCTTTTCAGACACTGAATTGACCGAAAATGGGTGGAGCGGGTGCTCACCCGGTTATGATGCCCTCGGCATTCTGGCGCCTTCCATCGTGGTATCAAGACACCACCGAGACTGGAGACCTGCTCTCCCACCCTACAAAGGTACCCGGGACTCGGAGCTTGCAGCAACACGTCGTTGGACACACCAATGGTGACAGGTGAGCAGTGAAGCCTCGGTACGCAGGACCTACAATTGAGCACAGTGCGGGGGAAGGTGCTGGGGTACAGCATCCTGGGTGCACAGGTGCAGGCAAACGATGTTCCCGTAGCTTATAATGTAATCTCTGGCCTCATTCATATGTTTCATTTTAAGGACTTGCTCGACCAGACTCTTTCTCGCGGACCCTAGCATCCTAGACAAACGGATGACGGGACGTAAACACTGAGGGCTGGGTCCAATACGCTGACGCTCTGTCTCCTCCTTCCTCTGTTCTTTTGACTCTCCCTCCCCTTTTCACTTCTACCCACTCCCTCTCCCCTCTCCCTCCCATTCTCACTATCTTCCTTTCATTCGGATGACCTTTCTTTTCATCTTCCACATGGCACACATACTTATGTTTCATTTTTGTCTTTCAAGTTTTGTACCCTGCCTCCGGAGGAGTCTCACCCACATATTTCATGTAATACTGCTGTTTGTTTTAATAAACTTGCATTTCCATTTATTTGTGTTGTTTTAATAAAGATTATTTTTTCCCAATACATAAGTGAGTGTATAGGTCTTCTTTTTCTTGTCTGTAGTTTATTTTGAAAATCGTCTGTTTATAGGAGGTTTAGAGAGAAAACATTTTTAATTTTGCGGTGCACCTACCAAATATAAACCAATAGACTATTACATAAATGAAGCCTGCGTAATTCTACAACTGCAAGGGTTCTATGCATGTATCACTTTATAACACCTATAATACTGCCCGTGTGATAACATGACCAATAAGGCACTGCCTAGCACCACCGCAACTTCAGGGACTGTCGAGGCCCACCCTGCATATTTAAGTAAAGCCCCGGAGGGTGGCGATCCCCCGACTTAAGTTGGCCTCGAAGCCCCCCGAACAATTATTAAACAATACCCGAGAAGGTGGCGATCCCCTACACTACGAAACGTCTCTGTGCCCTTCCGTGCCTAATTTACATGTGACATTAAGATCCCTAGTCCTACAGAGACCCCGCAATATAACATTAGGATTAGCCACGGAACATTACCCAGCAGGAGCCCAATTTAAATCAACGAGTGAGACCCCGCTTTTTTTGTCTCCATTTTTGCCATCTGGATCTGCTCTGTTAAAGCGATACAAGGTTTTCCTCCTCTCGCTTCAACTAGTCAAACAAGGATTTGCTATCACAGGGTGGAAGCCATGCACCGCCCTCAATAGCAAACATAAATGTCCTACAGATGCACACCCCGGGACATTGTATGAGCTGCGCCTGGGAGGTCCCGCTCCCTAGGACCATGATGCTTTGGTTAGTATAAACGCATACTAACACTACTTACACAGGTGTAGTAAAGCGACCAGAGTGTAGTGAAGCTGCATAGGAAGCTCAAAATCTAAAAATATAAATCCTACCAGAGGTCAGATGACAAAGTTCAATGAGCTGACGACCCTGGGATGAGTAGAAACAGCTACACCAAGAAAACGGGTCTTCAGCACAACACAAGCAACTCTGAAGTATTGGTGAGTGCTGCCTAATTTTTTACCTTCTCTCCCTTGTCACCAAATGTATGTAGTGAAGAAGCAGACAGCAGTGGATACGATAAGTATATTTATTGCATGAAAACAAGACACCTTAAACACCCACCAACAGGAGCAGACAGCAAGGCAACCGTCTTCTCCATCACTGTGTGCAAACTCCCCAAGGTTCCCCTCATGACAGCCCTACATTCTAACATTACATACTTACATTCTAGTAGAATTACATACTAACATTCTACTATGTCTTACATTGGAAAACTACACAGAGCACATGACTTTACAGCAATGAGCTCATGGTTTCTTCCAGGAGTCTTCAGACCGGTAGGGGTGAGTAGTTCACTTCCCACTCCCTATATTATATAAACGCAAACTAACACTACTTCCAAAGGTATACTACAGCGCCCAGAGGGGAAACAGCCATTACAACGCAACTTTTACAACGCAACTTTTACAACGCAAGTACCATTACAACACATTTTTTTACAACGCCTGCTATTACAACGCAAGTGCTGTCACAACGCTTGTTTTTACATCGTAATTATGATTTTTTTAATATATTTCAAAGTTTAATTAATTTTTATTAAATATTTAAGTATTTATTTATTTAAAAATAAAAGTTTAATATTATATTAAATTGACAGATTAAATTTTAATGAAGTATTAATGATGCATTTTTTAAAAAAATATTAATTTTGATTCAAAAGTATTTATTTATTAAATTAAGTAATAATATTTTAAATATAAGCACTTGATTAATACTTTATTATAAACAAATATTATTATTATTAATAATAACAAATAAGTACTTTTTGTATAAATATTTAATTTTATAAGTAGAATATATTTAGTTTTTGAAAAGTATTATTATGATTTTAAAAGTTAGAGAAAATGTTTTAGTGAAATTGGACAGTTTATTTATTACTATTTAATAAGAAAGTCATAAAATTTAAAAAAAAAATATTTTCTATTTTTAAATAATATAGTAAGATTATTGATGGATTTTTTTTATTGATTGTTAGAAATTTGAAGAGAGAAAAAAAATGTATGATTTTTTATAAAAATGAAAAAAAAAAATTAAAAATACAGTATTAATTTTAAAATACTCTAATATTTTTTGTAATATTTTTCAAAATTATTTTACATTTTTAACTAAAAAGGTTTAAATTAAACAAGCAAAGTTTGTTTTTTTCCCACGTTTTAACATTGATTCCTATGGAGTAATTTGTCCTTCTTTTATTTCAATACCTTCTCTATAGCAACCCGCGTTATAGTTTTGAAGTAGTTGAAAAGCAGAAAATAGGCAGAAATGGATGGAAATACGATCAGCATTAAGGTAAGTGATAAAAATAATGATTTATTAAAGTATTAATATGTTGTAAAAGGTATAGTAAAGAAAATGTAAACATACAAAGAAAGAGAATTTTTGTTTCCAAATATATTTTCATTTAAAAAAAATATAACATATAAATGAAATTTTATTCTTCGGAATACATATTTTACATAATTTTAGAACAATTGGTTAATAAATAAAAAATTATTTTACATTTCATAAATATAAACTTTGGTTAATAGTCCCATTTTTATCTTAGTAGCTTTGGATCACGTCGTCACGTTAACGTCGACGCAAGCGGCCATTTTGAACAGCATCGATTTGAGGAAGCATCTGGAAGCTGATCTGCGCACAGGTAGGAAACTTTAATAACTTTAATTATAGTTAAAATAAACATTGTGGATATATATATTGTTACGTAAGGATAAGGAGAGGTTGCCTATGTAAAATATGATGCTTTCGTAATATTTATAACATGTCGCCGATCATGTTAATTGAATATGCCTTTGTCGGGTCGCATTTCTAGAAGGGGAAACGGATAAGTTGTTTACAAAAGTAATACTTTTATAATACAAAACATTTTGAACGTAAACAAAAATGTGATGTAATAGAAATGTACAGTTTTTATAAAACAGGTTGGAAATAAAAGAAGACAGTTTCGTTAGTTGTCACAAAAGTGGGTTTTTGGTTTTATCGAACATTTAACATACTGGTTTTTGTGTTACTAAAGAAAAAAGGATTTAAATTATATGGTGGTTTTGCAGGAGAATTGTTGTCGGAATTTCGTTTGTTGGTTAGATATTTACATTTTTGTTGCTAAAGAAAGGGTTGCTTAGCGAGAATTTTTGGAGGTAGGAAAAGATAAAAAAGTAATGTTTTAGTTAGCGAGAAAAAATGGAGTTAGAAAGTTTTGATTAATTTATATGGTCATTCACTTTCAGGTTGAGATTTATTTTTTATGGGATCTTCTATTGCATGGATTGCTAATAAAAAAAAGGTTTAAGGAAAAATGAAAGGATCTGTTTAAGTGTATTTCTACATTTTGTACGAGACAAGAAGGATATGGATCGGTTTTTAATTTTATTTTAAAAAAAAATGGAGATGAAAAATTGTTAAAAATTTACAGAAGATTATGAATTTTCTTTTGAAAAATATTTGTGTTGATGACTCAATGATTGTGATAATGTAAACAAATATTAAATTTGTTTACATTAATTTAAAATAAAAATGGAGGGATACTGGACTTAAAAAAATGGATTTTAATTATGAATGATTGGTTGAAACAAAAAAATATTTTAGTTTAAAAAAAAAAAATTGGGGGGTGATTTCAACTAATTGAAAGATGAATGGTTGTCATAAGTTTAATTACAAAAAAACAGCTGAATATATTGAAATAATACAAAAAAAGACTTTTGAATTAAGAAGTGGAAAGGGAGAATAGATGAAATATAATGTTACGTTCAAAATGCTTTTAGAATGTCAAAAAAAATTCTGTATAGAAAAATTTTTATGCAATTTCTTTTAATTCTTTTTTTTTTCATATTTTCTTATGTTGGTATTATAAGTTTTTAAAATGAAAAAAATATTTCCATAACATTAAATTTAGGAAATATGCAAAAGGATGAAGTTAATGAAAAGAAAAAACTTAAGGTTTGGTGACCCGACTGAAATTTAAAAAAATAATTTTTAAAAAGTTGCCAATTTAATCTAAAAAAAAAAATTTAGGTAAAAGCAGGATTGTGATAATGTAAAAAAATATTACATTTGTTTACATTCATTTAAAATAAAAATGGGGGGACACTGGACTTTAAAAAAAAATGGATTTTAATTATGAATGATTGGTTGAAACAAACAAATATTTTAGTTTAAAAAAAAAAATTGGGGGGGGGTAATTTCAACTAATTGAAAGATGAACGGTTGTCATAAGTTTAATTACAAAAAAACAGCTGAATATATTGAAATAATACAAAAAAAGACTTGAATTAAGAAGTGGAAAGGGAGAATAGATGAAATATAATGTTACGTTCAAAATGCTTTTAGAATGTCAAAAAGAATTCTGTATAGAAAAAATTTAATGCAATTTCTTTTAATTTTGATGTTTTTTTTTACATATTTTCTTATGTTGGTATTAGAAGTTTTTTAAATGAAAAAAATATTTCCATAACATTAAATTTAGGAAATATGCAAAAAGATGAAGTTAAAGAAAAGAAAAAACTTAAAGATTGGTGATCCGACTGAAATTTAAAAAAATTATTTTAAAAAAGTTGACAATTTAATCTAAAAAAAAATAAAATATAGGTAAAAGCAGAAAAGTAAGTTGGGTGTATGTGTTTAAAACTTTAAAATGTTAGCTACATTTTCCAGGTAGTCTAATGCCACACTCAATGAAAACTGTTGAAGTATTGCCAATAGTCTCTCAGACATCTCCTTAGATTGTTTTGAAATTCGTGGATTTAGGCTACTTGTCAAAGTTTGTGCAATTCTCATTTCTTGATAACTTTGCTCCTTCTTCAAAGTTATTCAAAAAGAGTAGAAATTGGGGTGTGGTTTTCCAATTGTGTTGTTGAAGGAGTTATGCCATCCCTCTATGGCATTGTTTGTTTTAGCACCTCCTTCTAAGCAGGTTGTGTAGCAGTTCCACCACTCCACATGGAAACGTGGCTTCCACCTGCGACCCGATCTACTTAGATGTCCAATCCATGTGTCTTCAAAGTAATTTAACAAGGGGGCCAATTTATCTTCATTTTTGACATAATATTCAGATTCAGAAATTGCAGTGTAGTACTCGTCTACACTTTCAGGAGGTACAAAACAAAGTGCAGTTAGTTTCTTTAATTCTACCTGTAGTTTGCTATCTCAACAGTAATCAGAAACTAGGGATGTTTTTTGTAATTTACGCCAAAATGCCTGGGAAAAATAAAAAAAACATCCCTGAATTTGGGTATCCATGTACGTTTTGGTGATCACATTGATCATAGTCAATTCAAAATCCCCAATAATTTTCCTAGGACTTTTATTCGAAGTTTTTTCTTTAATCACTGACAAAAATTCAGTATAAGTTGCTGATTGCTTATCAGGAAGCAAACTATACACTAAGGGAACTACATTATTTTGAATCTGTGCATGAATACTGTAAATTTGGGTGAAAGAATGGGGGGTACTTTTAAATGTCCCATCCATCATCCAAATTTCAGTATTCTCTAATTTTACAAGGTTGCGGGGAGTGCTAAAGATTAGAATACGTTTTAGAGGGTTTTGGTTGTCATAGAGTAAGAAGGGTTCATTGGAGAAAGAGATAGAAAGTTCATTAGGAATATGTATGTCTGCAAACGTTTGTGGAGTTTCAGTGTGAGTGTTACTTGCCTGCTTTTTTCGTTGGATAATTCGTCGCAAATTAGGAATAATAGGCATATTACAAGCAACATGACCAGTGACATGCTGTGCAACCTCTCTTAAAATTGAACCAGGTGTGGCATTGGAAGTGGATGCAATATCTTTCATTTCGTTAATGGTCTCACGAATTTCAATCTCCATTGCAGAGGCAGAGTGGTTATGTTCAGTTGTTTTTATAATGTTATCTCCAACAGTAACCGCTCTGCCGCTGCAACGGGATGAATAATATTGCACACACCTCCAATGTCTCCTTGGTTCACTTATCCTTTCATTGCAATATATATATCCACAATGTTTCAATAACCTGTTTCCTTTCCTGGATTTGATATAGGTTGCCGTTGATTGGCTTGACATTTTCTGTTGAAAAAAATTGAAAAGAAAAACAAATTTTATTATGTGTTTCTGTTATAAATGAACAAAATTAAAATGTTTTGCACATTCATGTCTGTAACATATTTCATCCTATACTTTCACTACTGGTGTACCTATCTGGAGTTAGAATGGGAAATAATACCTCTTTACCATACTATAGTTTTTCTACTACTACACCTACATGGAGTTAGAATAGAAATTAATAACCCTTTACCATCCTACACGTTCCCTACTGCTGCACCTGTCTGGAGTTAGAATAGAAAATAATACCCCTTTACCATACTACAATTTTTCTACTGCTGCACCTACTTGGAGTTAGAATAGAAATTAATATCCCTTTTCCATCCTACACGTTCCCTACTGCTGCACCTGTCTGGAGTTAGAATAGAAAATAATACCCCTTTACCATACTACAATTTTTCTACTGCTGCACCTACTTGGAGTTAGAATAGAAATTAATATCCCTTTTCCATCCTACACTTTTCCTACTGCTGCACCTATCTGGAGTTAGATTTGAAAATAATACTCCTTTATAAGCATGGGCGAATTTTGCGAATCTCGCGTTCGCGAATTTTGCGGATTTGCGAACTCGCAATCCGCAAAATCCGCGAATTCTCGCGAATTTGCGGATTTTTTTTTTTGTGTTCGCGCGGGTTTCTGCCAGTTCGCGAGGGTTTTGTACAATTTTGCAAAACGCGAACTTACCTGTCGGGTCGCAAGTTTCGCGAACTTGTTGTTTCTACGTGTCCAGCCTGTTTGGGAAACTCTTCTTCATCACTGCCACTCTCTGTCACCACTGCCACTCTCTGACTACTCATGCCACCCTCTGGCCCACCCATGCCACCCTCTGTTTCATCACAGCACCCTCTGGTTGTCCAGTCAGTGTACATTATTGTGGCAACGCAAGCACACCTTCCCTGCCTCAAGTGACCTGAATTAATTTGGGGCTGATTAATGTGTCACAGAATATTTTTTTAGCTGGCACCTGCTTCCTTAGTGCTTCCTGATTAGTGATCTTTTGCACTTGCTAAGTGCTTTCATTGTTGCAAAATTAGTTACAACACCTGCCCTGCCCCAACTGACAATAATGAATTAGGGGCTGATTAATGGATTTGAACCTCCAGCCTGGCTCCAGCTTGTCTCCCTTAGCTGTAATTCAGGACCTTTGTGGCATATGTGTAACTATTCTGAGGTTCAGAGCAGGGTCACATAATAGTTGCAACTGGCAACTGAACTCTGGAGGGGCCCCTCAGGAAGCACTACAGGAAATGGCTACTAATGATGAGCCTGAACTTTTGAACCTGGTAAGTAGTTTCAGTTTTGCTAAGATCGTATTTCTGCAATTTTGCGCTTATTCGCGGGGCGCGAAGTTGTACTGGGAAGCCGCGAACTCACGCGAACAGTGCGAGCAAGCCATGAAATCCGCTGCTCGCGGATTTGCGGATTTTGCGGGAGATTCGCGAATCTCGCGGATTGCGAATTTACCGAAAATCCGCAAAATCCGCGAGCGAAACGGATTTTCCGCCCATGCTTACTCCTTTACCATCCTACGCTTTCCCTACTGGTGCACCTACCTGGACTTAGAATACTAAATAATACCTCTTTACCATCTTATACTTTCACTCTTGCTGATACTTTACTTTCTGCTGCACCTTCATGGAGTTGGACTAGTAAATTACACCCTTACAATATCCATCACTTACCCTACTGCTGCACCTTCCTGGAGTTAGAATAGTAAATTACACCCTTATACTATCCATCACTTACCCTACTGCTACACCTTCCTGGAGTTGGAATAGTAAATTACACCCTTACACTATCCATCACTTACCCTACTGCTGAAACTTCCTGGAGTTGGAATAGTAAATTACACCCTTACACTATCCATCATTTACCCTACTGCTACACCTTCCTGGAGTTGGAGTAGTAAATTACATCCTTACACTATCCATCACTTACCCTACTGCTGCACCTTCCTGGAGTTGGAATAGTAAATTACACCCTTACACTATCCATCACTTACCCTACTGCTGCACCTTCCTGGAGTTGGAATAGTAAATTACACCCTTACACTATCCATTACTCACCCTACTGCTGCACCTTCCTGGAGTTGGAATAGTAAATTACACCCTTACAGTATCCATTACTTTCCTTACTGCTGCATCTTCCTGGAGTTGGAATAGTAAATTATTCAATTACACTATCCATGACTTTCCTTACTGCTGCACCTTCATAGAGTTGGACTAGTAAATTACACCCTTACACTATCCATCACTTACCCTACTGCTGCACCTTCCTGTAGTTGGAATAGTAAATTACACCCTTACACTATCCATCACTTACCCTACTCCTACAACTTCCTGGAGTTGGAATAGTAAATTACACCCTTACACTATCCATCACTTTCCTTACTGCTGCACCTTCCTGGAGTTGGAATAGTAAATTACACCCTTACACTATCCATCACTTACCCTACTGCTGCACCATCCTGGAGTTGGAATAGTAAATTACATCCTTACACTATCCATCACTTTCTTTACTGCTGCACCTTCCTGGAGTTGGAATAGTAAATTACACCCTTACACTATCCATTACTTACCCTACTACTGCACCTTCCTGGAGTTGGAATAGTAAATTATACCCTTACACTATCCATCACTTTCCGTACTGCTGTAAATCTTATCTTACACTTTCACTCTTGTTGTACTTACCTTGAGTTAGAATAAAAAAAAATCCCTTAACCATCCTATACTTTCCCTACTGTTGCACCTACCTGGAGTTAGAATATAATATAATACTCCTTTACCATACTAATGTTTCTCTTTAGCTGCAGCTACCTGAAGTTAAAATAGTAATTTTTATCCTTGCACTATAGAAAATTTTTCTTCGCAGCATGTATTTTATTTACCTTTTGTTTTTTTCTTTTTCTTTGAGGTCTGGTTTTCTTGGTGGCCTTTTTGTTTGTTGGCTTATTTGGATTTGGAAGTTGTTTCTTTCAGAAGATTGCTGTGAGTTTCTAAAAAAAAGAAATAAGGAAAAGGAAATGTTTACTTTACTTTCTGCTGCACCTTCCTGGAGTTGGAATAGTAAATTACACCCTTACACTATCCATCCCTTTCCTTAATGCTGCACCTTCCTGGAGTTGGAATAGTAAATTATACTTTACACTATCCATCACTTTCCTTACTGCTGCACCTTGCTGGAGTTGGAATAGTAAATTACATCCTTACACTATCCATCACTTTCCTTACTGCTGCACCTTCCTGGAGTTGGAATAGTAAATTACATCCTTACACTATCCATCACTTTTCCTACTGCTGCACCTTCCTGGAGTTGGAATAGTAAATTACATCCTTACACTATCCATTACTTACCTTACTGCTACACCTTCCTGGAGTTGGAATAGTAATTTGCACCCTTACAATATCCATCACTTTCCCTACTGCTGCACCTTCCTGGAGTTGGAATAGTAAATTACACCCTTACACTATCCATCATTTACCCTACTGCTACACCTTCCTGGAGTTGGAATAGTAAATTACATCCTTACACTATCCATCACTTACCCTACTGCTGCACCTTCCTGGAGTTGGAATAGGAAATTACACCCTTACACTATTCATCACTTACCCTACTGCTACACCTTCCTGGAGTTGGAATAGTAAATTACACCCTTACACTATCAATCACTTTCCCTACAGATGCACTTTACTGGAGTTTAAATAGTAATTCATTTCTCTACAATTTCCAGCATTTTCTGAAATGATGCACTTTAGTGGTGTATTAATTAGGCAGTATTTTTAACTGTGTTTTTTTTTAACGTTTACATTTGATATTTGAATTTCCTTTTCAGTCTGCTGTTCTTTACTTGGAGTGTTTTTCAGGTGTGTTGGGTATTGAGTTTTTTCTTTTTTTTTGGCAAACTTTATTGACAATCTGAAAAGAGAAAACAGTATGTTTATGTTGTTTATTCTAAATCGTGCTTCTTTTTAAATGGACATGTCTGTATTTCTTTGCATACGTTTATATTAAATTTACTGTTTTTTTAAAAATGAAATGGTACACACACTTTGTCGTACATTTTTCTATTGATGCTGCTTCTTCGAGTTTGAATAGTAATTATTACTCCTACACCATTACTGTTGCATCTTCTAGTTTTTTACCCGTACACTTTCCAGCATTTTCTCTATTGATGCACTTTACTGGCTTTAGAATAGTTATTAGTTTCTGTATATTATCCATTAGTTTTATAAGGTGTATTTCGATTACATTTACCTTTTTAGTTTGGTGTCTTCTTCTACTTAAGATGACTGTGTTCAAGGTGACGATAGGATTTATTTGATAAGGTTCACTTGATGAAATTCTATCAGAAACCAAAACAAAATGTTTTCTTAAAGCATGCACTGTTTATATTATGAAATAGGGCAAGTTAATATTTCTGAACACTATTTATTACTTTAATATTTCCTATTATATTCTTGGTTTAGAATTAGAAATTATTAGCCTATCGCTATCTTTCTTTGAAAAAAACAAGTACATATTTCTGAGGTAACATATTTAAATGTTATCGGATGACTACATATCATTTCACTTTGTATTCTATTTTGCTGCTCTTCACATATTTATTGATAAACCGAATTTTTAAAAAACTTTATCGACTTTTATTATTTTCGGATACAACATTAACACATTTATTTCACTGTAATTGTTATGGAAATGTTACCTTTGGTAAAGTTGTATTTGGTTTCCAGATTTTTTTAATTAAATGTTCGGATTCTTGATAGGTTTATGAAGCCTTTTCCGAATTAAATAATTTGTCTGTTGCGAAAATAAAATACGATATTTGTTAACTACTATGTTTGTAAACATTGTATTAATTATGCTGTTTTATGTTTCATATAAAATGAACGAATTTCGCTCATATTTTATTATTATTAAAATATGGGGTGTTTCATTTAGTGCAATTTTTCTAAATCGTTTTTATAAATTAGAGTATGAGACTTTTGTGCTTTCAAAAGTTTACTTAATATATTAAGATTTTAAAAAAATAGACAATTATGTTGCTATTTAATTTATTTAGTGCATTATGTATTTTTGACAATAAGTACTTACTTTGCTGTGATTATTCACGTTGTATATGAAAACGTGACTTGGTAAACAGCAAATTTTCAATATTCTGAAAATTAAATATATTTTTGATTTAGATATTAAGACGTGTTTAATTTAGTAACATTAATGTACGCCTTGGTTCATTTTTAAACCTACTTGTTTATTCAGAGAAATATTTCGAAGAGTAACTTTAGGTTCTTCAAGGTTCACTAGGTCAGAGGGTCAGGTTCAGGCGTCTACTCACTCTGCAAGTTGATAATCAACTGATTTCAAAATGGTGTCTGCTTCGTATTTATATGTTTGTGTTAGTGTGTTCTTAATTTTTGTGAAAACGTGCATTGTAAAATGCGTTTAATACAGATGTTTTTAATGTGGAAACATGTAATTTAAAATTACAAAGTAAAAAGTATTTCTTTTCGGTTATAACTCCGTTTTGTCGTCCATTTTGAATTCAATGTTTTGGTGCTTCCTTTGTTGAAATAGTGGTAGGCCTATTTTATTATCTACCCTTTCTAAAATGGCTGCTATATGTTTGGTATGTGTTTGTTATTTGGAAAAGTTACTTTTAAATGTCTATTTGTTAGTAATATTTTTAATGAAAATCGTGTATTTTGTAAGGTTATAATTACTTTTTACATATAAAGAGTAATATTTTAAATACTCGAGAAATAATTTTAATACTGGAGTATTAATTTAATAATGAAGTCTGGCTGTATCGTATTGTTTAATTTTCCGTTATGTTTTAATATACTTTATCAAGCAATATCTTTTTTTCACTCCTTGCTATGATTTTGTTTGTCATAAGTTAAAAGATAATGTTAGTTTCCGTTATTTAATACTCGAGAATTAATTTTAATACTCGAGTATACATTTTTTAAAAATATTCGTTTTTCGTTAATCTTACGTACAGTTTTTTACTACATTTTAATACACTTCCCCACCCAAAACCCCTATTTTCCCTGCATCCCGTGCCAGATTTTATTTTACAATTTAAAAAAATATATTATTTTTTAACATATATGTGTTGTAATGGTATGCGTTATAATGGGTTTCGTTGTAATGGTACTTTTATATTACTTTTAAATTTTTGCGTTGTAATGGTATGCGTTGTAAAAACATGCGTTGTAAAGGTAGTTGCGTTGTAAAAGTTGCGTTGTAAAAGTATGCGTTGTAATAGTATGACAGGGGTATTAGGCAAGGATGACTGCACTTTATCCAATGTTTAGTGGTCCAATTATTTATATAGTGGGTGCCAGAAACCTGAAGTCACATACCCCTAGACTCCCAACATTTTTGCAATCGAACACAGTGGTTCAACACCCCACAAAGTACACAGTGACAAAAGTAGTCAGAACAACAATTGAGAAAATCAATTCAGTAGGACTTAAAGTTTTCTTTCTTGCTTTTATTCAATGTCTTCATACAAAAAACGTAGCCACGTACGTTTTTTGTATGAAGACTTTGAATAAAAGCAAGAAAGAAAACTTTACGTCCTACTAAATTGATTTTCTCAATTGTTGTTCTGACTACTTTTGTCACTGTGTACTTTGTGGGGTGCTGAACCACTGTGTTGGATCCCATCACTTTACAGCAATCAGCTCGGTTTGATCCCCAGGTCTTCACACCGGTAAGAGGGAGTACTTTGCTTCCCGTATAGTATAAACGCACTGTAGGGGTCAGTAGTTCACTTCGCACTTCCTGTATAGTATAAAAGCATACTAACACTACTTACACAGTTATACTATAGTGGCTCGTATCCTACAGCGCCCAGAGCCCATCACTTTACAGCAATCAGCTTGGTTTGATCCCCCAGTCTTCACACTGGTAGGCGTGAGAACTTCGCTTCTGGTATAGTATAAACGCACGGTAGCAGTCAGTAGTTCGCTTCCCACTACCTGTATAGTATAAACGCCTGCTAAACCTACTTGCACACGTATACTACAGCGCCCTGAGCCCATCCCTTTACAGCAATCAGCTCGGTTTGATCCCTGAGACTTCACACCGGTAGGCGTGAGTAACTCGCTTCCGGTATAGTATAAACCCACAGTAGCAGTCAGTAGTTTGCTTCCCACTCCCGGTATATTATAAACGCCTACTGACACTACTTGCACATGTATACTACAGCACCCAGAGCCCATCCCTTTACAGCAATCACCTCAGTTTGATCCCCAAGTCTTCACACTGGTAGCCATGAGTGCTTCGCTTCTCGCTTCCGGTATAGTATAAATCCACGATAGCGGTCAGTAGTTCACTTCCCACTCCCTGTAAGGCATAAATGCGCACTAACACTACTTGCACACCTATGCTACAAAGACCAGAGCACATCACTTTACAACAATGAGCTCACGGTGTAGGCTCTTGGTTTCATACCCGAGTGTAGCAGCATATCATCTCAGCACCATGTCACTCTGAGCAACAGCGCACTTTCAAACTGGTAGGAGTGACTACTTCGCTTCACACTCCCCCACAGAGCTTACAGTGCTCCTAACTTCCTTTCCTACTTTTTTCACCCTTTTTTCCCCTTACTCGCTTCAAAGAAATTACAAAAGGGCAGTTAACACTTCCTAGTTGCAACCGCTCGCACCACTCGCAGCTAATAAGCAGCAAGCTCGTGCTCGTAACGTCTCAACCAATCAGATGGCAGAATTCCCTAATATCGATATCTGTAAATTTCGATATTTCTCCAAAACTACTGAATGAATTTACACCAAATAAACAAAAGCGTGCTTTCTAGACAAAGGCCTTTCCCCATGCCAAATTTGGGGTAATTCCGTTCACTCGTTCAACCTGTAGCCTTGCCTAAAGTTTCCTATGGAAATTAACATGGAGCTAACACGTTTTAGGACCCCCCTTTTTTCTCGGCCCCCTCTTAACGAATCACCCCAAACTTTCAACAGAGAAGCTGATATGAACAAAGAATTTGTTTTGAAAGTTTCATGAAGATTTATCAAACAACGCCAAAGGTATAAGGAAAACAAAAATGCTCTTCCTATGGAAACTAGGTCCTAACTAGAAGTACCTTCTGGCGACCGCCAGTAGGATATATATATATATATATATATATATATATATATATATATATATTACCAACTGGCGGTCGCCAGTAGGTAGTTATAGTTAGGATTGTATTCCATAGGGAGTCTGCAACATTCAATTGGGAATAACTTTGGTGTCGATTGAGGAATCTGCCTGTAATTTTCCTCAAATTTGCCTCGCTGCGCTCCGCTCCTTCCCTGAAAGTTTGGGGGGGATTCGTCAAGCGGGAGCCGAGATAAAAGGGTGGTCCCAAAACGTGTTTTCCCCATGTTAATTTCCATAGGGCGGTTGGACTCACTTTTAGCCCGAACGGCTGAATGGATTTCCACCAAACTTGTAGGGACTGGTAGCCCGATGTGCCTTTGCTATGTCTCAAGATATGTGCTCCAGTGGATTTTGAGTAATTTAGGTTAAAAAAAATGTATATATCTATAAACGCGCCCCAGTACGCGCACCGGGGCGCGCACCAGCGCGCTACGCGAGTTTGCGAGCGGAAAGCTGATTGGCTCTCGGGTGTCTGTCAACATTCCAAACTGTCCGGAGCGGCCGCCATCTTGTGTCTTGGTAGGATCGAGACACAAGAGGTGGCAAAAACAAAGGGGGAAATGACCAAAAGGGGGCAGGGTAGACACCCCCTGACTGCCTAGGTTTGATGTGGGGCCATAAAAGGGCCCCGCTGGGCAAAAAAATATTTAATTTTTTTTTCGATTTGCGCGGGGGGAGCGCCCGGTACGCGCACCGGGGAGCATACCGGGGAGCATACCGGGGAGCGTACCATGGGGAAAAAAGAATGACAGATTTTTTTTTTTAAGTAGCATTTTTTTATAAATTGGAGGTAGTTCTATAAAGAACTGTTTTTTTATTCTTTTTGTTGTTTTATATTTTTTTTATTGTTTTTTGGAACATTTTTTACTTTTTTTTGCTTTTATGAACAATTTTATATTTTTTTTGTTATTTTTATGGGGACAAACAAAAAACGGAATTGTAAACGGCTCAACTGGAGCAAAAAAAATCAGGAAAAAATTAAGATTTTTGGGCACTTGTGGTTGTCACCAGCACGGTTGATGAGTTTAATGCTTTGCTCACCATAGCTAATTGTCCTTCCACAAAATATGCAAACTATTTTGAATTGTCCAAACTGGGTTTGGATGTTTGGGACCATCTCTCTTGTCTCTGGACCCAATGGAGTGGGTTGCTTACTTTGGGAGGTGCTGGGAGAAGATTGGGGAGGGTTTCTGGGCAGTTCTCTGACCTCTGCCGCAGCATAGTTGTTCGGGTGCCGGCGTTGCATGTGGCGCATCATGGTGTTGTTGCTAAAGGAATACTTTTTGGCAGGGTTCCCCATGGAAAGTACAGTGCCACAGTTCATACAAGTCTCCTTTGGCGCATTAACTTTTTTGAGGTCCTTTGGGATTTAAAAAAACTCCCAGACTATGTGCTCCTTTGGCTTATAGGTGGTAGTATCCTCAGGCAGGTACTGCCTCTGCTCCTCCTCCTCCTCCTCCTCCTCCTCTTCTTCTCCACCACTGTGGTGTTGTGGTGGTCCTGTGGTGGTGGTGGTGGTGGTGGTGGTGGTTGAGATGCTCCTGCTGCTGCTGCTACTGTAGCCATTTCTCAGTACAAATAGGTACAAATAGGTCTGCAAACAGGTCTTCCTGTCAAAGTGAAAAGTGAGAATGAGGAAAAAAGGTGGGGGCTTTCATCTTTTGGAAAACAAAACTGTCCTGAACAAATGAAAAGTGTTATTTTCAGGTCACATGACACTGGCTTTATCATTTGGAAACCAAAACTGTCCTGAACCAAAGAAGTGTTATTTTCAGGTCTCATGACCTGACGCGCTTACGCTACGCGCCCCGGGGCGCGCCCGGGGGCGCTTACGTAGCGCGATCGTATGCGCTCGAGTGCTTCCGGGTGCGCTTTCGCCCTGCGTATCACGCGGAGGCGGCTACGCGATACGTCATGATGATGTTTTCATTCGCGGCAATAGCGCTAACAGGAACGCTTACCGGTACGCGCACCGGGGCGCACCGCATGACTGCGCTTACCGGTGCGCTCACCGGTACGCGCACCGGGAGCGCTCCAGGGCAAAAAAAAAAATTTAAAAAAAAAACATGAACAATATACATAAAGAAAATAGTATTACATAAATATACAATATAGGATTCATTATAAAAAATATTACATTTCAACGCTATAGAAATTTGCTATTAAAAAACCTTTGAAATTCACTGAAAAAAACATAGATTTCAGGCCCTATGTAAAGTTAGGAATTAGCATTCAAAAAACCTATGAAATTCACTGAAAAAGCCATAGGTTTCACACCAATTATAGTTAGGAATTAGCATTTAAAAAACCTTTGAAATTCACTGAAAAAACCATAGGTTTCACACCAGTTATAGTTAGGAATTAGCATTTAAAAAACCTATTAAATTCACTGAAAAAACCATAGGTTTCACACCAGTTATAGTTAGCTGGAAATTTTACTGACATAAAACCATTCAAATTCCCACGTTATAGTTAGTTGGACTCACTATAACTTGCGCGCCTGCACTGCACTGCTGATAACGTCACATATTACATCACTCATGACATGGTCAGTGACATCACTGGCTGGTGGCAATCTCCTTAGACTCAGAGACCCCTCCCTTAAGGTAGTCTCTCGGCTCCTCCTCCTTCGCGCTGGTGTGGTTGAAGATCAGGACGAAGTGCATGCTGGGCGCTGTGGTCCAACTTGGTCCAAACATACAGTGAAGCGGACTCAAAACACCAAGTGATGCCCCAAATTCATGGCGCTGGGCACAGCACTCGCAGACAATGTCCTGATAGAATCGTCCCGCTCTACCTCTGCTGGTATCCTTATCAGGCAGCATACATACTGCCTACTCTCTCCCCTCACTGCAATAACCGCCAGCTGGCAATACCTTGTCGTTTGGGGGGGCGCCGCAATTTAGCACTGTTAGTACTCACACCAAGGAATAGCTGAATAACTGCGGAGCACCTGAACGAAAGGGTGTGTCCATTAAGCCGGCATCAGCAAACCGGCATTATAGATCCATACCACTGCTTCTTCTCCACAGAAAACAAGCATGGACACAGCTCCGGATACCAAACAGGGGATTTATTGAGCACAGCACAACCAGTCCTCACAGTCCGTGAAACGCTTGTGGCAGACGCGTTTCTAGCCGGATTTTGGCCGTCATCAGTGCCGGTCTCACAGGCTGGTGGCAATCTCCTTAGACTCAGAGACCCCTCCCTTAAGGTAGTCTCTCGGCTCCTCCTCCTTCGCGCTGGTGTGGTTGAAGATCAGGACGAAGTGCATGCTGGGCGCTGTGGTCCAACTTGGTCCAAACATACAGTGAAGCGGACTCAAAACACCAAGTGATGCCCCAAATTCATGGCGCTGGGCACAGCACTCGCAGACAATGTCCTGATAGAATCGTCCCGCTCTACCTCTGCTGGTATCCTTATCAGGCAGCATACATACTGCCTACTCTCTCCCCTCACTGCAATAACCGCCAGCTGGCAATACCTTGTCGTTTGGGGGGGCGCCGCAATTTAGCACTGTTAGTACTCACACCAAGGAATAGCTGAATAACTGCGGAGCACCTGAACGAGAGGGTGTGTCCATTAAGCCGGCATCAGCAAACCGGCATTATAGATCCATACCACTGCTTCTTCTCCACAGAAAACAAGCATGGACACAGCTCCGGATACCAAACAGGGGATTTATTGAGCACAGCACAACCAGTCCTCACAGTCCGTGAAACGCTTGTGGCAGACGCGTTTCTAGCCGGATTTTGGCCGTCATCAGTGCCGGTCTCACAGGCTGGTGGCAATCTCCTTAGACTCAGAGACCCCTCCCTGAAGGTAGTCTCTCGGCTCCTCCTCCTTCGCGCTGGTGTGGTTGAAGATCAGGACGAAGTGCATGCTGGGCGCTGTGGTCCAACTTGGTCCAAACATACAGTGAAGCGGACTCAAAACACCAAGTGATGCCCCAAATTCATGGCGCTGGGCACAGCACTCGCAGACAATGTCCTGATAGAATCGTCCCGCTCTACCTCTGCTGGTATCCTTATCAGGCAGCATACATACTGCCTACTCTCTCCCCTCACTGCAATAACCGCCAGCTGGCAATACCTTGTCGTTTGGGGGGCGCCGCAATTTAGCACTGTTAGTACTCACACCAAGGAATAGCTGAATAACTGCGGAGCACCTGAACGAGAGGGTGTGTCCATTAAGCCGGCATCAGCAAACCGGCATTATAGATCCATACCACTGCTTCTTCTCCACAGAAAACAAGCATGGACACAGCTCCGGATACCAAACAGGGGATTTATTGAGCACAGCACAACCAGTCCTCACAGTCCATGAAACGCTTGTGGCAGACGCGTTTCTAGCCGGATTTTGGCCGTCATCAGTGCCGGTCTCACAGGCTGGTGGCAATCTCCTTAGACTCAGAGACCCCTCCCTTAAGGTAGTCTCTCGGCTCCTCCTCCTTCGCGCTGGTGTGGTTGAAGATCAGGACGAAGTGCATGCTGGGCGCTGTGGTCCAACTTGGTCCAAACATACAGTGAAGCGGACTCAAAACACCAAGTGATGCCCCAAATTCATGGCGCTGGGCACAGCACTCGCAGACAATGTCCTGATAGAATTGTCCCGCTCTACCTCTGCTGGTATCCTTATCAGGCAGCATACATACTGCCTACTCTCTCCCCTCACTGCAATAACCGCCAGCTGGCAATACCTTGTCGTTTGGGGGGGCGCCGCAATTTAGCACTGTTAGTACTCACACCAAGGAATAGCTGAATAACTGCGGAGCACCTGAACGAGAGGGTGTGTCCATTAAGCCGGCATCAGCAAACCGGCATTATAGATCCATACCACTGCTTCTTCTCCACAGAAAACAAGCATGGACACAGCTCCGGATACCAAACAGGGGATTTATTGAGCACAGCACAACCAGTCCTCACAGTCCGTGAAACGCTTGTGGCAGACGCGTTTCTAGCCGGATTTTGGCCGTCATCAGTGCCGGTCTCACAGGCTGGTGGCAATCTCCTTAGACTCAGAGACCCCTCCCTTAAGGTAGTCTCTCGGCTCCTCCTCCTTCGCGCTGGTGTGGTTGAAGATCAGGACGAAGTGCATGCTGGGCGCTGTGGTCCAACTTGGTCCAAACATACAGTGAAGCGGACTCAAAACACCAAGTGATGCCCCAAATTCATGGCGCTGGGCACAGCACTCGCAGACAATGTCCTGATAGAATCGTCCCGCTCTACCTCTGCTGGTATCCTTATCAGGCAGCATACATACTGCCTACTCTCTCCCCTCACTGCAATAACCGCCAGCTGGCAATACCTTGTCGTTTGGGGGGGCGCCGCAATTTAGCACTGTTAGTACTCACACCAAGGAATAGCTGAATAACTGCGGAGCACCTGAACGAGAGGGTGTGTCCATTAAGCCGGCATCAGCAAACCGGCATTATAGATCCATACCACTGCTTCTTCTCCACAGAAAACAAGCATGGACACAGCTCCGGATACCAAACAGGGGATTTATTGAGCACAGCACAACCAGTCCTCACAGTCCGTGAAACGCTTGTGGCAGACGCGTTTCTAGCCGGATTTTGGCCGTCATCAGTGCCGGTCTCACAGGCTGGTGGCAATCTCCTTAGACTCAGAGACCCCTCCCTTAAGGTAGTCTCTCGGCTCCTCCTCCTTCGCGCTGGTGTGGTTGAAGATCAGGACGAAGTGCATGCTGGGCGCTGTGGTCCAACTTGGTCCAAACATACAGTGAAGCGGACTCAAAACACCAAGTGATGCCCCAAATTCATGGCGCTGGGCACAGCACTCGCAGACAATGTCCTGATAGAATCGTCCCGCTCTACCTCTGCTGGTATCCTTATCAGGCAGCATACATACTGCCTACTCTCTCCCCTCACTGCAATAACCGCCAGCTGGCAATACCTTGTCGTTTGGGGGGGCGCCGCAATTTAGCACTGTTAGTACTCACACCAAGGAATAGCTGAATAACTGCGGAGCACCTGAACGAGAGGGTGTGTCCATTAAGCCGGCATCAGCAAACCGGCATTATAGATCCATACCACTGCTTCTTCTCCACAGAAAACAAGCATGGACACAGCTCCGGATACCAAACAGGGGATTTATTGAGCACAGCACAACCAGTCCTCACAGTCCGTGAAACGCTTGTGGCAGACGCGTTTCTAGCCGGATTTTGGCCGTCATCAGTGCCGGTCTCACAGGCTGGTGGCAATCTCCTTAGACTCAGAGACCCCTCCCTTAAGGTAGTCTCTCGGCTCCTCCTCCTTCGCGCTGGTGTGGTTGAAGATCAGGACGAAGTGCATGCTGGGCGCTGTGGTCCAACTTGGTCCAAACATACAGTGAAGCGGACTCAAAACACCAAGTGATGCCCCAAATTCATGGCGCTGGGCACAGCACTCGCAGACAATGTCCTGATAGAATCGTCCCGCTCTACCTCTGCTGGTATCCTTATCAGGCAGCATACATACTGCCTACTCTCTCCCCTCACTGCAATAACCGCCAGCTGGCAATACCTTGTCGTTTGGGGGGGCGCCGCAATTTAGCACTGTTAGTACTCACACCAAGGAATAGCTGAATAACTGCGGAGCACCTGAACGAGAGGGTGTGTCCATTAAGCCGGCATCAGCAAACCGGCATTATAGATCCATACCACTGCTTCTTCTCCACAGAAAACAAGCATGGACACAGCTCCGGATACCAAACAGGGGATTTATTGAGCACAGCACAACCAGTCCTCACAGTCCGTGAAACGCTTGTGGCAGACGCGTTTCTAGCCGGATTTTGGCCGTCATCAGTGCCGGTCTCACAGGCTGGTGGCAATCTCCTTAAACTCAGAGACCCCTCCCTTAAGGTAGTCTCTCGGCTCCTCCTCCTTCGCGCTGGTGTGGTTGAAGATCAGGACGAAGTGCATGCTGGGCGCTGTGGTCCAACTTGGTCCAAACATACAGTGAAGCGGACTCAAAACACCAAGTGATGCCCCAAATTCATGGCGCTGGGCACAGCACTCGCAGACAATGTCCTGATAGAATCGTCCCGCTCTACCTCTGCTGGTATCCTTATCAGGCAGCATACATACTGCCTACTCTCTCCCCTCACTGCAATAACCGCCAGCTGGCAATACCTTGTCGTTTGGGGGGGCGCCGCAATTTAGCACTGTTAGTACTCACACCAAGGAATAGCTGAATAACTGCGGAGCACCTGAACGAGAGGGTGTGTCCATTAAGCCGGCATCAGCAAACCGGCATTATAGATCCATACCACTGCTTCTTCTCCACAGAAAACAAGCATGGACACAGCTCCGGATACCAAACAGGGGATTTATTGAGCACAGCACAACCAGTCCTCACAGTCCGTGAAACGCTTGTGGCAGACGCGTTTCTAGCCGGATTTTGGCCGTCATCAGTGCCGGTCTCACAGGCTGGTGGCAATCTCCTTAGACTCAGAGACCCCTCCCTTAAGGTAGTCTCTCGGCTCCTCCTCCTTCGCGCTGGTGTGGTTGAAGATCAGGACGAAGTGCATGCTGGGCGCTGTGGTCCAACTTGGTCCAAACATACAGTGAAGCGGACTCAAAACACCAAGTGATGCCCCAAATTCATGGCGCTGGGCACAGCACTCGCAGACAATGTCCTGATAGAATCGTCCCGCTCTACCTCTGCTGGTATCCTTATCAGGCAGCATACATACTGCCTACTCTCTCCCCTCACTGCAATAACCGCCAGCTGGCAATACCTTGTCGTTTGGGGGGGCGCCGCAATTTAGCACTGTTAGTACTCACACCAAGGAATAGCTGAATAACTGCGGAGCACCTGAACGAGAGGGTGTGTCCATTAAGCCGGCATCAGCAAACCGGCATTATAGATCCATACCACTGCTTCTTCTCCACAGAAAACAAGCATCAGTGATGTCATTTGAGATGTCATCAGTGATGTCATCAGTGATGTCACTGACCATGTCATGAATGATGTAATATGTGACATCATCAGCAGTGGATTGCGGGTGCGCGATATATAGTTAGTGCAACTAACTATATATGGAATTTCAATGGTTTTGTGTGAGTAAAATAAGGTTTTGTCAATGCAAATTCCTAACTATATATGGTCTATAACCTATGGTTTTTTCAGTGAATTTTCAAGGTTTTGTAAATGCTAATTCCTAACTATATATGGTCTATAACCTATGGTTTTTTCAGTGAATTTTCAAGGTTTTGTAAATGCTAATTCCTAACTATATATGGTCTATAGCCTATGGTTTTTTCAGTGAATATATATATATATACATACATATATAAACATATATCATCTGTATATCTATATAAATACAAACATAAATGCATGCATACATATACTTATATGCATACAGATGCATGTTATTTACATGAAAGTTGAAAAAACACTAATAAAAGCAAAGCTAAAAAGCCACCTCATTACAAACAGAATGGCTTTAACTTAAACGAGGGCGAGATCTATTGCATTTTCAATGCTTGTTTACTTTGGTTCCATCAAGAAGGCATTCAGATGTGTCACACATTTGCCATAAATTCTGAATGTTAGCACTCTAGTTGCACATTAGATCACTGTAGTAAAGCTACTGCTCACCAGGGACGTCTGCTTCTGGTATTCAAAGTGCATGTTTCAGTCTGCATGTCAGAATTTTTTTAATGAAATAGAAGAGGATTTGAGAAGTCACTCAAAATGATCCCTAATTTTTCTTTCTGAAGCACTAATCATACTTTCTATGGCAAAATTAACCCCCTCATGTTGTTCCTTTTTAAATTGAGTGTTTTCAGACTTACCACTTCATTCCAATCAAGATGGCTTCTGGTGTGCCATACTTTTGTCATAAGTAAGACTGTTAGCGCTCTAGTTGTTCTTTAGAACACTCTGGGACATTCTGTCATTGGGCTATACTTGGGCTACATCTGGGTGATATTTGGGCTACATTTGGGCTCTTTTGGCTCTGGTGGCCATTTTGGGAGACTGCATGTCAGAATGTTTTAATGAAATAGAAAAGGATTTGAGAAGTCACTCAAAATGTGCCCTAATTTTTCATTCTGCAGCACTAATCATACTTTCTATGGCAAAATATACCCCCTCATGTTGTTTCTTTTTAAATTAAATGTTTTAAGAGTTACCACTTTATTCCAATCAAGATGGCTTCAGGTGTGCCATACCTTTGTAATAAGTAGGACTGTTAGCGCTCTAGTTGTTCTTTAGAACACTCTGGGACATTCTGTCATTGGGCTATACTTGGGCTACATCTGGGTGATATTTGGGCTACATTTGGGCTCTTTTGTCTCTGGTGGCCATTTTGGGAGACTGCATATCAGAATGTTTTAATGAAATAGAAAAGGATTTGAGAAGTCACTCAAAATGTGCCCTAATTTTTCATTCTGCAGCACTAATCATACTTTCTATGGCAAAATATACCCCCTCATGTTGTTTCTTTTTAAATTAAATGTTTTAAGAGTTACCACTTTATTCCAATCAAGATGGCTTCAGGTGTGCCATACCTTTGTAATAAGTAGGACTGTTAGCGCTCTAGTTGTTCTTTAGAACACTCTAGGAGGCTGCAGTAGAACACAAAGGAATCAACTGACAGTCTCTGTCCTTGTTGGATGTACATGTTTTACTGAGAATGTCAGACTTCATTTTCACATGACTGAGAAAGATAATGTGAATTTACAGAAAATATGCTTTCAGTTTAGCTTATAGATCCCCTTCCAAACCACTGTGGGAAAATCATGAGATATTAGTTTTCTTTCAAACAATATTCATGATATCACAGCAGAAGGTTTTTTCACATGGTAAAATCACCTTAGAACCCACCACAATTCCTAAAACGAGTATGGTACCATCAACAAATGATTTATAATGTAACTAAAGTCCTAAAACCCTCTATTAACTACAATGCTTTTTAATGAGGTGCTATCATGTATATTGGTCCCAAGATGGCTGCCAACACTTCTTGGATGAAGTGCTGACAGCCAATCAGATCAGATGTGTGGTTAGGCTCCGCCCAGATATATATCTTTTTTTGAACCTAAATTACTCAAAATCCACTGGAGCACATATATTGAGACCTAGCAAAGGCACATCGGGCTAACAGTCCCTACAATTTTGCCAAGTTTCGTGCAAATCCATTCAGCCGTTCGAGCTAAAAGTGAGGCCAACCGCCCTATGGAAATTAACATGGGAAAAACGCGTTTTGGGACCCCCCTTTTTTCTCGGCCCCCCCTTGATGAAACCCCCCCAAATTGTCAGGGGCTGCTCAGAAACAAAATGTTCCATTTTCCTGAAAATTTCAGCCAATTCCGTCCACAAACGCCAAAGTTATTAGACATAGAATTTTCAAAAATCCCATAGAGAAAAAATCCTAACTATATATACCTACTGGCGACCGCCAGTAGGTAATATATATATATATATATATATATATATTCACTGAAAAAACCATAGGTTTCACACCAGTTATAGTTAGCTGGAAATTGTACTGACATAAAACCATTGAAATTCCCACGTTATAGTTAGTTGGACTAACTATAACTTGCGCGCCTGCAATGCACTGCTGATGACTTCACATATTACATATATATTCACTGAAAAAACCATAGGTTTCAGGCCTTATATAGTTAGGAATTCGCATTTAAAAAACCTTGCAAGGGGGCGTGGCCAAGATGGCGACGGAGTGAGACGTATTTTGCTGTCCCTCCGGCGCCGATTCCTGCTAAGCATTGTTAAGCCCCCCGGAGCAGTGCGCTTCTGGAGCCCCCATGCCTGGGGCGCTCCCTGCCACCAAGGAGCACGATCGTGACCCCCGGGGGTGTCACGAAGGAGCGATCGCGGCGCAGGGGCCGCGGCGGAGTGCGGCCTAGAAATCCCCGCCCTCGAGTGGAGGCGGGCACGGACCTCCGGAGCGGTGGCACGGATCGAGGGCGAAGAGCTGAGCGTGGAGGTGCCCCGCCGCGCTTCAACTGACCCCCCCCCTCCGATACCTACTGCTGCGGAACCGGGAAGAGGAACTGTGGGTCCGCCTTGGGATCTCCGGGGGAGGTCGCCTGCTTCGCCTTGCGCAGGTGATTGGCGCCGCCGTTGTGTGGCCCCCTCCATCGATCTTCGGTCGGTGACCCGACCCAGCAACTGGAGCCGCCCTTGGGGGTGATCGCCGAAGGTACCCACGAGGCTTTCTAGAGACACTGGGCATTCCGGAGGACCGTCCTTCTCCCTCCTTGGCTTGCGTCCGTAAAGCGGCGAGAGGCCGCCATTGCGGGGTGAGGCCTGTAGCCGCGTGGTGAGCCGGCGGAGCACCGACGCACCTGGACTGCTGCCTGGCTTGAGCGAGGCTGGGGGCATAGCAGACGAGGAGCTATCGCCAGAGGCGGCTGAGGTGCTTGACATTGGCTAACGGTGCCCTCTGGACCCTTCGGAGGCCTGACGTGCTGGTGGGGGCCCGTTGCCTGGTCGCATTCTGGTGGCTCGGTCCCGATAGCTTCTGGGACGGTCTAGTCGTGGTGGGCCATCATCTCGAGTGGCGCGGTGACGCGCGTGAGAGCATGGACGGAGCGGGGAACCGTATGTGGTTTGGTCAGCGCGATCCCACCCAGAAGACTGTCGAGAGGTACAGCTTGCCCCTGCCCGGCCCCGGACAGTGAAGGAACACTGTCTGGAGTGGAAAGTCTCTGGGGTAGCGAACAGTGCCCAGGAACTGAATATCCGAGCAAACGGGGGAGTCGTGATGGCCTCTACCCTGCGGAGAGGGAAGCCCGGTAAGGATGGTCCATCCAAGGGATCCCAGCAGCCGGCGTCCCCTGGGACTAGCGCTTCGCCTGCGTCGAAGGACGATGAGGCCCCCGCCACCAAGGCATTCATGATGGAGCTATTCGCCTCCATCAAGGAGGACATTTCGGAACTTCGCTCTCAGCTGGCATCGGACCTCCGTGAGGTGAGGCGAGACGTGGACGGTATCGGAGAGCGAGTGGCCACCCTGGAGGATCATGACCTGAGTGTGGCGAATGATGTGCACCAGCTGCAACAAGATGTGATACAGCTCACGGAGCAGAACCTGGACCTTCAAGCACACGCGGAGGACTTGGAGAATCGTTCCCGCCGGAACAACATCCGCATACGCTCGGTGCCCTGGGACGGGGAGTCTGGTGATCTGCGGGGCTATGTCCTGGCACTTTTCCTACAGATCCTGGATGATGAGGAGCTCCATGAGATCAAGATGGACAGGGTTCACAGGGTCGGGCTGCCTAGACGTGGAGGAGGCCCTCCGCCCGATATCCTGGTGTGCGTCCACGATTTCCAGTTGAAGGAACGCATCCTTCGAAAGGCACGGGAGACTCCTTCATTGCTGTTCCGGGATCACCACCCCCAACTATATCAGGACTTGGCGGCATCGACCCTTCAAAAGAGGCGTGAGTTCCGCCCTGTGACCACTTTTCTAAGGGAACGTAACATAGCCTACTCCTTGGGTCATCCTTTCAGCATCATTTTCCGATGGCAAAATAGGCTGGAGCAGATCCGATTGCTGCAGGTAGCGAAGGACCGCTTGGGCATTGAAGACGCGCCCCCCCGAGAGCAATGGCTCCCCATCGCGGAGGAGACGGCGGTCCTCCTCATGGCAGAGAGTGGGCAGGGACTCGGAGCGGAGAAGGCCTGATCGTGCGACCAGTCTCTAGGAGAGGGGTGCAGCAGTGGCTTCTGTAGCGTCGGCTACGTTGGCCAACTCACAGCTTGGCTCCGGGGCGGCCTGAGCCCTGGAATGACAATTGCTTGGCGTCTGAGGGACACGGACTTGCAGGTACTGTGGGTAAATTTGTACTTTTTGGGAAGACACCCCGGTATATGGCCTGTGGGCCACACCCTATGGTGTCACGTCCTCGCCCCCTGGAGGACCTCACAGACTTGTTTCTACGGGTATGGTTCAGGACACTGTTCCTTCTTGTTCTTCGTGCACCTCCTGTTGCCTCCTCTTGTTCTGTTGGTTTGGGGGCCCCATTGGGGTTCCTTTGGGGGGGGGGTGCTAAGGGGGTTTGTTGGGGTCTTGAGGGGGAGGGGGTGGCTGGGGTAGTGGTGGTGACGGGGGTGTGTAGCTGAGTGTGATTCTGGTGCTCTTGCGACTGTTTGCTGTGTGTTCAGGAGGGGGCGGTCAGATTCAAGGATTCTGGACAATTTCTATTTGGTTGTGGGGTGCTGGGTGGGCCTTCTGGGATGCCATCCTGCCTTATCTTTGGTTGCTAGACATGGGGGCGTGGGTGGGGAGAGGTGTGATGTGACTGTAGCTGGGGCGGGCCTGTTGTGTAACGATGCCTCTTAGTATAGGGACATGGAATGTTAAAGGCTTGATCTCCCCGCAAAAGCGTCAGAGAGTGTGGAAGTATGGGATAGACCACCAGCTGGACATTTTGGTCCTCCAGGAGACTCACCTGGCGCGTAAGGATGAGCTGCGCCTCCGGCACAAACTTTTCCCCCTCATATATAGATCATCTACATCCACGAAACATAGAGGGGTGGCTCTTCTCTTTCGTGCAGCCTTGCACTTTCAGCCTATGGACGTATGCAGTGATAGGGAGGGACGCTGGCTGATGGTGAAGGGTCTTGTCCATGGGAGGCTGAGCACTTTCGTGGTGGTGTATGTCCCCAGTGCTGGTCAGAAGGGCTTTATCCAAGGCGTGCTGCAGAGGGTGGGAGACTTTGCTGAGGGACACCTGTTCTTGTTGGGGGACTTCAATTTGGTGTGGAATAGAGAGATGGATATCTCCGGCTCCCACAGGGCTGACACAGGTTTGTTCTCTACTGAAACACAGCGGTTGGTTGGGGAGCTGGGTTTACTTGATAGTTAGCGTTCCATACACCCCCTGACCCGAGATTACACCATTTTCTCCCATGTTCACCTCTTTTACTCACGCCTGGACCACATTTTTCTAAGTCAAGCTCTTAGGGGAGATGTCCTCGACTCTAGAATATTTCCGCTTTCAGTCTCCGATCATAGTCTGCTCGTGCTCAATCTGAGCTGGTCGCCGGCCGGTGATGGACAGCGGAAGTGGTATTTCCCGGCCTCGGTGGTCAGGGACGACACTTCAAATAAGGAATTGCGGAAGGCTATCAGGGACTTTTTCGTTCTCAACCCGGTGTCCGATACATCAATCTCCACCACCTGGGACGCCTTTAAGGCGTCAATCAGGGGCACTTGCTTAGCTCTTAATGCTTGCCTCAATCAGATGCGACGCCGGGAGCGGGAGGAGTTGGAGACAGAATTGGCGGCACTTGAACAGGCCCACAAACGTAATCCTTCGAGGCTGACCCTTCGTCCATTGACGGCGGTTCGGGGGAAATTGAGGGCCCACTACAACAACAGGGCGGAGTTTACATTGTTGAGACTGCGACGCCTATCATATTCCCACGGGAATAAGGTGGGGAGACACCTAGCTCGCCAACTGCGGGACAAGAGGAACGGGAGTATGTCGGAGGGGTTCGTGATTCGACAGGTGAACTGCAATACAGTGACGAGACCAAGGCTGCCATCTTTGCCCGCTTCTATGCGGAACTATATACGGGGGAGTCTCTCGATGCTGATGACCAGCGGGAATATTTGCGGGATCTGTCTCTAAGGAATGGAACGAGTTACTGGAGGCCCCGATTACTAGGGTCGAGGTGCTTGAGGCCATTAAGGACCTGAAACTTCACAAGGCGCCGGGTCCAGATGGCTACACCGCTCTTTTTTACAAGACGTATGCCACTGAAGTATGCGACTTTCTAGTCTCCCTTTTTAATGACATGGCTGAATCTGGCACTTCGACCGGCTCCCTCGCTGAGGCCGTGATATCGATCTTGCCTAAACCAGCGAAAGACCCCGCACTCTGCTACTCATTTCGCCCGATAGCCCTTCTCAACATCGACGCCAAGCTATATTCCTCGATCATTGCACGCAGACTACAGGATTTGATGCCAGCAATCATACATCCGGACCAATCTGGGTTTATTAAGGGGCGTCAGACCCACGACAACACTAGGCGGGTTGTCCACCTGATAGAGAAGGCTGATAGGTTCTGAATCCCAGCGGTACTCGTGGGCCTTTATGCTGAAAAGGCTTTCCACCGCGTGAATTGGGGTTTCCTGTTCAAAACCCTGGCGGCCTTCGGCTTCTCGAACAAATTCATCTCCATGGTGAAAGCGAACTATTGCAGTCCCCGCTCTAGGGTGGCGGTGAACGGCCACCTATCAGCGTTCTTCCCGCATTCCCACGGCACCACACAGGGCTGCCCTCTCTCCCCCCTGCTCTTTGCCTTGAGCATTGAGCCACTGGCCATTGCGGTGCGGGAGCACGAGGGGATTCGGAGCCTTCCCTTTACCGGGGAGCAGCATAAAATTACACTCTTTGCAGATGATGTCCTGCTTTCTGTCATGGATCCAGTACAATCTTTGCCATATGTCCGGGAGGTCCTGTTGCGTTTTGAGGAAGTAGCCGGCTTCAAGGTTAATTATGACAAATCATATGTATTGAACCTTACGCTTTCGCCTGCAGAGGTGGAGCAAGTGCGGCTTTTAACTCCGCTGGCCTGGGCTTCCAACTCCATCGTATACCTCGGGGTCCATCTGACGCCCACGATTGGGAAATTGTTCTCAGCAAACTTCCCTCCCTTACTAGCAAAGACTCAAGTGGAATTGGAACGATGGAAGCCCAAATACTTGTCGTGGTTGGGCAGAATTCATGCCATTAAGATGGTTCTCCTCCCTAAATACCTATACCTCTTTCCGGCACTCCCTATTCCTCTGGACGGGGACTTCTTTCGACGCCTTAAGACTCAGATGCTCCGGTTTGTCTGGCAGGGGGGCCGAGCACGATTCTCCTTCACGGTCTTGCGACGACCCCGGGGGGAAGGGGGTGTAGGCCTTCCTGATTTACATCTGTATTACAAAGCAGCACAATTAAGAGTGCTGGTGGAATGGTCCTAACAAACATCAGAGAAGTACTGGTTACACATGGACAGGAGTGTCGCAGGCAGATCAATTTGGGACCTGGCCGAGAAACCCAAGAAGGACAGGCCCCAGAACGCCTACATTAGCACTCCAACCAGTACCACTCTGAAGGTCTGGGATACGCTGGCCGCTGATGATCGCTGGACCACTTTTCCTTCCCCATTCACGCCCCTACACTTTAATCCGGCTTTCTTGCCGACGCTAGAGGAGGGCCCTTTCAAGGTGTGGAGGGAAGGAGGTTGCAGGGCTTTGACCCACCTATTTCACGGCCATGCTCCCCTCTCTTTCGACAATTGCATGAGGGACTATGGTGTCCCGCCGTCGGAACGGTATCGCCATGTCCAGCTGCTCCATTGGGCCACGTCGCCTGAGGTCCTCGATGCGGCTACGAGACCCCCTTCGCCCTTTGAGACTTTCATATTCCAGACCTCTGCCATGAAAGGAGTCATCTCCTTTATTTACCAGCTCCTACTCACCTCGGCGGTGTCGCCTCGTCCCCGCTACATGGGACAATGGCAGGAGCTCCTGGTGCGGGATATCTCGGACAAGGAATGGGAGGCGGTGTGGCGCGATTTTGCTACATATAATCACTCGATAGACCTGAGGGAGGCCCACCTTAAGACGCTCATGGACTGGTACTTGTACCCGGCCAGACTCCATCGCATTTTCCTGGCCACCTCTGACAGGTGCTGGAGGGGCTGTGGTCTGCTTGGGGACTTCCGCCATATCTGGTGGGATTGCCCGGTTATCCGACCGTACTGGGAGGAGATCCTCTCACACATCAAGGATATACTTGGCTATCCTGTGGCGGACTCTATGGCCTATGTTTTGTTGGGCCTCCGAGACCCAGTCCTTGAATATCAGACACGCGCTGACAAACAGATTTTGTGACTCTGTCTTGCGGCTGCCAAACTTACTCTGGCCACCGCCTGGAAAAAAACGGAGGCACCGGCGATCTCCTTATGGCACGCAAAACTATGGAGACTGCTTAGTATGGAGAGAGTGGCGGATATCTTCCTGGGTAACTTCAAAAACTTCCAATTCCGCTGGGGTCCCTTGGTTCGCTTTCTTTCCAAAGGCCTACCTTCTGCGGTCTGCCCATCCTCTATAAGATCACTCCACCTCTTTCAGGTTTAATATAGGATCCGCATGTATGAATGGAATTGCTGAGGTCACCACCACTGGGGGGGGGGGAGAGGAGGGGGGTGAGGGTTGTAACGTTTTGTTGTTTGTTTGTTGCGGCGCCCACATGGAAGGCCGAGGCCTCTCAATCTGGACAAGATGACTTCTTGGGCATCGACAGCTACTCACCTATGGCTGTACTCCGCGCGGATTGACTTTTAAGCATTATGCTTCTGCCGCTTTTGCTTCATTCCCCTATGGCATCGACCTGCTGCCTGACCGCTTGCACCTTTGCTATTACAGGTCGTCGATACTAATTGCTTTTGATTATGCCCCCTGTGTGGGAAGATGTACGGGACCACCGCTGTTTTTTCTGTGTTTTCCACTCCTTAAAAAAAAATAAAGATTTTATAAAAAAAAACTTGCAAATTCACTGAAAAAACCATAGGTTTCAGGCCTTATATAGTTTGGAATTAGCTTTTAAAAAACCTGTCACTGACCATGTCATGAATGATCTAATATGTGACATCATCAGCAGTGGATTGCGGGTGCGCGAAATATAGTTAGTACAACTAACTATATAGTAGCAATTTCAATGGTTTTGTATGAGTGAAATGTCCAGCTAACTATAAAACCTATAAAACTTATAGTTTTTTGAGTGAATTTCAAAGGTTTTTTAAAAGCTAATTCCTAACTATATAAGGCCTGAAACCGATGGTTTTTTCAGTGAATTTGCAAGATTTTTTAAATGCTAATTCCTAACTATATAAGGCCTAAAACCTATGTTTTTTTCAGTGAATTCGCAAGGTTTTTTAAATGCTAATTCTATTAGCGGATAACGTTTAAATATGTTAATATCCTTTGGGACCACCTGAGAAGCCCTAGGGGGTCAGGTTGTTTCTACCCTGCCCCCTTTTTGCATTCTACACGTTTGTTTTTCTGCTTCTTTTGTGCCTCGGTCTACCTAGCACAAGATGAATGCCAACACTTCCTGGTTAGAAGTGTTGACAGCCAATGAGCATGCTGCTTTCCTGCAAAAGGCATGCTGATTGGCTGCCACTGTCTGTCAACACTCCAAACCAGGAAATGTTGGCAGCCATCTTGTGCCTCGGTAGAACCAAGGCACAAGAAAGCAGTGAAACAAAGGTGCAAAACACGCAAAGGGGGGCAGGAAAGTAGCACCCGCACCCCCTAGGCCTGCTCAGGGGGTCCCACAAGGACCCCCCAGGCCCAAAAATATTTTTTTTGTTTTTTGTTTTCCCTGTGGTACGCTCAGGGTACGCGTACATGGCATCGCACCCAGCACGTACTCCGCGAAATTTCCCCCCAAAAAAATATTACTTTTTTGGACCTTCGGGGTCCTCCTAGGCCCCCCTGATAAAACCTAGGGGATCAGGGGGTCTCTACCCTGCCCCCTTTTATAGTTTTCCCCTTTTGTTTTTCACCTCTTGTGTCTCGGTTCTACCGAAACACAAGATGGCCGACTCTCCGGATCGTTTGGAATGTTCACAGACACCCGAGAGCCAATCAGCTTTCTGCTCGCGCACTTCCGTGTCACGCCGGGTGCGCTCCCCGGTACGCGTACCTGTAAGTGCTCAAAGCGCGCATATAGATATATATGTGTTTTTGAAGTTAATTTTCGTAAAAACCACTGGAGCAAATATAGAAAAGGCACTTCTGCGTACCAGTCCCTACAATTTTGCCAAGTTTGGTGTAATTCCGTTCAGCCGTTCGGGCTGTAGCCGTGTCTAATCGTCCAATGAAAATTAACATGGGAAAAACACGTTGTGGGACCCCCCTTTTTTCTCGGCCCCCGCATGACGAATCCCCCCAAAACTTTCAGGGAAGGAGCAGAGCGGAGCTGGCCTAAACTTTGGAAAATTACACGCAAATTCCTCAACGGGCGCCAAAGTTATTCCCAATAGAATGTTGCGGATTTCCTATGGTAGCTAAGTCCTAACTATATATACCTACTTGCTATCGCACTAGTAACCATAACACTCTTACAAGTGTGACAATTCAGACTATTTTGGGTCCCCAAAACTATAGGAATGCTTCGTCAGCACCTATTAGTCATTTTCTATAGATATTTAATTAATAAACAACTGTTGTTGTGCTCATCTCTAAATTAGACAAACAGCACCAGCATATGGCAGACAGTCATAAGTGCCAGTGTATATAATTAAGTGCCAATGCCCCGCACCGGAAACAACCCACTCCAATTTTTTTTTTTTATGTTTTATTGATTGTATCACATATGCATAGCATCAAATAAACCAGGTAATAAGCAGCAAATAACCCACAGTTTAACAATACAGAGCGGTATCAATGATAACCTATGAAACTGTCCTACAGAGAGGCATTTCAGAAATAGGTAAGAGTGAAAGCGGTTTTACTTATGGGGACAGCACAGAGGGGCCTTCCTGATCCACAGACCGTAAATACTGCAGTAGAGGATCCCAAATGTCCCGCGGTCGGGAGGTGGGGGGCAGTTCCTCAGCGTACAATGTTAGATTGTCCCGTTAAACACCAGGGGCCAGATGTAGGTAAATTTTATTTTCCGACCTCTTAAATACCGAGTCATACCGACTCGGTATTTCAGAGGTCGGAAAATAAAAGTACCGAGATGTAGGTAAATGCAGATGTGCAATTACCGAATCGGAAACAGTCGGTATTTTCCGATGCGGGAAATACCGACCAGTTAATGCCCATTCATTCCTATGGGCTTTGAAGCCCATAGGATTGATTGGGCATTTACCGGTCGGTATTTACCACATCGGAAAATACCGACTGTCACAAGGGTGCAGGGGGTGTCACTTTGACACCCTCTGGCACCCCCAAAAGAGGCTCGGGTGCCATGTGGCAGGCATACCTGCCCTAAGGGCAGGTCTGCCTGTCATATGGCATAGGTGTGCATGCACACATGTGCATGCACACCAGAAACGGTATTTTACCATCAAGTAGTATTTGATGGTAAAATACCGATTTTGTACTGCTTGTGGGACTCAGAAGAGTCCCACCTACATACCAATTTACCGGAATCCGTAATGATACCGACTCGGTATTTTACATACTCGGTAAATTTACCTATCGGTAAATTTACCGAGTCTGTAAATTACAGGGACCTACATGTCAAATTGCTTTTACCGGGTGGTAACGGCCGAATTCGGCCGTTACCACCCGGTAAAAGCCTACCTACATCTGGCCCCTACATGTCAAATTGCTCTTACCGGTCGGTAACGGCCGAATTCGGCCGTTACCACCCGGTAAACGACTACCTACATCTGGCCCCAGGTCTTTGATCCAGTGGGCAGCTTGAGGTTTTGCTGTACCTTCCCAGGTCAAGGCCTACCGCCTCTTAGCCAGAAGCAATGCTATTTTAACAAATTTACCCACTGCACCTTTCAGAAAAGGCACCAGCCCTAACAAGCTTATTTGTGGTGAGCATTGTGAATCCACATCAGCCCAATATACTGTAACATCATGACATGCACAAGCTAGATGCCAAAAGTCAGCTCCTGCTGTTTTACATCGTTTACATACATTGGTATCTCGTAACCCAAACTTGAACAGTTTCAGTGATGTATAGTAGGCTTGGTGGATGCATTTAAAATGAATTATGCGAAGGTTTCCATTGGACGTTAGGGCACCGGTCAATTGACAACAATATTCCCAGTCCTTCTGTGTCAGTGGGGGATCCATATGCTCATTCCATCTCTCCAAGCTCTTGTCATGGGAAGCAAGCCTCTCAGCACGGGCAGTTCGATATAATTTGGTAATAAGCCTATGACGTGTAGGACTGAGCAACATTGCATGTAATGTTTGTAGCTTTGGAGGTTCAGCAGGAAAGGTGGAATAGTGTGCCTGCATCGCTTTTTTGAGCCCATGAAATAAAAATATAAATGAAGGTGTTTTGTGTTGTATGTAACTGAGATCATCAGCAGTCACAAAGACTCCATCTATATATAATTCCATCATTTGCACAAACCCAGCCACCTTCAAAGTGTGCATAGCACCGGTGTCATGCATGACCAAGATGCTCGAATGGAAGGCAAGTGGCAGTAGGGGAGAGTATAGTGGCAGTTTCCCAGCTAATCGTCCCAGTGCCTGACAGGCTGCTATTGTTGTGTCAATAGTGTTAATTTCAATGTGGGCGTGTGTCTTTGAGTATGAGTAACGATGAAGCATAGGGGAATGGGATGTGCGTCGCCGTCTTCCACAGCGACATGCGGAATAAAATCATGGTTACTGAACCAATAATGGGCATCCTGTGCACATACATAATATAAATAGAAATCAGGCACACTAAAACCCCCCTTTTGATACTCTAAGGTGAGTGCCCCCAACACACCAGAGCGTGTTTACCCGCCCAGATCAGCCGAAGTAAGGAGGAGCGCAGCAATTTAAAAAAATGCTGGGTTAAGAGAGAATAGAGAATAAGTATAAAAATGTAGGAAATACAACAACTGGGTATAATTAAGCACTGATATATATCCTACTGGCAGTCACCAGTAGCTAGTTATAGTTAGAACTAGTTTCCTTAGGAAAAGCATTTTTTTGCTTTGCTAATAACTTTGGGCCTGATTACATTGGCGGTCGGACCTCATTCCGTTGTCTTGTCCGAGGTGGTAAGATGCTGGGGACTAATCAGAACCGGGAGGTCCGAGCGCTGGATTATGATGCATTCATCAAATACTCCGACCGGCCACTGACAGCCTTTCTCCGACTGAAGAGATGGCGGTCGGAGAAAACCACAGCCGCAGGGTAGTACAGGGATCTCCGCCATCCGGATTACGATGTGAGTTTCTAACGACCCGACAGTGGTGGTCCGAGCGACTGCCTCCAGTTGTCGGGTACGAAGGTTTTGAGGTAGATACTCACCCAAATCCGCTTCTCCTCAGCTGTGTCCGCCATGGATCCCTTTATCCAAGTCCCCCCAACACCTGAGCAGCTGAACCCCGATGACTATGACCCTATAGGAGCCAGAATCCAGGTAAGTCCTTCTAGGGTATTTGTACCCATTGGCTGGACTGTGGGAATTCCACCACACTCCAGCAATGGGGTACATAGAGCACAAGGCATATCCCCACATATGCCATGCATGTGTTCAGCGGCACATGTTTCTGTGCATATGTACCCACATGCAGTGACATATTCGGGGATATGTGCCCAGCGGTAGATGTGACTGCTGCAGTAGCAGTGTTTGCTTCGTAATTCCGCGGGCCTCGCCTATCGGAATCAGACTGCTATTGTCAAACAGGCGGTCCAGCCACCATCGTAATCAGGCCCTTTGTCGATGTTGGACAAATCTTCACAAAACTTGTTTGCCACCCTCTTCAGCCACTGGTCCGAAAGTTTTGAGGTGATTCGTCAAGCGTTGACGCGTAATTGGGGAGAGTCCCAAAGCGCATTTTCCCCATGCAATTTCCCAATGGGGTTTTAGACATGACTACAGCCCGAACCGCTGAACGGAATCACATCACATATGGCAGAAAGCTAGATCTCTGTCCAGAAAGAGCCCTTTTTGTAATTTCAGGTAAATCTGTTTATCAGTTTTGGAGTTATTGAAGAAAAAAAGATTTATGTATATTGGGGGACGTGGCTGCTACACCGATGCAACAGATCTCATGATGAGATCTAATAGGCTGTCACCATTTCAGCCAGGAAGTGGTGGCAGCCATCTTGGGACTCGGCCGAGTTCCAAAAAAAGTACACACAAAAAAATCAGTGGGCAGAGTAGGAATGACCTCGCCCCCAGGTCTGTTTTTTTTTATTTGCTTCATATTCGCAGAGGATCCAAGGCAGAAATGTTTTCGTTTGTGTCCCCCACCGGACCAATTTGGGCCCCGGTAACCCCATTCCCTGGAGTCCATCTTTTCAAATATATTTGAACGATGGCATGGGGCCCTGCCTTCCCTGGCCAATTTTGTCTCTAGGGTCTGGCCGTAGCTTCAAGGGGAGATGGGGGCATGACAATTTTATTCCTGGGGACACCTTCCCCCCGGCTCGTGTGTTCTGCTAATTGGGATGTGGTCATGCGGCCCCCCTCCCGGAGCCATTGATGGCCGTGGGGAACCCATCTTTCCAGGACAGCTCCAGCTATGTCCCGAGGTGCCTACACAATGGTTTCCCTGCCCACACAGGCACGGCAGGGAATCCTGTATTTGCTCTTGCTTGGGGAAGCAATTTCAAAGCTCCCTCCAAGTGAGAACAAACACGAAGTCCACTCCCAGTTGGCAGGAGCTTTAAAAATGCTCCCGCCAACTGAGAGTGGACTTCAGATCTGTTTCCCTGCCCGCATACAGATCTGAATATTGCTCCTACCTTCAGGGAGCAGCATTTTTAGCTGCTCCCTGCGATCAGGAGTGAAGGGCTTCCATGAAATGCAGGGAGCCAGTGGGCCTTTGGGCCTTGGGGCTCCACCGTGGCCCCAAACAAGGACATGCTAGGTGCCCTGAGTGTGCATCCACCGTTTCTTGGCCGGACCCTCTCCCCCTTTAATTATTTGCCAGGCCCCGGGGGATGGGTGCCCTGATGACAATATTGGCACTATTGATGGGGACCTCATTCCACCTCCACGTTAATTCGGACCTTCTCCCCCTTTAATTATTCGCCAGGCCCCGGGGGATGGGTACCCTGATGACAATATTGGCACGAGAAGGGGACCACATGCCACCTCCACGTTAATTCATTAGCCAGGCCCCGGGGGATGGGGTCCTTGGGGCCTTAATTTGCCCATGGAGAGGGGCTGCAGCCCTCCTCCACCTTTTCAGCTACACTGGGGCTGTGGGGGATGGGTTCCCTGAGGCCAACATTGTCTCACGGTGCCCCCCTCCCCTTTAGAATTCAGCCGGGCCCCCGGGGACCGGTTTCCTGGGGCTATAATCGGCCTAGAGAGAGGGGCTGCATGCCCACCTATCCCTTATTAACTTTGATTGAGGCCCCCCAAGGCCAAAATTGTCCCAGGGGATGGGGTTTCTGGGGCTAAAAGTGGGGCCTGGTGGGGGGCCACTGGTTGGGTGCCTTCGGGGGATGGCCACAGGCCAGGCTTCGTGACCTACCCTCCGTTGTGCACGGCCAAAGGCCATGTGCTTCGTCAGGTTGGCTGTATGCGGAGGAGTGGCCGTAGGGCCTGGCTGAAGTGCCTAGGAATAGGCAGCTGTTGGATTAACGTATGGTAATTTAATATTACTATACAGTTACAAAAACCTTTGAAAAGGTTCCAGGAAGGTTACAGTTAGGTTCAGATTTTGTACACATAAAACCATAGACATTAAGCAATTATAGTTATACTTATTTCAGGAAACTATAACTTGTGCCCAAAGGGAACTATAATTTGCGCCATCGCCATCCACTACTAATTACTCCACATATGAAATCAGACATGACATCTTCTATGACATCATTGATAATATCAATGCAACATTTTGCAATTCAATTCATGATGAGAAAAATGTGCATGGTGGGGGCCTGAGTTATAGTTACCTTAGAACACGAGTTATACAAATATCTACAATATCAATATGAAATAAAAAAACATGTAAATACAACTCTAATCATATTACAAAAACACTTGTAATACAATATGCAATAAAAATACAAACTAATTTTCGACCACTAGAATACATGAAAAAAGACTTTGCTTACACTAATCACAACACTACAAACCAAAATAAACCAACCAAATCTCAAATACAGTTAAGAAAGAACTATAAAACAACATTAACACTTTCAATAACTTGGTTCCTGCATCTGAATGAGGAGAAAGATGCCAGCCACATAAAACTGTTATAAAAAGTAAATACAAAAATATTTCTCATAACTACCTAAGTCCCAACTCCTTAAAATAAGTTATTCCAGATTACCACAATAATTAAAATTATTCTCTGTTCTTCTTTAACACTAAATACCTGTAAAGATGAGCAAACAAAAGCCCAGGATATTCAAAACAAAAGAAAAGCAGCCAAAACTTAAAACCACTATCTGAAAAAAAGAAGTCTAAATCAACAAATATTTTTTTTAAGTGAATAGCTGTAACAGAACTATTTAAGCAATTAGTATAACACACAATAAACAAAAAATAGTTTTGTTTATATTTATTAATTTAACACAGTCTACAACATGTCCAAAGTTACACCTACATCCAAGAATGTAACACCTACAATCCTAATCACAGGAAATGCATCAAATACTACTCAACAACTATTGTACATTAGAAAGCAGAAAGCACCACTGAGACTAGACATCCTCCAAATATGGCTAAAATAGAGGTTAGAAATATAGTGCAAGACCCCAAGGACACTTCATCTAGCTCTAGTGCTCTGAGTGGAACAGTACTAAAAGACTATACATATAAACTCTCTACTACACACTACTACCAACTGTCACTAATTTAAAAAAAACTACATGTCTAGAAACAGACACGCTGACAAAATAACAAACCCAACCCCTAAAACGTTTGCAGAAATAGACATCCCAGACAATCTATTATCTACACACACAAAAGAGAATTTCATACAATATAATAATCAAAGTAATGAGAATCACGTGATATTATTTCCTACACACACAAAACATAAACATGCACATATAAAAATAATGCCCCCTACGGCTAATGGATCACACCTTTAAAACATGTCCACCACCGTTTTGCCAATCATATACCATTTATGAACAACTACATGACAATAATGTACCATAAATATTTGCCTTGCTAGTCAAAAAATAATCAACCACCTACTTAGAAATGTTTAATATAATTAAAGAAAAATGTGGCAAATAAGCACCCCCTACAATAATCATAGTTTTCGAATTTGCTATGAAACATGCAAACCTTTATATTTGATAAATAGGATTACCCATTGGAGGACTCTTTTTCTGATGTCTTTATATTGACATTTGTGGTTTATCGTTACTGGTGCTGGTTTAATCTACAGGATAAATTGTGAGTATCAAAAGAGTGACAACTTTGTCAATTGCATATTCTTCGATATCCGCTACCCTGATATTGGAAGACTACTTAGTACGTGATAGAGATCTGTTCTGATTGATCGCCTAGGATAACTCTAACTTAGTGAACTCATAAAGTGAGGACATTCGTGAGCTTATCACAGGTCATATGTGTCCTGTGGTACTTTGTGTAAGCCCTGATGAAGTTCCCGTGGCACTAGGGGAACAAAACACGTTGGCTGTGCCGGTTTTATGAAATAAATCTACACGAATAAAGAGAAGAACTTTTGAAAAAATATTCTCCGTACAATTGACTCTGATTAGAGTGCACCTTCCACTTTTTTGGACATTTCATAAAATAAACAATTATGTTAACAATCAAAAAATGTATCAACAAAAATTACTAAAATATATTTATATTTAAAAGTATTAAATATGTTTTTAAATAATGTAATATATTTAAGTTAAATTAAAGATTTCAGTACATTTTTTAAACTTAATTTTCAATTATAATAACTTGTTAAAAAAATTATAAAATATTAAATATTTTCTTAGGTTTTAAATGTAGTTTTACATTTACAAATCAATGTTGTAATATATTTACATGTTTTTCATTAAAACTTGTTTAAAAAGTGATGTGATATTAAAATGAAATTTCATATACAAATGCCAATTATATTTAAAAAACACATTGAAATATTATAAATGTTTTATTTTGGTGTAATAGAGAAATATTTTATTACAATTTAAATTTTTTTCAAAACTATTTCAGTTTCTAGAATACTAAAATAAAACAAATGTAATTGAGAACAAAAAACACCTGCAACAAACAAGATAAACAAAAACACATTTTAGATTGTCATTTTTTCTTTTTTAAATTGGAAAAATTTACATAACAAGGAACTTTAACTAATTTCCATAAAATATATACTTTGTTGCAACATATAGACATTTTGAAAATTACTACCCATCCAAAACCCCTACATTTCCAAACAACCCAAAATAAAAAAACAATAGTCAAATCAATGATCATTTATATATTTAAAATTACAAAATTTTAATTTAATATACTTTCCACAATAAACGCCTATCTTTTCCAGTAGCCCAAAAAATTAAGTAGCTAAACGCAAGGCAGTCATAAAGGGCAATGGAAATAACGGTAGCCAACAGTCTAAAGAAAAGCCAACTATTGCTACATGCCCCCTTACTAGTGCTGCCCATTTACCGCCCTCGTTTAACATAGATGAGCTTTGTTCACAGATAGAACGGAGAATTGTTAGCTCTGATTGATCCCCTACTCAAGAAGCTGACCTCGATCGGAGATAGACTTAATAAAATAGAGCAGAGCATACTTAGTAGCCCCCTCGATAACTTTAATGGGCAGAGGGGCGCTGGTACTATGACACAATCGGTGAGGGGAGATGCAACAGTACCAAAGGGACCCCCAGAAAATGCATGCCGCCCTCTACCATCAACAACAACAGCAACAAACTCTGAAGCCACTCAACCCGATAACGTTCCACAGGGTGGTACGCTGTCAACATCAACTTCGCAGCTAAAAAAGAGCGGTCTTAGGCGACGGCCTTCTGAGCCTTATGCTGCTAGTGCCCAGAACCATCATACCTTCCTACATCTCCCCCCGGAATCTACTCCTTATACAGTTGTTTTGGCCAATGTTCCAATGCTCCCATCCAATGCACAGGAGCACTGGTCAACATTAAGAAACAGGGCCCTACATTTGTTGGGTAATAGGATTGGCCTAAAAGAGTATCTTTTTCCTGAATTTAAAATGGTTCGTAAAGTACCCTAGGTTGGAAAATCTCACAAGTATTTACCAGGTGATTGCTTAGTCCTAAGTTTAAGGTCGCCAAGTCTGGTCCAGCATATATTAGAGAGGGCTGAGAACTGTTTCATCAAGGAGGATAACATAAACATCTTACCATTGGGTTTTTTTTATCAACCAACCAGCACCCTCAGCTGTAGCGAGATGAGGGGCTGAGGTTCCGTGACAATTGTAAGTGGTGTTTTCGACTCGCACGAATATGGTCGAGTCTGGTATCTATGAACCGCAAATGACGAGTTTAGTAAGTGTGCGCAGTTTCGCTGTGCTAACTTAAACCGTTTGTTTGCTACGTGGGTTTTTCATCTGTACCCACGGGTTCCATCTTAGATACGGCATCCATTTTGTCTCTTGCCCTCAAGTAGCCAGCGAACGGACGTTGTCCGCTTCGCGACCCTGGGACTCCCAAGATATTTGCGGAAGACACATGTTCTTTGTAAGTGTCTTTATGACGAGGGGGATGATACTGTAAAGCAGATGGCCCCGCTCGAGGCTCATCTCGCCTTGCCGGTTTATTGTCTCAGCCGTGCATCTCATTAGGCACGTCCCTTTGATGCCTGTATCTCGTGTTTCCTGATACCTCCCCTTTTACACTCTTTCACATCTCCCCACTGTTTACATCTTCCTCTGCACCTGTTCTTGTTCATATTTCGATCTGTTTTACTGCCGATTGGAATGCACTAATGGTGGGAAGATGGGTTTTTACAGTTGGGAACCGCCAAATGTTTCCGCACTTATGTTCCGGACCTTGTATGTTTCAAAGTGACCAAAGCGACCCCTCTGGGGGATAATTGTGGGAACCGGGTTGTAAACCTTTGTGTACCATGTTGTCCTATGGGTAAATTCTGTATAAAAGGAGCGATCCACAGAACCAATTTGAAGCAGTCTCCCCAAGTTGCACGTGTTGTACTTGTCGTGACTTCTGTGTTCCCTGCAGTAAATAAACCTTGAATCTTTGACGCCGAAGGAAGTGTCCCGTGTCTCTGTCATTCGTACGCCGGAGCAGGTAACCCACGAAGGTTTCAGGTGTTGTCCCCTGGCACCGCTGGGTCTTACAGAACCCAGTCCTTCAGTTGGCGCCCAACGTCGGGCTGCATCAGTGGTACCGGTCCAAGCCCGACGATCGTGAGGAACTTCGTGTGAAATCTCCGAGGGAAGGTGCACTCCGCTTCATCGATCCTGTTGTCGAAATAAGTGGCCCGAAGACTTTTCCCGCGAAGATTCCCGCCTCTTGACGGCTGCGACGGACTGCTGCCCTGACTGTAGACCTGTTTTGGCGCCTGGCGTAGACCTTGGTATAGCGAGACGACTGACAGGCCTTCCTGGTGACGCCATTGATCTTTGAGTTAAGTATTTGTGGGTCGCTCCCAGAGTCCTTAGTTGTTGACACTTTAGCGAGTGTTTTTGTTGTTGACGCTGTGTGAGTGTTTTTGTCGGTGACACTTTGCTAGCGTACTTTGTTGTGTTATTTGACGCCTGCAGACGCCAAAAACCGAGGGTTTTTGCTTTTTCTGGGACTTGGTAAATCCCGTAACCCTTGAAGTTTGTGGAACTCGGCTAGTGTGCAAGATGCCTGGTCGTAGTACTTTGTTTAGTTGTTTCAGACCTTGTGGTGTGGATTCCCGACTGGAGGACTCGTGTACGATACCTCCGGTTGGAACTCCGACTTATGAACTGTACAGTAAACATGGGCTAGGCCCGATTACTTTTAATGATTATTGGATTCGTTATACTAAGAAGGATGGTGTCCTTAGTTGGCCACCTCACGGTAGCTTTGAGACCCCGATCTTAGATAACTTAGAGGCTAAATTGTTTGAGAAACAGTCAAGGCCGGCCATGTTTGATGCCTTTCGGTTGTGGCGCAAAGAAGCTCAACAGAAAGAAATCAGACAGACTAAACGAAATCAGAGAGATAGCGTTGGTACCATTGTAAAGAAAGCAGAGCAGTTTCAGCATGATAAGGAGGTTAAGGAAAAGGAAGTGTTTGATAGATTACAGCGTATGACTATAGATAAATGCTACCCTGCTTTGCCTACGGAGTCGGAAAAGAAGGAAGACGCAGTTGAGGATCCTTTAATGTCTTATCTTATGAAGTCGCCACCTCCGTATGTACAAGGTACCACAGCTCCTGTGGTTCCTCCTGTACCTATTCTACCACCTATTCTTCCTCCGCCTGTTCCTCAACCTGCACCCGTTCTTCCGACTGTTCCTGCTCCTTTGCCTGTTGCTATCCCTACTGCTCCTCCGCTTCCACATACTCCTGCTCCCGCTACTGCTCCTGCTCTGTTAACCCCTGTTGTTGCTTCTGTTTCTACCCCTTCACTTGTTAGTCCTGTGTCCTATACTTCTCCCTCTACTCGTAGTCGTACTTCTCCTCTTGCGGCTAGTTTCTTTCACTCTCTCGGACCTGTTCTTGGGTCCGCTGGTTCAGATGGTCCTCAGAGACGTAGTCAGCTTCCCGGTAATAGGGAACGTGCTTCGCTATATAATATGGCGATGGGTTGGATGACACATCCTCTTAGAAATCCACCACGTATTGTGCTCGACACGTTTTGTCAATTCAATATACCAACCCAGAGATTTGTGTTCGAGGAAATGTGTAAAGTCCTTCGCGATCAGATATCGGCCGACGCACCTGACGAGGTGCTGACCGCTTTGTCTGATTTGCAACTTCAGTTCTCGACTGGACTGATAGTGGATACCAACGTTCGACGCGCTGTTGAGCGGTTGCTATCTTTTCGTCCCACTCCTATCCCTCAAGCCTTGTTTGTTGAGGATGTCGAAAGACAGCCAGATGAGTCTGGTCAGTTTCCTATGCGAGAAGTTCCACCAGTGTGGATGCCAGGTAATCCTGCAGCTCAACCTCCGATCTTGCCATTCTTTCAGAGAGTGTGGATACATCTCCCATGGAAACGATCGGAAGTGTTACAGGTAAAGCAATCTTTGCCCGACCCTCGCAAAAATCCTGCAGGGTACTATAAAGAATTATCGCAGCTTGTAGATGCCACGATAATGAATCTTGCCGATATCGACATGTTGTTCGGCAATATCGTACCGCAACCAGTATGGGCTAAGATTCGTCAGGAAAATCATCCCAATGAATTAGGTGGTGATTGGGCTGCCATTCTTGCGGCCGATACGCGACAAGTTGGTGGGGCTAAGCCTGAGCAACTCATTACTGCTCTCCCTCAAAGAATAATCACGTTAATGAAAACTCTTATGCCGGCTATGAGAGTGAATTGGGATAAATTGTCGGCTTGCAAACAGAAGAAGGATGAGAGTGTCTCCGACTTCTTTACGAGGTTCGAGGAGGCATTCATTGATCATAGTGGTCAGGATATGAGCACGGAGGGTGGTCAACGGTTATTTGTGGACAAATTCGTTTCCAACTTATTGCCCGATTTGAGCAATAAATTAAAGAATTCAGAAAGTGCGTGGGCCGTTTCTACCTCGGCTCAAATATTGGCTACGGCACAATACTATGAGAATAGAGAGAAAGAAGAGAACGACCGTGCTGATAAAAAGACGAAAGAGCTTAAAACTAAAGTGTTGTTGCAGCAAGCCTATCCTCCACGTTCGAATCAGAATGCTCCGCAACAAAATAGATCGCAGCCACAATCGAACCGATCACAATCTCGTAATGACTCCTCTTCCCAAAGATCTTCGTTAGGGTACAATCAATGTGCCTATTGTAGACAGGAGGGTCATATCAAATTCAATTGTCCTGTTCTAAACGATCGTAATAGTGGTACCTCATCTAGAGGAGGTCGTGGTGGTTCTCAACAGTCATCACGCGGTAGGGGTCGTGGAGCTCAAAATGACCGATCAGATAACTCATCAAATTCCGATAATTGTTTTGATCAACGTGGATCATCGCAAGGACGATCTGCGCAGTACAATGTAGACGATTATTACGTCGATCAGGGGACTGACGACAGTAATTATTAGGACAGCCGAAGACAAGGAGAGGGAGTGGTATCAGTTCCGGTTGATCAGAGAGGGCCTTACGTCGCAGTTGCTACATCGGGCGTCGTTGAGCCTTTTCTGTTGGACACTGGTGCAGCGAAAAGTTCCATAAAGCATTCGAAACTCCCCGGCGCACCTTTGTCTGGCTTAACAAATGTTTCCGTTGGATTCTCTGGTGCCCCCGTTCGCAATCCAGTTTCACGCCCTTTGCCCCTTACAATTGGGCCACGTGAGCTTGAAGCTCCGTTGATTTTGACAACGGGTTGTGGTGAAAATCTTTTGGGTCTGGATTTGCTCAAACGTTTGTATGCAACTCTGTATTGTTCCCCTGCGGGTGTAAAACTTACGTTGGGAGAGAGGATTGTCTCTCCTATGTACTTGTCTCTCGATAAGCTTCCACCGGAATTGAGTTCTCTTCCTGCATCTTTGTGGGCCACAGGTCCCAATGACGTGGGCCTGCTTGACATCTCCCCTTATGTTGTCCAGTTGAAATCTAATGTGCGGTTGCCACGTATTCCCCAGTATCGTATCTCTCTCGATGGTGAACGAGCACTGCTAGCGATCATCTATGATCTGATCGAGAAAGACGTTATTGAGGAAACGCGGGGAAACGTGTGCAACAGCCCTGTATTGCCCATTCTAAAACGTACTGATCCTTCGAAACCACCTGTTTATCGTTTTGTTATCGATTTACGGGAGGTGAATAAAATTGTGATTCCTCAGTTCCCCGTTGTGCCTGACATCACGGCGCTACTGACTCTGATTCCAGCTTCTGCATCGTGGTTTTCGGTGATCGATCTGAAGAATGCGTTCTTCAGCATCCCGATCGCAGAAGAGAGCAGAGACCTCTTCGGTTTCTCTCTTGGTGGACGCAGTTTCCGGTTCAAACGCGCTCCTCAGGGCTACTGTGAAAGTCCATCGATTTACAGTCAAGCCTTGAAGGGTCAACTGGATGCGTTTTCATTGCCGGTTGGTGCGGCCTTAATCCAATATGTCGATGACTTGTTGGTAGCTGGAGATACTCAGGACATTTGCAAAATTGCTACGGTATCGCTGCTGCAACATCTCTGCGAGTTAAATCACAAGGTGTCACCTTCTAAACTCCAATATTGTTGTCAAGAAGTAACCTATCTAGGTCACTTATTGTCAAAGGAGGGAAGGCGGTTGACCCCAGAGAGAATTGCAGCAATTGCGCGAGTGGCTGTGCCAACAACCCAAAGAGATGTGCGTGCCTTTCTAGGTATCACGTCGTACTGCAGGCAATGGATTCCAAATTTTTCATTGCTAGCGAAACCATTGGTGGCTCTCACGTGCAAGGATGTTTCGACTCCTTTACCATGGACGGAAGAATGTCAGAGAAGTTTTTCTGAATTGCGTGACTCATTGTGTTCGGCTCCTGTGTTAGGTACTCCTGACTACAGTAAACCGTTCACGTTATATGTTCACGAAAGGGAAGGTTGTGCGTTGAGTGTCTTAACGCAACCTTTTGGTGGTAAGCAACGTCCATGTACATATTTTTCCTCGACCTTGGACCCGGTAGCTAGAGCATTGCCGAGTTGTTTGAGAGCAACGGCGGCAGCTGCGGTGTCCATCCGACAATCAGCAGGATTGGTCATGGATAATATGCTTACGGTGATGGTTCCGCATGCAGTCGACACTCTTTTAAATCGTACGAAAACTCAGCACTTGACGAGTGCGAGGTTGTCTGGGTACGAGTTGACGCTGTTGGCAAGCCACATTCAAATAAAACGTTGTAATGTCCTGAATCCGGCGACTTTGTTACCAATTAGCTCAGAGTCAGATGAAATAACAGAACACGACTGTTATTTGAGGACAGAGGAGGAAACAAAAGGTCGAGTGGACCTTAAAAACACTCCTTTAGAAGATCCAGATGGAACATTGTATGTGGATGGTTCTTGTTTTAAACTACCGAATGGCGATGTGACTACTGCATATGCTGTTGTAACATTGAATACTGTGGTTGAGACTGCAAGATTAAATCAGAATTCTGCCCAAGCAGCAGAACTGGTCGCTCTCACCAGAGCATGTGTGTTAGCGAAAGGGAAACGTGTGAATGTGTTTACCGACAGCCAATATGCCTTTGGCGTCGCACATAGTTTTGGACGATTGTGGAGAGAGAGAGGTTTTCTAACATCGCATGGTACGAAGATTCAGCATGGTCAGCTTGTAAATGATCTTTTGGATGCACTTACGTTGCCTAAGCAGGTAGCGATTGTTAAATGTAGTGCGCATCGTAAGGTGACGGATGATGTTGGTCGTGGTAATGCTTTTGCGGACGAGACTGCTAAGGAGACTGCTCGAAACCTTAGCACTCGAATGTATGTGACGAGTTCGGTTAGGTGGCCTACAGAATCGAGTAGGTGTGAAGACACTATCGAGAGTGTGAAAGCAATTCAGAATGAGGCCACTGAGACTGAAAAGATGAAGTGGAAAGAAAGTACGGGAAAGTTGGATGCGAATGGTTGTTGGATTGACTTATCGGATCAGAAAAGATGGATGTTGCCTGATGCGTATGTACTGGCTGTTGTGACAATGGCGCATGGGTTAGCACATATTAGCGTGAAAGGTATCTGCAAGTTGTTGTCTCCTGTGTGGAAGAATGATGGTATCACGAAATGTGCTGAATGCTTGGTTAAGAACTGTATGGTGTGCATGTTGTACAATCCTGGTAAGGGAACCCCAACTCCTCCTGGTAGTTTTGCTCCCCCTTCATGTCCCTTTGAAGTGATTCAACTAGACTTCATCCATATGGAGAGATGCAATAACTTGAAGTACGTTCTAGTTGTGGTTTGCGCATTCTCCCGATGGATCGAAGCCTACCCTCTCAAGGACAATACTGCTTTGTCAACTGCGAAAATCCTACTGAAGGAATACTTTCCTCGGTACGGAATGCCTAGAGTTGTGTGGTCAGATAATGGAAGTGAGTTTGTGGGGAGTGTGATGAAGAATGTGTGTAAGGGCCTTGGAATTAATCAGAAATTCCATAGCGCCAATCATCCCCAGTCAGCTGGTTTGGTTGAAGGGTACAATGGCACCCTTAAACTGAAGTTAGCGAAGATTCAGGCTACGACTGGTCTCTCGTGGCCTGACGCTTTACCCTTAGCATTATTGTCAACAAGGGCAACCGTACACTCCCGAGTAGGGCTCAGTCCCTATGAAATAGTGTTCGGTCGTCCTGCCAATGTTTGGGGGGTCCCTAGGCCGGGTGCGTTCTGTGATCTTGAGTATCCAATGTTGATCGATTATCTTCATGACTTGACTGCTAAACTGAGGTTAATTCACCAACAGGTTTACGAAGCACTGCCGACGCAGACGGAGGGTCCAGGCCACCAGCTCCAGCCCGGAGACTGGGTGGTGACGCGAAACTTTTCACGCAAGAACAATTTGGATCCCAGGTTCACTGGACCCTACCAGGTCCTCCTTGCCACGAGAACTGCAGTTCGTCTTGAGGGTCGGAAAAACTGGGTGCATGCCACCCATACCAAAAAAGTCCCTATTCCATTGCCAGCAGACTCGTGGGTGAGGAGAGGCATTGCATCAACTGAAACCGAAGGATTGCCGGCATTTGTACCTTTCAGCGACGCACAACCTGTCGGAGAATCCTCAGTGCAGAAGAAAGACACTGTTGAACATTTGTTATCGAAAGACTCAAGACCAGAACATTCAACTGATCGACAGAACGCTGTCTCTTCAACGGATCCTTTGTTTGACGTACAGACACGTCCTGGGAAAACCCGATAATTTTTGCGATCTAGCACCAGAGACTAATAAAAGATCCTGTTCTGTCCCTTGACAATTGCATTATGCCGTTTTCCACGATCAGTTTAAACACTCGTATTATTGTAATTATTTGTGTATATATTCATTGAGTTTCGTTCCTTATACTTTTTGCTTCCACAGCCGAAGAGACATTTTCGCATATACATTTGTGAATAAAGGCCGTAGGGCCGCGCGTGTACTTCCTTCTGGTTAGTAGGTCTTGACACTAGGTTAAAGACCGTCGGCTCCTGGGAACTCCTAGGGATCGACTACTGCTACACAGAACGAAGTGCGTCAAGAAACGTTGCGGACGGTCGTAGGGTATGGCATTTTCGAAGCTGATGGACTTGGAAGGAGCTCAGGCGCAAAGGTTCAAGTTGCAACAACTTAGTCGTACCAAATGTTTTATATTCCAAATATTTGTATTGTTTTTGACTGTTTCTGCATTATTGGCGGGTGGGGTGTATTACACGATGTTTTACTTCTTACCTTCTGCCATACCTACTCCTACCCCTGACCCTAAACTTACCTCCACTGCTTCTCCTCACTCTTTTCATATCCTACCTGAACACGAGCAGGCTAGACGTGCAGAATTCCGCAACAATTCCTTTATTCAGCTCCTTCATCAGCATCAGTTAGTGGTTAACACTACTAATTGTTGGGTGTGTGGGTTGATGCCACATACCACGGATAAGGGAATTCCATATCTGGTGTTACCGTATAGTTCCCAAGGGTCTGCTCGAGCATTTCAAACAATGTTTCGAAGCGCACTAGGCTTCCACCCCATTCGAGAACCACGTTCCCCCTACTCTGGTCCTACCTCGTACCAGAAACCTTTGTCTATAGCGATTGAAGACTTAGATAGCGATATCTATGATCCCTCGCTTATTCCAGAAGAAGAGGTACAAGCCTATAGGGTCCTGAGTAGAGGCGAGTATAGTGTGTTCACTAGTGAAAAACAGCTTAAAAGCTCGCCTCCGATATGGGTCGTACCCCACATTGGTAATTTTTGTCTGATGGGTCGTGGCCGAAGATCGAAAGCCCGACTTGGAGAGAGTGCTTGCACTGAAAATTACATTTTGCCGATGGTCTCGTCCCCTGTGTTTCTGGCTGCCAAGGGTACATATTTTATCTGTCATGATCGTGCGTATGCATGGTTGCCCTCTGACTTCATGGGCTCATGTTTTATCGCAAACTTGTTGCCTCCGACGTTTACTGTAGATGCAGATTATCACAAGACTAGAGTTGTGAGAGGCGTAATTAGCGAAGAGGATACTGCCGGTCAAGAGGCAGGAGACTTTTTCAAGGGTTTCCTCCCGTTTTGGGGACCTATGGTTAATAGTAGGAACCTGAGACAGTTGACTCGAGTGGTAGAATCGACAGCTAATATTACTGCCAGTGCCCTTGGTAATATCACCACAGAACTTCAGGCGGATAGACTTATGACGTTACAAAACCGTATGGTTTTAGACGTGATCTTAGCAGATCGAGGTGGGGTTTGTAAGGTGATCCATTCGAGCTGCTGTATTTTCATTCCTGATAACGCTCCGACTGTCTATCAAGCCATCTCGAAGTTGCATAAGATCTCTGAATCCATACACGTGGATGTAGGGGATTGGACGCTACTTGGGTGGTTTTGGGGCCTGATGTCGACTTGGGGTTGGAAGATTCTGATGATCATCAGAGTCGTCGTGGCGTTCCTGTTCACGTGTTGCCTTTGTGTGCAGTGCGGTCCTGCCTTATGTGGCCTCTGTGCTACAACGTGTATGAGACAGCCACCTGTTACCAAGGGAACTCGTTTGGACAGAGCTATGCTACAGCAACATCTAGATGGTCTGATGAATATCGAGTATGATTCCGACTAGTGCTTGCCTACATGAGGGCAAAAGGAGCGTCTGAGGTTCCGTGACAATTGTAAGTGGTGTTTTCGACTCGCACGAATATGGTCGAGTCTGGTATCTATGAACCGCAAATGACGAGTTTAGTAAGTGTGCGCAGTTTCGCTGTGCTAACTTAAACCGTTTGTTTGCTACGTGGGTTTTTCATCTGTACCCACGGGTTCCATCTTAGATACGGCATCCATTTTGTCTCTTGCCCTCAAGTAGCCAGCGAACGGACGTTGTCCGCTTCGCGACCCTGGGACTCCCAAGATATTTGCGGAAGACACATGTTCTTTGTAAGTGTCTTTATGACGAGGGGGATGATACTGTAAAGCAGATGGCCCCGCTCGAGGCTCATCTCGCCGTGCCGGTTTATTGTCTCAGCCGTGCATCTCATTAGGCACGTCCCTTTGATGCCTGTATCTCGTGTTTCCTGATACCTCCCCTTTTACACTCTTTCCGATCTCCCCACTGTTTCCATCTTCCTCTGCACCTGTTCTTGTTCATATTTCGATCTGTTTTACTGCCGATTGGAATGCACTAATGGTGGGAAGATGGGTTTTTACAGTTGGGAACCGCCAAATGTTTCCGCACTTATGTTCCGGACCTTGTATGTTTCAAAGTGACCAAAGCGACCCCTCTGGGGGATAATTGTGGGAACCGGGTTGTAAACCTTTGTGTACCATGTTGTCCTATGGGTAAATTCTGTATAAAAGGAGCGATCCACAGAACCAATTTGAAGCAGTCTCCCCAAGTTGCACGTGTTGTACTTGTCGTGACTTCTGTGTTCCCTGCAGTAAATAAACCTTGAATCTTTGACGCCGAAGGAAGTGTCCTGTGTCTCTGTCATTCGTACGCCGGAGCAGGTAACCCACGAAGGTTTCAGGTGGCACCGCTGGGTCTTACAGAACCCAGTCCTTCAGGGTATCCAGAACACACAGCCAACATGACTTCCTGGTGATCACAAGCAATCAATTTGAAATCTTCTCTTCTTTAGAGGACATAAATTGACTGGGAACAATAGACAATACCCCTCTAACTGGAACACCAGTATCTATGGGCCAGAAATTCCCGATCCTGCTGTAACATATGAACCTATGGCCCGTTGGAAGGTTACATATGCCAATAGCTCTGAAATTGCAGGGGGTGTGTGCCAATCCCAGATGGAATTATTAATTGGGGCGGGGGAGAACACTTCATCCCACACACTTTTCATAAGATCTCACACTTCATCCAGTACTCCCAGTCTGGTAGCTGCGGAAAACGATCCTGTATCTAACTCCCAAGCAAATACCAGTAACACAACCCTAGGGCACTTAAAAGCACTTATGTCCATAGCCTCCTGGAACATCGCAGGTCTATCTTCCAAAACCTCCTCAACTGAGTGGTCAACATATATTGACAGTCATGATGTCTGGATATTCCAGGAGACTTGGTCATTGGATCTAATTTACCACTCTGGCTTTTTGAGTTTTTCAAAGGCTGCTTTAGTAGTGTAGAGAGGGAGACCTATAGGCGGGCTTACCTGCTGGGTCAGACAGCAAGCGGGCATTTCGGTGGAAAAAGTATTCATCGATAGTCCGGACATCATGGCCATGCGAATCAGTATGGAGCTTGGATCTGATATTGATTATAAATGTTTATGCACGAGGGCAGACGGGTAGCAGGGGATCAAGTGTGGTTATCGCCCTCAATAGCTATCTGGAAAGTTTAAGGGGCAGTTGTAATTTGATAATCGCAGGTTTCTTTAATTGTTGCTTCGAGCCTCTGGACCATGATAGCAGAAATCTTAGTGCAGAAGAGGACGCACAGTGAACATTCCGCAATCAGAACTTTGCCCCATTAAAAAATGGACAGAGGCTGAACTGCAGTTAAAAGGGCTGTGTTTGGAAAGGGGACTGAGGGCAGTCAACGGGCGGACGCAGTCGGATAGGAAAGGGGCTCATAATTTTGATAATGGTTGTAGAAGCAGCCGCATAGATTACATCTTCCTCAATGTAGAATTTTGGCCATCCCTCTTGGATATGAAGGTGCAGGAGCGGACCGAAAGCGACCATAATCCATTGGTCTTACAACTGCAAGCTTAGGGCTTTTTAAATCCAAATAACAGAACAGTTGAATACCTAACAGCGGAAGCCCTGCTCACTAATGATATGAGGAGAATTCAATGGGCTAGGATTATTGAAAATGAAGGTGCTCTGGAACAAATGAAGGAACTGGTTGCTTGTTCGACCACCACCCATCTTAACTGTGATTCCCAGGATGACATTAATTCTATTATCCCCCAGGTTCACAATGACGTGTTCAAGCAACTGAAACATTTTTTTTATTAAAAGTAGCAAACCAAGGAAAAACGTTTGTGCTAAGGCGGCTTCTTAGTACAAAGGTTCTTGCTGACAGGCTTATAAGATTTTATCCAGGGCTATTAGATTCAAAGTAGTGGGCGATATTAAAAAAGCTAGAGTAAGGTATAAGAAAGCCCAGCAACAAGCGAAGAAGGATTGGGATGAGAACCGCTGTCAAGACTTGGTCTTAGCCAGTAAGGAGAAAAACATGATCCAATTCTGGAAGCTTGTCAAATGGGGTAGTGGAGAATAAAATCAGACACCCATCATTCATGTTGCCCCCGAACAATGGGCCCTACACTGCCACCAACGGTAGTGATGACATACCCCTATGGCCTATCCCAACTACCACCCTGTGCTTCACCAGTTTAGAGGTCGAATTAGTGCTAAAATCAATTCCGAGAGGTAGAGCCCCAGTCCCCGACTTTATACCAGCAGATCTGTTTGTATATGATAAAGAGCATTGGGTATTCTATATAAAGTTACTGGCCAATGCCATAGCTAGCTGTGCTTCCATTGCCAACACGTGGGCAGGTGCCGAAATCCTACCCATATATAAAAAGGCCAATTAGCCTTATTGATTCCATCCTGAAGATTGTTGCCAGGCTACTTCTTGGCAGAATCCAGGTCTGGATAGGCGAGACAGATATCCTGACACCTCTTCAGGCGGGGTTTTGTCCACATACAAGCACCTTAGATCAGGGCTTTAGGTTTGTGCTCATCTACTGGCGGGTGGTTATCATCGGAGGGGTGCAATCTATGCAGCTTTTATTGACCTAAAATCCGCATTTGATGTAGTACCCCGTACGAAAATGTGGAGTGCCTTTGTAGATATTGGGATGCCATCGGAACTGTTGGCTATTTTAGTTAAACTGCATTATTCATCCTAAGCCCAAGTCCGCTGGGGAAAGCAGGGAAATGTTACTGAGAGGTTTCCGGTTTCCAAGGGATTTCATCAGGGGTGTGTTTGTAGCCCCCAACCCTGTTTTCTATGTTTATGAACAGGGTTGTTCAGAACTTTTCTACCCATCCCAGAGATGCTCCAGTGTTAACCGGCATGAAGATACACCTGGTCATGTTCGCGGACGACACCTTGATAATATCTAAGACTCGTCAGGGCCTGCAGGCCGCTCTGTCGCGCTTCGAGGTGTTCTGCCACGACCATGAATTAGTGTAAACGTGGAGAAAACAAAGTTTATGTTGCTCCACAAATCAAAAGCCATAACCGGGAGAGTGTATATGAATAATGTCCCCTTGGAACAGACTGATGTTTTCACCTATCTGAGTATAACACTAGGTAGGAAACTAAACTGGAAGACCCAGGTCGATTTTCTGGCCTTAAAACATGCACAATTTGCTGGTGTATTGATAAAAGAGCAGAGGCTTTCCCAGACCAATCCCATTGTCCTCGTCCTTAAGATGTACATCTCTAAAATCAGTACCTCAATATTACATCGCGCTGAACTTTGGGGCGTTGAGGATTTAACATCGCTGGTATTAGCCCAAAATAAATTTGTTAGAGCACTAATAGGCCTCCTGCAATCCACCTCACTTACGCCCCTTTATCTTGATTTGGGGTACTACAGCATAGAGGACTTGGCACGCTTCAGACCTATAGCATTCTGGAGAAGGCTCGGGACCACACCTGAGCTTACTCTGTATGCTAAAGCTCTCCTTGAATTTTGGTAGTTGGGCCGCTTATACAAGATCTCCTGGTTTAATAACATCAAAACCACCCTGGCTAATATGGGGATGAGTACCCTGTGGGAGGACCCAGCTGGTAACCTATTTCCATCTAAAAAGAACTTTAATGCAGTGTACTGGAATATGATCAAAATTAAGCGGTTCTCATCTATTATGAGGCCCACCCTGACTATGGAATTCTTGGAGTTTAAGCATGGGACCAAGTTTGAAACCATTGGGACCTCATCACCAGGCCAACAGACAGGAAACTGTATCACCAGTACAGGGTGGGCTCACTCCCTATAAGAGCTCTTACTGGTAGTTGGCATCCACCAACGGATGACAAATGCATTTCATGTCCTGCCAAAATTGAGACATTAGCGCACATTTTGTTCGTATGCCCAGCCTATAATCCACCAAGGACCAAATGGCTTAAACCTATTTGTATGAATCTGGGCACAAGATTGGCTCTAGAGGCCTTACGGATCCTAGGGACAAACACCAAATATTCTATAGTGGTAGCAGTGGCAATTTTCTTTAGCTGGATGTGGGTCATCCGTGCCAACAAGATTAGAGTACACTAACTTTGTAATTTCTATTCTTGAGGGTTGAGACAAGACGGAATGGCCATGTTGATAAAATATCTGTCTACACCCCAAGAGCTAGTTACCTAATAGACGATCATCTGCTGACCCTTTACCTAAATCTGGTCCCCATTTTATGGGCTGATAAAAGGAAACAACTGTCCTGTCATAGTTTTTGTGTTTTTAAGTACATAAATTGTTCTATGCTCTTTTTAAATGTGCTTTTATCTTTTGTATTTACAACTTTGTCATTTTATGAAACAATGGGGCATATTATCAAGGGGGTTATCTCCGCTTTTTTGGCTTTAAAAGCCAAGAAAGCGGAGATAAAATTAGCTCCCTATTACCTAGCTGTCGCTAACACCAGTTAGCGACAGCTAGTAGGAGATAGCGACCATCTTGGGCCCCGCTTTGCATGTCAGTGAAATTTATCACTAATGACATGCAAAGTGGGCGTGCCAAGATGTTAGCGACTGGAAACAGTCGCTAACATCGCTATCTCCTATTACCAACTTTTGGAGATATTCGCGCTAAGCGTGTATATCTCCAACAGCTAACACCTGCCCCTGAGCAGTTCTTAGCCATGTTATCCAATGGTAGGTGGATAACATGGCTAAGCGCATTAGCTCGGTAATGCATGAATATCACTGACTTTTCAGCGATATTCATGCATTTCGGCCGATTTATATCGCTTTGGAGATAAACCTTGATAATAGCAAGGTTCCTAAGCGATAAAAATCGCCGCAGCTTGGCGATAGAAATATTGCCGCTAAGCCAACATAACGATAATTATCGCTAGTTGTTGGTAATATGCCCCAATGTTTTTAACTCATATGTAAATATATTTGCGTTTTTTACATAAGCCTGGATGATTGTAGAACGCGTATTATATCCGATGCCGAGGTCGGCGGTGTGTTAGCAGTACCATTGGTCCAGCCGCGGTCTTTGCAAAGGCAATATTCCCAACTCGTAATAGAACAGTCAGGCCACAGAGCTTGTGGCAGTCCATAGACTGCCGAACTCATGATCAGATCTGAAAACTAAAATCACAAACTCAAAAGAAATATGAATAGTAATACATAACTAAAAATGAATCATAACATCCATAAAATATATATTAAAAAAAATATTTTAAACTAAGATATTATTATACTAACTAAAAAAACAAGATAATTACCAACTATATTACTTACCATGATAATATTATACTCTGGATATTCTATCTTCGATATTTAGTATCATCGATATTGTGACTTCGGTATATTTAGGGTGCACTACCAGTTACTCATCACACATGGATTTAGAGGTGTATTGCATTCTAAACTGCTTTGGGTATGTGCCATCAGATGCAGGATGCATCTCCTTTCTGTTTAGCTAAGCAAAGGATTTCTCACCATAAATAATACCTTGCCAGTAGTCCTTCTTTGATGACCCTGTACCAATACAGTATATGGTCTGTGAATGTGTCTTCACCATGTTAGCTATTCTTTGCTTTATGTTACCATATTGCAACAAGTAATAAGACAGTAAATATGCTGTGCCAATGCCATCTACAACTGGAAAGAGGAAACAAGTGAAGGGTATTCTTCATGGATGTGGACTCTCCTTTAATGATAGATCCATTTTCGTTCCCTTTACAAAATGACCATAAATATGTTTAAAGGTTGGCATTTGCTCATTCAGTCTGCATGTTATTAACCTTTCATCGACAGCCATGAGCATGTCGGATGTTACAGCCATGAGCATGTCTGATGTTACCCAGTCTTTGTGCTGCTGGGTGTCTCGAGTTCCATTTTTGAGCATGAAAATAATTACCAGTGCTAGGGCCATTCTAAACCATCTTTTCCAGGTCTTTTCGAGTGCATTGTAAACGTTGAGATCTTAGGCACACTAAGTAATACTGTTAATTCAGCTGACATGTTAAAATAAAACCACACGACTCGAGTTTCTCATTGTGCCACCAATTTAAGCTCAGAATTGCAAAGATGTGTGCAAAACCTCAGGAAAGGAACATTATTGCATTCATATTGGTCCCATCACCATCACCATGATTAGAGGCTGAGTCCTGCCTTCCGTTGGACTGGGACCAGTGCCAGTGGTGCAGCATCTTAAAATAATTGAATTTCAAATGGTTCTCATTCCCACGTCATTGTTGAAAAGAATACTGGGCCACTCTTTCTCTGGGTAATCTGCACTTAAGCATTTGCTCAATTAGCGGTGCAGGTTCATTCAAGTTTTTGTCAAACAAAGCATGCTGGGTAGCATGTAGTCGAGAAATCGGAGCTCCGCCTCTGTTTAGCAAGGGTTCAAATGCTGGTTGTATGGTCCATCTGGCGATTGAGGCAGTGGGAAAGTTCTGCATGTTTATATCTCTTTAAACAGTGGGGGCCAGCGAGGATTGGCAGGAGGGTAAGGGGAATAAATAAAATAACTTTTTGCAGGAACACTTAGCTGCTCGCCGCAGGCACATGCTCCCAAAGTGTATTGAGGCTAATCCTGACGCTGCTTTCATGCTGGGCAGGCCTGTGGCGACCGGCCAAGCCCACATGCTCAGTAAAGGCAGTGCCTCCCCCTCCAGCCTGTCACGTCCCTGGACACACCCCCAAGCATCAGCACAGAGAGAGAAATAAAATAATAATAGACAAGACTTTAATATTGTTTTATTTTTCCAGCTGCTGGCAGGTGGGGCGATGCTCCTCCGTCATAGCGGAGGAGCCCCTGATGTCTGTGGTGATGTGGGTCACGTAGGGATGTAGGTAAGCCTACGCCACTAATTAGGGCCTAGCCACACTTTAATAATGGACACAGACACTTGCTACTGCTATGGGCCGAAGACCACGAGCGGTCTCGCGCCCCTTTATTTATACCCTCGGGCGAGCCCGCCCTCGGGGTTTGATGTATGCGTGCGGGAATGTGTGTGGATGGACCAGGTGGCTCCGTCAGTATATCCCTCCAATCTTACGGATAGACAGTTCCGCCTATGGTGGTCCTTGGGTTTTGCCTAGGCACCAGGCGTAGTCTCCTAGTCTCGGACTGGGAGTAGGATTCGGCCATAAGCTGTATTTCTGACTCCTGGAACTTACGCTGGTTTCCACCTCTTCTGTGAATTCCGCCGGACCCCTGATGTTCTCCGTGGCAGCCTCTTGGTGGGGTGCCTGTTCCTGTTCAGATCTCGGTTGAGTCACCATATCTCCGCTGTGGCATTGCGAGGTGTCAGTGATCGTCAGTTCCTCGTTTTTGTACTTATCGTTTTCCGGTGTTTGTTCTGCAGCGTCGCGCTCCCTCTGGACACACTTGAACCATGAAACATTCCGGGTTACTGCTCGTGTGTCTCTTGCTGCCGATACCATGGTGCCATGTACGTTGTCAACTTCCCATATCTCTGGTTCATATGCGGTGCGATATTTCCAATTAGGGTACCTGTCTTTGAGAACTACTCTGTCACCAACCACGAGGGACATGGGTCAAGCTCTTCGAGCCCGACTGGCTCTGTCATTTGTGAGTTGTCTTCTGTTCTTGGTGGCGTTCTGATCCAATTCTAGTGGAATCCAGGTCGGGCCGGCCGGCACACAGTCCCTGGGAATTTTTCGGAACAGTAGGTGTGCTGTGGTGCACCTGGTGGTGCAATGAGGTGTTTGGGAGTATGCACTAAGGAATTGAGATAGGCATTCTTATGCCTCTCCTCCTTTCTCGACTCCGATTCGAAGGGCACGATTCATCGTGCGCATAAACCTCTCAACCTCTCCGTTTGCTTGTGGCCACTGTGGAATGATCTTCCTGTGGCGAACACCTCTTGACGCCAGATACGTCTGAAAGTCTTTGCCTTGAAATGGCGGTCCATTGTCGGATCGTATCTCCTCAGGCAGGCCCATCATCGTGAATGTCCGATCCAACACCAGTTTAACATGTGGGAATGCCGTGGAGGCTCCACCTCCACGATGGGGAATCGTGAATGAGAGTCAATGATTAGGAGAGTGTTCCCCCCATCCAGGAATGACCCAAAATCAATACTTAGTTTGGACCATGGCTCTGGGCATGGGTCTTCCGTGATTACAGAGTGCGGCAGTGGATCCTGAGTCGTGATGGTGCATGAGTGACAGTTGCGTACTTCCTCCTCTACCATCGCGTCCATCCCGGGAAACCACACCTTGCTGCTTAACCGTGCTTTCGGTTTGGACGCTCCCTGGTGTCCTTGATGCGCCAGTCGGACTACCTCCTTCTGCAGGCTCGTGGGGATCACAAGGGCTGTGCCTCACAGTACTTCCCCGTGAGGTCCCTCGCTGAGTTCACTCTGAGCCCCCCAGACTTGCTGTCGGAATGTCCTTTCCGTGGCTGTGAGAGCGCTGACACCATCCAGGAATCGCTTCCAACTCCGATCCACCAACGTGGTCTTCACTTTGCTGAGACACTCGTCTTCTATGGTGGCTTTCCCGATGTCCTCCAGTGTAAGGGCAACAGGGCATGCTTCCTGCGATATCATCTGGACGAATTCTTCGACTTCCTTCATCTCATCCTGTACTGGAGTGGGAGGAGTTGCATTCGGGTGGCGCGACAGAAAGTCCGCCGTGTTGTCTGCACCTGGTCGGAAGACAACGTCAAAGCGATAGGTCTCTAGTTGGACGGCCCATCTCTCTATCCGCGGAGGGGCGAGTCTGGCAGTCCCCACAAACATTGGCACCAGCGGCTTGTGGTCTGTGACCACCCGGAACTCGTGGCCATACAGGTATAAATGAAAGTGCTGGCACGCCCACTTGATAGCCAGGGCCTCCCATTCAATCTGTGCATAGCGCATCGCCGTGGCCGTCAACGCTCTGCTGGCATATGCAGTAGGCACCCACTCCCGGTCCTCCGTTTCTTGCATGAGGACAGCCCCGAGTCCGACCGGGCTTGCATCCACGACCACTTCCGTGTGCCTGTTTGGGCGAAAGTAGGCCATGACTTTGATGTCTATGAGGGCACTCTTGACCGCTGTGAACGCATCGTCCTCCTTCGCTGACCATGTCCACGTCTGTCCAGTTTTAGTCAGGATCCGAAGAGGTTCGAAAGGGATGCAAGGTTGGGGATGAAACGGCCACAGCATGGGCCATTCCCAAGAAGCTTCTAACTTCTGTCGCATTCGTCGGTCTTGACGCCGAGCGGATTGCTTACGCCTTTTTTGGGTCGACACGTAGGCCTTCTCTTGAAAAAATTTAACCAAAGAAGTCCACGGATTCCTGGTAGAAGGAGCCCTTGGCCTTGTGCAGGGTGAGGCCATGATCTACCAAGCACTGAAGGGTGGCTCTGAGGTGAATGTGCTGCTCTTCGAGCGTTTTGGAGCAGACTAAAATGTCATCGCTCAAATTGATTACACCTGACAATCCAGAGAGCGTCTCCCTTATTGCGTTCTGAAATACCTCTGCCGCAGAGGAGACTCCAAAAGGTAGTCTTTTGTATCGGCGCAGAGAATGCAGTGATATTGCGGCTGTCTGGGTGGAGCTCCAACTGGTGGTATCCCGCATTGAGATCCAATTTGTTGAACCATCGGGCTCCGTTTAAATCCGCGACAATGTTGTCCATTGTGGGCGTCAGGTGTGGCATTCCCGCTTTACTGCCTTATTCGGAAGGCGCATGTCAACACACAAGCGAATGGCGCCGGGCTGTTTCGGTTTTGGGGCGACCACGAGGGGCGACACCCAGGGTGTTGGGCCTGACACCTTTTTGATGACCCCTAGTTCTTCCAGCTTCCGAAGCTCCTCTTCCACCTGCGGCCGCAGGTGGAACTGCACCCTCCTGTCCCTCAACGCTGTTGGTCTGACTGTATGGTCCACGTGTAGTTTGAAGGTTTTTCCTTTTAGGCAGCCAAGGCCCTGGAAAAGCGCGGGAAAGTCTTTCAGCATCTCCTCCGCGTGCAGCTCGTGCACCTGATTCGCGAAGAAGACTAACTGAAGATCTCCTGCTGTGTGGCAGCTGAGAAGGGTGCATCGTTTTCCGCCTGTCACGTGAAATTTCTTCTTCACCGCCTGTCCGTTGCTGGCCACCATCACCTCCATTACCCCCCATAGCAGGAGCAGGTCATCGCTGTCATAGGTGTAGATCTTGACCTTGGACGGCCACCGGGGCGGGCGAGGAGACAGTTTGTCGTATTGGACGCTGTCCATTACATTGACTGAGGCTCCCATATCTATCAGAGCTTGCACTTGAGAGCCTGCAATTGTGATGTCGCACATAGGTGGTGAGCACCTCCTGGAGCCTTGCCTGTCGACAAATGACACAAAAAATACGTCGTCGTCATCATCTTCCAGACCGAAAGCTGCCCGTGTCATGTCACTGCAAGGTCCCGGGTCTTCAAGCGTTAACTGGCGCATGCTCTGTGTGGGCCCCCTTGCGCCCAGATTGGGACGTCGACCGCCGCTGCTCCGGCATACTTTAGCCAAGTGGTTGAGTTTGCCGCAATGAGAGCATGTCTTTCCTTTTCCGGAGCATTTCCCTCCGGCCGGATGGTCCATCCCACAGTTGCCACACACGGAGTTCTGTGCGGCCTTCGCTCCTCCTCTCGGTGGTTGTGGCCGTCTGCGGATCACGTCGAGTCTCTCCTCCTTGATCACGGGCGCGCGCACCGCCGTCCCAGGGTGGGTCAGGGCTACCTCCATCTCGTCTGCACGCGCATTGAAAAGTCCATGAGACCAGGCGAGCACAAGGATGTCGTCGAGTGAAATGCGGGGTTGCCTGAGTATGAGGCATCTGAGGTGAACAGACCTGCAGCCTTGAATGAGTTGCGCGCGAATATCCAGTCTCTGATCAGGCAGTTCACAGGCCATAGCAAGCTTCCACAGCCGGGCATAGTAGGCGTCGACGGTCTCAGTCTCTCCTTGGCGGGCCTGACGCAGTTTGAAGCATTCGTAGTCCGGGTTGATTTGCGGGTCAAAATGACGATTCAGGGCATTTACTGCTCCGGTGTAGTCATCTCGTCGCCCCTGTCCGGTAGTGTCTCGAATAGATCATAGAGTTCGGCTCCACCATAGCACATGAGTAATGACCTTTTCACCTTTCCATCCGTTTCCCTGACGCCGATGAAATAGTGGTCAAGGCGACCGATCCAAGAGCGCCACCTTGCCGCCGAAGTAGATGGGTCTGACAGTTCGCTGAACGGCAGTAGCGGAGCAGCGATTCCATGTCCAGGGGGTGCTGGTGCATTGGGCGCGGCATGGACTGGAGCATGCGCGGCGACGTGCTGAGGTGCCGGGTTCTGGAGCGCAGCTGGCATGGAAGCTGCCACAGGTGGGAGGGCAGCGCCCCCCTGAGGCGGCTGGGGAGGTCATCCCGCTGACTGTCTGGCCGCAGGGCTGAGCGGGGACCCTCAGAGCGTAGAGGCAGCTGTGTTACAGTGCCTTCTACCGTCCTAGGTGAGAATACGCGGACGTGCCCGTCGTGGCGATGAGGCAGTACCCAGAGCTCCATGCTGTGGCCACGTGCGCGGTGCGCGCTGGGCGTGTCGCTGGGGTGGTGGCAGCCCACGCTGTTCTAGTGCCCCTGATAATTTGGGAGGCGGGGAAGTGGAACTGTTGCCCCAGGGGTGTTGCTCTCCCACTCTCTTCCGGGGATCCACACTGGTATGCTCCTCACACTTAGTTCGGTATCGCCGGAGCGGTGGCAGCAGGGCAGAGAAAGGGGTAGTCCCGCAGGTGCATGGATCAGCACCACACCAGTCAGCCTTGCGGGGGCCGAGCCAGTCCCCCCGTGCCAGGACGCAGGCCGTGCGTAGCAATGCACGAATTCACTCGGGCCGCGGGAGGGCAGTCAAGTCAAGTCAAGTCAAGTCAAATAATTTGTATAGCGCGCTACATACCCAGGTTTTAAGTTGCTTTCTGAATGCTAGGTGGTTCTGAGTTAGGCGAAGGTGAGTGGGAAGTGTGTTCCAGGTTTTAGCCACTAGGTAGGAGAAGGATCTTCCCCCCATGGTGGTTTTGTTGATGCGAGGTACAGCAGCAAGGGCTTGGTTGGAAGAGCGAAGTTGGCGGGAGGGGGTGTAGAAGGAGAGTCGTGTGTTGAGGCATTCTGGTCCAAGTTCGTAAAGTGCTTTGTGTGCGTGGGTTAGGAGGCGGAATGTTATCCTCTTATTGATGGGGAGCCAGTGGAGGTCTTTCAGGTGGCCAGAAATGTGATCTTTACGCGGGATGTCAAGTATGAGTCTGGCTGATGCGTTCTGGATGCGTTGGAGTTTTTTCTGAAGTTTTGTGGTGGTACCGGCGTAAAGGGTGTTTCCGTAGTCCAGGCGGCTCGTGACCAGTCCGTGGGTGACCGTTTTTCTAGTTTCGGTGGGGATCCAGCTAAATGTTTTTTTGAGCATGCGAAGAATGTTGAAGCAAGATGATGAGACGGCGTTGACTTGTCTGGTCATCAAGAGTGAGGAGTCCAGGATGACTCCCAGGTTCCGTGCGTGGTCCGTCGGGACGGGTGCTTTCCCAAGGGCCTCTGGCCACCAAGAATCGTCCCAGGCAGAGGGGGAGGTACCTAAGATAAGGACTTCTGTTTTGTCTGAATTCAGTTTCAGACGGCTGTGCTTCATCCACTCGGCTACTTCTTTCATTCCTTCCTGTAGATTGGTTTTGGCGATGTTAGGGTCTTTGGTGAGTGAGAGGATCAGTTGGGTGTCATCAGCGTAGGAGATGATGTTGAGGTTGTGTTGGCGAGCGATGGCCGCAAGGGGGCTCATGTAGGCCCGGGAGCAGGGCGCGGCGCGGATGCAGGCAGCGCACGCCGCCAAACGCCTCCACACTGGGAGGCCTCACCTACGGCTCCGGTCCAGGCGCGATGGTCAGGCCGGGGCACAGGGAACGGGATGCAGCTCCTCCCTGTCGGCAGATGGTGTCGGCCGGGACACCGACCAGTGGCAGGCATGCAGCGGGGTGGGCACCAGCGAGGTCTTCAGGCCGCACCGCTCAAACGCACAAGGTGCGAGCAACACGGACGCGAGGCTAAGAAGCCAGGGCGTCCGCAGGGGTGAGGCGTGGGGCAGACCCGCCTCGTCACCATTGTGGTGACGTGGGTTACCTAGGGGTGTTGGGAAGCCTACCCCACTAATTAGGGCCTAGCCACACTTTAATAATGGATACAGACACTTGCTACTGCTATGGGCCGAAGACCACGAGCGGTCTCGCACCCCTTTATTTATACCCTCGGGCGAGCCCGCCCACGGGGTGTGTGTAGGCGTGCGTGCGTGTGTGGACGGGCCGGTGGCTCCATCAGTACAATGTCTATAAATTTGGTAAATGAAATTTAGTTTATTAGTCATTGAATGGCTTCATATATCCCTCTGTTGTTAGAAAGTGCAGGCTTCTGATACCCTGATCTTACCACAGGTGCCACCGTGTTGATTGTCCTGTGATTAGGATACCTGCAATTTTCCAAATTATGTCGACTAGGTGCATACACTTTCATTTCTTCAGTATTTTATATACCTCTCTCTAAGCACCGAACCGATTCTCTATCATCACCCAGCATAGATTCTTCAAATTAAAGGCATAATGTTTTCGATTAGTCCCCATAATTCGTCTGTGCTTTTGGCTTAGAGTTTAGCTATTTCATTTTTTGCAGTAAAGTCTGGTCGGTGCCTGCCCTTTAGAGGGTCCTGAAAAGAAACGATAATTTACCATTATCAAATGTTTCCTGTGAGTCTAGGGAAAAAGGCAGTCTTCTTGTTGACATCATTTCTGGTGTTTTTTCTTTTTTGCAGTTTTATATAGCGCGAACTCGACCCAAAGGTATCAGAGCGCTTTACAGGACCACCAGTTGCATTATAGAAGGACACGTTCATTTTGTTATACAAGGTTAGGTAAAGGGATTTTCCCAGAATCACAGGATGTCGAGCATCCCTGCCGGGATGCGAACCTCATGCTCCAGCTTCGAGGTCAACTGCTCTAGCCGTTAGGCCATTTCCTCTCCCCTGTGATAGAATGTAATATAATCTACACAGTTTATTTTTTCAGGTGCATCCCAGTATGAATCCCGCCTGAGATGTATCAACCAGGCATGGCATTACAATTCAAAGTCACATTGCTAGCATGTTTGACAGCATCTTCATGCATGTGTTAATGAGTCAGATCGGTCCATAGTTGGCACAATGCAGTAGGTGGTTGCCTGAGACAATGCAGTTTGTATTTACCTGGTTTTGGTATTAGTAAATTCATAGGATAGCACCGTTTAACTCCAGCCTAATGCCACCATTTATTCAGCATTCTTGATTACTCTCTGTAGCTAATGGTATCTCTACAGGAGTACAAGGTGGGGCCGGTGACCCTATATCAGACCTGGGTCTCCTTGTATGCCACCAGTGGGCGACAACTACAACTGGCACATGGCTTCTCAGCCTGGGACCAGAGATTTTGTGTCTATTACATTTCATGTTTTTTCCCCAACTATATTTTATTAGGTGTTTGTTAACATAGCATGTGGACATTTCAATTCTAACATTGGATTATTGTAGCTACCGGCATATAAATATCATGCAGCATTACATCAAATAATCAACAACGTTTATGCATTATATGAGATTAACAAAACCTCACGTTTTAACACAAATACATTTAATGTTGTAGCTACTCCTGCTTTCGCTAAGAGTATTTGGTGTGTTTTATATGGGCGCGGTTGCCCCTGGCTATAGGTTGTACCACGTTTCCATAGGAAAATCATTTTATCATGTGCTTATAACTTGGGCGCCATTTGATTAATCTTCACAAAACTGTCAAAATAAATGCTCTTTCACCTCAGCTACTCCCTGGAAAGTTTTGGGGTGATCTCTCAAGTGGGAGCCAAGAAAAGGGAGTCCCTAAACACGTTTCCACAGTCCCGTGTCCTACAACAAAGTTAAAAAAGATATATACGGTGGCAGAGTAGGGATACCCTACACCCCTAGGCCTTGTTGGGGGTCCCAGATTTCCTATTGTAGGTGACCCCAACCGTTTTATCTGTGGTCTCTTCTGTGCCCCCCTAAAAATCGCTTCTAGAGCCGCACCTGTCTGTTGCATCACAGACATCCATCTTCTCCGGCAGACTTCCCCTCTTCATTTCTTCAATTGCTATGGCTATTTTGCTTACAATAATTCAGCCCTCTAGTGCACACTCATGTCCAGTGTCATGTTTGGTAGATGGTATCTTCTCTGAAGTTTTACTTTCACTTGTAACTTACCTTTATGTTGTGAGTCATATAGATACCTGCAAAATTTAGTATACGACTCATGAATGGCTGGGACTGTTGAACGTGTCTCTTTTTTGCCACAGGGGTGCTACCGATAATCTTCCTTCCTCCTCTCTGTGCTCATAATGAGTACACTTCAGCAACAATCATGCATATTCAGCATTTGATCTAAAAGTATATTTTAGTAATACTGAGTTTTTTCTAGTTTCACAGTACTGCTTGATCTGGGCGTTGGATGCATTTCCACAATAATGTTCGGTTCTTTTCTCTTTGCATTTGTCTCTTTTCCACTTTCTTGTGCAGGTCCACTGGGTCTTTCTTCAGAGATCCTCTGATCAAAGCATTCCACACTACCCATAGAACCTGGTCTGAATTGCCTGAAACTTAATTGTCATCAAAATCAGATTTTATGTTGGCTTGGAAGACTTTTTCTCTAATGGTTCTTCATATCATGTGGTATTCATTCTCTATCTTTTTACTTGGGGGATATTTGGTCTAAAGTCAGTTGTGCAGGAGCATTATCAGAAAAGCCCCCAGCTAAAATGTTGCAAGAGGGAAAAACTGGGAACATAAGGTAAGGAAATAATCAAAACTGTAACAAGCATAAAGTGCACAGGAGACTAATGGATAATCTAATTCTTTGGGGGTGGGTCTATCACCAAGGTTCAACGAATGGGTGAACTTGCATCACATCACCCAATATGCTTCCATCCTATTGTCCACAATATCTGGTCTGCCTGTTGCCTGGTGGGACTCTATTGACTCTCCTTGCCAGCCTGCACCGTCTTCAAAACTAGCTGCATCATTTAAAAAGCCATCACAACCAGCAATACACTTATGTTATGATAAATTATTTTGTAAAGCGCAAACAGATGCCCGGGGGCGAAAACGTGCTGTTGAGATGCAGAGCATATAAAGCTGAGTTAATAAGTAAAGAACCCCCTTGGAACGGGACAGGGCTACAACTGTGGTCCTACCCAAAGAGGGGCTCCCTGGAGATCATGGTTCCTCTTATGGACCAATTTCATTGATCAATGCCGACATCAAGATTTATGTATGGAAGGCTAGCTTGCAGGACTGCCTGCTAGACTCAGGTGCGCACTACTATTATGAATTTACAATTCTCAACAAGTTAAACCACGTTTAAAGCACAAGTATTGTGCAATTTATTCTTTGTATATTTCTTCATTCAAATATTCATTTTCAAAAACATGTTTACACATTAAGTGTGATATAAATCAAATGTTAAACACAATACATGACAAAAAACATTGTACAAAAACACTTCCAGCTGTGGATGTTGATGGCCCAATGCATTTCGGGACGTTGGCAAAGTCCCTTCGTCAGGGGCAACACTAAAGAAAACAAAATATTACAAGCGAATAAATCGGATTCAATTGACATAATCATATTCAGTTAATATCAGATTATGTTATGCTCTTTAGAAGACCAAATTGTCAATCAGAGAAAATTAACCAGAAAGTTCTTGATGTGAGAAACAAGATAGTGTAGAAAAAAGCCACCACCTATAAAGATACCTAAATGTGAAATATCGAAAGATTTGCAACTCACTCCAATCTGTAAGAAATTCCACCCCACAGGGTGTGGAGCTGAATAGTTGAACAACCGAAGTCCTAAGGAGATTGTGCGAAACAGTACAGCACTGTCAGATAACTTCGCCGTCAGGATACTCGATATTGAAAAAATAAAGCTATTTTATAATACTTACAATCCCAAATTAGTAGAGATTTGCTGTCTGTAAATGCAATAGAAACGACATAAGGTTCAATCTACACAATGTAAACACGTAATCTAGTCGCGGTAATTGTAGCTGGTCTTTGAGTGTGTTGGAAACTTCTGGTATTCACTGGACCACAGCCAATGAGCATACTGCAATCTAATATTCTACTAGGAGACAACTCACAATCACAGGTAATCTCATAGCGATGTCAGTGTCATTTCTTGGCTACCTATAGAAGACAAATAATTCTGGGTCAGACTGAACAAATAGTATAACACATATATAACCCCGGGTGATATCTAAAATGCATATTGTATTGCAAAGGAGAACTCTTTGATCCCAGGGAAACTCCAAAAGGGCAGACCCAAAGTGTAATTATGTGTTTCAGATATTGTTTCTTAAATTCCCTGATGCATATTTCTTTCTTTTTTATTGTCAAACAGGATGGACACATGAATATTGGCCGTGCATAAATGTATCTAAAATATATATTAAGAAAAGGCTAAAAACGTCACCCAACATGCAGAGGAGTAAACTTTTTTGCACGCCCACCAGAACATGGCAGATTAAAAGGAAACAGGTAAGCAGTAGTTTCATATTTTCTACAAGAAGCACTCAAGAACAACAGCAAATTGGGTAAACTGAGAGAAGGCCTCAAGGTGGAAAGGGGAGGCCATCAGTATCGATAAATTGCCAGACCAACCATTAAAAATAAATGGGCATTATATTTAAAAATTAAGTTATCAGAATGGCCATACTGAGCATATTCTCATGCCAACCCTTTTCATTTTAACCAAAACAAAGGTTACGACAGATTGATCTGGAGTTGATGGCTGTATATGCCCCTGGAGAAAAAATAATTAATTGACCAGTCGGTGACAACCTAACCAGAAAAAACCTCGGCGAACCGTTTTCTCAAATGTACAAACTGAATGAAGTTTATTTATTTAATGATTTATTCATGTAACTCTTTTATTGAGTGCTGGCTTGTGATGGGAACCCATTGTAGCAATTTTCAGGAATGGCAAAAAGTTCTTGGGTCATCTGGTCCATTTCTCAAAAGAGGATGAGCTTTAACTGAGGTAGGACAAGGTCCCTGTCGGAGGGAAGGTCGGATACAGAAGCGAGGAGGCCGTATGGGGTGAATATTGTAGGGTTTTATTAAGGATATTCAGTAGCCCAAAGTAGGGGGTGGATATGACTGGGTAAATAAGGTTAACAGAATAACAGTCCAGTGTCACAAAAATTGCTCTCAGGAGTGATCTCCAGTGTCCGCTCTCAGGGGTGTGGTCAGGAGCTCAGGTGAAAACAGCTCCGGTGGCACAGGTGATTCCTGATACTTCCGTTGGGTAGAGGCTTCCCAGGAGTACTAGAAGCACTCAAAAGAAAGAAAAGAAAATAGCGGTCACTGACCCTATCTGGTGGATAGCCTTAACCTAGTCCGTCACCACACCACATGCGAGGTTTGCGGTCTTCACCTGATCTTCCTCACAGTCACCTGATATTACTTCCTTATGGACTACTTGGGGAATAGAACAGCAATCTTTAGAGCCTTGTCACTTGAGGAGGAGGGATAATTAAGGGTCCAATTTAGAGTTTCGTGGAGGGGTTATTCTGTGACAGCAGCAACGGGGTACCCTCTCCTCCAAACTGAAGGTCCGCCTCCTTTAGACTAGGGGGATGTCCAGTATGTCAACGAGGGAAACCAATTTTTCACCACTGACGACATACACCCCAGACGGCCCGAAAGCGTAATGGCAGTCAGAGGTTTTGCCACTTGTCTCAGTAAATGATAAGTAAAAACTGTAAAATTACCCCTACATCAAAAATCCTGTGGTGAGGTGTTCATTTATTTTTTTATTTTCGAACACAAAATCAGGCGCTACATTTTTCTTTTTTTTAAATAATTATTTTTGTTAATTTGATGGATGGCTCCATCATGTTGACTGAGACGTTGGTCAAACTTTCAGTGCATTTACAGGAACAGCTGTCAAGGCCTGTAAATGCAAGAAATATCCAGGGCCGGCGGATATCTCTGTCTAAATAAGCTAGGAGTACCCTCTCCATGACGGTAGCAAAGTACTACGCCATGGCGACGGTGCATACACCATGTGCCAAACTATAAATCAAGCCCTAAGTCGCTGGTGGTTTTAGGGGGAATGGGAAGTCTCTTTGGACAGACTTGGTTTCTTTTTCAAACATACTTTTTTGGCATTTAGGTTATTAATAGTGTTACATTTATTCATTTTTTGTCATTACTTTTGGTGTATCACAAGAGGCTATTATGTACAGAGATATACGCACTTTCCACACATAACTTGTACCCACACCTTCCTCACCTATACCTTGTAAAGTCCAGAGATGTTTCCCAGTGTCTTCTTTTCATATCTCTGGTGTAGCGACTGTATAGTCTACAATTTATGTTTTGCGTTACATTGCCTTCTTGTATTTAATCAACCTACTATTTCGGGTTGTCCGCAGGAGTACCTTCTGTTTGATGCTGACTATAACTAAGATTAACCAAACAACCAGCAGCACGGGGGAACTTGCAGGGGTACAGTCACGTTTCCAGAGTCCCGCCGATGGCCCAGTAGGGGACTTCCAGGACATGCCTATCCTTTTTTAGCTAATATCATGGCCAAGTCTATATATCTCTTGCCCACTTTTCATTTGGGTGGTCTGGGAAAGAGTCCCAGCAAGCATACCTCTATCGTAGAATTAAGTGAGCGCCCTAGGAAAGCGTTTATCATTAATAAGACCTCGTCCCAGAAGGGGTGCAGTCCGGCACACACCCAGGTTTTGTGTATAAAGTCTGCATCATTATAATTACATCTTGGGCATCTACGTGGTTCCCCCCATATGTAACCCGGAGTTGGTGTGGGGTCATGTACTTCATGTGCACATAGTTAAACTGAATATATTTCAGCCTAGTGTTACGGGAGATCCCTTTGTGGGAGGACAGAGTTCAGCCCCAATCCGAGTCAGTCAATTCCATGCTCAGGACCATCTCCAAGCGTCTCAGTGGTTTATGTAGGGGGGTATGGGATGCTCCTATCAGTGATGCATAAAACCACTTCACCTGATGGCTGGCTGTACCTAGTGTAAGTGATGAGTGTAGTACTGCATGAGTCTAGGGTTCCTCCAGTCCCTTTCTCCACAATGCTCCAAAGGTATGGGCCATAGCTTCATACTGTAGGAACTGCCCCGGTGGAAGGCTGTGTCCTTCAACCAGGTCTTCGAACAGCTTTATGACTTTCTCCTGGTAGCAGTCCCCTACCGGCTCCACCCCCGCCTCCAACCATGTCGGTAATTGATCAGCAGTGAATATTGTCCGGAGGTTACCATGGGGTAGCCGACAAATGGTAGCGTTGGTGTGTACTGTGACTTCCCTGCTGTTCTAACCATGCATAGTTTCCAACATTGTAAGGCTGTGGTTTGCAATACTGATCTATAGGGGACTGGCACAGTCAGATCTAGTATTTCAGCCAATAATAAGTTGGGACGTGCTTCAGCTGCCATCATGAAAGTCCCCTCCGGATTCATGCCCTCCAGCCACTGTGCTAGCCATTGCATTTGGGCGGCAAGGAAGTAGAATTCAAAATTCGGCACTCCCAGTCTGCCCTCCATCATGGGCCGCTACAACGTCTTTATTGAGACCCTCTGTCATCCCTCCCCTGAAATTTTATCCCGCAGCACTTAATACAGCTGTCTAGATCATCCCATCGGCAATAAAATTGGGAGGTTGATGAAAAAATATAATAAGCGTAGTAACAACGGCCCCTCGCGGCGGGATGCCTGGCTTTCACCTTGCGGATACCCTGCCGGGGTTATCTCACAGGGGAATACCAGGACCGGTTCCCTAAGCAAGCGCTTAGAAACCGCTCGGTGATTTGCGCTATATAAATTCCTGTACATTTACATTTACATTTAACATGATCATTTTGGTCAGGGAAATCCTAGCCATAAGGGGTAAACAAAGCGAGCACCTAAAGGGGACACATGCCTTAAAGGACTGGCGGGCTCTGTCTAAGTTTCCTTCCCTGGGATTTTCCAGCGAGTGAAAGATATGAATACCTAAATGTTTAAAAGTGTTAGGTGTCCAGTAAAGATCTACTGGAAGGTCCTGAGGGCGTGGCACGGCTCCAGCAACAGGGAACGGGTAGGTTTTGTCCTTGTTAACCTGTAATCCTGACAGGTGCTCAAATCGTTTCAGGAGGGACAGCGCTGCATCAGAGCCCACTAGAAGGTCTTCCAAGTATATCAGCAGATCATCCGCATATAGAGATAATATGCGGTTTCACTTATGTACCGTTAAGCTTAGCCTTTCACCCCCTGGTCTAAAGAGTGCAGTCAGCGGTTCAATCTCCAGAGCAAATAAGAGGGGGGACAGGGGCCAACCCTGCAGCGTACCCTGAAAGATCTCATACTGAGCAGATGCAGTTTTTCCTGTCCTAAACCTGGCAGTGGGGAAGTCATATAGCATTTTTTTACCCATTTGACCCAGCCCTCTCCAAAACCCATGCGCACCATCACATCGAATAGATACTCCCATCCTATAGAATCAAAAGCTTTTTCAAGGTCAATGGATAAAATAGCAGCTTGTGGGGGGGATTGTGTTTCAGGGTGGTATAATATTGAGTACAGTCTGCGCAAATTAAATTAAGTGTTTTGGAGATGGGATGAACCCATTTTGGTCAAATGAATTACGGCAGACATATAAGGAAGTAAGTGCAGTGCCAGGACCTTGCTAAGAATCTTAAACTTCATATGGAGCATGGAGAGAGGTCTATAATCTAATACTTGGGCTCCCAGGGTCGTGGTCTTAGGGAGCAGAATCACAAGTGCGACCCGCGTGGATGAAGGATGACAGCCAAGTTTCAAGGATTCAACTTGCAGAGTCACCAATCGGGCGCCAGTCTGGAGGCATAGATTGAGTAAAATTCTGTGGGGAGTCCATCAGGTCCTGGTGTTTAGCCTGTGGCCATATTAGTGATACCTCCTATGGCCATACTAGTGATAGCTCACTGTATCTCCTGAAATGTCACTGGACCTCCCAGTGTCTCCTGTGCTTGTCTATCCAGTACCTGGAGCTGTAAGGGGACCAAAAAATCTCTAACGCCCCCGACGCAGCTATTGATGGGGCAGTATACAGGACTTTGCAATATGCCCAAAATAAGGAATTAATCTCCCCAGGGTCATGAACAGATGCACCAGCTCCAGTCCTGACGTGGGTAATTGGAGCCCACCGGTTTTCGTGTCTGATCAACTAAGCTAGCAAGCGTCCAGGTTTCCCCTCCTCCTAGAATTTGGGGAGGTGTGCCCTATAATCACGGCATCTTAACTATTCCAGCGTCTCGTTGTGTATGGCATGCACTTCTCATAAGGTTGCCAGGGAAGAGGCCTCCACCCCTAGGGTGTGATCTAGTTTATGCAGTCTACTCTCCAAGTCCTCCAGTTCCCTATGTAATTCTCTCTGTACTCCTATTGATTGCCCCACACAATGTCCCTGAACTACCACCTTAAATGCTTCCCATTCCACCAGCACTTTAGAGGCTATATTCTGGTTGGTTCGAAAGTAAGGGTCAATAAAGGCGCTGAGGATTTCCCGAAAAGGGGGTGCCCTCTAGCATGAAGGGGTTGAGTTTCCACAAGGCAAACAGAGGGTGGTCCCCAATGACTGGTGGGTCAACATTAGTGGGCTATGATCTCAGAGTGTGTGTCCTAGATATTCAGTGTGTGTGATCAAGCCACTAAGACTAGTAGAGCATAACAAGATGTTGAGTTGTGTATGTAGATGGTGTATGAGGAATAAAAGGAGTAGCCCCTGTTGTCTGAATGCTGTGTCCTCCAAATATCAGTTAACCCCCAATGATTCCACCAGTCACAAATTCCTGCCGCTGTGAGATGGGCCAGGGCTCCCAGCAAGGGTGGATGTGAACGGTCCAGTGAAGTATCCGATACACAGTTAAAATGCCCCCTCCCAGTATCATAGACCCTGTCGTCAAAGTGGCCATACGGGCCGAGAGGTCATGGAAAAAGGTCACCTGGTCTTGGTTGGGGGCATAGATCCTACAGAGTGTTATATCTCTGCCAGACAGTTTCCCACTAACCAGCACATACCTACCCTCCTGATCTATCAGAATCTGTGCTGGCTCGAAAGAGACCCCTGCCCGCAACAAGATTAGCACCCCTCAGGCATATGCAGAGTAAGAGGTCGTGACAATCTGCCCCCTCAATTCTTCTGTGGAGTCTCTCCACTTCCCCCGCAGGAGGTGCATCTCTATTGCAGTAGAGCTATCTGTATACCTCACTGTCTCAAAAACCTGTGCACATTGTGCCTCTTCACTGCCAAACCCATCCCCCTTATGTTCCATGTCAGAAATTTCAATGTATAACATGTGGATGCCATGTTTACCATATTCTTCATTCAGGCAATGCCTCCCCAGGCCCCCCGCCCCATTCCCAATCAGTGAATACATTACAACCCCTGCCAAAGTGATAAAACAAGCCATTAATAGAACACCCGCAATCAACAACTCCCTGATCCCAGAGCAGTCTGGCAATGGCCTTCCGCTTAAACTATGGGTAAAACATCATTCTCAGTGAAAGGAACCGCACCCGATCAATGTTTGGTCCGAGTAGTGGGGAGGTGGAGGGGCGGGGGGGGGGGGGGGTTTCGGGGGGACTGGGTTCTGAAGAAGCGGTCTCTCACTCAGATCGTGCTGGCCCAGCCCGATCCAAAGCGCCGACAGACACAGGGCAATGATCTCGAATGGTCTCCCGGCCCAGGGGAGACCAATGTGGCTCCATGCATTGTGTTCCTTCAAATGATATAATATGCCGTCACTGGGGTCATTATTGGGAGGATGACACTGTTGTCACAGGAGGTGTCCAAGTTCGAGCCCCCAGTTCCATTCCCTGAGTTGGAGCTGGCCTTTGAAGCAGCTTCCGTCGACTGCATAATCTCAGCCACGGCGTGAAGTGCTGCCACTACCCTCTCCTTCTTAGTTTCTGACAGACTTGGCTTCTTTGGTGGGCATTACTTGAGTCTTTTTCTGGATCTGTTCTGCAGTCTCAGGACTCAGGGCTCTCCTGTAGGTTCTGCCCTAGAGGGCAGCCTCCCCGACTTATAGGCCTCCAGTCACTCCCATGCCATCCTGGGGTCATCGCAAAAATGTGTCTTCCCATCCAACACTATGAATAGACAGGCAAGGAACATGAAGGAGTACTGCAGGCCTTCCTCCCGCAGGACCTTCTTGACCTCAAGAAAGGAGGCTCGCCCCCCTTGAGTTTCAATAGTATAATCGGGGAATATAGAGACACTACAATTGTCTATGGCAAACAGGCTTTCTGCAGCAGTACGTCCCTGTCCCTGTAAAGAAGGAACCGGGCTACGACTGGCCGCGGGGGGGGGGCACCCCTGTATGGGTCGGCAAGTTGGCACCCGATGTGCCCTCTCAAGTGTGTAGAATGATGACAGGCCCTCCAGTATGATGAAAGAGCCCAGCCACAGCTCAAGAAAGACCACCATGTCTCCAGCTTCTGTCCCTTCAGGTAGCCCAACCACCCTGATGTTGTTTCTCCGATTGCGTCTTTCTGCGTCTTCAGTCCTATGTTCCAGTGTGCGGACCCTGTCGGTGAGCTCCACGACCTGGCACAATAGAGCCTGCTGTGCAGGGTGGAGGTCTGCAATTGAGGACGGTGCTGTTTTAACCCTCTCTGTAAGCTTCTGATGTTCCACCCATAGTAGCCTGAGCCCCACCAACACAGTGCTAATGTCTTGGTGTATTGTCACTTTAGTGTCAGCGATAGCTTCTAATATTTTATTTATTTATTTATTTAGAGAGTTTTGTATAGCGCACAGATACCCCAACGGGGTGTCCCGGCGCTCCTGTGAGTACTGAAGCTAAGTCTAGCTCAGATGGAACTAGCAGAAGAGAAAGGTTTTTAAAGTTCTCCGGAAGGGGAGTTCTTCCTGTATCGTCCGGATGGAAGTGGGAAGCTTGTTCCAGTGGGTAGAAGCACCGACTTGAAATGTTTTGCCCCAGAGCGTACTTTTTTTAATCTGGGGGTGAAAAGAAGATGTTTAGAGCTGGAGCGAAGAAGTCTGGTGTTGCTGTAGGGGCGGAGGCAAGAGAAGAGGTATGCAGAGCCCTTTCCCTTGACTGCCCGGTGGGCCAGAGTAAGCGCTTTAAATTCTGCCCTTTTGGGAACGGGAAGCCAATGCAGATTTCGCTGGTGAGGTGTTATATGTTCACGGAGGGAAAGACCACAGACCAGACGAACTGCAGCATTCTGGACTGTTTTGAGACGCCGTTGAAGACGCGAGGATAGACCTAAGTACAGGCCGTTGGCATAATCCAGATGGGAGGTGATCAATGCCTGAACGATTGTTTTCCTAGTGTCACTAGGGAGGAAATTGATGAACTTTTTCACCATCCTGATCTTGGAAAAGCAGGCAGCGGATACCGTCTGAACTTGTTTTTGGAATGAGAGTTTGGTATCCCAGATTACCCCGAGGTTTTTAACTGAATCCTTAGGTAAAGGGGGCGAACTCAGTTCGAGGGGCCACCACAAGTTGGAGTCCAGAGGCGCGGGCTGATGAAAAAATAGGACTTCGGTTTTACCGGCGTTAAGCCGGAGGGAGTTGTTATCCATTCAACTTGCGATGTTACGGAGGCAGTTTTTTTAGAGGATCAAAGGTAGTTTGAGATGGGGAGTCGTAGGAGAACAATAGCTGGATATCATCAGCATATGAAGTGGCCTTGATTCCTGATTGATCAATAATCTGGGCCAGGGGGGAAAATAGACGTTGAACAGGAGGGGGCTTAGTGAGGAGCCTTGAGGGACTCCCCACCTGAGCAGGCGGCTGTCCGAGGTGAATGGGGGTGTGAATACCACCTGTGTCCGATTTGACAAGAAAGAGGCAAACCATTCCAAGGCCTTGCCTTGTATGCCTTTTGCCTGCAGACGATCGAGGAGGACGGGGTGAGAGACGGTGTTGAATGCTGCCGACAAATCGAGCAGCACCAACACCGCTCTAGATCCCTCGTCCAGCTTCCATCGTATGGCATCTGCCATCTCAATTAGTGCGGACTCAGTGCTATATCCAGGTCTAAACCCATGCTGTGAGTTATGGAAGGCACCGTGGGTTTCCAAAAAGCTGGCCAGTTGCTGTTGTACAAGTTTTTCAAGTACCTTGGCAGGTGCAGGAAGCAAGGAAATAGGTCTGTAGTTAGCTGGTTCGTCAGGGTCTGCATCAGCCTTTTTAAGTATGGGAACCAGTCTGGCGTGCTTGGTTAACGGACGGTTGCAAAATGTTCCCCTGGTTTGGATCTGCTGTGCCGTTGTCTTGATCCAGCATCGTTCCCGTTGCTTTTGCTTTAACCTTGACAATCTTGGCTATGGGGATAGTCTGGGTAGAGCGGCCAAGATTCCTCTTATGGGTACTGCCTCGGTGAGGGGCAACTCCAGGACTGAGGGTTAGGAGTATGTAGGTAGTGCTAGAGTCACTTCAGCATACCTGGCTCTCGATAATACAGTGGACTGGTCAATCTCCTAGTCGTCGGCCAGGGTCAGGGTCCACACAGGTATCTTCCTGTGGAGAGGTAGCGCCAGGAGGCAACCCCTACAGGGCCACTGTGCAGAGCAAGTGTATCCCCCTGGGGGGTCCAACAGCAGTCCAGGCAGGCACTGACAGTGTTTTTGTCCCAGGTGCACAAATGCTCCACCATGACTTATTGCTGGGGGGACTCCCATCACCCTTTAATGTGTGGTTCCAGGTACATGCCAATGAGTATATACATGAGGGGGTGCTGGAGGTGGTCGGGCCCGATTACTCCAAGAGGGAAAACCACCCCCCTTCACGCTTCCCACTGGGCCCGAGCTGGGCCCAAGTGTATCCCGCTGTACAGGCCACCTCAAATCTGGGCACTGCTCTCGCCACTGGGACTCTCAGTCCAGGCATGCAGGGTGTGGGGCGTCTCCCTCAAATAGCCCTGGGTCAGTCTTCAGGCCCACTGGGGCCAGGCCTATCACCTGCCCCAGGGCCTCTCACTGTTGGGCCACCATGTTGTATTTCTATCCGGGCCTCAAATTAGGCCCTGGGTATTTCCGCAGTGTTGGACGTGCAAACGCACGACTCACCCCAGGTCACAACTGGCTCCTCCCAAAACCGGCATGGGTGCGGGACACCACTCCCTGATTGAAGCCGATCAACAGCTCAGTCCCTAGGGGAACACATGCTCAGCAGCGAGATCTGGCATCTGTGATGGATCGGCGGCGCATGGCCCCAACTGTGGCAACCACCAGATCCGGACCACCAGGCAAATAACCTCTCGGTCTCACAACAGATCTGATCTCTTCAGATTAAGGGAGAATCTGGCTGCATGGGTCTGTATGTTTTGGGGATCATTTAGACTGTTTGATGTTCAGGGAGTTTTCTTTTGAGCATGGGAGCTTTTTTTATTTTCCATACATGGGTCCCTGTTGCTTGCATGTCAGATCCGGGACGGAGAAAAATGCTTCAGGAGGCCAAACTTAACAGAGTTGGCCTCCTAACAAATCAAAGCTGACCCGTGTCATATTCATGTAGGGGAGTACTGGCCACAAAGAGTGACCAAAAACCATTCCTACTGGCCACTGCCTGTTTGAGATGGCCATAGGCTGAGCTCAGCTGAAACAGAGGTCAGGTGCTTGACGCATAGAAACGCCGAAGACCACAGTCCATATCCAGTACCTAATGGGCATGGCCATCATTCATGTCTAGATGGTAGTGGGTGTAGAACCTGGCCAGTTGATGCTCCATAAGAGATGACTGGTACAGGTCATAGTGGAATGCCCAGATTCCACTTTAAGGGGGTATTGAAAGTATAAATATATTGTATTAAAATATATTCTTTCTTTAAGAAGCGTCCAATGTAGTTCCTCCAGGGCCACGACCAAAGGCGCCCGTCTCAAGAGATTCATTAGTAGTTGGGCTGCTGCATTTTGCATTCTCTGCAAATTCAAGATCCTGCCCTGGGTGGCTACAATGCAGTAGCGGGTGCTAGCGGATGGGGGTGGTGGGGCGGACGGAAGTTTTCATTAATAAAAAAAATCTTACCTTATAGCAGCCGACCGGCCGCCACCTCCCCCCCTTCTCTTCCTTCCTCTGCAGTCTGGCCGGGAGCAGGAAGCATCCGGTGCACTGGCGGCCCTGAGCCAATCACAATTCTGCAATGAAGTGTTGTGATTGGTCTGAGCGCTGTGGATCGGCGCTCAGACTCGAACAGGGAGCCTGTGCATGTTCCTGACCAGGTTGTGCAATGCAGCCTGGTAAGAACATGCAAAGTGTGCATGGACAGTTTGGTCGGCTCAAGAGGGCTGACCAAACAGTTCATGCACACTTTGGGAGTGAGAAAAATGAGAGAGACCTCTTAGCACACCAGGGGAATAGGGTACTTGCATACAGTAGAATCAAAAAGAATCCCTTGGCGGAAACACTGAAACAATCGCCCATATATTAGCAATGGTCACTGACACTGGTGAATCACAGACAGAAAAAAATATTTTTATAAAAATATGTGTGGCTTTTTATTTTCATATATTAAAAACATATCATAAAGAACACAATTAAAAAAACACAGATTATAATTCCATTAAAAAATTGTACAGTATCATCACAATCTTATTCATCTAAAATTCATAAATCTATTGCTACACCTGATATTACAGACAATATATCAAATAGATCAAAGCAATAACATGAAAGGAATAAAAGAAAAGGGGGAGAGACAGACATAGACAGTACTATTTGTCATAAGAATTTGCACATCATAACACCTTATTCACAAACTCAATCCTGGACCCGCTTGATTTATGTTGTCTACAGGATAAGCTTGGTTGCTCGATTGTGCAGTTGTGGGCGTTGATGCGTTTGATGGTTTTTAACAGTAATGTACCATCTTTTTCAAGACTGTGTAATTAGTCTCTCCTAATACAAGGCACTGGATGGTTGCCACATAGATAGAGGTCCTGTTGATAAACATAGTAGCATCAATATCTTACATGGAAACCACATTCTTATATTCCAAATTTATACCCATTTTATATTGTGGCTATTTATGCCCCCCTCTAATGTAAGTGCACGAGCAGGCAGTTCATTAGTTCCTGTCAGATTTCTATTGTCAAATGGCTAGACATTATTTATGCAGACAGATGTCCATCAATTTGCTACACTGTGTTATCTTCCTCAAAACTTTTACCATATTTTCTATCAGCAACAGGGCATGCATTATATTCCCACATCTCATGCTGATATCATTGTTGTGGCATATTTGGCCAATTCTAATATATGGGATTATGGGACCAGACTAAAAGACCATCCTATATTCCTTTGAGGGTAATTATGGTTAGATGGTTTGTCCACATCCCATTGACTATTACATTATTTGGTGTGGTTTACCGTACTGTATAGTTCACTCATATTCACAGAACTTAAATACTTGTTAGTTTACCTTATCTCATGTTCCTTTCCCGCACTGTTCTAGATTTATAGCTGTTTCTATGTGCTGGCATTCTATTTAGCGGTGGGGCTCAACACAAGTTGGTTTGGTTCTTATTATTTTTTATTTTTTTATTCTATCCACCCTAGATTGCCTCCTAGCACTGCTACATCGATTAATTACCTGAATGTCATCTACTGACTTGGTATCACAGTTACTCCTTCCTTTTGAAATCCTACAGCAGATTATATATGGAATCGCATAGCAGATTATCTAAGGAAAAATATGCAATTGACCTTAGTCTTCTTCATTTTCCAAACACCTCTCGTTGTCATATGCTCCTACTTAACGGTATTATGCCTCTACCTACTTAAAAACAACAACTGTTCCGTCTTGTCCGTTGTTGTTATCAGGACGGAGGGGCACTGCACCAGCACCTCGACAGTCGTTCAGTCTCAAGTTTTGTTGCACCTGACTCTCTCCTATGGAAGGAATATGTAAGAAAAGGGCTCTATTTCTTGTAGGCATAGGAGACTATTCTTTAATGACTATGCTAGCTGCTGGTATGTACATACCCAGTATCACGTCGCACGGTGTCCCACTGGGGTGGATATTGTTTGTGGCCTGTGCTCCTTTTACTTCTGTATATAAGAGAAAGCGCGGGGGTCATGTCATTATTTTGCCCCACACCCAAGTATTCTACCTCTAACCTAATTTTAGTGAGGGGTGGATCTCCTTACCGTAATGATCTTGTGTCCACGTCTCTCCACACCTGCAACACGCCTGGAACAAAAAGTCGTCTTCTTCCGGAAAGCAGCTATCTTTACTGTATTGCTGTGTGTTTTTTAAGCCGCAGAGTCTAAACTCTCATTGGACAGCCTGAAATGATTCCAGCTGGAAATCGTTCTTTTCGCGCCAAATTGTGCCCGTTTGGCATGGAACGCTACGCTGTATATTATTTCCGCGTTCCAAGCCTCTATTTCGATTTGTTTAGAGAAGCGAATGCACGCATCGTTCTGGCCCTGATGCACCGTGTTTCAAGCCTCGTTTTCAATCGGGCATTTCCCAGAGTCGGTGATATCCCAGCTTGTATTTTTGGACAATTACTTCTGCTAGTATTTCATCCCTCGCTAATTTACAAATATTGCGCCAGACTTAAACTGCCAATGGCCCTTTAAATGATTTTTACCACCATGCAGAAATTATGGATAAAAAGCTACGCGGGAGAGGGTATCCAAAGAAACTTGTGAAACAATCCCTTAAACGGGCAAGATTTTATGATAGAGATTATTTGCTGGACATGGATAAAAAAGAAAAGCAATAAGGTCCAGGACAGGATTGTTTTTGTTAGCCAGTATTCTGGTTTGAGTAACAAAATCAAAAATATAGTTAACCGCAATTGGAAAATCATCAACAACGGTTTAACTACACCGTTACCAAAACCGCTTTTTTCATTCAGGCGGAACAAGACAATCAAAAATGCCCTAGTGAGTACATATAAAAATCCCGTCAATAGCTTCCAAATAACTATGATTGAGAATAAAAGAGCAGTAGCTAACCATAAGTGTGGTTCATGTTCAATTTGCCCGAACTGTATTGTGACCAAGAAATTAACTTTCAATGGGAAGGTATTGGTTCCCAGAAGTCTTAACAACTGCAGGAGCAAAAGTGTAATTTACCTGCTCGTCTGCCCCTGTGGCCTAGGCTACGTCGGGGAGACGGGCAGGAAGCTCCGCACCAGACTACTAGAACACAGATCTTCAGTAAAAAACAGAAAGAAAATGCGCCCCTCACTGACCATTTCCAAAAATACAACCATGAGTGCAATGAATTTACTTGGTTTATTTTGGAAAAGGTAAGTGTACGCAGGAGAGGAGGAAACCTGGAAGCAATAAGGAAAACATGTGAACAGTGGTTCATGTGTTACCTTGACACGATAGAGAAAGGCCTGAACTCGAGAGAAGAATGGATGAGGTTAGTAGCCAGTCAATGATAAACAGCTAACCATGAAAACAGGCTTACTACTAAATTCAGGAACTAAGTGAGTGTATACAACAAAAAGACAGATAGGAGACAACCCCTGTCACCATCCACGACCAAATGATAAACCCTGTTTTTGTAATTGACAGAAAGTCGGAAGGTGAAACCGTAGAAATGACCTTTGACGGGAAGTAAAAGATAATGTGTTCTGACTTAAGCAGGGAGGGAGAGGCCTATCGTGCAAATAAAAATCTCGCATGAGGAATTCAAGTTCCTGTTAAAATTGTACTAGTGTAAGTATATGAGTGTGATCAGATGCCAGTATAGGGTCGGAAAACTGGGTAGTGATTATAGATGGTCTATAGAGTTAATCACAAACAGTAATGGGAGGGAGATGCTCAGTCCCCAATGGTTGTTATCACACTACTGAGACGATTGTAACAAGTTTATATTAGGGCCATTGGCAGTTTAAGTCTGCGGCAATATTTGTAAATTAGCGAGGGATGAAATACTAGCAGAAGTAATTGCCCAAAAATACGAGCGAGGATATCACCGACTCTGGGAAATGCCGATTGAAAACGAGGCTTGAAACACGCTGCATCAGGGCCGGAACGAGGCGTGCAACTCGCTTCGCTAAACAAATCGAAATAGAGGCTTGGAACGCGGAAATAATATACAGCGTAGCGTTCCATGCCAAACGGGCACAATTTGGCGCGAAAACAACGATTACCAGCTGGAATCATTTAAGACTGTCCAATGAGAGTTTAGGCTATGCGGCTTAAAAAACACACAGCAACACAGTAAAGATAGCCGCTTTCTGGAGGAAGACGACTTTTTGTTCCAGGCGTGTTGCGGGTGTGGAGAGACGTGGACACAAATCATTACGGTAAGGAGATCCACCCCTCACTAAAATTAGGTTAGAGGTAGAATACTTGGGTGCGGGGCAAAATAATGACATGACCACCGCGCTTTCTCTTATATACAGAAGTATAAGGAGCACAGGCCACAAACAATATCCACCCCAGCGGGACACCGTGCGACGTGATACTGGGTATGTACATACCAGCAGCTAGCACAGTCATTAAAGAATAGTCTCCTATGCCTACAAGAAATAGAGCCCTTTTTCTTACATATTCCTTCCATAGGAGAGAGTCAGGTGCAACAAAACTTGAGACTGAACGACTGTCGAGGTGCTGGTGCAGTGCCCCTCCGTCCTGATAACAACAACGGACAAGACGGAACAGTTGTTGTTTTTAATTAGGTAGAGGCATAATACCGTTAAGTAGGAGTATATGACAACGAGAGGTGTTTGGAAAATGAAGACTAAGGTCAAATGCATATTTTTCCTTAGATAATCTGCTACGCGATTCCATATATAATATGCTGCAGGATTTCAAAAGGAAGGAGTAACTGTGATACCGGGTCAGTAGATGACATTTAGGTAACTAATCGATGTAGCAGTGCTAGGAGGCAATCTAGGGTGGATAGAATAAAAAATAAAAAATAATAAGAACCAAACCAACTTGTGTTGCAGGCCCACCGCTAAATAGAATGCCAGCACATACAAACAGCTATAAATCTAGGACAGTGCGGGAAAGGAACACGAAATAAGGTAAACTAACAAGTATTTAAGTTCTGTGAATAAGAGTGAACTATACAATACTGTAAACCACACCAAATAATGTAATGGTCAATGGGTGGTGGACAAACCATCTAACCATAATTACCCTCAAAGGAATATAGGATGGTATTTTAGTCTGGACCCATAAGCCTATATATTAGAATTGGCCAAATATGTCACAACAATGATATCAACATGAGATGTGAGAATACAATGCATGCCCTGTTGCTTATAGAAAATATGGTAAAAGTTTTGAGGAAGAAAACGCAGTGTAGCAAATTGATGGACATCTGTCTGCATAAATAATGTTTAGCCATTTGACAATAGAAATCTGACAGGAACTAATGAACTGCCTGCTCGTGCACTTACAATAGAGGGGGGGCATGAATAGCCACAATTTAAAATGGGTATACATTAGGAATATAAGAATGTGGTTTCCATGTAAGATATTGATGCTACTATGTTTATCAACAGGACCTCTATCTATGTGGCAACCATCCAGTGCCTTGTATTAGGAGAGACTAATTACACTGTCTTGAAAAAGATGGTACATTACTGTTAAAAACCATCAAACGCGTCAACGCCCACAACTGCACCTACGAGCAACCAAGCTTATCCTGCAGACAATATAAATCATGCAGTTCCAGGATTGAGTTTGTGAATAGGGTGTTATGATGTGCAAATTCTTATGACAAATAGTACTGTCTATGTCTGTCTCTCCCCCTTTTCTTTTCTTCCTTTCATGTTATTGCTTTGATCTATTTGATATATTGTCTGTAATATCAGGTGTAGCAATAGATTTATGAATTTTAGATGGATAAGATTGTGATGATACTGTACAATTTTTTAATGGAATTATAATCTGTGTTTTTTTAATTGTGTTCTCTATGATATGTTTTTAATATATGAAAATAAAAAGCCACAAATATTTTTATAAAAATACTTTTTTCCGTCTGTGATTCACCAGTGTCAGTGACCATTGCTAGTATATGGGCTAATGGTTCAGTGTTTCCGCCAAGGGATTCTTTTTTATTCCACTTTGGGAGTGCACACCACTCCTCCCCTGCGCTGCGCAGCCCCGCCCCACACTGCACACAGGCCACTGACTCAACAGGAAAACTAAAATGACAATAACGATACATTATTGCCATTTTATTTTTCCTTTTTTGCGCAGTGGGGCAACGCTCTTCCACCTTAGTGGAGGAGCTACCAATGCACCAATGTAAAGTATAGTGCAGTAATCTAATATAAAAATCACTAGAGCCTAAACTAATGATTTTCTGGTGACCACAGGGAAAAGTCCAATAATTTTTGCTAAGATTTTGTGATTGGCAAATCATCTTCGCGCATGGAAGGCTATTTGACTCTCAAAAGTAAGGGTGGCATCAACCATATTTCTAAGTTTTTAACTTTTGCCTTTGGGGCGGAGTAGGGACAAGTGCATTGGGCCACCAGGCAGAAGACCACACAGAGGGTTGCTTGCCAACTATAAGAACCTCTATTTTTTTTTGCATTTAGCTTAAGGCACCTCCTGTTCATCCACTCTGACAAATGCACCAAGCAAAATCTAAATTACATTGCAGCACCTCCCTCATCCTGAGCCAGAGTGACAATAAGTTGCGTGTCATCGGTATAAGACACAATGGTAACATTGCATCGCTCAATGACATCTGCCAGGGAGCGCATATAGAGATTGAACAATGTAGAGTTCAACATGGAGCCCTGAGGCAACCCCTGGGACAAAGGCAGCACTTTCAAAGCAAAAGGGCTCTGAACTGCCTCAAAGGTGTGATTTTGGAGGAGAGATCCCAGCCACTTCAATGCAGAAAAACTGATACTGCAGTTCCAATCTAGCATAGGTGTATGCACTTGCCAAGCTCCTGAAAATGACTATACCTGTCTGTCCTTTTTCTGCCCTGCCTCACCTTTCCTGGTTTTTGTCCGCGGACGCTGGGATGCCCCGTTGCTGGGGCAGCCATGCGCTATACAAGCACGCTTAACATAACATAACATAACATAACATAACATAACATAACATAACATAACATAACGTAACAAAGCCGTTCTAGCAGCAGGGGATGGGAAAAGGTATAGAACACTGCAATGAGATCTTGTATTATTGAAGCCGTGGTTTGACCATGGCCCGCAGACCTTCTCAGAGACTCGGAAGCCAGCAATAAACCCTGATTAGTTTTTGTGAAGCAGATTGTTGGATTCTATGAAACATGCATGCAAATTCAGCAGTGACATGCTTCTCAGCCACTTTTGCCAAAAAAAGAAAGTAGCGAGATTGGTCTAAAGTTTTCTGGTAATGCCAGATCCAAACAAAGTTTTTTGAGAAGCAGATTAACAATTGCATGCTTTCACTTTGTAGGTGCTAAACCCGTGGAGAGTGAGATATACAATAAATTGGTCAGGCTCGGCAAAATAGTCTCCATCCCTTGAATCAAAATTCTGGGGGAAGCTCGCTCCTCTGGAGACCCAGATTTTACTTTAGTAAAAAGCACCCACACCTCCTCTAAAGGGAGTGGGGGTAAAACTGGAGAGACCTTCCATGGAGTCTGAAGCATCAAACCAGGCTTCTAGGCATCTGAATTCCCTGGCTGATTCAAGAAACGTCTCATTCATGTGAGCATCTTTATCATAAAAGAAAGGCGCAATTGAATTACAACTCTCCAGTGAAGGAATAGCCTGTACAGAATCATGTTCCAGTGATGACAGGGATTTTACAATAGAGAACAATGCTCTTGCAGAATTACGAGAGGATTTTGATCTTGTGAGTACAGAATTAAACTACACATGGTGTGAATATTCTTACGATATAACTTCAAGGCTGAATGGTATTCCGCTTTACTATTGACACTGGGATCTTTACGCTGTAGGCGCACGCAGCATTTGCAGGTCTTTTTCTATAGTAAAGGTTCTTCCTTGAACCATTCCGCAGATGGTTTCGCCCATGTTGCTACATGGTCTACTAGAAGAGCAATCCTGTTTGGGTCCCAGAAATCCATCCTTCCAAATGCTTATTTGCTATATCAATATCCTCACTTAGCACAGATTAAACAGTCATAAGTGCATCAGTAAATGTCTTGGGGGTAACCTTAGCCTATTTCCTAGTTTTGCATTTCACCCCTTCCTTGCGTATAGCAATAGGTCTGGACCGCGCAAGCTGGTACGGAATAAGCTAATGGTCTGAACATATACTAGGTATAGGATCCCTGACTGTCAGCGCGCACGGCCGAGCTTGAAAAAACGGAGTCAAATGTATGTCATTGAGTGTGAGTACAAGCAGAGACTCGTGAAATCTGGAGGATATCTAAATCCTCCATAAGTGTGGAAGACAGTTCATCCTCAAGATAATGATTGAAGTCACCTATAACCATCAAGTTGGTATACCTCAATGAGTAAGAAGGTAGAATGTCTGCAAGAGAAAGAATGAAATAAGAAAGCCAACCAATGTACAGGTACTAGATATAGTCAAGGTAAAAACGGCTCTTTGCAGTCTACAATGTCAACATCTGCGAAAGTGCAGCTAATAGATTGCTTAACAATGATCGCAATACCCCCACCCATTTGGGAGATGACATGTCTGCAGCAGAATTTTTAGTCATACAGATTTCGGACAAAAATAAGGCATCTGGTTTTTGATCTGTCAAAAAATCAAATATCTCAATTTTATGCTTATGCAGATACTGGCAGTGTAGTACAAAGCAGCAAAACTGTCACGTTGCAAGCCATACTTACCACAACCAGCCGCCCTTTGTTTCCATAATATTAGGGAACTCTTCTGCCAAAATAGAGGCCAAATGGAGCAGATCTTTGGCAGAGTACCGTCTGATCAAAGGCTCTGGACAGGCATGGGTCCTGCCACCTGGAGCTGTCCTGGCACGGACAGGCACAGAGGGGCTTCCATTCAGTGCCCCAGAGGGGCGTCCGTGCACCGGCCATAGAGCCAATATCAGCAACATACGCCTCCAGTAATCACAGCAATCTCATATTGAAGAACACATAAGACACATTGTTTGTTGGAGAAAACATTGCTGCAGGTATATTTGCATAATAAATATACCAACATGGTGGGTCAACTCATGGGGGATCCAAGGGCAGGGAGCAGTGACCCCCCTAAGCTGCCCAACCCACCTGATGAGCCAAATTGCACCATGGCCCTAACCAATCGGTACTCACCATTTTGGGGGGGATTTCCCCTTACATCATGTGGACCACCAGTCCACTCATTTACTCATGCCCCTTAAGGGGGCAGAGCGTATCCAGGCATGCCCTCAGTTGCTCAGGTTTACAACCGCCCGTAGGGCTAACGGGGCACTGTTGTTCCTCCAGGGTCCTGCAGTAAGGACTTCCTGGGGCTGTTCGGCATTTGCACCCTTGTTGTGCTCCTGAAGAGGGTACCCCTATGTACCATTCAGCCTCTGGATCGCCCTGTAACTCCGCCTCCAACACAAAATAACAAGTTAACAGCCTACCTACCCTAGCCACCTTACCAACTGACACACTGGGTAAGCTGTAGGGAGGGAAACGGCGTGCAATCTGGGCTAAAAAGGATTGCCAGGTGGGTGGAAGATGTAGATATACCTCACTCCCCGCTGGAAATTACGTGTGACGCACTGTACCCCAGAGGGTACATACATTAGCCCGGCTGGCTACGTACCTTCATGTGGCACTAAGGTAGCAGCCCTCTTAGGGGGCCCCTTGCGTGGGCCGCGGGCAGCCTCGTTGTGCCAATATCTGCAACATACCCCTCCTGTAATCACAGCAATCTCATAATACAGAACACACAAGACACATTTTTTGTTGGAGAAAACATTGCTGCAGATTTATTTGCATAATAAATATGCCAGCATGGTGGGTTAACTTATGGGCGATCCAAGGGCAGGCAGCAGTGACAGCCCTAAGGTGCCATGCCCACCTGATGAGCCAAATTGCACTGTGGCTCTAACCAATCAGTGCTCACCATTTTGGGGAGATTAGCCCTTACATCTTGTGGACCACCAGTCCACCCATATACTCACGTGCCTTGAGGGGGTGGAGCATATCCAAGCAAGCCCCCGGTTGCTAAGCGTGTGGGCATCGTGTCAAACCCATCTACCTTCAGCATAAAAGCCCATGGAGAGCATTGAGTCATGCAGTGCTAGTTGCTCTGATATGCCTGCAGTCATTTACACAAGCTTGTTTCCAAGCCTGCTCCTTTGTCCACGGCCACCCGTATTGCTTTATCTAGGGTGCACATAAACCGTCCAAGATCACAGTTGGCTTGTGGTATTTGTGATGTTATCTTTATGTGTAGAACCCCAAGCCACTCCAGGAATTATGCATTGTAAAAGGGTGGTCCATTGTCTGTCCATATCTCTTCTGGTTTGCAGCAGAGTTCAAAGACTTTCTCCAGGGTGGGAAGGACCCTGCAAAATGGTGTGGACTCAGTCAATTCCACCACTGGGTACTTAGAGTACCCATCGATGCGCATCACTGTCAGGCATCAATATCGGAAGCTGATAGAGTTGAGGCTGACCTTCATCCATTGGGTATTGTAGCTTTCTTCTGTGACTTCCAGTGCTAGGGCTGCTTACGCTTCTTTCTGAGTCCAGGCACACTTCACACCCATTTTTGTGAATGCTCGGAGTGGCTCCAATAGGGTTGCAAAACTGGGGATGAAATGGCCATAGTATGTGGCCATTCCCAGGAAACTGCGCACCACAATGGTGTTGTGAGGGTCTGGTGCTTGTAGGCCCTATGTCTATGTCAGACCTCAGATTGGTTAATAGCATACTTCCACTAATCTTTAGGAACAAATCAGCGGGGGTGATGCATAGGTCTCAATTCCACCTCGTACTACCTCTCCCTGGAAGCTGTAAATACCTTCTTGGCTGGGCAGCACACAAGGGAAAGGGGAAAGGGGATAAAATAACAAATAAAGTAGCGGTCTGATACTTGGAAAGCCTTTTCAATCCACGATACTGGAACGACCCATCTTATTCGAAGAATTCCTCAGCCTTTGGAGACATTCTGCACATGGAAGAAAGGACAGCTATTACTTCCATCAGACTAACAAAGATGTCCTTGGATACAGTACCGCCTCCCTACCATCCCAAAGATATACTTACTCTCCATATCCCTGGTAACTGCATAGGGTAGGAGGGTGGCTGTGAGTGAGGAATAACCAGGAATCCATGGTACAGACGATCCATAATAACTAGGACGCCAGAGAAAATTACAGGAGTGATTGTAGCTCTCTCCTATAACGTGCGCACCAGTCTCTCCTATACCAAAATATGAGGGTGCAACATAAGAAAAATAACAAATAATCCAGCTGGGTCATGATCAGGCTCACACGGTTAAAGCAGAGTCACATTCTCAAAAGAGCAGCACTACCCTACTCCTTACACGTGCAAGGAATGGAGGCACGTTAGATTACTGAAATGGAGCTGGTTAAATGGTTCAATGCTCCTCTCCTTGGAACGGTCTCAAATACAATCAGTAACCGTGTGACCAAAAAGTAAGCTACTAGCTTACTTCTTAATGTTATACAGTCCAAAAACAGGAAGTCAAAAATCACAAAAAGAAAGACAGTGAACTGGCCGCTCTCATGACCTGTGAAAGCTCCATAATCTACTTGTAGGCTCCCGTCCGTGGAGCAAGGCGAGAGGAAAGAGCAAACAGCGAGGCAGCAGGTAGAACCGCCTGGAAATGCTCTCACAGCGTAGAGAGACTCTGAATCTATGGAGTACAGAATACTGGCAGTAGTGAGGCCGCTCCTACTGTAGGCTGATGCTCAACTCGAGAGAGAGGTCTCCGATTCCACAGAGCACGGTCAAACTTCTCTGGACAGCAAACGGTTCGTAGAAATAATCCAGAACAAAAGACTCAAAGAAAAAAATTAACAAGCACCGGTGTGTCCTGAGGGAAGGGCTTATAAATCAGCCTCATTTCCCAGGGTAAACCCGGTGAGTGTCCCAAGACATGTTGGGACTTGAAGTCTTCCAGTCCTCATTTTCATACTATTCACAGAGGATCATGACTCTCATGAACATGTAGCCAAAGAACTCAATCTGTTACACAAATAAGGAGCACTTTTCACAGTGTAAGGTGAGACCATAATCACTGAGCCACTGCAACACATCTTTCAGTCAGTGATGATGTGCTTCAAAGGTTATGAAGTATATAAGGATATCAACACTGCTATTCATGACTCCTTGTAAGCTGGAGAGTGTTTCGCAGATGGTATTCTGAAACACTCCTGTTGCGGAAGATATTCCAAAGTTTAGCTGCTTGTAGCGTTGTAAACCCTGATGGGTCTAGAATGTTGTAATGTAGCATCTCCCATTGCCTAGCAGCAATAATTGTACCTTGGTTTAAGATCTAGTTTACAAACCCTTGAGCACCATTTAAGTCGACAAGCATAGTGTCCATGGCAGGAGTAATGTTCCTCTCCCTTTTAATTGCTTTGTTCAGAAGCCTCATGTCGATGCAGAGCCTGACTGTACCGGGTTGTTTGGGTTTCTCTGCTATAACCATTGGGGATACACAGGTGTTGTTCTGGACATACAGAGGTTTGAGTTTCTCGAATTACTGTTCTACTATCGGTCGTAGGTGGAAGGGCACCCTACAAGGCCGGAGGGCCATGGCGTTCCATGATTTGTCAATGTATAGCTTCGCAGGGGGGTTTTAAGGCACCTCAGCCCTTGGAATAGTTTGGGAAATTGTTGTAAGAGGTGGTCTACTTGTGTAGCTTGGATGGCGCGTGCAAATCAGACTAATACAAGGTCTTCTGCTGTGTGGCAACCCAGCAGTGTTTCCGCCCCTTTTATGGGGAGATGGAACCAGGGTGGTGTTTCTTTCTTGCCGTTTTGTACCACCACATTGATTACCCCTTCCAACGGGAGCAGCTTGCGGTTGCCATACATTTAGGTTTTTTGTCTTGGTGGGTGACAGGACTTGTTGTGGCTTTAGATTGTGATACTGCTTGCTGCTTATGACATCCATGGATGCCAGTGTGTCAACCAGTTTTAATGATTGTCCCTGTGACTTATACTTCGTATACTGGTTGAGGTCACTGGCCGTTCCTTGCTGGTGCTGTGAATGATATTAGAAATACATCTTCGTCTTCCTCATCGTCGGGGTGTGACTGCCGTGAATGGCCCTTAGAAATGTCCCTGTCATTGTTTAAGTGTGAGGTACTGGACTGCTATTGATTGTGTTGTCTTTCCTCTCATTCCTCAATCCCTTTCTTCACTGTAGAAGACCCTCACAAAGTGGTTTAGTTACACGGACTGAAATGGGGAAGGAAGGGTCAGGAAGGGGGTAAGGGGAGTGAGTTTATTAAGACATTCTTTATGCATTATACAAGAAAGGACTGTGTGTGGCAGCAAGTTTTCAATAAGTGGTAACTGAAAGTAAATGATGCTCATGCATACAGACGTAATGCTATTACTTATAAATGCCAATAAAACTTTATGTGAAATAAAAAAGTGGTTCCATTTTCCACAACTGGAGCATGCCTTTTTTAGGCTGGGCAGCTATCCAATGGGTGCACTTCTCAACAAAGTTCCTAAATCGGGCTGTGGTGTTGCGGCTGGCCATGCGTGCCCGTTTCACAGTATGTTGACTCTGAAAGGTATAGAGTACTTCTGTCCGGATAGCCGTCAACCTCCGTGGTAGTGAGGCAGGTTGGTTGGCCATGGGAGCCATTTGCATTTCTGCTGCGTGGGATGTGGATAATTTGTGTGAGAGTGCAAGAATCTGAATATTCTCAAGGCTAATTACTGGCAGGTGTAGAATAAGTCCTCTCAGTGTCACCAACCTGCTCCCTTGGATGAGCTGGGCCCAGACTCATTTCGACGATCATCATCGGTACATGTGCTTGCCCCTTAATGCAAACGTGCATAGAATACATCAATAGACTCTCATCTCGCTGCCACGCTTGTCACATTTTAAAGCGTTCAAAGTCCAGATTGAGGAGGGGGCCGAATAGCGTGTTGAGCGCTCTGACTGCGGCATCACAGTCACTGACTGCCCTGTTACCCGGGCGGTGTTAGAAGAGGTTGTATATTTCCTCCCTTGCGTAGTGGAGCAGCATGGATCTTTTGATGGTTCTAACCGTTTCTTGGGTTGCTCTGAAGTAGATGTTTAGGTGTCTTATCCATGTTTTCCAACGTTGTGGCGCAGTGGATGGATCCACAAGCTCGCTGAATGGCTGTAATGCCATAAGTGTGCACCTGCTGGCTGATCATCTGGTGCAAGAGGTTGCCACAGGATGTGGCACAACAGTCATATCTGTTGACTTTGGAACTGGGGAACTGGCTTTGAATTGTAGCGTCGTTCAACATCCTGTGATTCTAGGCAAATCACTGAATCTCCCTTTGCCTGCAACAAAATGTATGTGTCCTTATGTAATGTAACTGGAGCTCATGTATAGCACTCCAATACCTTTGGGTCGGAATTCCGCTATGTAAAACTACAAAAAATAAAATCAAATAAATCTGCAATCTGCGACAGTTGGGTATCTTGCGCTGCAAATGTGGTGGGGAAGTCCTTGTGGCTGGTTCATGGTTCTCTCATGCAGAGCCAATTCCTAGGGCTTCCCTCTTCTGATGTGGTACAGATGACCTGCGGGGTGTTGCGCATTCGATGTGGCAAAGCAGTGTGCGCAAAATGTTCATTCACTCAGCACAGACGTGTGGTAATTGAATTACCTCTCACTCTACGCACCCACTAGTTTGTACGAGCCAAACGGTCCTCTTCTCTCCTACATACACAGGTTGCAGTGCATTTCACCGCCCTACATACAGAAGTCAGTGATTACTTAGCCCCTGCCCCTTTGGGGAACAACAGTCTTTCAGATGTTTCCTTCTTCTTTTTTTATTTATTTACTTTTTCTTTGTGTGTCCGTTTTCTCTCCTCCCAGCGATTGATTCAGTTGCGTGCCGGGTAGGATGTCAAGCTGCCGCAGATGAAAGACATCCATGCGCCAGAACAGAAGTCGGGCCTTGCATGCCTCAGTAGGCTGTTGTATAAAAAGCTACAAGTGGTTCCGCTGGGTACTCAACGGAACCACTTGTAGCTTTGCATATTGATTCCCAGGTTCCGAGGGAAACAGGGTGACCCCATTGATCTTAATGGTCAATAGGCTGTAGAGCACCTCACGCCACATGGCTTGTTTGATGTAAAATGACAATGTAAATGTGTTTGTATTTATATAGCGCACTTCTACCCTGACGTCTCGTAGCGCTGTATTCATACCGCTGTGGAACCCTTCCTGGCTTTCCTGTGAGATGTACACTCCTGGGCACGCCCAAGGTGAAGCCAGGCATCCAAGCACTGCTGGGGCCATTGTGGAGATTAAGCAAGCTATTGCCCAGAGTTACAGAGTGGGACCCATGATAAGACTAGGCACCGAGGCGAGAATTATCAGGTCCGGAGAGATTGAGTCCAAGGGCCACCGAGGCGGGAATTGAACCCTGGTCCCGGGCCAGACCTCTGCATCAGGGTCTGCCGCTCTAACCATTGAGCCACGCTTCTCCATGTGTGAGAAGGCCGCAGGAGCAAAGAAGCAGGGTGTGGTTGTTGCACCACAGTGGCTTTGGCAGCCACGGGGCGGCAGCATGGGTGCAGCAGGAGTATTTGATCCTGCCAGTGTGATGCTGCTCTGAGTGCTGGCCTAGCACATTGCCAGAGCCCTGGGCAGCTATAGTGTAGCAAATGTATTCAGGGCACAAGTCCTAAAAAAAGAAATGGGGGGACGCTGTCACCGGAAGTTGTGTCACAGCAGGAAGTGACGTCACGAAAGGTGAGTTGCACCATGGGGCTCATTGCCTCCCCTCGCTCACCCCTTAGATGCGATTGCATCTGAGAAGCCAGCGCATGAGCAGCGTTATGTGAGCTCCGATCTTGCCCCAGAGAGGCTAAAGTGTGAAGTCCAGCTGTTTGGCAGGGGGACGGCGTCCACCCAGTAAAATAAGTGGGGGGACGCCATCCACCTGTGTGGTACCCCGACTCGAGCCCTGAATGTATCACACACATACACTCGTTTACGCCTGCAGTTTGTTTTGCCTGCCTGCCCTAACCGCTTCCTGCAATCTTGACTTTGACTGCATCCTTTAGGGGGGAGACTTCATCCCCCAGCTTCTCCGCCCTGTGGTGACATAGCACAAGGCGCAGGAGAGCCATAAAGTTATCTGAGGTGTCCTTCAGTGCCGGGCCCTCGTTTAATCCCACTGTTTGTTTTGCCTGCCAGGCCTGACCATTTTCTACAACTGGGACTTTGGCTGCATCGCTGGGGTGGGAGACTTGCTTCCCCAGCCCAGTGGTGACGTGGCACAAGGCGCTGAAGCACCATAAAGTCATCAGAGGTGTCCTGCAGCACCGGACATGCACAGGTTGGGCCCAGGCGAAGATCAGGCCAATAGCGGGCCCATCTGCACCTGTCCTCGGCTGGTCGAGGCTGGGCTGGGCCCTCTCTCTTGGCCCTACTGTTTGAGAAACCCTTGGGAAGGTACTGATGACAAGGCTGACTTTTGTATTTTATTGATTATGGTTGTCAAATCTGGTGATAATTGTGCTTTGTTACGTCATTACTCGTTTTTTTACTTTAAGGGCTGGTTCGCCTATCATACACCTGGTTTAAGTATTCTACGACGGGAAAACGGAAATACTGCTGCTCCGGGTGCTACTGGTACGATCCTTGATGGCTTTTTTACAGTGGGGGTTTCTAGCAAAGATATAGACTTAGCAGAATGGAGATTGCCCTTATCCAGGGAGAGGTGTGGCACCGCAGCCTGGGCGACTGGTGCTGGAATTTGGGAATTACAGTACGATCCCCAGTTCCGGCGGCAGATTATCCCTGCACCATGTAACTCTAGGCAATAGCTTGCTTAATCTTCCTGACGGCCCCCAGCGCCTAGAGACCCTTGCGGGTGATTGTTTGCACTTTACAAATGTGGATTATTATTATCCTCGCCCTCTCCTTCGCATGTGGCTTCGATGAAGGATTTGCTGACTTATGAGGTAGAACTCCGACAAGAGAGTACTATAATAATCCCTCTTTCCCCAGCTGTGTTTTAACCTTCGTGGCTTTTCACTAAAGTTCCAGGCGGATCCCCAAGTGTATGATTTTAGGTGCGTTAATTAGGGAAGTTTTATACTTCTATGGACGTGTTTACTTTCACTATATAGTTGTGACCAGATCTCCCATCAGCCTGCAGCAATCGCGCTCCAGTGGACAAAAAAGAGCCATGCACACCGAGGGATTCAACAAAACAGGACTGTATGAGCTGGCGGCGGAGGAACACATCCACGTTATAGCACAAATACATACAAGCCGACATTTTAGAACAGGGAAGTGAGACATTTAAAAACAAGCATTTGCAATGCAATAGGTCCGATTGCATTGCAAATGCTTACGTTAAAAGTTGAGTGCGGTGCCGCTTCACGGACACTGTGCTCGATTTCTTTACATATTTCTTAACTTTAACACTGAGCGTGGTGTCTTTGAAGCGGCGCCGTGCCGCGCTCAGTTTCATAGTTAAAAACTGAAACCGTGTCTCTGAGAGAGACAGAGGGAAGGGTCTGCTCAAGGAGAGAGACGGAGGAAAGGAGAAAACGAATAATGCTCACCCAGTAATTAAAGGCAATAGTCTAATGTCAAAAGGAAAATATAAAATCCTGCAGGGCTGGGCCAAAAGTGGACAAGGCGGCAACAAGAAAGGACTAAAAAGCCTCCTTAACAATAGAATGCCAGCGTTTAGCCTAAGCTATGACGCGAGCCAATGGGAAGAGGGGGCGGGGCTTCAAGTTCTCTTCCTCAAGCGAATTGATTTCAAGAAGCTCTTGAATGCCAAGAGCAGCGCATGCGCGCTGCTATCGCCTGCCGAGACATAAATAGGGTCAACAAGGTTCAGGTCAGGTGGAGATAACTATGGCCAATCTGGAGGGAGAGGGCGGGGTATTTGTGCCTTACAGTAGATTTATGAGGGAATGGGACGTCTTATAGCAGATGCTGTTAAACTTATTATGACTCACCTAGGATAATAGATTGAAGCTCAGCTTTTATTTTATTAGAGGTTTCCATTAGAGACATCTGTAGCCTAACTAACCCCAAAGAGGTCCCAGTACAACACGCTAATGATAATAGCCAGGGAAATAAGCCTGCACATGTTATGTTATGTTATGTTAAACCGTCTAATATAGTGCAACAGCTGCCTCAGCAAAGAGGCGTCTTGGTGCTTCCAGCAGTAAAAGCAGTGAAGCCAGAGCCTAAACCAGAGGGAAGAGATATGTTTTAATAGCTTTCCGGAAGGCCAGATAGCTGTCCAGGCCGTGGATCTGTAAAGAAAGGGAGTTCCAAAGTTTAGCTGCTAGATTGTGCACGCAACCTTTTCACCCAGGGGACAATAAACAAGTGTTGGCCCATGGAGCGAAGTTGGCACGTAGGTACGTAAGACACCAGCAGATCGGCCAAAATTGGTCATCATTACAGCAGTTTAGTGGGGGCTCCAATCTAGACTCCTCCCTACGGCTTAGTTCTGGTACCCCTGACATCACTCTGATCCCTAGGAGTACAGGGAAGGGAAGTGGTGATCCCTTAAGGCCAACTTGACTAGTCCCTCAAACTTCTCAGACTGACAAGAATGTAGCAGATGTGATGAGATCTCCTCTTCACCAACAGTTTAATCCAGCCTCTCACCTTACCAAAGTTTTTTTTATCATCTACATTTACCACCAGAGAGCACTGCATATACCTGTTCATGATGCATCATCAGGCTTTATTCGGTCTTTCCGACCATCAAAGTATATAGGCGTACAGTACAATACACATTCAATGATATTAAAAAGCAGAATTTAACGTATTATACTATAAAGTCTAAGATGATAATAGTGTTAAATAGCATCTTTTTTTTTTGGTAGACCTTTATTGCACATTTTCACATTTACACAGCGGTGTGCCTACAACCCACTTATAGGGCCGGCCGCAATCAGAGCACCACATTTTAGGCAGGGCAAGCAATACATCTTTCCATTTCAAACCCATATACAGTGTACGCTAAGCCCATGAAGGCACCACAAATGTTCCAGAAGCAATGTCCAAGGCACACTATCAATTCCGGCCGTATGCCCTTATGTGATCTCGGTCTTTTTTCATTTTTTGCAAAACCAAAGTCAACCGTCAACTAATCCCAACACCCTCCCAACCCCCTCTATCCTGGTCCTAATGAAGACTTCAAATCTAGCAAGTGTATAAACCTTATGGCAGCCGGTTCAGTAGGGTACAGAAAGTATATGAACAAGTTGGGCATCACCCCTCAGTGTCTCTTACAGCACCCACAGTAGTACAGAGCAGCAAAGGGTAGTACAGTCTCATCTTCTCCCAGAGCAAGTGCGAGGGTCCCAGAGGGTACCAGTAGTCACACACCCCACTTAGCAAGGATGTCCCACACATATTGAGGCCGCATTCACGCAGTCTCCTGGCCCCCCCCGACAAATTTACTATCACACTCCTTTCGCTATCAGAATCGTCCAGAGACAGCACGTATAGTGTAAACGGCTCCCATACATCCCGCGGGCGAGATTTCTCTGGCAGCCCCTCATAATAGCATTGCAGTTGGTCTCTGCAGTAGGCCAACCCATTCAGCCACATCTGTACATTAGGCGCCCTCCTTCCCCCCCATCCAATAGCGACCCTCCTCTTAGCCAACTGCAGAGCCAGGACCACAAGCCGCCTCGATTGAGCAGTTACCCCGGAGGCAATGCCCAAAAGGCAGAGACGTACGTCCAGTTTAACCTCGCTGGAGATCATGACAGTCAGTCTCTCAGTCACCTCCTTCCAAAAGTCATACACACGCGGACAACCCCAGGCCATGTGTATAAAATCAGCATCGTCAGCACCACATCGGACACATTGGGCACTAGCCCGGAGCCCATATCTAACCAGCTGGACCGGCGTGTAATACCATTGGTGCAGAAATTTAAAGTGCAAGAGGCGAAAGTTGCCGTTGATCACACATCCCCCAGTCATGTTACAGCATTCCTCCCATTCTTCATCACTCAGAGGTTCTGGCAAGCTCTTATCCCAGCGCGCCCTGGCCAAAACCGCCCCCCCTCCTTCATCCTCCTGCGCAGCCTTATAAAGTCTAGAGAGCAGTTTAGTTCTATCTTTGGCTGTGTAGAGCAGCTGTAATGCCCCAAGCGTTACTGGCTCCGCCGGATACGTTGGAAACAAATCTCGCACTGCTGCCCTCAAGCGTGCGTACACAAAGGTAGTCATAGCTTTATTAGTGGAGCTTGCCGTCATGTCCTGTAAAGAGAGAAAGGAGGTCCCCGGGAAAAGATCCCCCATGGTCTGAACTCCAGCCTCCCTCAAAACCTGCAATCCCCCGATCTCACTGGACACTGATATATCCGAGTGGTATAGTAGCGGCATAGCCGGAGCATATAACGTGAATCTGGCAGCCCGTCTACCAAGGTCCTCCCAAGCGGATGCCGTGCGCCGCACCGTATCGATCTCCCCCTTCTCGAACACTGAATGTTTGTTGGTTATCATCGCCCTTAGCGGATACGGCAAGACTGCACTAGCCTCAAGCGCCACATGTGGGGTGTATGGCGGAGCAGTGATCCAGTAACTAGCAAATTGAGCTTGCGCGCATAGGTAATAAAGCTTCATGTCCGGTAGGGCGAACCCACCCAGTGCATGCGGCTTAATCATGACATCCCAAGTCACACGCGGTTTCTTGCCAGCCCAGGTGAGCGAGATCAAAAGGGACTTCAGCCGTGCGAAAAAGTGCGATTTCAACGAGACCGGGACATTCACAAAGAGATAAAGAAATTTCGGCAGCACTACCATTTTAATCAAAGAAGTACGATCAGCAAGCGTCAGAGGGAGCCGAGTCCATCTCGCCACCTGATCCTCCAGCTTAGAGATGGCTACTCCATAGTTAGCCCTTATAACTTCCTGGCAGTCCCTATGTACCCAAATGCCCAGATAGCGAACCGAGTCCGTCGCCCACTCCAGAGGGAACTCCAGCGGAGCCCGGCTGGTCGCATCCGTGAGTGGGAGTATCACCGATTTGTCCCAGTTTATAGTCAACCCGGAGTGTCGACCAAACCTAATAAATTCGCGAAGTATATTTTCAAGATGAAGCGATGGATCTCTTACATACAGGACCATGTCGTCCGCATACATCGACACAGCCAAAGACCTGAGGGGGAATTTCAACGCTGCTTCCGCATACCTCTGCCGCAGAATACAGGCCAGAGGCTCCATCATGATGGCAAATAATAGCGGCGATAGAGGACACCCCTGCCTTGTTCCCCTCTGGATCGGGAATGATGAGGAGACATGCCCGTTGACCCTGACTCTTGCAGTCGGCGCAGTGTACAATAGAGCGATAAGTGAAGTGAAGAAAAAAGGCACCCCCATCCGGTGCAAGACAGTCAGCATATATTGACATGCCACCGAATCAAAGGCCTTGGCCGCGTCAAGCATGACTGCAGCCGCAGGGAGATCTGGCTTGAGTAGGTGCAAGACAGCGAAAAGTGTCCGCAGATTATGCGTCGTGGACCTGAGAGGAATGAAACCTGATTGGTCCGGCAGGACCATGACTGGCAGGAGTAGACGTAGTCTCGTAGCCAACACTTTGGCAATAATTTTGACATCAGTATTCATAAGTGAGAGGGGGCGATATGAATCACATTTATTTGGCGGTTTCCCAGGTTTAGGCAGCGCCACTAAGAGTGCCTCTCTCATGGTCGCTGGAAGCCGTCCGCGCTCAAACGCCTCTTCCAAGACCTGCGCCAGCTGAGGAATCAGGATGTCCGCATATTTTTTATAAAATTCGGAGGGCAGACCATCCGTGCCGGCCGCCTTCCCATTCGGAAGTGCCGCAATGGCGTCCCTGAATTCAGCTTCCGTAATATGGTGCATTAGGAATTCTTGCTGACCTTTGGAAAGCCATACCAAGGCAACACCCTCCAGATATCGGTCCACCTCCTCCTCGTCAGCCGTGTCCCTCCGCTCATAGAGTTGCGCATAATGCTTCGAGAAGCAGGCTAAGATACCCTCAGTGGTGGTCACCACTTCCCCCTGATCCTCAATCTCTTGCACCGTGCAGTGGCGTGCCCACGGCTCCCTGATGCGATCCGCCAGTCCCTTTCCTGGCCTTCCCCCTTCGCCATAGTATCTAGCAGTAGCATGCTTAGCCAAGAATTTCACCTCTTGCTCCGCCAACTCATTGTATTCAGTGACCTTCACTCTGATGTCTGCAAGTGTCGTGCCCTGTGCGCCCCCTTCCAACCGTCTCTCGAGGGATAGTAACTCCCTTTCCAGCCTGGACATGGAGTCCCTGATAGACGTGAGCACCCCTGACTTCAAGCCTATACATGCACCTCTCACCGTCACCTTGAAGGCCTCCCACACCGTACTTATATCATCAACAGACCCCACATTATTAACAAAGAACTCCTCCACGATCTGTCCCAGGCGTTCAGAAAGCACTTGGTCGGTCAGTATCCCCGGAGAAAGTCTTCAAGTGAAAGGGGCCGGGGCATGTGTTGGAATCTGCAATACCAGTGTAGCAGGAGCGTGATCCGAAATAGTGCGAGGCAAGTGAGCAGCATCCACCACCCAACCACACACATCCCTAGTCGCCAGCCAGAAGTCTAGTCTCGACCATGTATCGTGTGCTGAAGTGTAGCAAGTACCCACTCGCACAGTTGGATTACGTAGTCTCCACACATCCAGCAGTTGCAGCCCAGTCATACCCTCGCACACCGCTTCCGCCGCCCTCTTGCGCACAACAGGCCCGTCATGTTTCTTGTCCAGCACTAAATCGAGCGTGACATTCCAATCTCCCCCGCATAAGATAGCTGACGGTGCAAGCAAATAAAGTTTGTTCCAGAGCATTACATAGAAATCAGGATCGTCAATATTTGGACCATACACATTGAGTAAAGTAATCAGCGTACCACACAACTTGCCCTGCACAATAATAAACCTTCCTTCCTGGTCAATTTCCTCGTGCACCACTTCAAAGGGTATATTTCTCTTGATCAAAATCATCACCCCCCGAGCATAGGAAGAGTACTTAGTGGCCAGTCGCACCCCCGCCCACTGTCTGCCCACCATTTCAGCCGCCCTGCCCTGAAGTTGCGTTTCCTGAAGAAACACCACCTGAGCGCCATGTCGATTCAAAAATGCAAGCATTTTTCTCGTCTTTTGTGGCCTATTAAGACCCCGCACATTCCACGTTATGCATGTGACCTTACCCCCCCTGTCCATAACTCTCATTCTGTAAGCCTCCCAAGCGCCAATAGAACCGCCCCCCTGCCCATCCCAGAAAACTCACCCCTGCACCCCACAAACCATAAGCAACATGAGCATCTTCGTAGAAGAAACGGACCCTCAACCGGAGGAGTCGAGCGTATGGTATCAGCAACACAGACCCCACATCCCAGACCAGGACAGTAAACAATCCCCCAACAGCCCTCAAACCCCCTTCCCCCATCCCACCACCCACTTCAGCGCACTCAATTAGCCGAAGCCATCCCGAAACCCAACATTGCACAACCCCCAACATTTCAAACAACAGTGTGTGGGGATCTCCCTTATCGGGGGCGTAGCGGCACACTTCTCCCGCCAAGAGGTGACGGGAGCGTGGACCACGCTCAATCAGAACATCTCCAACCTTACAACCCTGATCTCGTGATCAAGCACCCAGTATTGTGCCAACAGTTTATAGTACATTACTAGAAGAGCCCCGGATGTGCCTACAACCAAGAGCGCCATAGACTCAGCCGAAAGCCCTGTCATCCATAGGGCAGTCCCAGTACGAGCCCCCCAGAGCCCACCACCTTTCAATCGTGTGTGCTGGGTATAGAGTCAGCCAAACGTAAGTCAACAGCAGATATAGGGATGCCACCCTCCATCTCCCCCCCCCCCTCCACAATATCCATGTTCTCGCTCTCAAGCAACACCAGCCCCAGTGGACTCCTCAGTTCGTTAAAGAGAAAGCGAATAAGAGGTCGTTGGGGAGTAGTCAGCAGGGTGCACCGCAGCAGCGCTCTCGTCGTAGGTAATCAGTCAGAACAGCTTACGCGGCCTCGTCCTGCCCCTCATTCTCTGCCACATTTCTCCCGTCCGGCTCTTTGGCGCGTTTTTTCAATTTTTTGGCGTAGTCCATTGCTGCCTTGGGGGAAGAAAAAATCTTGTTATCCGCCGGTGGCCCTATCCGTAGGCGCGCAGGGTACAACATGGCGTACACAACATCATTAGTCCGCAGCAGTTGTTTCACCGGGGCAAATTCTTTACGGGCTGTTTGCACCGCCATGGTGAAGTCTGGGTAGAACTCAAGCCTATTGCCTTGATATTCAATGGAGCCCTTCTCCCTTGCGAGTCGAAGAATTGTGTCCCTGTCCCTGTAGTTCAGAATTCTGGCTACTATCGGCCGCGGCGGCGCCCCAGGCGGTGGCCGTTTGGCCAGTGAGCGATGGGCGCGCTCAACTATGAAGACCCTAGAGAGTTGTTCCGTTCCAAATATGTCAATGAGCATCCTCTCCATATAGTCCTCCATGCGTCCTACGTTCGTGGATTCCGGCAGGCCCGTGACCCTTACATTGTTCCTTCTGGACCTCCCTTCCAACTCCTCGTTCTTCGCCTGTATGACCGCCAGCACCCTTTCCATGCTGAATACTTTAGACGATACGGTGGCCAACCCGTCCTCCGTGGCAGACACCCTCTGCTCCACTTCCCCCATTCGCTCGTTTTGGCGGTCAAACTGCGTCGCCATTTTGTCGAGTCGGTGATTGACCGATTCCATGGTGCCCTCAATGGATTGTAGGGTCTTTTGCATAGCTACTAACGTGGATTCTAGATTCGGGGCGCCCCCCACGGCCCCCTCCCGGTCAGTGTCAGCCGGAGACTGGGAGTTCATAAGTGCAGTCTTTTTTGCCTCAAAGGTGAGCTTCGGCTGGTTCCTCTCCGTTCGGCCCATGACGGCAGCTCACTCAGCACAGCCAAATACACAATTTAGCAGTTCTGACTCGTCCGTCTAGGCCAGCCCAGTGGGTCCGCTGTAATAGCCGGGCGTCCTTCGCAGTCTCAGTGCTCTGCTGTGCACCTGTCTGTAGCGCCGCCAAGGTCTCCGCGCCGGATAAGAATCAGCACCCCCAATCAATCCTGGACGGCCTCTACGCTCCCCCCCCGATGCCGCGGGGTTTGTCAGCCGGTAATACTGTGTTCGGTAAGGCCCCCTCAGCAGGCATACACCTCCAGCTCCGGATCACAGCATTCCACTCGGGGTCCGACAGCCACAAATCCGCGGTGTGAATCAGCAATTTGGCGGGCTTCCGCAGATGTTTAGGCAACCAACATGGCCACTAGTGGTAGTAGTGCAACAGCGGGCATATTAGCGCGCAGACATCGACCAGGGCATAGGCGCTGCAATCAGTGTCTCCATCTCTCCGCCATGTCTCCCCGCCGAGCCCCTCTCCCTGCCCTCACCAGAGTCGGCTCGCGCGGCCTCGGCAGGCCCAGCGCCACCTCCGCAGCCCCGGGCTTGCGTAGCGCCCCGCCCCACTCACCAGCTCCGGCGGGGCCGGGTCCAGGCCGCTCTCAGCTCCGGCGTCTCACAGGGGATACTTCGCAGGGTAACTTCGTCTCCGCCCCGATTCCGCCGGACTCAGCCCTCTCCTTCGCAGGGTGGCAGCTGCAGGATCTAGCGGGCGCCCAAGTTGGCCAGCAGCGGTAGTCCCGTTCCACGAGGCGCGGGCAGTGCAGACGGCAAGCTCCCGTCTCGGAGCAATCCGTTCCCAAGTGCGCTCCGGACAGCCTCGGAATCCGGACAAAAGCTATGCAGCAGGCCCCCGATGTCAGCGGGGCCCCCCCAGCTTGATTACAGGGTGCAGGTTGCAGAGAATATAGGATAAATGGACGAATTTTACGTGGTCCCGACAGAGCCTCACGCAAGTGCGGCCATCTTGTCCGGCGCCCTCTAGCGCCCCGTTAAATAGCATCTTAATTAATAAAATCCTGATTTACATAAAACATAGAATGTACTGTTGACAGGATCTCCCAAAAAATAAAATACAAGTACAAATACCCACAAAGGTCCTTGCCTGTGGACTGTACAATCTAAAAATAGGAATACAAATTAGTTAAAAAATTAAGAAGTATTAAACATCAATATCAGTAAGATTAATCCATCAGATAAAATCTCAATCTAAAACACTATTTCATATAGCATAGCCCATTTGCTAGAGCAAGACAACCTTTCCATAAAAGCCTCAGAAAAAAAGGCCTTTTAAAGCGAATAAAGTGCTAGAGTCATGTATAAGGATACTTTGGGCCATGCAGAGGAGCATACACATGGACCTCACTCAATCTCTAGGCCTAGCCCAGATGCAAAACTATGCATTGACTGGAAACCATGAACAAAGTCTAAGTAGATTGTGCCTTATTCCTGTATTCAATTTTGAAAAAATGGGAATAGAGACATCAAGTTAGACTAGTAGCTGAAGGAGCTAAAGTTACATCACTTGGTAAGGATCTGCTTGAAACATTCTGTATTACCAGCCTCCTGATTAGCCACATTTTCCCCAAGAATTTAGCCACTGTGCATACCACCACCGCCCTCATATCTGTTCGGAGGATGCACAGTGCCTCCTGATGGCAACGGGTTCCCAGTTGTCTACAAACAGGGGCTAGCCAATTTTGTCTTACAGATTTGTAAGACAAACATGCAAAAAGAATGTGTTTTATCGTTTCATTAAACTCAGGGCAACATGGACAGTGACGTGATGTAACAAAAAAAGAGCCACTGTTCCATGATCCTGTGAGAGATCTCAAAGGGAGACAGTTGAATCTAAATTGAATGTATAACTTTCTTTCCTGAGTAATAGTGATAAGCTCCATATATTGCTCATATATACCAAACAGCTTTAATTCCAAGAATGCTAACGTAAGTCGGCCTGCTTGTGTGTGTGTAATAACTCTCTCTGCTACCCAATTCCAGTAGTGCGACTTAACCCACTCTCTGCTGGGAAGAGAACTAGTATCTGTGGCCTTCCATAGATTGCCCAGGCCTAGTACTTCAAGCATATACTATAATTCTCACAGGAGTCCCACCACTGCCGAAAGGGGCTGAGGAAAACTGTCTAAGGCTTATTAACAAAGCTGCACAGTGGTGCATGAGGAATGCTAATCTCCCTTTGCCTATTTTTGTTGAAATTCTTATGGCCCAGAGAGTTCAGTGGGTTGGACCCATACAGAAAATCCTGGAGGGATATTGGGTTGTGATACATTTTAGAACTCCTGAGTATCTTTGGTGCCTTCTAATGCACCTGAGTATTATAGGCGGGACTCAAGGAAACATACAGGTGGGATCTTTGGCCTATTTGTATCCCCCTTCACCTTTCTTGGGCTGGGCATCTGTCCAGTGGGTGCTCTTCCCTTCCAAAGTTCAAAAATCGGGTCCAGTGTTGCGGCTGGTAATGCATGCATATTTTGCGGTAGGTTGACTCTGAATGGTATTGAATACCTCTGTCCTGATAGCTGGCAACTTCTGTGTATCCATGTCATGGGCATTGGGGAAAAATCTTTGGTCGATGGGTTAAGGCATTCTTTATGTACAGTATTGTCGGAAGAAATTCCTATGCTACCCATTTGTTCTGATCCCTGTTTTGTTGTTTTATCATGGACTATAGCAGGGGTCAACTCAAAGTTGAGTAACGAAGACTGTCTTTTGTGTCCAGTTTTGATTTATTTTGTTTTCAGGAGTCATGGTCAGTAGCTAATTTCTATATAAATGAGTACTTCTTCTGTATGCCTGAGATTCCCACTAATTCAGGAAGGGCCAAGAGGGGTTTGGCAATCTGTTAAGCATACAGTGCTGAACATTTTATTAATTTGTTCCTCAGCTGCTACCAAATATTTTTATTGTGTAATTTAGGCCTTGTAGACCTGTTAATTATATATATTTTTAATAACATTTGTGACCAGTGCAATTCCCAAGTAGCGTATAATTTGCAATAAGAAATTAGTAAAGTAACCACCGGGAGACACCAGCTATGTAGCATGTGGAGTGGGAATTTTAACTGTATTATGTGTAAATTTAGTGGCTCTCGAGTTTGTTGGATGGTAAATAACAATAACAGCCGTTGTCTCATTTTCCCCACTCAAACTATGGGGTTCACTAAATGGAATTGTGGCATCAAATGGTTTGTTCTTTTTAAAAGATTGAGTTGATGTGTGGAAAAGCAGTTTTCTCTGGACGACCTTCAAGTACTGCTTGGCGTTAGTCGCCTCTGAACCATTGAATAATTATCAAATAAAGAGGCAGGCGCTGGGAACTGGAAAGCAGGAAACAGGTTTTTAATTTCTCAGGGTATCGGACAAACAAGGTATCGTCTCGAGGTGCTCTCTAACTGCATCTCTGTGGCTTGGCCTTTTATACAGTGGTTTATTACTTTATTACAAGATAGCACATTCCTAACATTACTTTGAAGTACAGTAAAACATTTCTGGAATCCCCGCTTCAGGCCCGTTCCCACACGTATTCACAGTAGAGGTCCCCAACCTAATCTCAGCAGGTGATGACTATCGCGCAGCTGGACATTCCGTTGGGAACCGAAATGTGAACAATCGGTCGGATCTCATGGGGTGGTGACATTGTTTAATCCCGGCTCCTTCGATGAAAGGCGAGATTTTACAGTATGTGGGCAATAAACTGCATCCGCAGGGCTAGGTGATGGCCTGGGATCGGGTTGAACAATCGGGTACAGGGGAAAGGGGTTATCAAAGGGACTGTTCGTGTGAAAGGGATGAAAGAGTATGTGGGTGCGGCACGGGAAGGGGCTCCGGGGCAGGGTTGCGCTGTAGGTGTGTTTATGGTTCAAGCATGTGTGCATGGGGGCTGTCAGCGCGCGGGGGATGTTAGCGAGGTCAGGGAGACGTGCAGGTGATCGGCAGTGTACGAAGTGGCCAAAGTGTCTAAGATGGCTGCCGCTTACGCGCTCGTACGGGCCCAGGTTTGGACAAGATGGCGCCGGCAATGTTCACATCGAAATCTAATTTTCCACAGTGTACCCTTTGAACATGCTTAAGCCAGCTTGTCAATTTACATTAATTCCCATCATGTTTTGTATCTCTATGTCATACAAGGCTTTTACATGTTCAGATTTAGTATCTAAAGTCTTAGGGCAAATAGAGTTCGTGAAAAGAGAGCACAGGGGCGGTATGCATTGTATCCCCAGGCAACAACCACATACTATGAAAACTGGTACCAATACTATCATCAATAACTTCAAACCCCAGTCTTTCAAAGTGCTCCAGAACCAGCTCCCAAGCGACCGGCCTTCTGGTTCCTGATGGACCTCTGATGAAAGTCTGTGGAGGTGTTCAATTGCTTTGAAAACTGATGGTGAGTTATCCGGTACGAAGGTGCAGCAGCTAGATCCAATGATGCGGCATGCTCCTCCACGATCAGCTAGCACCACGTCGAAGACAAGACGGTTCTGTAGAGCCACCAGGCGGACCACCTGTAGCTCGGCTGTATTATTCGTGAGGATGCCAGTCGTGATATTCAATGCTGTTTCGACTGCTTGGGTCAGATGACGGATGGCTTGACTGTTTGCCATCGGACCCCAGAGAGGAATGAGTCCTTTTGCTGCATCAAGAAACTGTGATGCAGTGGAATCTGCTTGTTCTATGTCTTTTGCTCGCTTCTGCCTATGGTGATTTGCTGGTGCCACATATGTTGGAGGGAGGACAAAGGCAATGTAACAGGTGCCCCCCCCAGCCCTTTGGGAGCCAGGTGTAGGCTTTTGTACTGCAGACAAATTACAAGTTTGGAGCGGCAAGGAAAGATGGAGGATCAGCAGTGTTCAGAGTCCTTGTGTTGCGGCAGGAGCTGTGGCCCACGATTTTCGTCCCGTGACCTTCAATGCAGACAACGCCTGAGATGTTCACCACAGATAGAGCTAGTCAGAGTTTCGGCTGTTCGTTTCCGAAGGTAGGAGAAAGTGGGTCTGGCTGGATTTTTGAACACCTGCATTTCGATTCTTTCTTAATCCGGGATGTTCATTTGAAAAGTGGTGTTGGAAGTCAGAGGGCAAAAGGGAGCAGAGGTTTTTCCTGTTTTGTTCAGCCAGAACTCATCATGGAACTGTGCAACTGTTTCATCGGATGTTGCATTGTCTATGTAGCTCCCTTGTAGGAGTATCAGCCAGGCAAGGCAGGATCCATGTACAGAGAAAGGTGAAGGGATGAAGGGGATAGAGTGTCCAGTTGCATGAGGAAGCAGCCCACAGATCCAACAGTTCGCGGCATTGGCAGCAAGGTTGTGTTGATGCAGTAATTGTACAAATGAAATGTTCCAAAACTCTTTACGCGTTCTTGGTGTTGGGGTGAAAGCGAAATGAGATAATGTTCTTTCTTGGTGGTGGGCTGCACAGTCGGTATCATTGTCTTGTGAGCGGTAGCACTTTCTTCCATGATCCAAACTGTGACCATGAGCAAGAGGCAGATGAGGGAGGCAATGAAGAGTGCAATTGTTTTTGTGCTATGCAGCTTGACAGTCTTGGGGTCTTTACGGTGGGTCTTCGGTCGTCCGAGATCTTCCCACCTTCAAGAGGCTCGGTGACGGGCAGGACCACATACTTTGTCTGGCGTCTCTCTTGGTAGCCTTTGTAGTGTTAGCTACCGCTCTGAGATTTTTGAATTAGTTAGTGGTCTGCTTGGCCGAAGCACTCTCCTTTCGTCACAAGTTGTACCCTTTTCTGGATGGCACAGTGGGATCTGGAAATTCTGTCAATTCAAGTGTCTCTATTTCTGAGTAACAACTCAGGGCTGGTCGGTCTTTCTTCAGGAGCTCTTCTTGGGTGTCCACGTTTTCGGTCGCTGTCAGGGTTGAGGATATCCTTCGACAATGGTGTGCATGCAGCTAATTTTGTTTTCCTTCTACTCGAAATGCAGTTCGGGTAGTGATCAAGACTTGCCAGGTGCCCGTCCACCTGGGTCCCAAGCTTTTCGTTCTTTGAAAATTTCGGACCAACACGTAGTCCCCAGGTCGGATGTCGTGTCCGGGGCCCCTGGATGCGTCTGGTATGGCTTGCTGCACCTGTTGGTGGATAACAGTTAGTGTTTTCGTTAAATTGTGCAGATAATCAGACATTAGGATGTCCGGGACATCATGGATGGATGTTGGCTTTGGCGCGGCCCAAATATTCATAGGCCGGCCGAAGACAACTTCGTACGAGGTCAGGTGGTGTTTGGTTGGAGTGGAGCGCATTGATAGCAATGCCAGTGGGAGGGAGTAAGGCCATTTCAGTCCTGTGGTGGCAACTATCTTCGCTAGCTTTAGTTTTAGTGTGGCGTTCTACCAGGCCTGCAGATTGGGGGTGGAAAACTGCGTGAAATTTCTGTTTTACACCCAACCCTTTCAGTACGAGTTAGATAACTTCGGCTATGAAGTAGGGGCCATTGTCGCTCCACAAAATCCTACAAAGGCTGTAGCGTGGGAAAAACTCCTTCAACAATACCTTGGCAGTAGTGATGGCGGTGTTGTCTCAAGTGGGGTAAGCGTCCACCCATTTGCTAAACGCACACAGAATCAATAGCACGTATTTTAGACCATGGCACCTCTCTAGCTGAATGTAATCCATTTGGATGATTTCGAAGGGATGGTCAGGGACCCCAAACCCTCCCCGAGGTACTACAGTCCCTTTCCCTGGGTTGCGTTGTAGGCATATCATGCACTGCCGAACTAGGCGCTTCGCTGAGTCTGATATTTTGTCGTTGTGCCATACTCTGGTGATTAGCTCAGTCATAGGGGCAGATCCTATGTGTGCAGGTGAGTGTGCCATGGTCAGTATGGGGATCAGGTAAGCATTGGGCAGCAACCATTTGTCTGTGTCTTTCGTCCTCCAGCAGCCTTCATCGTCTTTTAGTCCCACCTGTGCTTATTCAGTCAGTTCATGTGGTGTACTTGTCGATTGGATGTCTTTTATAGTCTTCCTAGCATCTGTCCATTTATCTGCTTGTGACCTGGTCACATACATTCGTGTTGTCGTTCTGTTTTCGGCTGTGGTTCGGGCAGTGATGTCGGCCAGTGCATTTCCCTGTCCTACAATGTCCGTCACTTTCTTGTGTGCCTGGCATTTGATTACGGCCAGTTGTTTGGGGAGGAGGACTGCTTCAGTCAGGGCGGAGACTAGATCTCCGTGTAAGATAGTTGTGCCGTGTGAGGTCAGGAATCCCCTTTCCCTCCATAGAAGCCCAAAATGGTGAACCACCCCGAAGGCATACTGGCTGTCCGTATATATGTTCGCTGTCGTCCCTGCTGCTAAAATACACGCTCGTGTGAGGGCAATTAGTTCAGCCGCCTGTGTGGATCGTTGGGTAATGCGGGCTGTTCAAACAACAGTTCGGGCTGTGGTAACAGCATATGCAGCTGAGGTGGTGCCGTCAGGGAGTTTGATACATGAGCCATCTACCCATAGCTCTCCGTCAGGTTCTGGGAAGGCAGTGTCTCGGAGGTCTACCCTACTCTTAGTCTGTTCGTCAGTGAGGGTCACACAGTCATGCATGGGAGTGACATTGGGGTCGTTCTCAGGTAGTGGTAATAAGGTAGCTGGGTTCAAAGTGGTACATCGCTTCAAGGTAATGTGTGGTGCCAATAGTGTCAGCTCGTATCCAGTCAGTCGTGCGCTAGTCAGGTGTTGAGTCTTGGTCTGGTTCAGGAGGGTGTCGACAGCATGGGGTGCTAGTACTGTAAGGGGGTTCGAAAGTACAATTCCCTCACTCTGTCGTATTGAGACAGCGACAGCTGCTACAGCTCGTAGGCAAGCTGGTAAAGCTCTGGCTACGGGGTCAAGAGTGGCAGAGAAGTAAGCACAAGGGCGTTGTTTGGGGCCAATGGATTGCGTTAGGACAGATAATGCACATCCCTCCTTTTCGTGGGTGTAGAGGGAGAAGGGTTTGGAGTAGTCTGGGGTTCCTAGAATGGGTGCTGAACAAAGGGCATTCTCGTAACTCTTTGAAGGAAGTTTGGCATTCGGGGGTCCAAGGGAGTGGGAAGGGAGCATCTTTGACCAGAAGGGAAAGTAAGGGTTTAACAATGAGGCTGAAGTTTGGCAACCACTGTCGACAGAATGAAGTGAGGCCTACCAGAGAGCGGACTTGCTTCTGGTTCTTAGGGATGGGGGTTTCCAAAATGGTCTGGATTCTGTCGGGCGTGAGTCTCCTTCCTTCTTTAGATAAGAGGTGGGATAAGTATGTCACTTGGGGTTTGCAAAACTGTAATTTCTTTCGGGAAACCTTGTGACCATTCTCTGCAAGGAAATGTAGGAGTCGGATGGTGGCTGGGACAGCGAGCGAAGTGGTGTTGGCTGCTAGAAGGATATCATCTACGTACTATATCAACACCACTCCGTCCGGTAACTGAACTGCATCTAACTGCCTCTTGAGTGCATGGCTATAAATGCTCGGACTTTCGGTGTACCCTTGGGGTGCTCTACAAAATCTATATGAGCGGGATTTTAGGGTAAATCCGAAGAGGTAGCGGCTGTCTGGGTGGATAGGTATGGAGAAGAAGGCGTTTTTGAGGTCAATCACGGTGAGTGTGGTGGCAGTGGACGGGGTTAGGATGGTGGTGATGTCAGAGACTACGGGGTACTGTGGCACAACTATTTTGTTAATTTCCCATAGGTCGATGATGAAGCGGTGCGCTTTCTCATCTCCCTCTCCTTGCCTTTTGATAATCGGTAAGATAGGGCTGTTGCAAATGTTGCTGACTACTTCCTCTACCATTCCTGCATTCACTAAGGACTGGATAATTTCTACCAATGCTTTCTCGCCTTCGTGTGATATTTTGTACTGCAGTATTTTCGGTAGCATTGCGTCCTGTCGTACAGTCACATGCACTGGGTCTATCATCATCCGCCCTACGTCTGAGTTTGCCTTTGCCCATAAGTAAGAAGGTAAAGTGTCAAGCAGGGTCATGTCGGCATCACTTATGGAGTACATGTGTCATGAGGGACAAGGTCTGAGCAGGTTGGGATTGCCGTACAAAATGACTCGGACTCCGTCGGGTGAGCATCTAATAGTTGCTCGAAAATGTTTCAGAAAGTCAAGACCCATAATGGCATCGGGGGTATTGGAGGAGAGAAGGAATGTTGTGACAGTTATATTATTTTCCAGATCAAAATGGATTGGTTTGGACAAGGGATTAGTGGAGGGCGTACCATCAAAACCTATTGATGTTACGTGTGAGCCAGACAAGGGTGCCCTTGGAATCAGTCGTTTGGATAATGCACTACGTGTTGCTCCCGTGTCTACCAGAAATGGAGACTTTGTGCCTAGAACCTTAGCGGTGACATAAGGGCCTTGCTGGTCAACATAGAGGTCGACTGGATCCCTCCCTTGCCCTTGGCAGTCCTATGCAAAGTCTTAAGGGTGGTCATAGTCGCATTGTTGGTATTGGTTCTGTCGGGGACGGTCAAAAGTGTTCACTCTACCGGGTTTTTCGTCGCTAGTGTCGTTTGTGTACCCTTGCCCGCGTCCTCTATTTCTTGGTCCGTTCGTTAAGTCTCTAGTGTCTTTGTTTCTGTTTATTTCTAGCAGGACTGGGCATTGCGACTTCCAATGTCCGTACTCTTTGCAGAATGCGCATTGGTTCTCGCCTAAATCTCTACGTCCAGTGTAGGGTGCGGGTGCATTATTTCTAGGAGGTGGATTTCTAGGGACATTTTGATGGTAGTTTCCTTTGTAGAATTCCTTCCCTAAATTTACTCCTTGCAACTGAGCTATCATGAATCGCTCCTTTAAGTCTTTCTTCTTTTTCTCTGAGGCTCTATCATTTTCATTATTTTGATGTTCATAGTATTGGGCCATCTGAAGGATGGCCGGAGGCTTTGAGGCAGCCAACTACTCTCGCTAGTCTGTACCTTCTGCGAAACTTCCTGCAACAGACCCTTAACGTAATTCTGCACGAATAAGTGATGTCCGGTTGCAGTAGTCATGTCCTAACCGCTGTAATCGGAGAACACTGCCTCGAACCGAGAGAAATATTCGGAGACATCTTCTTGGGGTTTCTGGCGGCAAGCTGTTACTATTGATCAGTCTACCTCTTTCTCGGGGATTAGAGTCTTTATTTTTTGCACGATTTTATCTGGGAGTTCCAATATAGCTTTCAGGGGTTTCTGTCCAGGATCTCGTTGTTTGTCTATGACATCGAGTTGTCCCCAGGTATGTTCGAACAGCTCAAGGTGGTCGACTTTCCGGATTTTCTTCAACACGTCAGCTGGCAGACATAGCCCAAAGAACAAGTCTATGTCAGTTAGGGTCATGATTGTCGATCCTAAGGCAGTACCTAATTCTGTGTAGAAGACAGTGGGGTTATTTCGCAAGTCTGGCAACGATTTACGGAAGGTCAGGATATCTTGCCGATCCCAGGGTTGGTATACCCAATTGTACACTTCCCTACCTTTAGCGTCCTGGTGATTGATATCATCATGAGTTCCCTGACCTCGTGGGGGACCCAGTAGAGAGCGGCTTCTTTTATGGGCATCATAGTGTCTAACTTTTCTACCGGGGGGTCGATCGTTACAGGGGTTGCGCCTTTAGTTATTGGTCGTTGTTCTGTGAGGTGGCGGAAGACCTCTAGCGTATGCGAGAAAAGTTCAGTCTCATCACACTCACTCTCATCCCCGATATCTATTTTCCTGTACAGAGTTGCAAGGTGTTCGGGTCCCTTATCTCTATACATTTCTTCGTATGCTGTGAGGGTATGGTAGCAAAAGTGTACAATAAAGTGTTGTTTATGGTTATCGGCATATGAGTTACATATGTCCGATATGTATTCTTCCGTTTCTTTTCGGTCCACTAGCGTTTTAACTATCTTATCGATGCCCGCTCATTCACTTTTTTTCAAGCGGGGGATTCTTGCTGGTTCTTTTTCTTTCGTTTCGGGTTTATCCGAGTCCTCTTTGATACAATATTTAGTACGAGAGGCTCGGTCGGCGCGGAGGCCGTGGATACCGAGGCCCTGGCACTACCTTCATTTAGGCTCTGGGGTTGTAGGTGCTGTACTAAAGGATGGGTGGGGGCATAAGTAGGGGGCATAAAGATGATTGGGGGACCTAAAAGTAATCATCATCTGTTTTTTGTTTTGATGGGAACTCAGGGTAAAGCACTGAGGGTGTCCTAACAGGGCATTGGCCCGAGGTTTCTGATTCTTGTTCTCTTTTAACTCTTTCTCTTTCTTTGATTTCCCCTTCTAGCTGTTTACCGGCTAGATGAGCTGCTTTTCGTAGCTCTTTATCGAACCTTGCTTTGTCTCTCTTTCTGCGTTGCGTTGCTTCTTTGCGCCACATGCCGAGACTATCAAGCATGGTTGGCGTGGTTTTATTTTTATGAAGTGCTATCTCTAGCGCTTCTATTTTATCGAGGTCAAAAGATCCTATCAATGGCCACTGACTTTCTCGATCTTTTTTAGTGTTTTTATACCATAACTTACTATAAGCTACAGCGACTAGTCCATACTTTGTAAAAATGTCCTTATTAGGGGTGCCTTCCAGTGGAGCTGGATGATCTACCTCTAATAAACGGTCCGGGCTAAACCAACTACCAATCAGTGGGGAGAAGATAGGCATGACGTATATCGGACAAGTGAAGATCTCAAACAATGGTGGACAAAGGTCCGCACTACCTATCCTTCACTACTTGCAAAGACTAGACAGAATATTTCTATTCTACGTTATTTGCAAACAGAGAATATCTCAAAAGAACCAATAAGGGGGGCGTGGCTGGCAGCCGAACATGGCGGCAGCATAGAGGACTAGCTCCGGCGGGGAAGCGACCTCTCCATCTATCCGCACGATAATCCGTGACTATTTGTTACCTCCAACGGCGGCACCGAACGCCCGGGACCGGGCGGGACTGGCGGCAGGTCTCCAGACGATAATCGAGCATTGAATGCCGGAGTTATCGTCGAAAGTTGAATCGACCGGAGCCTAGGCCCACCTCCGGGCCCTCAAGTGCTAGCTGAGTCCGACCGGAAGTGCAGCCTGCCTGGCAGCCGCAGACGGGAAGTGGTCGGTGCAGGAGCCCCACGCCCAGTAACGGTCCTGTCCTGCGTCATTCGACTCGTCCTCTCCAGCGACGTCTCATTGGAAGGGTGGCCGCAAACTACCGAAGCCACCGACCATACTTTGCCCGACACACCGTGCAGGAGTTTAACTCTCAACGACGGAGGTCCTTCCATCCGGCACCGGGAGCAGCGCGGCAACTGCCCGTCTACCTGGCACCCCACCGGACCGACGAACTGTAGTCCCTCCGTGACCGAACGATGGCCGGGAAAGGTGTGAAAGGCGGCACAACCCAGACTCGTATTGACCGCTTCACCAACGACAGGACCGCTTCCCCTCCGGCGGAAGGAAAAACTCCCCCTGTGAAACCAGGCGAGTCCGGGGGGCCGAAGAAGGCGACACTGGACGATATCATGAAGGCTCTCACACAGGTCCAGGCAACGGTGGGCTGCATCTCAACGGAAATCACCCTAATCCGCGCTGACTTTCATAAAATGGCGGAAAAGGTAGGCTCTCTGGAGCTCGTCACGAAGTCGCTGGTGGAGGATGTCTCGGAACTGCAGACGGCCATGGAAGCGGTCATGGCCGAAAACAAGCACCTTAAGGACAAGCTCGACGACCAGGAGGGCCGCTCCAGGCGAAACAACGTACGCATTCTTGGCGTTCCGGAGTCAGAAGGTGTGAGGGCTACGGATCTCTATGTGGAGGAACTCATTAAGACCCATCTTCAACCCAAGGGCCTGTCGGCCTTCTTTTCTGTGGAGCGAGCCCATAGAGTCCCGGGTGGTCAACCGAAACCAGGGGTCACGCCGCGGCCTATCCTAGCGAGACTTTTTAACTTCCGTGACCGGGACATCATCCTGCAGGCGGCACGTGTCTCGCCGCCGGTGAAAATTCTTAACTCAACGGTGGCTTTCTTCCCGGATTACACGGCGGAAGTGGCCAGGCGGCGAAAGACATTCTTGGACATTAAAAGAGAACTTAGGAAACGGGAACTCCCATATTCTATGATCTTCCCAGCCAGGCTTCGGGTGGTGGCGGAAAACAGGACATGGTTTTTTGATGACCCAAGCACTGCGCGAGACTGGCTGGACGGCTGGCGTCCGGCTTCTCACTCTCGTCGCCCTGGACGGACTAAGACCGGCTCGCCTCACTCTGATTCCGCCGCTGCAGGGGCCGAGGGTACGAACAGTGGCAGAAGCTCTCCGATACGCGATGAAACTGCTTTGAGTCTGGAGGTGGACCCTTGACCACGTGTGTGCCCTGTAAAAAGTTTGGTACTGTGGCTGGAACCGTCATGGACACTGGGCCGAGGGCCTCCGTGGAGGGAATGAGGGGCCGCTGATTCCGGAGCGCTCCTCACCCCCAACGAGCAAGTAACTGTGTGTTTTCTTTGGGGCGGGTTGAAGCACTCTGCTAGATTGGGGTGGCGGGCAGTTTGGAGTCCGTGTAGCAGGGAAGCAGGGAGGGTGGGGTTGTTGGGAATGGGGGGGTTGTGTTGGTTATTTAGTTTGAAATGTTTGGCTCAACTTCTTGTCTTGGAACTGCTGGTGTTCACGCTTGACCGTACTCCTTACACCGGGTATATTGCCTCTGCTCCTCGATCACTGTATCGGTACACTCACACGCTTAGCTACAATGGCTTGGGGTTTTCCCTATCTGTTATGCCTCCGCCCCGCCCTCTAGGGCACTCAACTGTACGATTGACCACAATATGGCGGATCCCCCGCGACCTGCTGTAGTAACGCATGACACTGGGGTGGGGGCGGTACCACCGCTTCGGGTTGTGTCCTGGAATGTGCGGGGGTTGGGTGATAAAGTGAAGAGAGGGCTGGTCCTACAATGTATTAAGAGACTGAACTGTGATATCGCCCTCCTCCAAGAGACACATTTAGTGGGGGTTGCCTCCAAAGCCCTGGATAGGCGAGGATACCGCATGCTGATACACTCAGACTTTACTTCGGGGTCCCGGGGAACGGGGATATGGGTAAAAAGAACGTCACGTTTCATTCACCACTCCACAAAAACAGATCAACATGGCCGCTTCGCGGCGGTGTGTGGACAGTGGGAGGGCGTGCCCGTCAACGTGGTGTCTGCGTACATCCCGCCGGCGCTACATTCATCGGCACTTCCGGCCCTGGGTAAATTTCTTTTGGAACTCCCGGAAGGGGATTTGTTAGTGGGCGGAGATTTCAATGCATTGGCTGATTCTGATATGGACAGGTTCCCGGCTCGCCCCCCTCCTATTGGCCCAACGAAATTCAGGGACTTCTTAGAGGCACAGGGTCTGGTAGACATTTGGAGGCAGCTTCACCCTACTGATCGCCACTATTCATACTATTCCTCCACTCATGCTTGCCTGTCGCGCATAGACTATTTCCTCACACTGGGGGGCGGTAAACTCACTTTTGACAATGTACACATCGCACCACGGGGTATTTCAGATCACTCTCCCCTGCTCGCTACACTGTCCTGCTCTACCACGGCCCGCATGCGTCTCTTTCCCATCTACCCTAGCTATCTTAAAACTCCCCCGATCCGAAAATCCCTTAAAACTGCCACTAAACTTTACTTCCAGGAGAACTCCGGGTCGGTGTCCTCGCCGACGGTTCTCTGGGAAGCATACAAGACGGTACTCAGGGGCCAGGCCATTTCGACCATAGCCGACTATAAACGCAAACAAAAACTGGAAATGGTCGAACTGGAACTGCAATTGGAACAAGCAAATGCGACTCACATGGCCACACCGTCAGAGGCCACCAGGCACGCGCTGACTCTCTGCCAGCTAAAACACGACGACTTTCTCCGCCGAAGGGTGTTAGAGCGGATCGAATCAACGGCATGCAGAGTTTATGATGTAGGCGACAAAGCCAACAAGTTGCTGGCTTGGTTGGACAAAAAACGGGATGGAGGCAGGCAAATCCTACAGTTGCAAGACCAAGCGGGGACGCTTCACACGCACCCTCCCAAGATAGTTGACCTCCTGGCAGACCACTTTCAATCAGTTTACACCCCAGAAGTGGTGGTCACGCCGGAACAGGCGGAACTGGCGCTCCAAGAGATTGAGGTGGAGGGGCTAACGCCGGAGGCGCAAACCGAGCTGGAAGCGGATCTCACAGTGGAGGAACTCCGTATGGCGATGGGCGCACTGCATACGGGCAGAGCGCTGGGCCCAAACGGGATCCCAATCGAATGGTTCCAAACGATGTCCGACACACTGGGCCCACCGCTACTGGCCATGTTCGAGAACTGTCGTGAGTCAGGAACGCTGCCATTGGATCAGCGCCTGGCAACGATAGTAGCTATCCCAAAACCTGAGAAACCTCCAGAATGTTGTGCATCCTACCGCCCGATCTCGCTACTCAATGCAGAGGCGAAGATCCTGGCGAAGGTGATCGCTAATCGACTGACCCCACACCTTAGCCAACTGATCCACCCGGACCAATCCGGCTTTATGCCCCACAGGAGTACAGCATTAAATCTCCGTAGAGTACACGGCGCGTTGGCGCGTGCACACTCCTTGACAGAGCCAGCAGCCATCTTGTCGCTGGACGCCAGGATGGCCTTCGACATGGTGGAGTGGCAGTACCTGTTCGCAGTCCTGCACCAGATGGGCTTCGGTCCGAAGTTCCTATCCTGGATCCGACTACTCTACACAGGCCCAGTAGCTCACGTAGCGGCCAATGGCCATATCTCTCGTGCGATCTCTTTGGCGCGTGGAACCCGCCAGGGCTGCCCCCTCTCCCCATTGCTGTTCGCGTTGGTCCTTGAACCCCTCGCGATCGTCCTCAGAACGACACCACTGTTGAAGGGCATCAGGTGGACGGAGACCTGGGAAGATAGGATATCATTATATGCGGATGATATGCTGGTGTACGTATCAGCACCCGAACTGAGTGTCCCGATTTTATTGGCGCTTTGTGACAAACACGGTGCGGCCTCTGGTTACACAATTAACTGGACGAAGTCGGTCCTTTATGTACTGAAGGGCCCTCGACCAATCCTCCCGGAACATTGTCCGTTGGTGGTGACAGATGTTTCTTTCAAATATTTGGGAATCCATGTCACTAACGATATGACCGTCTTCACCAATCGAAATCTAGCGCCCCCCCTCCTCCGTTTGAAGGCAGACGTGCGGCACTGGTCGTCCCTGCCGCTCACACTTTTAGGCCGCGCTGCGCTGTTCAAAATGATGGCGCTCCCGCGCCTCCTATATGTCTTTGAGAATGCGCCTGTCGTGATTCCGCCCTCCTACTTCCAGAAGATTACCGCGATGGTTACCACTCTACTTTGGGGTGGGCGTCCCCCGAGGATAGCGCACCTCAAACTGAACCGCGGCTGGTACGATGGTGGCATTGCGCTACCGAACGTACAGCTTTATTATTGGGCATCCCAACTTAAGGTACTTAACCAATGGATCCATGCACCACACACTGACCCGGCGTACATGGCGGACAGGGCCCAACTCGGGACACAGAGTCTTCTGGCCCCCCTCTATAACCACAGTCTACTCAAGAACCTGATTGGCCCCACTAAACACACGATCACCCTATGGTACAGGGCACTCACCAAGCTACAGTGGAAGGGAGTCATTACGAAGCTTACCCCGCTTTGGGACACTAAAAAGCTGGGCTGCCTGAGGACCAGCAAAGGGTTCACCCAATGGGACAACATAGGCATTTCTACAGTGGGGGACCTCTGGACGTCCACTGGGGTGATACCATTCGAGCAACTTCAACAACAATATGAGCTGGGCCCCACGGAAACATATAGGTACGTCCAAATCAGGCACGCTCTCCTGGCGGTGTTGGAGCCGGGAACCACAATCCCGGAATCCTCGCCCCTAGAAGACCGGCTCCTCACGGAATACATGCAAACGAAAGCCACCTCACTCACCTACCGTAAATTGCTGAACAATCTCTCTGACCCCCTACAGACCCTGCGAGAAAAATGGGAGGATGAGTTGGGCGCTATGGATGAGACAGACTGGAACGCTGCTGTGGCATCCCCGAGAGAGGCTGGGGTTTCCGCAAGGTTCAGACTCATACAATTGAAAATACTGCACAGAACGTATTACACGAGGACCACCCTACACAAAATGCACAGGGCTGACTCCCCTCGTTGTCTTAGAGGATGTGGGGAGGATGGCACACTACTGCACACGTTGTGGGGCTGCCCTCTCATTGCCCGATACTGGCAACAGGTCATGCGCACGATTTCCCAGGCCCTTGACACCTCCCTCACACCCGAACCGCGCCTCTGTCTTTTGAATGTTTGGAAGGGCACTGATCTTAGCCTCAGACAACAGCAGTGGGTTACAATTGGAACAATGATGGCTAAGCGTGATATGGCACAGAGGTGGGGGGTGGCTGAGTTAACTACCTTGTCGCTATAGTGTCAAAATATGGACAAACTGATGTTAACTGAACGAACTGTCTACAAAGTGAGAGCGAACCCAAGGAAATGGAACAGGGTGTGGGAGGCCTGGAATAGATATAGAGGGGACCTGTGCGACCCGCTTCAGGAGGCTGAAGACGAAGACTCGGAAGATGAGGAGGAGATGATTGGCTAACCTGTGGGCTGCCACGGGGCAAGACTAATACTGTACTCATATCATGGGAACTCCTGCTCACGTTCTGCGGGGGGTGGAGGGGTTAGGCCTGGGTGGGGGGTCGGTGTGTTCTACTAGCGTCTTTGTTCTATATTGCTTCGCATCTAAGCACTATTATTGAGCCACTTTGTTTGGTTTGTTTTTCAACGTTTTATACATGAAACAGTTAACAAAAATGCTATTTAGAAAAAAAAAAAAAAAAAAAAAAAGTAAAACTTCATGACTCCGATGCTTCTCTCCTAATGGTCTGCCGTATCATCCTCATCCTTTGCTGCCGGACCGGAGGGTTGTCGGCTAAATAGCTGTGTATTACTACAGGACATCCTGTTCCTTTCTCCTGTCATGATTACTACGTAATTGTCTTGTTGTAAAATGGATGATGAACATCAATAAAAGTTTTTACACCAAAAAAAAAAAAAAACAAAAAAAAAAAGAACCAATAAATATATCGAGCAGCAACGAAGGCTAAACTAACCAATCAATAAGTAATACTAGTATTTTCCGAACAATCAATCAATCAATCAAACAAAAAGAGTCGTGCTGCACGACCTTACCCGGACCATATGGACAGTTTCTCGTCTTCCACTTCCAGCGCCCAATCGTCCTCTGTTCTCCGTTATTTCCGCGGCACTCCTGAGGGCTCCCAGTCAGGACCGTAGATCATTCGAGAGGTCCGTCAGAACCGGTGAAGGTCGGATGATCGGCTGCGAGACGAGGGTCTATCGGGCAGGAGCTCTTCCCGATCGTTGCAGTAGTTCACTCTGTCGTTAGGACCTCTCTCACTGGACCCACGTGTCGCTGATGGGCCCCACGTTTGGGACGCCAATTGTGGAATAGCAGTTTTCTCTGGATGACCTTTAAGTACTGCTTGGCGCTAGTCGGCTCTGAACCATTCAATAATTATCAAATAAAGAGGCAGGCGCTGGAAACTGGAAAGCAGGAAACGGGTTTTTAATTTCTCCGGAGCACATTCCTGACATTACTTTGAAGTACAGTAAAACATTACTACGTATTCACAGTAGAGGTCCCCACCCTAATCTCAGCAGGTGATGACTATCGCGCAGCTGGACATTCCGTTGGGAACCGAAATGTGCGCAATCGGTCAGATCTCATGGGGAGGTGACATTGATTAATCCCGGCTCCTTTGATGAAAGGCGAGATTTTACAGTATGGGGGCAATAAACTGCATCCGCAGGGCTAGGTGATGGCCTGGGATCGGGTCGAACAATCGGGTACAGGGGAAAGGGGTTATCAAAGGGACTGTTCGTGTGAAAGGGTTTTCATTGAGTGTTACATCAGCGGTTGTTCTATCCGAACCTAGAAGAAAACTGGAGGAACTTTGCTCCTATATCAACAGCCCTCGGGAGACCAAATACCGGAAACTCTTCCTCTTACGGATCCCATCATCAACCTATCCAACCATCAGATTTCGCCTGCTGAAAGAAGTGATCTGAGCAAAGGACTTTCATTTGTCCCTACCAGCAGACCAGATGCATTCACAACAAAACTAGAACTGCAAAAATTCTTCCGCAAAATAAGGCTGAAATACTACTTTGGCAGAAATTACTACACTCCTAAAATAACAGCGACTCAGTTTAAACCACCTTCTACCTTCACTCCTGGTTCCTACTGTATGAGCCAACGGATATTGGCATTCAAACAAATAGTGATGCACGAGGTGATGATGAGCTTAGAAGAAAGACATTATATCAAATATAACATCACAAAAGAAGAGAACCTTGCGTTGAAAGAACTCAGCAGCAATACCTCCATCATCGTAAAGGCAGCCGATAAAGGCGGAGCAGTGGTACTACAAAACACAGAAGACTATTTAGCTGAAATCAAACGTCAACTTGCTGTAAGAGAAAGCTATCTGCCAACACCGAGAGACCCTACTACAAGTATCAAATCATTAATCGAAACTTTAGTTGAAGATGGTGTCAACAAGGGCTTCTTGAATCCGCCTGAAAGATACTTCCTAATCAAAAAGGAACCCCGGATCCCTACAATCTATACCTTGCAAAAGGTGCACAAGGGGTTAGATAACCCACCAGGAAGACCAATTATATCTGGGTGCGGATCCATATTAGAACCAGTGAACCAGTTCATCGACCACTTTCTCCAACCATTGGTACCAGAAACTAAATCATATGTGAGGGATTCAATGCACATCATCCAACTACTGGAAGGTCAACCATATGATAAAGCCACACAATTCATGGTAACACTAGATGTTGCCTCGTTGTATAGATCTATACCCCAAGACAACGCAATCAAGGTTATACAAGACATACTGGATAAACGTCCAGCACCGCATTGGATACCAACCACCTTCCTTAGCAACCTCTTGGAGATCGCTATGAAGCGCAACTACTTCGTTTTCCAACAACAATCCTACCTGCAATGCAAAGGAGTAGAAATGGGTGCGACTTATGCCCCGAGCCTGGCTAATTTGTAAATGGACCAATATGAGGAACAACATCTATATACGGAAAAGAATCCATATATCAATTCGATATCGATATGGAAAAGATATATCGATGATGTGATCATGATTTGGACAGGCACAGAAGCTGATTTAAAAGACTTCTTCCTATGGTTAAATACAAGGTGCAATGATATTCAATTCACCATAAGCTATGACAAAAAGAATATTGCCTTCCTTGATCTCTTGTTCAAGGTTGAAGACGGACTGATACTATGTGACCTCTACAGAAAACCCATGGAGAGGAATACCTTACTAAAATATGACTCTCACCACCCACGTAACTTACGTGACAATCTGCCTTTCGGCCAATATCTACGGATGAGGCGCAACTGCACTAAAAAAAACAGACTTTTTTAAGGAGGGTGAAACACTCACCACTCGCCTACGTGAACGAGGTTATCCATTAGGGCTTCTCAAACGTGCCAAGAAGAGAGCTTGGTATTGCCCGAGAGAGGAGCTTCTCATCCCAAAAGAAAAGAAACCTGCCACTGCCAACCTAGTTTGTGTCACCACCTTCCACTCTAGGAGTAACATCATGAAGAAAACAATAAAGAAATACTGGAACCTGGTGGCAACAGAGCTCAACACGGATGAGAGTCCACTGTTTGCTTTCAAGAGAGGGCGCAATATAAAGGATAATGTGGTAAAAGCGTTCCTAGAACCTCCGAAACAAGCAACCCTCAGGGATCATCTGAGTTTGCCTCCTATGAAAGGACACTTCAAATGTAGTACATGCAAAACATGCCCCTTGTGCATTGATGGACCCTTCTTCTCCCACAATAACAAAACATATACATTGCCTTCCCTGACAAACTGTAACACCTCTAATGTTATATACATCATTCTATGTCCATGCGATAAACCCTACGTAGGTCAAACAACACAGAGGGTGAAGGTGCGCATACTACAACATATGAGTAGGATTTGTTGCAAGGTCCAGGGGGCTCCCATGGTGGACCACTTTGTCAGTCAAAATCATGATCCGGACAGTATGCGTTGGCGCATATTAGAAAAAATCAACGCAAATCCAAGAGGGGGTTCTATAACCTCTGCACTCAATAGAAAGGAGTGCAAATGGATTCATAATCTGAATTCTGTGAGTCATGGACTAAATGAGCATGAGGAGATTTCAAAACAAACGGGCCTACTGTAATCTTGTTATATGAATCTCCTTCAAATTTGTGTATTTGGACTTAACATGAACTCTGCTTCGAACTTCCAATTCCCTTGAACGATATGTCTTGATGTCCTCATCTTGTGACCACATGTGACATGAACTACTTCAAGGTACAACATAGTCCTACATGCATGTATAACTTAGATCTTATTTCCCCTCACACGGGATTTGTATATAGTTTAAACGTTGCCTCTCTTTGGATACTGTTCATTGCATGATTCAGGTTGCTAATGTACATTTTTGATTCTTGAATTGCTGGATTCATAAACTCCGGAATCCTGGTCTAATTGTTTTTAAATTGTTTGCTCCATCTCCCCACTTTCTGATTACACCTCTATCCGCACTTCGTGTCATTTGACACGCTCCATTAAATGGTCCTGTCACGGCGCTTCATACTAACGCACCTACGTTGCTTGGCAACCGACGTGTCTTGCGTCCTCGAGGACCTCGGTCTCACGTCTCCCAGTCACTAACGTTTAAGCACCTTCACAGTGATTGGTTTAGTCGGGACGCGTCAGATCCACTCACCCGCGTTGCTTGGCAACCAGCATACATAACGTCCTCGAATTTCCCGGGCTCATTCTTTCTGCTCAGACGGCGCTCTGACATCGCAGTGATCGCCAGGGTTACTACCCCAGCCCGCAATACCAAGGGTAAGCTAGCTCTATGCCGGTCACCTTGCCCCTAACCCTCGTGCTCTCGGCAGCTCTAAATTAGGGGTTAAATGTTTTACCGCACCGGACCGGGGCACTAGTTATTCGGCCAGTACAATTGTTCTGTTTAAAACACACATGAGCAGTTGTTAATGTTCCTGTGCAGGCGCTGCACGATGCCCGCTTCCACCTAACTATTATTCTATTGCAATTGTCTATTGCATGATTAGCACAGATAAGTGCTTCCCTTACTGCTTAATGTTGGGCACCTATCTTAAGTCACCGAGGCACTGTTGCCCTTTGCACATCTAGTATCGCCCGTCCACTCACGCGGTACTATTCTGTGTCACAATCAATGTCACTTCACTGGCTCCGCCTGATTAACATAGACCTAGCTTGATCTGTTGAAGAAAGGAGATCTCAAACCAGTCCCACTTGTTCCCTCTAGGTTGACCAACCGGCTTCCCTCCAGATCCAGTTTTAACAGACCCCCCATTTGAGTATCTCTACTCAAATGGGGGGTCAAGATACCTCCAGGAACTTCCACAGTAACCATCTGTTTCCTTGGAGGACTAGCTCTGAATACTGGCCTTTCAACAAAGAAAACACCCCTCCCCGTCTCAATTGTATAAATTTGTATATACGTGTCACTAAGTGTAATACACTAGTCACTTTGTTCACCACAGTCACTCATCACATGTTTTAGCATTTATTGAAACCTAAAACGGAATGAAGTAATTCCTGTGTATTGTGATTCATGTTTTTATTGTATAAAAATCTTGTGAACTACAGTTGTTCTCAGAGAGGTTTACTTTTGTGTTATGAGCTGATATAGCCTTCCTTTCCAGCAATTCTTGCTGCCACCCAACAGAACCACTTTTGTTGTTAATTACAGATAAGAGTTTAGCAGCCTCTTTGCATATAGTCTCGCTAAACGTCAAGGGGCTTAATCACCCAGTCAAGTGCAAATTTGTTTTGGATTATCTGGCCAAAACCAAAGGGGATATAATTCTCTTGCAGGAAACCAAATTATCTCAGACTGACGCTGATAATCTTAAACAACACTGGATCTCACTTACACTCTGCTCCCCTGCGACTCAAAAGAAAAGAGGGGCGATCACCGTGGTTGCTAAAAAAATCAACCTTAGCCCTGGTATCACATTCGGGAGATTCCGAGGGTAGACTAAGCATTGCACACCTACAAAGAGACGAAGACCATATCTATGTGGCAAATATTTATGACCCTAATACAGACCTCCCTGAATTCTGGGCGTATGTATCAAAAGAACTTGAAAATATTCCGCAAGATGAGCTACTGGTGGTTGGTAGGGATCTTAATCTACCACTAGATCCCTTGCTAGATAGACAATCCAAGAGTGTATACCAGCCCCCCGCTCTCACGACGCACTGAAACGACTTTGTGCTAAATTCCACCTACATGATTCTTGGCGCCTCCAACATCCGGATGGTTGTGACTATACTTTCTATTCACCCCCGCACCATTCTTATTCAAGAATAGATTACTTATTGATATCTGACTCACATACACACCTGATTGACGAAACTGATATAGCCCCCATATTGGTGTCGGACCATGCATGTATCCATATGAAACTGGCGGGCTCACATTCACTTATCCCCCCGAGATGATGGCGCTTTAACAAAGAGATATTGTCGGTACCAGAGAACAAGAAAAGCATAGAACTGTCCCTATGTGAATATTTTCAGATAAACTCGCAGCCAGAAACAGATCCCGCCTTAGTTTGGGACGCGTTTAAGGCCACTTTAAGGGGTACATTGATAGGTATCAGGGCTCGTATGAACAAAGAATTAAACTCTGAACTAGACTCTTTAGAAAAAACAATCAAACTAGAGACACAACACTCCCTTGATTTGAACAATAAGGCAATCATTGACCCTTGACTAATTTGAAATATAAATACAACGCCGTCCTCAGTAAACGTGCTGGAGTATGGATGGATTAATAAATTCAAGGCCTTAAGGCTCTGTGAAGGTAACAAAGCAGGGAAACTTCTGGCTTCCTATCTTAAACACAAAAGGAAGCATTTCCATATAACATCTATTAGAGACCAATCCAATACCACCCAAACCAAACAGAAAGACATTCTTCGCACATTCCAATCCTTCTATGAGAACCTGTATAAGAACAAGAATCTATTCAACATAGAGGAGTGCAGTACATATCTAAACTCAATTCAACTCCCACGTTTATCCGAGAGCGACAAAGCCAAATTAGTGGCCCCTTTGACACGGACGGAAATTTCTTCCGCCGTCAAAACACTAAAGAATAATAAAGCACCAGGGCCTGACGGCTTCACTGCCAGTTTCTATAAGACCTTTGAGGAACAACTTAACCCACGACTCCTCAAACTGTTTCAATCCTTCTCACAATCAAACAGAATCACCTCCACGATGAGTGAGGCAACAATTATAGTGATACCTAAAGATGGGAAGGACCCACTACTTCCTAAGAATTACAGACCGATATCCCTCATAAATTTGGACTGCAAAATTCACGCAAAGACCCTAGCATGCAGATTAAACACCGTCTTACCGTCCTTAATCAATAACTCACAGGTGGGGTTCCTAAAAACCGTCTATCTAATGACAACACAAGACTCCTATGTCATGTGCTCGAGAAGTCGAAAATCTCAAATGCCCCCGCAGTAGCAATCACCCTGGACGCGAAAAAGGCAGTTGATAGGGTGTCGTGGCCCTTTCTGCGCCAATGCATGCACATATTTAATATGGGCGACACTTATTGATATGGTCATGGCATTATACGCCTCCCCTTCGGCGAAGATTGCCATTAACAGTTCGCTATCTGAGCCATTCCTTCTTGAATAAGGAACTAGACAGGGTTGTCCCTTATCTCCCGCTCTGTTTCTTCTGGCGTTGGAACCTCTCCTATGCGACATACAATAAAACATCGATATTAGTGGCATTGCCTTCGGCGATAGGAACGTAAAAAATCGCTGCTTATGCAGACGATATATTGATAGTCACTGAGAGACCTGATACCTCTATAGCCGCACTAATGAACTCTATAGAATCCTACTATAAACATTCAGGCTACAAACTGAACCGTGATAAATCGGAAGTGAAACCTCTCAACATCTTCACCAATAAAGATTCATTAGGCACATCAGGTTTAGTCTGGCAAAAAAATTACATCAAGTATTTAGGAATAGAATTTGGCAGTTCTATTATCGAGACCCTACGGCACAACGAAAACCTGACTCTCAAAAAAATAAAAACACACCTAGACGGCTGGTCACCCAGCTTCATCACTTGGTGGGGCAGGTTAGAGACGATCAGGATGATGATTACACCGCTAGTAAATTATCTAATCACTATGCTCCTCTTGATGTTGTCCCAAGAGTTTCACAATAAATTAGATAAAACTATTAACAACGTCATCTGGAAAGGAAAAAAAGCGCGTATCAGTCTTCGAAAATTGAGATTAGATAAATCCATTGGTGGAGTCAGTCTGCCAGACTTTAAGAGATATCAAATAGCCTTTTTAGCGAAACAAGGGTCCTATTGGCTGTCCCCCCCAGTGAACTAGTCACCGGTGTGGCTAGACGTTGAAAAAGCTCTCCTGGATGGCATCCCTCCCATCTCGGTCCTATCAATGAAGGTGAACCAGATCCCCTGTTCGAAACCCATATTTATCAACACCAAAATAGCTATACTTAAAATAGATAAAATGCTAGACACATCGATAAGAAGATCTAGATGGGAAACGATCTGGAGAAACCCCACAATCACATACAAAGGTAAACCACTGTTCAACCCAGCCTGGATTGAAAAGGGAATTTTTTTCCCACACCAGCTTTACGATAACGGCTACCCTTTACTCTTCACAAGAATCCAATCGAACTTTGGGATTGATAATTCCGACTTCTACATATTCCTTAATGTGAAAACAGCCATTACAAAAGCGGGATTCACGTCCACCCAACCAGCTCTTCCGACATTCCTCTCTTCCTTAAATAGAGTTGGTCACCAGGTCTCTAGGTTGTACAAACTACTGAGCCTGTAGTCCTCCAAATTGAATATCAAATCAACGCAGTTCTGGTCGTCAATCGCTTCATTCTCCATCTCTGAGCTGGAGTGGTCCATGCCGTGGAGATCTTGCATGAGCCATAAAATTAGCCCTACATTATCACAAGCCAAGTTCTGGCTCATGCATAGTCTTTTGGACGCCAGCTCGCCTATACGCACATAAACTCTGCCCTGACGCATTTCGCTGGAACTGCAAACATGCGGAATGGGGATCTAGACCATCTCACTCTCCAATGCGACTGCGTCTCAGCCTTTTGGAATAGGGTGTTTGACTTCATCCACAAAGTATTTAATATCACACCAACCAAAGAACTTCCCTATCTTGTTTTCAGCTTTGCGAAGGAAACACAAATCCCTGAAGTGGACAGGGCCCTTCTAGACCTTCTTCTCACGGCGGCTGTGAAGGTCGTCCTAAACAATTGGAAAGACACCAAAAAGGCAAGTTATGCATGCTGGTTAAACTGGGTGATTAACCTCCGAGGTGCAGATAACATCACTTTACAACACTCCCCAGGGCGTCCCTCACAAAGGAAACTTTGGAACTCACTGGATATCTACTTTAAAAGCCATAAACCTCCGTGAACCATCCATGCTCTTCATACCTTCCAATAGGTCCCGGGTGCCCGGTATATCTTAAATAACACGCCACACCCGACCTGAGCTGTTCTGCCGCATTGTGGTGTACAAACTTACCTCTACCTCTTCTTCCCATCTTCTCGCGTATAACCTTTGCTTTCTCTCTGCTGCTCCCCTCTTCTTCCCACCAGCTGGTTCTTTCCTCTTTCCCCTTCCTCTCGACTCCTATCCTCTCGGGAGTCTATCTCAGAAAGACATCATGGATGACAGCAGTATATCCCTCGAGACCAACCCGAATGCTGTGAACACCATCGTGGGACCTTATGGATGCTTTTCTTTGCCACGTCATGTCATCTGCTCTTGTCCATGTTTAATGTTTGGCCACATGCACTGGTAAATATATATAGCAATTTCTGATCTATAAGTTTCACAAACCTGACATTTCCAATAAAAAACGTTTGAGTTGGTATACTTCATTAAGGGTTTGCTTTTAAGCCGTCTATGAAAATAAACCTCTACCGAGTCAACAAGCAGAGACTCTAATAAAACGATGCCTCTTAGTAATTTTACATCAAGGCCCGGAGGCTAATATTATGCACTACACCTTTATTACCACTCAGGCAGCAGCAACAAAGAACATAGAATTAGAACCCAGAACACATTCTAGAACTCCTGAACATGCATAAACCCATAGAACCATAATAAAACGATGCCTTAGTAATTAATACCATTTGTGAATCGGATTTCGCAATATTTTCCTGGAAGGAAGAAACCAAGAGATGGCATAATCTCGCCGCGGTGATGAGAAAGCAAGCTTGTGTTCTTTCTGCGAAGAGCTCGAACCAGGCGACGGCGGCAAAATAGCATAAAAACAACAACTATAAAACTTACTAGTCACAAAATCGTGGTAAGCTCCAGGCAGTTTTACTAGTTCGCAGAAATTAAATAAAAGCGGTTTACATTTGTTCCACGCCTTACTGTAACTGGGGAGGGGTGAACGGGTGGCAAGGCATTACATCAGCAGGCGGTTACACCCACACTCCCCTTCAGTGTATAGTTAATCACAGCTTTGGAAGGAAGTGACATGCATTGGTGGGGAGCCGCCGGGCGAGAACCTCTTTTTTTTTAGCCCACCCCAGAGGGTGGAGCCAGGCTTTCGTTTCAGTGCTGGCTGATTTACAGCTCGCACAAAGTAGTTGCAGTTTCAGTGGCTGAGCCGCCCTTTCTCCCATTCAATCTAAAGTACACATGTCAAGGTCTGGCACTGGCAGACACAAGGTACGTAGCATCCTTCGACAGAAGTTTCCGTCTTGTTAACGTGGTCGATTCAACAGATCTGTACTTGTTGTTGCGTTGGGTCGTTGATAGCTGTCAGCCCGAGCAGGTATCTACTGACAGAAGCTCACCCCAGTTTGTGCATAAACCCAGACCTGGGGGAACTTCTTTCACGTTTATAGCGTGTGTATTGTAAAGGGGGAGGGGAGGCGAGTTAAGGCGGGAAATAGTACCTTTGTCACTTTGCTTATTTCTTTAATGTATTATTGCTTTACGTCGGAGTGCCTGAAAGAAACTAGAATGTTCTCATTGCAGGTTTCACCACCGTGTGTCTCGTGCAGCTTGGGCTCACGTGGTGTTTCCATGGTTACCACAAAAATACCGTGAACACCGCCCTATAAACAACAAGGAAAGACCCATGCCACATTTTCTATGTGAAACCTCTTTTACTCAGATGGGGTGTGGCGTTGAATGTTTATAAGCTAGCATGGCTTGCTTTTGCCATTCACTGTCCTGTCCCCCCCGACCCCCCCTTCTTAAATCTCTGAATGGGACAGGGTGGCAGGAGATGATTTGTGGTAAGCTGCCAAGAAAACACATTGGTGACAGCCTATTTACAACGGCGTCGGTGAACATGCAGGCGCAGCTTTTCCTTGGAGAGGCGATGCTTTCAGCAGCGAATTAACACCACTGAACTGCTTTTCAGTAACGTGACGTTTTCCCCATCGGCTTGTTTACGCTCGTTTTTCTAAAAAAAAATAAAAAATGTTTTTTTATGGTAAAATATTTCGTATGGGCAGTGAAGCAGCCCTTTTTGTTTTGGTTTCAGCTGTTGTTCATGTGTGTATAGAAACAAAGATCCCATTAACTGCACACCTGTAGATGTTGCCGTGGTCATTCATGTGTTATGATTTCCTAATGTATTTCAAACAGAAGTCGGAATTTCCATCCCATCTCATATATATATATATATATATATATATATATATATGAAAAACAAGATTGGAAGCGGTTACATTTGTTCAGCATGTTATATTGGTATACTCGCACTCAAGAGATTTGAAAAGTTACACGAATCTATGGACAGTAAAACGTGATTTGTTTTTCCTAATATTACTTGTACTTTGGTAATAACCTTAAATTTGGCACGTGCACTGTCGTAATAAGTGTGTTAATGCAAGTTCAGTAGTGACATTTCTCTAAATACCCTGTTATTGTCCCACGTTTCCTTTCACTGCATTAACACGAAATAAAATATCGCTAGAGATCTACGTGAGTGGAGCAGGTGCAGCTCCTCGGAATGCGATGACGTGCGTGCGAAGTGTGTGTTTAAATGATCAATCTGTGCTGTGGGAGACAGTGTTGGCCGACACCATTTGTACACACTGTCAAAACACCGGGGGCAGGATATCTTTCAAGGAATCTGCGAGAGTGTAGCGGAGGAGGGTGGGGGAGAGCATCGCAAACACAGATTTTATTTGAAACGGCAAAAAGTCTTCTATACAAGGCATTAGTGTGGTACTGCATACCAGTGCAATAGCGAATCGCGAGTAACCCGACAGTGTCTCTTTATTAACAATTCTGTGAAGCACAGGATTATCGTAGTGATCATTTTTAACAGTGATCATATGCTCTTGTGTTGTAGATGCATTTGTATAGCACTGTGTACCACCGACAATGGTGACGAGTGGAATCTCCTCTCCTTTGTACACGTCAGATGTTCATATTCAATTATGGTTTAGATGGTATGCTACAGACAGATCAAAATCTGGAAAGTACGTGCATGGATGCCTACTGTGCCTTTTCTTAGCTTTTCTCCTATCCTCATGCGTGGGTGCTGCATGGTGACTGGATATATGGAAAAGAATGTTCCTATAAATTTGAATAGTCACGTCTTAAAATGCTAAGAAAGTACAAGGCCTTTTCCTTGGGTGATGGGCAGTCAATATTAACATAAATTCCCAGTCAGTGCTTTATCTTTTAAAAAGACAATTCATTTGATCAACAGGTAGGTAGAAACCAGAGATATGCAGATCAGATAAACAAAAGCAAACTAGAAGATGGTAGCACAGTCTGGGGCAGAGATACAACCCTAAATCTATCTATCTCTTCACCGTAAGCTGCTAGAATACACTATTATGTGGCCATATGACCATTATCCCATATGGCTTGGTTCAAGTTAGCTCTGGAAACTTCTCCAGAAAAGGAGCTTAGACGCTGGTTATTGATACTGCAACTATAAACCAAACACTCTTCCTGGACAAGCATTGTGTCCTACACTAGACTAGTTATTGAGCTGAAGCGGTGACTCTGGTTATTGTAGCTGGTGTTAGGAGCATACTCTACAGTCTGCTGGAGGCTAAGGACGGGGAATTACCTTGTGGTGCTGTGTTTTAATGGAATTATTGGAAATAGTGAGCTAGTTCCCAGATTTACTCCCTAATGGAAGTGCTACACCCACTCTATTTTTTCTCCATCCAAACTGTTTTGCTGTTCTATAAGAACTTTCGGAGGTCGATTGACTGGGTGAGATACCAATACCATCTTTCCCTGCGCGAGGGTCCTCCTGGTTCTGCACCCTCTTCACAGATCCAAATCGTCCCAAATCCACTACGTTTTATATCTTGGCACATTGCCAGCATAAAAGATAAATTGAGTAATCCTGACTGGCTAGAAATTATTAAAGATGTCAATGTGGTTTGCTGTCGAGACTTGGTCTCAGGTGGATTTCTTTATTGATGGATTTCAATCCTTTTCTTTACCAGCTTCACCATCTTCTTCAGGTCGGGCTGAGGGAGGTGTGTGGATATAAGTTTACCTAAAGAACTGTCTCTTGAAAGCAGAGAAGTTATGGAGTTCATCCTGCTCTTAAATCTTGCGTCTTGAAATCCCAGGTTTATTGTATATACTTTTGATCGATTTTTATTTGAAATATTTAGTAAATCACCGTAATAATTCGGTAAATTAGTTAGATACGTTTGTGTCTGAATATCTTCTAAGTCACCCAGACAGGTAGGGGATTCTATGGGTGGGTGGCTTTAGTTCCATAGCTTGCCCTATTGGAAAGAATGTGGGGTTTCAGATGGATCCAACAAAAACTTGCCCCACATTTTGCACACCCTGTATGGTGACACCCTGAATCAAAGCATCATGAAGTTTAATCTCCATCAAATCGCTGATTTTTCTAAAGGAAAAGGATACCCCTGTCCCACATTCACAGGCAAAGGAATAGGCTCCGTAATCAATTTCATTTTTTTTCCCCTTCTTATATAGCCCTATATGTTCTTGACTCCTACACAATGACCTCAATTTTGAGTGACCACAACCCTATTTTCCTAGTCCTTTCAGGTCCTACTATTAAACCAACAGTGACTAATTGTCTCATTGAATTAAAATATTCAGCAAATAAGAACATCCTTCTTAAATGGGCCCAAATTGGCAGAGTGCACTACCCCCGTTGATACGGTTCATAGCTTTGAGGCCATTTGTAATCAAGTGCAAATCAATTTATAATCCAGGTAACGCCCAAAGAGCTTCACCCTTTTAAATGGTTCTTCTGAAACTACGGCAGCTCTAAAACAGCAGCTCAAGGAGGCCCTCAAGGAATCCCCACGTAACTCTGCTCAAATCACATGGGAAGAGGGTATGGCCTAACGGCTAGATCGGTCGACCTCGAAGCTAGGGATCCAGGTTTGTGTCATGGCAAGGACACTCAACATCCTGTGATTCTGGACAAATCACTTAATCTCTGCCTGCCTAACAAAAATGAATGTGTCCGTCTGTAACGCAAATGGTGCTCATGAAAAGCGCTGTGATACCGGATACCTTCAGGTTGAGTTCGTGTTATATAAAACTTACAAAAAAAAAAAAAATAACTTGGGAATTTATATAAAGCAATTGGTGCTGCAAGGAAGAAGGAGGTGAGGGATGAATGAATGAAACACATGTGTAGAGCGTATAGCTACTCAACAAGAGTGTCCAGGCTCTGATCGACTCATTCTAACAGGACCTAACAAGCACGCCTAGCCCTGGAAAAGCCAGGTGTTAAGATGTTTCTTAAAAACTGTCAGATCAGCTGGAGATCTGAGAGCAGTCAGTGAGGAATCAGGCCTGAGATGACCTAGTAATGGCATCATCAGTACGTGATTCTAAGACTTTTTGTGAAGTCATCAATAGGCCTCATTTTAGTGCCATCGATTTCCCCCTCCCCCCCGATCGGATGCCATATTCCAGTCGCCGAATGGCTTCACCATTTTTCAGAAATCTTTGGTAACACTGCTTAATTCAAGAAAAGCCACAGATTTATCCATCTCCGGATGAATACCTAGCCTTGAGCAATTCCATTACCGTGGACATGACAATGATAGCCATTTCCAAATCCTCCCTAGGCAAAGCTCCAGGGCCTAATGAGGTACCCATTGACGTTTTTAAACAAAACTCCAGTTTTTGGGCACCGCTTTTAATAAATGTTTTTTGTAGTGTAGCTTTAGGTCAGATCTTTTCTTCCTGGAGGAACTCTACTACAGTCCAAATTTTTAAAAAGGGAACAGAAATGTACCTACTTGCATCAGGCCCATATCCATTTTGGATTCCTTAGCTAAAATCTTGGGAGAGGGTAATCCTTCATCTTCTCGGGGAATGGACTAGCGATGGCAAGTTTTTTTTCAGAGGTTCAGTTTGGCTTCCGCTCTGGAGCTGGAACCGTGGTACAATCTTTTAACCTTCTTAAGATTTTAGGTAAATGTGCAAGCCAAGGTCTGAGCAATCCATATGGCTTTTTTGGATCTGTCAAGCAATGTACACTGATGTGGAAAGCTGGAAAGACGTCATCACAACTTCCTTGTTACTATTGCCCGCTCCATCCATTTGAACCATGATCATATCCCAGACTCTCTGATCTGTGTTCACATTCCCTTTTTGGCCCCCTCTCATGCAACAAATGTTTTCTTGCCACGCTAACCAGGAAAACCTGTCAATGATTTCCTGCCCCATCAGTAGGAGAAAACGTGCTTAGAACCTTACCTAGTCATTAACCCCTTCGCTGCGAGGCACCCCTACCTCACCCCCCCTGTGCTAAGGCTTTTTTTTGGCTATTTGGGGGTAGTTTGCGCTTAGGCCCCTGTAACTTTTTGACCACAGAAGGTATCCACGCTAAATTTGCGTCCTTTTCTTCCAACCTCATGGGGATTCTAAAGGTACCCAGGGTTTGTGGATTCCCCTGGAGGGGACCGAGAAATTAGCCAAAATACATTACATTGTTTTTTTGGGGTGAAAAATGGGAAAAAGTGCTGCAAATGAAAGCGTCTGTTTTTTACCCTGCAAATGGTATCAACAAAGGGTTTGTGGGGCTGAAATCACAATTTCTCCAGCTTTTTGGGAATGTCAGACTTTTGTCAGAAAACCAACATTTTTTAGACAGTTTTGGCGTTTTACTGGGATATAGCCTATTTTTGCTATTTTTTGTGCTTTCAACCTTCTTCCAGTCAATGGTAGAAATGGGTATGAAAGCAATAATCGATCCTGGAAAGCTATACATTTTAGAAAAGAAGACACAATTCTGAATTCAGCAAGGGGTCATTTCAAGGTTTCTTTATAGAAACTAACAGTAAAATATAGGAAAAATTGATAATTAGTAGGAAAAAGCAGCCATTTGTGCCAACATTTTCACCTGTAACTTCTTCTAATTGTGACAGCTGTTTGAAAGCAATATACCATTACATCGCTGGACCTTTCTTGTTGTGGGGATATATAGGACTTGTAGGTTCACCAAGAACCAGACGAACACAGAGCCAATAACTGAGCAGCGTCTTGCAATGGTGTTTCATTATGTACCAGGTATAGAGCAATTAATTTGGGAAAATATATACATGGAAAAATCAGTATGAAAGACACCTATGTGGTTCTGAAATTAGAACAAAATATAAAGTTTAGAAACAGTAGATATTTTCCTCACATTTCTGTGGTGGAAAGTTCTGGATTCTGCGTGGATCCACAAAATTCCACCCACCCCTCGTTCCTAAAAGTCTTCTGAGAAAAATGGTACCTCACTTGTGTGGGTAGGTCTAGTCCCCCAACAGGAAATGGCCCAAACGCAACGTGGACACACCACATTTTTACATTGAAAACTGACCCTTTTTTTGCAATGAGGTATGGCTTGCGTGGATCCCCCAATGTTTCCATACCCAGAACGCCTGCAAACCTCCAATTTAGTTGAAAAAAACACATTTTCCACATATTTGTGGGTGGAATCACCGTGCCGGCACAAATGTCCTACCCCACAGCGTTCCCCTAAGTCTTCCGAGTAAAATGATACCTCACTTGTGTGGCTGAGGCAATGGCCAGTGACTGGTAAGAGCCCAAAACATAGGGATTAAGGGTATAGTACTTAGAATCCTAAGCATTATATTAAAAAAAAATGTTTTTAGCCAATTCTGCATTGGACATCCACGCAAGTGAGGTATCATTTTACTTGGGACACTAAGGAGAACGCTGTGGGGTAGGACATTTGTGCCGGCACGGTGATTCCACCCAAAAATATGTGGAAAATTAGTTTTTTTCAGCCAAATTTGAGGTTTGCAGAGCATTCTGGGTAGGGAAACGTTGGGGATCCACGCAAGCCATCCCTCATTGGACTCCCCAGGGTGTCTAGTTTTCAGAAATGTGTGGGTTTGGTAGGTTTCCCTAGATGGAGGCGAGCCCGGGACCAAACCCCCAGGTACACCCCCCCCCCTTTCCCCAAAACCAGGTAGTTTTGTTATAGGTAATTTTGAAGTCTCCACAGTACGATTTGGGCCATTTCCAGTTGCAGTCATTATGCCTACCCACACAAGTGAGGTACCATTTGTATCAGGAGACCTGGGGGAACGCTGGGTGGGAGGAAATTTGTGGATCCACACAGATTCCAGAACTTTCTCACGCACCACGCAGAAATTCGAGAAAAAAGTGATGTTTCCCCTCTAAATTTGAGGTTTGCAAGGAATTCTGGGTAGGAAAATGTTGGAGGACCCAAGCAAGCCATCCCTTGCTGGACTCGCCCGGTGTCTAGTTTTCAGAAATGTGTGGATTTGGTAGGTTTCCGTAGAGGGCAGCTGAGCTAGGGGCGAAAAACGAATTGGACCCCCTTGCAGAAGCAGGTTGTTTTGCGATAGGTAATTTTGATGTCGCCTCAATAGGTTTTGGGCCCTTGCTTGTCATGGGTACTTGACCCATCCACGCGAGTGAGGTACCATTTTTATCGAGAGACCTGGGGGGGAATGCTGGGTGGTAGGAAAAGTCTGTTTTTTCTGACAACTGAATATTATGACACAGTATTGCAAGGAAAATGCGTAATTATAGTCACATTTTGAAGTTTGCATGGTAATGTGAGTAAAAAAACTTGTTGGGATCCATGAGAGCTACACCACTGAACAATCCCCATTATTTAAAACTTTACAGAAATATCTAAAGTTAGCAAATTTTCCCTAGAGACAGACTACACCTTAACACGATGAGACAAATTTGACTGCATATCCACCTGTTCCTCGAGTACACACACATACTGGTTGATTTTGGCACGAGGGTGAGTGAAAGGTTCAAAATGTATATTTTATTAACAAGAGATTCCACAAAAAGGAAATGCACTGTTAATAATTAAAAGGTTAAAAACCTGAACCAGTGACTCGCAGCTCGTGAGCTGTAAAGCCAAGACAAGGCACCAACTTCTTTAAAGGCCATTCACACACCTTTCATACTTGACACACACTTTCACACCACCAGCTGCGGCCCCAGCACATTACAACACTCACATCCACAGACAATTTGGAGACAATGTACAACCTGGCAGATACAGACCAGACAAATATTCCTTCAAAATGAACAATTCCTTAAGTATTCGCACATATTGGTTGGATTTGACACAAGGGTGAGTGAAAGTTCAGAGCGTAAAATTCTATTAAAAAGAAATTTAACAAAAAGGAAATGCACTGTTAATATTTAAAAGGTTAAAAACCTGAACTAAGGACTCACGGTGCGTGATCTGTAAAGCCACAGCAAGGTACCAACCTCTTTACAGGCCATTCACACACCTTTCATACGTGACACACAAGACCATTCACACCGCCAGCCACTGGCCCAGCACATTACAACATTCTCATCTACAGACAGCGCCATTCAAGAGCCCATCACTTTCATACGCCCACATGACTGACACAGTAATCACGCCAGCTGGTAGTTGACATAGTGTCTGCAGTGGCCTTTGACTAGCAGAGTGTGTAATGACCAGCATCAAGTCACTACTCACATACTGCCAGCCAAATGCCAGCCCACGCATACCGCCTGCCAAGCAACATCCCACCCACACAGCCGCCAGCCAAGCGCAAGCCCACACACATTTCCAGCCAAGCGCCAGACCATGCACACCGCCAACCCACGCACACCGCCAGCCCACACACACCGCCAGCCCACGCACATCGCCAGTCCACGCACACTGCCAGCCCACGCACACTGCCAGCCAAGCGCCACTCCACGCACACTGCCAGCCAAGCGCCAGCCCACGCAAACCCCTAGGCCAACCGCAAGCCCATGCACACTGCCAGCCAAGCGCAAGCCCACGCACACTTCCAGCCAAGCGCCAGCCCACGCACACCGCCAGCCAAGCGCAAGCCCACGCACACGCCAGCTAAGAGCCAATCCACGCACATCGCCAGCCAAGCGCCAGTCCACGCACACCCCCAGCTAAGCGCCAGTCCACTCACACCGCCAGCCAAGCGCCAGTCCACACACACCGCCTGCCAAAAGGCTATACACGCACACAGGCAGCCAAGCACCAGTCCACGCACACCGCCAGCCAAGCGTCAGTCCACCCACCACGCCAGCCAAGTGCCAGTTCACGCACACTGCCAGTCAATGCACCAGTCCACGCACACTGCCAGCGAAGAGCCAATCCACGCACACCGCCAACCAAGCACCAGTCCGCGCACACCACCAGCCAAGCGTTAGTCCAGACACACTGCCAGACAAGCGCCAGTCCACGCACACCATCATTAATTTTATTTTAACAAAAAAGAAAACTCAACCAATTGCAACTAGATAAAAAACTATAACTACAAAAACAACAGCAGTAACTAAAGACATCATTCTATTGCCAAACGTGAAACTGAACAACAACTATATAAAACCATACAGACCAGGCAGTACATTATTAGACTCACAGTTGCTCCCAAAAACTGTTTTGAGTGTGATACAATCAGAAACATGTGGGCACACACAGCCCAGGATTAAAAGGACAATCGGCACAGTGCATAATACTCTCCTTTCGCATACCCCTTTGCAAGCAGACTACATCTCTTACAGGGATTGTTTTTTTGGCCGTGGGAGGAATTAAATCAGAAAAGTGGCGCTCTTTCAATCTAGCCACATCCTCCACCACTCCAATTCTAGGAACACTTGCCTGTTCCACTACAAATGCCAGCCCACGCATCCCGCCAGCCAAGCACCATCCCACCCACACAGCCGCCAGCCAAGTGCAAGCCCACAAACATTGCCAGCGAAGTGCCAGCCCACGCACACCGCCAGCCAAGCGCAAGCCCACGCACACTGCTAGCCAAGCGCAAGCCCACGCACACTGCCAGCGAAGCGCCAGCCCACCCACACCGCCAGCCATGCGCAAGCCCACACACTCGCCAGCTAAGAGCCAATCCACGCATACCGCCAGCCAAGCGCCAGTCCAGGGACACTGCCAACCATGCACCAGCCCATGCACACTGCCAGACAAGCGCCAGCCCACGCACACCGCCAGCCAAGCGCCCGCCCACGCCTGCCAAGAGCCAATACATGCACACCGGCAGCCAGGCGCCAGTCCAAGCACACCGCCAGCCAAGCGCCAGCCCACACACACCGCCAGCCAAGCGCCAGTCCACGCACACTGCCAGCCAAGAACCAGTCCAGGCACACCGCCAGCCAAGCGCCAGTCCACACACACTGCCAGCCAAGAGCCAATACACGCAGTCCGGCGCCCAAGCACCAGTCCACGCACACTGCCAGCCAAGCGCCAGTCCACACACACCGCCAGCCAAGCGCCAGTCCACGCACACTGCCAGCCAAGCACCAGTCCACTCACACTGCCAGCCAAGAGCCAATCCACGCACACCGCCAGCCAAGCCCAGTCCACGCACACCACCAGCCAAGCGCTAGTCCAGACACACTGCCAGCCAAGCGCCAGTCCACGCACACCATCATTCATTTTTTTTTTAACAAAAAAGAAAACTCAACCAATTGCAACTAGATAAAAAACTATAACTACAAAAACAACAGCAGTAACTAAAGACATCATTCTATTGCCAAACGTGAAACTGAACAACAACTATATAAAACCATACAGACCAGGCAGTACATTATTAGACTCACAGTTGCTCCCAAAAACTGTTTTGAATTTGATACAATCGGAAACATGTGGGCACACACAGCCCAGGATTAGAAGGACAATCGGCACAGTGCATACGACTCTCCTTTCGCATACTTCTTTGCAAGCAACTCTACATCTCTTACAGGGATTGTTTTTTTTGGGGCGTGGGAGGAATTGAATCAGAAAAGTGGCGCTCTTTCAATCTAGCCACATCCTCCACCACTCCAATTCTAGGAACACTTGCTTGTTCCACTACAACAAGGCTGCCTATCACAGACCCCTGGAACGGACTAAAAGTCATCTTTGACACAAGAGAACACTCCTTGAACACAACAAAAGCATTAAAAGTTGCTAAATTGAGAGGAGGAGCTACGTAGGAAACCAAGATGGCCGCATAAGCTCCCAGCTCCGCCGACCTCCGCCAGCAGCTCGTATATCCTGCACTTTATCCTCCTTTTGCACCTGACTCCTGTGTACGCGAGGAGTTACTGACTCTGATGGCGCAATCCCGAACTTTTTAACATATCGGGTGACGAAGATACGCCGTGTTTCATTCTCGGCCTAACTCAGCGTGGAAGCCGGGGCCTCGATTTCCAACCCACCCGGGCTGGAGTTGAACAACATTGGCTGTGGACTTTGGGACTCGTCCGGTCTCTCGAACGGAGACACACTTTACTCGTTTCCAAGGGCGATTTAATATTCTGTCTACACCGCAGACGCCGCAGCGTGGCTCTTCGGTTGCCACGGTCCTGTGTTCGGTGCCTGGAGACACCGTGAGCCTCCCGGGGGTGACGGACCAGAGCCCTGACTAGTGGCGAAGGTGTGGAAATCGTAAGGTGAAGGCGCCCATTGTTGTTGTCTGCTCCGGTTGTGCCTGCTACCCCGGAGTAGTCGACCTCCATGGTTCATATCCTGCTCTGTCGCTTCGTGAGAGGAGATGGAGGGGACAGAAGGCACACCATCGCTGCATGCCGTAATGGCGGCCATTGGGGGCGCTCCGCTCACAGATCATCGTCCAATACCGGACACTGTCTGCAACTATGGACAATATCTGCCGGAGACCGGACGGCGACTTTTCTGCATTATTACAGCCAGCTGTACGACCCATGGACCATTGTGGGCTCAACTTTGAGGACCCTGTGCGGAAGCCGGATTCCGTGTGCGCTGCTGATCCCTACAAGATGGTTCGCGCGCCCGTGAACATTGTTAGCTTCCCCTGCTTGCGCCATAACCCACTGAACATCGACATGGACAACCTTGAGTGCCTCAACAAGATCACCTGTGGTTATCGGAGAGCTTCATTATCCTTCCACACTTTTTCTCACTTGCTTTGTGGATACCATGCACTTTTATTCTTTTTTCGACTCGCTCGTACTGACTTGAACTTTTATGAACGCTCTGCTGTTTTCACTGTCGTTGTGGTCTGGATTATAAGTGCTCTGGTTAATAATCGTACCGGCCAGGGTTAACTTGTGTCTTTTTTGGGTTTGGCTTAATACTTTACCTCGCTGCTGGGATTGTGACCTGTATTGTACAAGGGTTGGGTGGTGTGTATCATGCTTCTCCGGACTGATTTTATATTTTGCTGCATTCTATTTTGACCGTGTTTCGGGGTGGTTTCACCTGGTGGAGGGTAAAGGAGTCCGGGAGTGTGCTTTTATCTCTCTTCCTCCGCTTTTCTTCTCTTTTAGGGATCTTTCTGGGCGACAGGCACGCTGCTAGTGGGTTAGGCCGTAGCCATTGCAGGGGTGCAGGTTGGGGGGGGTTGTTATTTTGCCTTTGTTTTGTTCTATGGCCCCCTTTTTCTTTCTTTGTCTCTCTTTTAGGGTATTCCTATGGGTGACAGGCACGCTGCTAGTGGGGTAGGCCGTAGCCATTGCAGGGGTGCAGGGTGCAGGGTGGAGGGTGTGGGGGGGTTTGTTATTTTGCCTTTGTTTTGTTCTATGGCCCCTTTCTTCTTCTTGCAGTGTCCGGTAGCAATACTTTCTGTTTCATCCTGGAGTATACAAGTGGGCGGGGTCTGAGGGTGGGCGGCTACGATGAGAGGTCGGTTGTTTGGTTCTTTGCCCTCCTTGAGCTAGCTAGTGCTTGCGTCTTTACTGTCCCTTAAGTTGGTCCGCGATTACCTTCCTACACCTACCCACCTCTATTATATCTTCGAATGTGTGGCTCCGGATATCCTGTATCTTCTTCTTTACCCTTTCTCTGGGGGGGGGGGGGGGGGGGGGGGGGGGGGTTAAATGCAAAATTAAAACCTTATGAATAACATGCGATCTACACTGTGTTTAATGCAACATATATCCTGTACCGCTGCCGGACCTCAGGGTTGCCGGCTGAAGAGCTGTGTTATTGAACTTCTTATACGTATCTCCTAACTGCAGTGTCCGGCCCTGGTGGTTGTAGATCCACTCCTGTAATTTTTGTGAATGATATAATAAAGGTTTAAAAAAAAAAAAGTTGCTAAATTGAAGAGATGGATGTCCAACTTCTTATACCAAATGTAAGACTTACGAACAGCAGTTTAAGGTTCAAACCTCTGATCAGCGGTTTGAACCTTTCATACGTGACACACCTTTCATACGTGACACACAAGACCATTGATCATCATCATAAATGGTAGTTAGCATGTACACATCCCTCCTGTCCACAAATTTCACAGCGAGCAGTTCCTCACTACGCAATGCACTGCACTGTCCCCTCTGAAGCTTTTTGCAAACAAGCTCTTTTGGGTAACCTTTACTGTTAGAGCGTATTGTGCCACAAGCAAAGTGTCTACTTATGTTGATCTCTGTTAAACAGTCCTCTAGCAAGATCCCACACAATTTTCTCTGAAACTTCAAAACTGGACGGACAACCAGGGGGGTCAGTAGTGGAATCCCTACCAGTGTAAACTCGGAAATTATAGACATATCCTGTCTTACTCCCAGACAACAAATACATCCTAATTCCATAACGTGCTCTCTTGCTCGGAATTTACTGCCTAAAAACCCAAACAGCCCTTGAACAGGATCAAAGAATCATCAACCTCTATTTCTTTCCCTGGCATGTAGATCTCTGAAAATTGATCCACAAAGTGATCAAGAACAGGCTGAATCTTAAAAAGATGGTCACTGTCACGGTGATCTTGTGGCAACGCCAAATCATTATAAAAAAAATGCAGAATCAGAAGTAAAAGTAAATACCGATCATGACTCATAATAGCAGGAAACATGGCCGTTGCCATCAAGGGACTGGTAGACCAATATGAAGCCAGGGACAGCTTCCTTATCAAGCCCATCAAAAAAGTCAAACCCAAAAACTTCTTAATCTCATCCAGATTTGTGGAAGTCCACCGGGTAGCTCTAGAGCGGTGCCTAAGTCTGGCACTGTTGTCCCTCAAAAACTGTTCAGCATACAAATTAGTTTGCTCAACAATCTCCGCCAAAAATACATTATCCATGAACAACTGAAAAAACTGTATCAGCAAAAAAGTTTCAAAATCTACTCTACACCCTGCATCCCACTAAAGGCAAGCAACACTGGCTGCACCATCTTTGGATCAACCCAGAGTCCAGCACTTTCAGGCGGAAGCCTTGCAGCTTCAGGCTGCAATAACAATGTCTCTTACTGCACTATTAACACATCAGTGTCCCCCTCTAAAACAGGCACTTCATCTGCACTGAGAGTAGCTTCATCATCAGATGATTCCTCGTGGACCGAAAACTCACTGCCAGAATCTTGCACTCCCTCAGACGCACTGTCAGTCTCCTAATCCTGCTCAGACGAAGATTCAAAAAGCATACAAACCACCTGCTGAGCAGTAATTCTACTACGAAAGGGGAAATTTACCTTTGCCTCTGTTAGTGATTGAAGAAACAATTAATGCATAAAGAAGGGGAAACCACCATTTATTTGTTCACCCAGACATTTGATTTATGTCATTTACTTTTTTTGAATTGTAAAACATTAAGCATTTCAAGACAGGGAGAGATCATCATCAACTACACAGTATGCCATACATCATTGTTGAAAAAAGGAAAAATACAATATATACAATTAATGTGTAAGGAATAAACATACAATACAAATGTGCTCTCAAAAAATAAATCAAATTATCATTAAACAGTTGCCAAAGAACAGTACGTAAGAACTGTGTTTGACCCATACATTGATTTCCTAGGGGGTAAACCTTATTTAATACCACCCACCATTCCTGTTCCAATGTTGTTAAAGTTCATATTATTTAACACCAGGAATGTGACAGATGGCGATGGCAAAAATGTGCGCAAGTAACAAATAACTGAATGCCGACGCGTTTCGAGTCCCACTGTATTAATCACAGGACTCTCTTCAGGGCAGGATAAGTGTATCCACAGGAACTGTTTAAAGAAAAGAAGGGGGGGTATTTTTAGAGAGTCGTCCTCTCGTTGAATCAAGATAACTTTTTAAAGAAAAACGCATCAAAAGATGCAGCATACCTTGTGAGACCAGAGATTTACCTTAAATTTTGGTACATCCAAATAGAGCTCGAAGAGCGAGTTAAATAAAATTCCAATGTCATGCGCTCTTTGTTGATCTGAAACAATAATATTTGGGCGAAACTTAATACAACATCCAAAAAACGAGCACTGACTTGCACACTAAGAGCCGCTGAATAAACGGCAATTGGCTTACTTGTTTAAAGACGTAAGTTAGGCAGGAGGTACTTACTTCTCTCAAGTGGCCAAAAAATGTCCTGTAAAAAAACGCGAGGGAATCAGTGATTTGACTCGTTGTTTTAGGTAAGAAATTAAGTCTGCACTGAAGAAACGAGGCGTCTTACCGACATTGGAATTTTATTTAACTCGCTCTTCGAGCTCTATTTGGATGTACCAAAATTTAAGGTAAACTCATTAAATTCTGAATCCGCCCACAGATTCGGGGGCAGTCTCCATCTCTGATTCCGTATACTCAAACGATATTCTCACTCTTCCGCAGGTTGATAACCACGCTATTTGATGACATTCTTAAAAGACCAATAAATCTCTGGTCTCACAAGGTATGCTGCATCTTTTGATGCGTTTTTCTTTAAAAAGTTATCTTGATTCAACGAGAGGACGACTCTCTAAAAATACCCCCCCATCTTTTCTTTAAACAGTTCCTGTGGACACACTTATCCTGCCCTGAAGAGAGTCCTGTGATTAATACAGTGGGACTCGAAACGCGTCGGCATTCAGTTATTTGTTACTTGTGCAAATTTTTGCCATCAGCATCTGTCACATTCCTGGTGTTAAATAATATGAACTTTAACAACATTGGAACAGGAATGTTGGGTGGTATTAAATACGGTTTAGCCCCTAGGAAATCAATGTATGGGTCAAACACAGTTCTTACGTACTGTTCCTTGGCAACTGTTTAATGATAATTTGATTTATTTTTTTGAGAGCACATTTGTATTGTATGTTTATTCCTTACACATTAATTGTATATATAGTATTTTTCCTTTTTTCAACAGTGATGTATGGCATAATGTGTAGTTGATGATGATCTCTCCCTGTCTTGAAATGCTTAATGTTTTACAATTCAAAAAAAGTAAATGACATAAATCAAATGTCTGGGCGAACTAATAAATGGTGGTTTACCCTTCTTTATGCATTAATTGTTTCTTCAATCACTAACAGAGGCATAGGTAAATATCCCCTTTCGTAGTATTAAAAGGCCCAACCTACCCTCTTTCCCACGGGGCCAAACCCCTCCTTTTCTCCAAGAGCAGTAATTCTACGGCATGCCATAATCCTTACTAATAAAGGTAACTTGTCAAACAAGTCGACAACAACAAACACTTTGTAAGATAAGTATTAAACAAAATGGGTTTTTATCACAAAGACCTATATACTCCAAAACTATACCACTCACTTGACAGAAACAGCTAGACTCACCACCACCTACTCTGCACAGACACAGTAAGGGTCAACAATGTCCCACTAAAAAATAAAATTGCACACAAGACAATGCAAAACACATCGCAAAGAATTTCTTGCTCAAAACACTTAACTAAACATGCTGCCATTATGACACCACTTACCAAAAATTCATTCATGCATGACAATAATACTCATTTGGAGTAAATACAACAAAAAACATTTTCCTACCCAAAAAATCAACTACGCAAAACTGCAGAACAACCACTGCTGAAACAGCAAACAGGAATCCAAAGCTTTACACTAGAATAAAAAGGAGAACATAACATTACAATCACATATGCCAATAATGCACCATTTCACACACAATCCACCAGCCAAGCTAAGGGGTAGGTGGGCCTAAGAGTATAAAATATTCACCCCCGTAAAAGGGGAGCAACCCTAGCCCTTAAGTTCAATCCCCAACACCATGGCAGGCATTTCATTTTAAAAGCAAGTATTTCTGTGGCTATGATCTGATGGAGGATGAGGTTTGTAGGAGGATATTGGCAAGGTGGGCTAGGGAAAGTGGTGCTCGTAGTAACAGAAGTTGGCCAATTTATGGTAAGTTGCTCTGGGACAAACTACAACATTTAGACGCAATTTGTTTCCTTATGTATGGTTTGGCATTTCCATGGAGCATTTCAAATTTCTGAATGTTTGGGGTTATAAGGCCAAACTGGTCTGCTGTGTTCGAATGTTGGCTTTACAGCTGATAAAATTACGATTTGGCTGGCTCACTGTAAAATGGATACGTTTCAGCAGGGGCTAGAAGGTGATTTTGAGGAAGAGTACTCCTTGCTTCCCAGTGTATAGATAGTCTCATTTTGAAAAAAATTGGGTGGGGCATCAAGGCTAGTCTTTGTTCGTGAGGATGGTTCCCCAAAGCCATCCTTTCAGGTGCTGGATGTTTTACGCTGTGACCTGGTCAGTTGGGTCTACGCCCCATAGATTATGGGACACATTCTTTTCGGACTGGGGCCACTACTGTAGCCAAGCAGCGAGGCATGACGGAGGATAAGATATAGTGGTTGGGAAGGTGGAAATCGAATTGCTGCAGAGTTGGGTTGAGCCTTTTTATTAAGTTGAGGGTATGTTAACTGCCTTTCTCTTTAATAGGTTGTATTCCTGAAACAAGCACCTGTGTTTCTACTGTTTGGATTGTGGGCCATTCTTTGGTTTGTTGGGTAGCAAAGGAAGCAGGAGCCTATATATGGGTAGATTCACAATGCTTTTTAGTTTGCAGCCTTCCAGATGGCTGCCAAAGACATCTTAAAGACTTTCAGAAAGTTGACCAAGTAATGCATTCCATTAGCTTTGCGATTTGTCTTGCACATTTACTGGCTTTCTATGTGCTAGCTTTTTTGCTTTAGGCTCTCAAGGTTCAGTTGGCCCCTCCCATTGCCTAAAGCGTGTTTACTGTATTCTTCCACAAACTCCCTTTCTTTAAACAGGCCTTTCAATCTCGATCTTATCTTGTCATCACATTTAGCTGTGCTTTCAGAGACAGAGGTAAAATGTCAGGTGCTGTCTTCTGGAGGTGCTTGTTTACTGTTCTTTCCCTGACTTCAAAGTGAAAGAATTAATGGGTCAATTTTGCAGGGTACCTAGGTTAGGAAAAAGATTTTTTCTAGCACACAACCACATTTACATGAGCTGTGTAAGTATTTCAGAATATATCAGAGTTAGGAACGCAAAGGATGCACATTTTTTTAATTTATATAGTGTGTTGGAAACAAATACTTTAATATGATCAAAACAAATCATTACACTAGGTGATGCAGTTTCCACTTATTTTCGTTTGTGCACTGTATAGGTTTATTAATAAAGCTGTATGTCTGTGCACATGTAATGGTAATTTCACCTGAAATGTATTGTCTGTCTCTGACCTCTAGGCCACTGTATTCTGCAGCACTGTACTCTACGCCACTGGTCTCTACGACACTCTACACCACTGCACTCTGACACTCTACTCTGCACTACTTCACTCTGTGCCACTGCACTCTATCACTCAACTCTGCTCTGCACTCTCTGCCACTCAACTCTACGCCACTACCCTCTGAGCCACAGTACTCTGTGCCACACTACTCTACGCCACTCTACTATGTACCACGGTACTCTTTTATGCACACTCGAATCTACGCTACTGCATTCTAGGAGGTTGCATTGTATGCTGCTAAGTTCAATGCTACTGCACTCAATGTCACTATACTCTGCTGCACTGTATACCAATGAACTCCTCACCAGTCCACTCTACGCCACTCCATTGTATGCCACTCAACGTGCCTCCACACTATAATACCCAACTCTGCACTCCACAACACTCTACTCCACTCTTCGCCTATCCGCTCTACGACACTCCAGTTGACTTTCCTCTACGTCACTAACTTTTAGCCATGTGCCACACCTAGATAACCAGGACAGACTCGCAAAGATTTTTCTGTGAGTCGTTATGATTTTTCTCGAGGCTTACTCATGAAATTCCAGAGTAACTACCTTACCTATGAATGTGATTTGATAAGTTTTTTTCATGAAATGGCATCTCTTACTCCTTGAAATAAACATTATACATTTTGGCTAATGTTAATTAAGTGTTTTGGGGTAGTTAGGCACATTTTGTCGTTATGCTGTTCCCATAGGAATCCCTTTCACACTATATTAACCCCTTAAGTGCTGCCTCGGTGCATTGGCCGACGGCAGCACTACCTCCCCAGTGCTGCGCACGACCATTGAACGTCCATTCAGCACTAGTTCGAATGGACAGCGCAGCACTGGGGAGGAATGTGTAATAGCAGCTATGAGGTTAACGGATGAATAGTCCTTTTGCATGTATTAACTATTTGAAAACGAGTAATTCGAAAACAAGCTTAAAGTGCAAAATTTGCTGATATGTTATTTACTACAATACAGTTGTGCCAAACTAAGCAAATCCCCATTCTAGCAAATTGTATAGTTATGTTAGTGATTTTACTGTAACATGCTGCACACCTTACGTTACTAGTTCACAGACCACTTCTGCTTGACCGAAACATTGGAGAACCTTGCCTTGTGTACTGGGGAGAAGTGCTTCCCAAATTCTTTAGAACCATGCCCCAATTTTGAGAATGACAAGCTTTTGCGTCTCACCTACCTTTAACGGACATGAGACAGGCCATTCAAGAATGGAACTAAAGCATTGTGTGTTAGCGTATTGTTCTTTACAGACCACACATTTTCCATTGAAACAGCCACAACATTTGCACAGACATCCAGTTTTACTGATAAAACGATATAGCACGCACATGCTAATGTATGGAGATCGGATTTCTGTGAATATTTATCATTTGCGCATCGCCAAGTAAAGGGTCTTGATTTGTTTTGATTCTAGCACACTTCAGAATTTAAAAAATGTACTTCATTTTTGTTTCCCAAAATGCTGAATGCATACAGTTCATTTGCTGGTATTAACATTTTGTTGTGTGTTGCACAAAAAAGACATCCTACAGCAGTGGTTCCCAAACTTTTGAGAGCCATTATCCAATTTTAAAACTGACTAACTTTTGTGACACAATTTCCATTGAAAGGCTGCCAACTTTGCACAGACATATAGTTTTACTGATAGAACTATTTAGCACACCAATGATAATGTGTGGAGATCGAGTTTATGTGACTATTTATCATTTGGGTGGGCGTTGCCACGTAAAGTGTCTTTATTTATTTTGATACCATTAAAATCTCTGTTTCCAGCACACTTCAGAATTACAAAACAACGTGCTTAATTCTCGCTTTCCTAACTGATAAATGCATATAATTCCTCTACAAGCATTTACATGTTGTTGTGTGTTGCAAAAAATAATATCCCAAAGTCTTTCCTTTCACATTCCCTGTACTCCAACAAGATTATCACATAACTCACTTTAAAACCTCACTCCTCTCACTTTGCAGTCAGAGCAAAAAATGTAAACACCAATCCTTCAGCAATTTATCAGAAGACATAGCTTGAGATGTGACCCCTGTCTTTTAGGCACCAGCAAATGTGACAGGTTAAACACAGAATTTAAAGGCATCCTTATTTATTGCTCACACTGTGGTGACCCATAGTTTGGCCAACCCTCTGTGGCCTACATCCTTTTCTTTCACACTTCCTGTACTTCAGCGAGATTGTCACATAATTCACTTTAAGTTTCTCACTTTGCAGTTAAAGAAAGAAAAGTAAGTACCAACCCTATGTTAAAGAATAAGCAGCAATTGGTTAGCAGACATAGACGTTGCACCTCTGTCTTTGAAGAACTGGCAAATGTGACAAGATAAACGGATAATTTGAAGGCATCTTTATTTATTGCTCGGACTTTCCCACTCCCACCAAACATTTGGCTGGCGACTCCCAGGGGTCACGACACACAGGTTACAGATATGCTGCACTAGAGTCCATTTTGTATTGCACGCCTTTCTGAAAAACAGAGTGCTGGTAGAAGTGTATATCTTTATGGTGTGCGAAGGAAGTTCATTTGCACATTGTGAATGGCTTTTTATTAGAGAGCTTTGTTTGCACATGAATTACGACTACCACATTCAGCTCTAGGCTACTGATTAGGCAGACCGCCTTCGGCTCGGCTGTCACCATAAACTGAATCATGATGATATATGTTTTACTGTGAACCAACTGACGTGTGAAGAAAATGCACACAAGACCACATTTTTAATGCAGCACATCCATAAACATGAATTTTGACCTCATATAAGCCGGCAGTGATCATTTGTCTTAAGCACAGTTTTCTACAAGTATAACACAGTGAAAGTGCAGGAAAAGTTTATAGTCTATGTCTGATTTCCGAAGATCAAGAGAATATATAGAATTATAGATGGGTAACTGTGAATAGAAAATGTTTTTCTCAGCGGTGTTCTGAGTGACATGAAATGGACCAAGCGAAGTTCGTGGTGTTTATATTGACATACGAATCCCTGTGAAGACAATCTTATTATTCACAGTTATCCTTCTGCAATTTAGTGATGTGTATATAGGATCCAAACTCGACTAATATTTTGAATAAACTTCTCGAATTGTGGTATTTGAAAACAGAAGTAAATACAATCTGAAGGGGACAATTCTGCTTCTAGGACTGGACCTTTTTGTCACAGCAGTGCAAAATTAGAAATTCTCTCTCTCGTGCTCTTTCTTTCTCAATCCACATATATACCAAATAACACAACATGTATGTTGTTTGTTTTTGCTAGCTTGTTCCCATAGGTTGACTCGCTTGAAAGAAAGTTAAACATTTTTTTTACATAGCTATATATTGCAAACATAGGGGCCGATTAGGATGGCGGACGGTTCGCCACCGTCATGCAGGCGGTGGCGATCCGTCCGCCATCCTTGCCCGTCCCCAACCTAATTCCCCCCGCCATATTACAATGGCGGGGGGACCGTGGCGGACGGGAAGACCCTCCGCCGCTTTTCCGCCGCGGTCCCCTTAAAAGGTCTAATATGGTGGCGGTGTCCATCAAACACCGCCAGCCATATTAGGATGGGCTGAGGGGAATGCCTTTCTGTGGCGGCAATACCGCCATGAAAAAGCATACGGTCCTTGCTTTGGGGGCCCGTTACGGGCCCCTAGGGTGAAGGGGGGGTGGGGGTGCACATGGGGGGGTACCTATGGTACCCCCCTGCGTTTCAGAATACAACATGGCAGGCACCGCGCGGTGCCTGTCATGTTATGCTTTGAAACGCACAACATGCATTTTTCAGCACCGCCCGCCGCAATGTAAAAAATGCGGGATGCACCCGGCACTGTGGCGGGTGCATCCTAATTCGAGGCACGGGACATCCGCCCCTGTGGCGGACTGTCCCATCCTCCGACAGGATGGCGGACGGACTTTGTCCATCCGCCATCCTAATTGACCCCATAATTTGGCCAGAAATGTATTCAAATGAAGCACTGCGCACCAGTATACCATAACAAATGTGCAAAATGCAGCATACCAAGAGAGTTCTTAATGGGTTGGACTGAACTTGCCTACCAAACCAGAAGGAAAGAGGTCCCCATAATTTTCTAAGTTGTTTCTTCTTGTACCCAATTTCTATTCCACTGAAGTCCAAAAATGCATTGGCTAATGTGTGTGGGCTCCTGATTGAGCCGCCCTTTAGCTATACACAAACGTCCATTTATAATTGCAACAAAACATATGCCCTGAGGCTTGTTTAAGGCATGATCTAGTGTGCAATAACTGACTTAACTATTTCTACCGCTGTTACAATCCTTACTTCCAGACAAATCCTCGTCTTTAATGTCCCCAAGGAGAGACCAATTGCTAGTGTGTGAACTTAAGTCTGCAACTGGCAATCCACAGAGAGGACAGCAGGAATCAGAACCACGCCTCGTGTAGATCTTCTTGGTGTTGTAATGCAAGTCATCCATTATTTTAAGATGGTACAGTTTTAAATTTGTGGTCTTGACCTGCAAGTGATCATCTGTCAGTACTTCGATATCAGTTGAACAGGGACCATTAAGCAGCAGCAATGCTCAAGTCCTCCTCATAATCTTTGAAAAAGAGCTTGTGAAGTGTGCCTATGTGTATTTTCCACTTATATGCAAACATTGATTGTGAGAGTGGCACTTCATCTAAGTATATCACTTCTAAATTGCGATTGTTAAAATCTCTTACCTGAAGATTTGCTGCAAAAAGTAATGGATTATTCAAGGTGCTTTATTTTGCTTAAGGAAGGAGGATGCCTTGAATGTGGACATTTTTAAGGCTAAAACAAGCCAGAAAGAGCAGAATTCGGATCCAGAATGTTATGACTTTTCAGGTAATACTGTGTTTACAATTGGATTTATAGCATCGTAAGCTAACTGGCTGGCCAGGCTTACTTCCCTTTTTCTTATAGACCGCATGTGATTTATTTGCAGAGCCTGTACTATACACTGGTGCCAAAGGACACCTTGTACAAGATGTGGTCTGTTCTCGTTTTCTAATTATTGACTTAAAAAAATGGACAGACTTCCAAATTTTTAGCAATAGATTTGTTTTGCACTGCCTCAAAGAATAGGTTAGGCAAATTGGTCTGGTCCTCCCAATGTATTAAGTGCTCTCTGCAGCCCCTCTGGATCAAGTTCATGCATAGAGAAATCAAAATAAATAAGTAAAACAATGTCAGATCTCACTGGTGTAGCATTACAACAGCATTTATCACTTAATTACTAAGAAGAAAAAATCTGAGTTCACATCAACAGCAACAGACAGAAAATCATACTGACTCCAGTTCCCTTTGGTCCATCCTCAAGTGAACAGACTTCAATCTCGCCTTGCAGTCACCGACATCCTTAACTCCATCAAGGACTACCGCCTACAAACAAAACATGCTGCAATCATCACACATCATGAAATTCCTCTGTGGGGATCCCTCACTACCATTCTCAATATTGTCAACTCGTCCCTCTTTCAAGAAACCTTCCTAGACGAACTCAAAACAGGACATCCCTTCCCCCATTGCTGAAAGAAGCCATGTTTTACAACCCCATGTTCTAACTGCACCCCCAGATACCAAAAGTGGTCCGTTTCCCATCTCACTCCCAGACTAGGTATCCTGTCCACCCTACATTCTTTTAACCCTGCCATTGGGAACGCCAAGAATTTACGCCTGTTGATGCGTAATCCTGAGAAGGTTGTAAATTGATCCAGCAGCTGCAAGATGCGTCATCCGCATATAACGAGATAAGGTGAGTGCTATTACCTATTTGTATGCCCCAGCAGCCTAGGTCTTGCCTAGCCCATACCGCCATAGGCTCTATAGCTAGAGCAAACGGCAGTTGCGACAGGGGGCATCCCTGCTGTGTGCCACACCCCAGCAACCACTGCTCAGACTTATGTAGAACCAATCGCACCCTACCCACTGGGCTTGTGTACAATATTTGTACCCACCTGCGGAACTGTGGGCCAACTCCCAATATCCTAAGAGTTTCCAATAGGTAGTCCCAGTCCACCGTGTCAAATGCTTTTTCAAGGACAATAGAGACCTCTCCTTAGGAACCTCCTGCGTCTCATGCAATAGTAGCACTAAGCGTCGTATATTCATGGACGTGCTACGGCGCGGGATAAAGCTGCACTGGTCCTCTTAAACCAAGTAGGCTATGTGCAGTCCCAGCTGTTTGGCCAACACTTTACATATGATTTTAATGTCTCTATTAATCATAGTCAATGGTCGGTATGCCGATCCGTTCCCACCCAACTTAGCAATCATACAGATTTCGCCCTCGGGCATCATTGGAGGCAATATCCCGCTATTATATGACTCCTGGAATGTCTGGAGCAATGGCTGAGCCAACGTAGCTGAAAATGCCTGATAATTCTCAATTGGTAGCCTATCTTCCGCCGGAGCCTTAGCTTTGGGTATTTCTGCCATTGCCTCCAATATCTCCTCTACAGTGATCTGCGCATCCAGTTCTGTCTTAGCTTCTTCGGACAGTTTCCTCAATGGGAGACCCTCCAAGAATTGAATATAAAAGTCAGCCTTAACCGAAGGGTCGGCCATATACACGCGCTCCAGGTGTAGCAGAAATATTTCTAGCAGGCCTGCACAGGTATAGACCAGTTCTCCTGTCCGGCTGCGCAGGTTAGTAATCATTGGGGGGGCTTGTTCCCTTCACAAGATCCAAGCCAACAATAGTCTGGACTTGTCCCCCTCTGCGTGCAATCTTTGTTGGTATGTATTAAGTGTATATTTGTCCAGTCTGTCCCACGTACCTGCGACCTGCTCACGCAACGCCTGTTCAAGCTCCTGGGTGTCATCTTGTCCCTGTGGCCTTACCTTGAGCTCTGCCAGCGAGTTCTCCCTATTCCGCAATTCGTCCTGCAATTGCTTCCGAACACCATACGTTAATCCCATTGCCGTCCCCCGGACCACCGCCTTCATTGTGTCCCACTCAGTAGCTCTATTGCCTGCAGTGCCCCAATTTAGAGATATATACTCTGTCAATGCATTTGAAAGTACCTCCCTGCTAACCTGATCCTCCAGTATATCAGCGGGTAGCCACCAGCTGCGGGGGCCTTGCAGCCCAGGGAACCAAGCAGGACACCGGCGCATGGTCAGAGAGATACCGTGCAAGGTGGACAACTTCCGCCGCCAGAAAAGCAGAGCACTCCGTCCCTAATACCATATCCAGCCGGATATGTGTATTATGAGTGAGCATGTATATATTTTCCCTGTTGGGTGGTGATCTCGCCAAATATCCCTAAGTCCCAAGTCGTGCATCACCTTCTACAACTGCTTGGTCATTCGTGGCTTGGTACCCCCTCTGGGTGGACATCTGTCCAAATCAGGGTCCAGCACTAGGTCTGTTTTTAAAATCAAGTTTATTAATAGGTGAGATTTTGTGTATTGCATGGTAATTGTGTATCATGGTCGTGATTAAGTGAAAGAATAGGTGGTTTGGAGAAAGGATAAATGTGTGAGTGAATGGGCAGGTGAACAGGTAAATGTATGAATATGTGTTTGGATGAAGGGTTGAGTGGGTAGTTAAACCATATTGCTCTGTTAACTTTAATGTAGCCTCACACTGTAGTTTTATTAATTTTATTGAAACCTTTGGTTCAGATACTATCAGATCTAAATCTGTGTACTAATGTTTCACGCGTTCTGTATGAAAGCTGGTTTTGGAGAACAATTGATGATTTGCAGTCTTTAGTGTCACAATCTGTGTAGCCTCACACCATATTGCTCTGTTAACTTTAATGTAGCCTCACACTGTAGTTTTATTAATTTTATTGAAACCTTTGGTTTAGATACTATCAGATCTAAATCTGTGTACTAATGTTTCACGCGTTCTGTATGAAAGCTGGTTTTGGAGAACAATTGATGATTTGCAGTCTTTAGTGTCACAATCTGTGTAGCCTCACAAGGAAGCAGTGTGCACTTCCCTCTAATATTGCACTGCCTCTAGGGGATTTTTTTGGGCCGGAACAACATACCCAACTAAAGTGTTAATTTAAAAGCCCAGCTATTTTTAGAGCGTATGATGGATATCCCTGTAGATTAGAGGCCTTAACCAAAGGAAGGTTCCAGGTGAAGAAGCAGGCTTGTTTTAAGGATTCAGACTTCTTTCTGTTAGGACATTCCAGATTGATCTGTGATTTTTCTCTGGTATCCCACAAACCACCTGCAAGGCTTTCATTTTAGTTTGGAAGGAAGGCTGACGTTATATATTCAGTATATATTAAAGGTAATTCTTACTTTGGGGAACCAATAAGTAAGTGCCATTGGATGTCAGCTTTAATGGTGGTAAAATGTCTTGATTCCTTGGTGTCTGTAACCAGACAGGTAGTCGCGTGGAGAATCGAAATTTGCCTAGCATTTGTAACGGTAAGTTTCAATTCTATTAAGGACACGGAGGCGAGGATTATGCTTTTCTTTCTTCGCATTTATTACAAATTGAAAAACACAGCAGCCTTAGAAAAGCTCATAATGCAGAAAAAATGCTTAAAACCAACAATAAAGCATTTTAGTCATATAACTCAAGAAAACAATGTCTCTGGGACTACAACTCCCATCATGACAATATAACAGTCCGAACGGAGTCCTTCCTCTATGTCCACAATCCATAGATAGGCAGTCCCTTCTCCATGTTCTTCCTCTTTCTTCGCGCAAATTACGCCGTCAGTTCATTGGTCTTGCTTGGAACCATCATTTCCTAACAGAAGAAATCGAACTGCGTCAGCGCCGTAATGGAAAATTCAGGATTTTACAATCGAATCAACTATGCAAGGTTCATATTCAACCATGAGGAGAAACTTTAAAACCTGGTTACTTACCGCCATACGGGGGAGTGTCGCTTGACGATATACCGGGTGGGATAATCCTCGCCTCCGTGTCCTTAATAGAATTGAAACTTACCGTTACAAATGCTAGGCAAATTTCAATTCTATGGCAGGACCGGAGGCTCAGATTATGCTAGTTCAAAGCTTACTTACCACCAAACTTGCAATATCCACCACCGGCTTAAAGGAAAACCTCTTAAAGGTGGAATCGGAGGACCAGTCCGCGGCCCGCATCAAATCCTCCAAACAAGCTCCTGCAGAGAAAGCCTTAGAGGCCATGGCCCCTCTGGCCGAGTGAGCTCCGAAACGTTTAGTATCAATACCTGCCTCTTGCATGACCCAACGCACCCACCTGGCTATGGTGGGGGAAGAGACCGCATGGTGTGGTTTTCGCAAGGCAATTAACAATTGTCTCTCGCCCGGAGGGCGAATGTCCCAAGTCATCTCTTCATAAGCTTTCAGACACTGAACAACACATAGCTTCGGGACATCCACGAAGGCCGGATACAAAATCGTTCTAGAAGCCGACTTTGTGCGGCGACCAATTGTGAATGTGACACCATCTGGTGAAAACACGCGTGCCGAGACATCTAGAGCACGCACATCCGACACTCTCCGGCAGGACACCAAGCATAGAAGCATAGCCAGTTTCGCCGAGAGTTCCTTGACCGATAGGTACCTGTTAGGTTGCCAGGACAGGAAAAGGTTCAAGACCAAATTGACGTCCCAAAGGACTGAGTACCGGGGCTCTGGTGGTAACGCCAATCGGACGCCCCGCAAAAGTCGGCACACAAAAGGATGTACTCCGATCAGAGCACCGTCAACCGGGTGGTGCGCCGCAGATATAGCCGAACGCACAGCATTAATCGTGCGGTAGGCAAAGCCACCCACGGCCAATTCCGCCAAATAGTTCAACACGGGTACGAGTCCCGCGACCAAGGGATCCAAACTCCGTCGAAGACACCAACGCACCCACTTAGACCAAGCGGATTTGTAGCGCTTCGACGTACTGACAGCCCAGGCCTTGGATAACAGACCTTCAGCTGATCTCGAAAGGCCCGGGAGCGACCAACGTCTCCTGAAGGCCTCCATGCCATGAGGCGGAGAGAGCTCTGAACGATGAGAGGATGCGGATCTCGATCCGGATTGAGGAGCAGGTGAGGAAGCCGGGGGAGTAGGATTGGAGAATCCCAGGAAAGTTCCAGAAGAACTGGAAACCAGACTTGGTACCTCCAGAGCGGTGTCACCAACACCAGCTCTACTGCCTGCCGGCGAACCTGCGCCGCCGTACGCATCACCATCGAAAAAGGTGGAAACGCAAAGGGCTTCTCCTTGCTCCAGTCCTGGAGAAACGCGTCCGTGGCTTCTGCCAGCGGATCCGGCCTCCAACTGAAGAACCTCGGGAGTTGGTGATCCAAGCGGGACGCAAACAGGTCCAGTGAGAAAGGACCCCACAGCCCGTTGAGCCAGCGAAAGACCTGGACATCCAACATCCACAGACTGGAATCCCGGAGGTACCTGGAGTGCCAGTCTGCAACCTGGTTGGCCTGACCCGGCAGGTATTCCGCCGTCACCGATACGTGATGTTCTAGACAGTAATCCCAGAACTGTTTTGCCAAATTCGCCAGTGCACGGGACCTCGCGCCCCCTAGGTGGTTCACATACCGCACTGCCGATACATTGTCCATTTTCAATAGGACGCAGGACTTCACTGAGTCCCTGGTCCAGCAGCGTACTGCAAAGGAACCCGCCAGAAGCTCTAGACAGTTGATATGTAACTTCTGTTCCTCCAAGGACCAAGTGCCGCCTGTTGAAAAATCCCCACAGCGCGCTCCCCAACCGACTCTGCTGGCATCGGATTCGATGACGAGGTCCGGGGAAGATCCGAAAATTGCCCGACCATTCCAGGCCTCCATGTGGGTAAGCCACCACGACATTTCTTCCTTGACCTCTTCCGATAGGGGAACCATTTGGTCGTAGGACACACCCCTGCGTAGATGATAAGCTTTGAGGCGCTGGAGAGCCCTGTAGTGCAGATGGCCCGGAAAGATGGCCTGAATCGATGACGATAGCAGGCCCACCACTCAGGCAACTTGACGTAACGACGTGTGAGACCTCGTAATTGTCTGTCGCAAGACGTGCTTGATCTTGGACATCTTCCGAGACGGAAGACTCAGGGAAGCGTCGACGGAGTCTATGACAAACCCCAAAAATTCTACTTTCTGAGAGGGTACGAGAACCGACTTGTCTCCATTGATGACAAAACCGAGCTCCTGGAGGAGGTCGACCGTCTGGTCCAGCTGAGAAAGCAAGCTGTGTGGACATTGCGCCATCAGTAAAATGTCGTCTAGATAGACGATTAGGCGAATCCCTTACGCTCGCAAGAATTCCACCACGGGATGTAGCACTTTGGTGAAACACCACGGGGCTGAGGATAGACCGAACGGAAGAGCCGTGAATTCGAACACCTGTTCTCGCCAGAGAAACTGGAGGAAGCGACGATGAGGGGGGTAGATTGGAACCACAAGATAAGCATCCTTGAAATACAACCGTACAAACCAATCCCGTGGAAGGAGGATATCTCGAAGGAGATGAATTCCCTCCATTTTGAAATGATGATAGACCAACCATCCATTGAATTCTTTGAGATTGATCACCGGGCGACGGCCTCCGCCAGGTTTGTCCACTAGGAAAAGATTGCTGAGGAAGCCCGACGGATGCCGAGTTGATTGGCGAACGGCCCTTTTGCGGAGAAGTTCCGCAACCTCTTTGTCTATCAACTGGGCATCGGCCACTGAAAAGGTTATAGGGCGCGGGGCGCACACCTGGAAAGGTTGATCGTAGAATTCGATATGAAAACCGCGGATAGTTTGCAGCACCCAAGCATCCGCTGTAAGATCTACCCACGCCCTCCGAAAGGCCGCTAGTCGGCCGCCAATCTGAACCTGCTCTGCGGGGATAACACTCACCGTGTGTGTTGGAAGCGTTGGAGTTCTTTCTGAAGCCTCGACCTCCGAAACGTTGCCCTCTTGTAGGGTAGAAAGAGTTGAAGTTGGCTGAGGTGTTGTACTGTCCTCGCCCGGAGCCTTGCCCTCTGTTGCCGGCATTTTGCCCGCCACAGCCGGTCCCGCGGCCCCTACCGCGACCGGCCCCTTGGGAGAAACGCTGTTGTAACACGCGTTTGATACTGGACTGAGCTCTGTCCAGGGACGTAAAGGTAGACACGAACTTCCCTAACTCTTTAATGAACGGTTCTCCGAAGAGACCACCTTGGGCAACCGCTCCTGCCTCTGAAGAGGCTAAGTCTCCTAACTTAGGATCCAGCTTAATTAGGAAAGACCTCCGCCGTTCGGTGGAAAGGGCGCAGTTGGCATTGCCCAAGAAAACAATCACCCTCTGCGCCCAATTTGACAAGACGTCGGGGTCAATGGCGGAACCAGTAGCTTTAGCCTCCTCCGCCATGTCTAGGATCTTAGTAATGGGACCTACTGCGTCGAGCATCTTGTCCTGACACGACCGCCAGGATCTGTCAATGCCCTTACGCGGGTCCTTCATAAACTTTGCCAGAAACGTTGCCATCTTTGCATCTAAATCGGGTTTCATGGCAACTTTCCCTTCCAAGGTGGGCCTAGGGCATTCCCCACGGAGGCATCCCCTGGCCTCCTGCTCCAGAGGCTTACGCAACCGACTAGCCACGAACTTTGCCACCTTGTCACCCGGGGCCCAGGCTGCGGACCGCGGATGCATGATCTCATCCGGGTCCAGCATACCTGAGCTGTCCCGCGGTAACTCAGTGGTTGAGCTCGAAGGTCGCCAGGAACGCACCGATTCTTCGTCCCCGTCCGAATCCGGGGAGTCCCCCGGAGACGAAGGGGCAGTCCCAGTAGCCACCACCGAGGCGGGGGCCGCAGGCTGGTCAGGTGGGGACTCGGTCGCCTTAGCCAAAAATGCGTCACGCAGACGCTCAAAGGCACCCTTGTCCACCCCCTGAGCACCCTCCGACAACCCCCCCTTGCAGGGCTTCTTAGGAGCAGGGGGGCCCTCACCTGATGAACCTGGGAGGGCATAAGGGATTCCTGACTGCGCCTGAGCTAGCTTGGCGCACTCCTCAACTATGCGCGCCGAAAGACGCTCCTCCATAGGGGTTACCACCTCTGTTACACAGCGGTAGATGGAGCTGTCTACTGCTTGGTAGAACTCCTCATCCTGCAGATAGGATTGGGAGTCACCCCCATAATAATCGTCCTCCATGCTGCACAAAGGTAGCTTAAGAGATTTACACTCTACCCAACAGCTTGGGCGTCACTGAGAATTAGGGCAGACCGGAGGACTGCAACAGTTTTGGTTGCCAGGGACTGGCAAAATTAGGGTGCACTCACGACCCCCAGCGCGCAGACCCACCCCAGGTGGACCAGGTCAGCTGCCTCACCGCGCGCTGCCACACCAACAACACGAGTGCAGAAACCTGCCAAATCGGCGTTAACGCGGTAGAACACCGCAATACAGACCCCCACCGGGGCGTTCACATATGGGGCAAAAATGATACAGACCCGATATACGGGCGTTTAGTGAGGCAGACTTGAGGGCTCGGCTCCGCAGCGGTTGGTCTCCTCAGCGCGGCTCCTCTGTGAGGAGAAACTCGCGCCGGAGACCAACGAGACGCGGCCGCGCCCCCTAGCGGATGACTGCGCACCGCAATAGCACACCGGGAACAGTCGCGAAGGAAGCGAGACGGCGCTTCCGCGACCTAAATGGGGCTCTGTAACAAAAGAAAACACCAGAGACCCATAGCCCCAAGGAAAAGTTAAACAGTACAGTGCATAAACGGTACAAATCCCCAAACAGTCACATACTGAGAGAGGGAGAGAAAAAACACTTAACTGGCTGCGGAAGCAGCGAAGAAAGAGGAGGAACATGGAGAAGGGACTGCCTATCTATGGAATGTGGACATAGAGGAAGGACTCCGTTCGGACTGTTATATTGTCATGATGGGAGTTGTAGTCCCAGAGACATTGTTTTCTTGAGTTATATGACTAAAATGCTTTATTGTTGGTTTTAAGCATTTTTTCTGCATTATGAGCTTTTCTAAGGCTGCTGTGTTTTTCAATTTGTAATAAATGCGAAGAAAGAAAAGCATAATCTGAGCCTCCGGTCCTGCCATAGAATTGCCATTGATTGGGGCGAAATATGGCCTTTGATTCGAGCTAGAGAATGTGACATTGGTTTTATTAGTCAATATGCAATTGGTTAGGAGGATCTGTGTTTTGTTATTAGTATCAAGACTGAGTTTTAGCAAGGGTTAGTTAACATAGGTCTTATGCAGTGGACAGAATTGTACAATGCATAGGGAAGTAAGGAAAAGGCAGGGGATTCATGCTTTAATGCTTTCACGTGTGATGAAGGAGCACTACTATGCTGATTGCTGACAGCAATTCTATTAACATTGTTGAAAGGGTGCTCATAGCCTATGATTCACATGAGTTTTGCATCACACATACATTATGATGTTATTGGTCACACTGGGTGATTGTAAATAAATGCTTCTTCAGATTCATTAGTCTCTCTGTGGATCTCATATACTTGCATAGTGACACCGTGGTTATCATGATGCATCTCTCTTGCTGCCTGATTTGGGGCTCTAGAGTCATTCACTTTTCAAATTTGTTGGCCAATCACATGTTACATGTTCCTATTTTTTACAAGATCGGGTCCATACAGGTTGGTATGGCCGTAGGCATGTATGTTTCAACTTTACACTGCACTCCTTTTCAACGAAGGTGGAAGGGAATGTTGAAATTAATGTGAAAGGGTGGGTCTAAAGAATATTTTTCTTCGTGTAGTAATGATTTAGTCATTGCATCCCCTCATTAAGTAACCAAAATTGAGATAATTTTTGTAGAGCCCTTTAAACTCTGGCATAATGTTGAATCCGACCTTTCAATGAAGGCTCTTTGTAGGAAGGCTCTTGAATCAATCAGGCAAAGATTAAAGCTCCAGGGAAATACTTGGAAACTCTGTGGATGTCTTTCCCCACACAAGAACACAATGAGGCATGTCCTGGGAATCGCTGCGTTGCTATGAAGCTGCCGAGTGAGCCAGGGAGCCCTTGGCATCATGCAGTCCACCGTGAGACTCCGCTGTATTCATTGTGAGAGCTGCACTTTTCTGCCATGGTGGGAGAGGGGCACAAGCCAGTGCATTTAATTCTAAGATAAGTAATTTTAAGAGAGGATGTAGCCTTAGGGCTAGAGCGGTCGACCTCGAAGCTGGGGAACTGGGTTCAAGTCTCGGCAACAATGCTCAACATCCTGTGATTCTGGGCAAATCACTTAATATCCTCGCGCCTAACAAAAAAATGAATGTGTCCATCTGTAATGAAACTGATGGTCATGTAAAGTGATATATTTGGGTCTAGTTCGCGCTATATAAAACTCTAAAAATAAAAAAAAGTAATTAAAAAAAATAACCTGCTCAGCCACCGCATCTTACCAACATACAGGATGCAATAATTAATTAGTTGTGGAAGAAGACCAGACACTACCCAATCTTAAATTCAGGAACTGAATAAGGATGTCATTGTTTGTACTCCTCATCTGAACAGCTGTGTTGAAACTTTTGCAGAGTGTGTGTTGCCTTCTCCAGCAATCTCAAGCAGGCACCTATTGCAGCCAGATCTGTCAAATCTTTGATCCTGCACAGCGTTCAAATGTCCTTTGACAGTAGTAGCGGGAGTGGGTGATGATGACCTAGCTGAGCTTTGTCAAGCTGTAGAGGAAGTCAGAGTTTCGCCTAAAGTGATTGAACAGCCTTTGAATGACGCAGATTCTATTGGATCAGGTGGTCAATTCTTTTCTATGTCTGATGTGTCGATAACATCTGACGGGGAACTAGATGAGGAACTACATAACGAGGATCATCAACCTGTAAAAGACTGGGCCGATGACTGCAATCAAATGTCTGAAGAAGATCTACTTGGCCCTGATTTTTTGTTGAATGAAGAAACTCCTAACACTGTTCGTAGGGTTGTAGAGGCAAAAAATCCCCCCACAGGTGAAAATCTAGGGTCTATAAATCAACCTCAGTGGGAAGGGGCTGGTATGGTCTCAGAAACTGATCCTGAACGTCCAGAGCTATTGGAGGGAGATGAGGAGATTACTTTAAAGTCAATATACAATTTACAGACATCTATGTATAGACTAATCATTTCTCACAGAGAAGAAACTAAAGCGGAAGGGCTTCGTACTCAAGGAGCAGTACGTAAATTACAGAATGTGGTTTGCCGTTTGGCCAAGTCTAGTACCGAAACCAATTCAACAGTACAGGAGACTGAAACCCGTATATCTGTTGTGGAAGACGAATTATCCTCACAAAAAACCTTAATTAAGGATCTGGATAGTACTAGACAAGACATTGACTGGAAATTGACCGATTTGGAAAATCGCGCACGGCGCAATAACTTACGTATTTTAGGAGTGGCTGAACAATCAGAGGGAAAAGACGTTCGACAGTTTGTCGTACAGATGCTCTCAGATGCCTTTAAAGATCTAAAAGGATGGGACTGGGATAAGGAAATTATAAGAGCTCATCGTTTCCCTTTTAATCAAAAACCTGATCAGGGAGGAGGAAAAAAAAATCCAAGAGCCATTCTTATATGCCTACAGAATTACCTGCTCCGTGAGATTTTGTATGATTTGGCTAGGCCATCTAAAACTAGAAAGGGTTTGGGGCACGAGTTTTTTGTTCGACCTGATTTTTGCCCAGTGACAGTGCAGCAACGTTGGAGACTTAAACAGCTAATGGCACCAATACAGTCTAAGGGGGGGCAAGTTTTTCTCCTAAATCCTGCTAAGCTTAAGGTTGTGCATAAGGGGACAACCGTCTTTTTTGTATCTGAGATAAAAGCACAACAATTCTTAGATACAATGTAGTAGTGATTGAGAGGATAAGGATAACAATAATGAGTATATTCAGCATTAGTGGGATGCCCCTCCATTTTTTGATTTATTTACTTATGGGTTTCTTCTTTTTAGGTTTCGCTGGGGGGCGGAGCCGTTAGGCTCCTCCTCCAGAGAAATCTATTGAGTACAGTAAGCACTCTGGAACACGCCCCCCCGTCCCATTGGCTAGCTCCATAAATGGAGCCTAGCCATTGGACGAGGGGCCTGTCCATCAATGCCGGACCAGACACGGGGGCGTTCCCGAGATTCTTTGGCTTTTGCCGACGTCACGCGACGCCGGGAACGCCCCCGAATCCATCGACATGTGTTTGGTGCAGACTGAAGGTTTGTGAGCCTTCCCCGAGCAGAGCGCACTAAAATAACCTGTGTGCAGCTTCACCACCGCAACCCGGGATCAGTAAACCCCCGACGAAGGGCCCCGTACCTTGCCGGTACCAACGCGACCAAAAACGAGCCCGCTGCTCTCCGATTGGACGGGAGAGCCGAGCCCCCTCACCAAACGCCGCGACGGGATTGGCCCGTGCGGCGCAGCGTCACCACTGTTGCCGTGTGGTGATTGGATTCCGGGGTTTGCAGTAATTTGGTACCCCCGAGTGCTTCGTTGCACTTTATTCTTAATTGACGGGTGCCACCCCGATTATGGCGCCCTTTGCGAGTGCCCACCTCGCTTCACTGTTTACTTTTGGTCTCGAGGGTGTCCACCCCTCTTTAAATGCCCGAGAATCACCGCCGCGGCCCGAGCGCCGCAAAACAGGAAGCCAGGCACTACGGTGCCTGACGCGGGGCGGGACTTCCGCATTTGGAGGGAAGTCCCGCCTGCCGCCGCGCACCGATTGGCTGCTCGCTGCCGCCGGGAAAAAGAAACAAACAGCGCGAGCCATTGACGGCCCGGTCCCGAGATGGGGGACCGGGGGAACAGGTAGCGGGCCGGGAGCATTGTGAAGGCGGGGCTCTCATGTGCTGAGAGAGCCCCGCAAAGCGCTACCGCCACCCAGGAGAAAGGACCGGAGTCCCCCACGAACCGCCCGGTAAGTGAAGGAGGGCTGGTGGGGGCTCCGTGACTGTGCAAGGCTCTGGGGGCAGTTCCTATTTGTTCGCCGAGCGGCCCCAGTTGGCAGAGGGCCGCTCCAACGCGTCGGGTGGCATCTTCTTTTCGAGCCAGGAGGCTCAAGGGGCATTGGCGGCATCTCGAGTCCCCCGAGAGGGACTCCAGCGAAAGGGGGCATTTCTGTGCATTTCGAGTCCCCAGGAGGGGGACTCCAACCCGAGCCAGAGAGGCTCTTCCTGCCATTGGTCTTCCTGAGTCCCCAGGAGGGGGGACTCCACCGTGCCCACATTTGTTTATTGAGTCCTGAGAGGCTCACAGTATGACATCACTATCCCACGGGTAGAAGATAGCTAGTGGCCTGTCCAACGCGACCGAAAACGAGCCCGCTGCTCTCCGATTGTACGGGAGAGCCGAGCCCCCTCACCAAACGCCGCGACGGGATTGGCCCGTGCGGCGCAGCGTCACCACTGTTGCCGTGTGGTGATTGGCTAGGGCGAGGAGCGTCATCGCAGGCTTGTTGAAGTTTACTTGTAGAAGGATTCAGTTTGAGGTTTACGTCGCCGAGACAAACGCAATGCTTTTTTTTCTCACTAGAACTTGTTGAACAGCGCGCATTCACGCGGTCGCCAGAGCCTAAACCAGAGAGCTTTGCCGTCGCTCACATCAAGGACAAAACACTCGCTCGCCATCTCCCTCCTGCACAGAGACGCCGAGTCAGGATTCCGGGGTTTGCAGTAATTACCGAACCCGTTGGTCGTTCACAACAAGATTTTCACGAGGTATAAACCTGTTGGAATTAGTGCAGGAAAAAAAATCTAATATTCCGAATTTCCGACTCAGAACCGGGTAAAAAGCATTGCCACTGTATAGTCCATTCCGATATGCAATGCAGTAACTCCGCACTTTGTAAAATAACAATCCCCACCACGGTATGAGTAATTCCGGGTGCCTTACATAGTATGACATCACTATCCCACGGGTAGAAGATAGCTAGTGGCCTGTCCTCCACCGTCGTACTAGCTGTAGAAATGCGAACCACGGTGCTTTGGGCAGTATCCCACTAAGCATTTGCAAACATATAAACTTCCGGTCTTTGGTATGATAATGGTGCTGCGCATAGCAGTTTTCGCCCTGATGGATACATGTTGTGTTGTTTAGTTGCCCACTCACTCCTCCAGACGTTGATTGTGAGCTACAGAAAATGTAACCAGAAAAGAAATGAAGGCTCTGCTGTGTATTAGTCTCCGAGGCGGGATGGAAATGTTCCTGATGAGGCCCATTAAGCGGAAACCGCGGCGCGCAGCCAGTAATGAGGTGAGAATTTTCACAGCGTCTAAATCCGCAGTAAAAGAATTCACACAGCAGTTGGAGAGCACCCCAAACATATCAAACAACTCCTTTCTCATTCTGCCTGCTTTCTAATTACCAAAGCGTTTGAAAGTTCCATTGAAATGATCTTATTACAAGCTTGCTAGCATCTGAATAGATGAACGTGGTATTGTCCCAAGTCCCTATTTTAAATGGATGAACTGGATTAAATGACCTGTAGAGACCGTGGCCGGTGTGTGTGACTGCTCGAGACTGCGAGGGGCTCCTTGAATCACCTGCGGGTGAGGCTGGCCACAGAACTGCAAGACTCAGACCCTCCGAGCAAGAAATTACCCCCCCCCCCAACCAAAACAGTTGCATCGTCCAGGAGCCCATGAGCACAAACAAGGCCGCGGTCCTGGAACCTGGTGCTGACGCCTGCCACAAGCGCCCTGTCACCGGCCTGAGGGGCGGCCTATCCTGTCTGCAGACACTGGCTCTAGAGAGGCGGCCAGCTGAAGCTGCAAGGACTCAGAATAGCTAAAAACGTGCACGGTTTAAAGGCCAGTCTCCCGTTTACATCAATGCCACGGAAAGATCGGAGACTCGGGTAGCTATCAACGTATTGGTCACACCCCAAGGTCTTGATGAAAAAAACTAGCTGTAAAGTGTTGTCCCCTTTTTGATGATTGATTTATGAATAATGACAAAGTTTAATTTTTAGGCAATTCATCCGTTATGTTGAGAACAATGGCGAGTTTTTAAATATTTAAGTTGTCACGATTCGGTTTTACTGTTAAGTGACGAAATGTCTAAGCAGTAAAAAGAACAATTGATTACTACCTTTTATTGCCTTTCCACATCAAGGCCTTTTGTTTGTGTTTTTTTATATATATAATTTATTTGGGATAAGTTATCTGGCCTTTGTGACCTTATTGAAATGTTCACTGAAACATGTTTTGTCAAAGTATTGTGGTTTCTATGGTGATATTTGGTCTGTTTTGCGTTATTCAATTTATGTCGCAATGTATGGTGGTGCAGTGTATGACTGGGCGTTCTAGACCAAGTGAGTTGGGAAGGGAGCATGAATTGTATTGCACAGTCTTGAATACACTACCTCCTACAGGGACACCTGCTGACTCTCCTCTTGATACTCTTCTGCAGGAGTAAATGCACAAGCCAGTTTTCATCGTAGTGCAAAATGATAACTGAAATAGTTGCAATCCAAATCGCATTTGCGAGAGATTAAGCTATTGCCATTGTAAATGACAATGCCATTTATTTATCTGTTTTCAAAACCAACACATAAATAAAAAGTTTGTCATTCACAATGCCAATAGCTCAAACTTTTCCAAAGGCGAAACCGTTGCATTGTAAATGCTTGTTTTTTGTTTGGTGCCAGAGATATAGCATGTATCAGGTCTGACTGGCTTGGGTAGAATTACACATCTCACAATCACTTACCATCAATGAGGGCATTTGCCCTAACTCTTCTGGTGGGGGCGTGCTGGGAAGAGGGTGGGGTGGGAAGGGTGTTGGGGGGGGGGGGGGGGGGGGGGAAAGGCTGTCTTTGGGGTGTAAGGAAATACAGTTATAAGATGTATTAAGTTTACGATTTTTGTACGACAGGTTCCACATTTTGGAGTTGTATGTTATTATATGTCTAACTGTGCTAATATACTAAACTTATATAATGGCTAAACTGACTATATGTTCCATTAATGTTTGTGGTCTAAATGACAAAAGAAAAAGGGGCGTAATGGCTCAGATGCTAAAATCTATGCGGGTGGATTTAGTCTGCATACAGGAGACTCATATCTCCTGGTCTAATAGAGGGTGGCTTAAAGATCTTGGACTGGAAGTAGTGGGATGTTCTCGTCAGAGCTCTACAATAAGAGGAGTGGCAATATTAAAGAGGTTCGGATTAGGGGAAATTAAAAGAATTAAAGAAGACCCATTGGGACGATGGGTTATTGCTGAACTTAAATTTGAAGGATTGACTATTACTATCTGTTCATTATACGCCTCTACAGTTGATGACCCCGCAGTGTTCCACTATTTAAGTTTGGAGTTAGCTCAATGGCCACCCAATATTATATTATGTGGAGACTTTAATTTACATTTGGAGGAAACATTTGATATTTATGGCAGTACCCCATATACAGGGAGGAAGAAAAAGGTATTCAAAGCAATTAAGGGGATTATTCATGAGTATAAGCTATTAGACGTGGGTTATGAAAAAAGGGGGGGAATGTTTGGAAGTACTTTTTTCTCTGCCCCTCATCAAAGACATTTTAGATTGGATTACTTTTTAGTATCTAAGACTTTATATAATGAACTCATTCAAGTGAAATATGAGGTACTCCCAAAAATTATATCAGATCATAATCCTATAACTTTCAATTTTGAGTCAAATACCCCATCCACTCCTCGATCATGGTCTTTTGACCGCAAATTATTGTTTGATTTATCTTATGTTGAATATATGAATACCTGGATTCCAGAATTTTTTTCAATTAACAAAGGAACTGCATCTTTAGAAATTGTTTGGGACACTTTTAAATGTGGGGTTCGGGGAGAAACATTGAGCTATTCAATAAGAAAACAGAAAGAGACTAGAAAGCGAGAAGAATTAGAAATGAAAAATTTAAGATTGTTAGAGATTCAGCTTATGCAGGCGTGCAATAAGGGTTTACCTACAGAAACTATTACAAAGGAACTATTAGCTCTTAAAGTTAAGATCCATCAAGGATTTGCTGCAAAGTTTGCTCAGCAAATCTCCGCTTTTCGGACGGAAGTCTATGAAGTTGGCGAAAACTCAGGAAAATACTTGGCTAAGAGGGCTAGGCAAAAAGCTACATTTGCTAGTATTGATAAAATTAACAATCTCACTGGGACGACGGTTAATAAAATAGAAGATATACTTAAAGTATTCTGTGATTTTTACCTTAAACTGTATACTGAGGTCTCCCGGGAGATTGCTCAGGGCAGATTACACAGTTTATTGAATCAGCTCAGAATGCTATATTACCTAGTCATGAGAGGGAGAAACTGGATTTACCAATTACTTGGGAGGAAATCGAACTCTCTTTGATGTCTTTAGCCTCAGGAAAAGCAGCAGGTCCCGATGCAATTCCTTTAGAGTTTTTTAAATGTTTTCGGGGTGTCCTAAAACCTGAATTAGTGGATTTATGTTTAAGAGCTCAACAAAGTAATGCCCCCCAATCCTGGCACGACTCTATTATTACTGTCTTTCTTAAAAAGGGCAAACCCCGCTATCACCTTCATCTTTTCGTCCCATTTCACTTACAAATGCTGCTAGTAAAATTTTCTCCAAAATCCTAGCCTCACGATTATCTAGCATTATTTCACCTTTAGTTTCTATATATCAACATGGCTTTATCCCAGCCAGAGACACTGCCGACCATATTCGACGAGTGATCACGTTCCTGGATTGGTCCCAAGCAACTCGGTCTAATGTTGGACTTGTATTCTTAGATGCTGAAAAAGCTTTTGACCGGGTTGCTTGGGGCTACCTCTGGGAAATATTATCCAGGAAGGGACTAAGTCCTGGTATTATAAAAGCTTTAAAAACATTGTACATTGCTCCTAAAGCGTGTATTCGAATCAATGGACAAATCTCCCCTTTTTTCCCAATCACCAGGGGCACCCGACAAGGATGCCCCTGGTCACCTTTACTTTTTGCTTTTTACATTGACCCTCTAATTAACCGTTTTATTTTGGAACAAAGAATTAAACCTATTTACTTAGCCAATATTGAATATCGAGCTCTTGCCTATGCCGATGACATAGTGATAACTACTACTGATGCTCAGACGGCTCTACCAGCGATTAATGACCTTGCCAAGCAATTTGGGTATTTCTCCGGTTATAAACTCAATCTGGAGAAAACCCAGATTCTCTACTCTGGGGATAATCCACCTTTGAATATCTCCACTCTCTCAGAGGTCACATATTTAGGAATTAAGCTCTCTTTGCCTATAGAGAAGATACCAGAACGCAATATTAATCCTGTAATAGCTCAAATTAACGGTACATTGCAGCGTCTAGATCATTTACATTTATCATTATACGGCAGACTTAATATCTTAAAAATGTTGATTCTACCAAAAGTACTGTATATGTATCGCACAATACCATTAAAATTTCACTCGCTTTCTTTTAAAAATTTAGAAAGAAGCACAACTCGGTTTCTGTGGGGCTACAAACGCCATCGTAAAGCTTTTAAGAAAATGATACTTAGCAACGAATGTGGCGGATGGAACGTTCCCCACTTTTTCTTTTATTACTTATCTGCGGCATTACAATATATAAGTCCTCTAATTATGGGAGACAGTAGTAGTGCCGAATTGTCAAACTCCGTCTATTTACGAAATGATCATGGGCGAGAACGTCAAGGGTAGCTTTCTCAAGATTGTAGAGCCTAGTTACCACAAAAAAGACAAAGTACAAGATATTAAAGGCAGCTTTCGGAGCCTGGCAAAAAATTCGTAAACATATAACTCTACCTAAATTAAACTCTTATACCCCTTTAATATCAACGGGTCTTCTACCAGACATTTTTTGTTATCTAACGATGTAAAGGTTGGAGCGGAAAGGAATACGGTATTTGGGAGATTTATTTAGTTATGGCCAAATTATTTCATTTCAGGAATTAATGAACAAATTTTCCCTAACACAAAGTGACTTTTTTAAATTTCTTCAACTGCGAAGCTTCTTACAGAATTGCTCCTTAACTCTCCCAGCTAAAATGACGAAATTTCCATTATTAGAACTCCTGCAGAAAAAGCCCCGTATAGGAACCCTTTATTTAAGCTTGATTTAGGAATGTGGGGACGATCTGGGACAATGTCAGCTGATATGGGCTAACACCCTAGGCATACCCGATGTTGATATTTTGCTTTCTATTAAAGTTGCTTCTGACTGTCTAATTACAGGGATGATGAAATCCCAACATTTTATGTGTGTACACAATCTTTATTACACTCCAAGTAAAGTCGCTAAGTGGAGCACGACAACGGGAATTAACTGCAGTCGCTGTGGGTTATTAGCAGCTGGTGAATTACATATGTTTTTTTCTTGTCCCAAACTTAATACTTTTTTTCAACAAATTGAAAGCTTTCTTTCTGTTGTTCTTAAATGTGAGATTAAAATAACTGCTGAACTGGTGTTATTGGGCATTGACCACACTTCTATTAGGTTAAAACCAATTTCTTATTTTTTATTTTTATGTATGTCTGCAGTTAGGTCCTGTATTACTAAGGAATGGATTAGTGCAGATCCTCCTTCATTTTTTACTTGCGTGAAAAACTACTTTTTATGTATAACATTGAATCTGCTATTTACAAGCTAAAGGGGGTTAAAAGAAGAGTTTTGGGGGAGAAAATGTGGGCACCGATTACCGAATGGATTTAATTTATCATGCTGCTGAACTTTTTTTAAATTAACTTTGCTGTATGTAATGTGGATATTTTTTCTTCTTTCTGTCATTGTGTATTACTGTATTTCCTTGCAATAAAACCAAGAAATTAAAAAAAAAAACGAATGTCCTTTGACTAGGTTTGTGCTATACAAATACCCCACATATGTATTTATACATACATACATGCATGGATTATGTTTAGTGATATCTTTGCCATTGGTGTACCCTTAACAATTAACCTAAGAAATAATGACTAATCTTGTTGTAGAAGAATCACCTGAATATTGGAGAAAAACACAGAACGCAGAACAAATTTAAATGAAGCCTGCTACATTTATACATACGTTGTAAAGGCAGAATGCGCTCTTTCGCCAATTAAATTTTTCTGGACATTCAAGACTAATAAGATACCTTTTTACCAAATAAACTCTTAAAAAATAGTTTTTTGTTCGCTACATTTAGACTACTCTTTTTCACTTAAACCATACTTAACCATTCAAGGCATTATTACCCTTAAACCGAGACTATGTATAGGAACTTTCAATTTTGTTTTAGGCATCTGATTTTTTGTCATTATTGCATCAAACTCTTTTTTATTGTTTAGACAAATATGCTCTTCCGTTAAATTCAGAGAATCTACAATTACAGCCCTTCACTCAATAGAACTACCAGATATTCCAACAACCTCTTGTTATTACCCTGATGGTAACCATTGGATTAGTCCGCCTTGGTAGAACCATTGCCTGATAAAAGTCGAATTACAGAGGCACTGCCTCTATATATGTTACCCTCACTACCTATTTTTACTTACCTCAATTGGCTTTGTGCCTATTTGGATGATCAGGGTTCTTAGCACTGCACAGTCTTGCAAAAGATAAGTCTACCATAATTTTCTTTTTATGTTAAAAATGTATATTTTGAGAGAAATGCATATTTAATGAATTCAGACACTCTGTTTTATTTGGAATTTACACCAGAAGTGTGATTATTTTCTTTGCCTGGTTTTCCTTTTTATTAAAAGTCAAGGTACGCCCACATAGAAAGTATACAACTTGTGCAGACAAACCATGGCTATATTGTTATATTAAATGCAATGAATGAATGAATGTTGGATTTATAGAGCGCGTGGTTACCCTGGAGCGTCCCAGTGCTGTACCACTGGGGAACCTGTCCTGGCTTTCCCTGTGAGATGGTCCCTTTACTGGGCATCCCCAAGGTGCAGCCAGGCATCCCCGGCGGTGATGGGGCCGGAGTGGAGACTAAGCAAGCTATTGCCCAGAGTTGCAGCGTGGGACCCCATGGTTAGAGTGGCACTGAGGCGAGATTTATCGGGCCCGCTGACATTGGTCCTGCACTCGGCCGCGTCGGGAATTGAACTCTGGTCCCGGGCCGACCTCTGCCTCTGGGTCTGCCGCCTCTAACTGTTGAGCCACACTTCTCCACCACCACAATACCAGAACAATGGAGAGACACAGTAAAAAGCTGCAGTGGATTTTCCACCCTACTATGAAGCATATAATTTGTAAGTCATGCCTTCTGGTTTCGCAAATGTAAAAAGATTGAGGGTTCACCTGTATGCATGTGTCTGCTATGGGTACAGCATTAAAAAAACACGAAAAACACTGTGTTTTACCTGATTTGCGAATACTGGGTAACTAGCCAGTCTTCAAGTAGATAAACAGTATATTTCTTGGTTGTGAAGAACATACTGGATTGATATAGACGAAGGACCTCATGCCTCTTGTTTCGCTGTATGCAGATGATGTTTTGTTCTATCTGCGGACACCCTCTGAGGTGGTGCCTCTGCTGATTGCACGACTGGAGATTTTGGTGTGGTGGCAGGCCTGAATATAAATAGATGCAAGTCCTTGTTTTCCCTCTGGGGCGCTTGGAGGGATCCTGAAAGGGGATTTAGCCGTGCTGGGGCTGAGATGAGAGACTAAGTTGTGCCGGTATTTGGGCATTATGGTCAAACATACGTTAGATAGCCAACGCGAACATAGAATTGACCCGCTAGTGAGTGGCCTCATGATATCGGTGCAGTTCTGGAACATGTTACTTCTCTCGACAGTGGGGAGGTTTGCAAAGACAACAAATTGTGTTCCTACCTATGTGTTTATACATCATACAGAAAACGCGCTCTATACTTTACCCTGCAGCTTTTTTAAAGCCCTTGATAGACTTGTGGTCTTCCTGGTGTGGGCGGGGAAGAGGAGCAGAGTAGCATTGCTCCTTCAATACAAAAAGGGGGAACCAATTCTGGACAATATTTAATGGGTTCCAGTGTACGTGTCCAATCAACCATAGAATGCAGAAAGTACAAAGTTCCCAGAAGAATAGAAAAGAAGTGTGTATGTTGTATACGAGGAGAGCAAAGACAGGGAACAGGAAGTTCCCTTGTTGGAACTAAGAGGCCTCACACACCCAGCGAGCTAGATGTCATGCTTCATCATTGGCCTCCTGCTCCTCGTCAGACTGGCGCTGCAATGTCTGACGGGCGCCTAATAGGCGCTCTTTGTCGGAGTTCTTTTGTTCCAGCCAATGGTTGAGAGCGTGTGAGGGGTCAGGTGAAGGTGTAGTCGTGAGGGGAATGTGATATAAAAAAGGTAAGTCAGTTCACAAGGACATTTATTCGCGTGGCTGACTCCCTTGATTAAAAGGTGGGAGGGGAGATAGAGACTGTAAGTGGCACAGCGGACTATCTCGAACCCTCTGATCAGGTCGACATGTTTCTTGCCCAAATGGCAATTCCTCAGGACCTCAAGTTCTCAGTACTACACAGTGATAAGTGAACAATAAAGAAAAAAAGGTAAATACAACCTCTCTGGGTCTGTAAGGGGGCAGGCAAAGGGGTTCTGCAGTAGTGTGGTGACCCTAAGGGTGTCCCTAATGGGCCCCGCAGTCTGTTCCCGTGGGGCAGCACAGTAAGGTATGGTACCTCTAGTGCGTGCAGCCAAAGCTTTTCAACCTACCCACACGCATGGCGCTCCTACGGTAACGGGATATCTGCGAGGGTGGCTTGGACCTCCGGGATCTGGAACTCTATTATTATGCCTCTAAACTGCAACATGCGGCCCGCCACGTGGTAGAGGATGACAACTGGGGGAAGCAGCCCCTGAAGGGTACGTGTGACGTGCACTTGTTGACATTACTCATGAGGGGCTCTAGGCAGCCGAGGGAGGTGGAAGAGGTGTGGTGCAGAGGCCAAGGTGCCTGACTCTGGACTACAGGGTTCAGGTTTCGATCCCCGGTGCTGGCGGCAGGTTAGCCCAGCACCATGTGACTCTGGGCAATAACTTGCTTAATCTTCCCAAGGGCCCCCAGCGCCGGGACACAACTTCGGAGGTAGCTGTGCACTTAACAAATACTGGTATTTCATTTCATTTCATTTCATGTCCCCTATTTCGTGCAACAGGTGACGGAGGTGTGGGAACTTCAGCTACTAGTCTTTAAGAGACTGGCGTTGATAGGGAGCTCATCCGATGAGCGCTCCTTTCGTTGACTCGAATTAGTGCATAAATGTCTATATTGTGCTGGATAAAGGGGGTTATGAGACTCTGGGTAACCTTTACCAGGGGGTTAAGTTTCTGGCCTTTAGGCTCCAGAGGCATTTGCAGTAGGAGGCGGGAAAGTCTTACAATATGCTAAGATAGCGAGTACAGCGAGGGAGATCTGGGCGGACATCCCCACAACCCCCAGGCAGACAGAAACGCAGCACTTGCTGCTCACAGCTGGGACGTCACAGCATATGGTGACAGTACTGAACACATCGCTTAAGGCTGATAGAGTTACAGCTGACCCTGCAGTGTGTAGAGCCTTCAGGGAGCAGCTGGAGCTCCTGCTGACAGAGAGGGTGTGGAGTGCAGCTTCTGAGCTGGTCAAGCAAGTCTCCTGCAATGCCAGGTTCAAGATGATGCATTTTAACGATGATCACCCTAAGTACCTGATCCCGGTCAAGCTTGGCTGAATGTACTGGGATAGAGGAGTGGACTGCCCTAGATGCGGAAGGTGAAAATGCTTCCCTTTTGCTCATGGTGGAAGTGTTCAGGGTGAATGTGTACTGGGCGGATGTGGCATCACGGTTGCATGTGGCTACAGCATTACCTTTTGAGATGGCACCCAAGTGCGTTTACTGGGGATTGTTAAGCGACCCAAGAGGGCGAAAATAAAATGTCAGTTCCTGCAGCTGGCCCTGGTGCTGGCCAAATGACGGGTGGCTATGGGCTGGCTGGGTGAAAGGACCCCCTCTCTGGTGCTATGGGCGAAGGATGTTACTAAGTGGAACCTAACTGCGGAGGCACACATGAAACTTGCACGCCTTGATAAAAAACTGCTGGACAGTCTAGAGGCCTAGGCCATGATGTTGTAAGCTTTACAAATGTAGATGGATGGGGGTACCGCTCAGGGTTCGCACTCACAGGTGTTGACGCACACTGCTTCACAGGGGCAACCATTGGTGGGGGAGGGAGGGGCAGAGGGCTCACCTTAGTGCTTCTAGGATCAAGCCAGCGAGTGGTCACCTGGGAGGTGAGACTTTTTCCTTAGTCCAGTGAAGGTCCTGGATGATACCATGATTACCTACTGGGAGAGTCGAGTCAGGAGAAATGATATGGAGGGCCGGATCCGTCTGGCAAATGCAAATTGGATTGTCATGCACACTGAGCACATGTACCGTTTGCTGTTTTCTTATGGGGTTTTTCTATTGATTGTATTGCCATACACTACAGCACCTAAACCAAAAAAGACAAATGTCCTGTAATTATGCTCTTCTCTATTTCCATACTGGTTACTGCTTTTAAACTTTGCGAATGCTTTCACTTTTCCTGCTGGAGGCCAGAAAACATTTTTTAACTGCGCAAGATTTTTCTCCACTTCTCAGTCCCCATTTCCAGATAAGAAAAATGCTTAATTTTATACTACACTCCAACACTGATTTAACTGCTATCATGATAATTTCCTTATGTCTGATACTGGTTGCTGTACTGGTGAGTTTTGATGCCACTCTGTTACTTTGATCTTATGTGGGTCTTCAACCAGTAGCATTCTTCTTGTAAATGTAAATGTAAATATGGGTGTACTTGTAAAGCACACTGCGACTCCATGGAGTATCCTGGCGCTGAAGACCGCTGGGGAACCCGTCCTGGTTTTTCCTGTGAGATGGTCCCTTTCTGGGTATCTCCAAGGTGAAACCAGGCATCCCCGGCGTCTGTGGGGGGCCGTTGTAGAGATGATGCAAGCTTAATGCCAAGAGTTGCCAAGTGTGTTCCCTGGACGCCGTTGTAGAGATGATGCAAGCTTAATGCCCAGAGTTGCCAAGTGTGTTCCCTGGTTAGAGTAGGTACTGAGGCGAGAATTATCGAGTCCGTTTTGACCCTGGTCCACGACCCTGCCGCGTCGGGAATTGAACCCTGGTCCCGGGGCGTTCTCTGCTTACGGGTCTGCCGCCTCTAACCAGTGAGCCACACCACTCCACATCTTGGCAATATAGTACTCTTCTGTGTACATTAATATCTCTCACAGAATGAAGCAAGATGTTTCTCCAGAAATTATAGCATCATTTAAACCGGTCTCATCCCCTTCCATCTTTCAGAAAGCAAAATGAAAACTCCTCTCTTGGCCATCAATTCCATAGTAGACTTCTTCCTCTCTGGTGACCTCGTCCCAAACCGTTTCAATACTGCCACATTAATATCCTTAAAACATGTGGAAACTCATTTTTCTGGCATCAAATCCTTAATCCTCTCATCTCACGCAAGTTTACTTGCCCCCTGTGACCGTAAGGCTGCCACTATATCTCCTTCTCACTTATACACCATTCCACAATCTCACCACCCACAAATAGAAAGATTATGAATGTTTATGATTTCCTAATGAATTTTCACAATTACTTTCATTTAAAGGTGGTATTGGCCAAACGAATAGGCACAATGACTTGAAAATTGACCTCCCTTACTCTAAAGAAGTGTTATTGGTCCATCAATTCTGGGATCTAAACCAGCCTGTATCCAACAATATTATCACACAGTTCAAATGTGATCTTTATCTGTGGAAGGCTATTAATGCAAGTCACCAAGGCAACTGTAGCTGACCCATTAACCTTGTTCCCTAGAAATGCTGTTGACGTCCTGATTGCCATTCATTGAGGTTTGCAAATAATTTGACCACTGTGAAGAAGAACCATTTCAATTCAGGTTGATGTGGATAGGGTGGAATTGTATGATGAGCATTAACGTGCAGTTTCCTGCTGATTTCTTAAGGTATATTTGTCGATGTACTGAACGCCACCACAATCCTAGTTAGTTCTGTCACTTTACCAAACAACAATTGCTTCATGTTAACAACAATAGAAGATCCATAGGAACTGGCACCTCCCACAAGTTAATCACTGATTAACTTGGGGAGCATCAACATCTACATCTGCATACATACCATAACATAGTCCTCTGTCTCTCCCATACCCTGATGTCCGAAGCTTTCCATTACACATCTACCAAGTAACCCAGACTGCTAAACAAAACTGAAATGTATACTCCGTATGCGCCCCAATAGTCTCAATGCCCATTACAAACATCACCTCACCAAAGAGCAGCAGTTAAATGGCGGCTCCTTTGCAGGGAACTGACTAAATCAACTGTAAGTCTCCAAATTGCATATAGGTCTATGTCCAGCCATCATTCACACCACCTATGTAAATGATTCCCCACTTACAGTAATAGTGCTGAAATGCAAAACTGTAAAATGTGCCTTCCTCTTCAGGATCAACTTAGGCTACTGCCTACCACAGCATCCCAGTGCTTGTGGACTTTCTCATCTACATAGATTCACCCACTTCTAGTCCCCCATCTATACACTAAAATCTTCTTTGATTATGCTGCAAGTCTCCTATATGAAGGTAAAGTTTTTATTCAAGCATGCTTCGACTGTGTAGCATCTGCTACACAGAAAAATATTTATCATATATTGTGCCTTCTCAAATATCCTGCTATGCTGCCTTTTCAATTTTCGTATCCTTTGGAGAAACCTCAAATTATGTTATTTAACTTTTTCCTTTGACATAAATAAAGCATACGTCAGCAGGTTTTCCACAAAAAGATAAATATTTTGACTTCCCAAGGGATGTTCCAATACTATGAATTACCATGAGTTTTTCTCATTAGTATAATTTTTAGAGTCCGAACTAACTGAGCTCCAAAATGACGTACCTTATCGGAGCTCTGCCTATAGGTAACATTTTCCCTTTGCACCACCACTGAGGCAGGACTAGCACACTAGGGTCCATATGTATCAAAGGGTTTTACCCATTATGTGTCTATGGGAAAATGTGTTCATACATACGGCCCTAAGTTTTGAGTGCATTCATGACAAGGAACTATGGAAGCAAAAGGAACCTCCTTGTAGACCTTAACTAGTGTTTTTTGGCAATATATTCACATCCTCAATACTTTGCTGCCCAGGATGAGGGGGTTACCACCCAATTTCAGTTGTGAAGGCCCAGCTTTGGCAAGTCAAGTCAATCTGTGCTGTGAAGAACAGGTATTCGAAGGATACTGTTCAGAGAGCAAGGTGGACTGAAAGTTTTGCGAGCACTGGTCGAGGAAGGTGATACGGTTACGGCGTTTGGGACAGGCTTATCATGGCCTCAACGGTGACTGTACCTGGTGTGGTGGCCTGAACTGATGAGGTCGAAAGGATTACTTAGGGACACACTAATGGTGATATCTCTATGGTGCTTTTTCTATACTAAGGGAGAAAGTGAATACTTACGTGTGGCTCCGGTTTGATTAGGAACGGAGTGAGAGACCTACATTAGCGCATTACACCACCCACCCACACTATAAATGGATTCCTTTGGATTAATGGTGACCTTGTTTGATTCGGCGTGCGTTCTGATTATCATATGGAGCCTGTGGTTTTTAGTGATTACTTTCACCAACGTATTGTCGATCCTTAAGGAGGTCACGCTTTATTCTGCACCTTCCTTTTATACTCCTTTCGTCGATCCACACAGAAGAAACTATAGAGTACACCACTTATTTATTTTATTGTACCGGTGAACCCTTCTTGTGTGATCCATGTGCCTCTACAGATTTTTCACAATCCATCAGACAAAAGAATAATTGATACTCCAAGATTACTTCTGCCTTGAGAAAGTATCCTTTGAGACGAAACACTTGTCAGCAAGTTAGGCAAGTTGTGCTGGAAAGTTCTTTTAAGAAATCAATACAGACTTCGAAGACTTCTTCGTTTTTTGGATCCTTCTTGTTATTAAATGTTGTAACTTCAATGGACATTCTTCTCATGAAGTGAAGGGGTGATATTCATACACTCGTTTGGATTTACAAACTAATGACTGAATGTTTACTACAGGAGTGCTGTCCGAGCCCTTTATCTTTTGTTTTTGGGCTGAGACTAAGATGCCCCGTTGAACTGGATCCCTAAGCTCATGGAATGATGAAACAAGATACCAAGATGGAAAAGATGGCTGCTTTCTTTGTGTTTTTAAATTTTTATTTAAATGTCCACAGCTTTATCCAGGATTGGACTTCTTGAAACCATGGTGTAAAGTAGCAAATTATTGGAAATAAGGCCACTGTATTGGAGAGACATGTTTATTAGCAAATGAGCACATACACACTTTATTTTAGAACTGACCTACATAGACATAGCTTTCATTAACAGTTACCAAGTTCTTAAGAATGCTTCCAGCTGCTCCTAGTGTATGGAAGCCATAATATCACCTACCATGCCTTATTCCCCAGCGGTAAATCTTTCCTCTATATTCAAGTACATAATTAGTAGCAAATATTTTACCCATTCTCTGACTGTAAGTTTCCATTCTTGCATCTACGTTTTCATTATTTTCATTCAGGCGACCTTTATTGTATAATACTTTATCATTTATCTTTTTGGCCAATCAAAAAAGAACGGTACTTATCTTAAGTAGCCTTGCTGGAGTCATATAGCGAAAATCCTGCAAAATGCTTGTTGAACTTGTTTTGCTCTTCAGCAACCGTCACAAATAATGGTAAATGTTTGGCAGAAGCAATCCTAGTTCCTTTCAGGATACAGAGTAGTCCATTTCAATTGGTGGAAAGGATGTAGCCTTACGGCTAGAGCGGTCGACCTCGAAGCTGGGGAACCAGGTTTAAGTCTTGACAATGATGCTCAACATCCTGTGATCCTGGGCAAATCACTTAATTTTCCTATGCCTAGCAAAAATGTTTTGTCCATCTGTAACGAAACTGATGCTCATGTAAAGCGCTCTGATACCCGATGTTTCGGGTCTAGTTTGCGCTATATAAAACTAAAAAAAAAAAACTGTATGTCTGACTACCCCCTACCCCGCCTCCACTGCTATAACTGGAACCACATTCCAATTCAGACATGTGCTATAAGCATTTTTTTAAATATGTTTTTATTGACAATCTTGTGCAGGTACTTTACAGAGATATAGGACAGCAATTATTGAAGCCTATCATACCATTATACAGCGTGAATTCAAATGTACATCAGAGACATTGACACGTACCCTATGTCCATTGTTGGGTGCAGTGGACCTGTGTGCTATGAGCATGACATAGCCAAGGATTAAAATGAAGACAGGAAAGTATATCAGGGCTCGACAAATCTGAAAAATTGTACTAGTCCTGCAGGTCTAGTACCTTGAAAAATCTCCTCGACCTAACAGTAACCTACTTGACCTCCGTCTCTGAAAGCGGAGCAAATGTGACAAGATAACACGATTTAAAGGCATCTTTATTGCTCATTTGCTTTGTGAGCAATTAAAAGGCCTTTAAATCTTGTTATCTTGTCACGTTTGCTCCGGTTTCAAAGACGAAGGACAAAAGTTAGTATATTTTCTTACTCGCCAGAAAGGGCGAGTAGGACCTAAAAATAGCTCGACCTCATAAAATTTACCTCGCAAATGCGAGCGGTCTAGTGGATTTGTCGAGCCCTGTATATGAACAAATTCTTAATACCAAGACCAGTGTGAGCACCTAGGATACAGGCTGCGATCTCTCACCATCATTGGGTAGAGTGACCCGAAGAGCTAGGACCCATCTGGGGAAAAAAAGGGATGACATTTTACAAGATGGTGGTACAAAAGGGGGTGGTAATGGACGGAGCATCTGAACCAATCAAACACTCACACCCAGTCAAAAGATCTGGGTTTAATCCATCACCGTTCTTTAGCCCACTCTGCCACCCCAGTTCAGACATGGCTATATGCAAATCAGTCTGTCCCTGTGCCTCAACAATAAAGTTTTTAAAAAATCATGACCATACAAAACAAGCAATTGACAAAGTTGAAAGGTTGACAGCCAGTTAATCTTGGTTTTTACTTTTCTAGATCCAACAGTTTGGCCTTGGTGATTTTTATTTTTTTTGTTGAATCTTTATACACTGCCCACATTATTTATTTGTAATTTGGTCCTGTACAATAAAAGAGTATAGAAGAAATACTGCAGATTTAACAACGTGATTGTCATTGTTCAAATAGTAAATTCCACTGTCACCTTCTCTGTTCAATAAGCGTATACGAGATAGAGTTACGGAGGGTTGGGAGTATTGTTTGAATGTTTGACAGACCTAATTTTACTTGAGTGGTGTGACAGATGTGGAATCTGTTGATGGGAAGTCTTGTCAAAAAATTTGCTTACTGTGAGTGTAAATTTGCGTCTCCTTTTTCTGGCACACTGTTAAACGCGTATCTTAATTTAGTAACAACAGTAGTATAGGAAGGCTGCCATGGGGCACTAGTGTAAGCATGGGGAATAGCTCCTTTGACTGATGTTGTGGTTATAAAATGCAGCCATTGCCAAGGTTCAATGGGCCCCCGGTGCCAGTGCACCTGATGCTCCAATGGTAACTAGGCCCTGGTTAATATTTTACACATACATGCCCAACTTTGCTTGTAAATGTGCTTAGAGACTACGATTGCCTCCCTCTTGCACTGCCTGTCTGCGCAGGGATGTTATCAGCCCCAGAGGAATTTGCACTGAGTTGTAAAATTTCATTCTTCTGAATTTCACGCATGCCTGTCAGAAAATGTTTGCAATGCTGCTGTCCATAGCAAAAGCAGCGTATACTACCATTGCAAAGGCTGCTTTTATTTCGGGAAGAGGGTAGCCGCATAAACCACTGACACCAGGTTTGTGTGAAAAAGGCTGCTTTCTTGAAACAGTTGCACATCACAAAACAACTTGGCCTTTGCCATACAAAACTACAACCTCACTATACAAATGTAATCACCTATGTTAAGCTAACCCTGGCCCTTAAAATAACCCCCTCCCCATCAGCAACTTAATTGTGCAATACAGTATTTGCACTAGAGCTGGCCAACTGCAACTGAGACTTCTAAACTACCTTCCCTCTTTCCTACATATGTTAACCTCTTAACCCCCATTAAACGTCCTACCTAACCTTAAACGTGGTTACTCATCCAGGCATGAACTTGCCTACCACAACAATAAACTTCAGTGAACCCTGGCAACTTCTCTGCCAACTGCCTATGCACATGTTTCAAAGCGAACACCCTAACAACATAATCTTTACCTTGTACACCTGAATGCAACAAAGCATGCCCAACCCCAAAATGCATGGGAACAAAGAACACATACCCACCAGGCTTAAATCTAAGGACGGGAGGATGGGACAAAAAAAGCTATCAGCAGCTAACTGCCACCCTGTCACCAAGACAAAATGGTGGCTGACATCTGAAAATGGCAGCATGTATACCCATTGGGATACATCCGTAGCCCAAAAGCCACTCAAATCCTAAGCAGTCAATGGACTGCTCTCTTTTCCCAAAATACCCGAGCGGCAGACATCCCTATGGTTGGCTGCCCCCAAAATCCCCCTTATCTTCTCTGGGGTGAGATAAAGTTTTAAAAACACTCTTGCTCAGCTTTTCCGCTGAGGTATCAATACCGAACATTTTGGCTTAAGGGAGGTCTTTTTCCTGTCATCCATTCCAGTGGTCTCCGACCCAAAGTTGAATGAGTTTCCTAGAGACGTCATTGTATGAGCATGTGAGCTATTTTTTTGCCATAAACCTGCTACACAGAAAGCAATACATTTAGGATTTCGGTTAAATAATTGGTAATTTGCTAATTGTATTTATGAATTGTTGACTCAGTCTGTTTTATTCAGTGAAATGAAGGTCATAAAAATATGTGGACACCAGGCATTCCGCAGTTGTGGTGCAACGTGTGCTAAAACATACTCTTCATGTTTTCCGTGAGTCTTCCAAGTGGTATGCCTACGTTTCAAAAAGCAAATAAAATTTTAAAAAAACAGGATAAAAAAATATAATTTGTCCACTGCATTGAACGGGTAGGCCAATACATCACCATTATTGTATTTATCGAACAGAGGCAAATAAGAGTTGACACATTTCCAAACATAAAAACGCTACTTGTACTAGCTTATGATATGCTCACTCAACAAGATGGCTGCTGACGTAGTTTGTGTTGCAGACCGGTTTGCCTCGCAGGTCTGGTGATTTCAAACTTAACCTGAGTCAAGCAGTAATTTTTGTTTAAAGGTACTCGAATGAAGTACATTGAATGTTCTCGAATGAAGTACAGCCTCCGGTAGGGAGACATTTTTTCCCCTGAAAGAACACTAAAGAAATGTACCCCACAGTCACTGAAGGCAACATCTTTTGTCCAAGTCGTGGAGGTTTGCACAGGTGAAAACAAAATGAGATTATAAACATCACGGTATTGGTAAAATCGAAACTAATAGGATTAGCATTAGCAATGAAGCATGATATATTAATGCTGAACAATGTATAATGTATAAAGTGTGTGCAACATTGAAAATAATAAATGTAAGAAAAAGAGAGCAATGGGGCTAACCTCTTAATAATTTCATAGTGTAGTTGGAGTGGAGTAAAAAGGCTAGGTTTTTAAACAATTATCTTGCCAAAGATGTTAAACATAGCGCATGGATGTTTGCCAATGGTGCCACAGATGCTCTTTACTAATTAATATGTGAAGAGCTGTCATTTTTCGAATGAATAACCTTTTGGAGCAACAAACGATTTAGACATCTAGCCCACTGCTAAGGGCTATAACGGTTGTTGAAGGCCCTGAGCCCTTTAATCCACTATATTATCTTCAGTTGAGCTCCCAACATTTCAATGTTGTGAATTAATTAGCTTAAAACTCAGCCTCCTAGGGGGGCGTGGCCAACAGCATGGCCGACTAGACGTGCCGCGCCGGAGCTCCGGCCGAGTTGCACAAATATCCGACTTACATCCCTGCCATCGAGGACACAAAACATACCAGCCTGCAGCATAATCATTCCGGACACAGCAGAGCGAGCGGCCAGGGCGGCGGTGCAGTCTTTCCCTGGATTTCGGCGAAATTGCATCGGGGCGAGGACGGCCATGATGGCGGCCGCGTGGGGCGGAGGACGGCGACAACACTGAAGCTGAGCCGGACGGGCTGGCTGAAGGGTAGAGAGACGGAGCACCCAGGGACCCCCCCCCCCCCCCCCCCCCCCCCCCGAGGTCCAAGATGGCGGCCGGCGGAGAGCGTTGAGCTGCGGCGCTGCCCTGCGGAGACGGAGGTGAGCTACACGCCGGTGCGGGGCCCGGCCGGCTGCCTGAAGGTCCGAGAGGCTGAACACCCGGAGACCCCCCCCCCCCCGTGGTCTGGGACGGCAGCGTGCGGCTGGGAGAGCAGTATTGATCCGCGCTGAATACTCGGCGGAGAGCATTCCCAACCTGAGGAGGCGGCCGGCGGAGGACTGTGGCGCTGCCCTGCGGGGAACGGAGGTGAGCCGGGGAACAAGCCGCACTGGGGTCCTGACCCAGGAGATAAGATCACCGGCGGGGGTAACTGCTATTAAGCCTCCCCCCCCCCCTCCCCTTCGACCACTGGTGCTAGATGGTGGAAGACAGTGCGGTGGCAGGGTGAAGCACAGCGCCCAGGCTCCGAGACCGAGGAGCAGCACTGAGGGAACCATACTGGGACTGAGATACGGTTGGACCCCCCCCGGGTGGGATCTGGAGATTGACCCGCGCCTGGCTGGCCGTCGGGTTGCGGGGGGTACCGGGTGAGGAGGCGGAGAATTGAACGGTCCCCTGACACCCTTGGACTCCACGACCCCTGCGGAGCGACCGGCCTGAGGCCCCCGCCCACGTGAAGAGCATGGGGAAAAAGGAGATGGCTCCCAAGAACACGAGGCAGGGTCCCATGGACAATTTCGCGGCCCCGAAGGCCGGGACTGAACAACCGAGCACCCGCCCGGATATGGCCATGCTGCTGGAGGCCATCCAAGCGTCCAGAACGGACATACAGGCGTCGAGATCAGCTATAGAGACGAAAATTGGTGAGGTCGGGGCGGAGGTCACGCTATTGCGCCAAGACTTTAGGAACTTGAATGAAAGGGTGACGGCCGCGGAGGACAGGCTGAAGGAAGACGGGGAGGCGATCACTACACTCAGGAGAGACATGGCGGAACTCCAAGCTGCACATCGTAACCTCCAATGGAAAGTGGATGATGCGGAAAACAGGTCCAGGCGCAACAACCTCCGCTTTGTGGGGTTTAGAGAGGGAATTGAGGGAAAGGACATGGCAGCCTTCCTGTTGAACTGGCTCAAGACCACCTTCCCGACAGCGCCATTCTCTCCCTGCTTCATAATCGAACGAGCACATAGAGCGCTTCTGGCCAAACCCCCGGAGGGTGCGAGACCCCGGCCGGTCATCGCGCGCTTTTTGAACTTCGCCGACAGGGACCTGATCCTCAGGGCAGCCAGAGTAATGGGGGAGATCCGACTGGAGAACGCGACGATAATGATTTTCCCAGACTACAGCCAGGAAGTATCGAAACAACGCCGCTCCTATGACTCAGTAAAGGCTAAGCTGCGATCCCTGCAAATCAGATACATGCTTCTCTTTCCCGCAAAGCTGAAAGTAATCTATAAAGACAAAGCGCTCTTCTTTACTCATCCGGAGGACGCATGGCAGTGGCTCGAGGAGCGCCCCATCCTGAATAGCCGCGACGTGGCCAGCCAGGAGGCGATGGACAAGACAGTGAGGAATAGATCTCAGTGGGACTTACCGAAGCCGCAGGGACAGAGGTCACGGAGACCCCAACACAAGGCCTCAGCGACACCTTATAGGACTCGGGGGTTGGCAAGCAGGAGGGTCGGCAGATCGGGATCCCCCGACACGGCACCAGGCTCCAGATTTAGTGAACTCCGGAAGGGCGCACGCTCAGAAGGCGACGACGTGGAGGAGTCTGAGGGTCCATCGTCTGGTGAGGAGGACATGGAACTCCTGAGTGAATCCCTACACCCTTTGGCGAAGGAGATCCATCAAATGGAACAAGACCTATCAGGCCACGGCCTGACCACGGACACACAAGACTCCCATTCATGACCTAGAACGGTATCTCCCACTCATGAACATTGCTAATGTGAAACTCGATGGAGATGGCAACTCGGCGCATTAGGAGCACGCAAGTTGGCACGAATCCCCTCAAGTACTTTACTCTTTTTTCCTCAGAGTTCGCTCTGACTGTTGTTTGAGTTGGGGAGGGATGTGTGGGAGGGCGACTGACCTGCTCCCATTGATAGTATGGCCCCACGTTGGGGCGCAGCTAGAAGGGGAGGGAGGTGGGGTGGGGGTGGGGGGGATTTGTTGGAACTGTTATTGCCTCATGTTGGGGTGTTGGTTTGTTGAAGGGGGGGGGGACAGCGCAACACCAAGCAGCGGAGTCGGGGAGGGCCACACTTACTGCCATCCGGGCCCCGGGGCCCGGCCTTGGATGATCATCGAGCAACACAATGGCAGGTACACTAACTGGACCGACCCGAGACGGCCCCGGGGTGAAGGCGCTCACGTGGAACGTGAACGGCCTGGGCTCCAAAATTAAGAGGGGCCTGGTCACGGCCTACATTAAACGCGTAGCGCCAGACATTATCTTCCTTCAGGAAACACATTTGAGAGGGAACAGATGCGCTTTCCTGGCACGAGGCCAATACGTAGTTCTAGCACATGCGGGGTACACCATGGACTCACGGGGCACGGCCATACTCATTAAAAAAACGACCCCTTTCACTGTAACGCGCACATGGTTAGATCCACAGGGAACATTTGCAGGGGTGCAGGGGACCTGGAGGAGACGTGGGTATACGCTGCTGTCGGTTTATGCCCCACCCAAGCTTCAGGCACGCACAATGCAGGAGGTCACCAACATACTACTGGACACGGCTGACACAGTGCAAATCATAGGGGGGGATTTCAATGATGTGATGTGCACGGCACGAGATAGGTCTGGCAGTTCCCACACAGTAACAGCAGACACGGCGCTTGCACGCCAGATGAACATACTCGGCCTCACTGACGTTTGGAGGTGGCTCCACCCCGCGCAGGCCGGATATTCTTTTTTCTCCGGGGCACACAAAGTTTTTTCAAGATTGGATTATATCTTCACCTCGAGGCAGGAACTATCATTGGAGGACCAGGCCGAGTATAGGGCGAGGGGCATATCAGATCACTCCCCACTGTTCGCACACATAGGACGAGGTGGGGGGAGAGGACGGCCTCACTGGCATATGTCGGCATGGGACATACAGACTCCTGAGATTCTGGGTGGTATCAGAGCAGATATTCGAGTGTTTGTGGCAGAGAATGAGGGCTCGGTACAGTCTAGGGTTACACTGTGGGAGGCCATGAAAACAGTCCTGAGGGATCGATTCCAATCCAGGGTGGGTGAGGCTAGGAGGAAACGTAATGAGGCTATAGCAACTGAAGAGGCGACCATACTGACTCTGGAGGCCGAATACCACAGGTCAAAGAGGGAGGTAGACCTCAGGAAACTGTTAGATGCTCAGAAAATTTACAAGGAATTGACCACAAATGAGGCACGCACGCAGGCACTGGCCACCCTCCACCGTCTCTACGATGTGGGCGACAAATCAGGGAAACTTATGGCCTGGCTGAGTAGGAGGGAGAGGGCGGCCAGGTGGGTGGACGGGATCGGACTCCCCGGGGGCGCGCGGGCGTCCACGGATGACTCCATAGCGGAGGCCTTTGCGGCCTACTTCGAAGACTTTTATAGGGCTAGAGACCTCGGGGACGCGGAGGTAGTGCAGGCGTTCCTGGGTGATATGGAGGTCCCACAGTTGACCCCCGAAGACAGCGAGGCCCTAGAAGCCGACCTATCCCTCGACGAAATCACGGAGGCGTTAGCGCTATTGAAGCCCGGGAAGGCGCCGGGCCCAAACGGTTTCCCGGCGGAGTTTTTCAAACGGACGGGGGACCTCCTCTCCCGACACCTGAAGGGATTGTTTGTTGAGGCGTTTGACGCCGGGCGTCTCCCGCCAGATTTGACCCTAGCCACCATAGTCCCGATCTACAAGGAAAATAAACCCAGGGAGGAGTGCTCCTCCTATCGTCCGATTTCTCTCCTTAATATCGACACCAAACTATTGGCCACCATTTTGGCGCGACGCTTGCGACAGGTTATTACAGATCTAGTGCACCCAGACCAATCTGGGTTCCTCCCGGACAGGGCCACCAAACTCAACCTACGGCGTACTCACAATTGGCTCCAGGAAGTTTGTGACAGGGATGAACCCCACTGGTTCCTCTCCTTGGATGCAGAGAAAGCGTTCGACGCGGTGCATTGGCCCTTCCTGATGGGCACCCTTGAACGCTTTGGGATAGGGCCCAAGTTTTTAGGCTGGGTGAAGCTGCTATATTCGAACCCCAGGGCGAAGGTGCGGGTCAATGGAAGGCTCTCCAGGGAGTTTGCGATAGAGCGGGGGACACGGCAGGGGTGCCTGCTCTCCCCGCTCCTTTTCACCCTCACGATTGAGATCCTGGCGATCCGCATTCGGCATAACCGGGATGTGGTGGGGTTTCACTGGGGGGAGTCGGCCGCGGAACAGGAGAAGATCTCCCTTTACGCTGACGACGTTCTGCTGTATATCACGGACCCGGCTAGGACTATCCCTGCGCTATTTAAGGAATTGGGGGACTTCGGGGCAGTAGCTGGACATACCATTAACTGGCACAAATCGGTCATTTATGACCCGCAAGGGGCCCCTAGGGGGGAGTGCCTGCCCGACCACCTCCTACACACCACAGAATGCTTCCGATATCTGGGGATCTTTATCACCCGAGATGCACGTCGATCATATACAGATAACATAGACAGGGTTCTGGTGGCAGCGAAGACGGAGATGGACAGGTGGAGACAGCTTCCACTCACCAGCCTGGGCAGGGCCGCCCTATATAAAATGATCCTCTTGCCGAAGTTTTTATATGCCCTCCAAAACGAATATTACCCTCTGCCAACTCCAACTATACCGAAAATCCACGCTGACCTCCGCTCCTTCTTGTGGCTGGGGAAACAACCCCGAGTGGCACTCACGACCCTGCAGCGCCACCAGTACAGCGGGGGAATCTCGCTACCTAACTTGGAGGCATACTACTGGGCTGAACACCTGGCCCCCATTAATGAGTGGATACATGCCCCTGCAGACCACCCCACTTATGCACTGGAAAAATCCAAATGGGGCGCTAAGACGGTGCTCCACTTCCTCTACGGAGGGAAGGGAGGACGTACGCTTCTCCCGGCGACAAGAATTACCCTGACAGCATGGCGTAGAGCCACGATAAAAATGGGATGGCAGGAAAGACCCACCCGTCAAACCCCCCTGTGGTCATGTAGCTGGCTGGCCGAGCTGCACAAACTACGGGGATTCAAACAGTGGGATGACATTGGCATCTCTACGATCGGGGATGTCATAGCGAAGGGGGAGCTAAAGACCTTTCAGGCGCTGCAGCAGGATTTTGGCCTCCATAACACCCAGTACTTCAGATACTTGCAATTACGGCATGCGTGGGGGACACAAAACATCTCCCTTACTGACATTCCCCAATATGCGCCACTCGAGGGACGCCTGCTCCAGGAACAGATACACAGGGGGGCGGTGTCCATGACATATAAAACACTGACAAACAATACGTTGGGAGACTTACAGGCTCTGAGGGAGAGATGGGAGGGTGATGTAGCCACACTAGAAAACCTGGATTGGGAGCTCATCCTCATGCACCCTCGAGAAGTGGCCATGAAGTCGAGGCTTCGCCTCATCCAGTTCAAGGTTCTACACCGGGCCTACTTTGACAGGGCAAGACTCTTCCGGATGGGGAGGGCTACTAATGCCTCCTGCCTAAGATGCCAACATCCACTGGGTGATTTTTTCCACATTATTTGGGGTTGTTCCGTGGTCCAGGAATATTGGAATGAGGTCTTCACTGAATTGTCAGCGGTATTGGAGGTCGACATTCCCAGGGACCCCAGGCTGGCACTCCTGGGCATGTCAACTGAGGTGGATGTCACGCGGCACTCACTCATCTTTTTGTCGCTGGCGTTAGTAGTAGCCAAAAGAGATATAGCGAGAATGTGGGGGGCGCCAGGAAGGCCCAATCTGGATGACTGGAGGCGAGGCCTGGACTTGTACATGGCGGCTGAAAGGGTTACGTATAAAGCGCGGGGATGCCCGAGAAAATTCCGCAAAATCTGGGCCAAGTGGCGGCACTATCACGGACTCGAGTAGGGGGGTGAACCGGAGGGGGGGGGAATGCGGGGGGCGAAATTGATCACTGGGGTGGTCTCATGTGTGACTGGTCCGAATCTGTTGAACCTGGAAGGACTGGGGTGATGTGACGACATATGTTCACGACACATGCCTTGAGGAGTGCGGAGGGCACGGGGATCGGGTGGTAGAGTGGAGGTAAAGAGGACGAGCTGCTTTGGGGGGGGGGGGGGCGGAGGGCGGGAAGGGGGGCCTCAAATGGGGGTCTCTCAGTTGCCCGGGGGTGTTTACATGGAGGTTGGGGGGGGGGATCGGGGTGAAAAGACAAAACACAAATTGATTATGTCATGATAACTGCCATGTATTGATGTGTTCCAAAAGTTGCGCATACTACGGGGGGTGCGGAATGTTGACGCTCCCCCGTGATGGCGTAATGCTTTTATTGATGATCCGCATGATGCAACAATAAAAAGAAATTTTCAACAAAAAAAAACTCAGCCTCCTAAATCCAAACCAACTTCATCAGAAAGTTGTCAAAAGTTTAGTAAAGTTACTAACGCTCGTACATTTACCATGCACCCAAAGCCGCAGGCAGTTATTAACACATTTAAGGACTGAGTTGAGGAAATTAGAACTTTTTTCCTAAGCAAGGATTGTACTTCCACACTATCCGACGTTGGGCAACACTTGTCAAATTTGATAAAAATACATTTTAGCGCACTTTAATAAATTAGGGAAGGTGTGCCTCGAAACCACAGCTACCTGGTTATTACAGTGCAAATTAAGGACCTTCTCTTTCTGTGACTTGTGTCACTTTCTCCTTCGTTACTCCTTAAATTTCGAGGAGTAAAGCTGAGCTAGTATTGGGGGGAGGGGGGAGGAGGGGATGTTTTGTGAATTGGACCTTTAAACTACAACACCTTTATTTTGATGTTACCATTGTATTTAGAGTCTGGTGTGGCCGTAGGACAATGTACCAGAGGGGCGCACAGGCCACATTCAACGCTTAAATCAATTCTTGGTTCCTGCCAATGCTGTTGTAAATTCCCTTTTAACTGTCCTGTGTTTACTATTATACTGGTGGTATTTCATAGCATAACAGAAGTATAACGAAGTTATCAAAAGCTCCAGTATTATACATGTGAATTCATAGGCGGCAATTTTTCAGAACACGTTTATTCTGGACTCAATTTCACTAATGGTTCTTAATAAACTTTGCCCAGGAAGAAAACCAGGCTTTATCAAGTTTGTCAGTACTTGAAACACTTTTTTTTACTTCTTTCTTTCTCTTTCTTCCTTAATGTCTTCTTTCTTTAATTTCATTGTTTCCTCTTTCTTTCTCTCATTCACTCATTCTTCCCTTTTTTTCATTCATTCATTTTCCTCTTTTCTTGCTTTCTTTTTTCTTTGACTTTTTTGTCCCTTCCTTCATTCTTTTTGCTTCTTATTTGCTTTCATTCCTTTCCTTCTTTCTTGCTTTCATTCCTTTATTGGTCTTATTCCTTCTTTCTTTCCTTCTCTTTCGTCTTCCCTTCTTTCCTTCCTTCTCACTTCTCTTTCTACCTACTTTCTTTCTTTCTTTTTCTTTCTTTTCCTTTTTCTTTCATTCACTCTCTCCTGCTTTCCTTCCTCCCTTCTTACTTTGTCTTTCTCTACTACTCTACTTCCATCTTTCTGTCTCTTTAAATCCTTTACTTCTGTCTTGTCTTCTCTGTTGTCTTCTTTCTTGCTTTCCTTTTTAGGTCGAGCTGGTGTAAGCAGCGCGAAGCAGTGCGTCCAGTGAAGCCTCTATTGTTGTCCACTTGCTGGGAATCTGGGACAAGGGATGGGCATGCGCAGGTCCGCCGGTGATTTCAGCATGTGTGCGCGCACGTTCACCCACGCGCTGTGCACATCTCCTGTCCCACTTCCAGAGCAAGTCAGCCTCCTGCAATCAATTACACACGCACACACAGACACACACGCATGCACACACACATACACGGACACACACGCGCGCGCACACACACGTGCACCCCCCTCACCCCACCCCACTCACCGGGCTCTTTCGTCGCTGCGCTGCTACAGGCTCCGTCACTCTGCCGCATCACCTGGCACACGCGGGGCTTCCCTCAATCATGGGAGCCCCGCACTTGCATCGGCGGTCTCAGCCGCCACTTCTGCTCCTTCTGATCTTCTCCTGGCACACGCGGGGCTCTCCCTCAGGCATGGGAGCCCGCGTCACCACTGCTCCTCTGGGCCAGCCACTCCGTGGCGCGGGCTTCCCGTAGAAGGTGGAAGTCCCGCCCCACGAGACATGACGTTCCCGAACTTCTGGTTTGGGTGTGCAAATCTCCGATGTTGCTCCTCGTAAAGTGCGGGCAGAAGACGTCAGGTGTAGAAGTATAAATGGACACCGGATTTCTTTAATAAACCGGCTGTCCGGGTGAGATTAATACTTTTCAGTTGCTAGCCCTACACTACCTTGCTAGGAGTCACTTTTGCAATCAAACCAAAAGGTTTTTGGTTTAGAAACGAAAATTAGTTTTAAATCGCCGACGATAGGTTGGCAACTATGCCCCTTCCATTTCGCATTTTGTCATGTCGATTACTACTGTGCCTCTGCCCTGGCAGCAGCCTCTCTTTCATCACTGGCCGCCCAGGGGCCTCCCATTGTGCTTGTACGGCATCGACCAGCCCTGCACTTCCACATTCAGGGAAAGCAGCTGCCGGCAGCAGGCTCGCTTTGCAGGATGTCTTCCACCGACCCGCAGCTCTGCTCGGGTTCCAGTGACCCTAAGGACGGCAGGAGCTGTTTCCTCGTTGGGTGCAGGGTTGTTGCCCACAGAGGCCCTTCAGGTGCGCAAGGGGGGTTCAGTTCGTGTCTGTGTGCCTCTCACGACTCGGGAGTACCTCTGGCACTGTGGCAGCAGCGTGGGAGGCAGGCTAGTTTCCAATCCCTCTTCTCATGGGGAAACCTGATGTGCAGGCTGAGGGTGCTGGTAGAGGCTTCCCTTAATACAAATGCAGGCCGGTATTCGCACACCACGCTGGGAAGGTGCTCGTCTTCCATACCCCTCCTTCTCTTACATTGGGGCCGTCACCTGCAGATTTCCCTGTGCTGCTTGCTGCTGGAGGGCCCACCGCAGACTGCCTCGCCCTGTGTACCATCCACTTTCACTAGGTCGCAGACGTTGTCCCTCATGTCAGCTGCTGCAGAGACGATCCCCTTCGTGCTCACCTGTGGCCAGTGCTCTCCCTCGCCCTGCTGGTCAGCAGTGTGCAGATACCAGGGACACGGTACGGGCTGCCTTACGTGCCTAGCTTCTTTGCCACACCTGCTGTACATCAGTCTACCCGGGGCTCACCTCATGCCCAGCGGGTAACTGGTCACTGCTTACGGCTGCTGGCAGGGGGTGCCCTCAAAGCGGGCTTCACTCTCCCCCCTCGCAAACGTCAGGGCTGCTGCTGCACTCAGGCCCAACCCGCTTGTAGCCATTCTAAGGGTGCTAATGTTTTGCAGAACATCTGTTACAAGAAGGGGTTTCATTGAGTAATAGACCCTGCTCATTATTCTGTCAGTAAGACCAAAAACATATTTTAAAATTGGCCTCGTCTTTATGCTTGAGCGCACCTCACAATTTAACTCGCCTTGATGATTGCTTTCACTCTATCTATCGACCCTCACTCTATCAATCTATCTATCTATTGCCCTCACTCTATGTATCTATTTCCCTCACTCTATCTATCTATTGCCCTCACTCTTATCTATTGCCCCCACTCTATCTATCTATCTCCCTCTATCTATCTATCACCCTCACGCTATCTATCGCCCTCACGCTATCTATCACCCTCACTCTATCTATCTATCTATCTATCTATCTATCTATCTATCTATCTAGCTCCCTCACTCTATCTATCTATCGCCCTCACTCTGTCTATCTATCACCCTCACTCTATCTATCTGTCTATCGATCTATCGCCCTCACTCTCTATCGCCCTCACTCTATCTATCTATCTATCTATCTATCTATCTATCTATCTATCTATCTATCTATCGCCCTCACTCTTACCTATCGCTCTCCCTCTATCTATTACCCTCCCTCTATCTATCTATCGTCCTCACTCTATCTATTTATCGCACTCACTCTATCTATCGCATCACCACAGCATCACCACAGCATCACTCAGGGGCACCACAACATCACTATGCTCTACCACAGCATCACTGAACACAACAGCATCACTCGTCGCCACCACAACATCACTCAGCGACACCACGGCATCAATCTGTGCAACCATTCAACAACAACTGGTTCAAATATGTTCTCTCAATGTTTGAAGCTTTATTACAAATGTCACAAAAAGATGTTAATATTTCACTTCTGTTCTTGGATTTTTGTCACAATAAAATACACTGAACATAATCTTCACAAAAGTTATTTACAAAAGTTTAAGCTATTGCCATTATAAATTACAATAACTTTTATTTAAGCATTAATTATACAAAAAAAACATTGTTATTTGTAATATCAATACATCTAAGTCACGTAAATACAACACATATTGCATTACAAATGCTATAGGTGTCACATTTACAGAAGTTATAACTATTGGCATTGTAAATGACAAAGCTATTAATTTCGCTATTTTCAAAACCAACACATGAATAAAAAAATTGTCGTTTACAATACCAATATCTCAAACTTTCCTAATGCGAGAACTATTGCATTGCAAATGCTTGTTTTCTTACATGCCTTCTTTAATTTATTTTTCTTGCTGCTTTTCTTACACCAGCAAAACAGGCTTTAAACCAAAAGCACACAAACTCTTTTACTTGTACTTTTGAGGTCTTCCCATTGCTTCAAATTTTTGCTGGGACCCTGGGCGTGATCGATTTAGCTTTTGTAATGCTTTTTATCACGCAAGGGCTGAGCAGACACATTGTACTCAGTATCTGAATAAGTCCTAATTGTGGAAGAAGAAATATGTACCAAAACAAGGGTAGGTAAAGGATATGGTATTATTGTTTTTGGTGAAAGGCTTATTTCATTATACAGTGCTTCATTGGGGATGATTGTGAGATTTAAAGATATTGCTGTGGGCAGTGTATATAGGTTAAGTCTGCTTGGTCTGTTAATTGTTTCCTTGTAGTGAAGTTAAGCAAGCACTCTTATGTTTTTATCCCTACAGTTCTATTAGTAACAACAGTGTCAGTTAGTAAAGTGTCAGTGTGATCATCCTAGGGTCCGAGTTTTGGCCTATTCCTGTCCGGTTTTTATCAGGAGAAGTGTGGGGATCTTGGAGAAATTACCTTTGACATTTGCTTTAAATGTTTGAGTTTTTTGTCAAGAGCAGTGAAGAAACTGAATCGTGATTTTTCTACCTATCGTTTGACATTTGCAGGGGGTGTTAGGCAATAAGACGTGTTGGGAATTCATCAATGGCACATCACTGTGAATTCTCTGGTGTGATAAGTGCTTAATTTGAGCTGGTGGAGGCCACCAGCACTTAATTTGGGAGGCAGGCACTTGTTTTTCTGAATCATATATTCAGTAAGAGCATGAGAGGGAGAAACACACAGATAGGAGAGACTGAGGAAGAGAAATATAGGTAAACCGTCTCAAAGGGAAAAACACGAACCTTCAAAAGTGAGATAAAGGGCTGTAAAGTGTCTGGCAATAAATTAGAGTGGCATGAGATGGATGTAAGGCTACCAGCCTTGGCATGCGCTGCGCTAACTTTTAATTGGACTGGTTCGGATTTCTGAGCAGAGCTTCAGGCACTGTCACTCTTACAAATTAGAAAAGAACAATTGATGGATAGAACTCAGAACAATGTCATACATTCACCCAAGTACAGAGATCTGGGTCTAAATCCATAGTTTTTTTTGCTCTCCATGCCATTCCAGTTTGAACCCAGCCATATGCAAATCAGTCTTGACCCTCCACCCAATGGGAACAGTCCAGTCCGAACTGCCAGGCATGGTCCTCCCGTGGCTGGAAACAAGCATCCTAGGACCGGTTTTGGGGTTTCACCCCTCATCAGCAAGGATAGCTTGACTCCAATGGCATGGAGAGCTGAGGACCCACATCTGGACATACCTGTCCCACAAGGGGTGACAAATTAAGCACTGCCTTTGTGCCTAAGTTTCATTAATGTCTGTGGTTGGTAGGTTCCCATTGGTGCTGGCTGACTTCGGGCCCAAAACCTGCAGCTATTCCCCATGGAATCACCCTGTCCCTCTCAAAAACGATCCCAGGCCCAGTTTTTGAATCCCTGCTCTCACCCATGGAAAGCCCACACTCAGGAGACCCAGTGGAACAAAGATTTGTGTCAAGCTCTGTCAGAGAAATGTTCCTCTGTGTAGAAGACTGAAGAAAAGACAAATTTTTGTGTTAAAAAACTGAAAATCTAACAATCATCCTGTTCAGCACATGTCCCAGCCAGCCAATCAATGTAAGAGCAACAGAAACCCAGCAATAGAAACCTTAGGATGTGTAGATGTTTAAAAATATGGATGTGGTATTCTTCCGTAAAGTCCAGGGGTGTTACTTGAAACCATTATTATAGATAGAATAAACCAGCATTTTGCTTTCAATATTTTCTAAATGTTCTGCAGCTAGTTTATTACTGGTGGGCACCCTGAACTGATCGGAATTTCATACACATCTTTTACCCCCACACTCGGAAGACCCAGAGGAATAAAGTGGCTGGTCACTCCTTGGCGGGGATATGTTCCTGGAGCGAATTGCCTTGTTTTGAAAAACGAAACTTGGTAAAAAGCTGACAAACGTAATGTTGAGCGTGTTCTACCAGCCAGCTAGTTGGGGCAATAGAGAGCGGGTTTGCACCCATACTTTTGTTAAGTCGTGTGTAGCATTTTATGGTCTTCATACTTTCCATATAGTCCTGCGTTTGTTATGCCCCATTTAATGAGAAGTGCACTAATACCTGTGATTCTGCCACAATTTTGTGATCTGGTGTAATGTTACATAATTGAATTTGCAGACGACATTTCCTGGGGAAACACACACATATTTGGTATTGTCAGACTCCAGACATTCAGGGCAACATTTCATTGGTTGCAGTGTAAAGAGATTTTGTCCATTTGAGCAGTACAGCAAAATATTTAACATATTTGTTGAAAATATGAAAATATCGCCACATTTTTCATTATGTGCTTGTGCTGTAATGAGATAATGATGTGGGTCGTACAGAAATCATTAGCCCTCAGTGTAATACATAAAATATAGTTTTTAATGTCATTTTTTAAACGCTCCAGGACAGTTGGAGCACACATACCTTCTAGTGAAAGGATTAAAACCATCTGTTTTCGATTTTTGAAACAACATTTATATACCATGATTCATACCACTATTTTTTTTTTTTACTGAAAACCAGTTGTTGATAATTGTTCATCCGAAGATCTGCCTCTCCATTGACCTTCCTCAACATGGTGCGCAGATCTACTTTAAGGTATCCATAGCTATATGACATCGCCCCAGGTCTGTTTCTTTGAATCAGACATGTATTTGTATTTCTCACTGCTGACCTGTCAGGCCGAGTTAGGGGTTTAGCCACAGCGAATCCCCTTATGTGTTCAGGCAAGTAAGACTGATAAACTATTATTCGCTGTTATGTATCTCTTGGCATACTTTCGAGATTCAGTCGCTGGCTTCCTGTTGCCCTGCAAGAGAAGTTATTTTTGCTGCCTGCGACCTGGGCCACCTTTGCAACCTGTGGTCCAGATATTCTCGCTTTTGTAGGGATTCCATTTACCAAAAGGGGAATTCTGCCCAATTGTTATGAAAATCAAGTACACTGCTGAGTTATACTTGCTGTATAAACCTCAGACACCATTTTACTCAGTTCTCTATATACTACACTTGATCTTAGCCAAAAGGCCGAGAAGCGATCAGTTCTCTATATAAGATTTCCCATACTTCATATGAACAGTAATTCTGCTGCCCCGCCGTGTCAGTGTCATTTTAAGCGCTCCGCCCCTTTGCCATGTCATCAGAAAGGGCAGCCCTAGGCCATCGCGCCGGGAGCTCCCCTGCTGCTCCATAGCCCGGAAGTGCTTTAACAAACTATGGGGCCCAACAGGGGAGGTTGTGGGAATGTGCATTTCCCATAGGCGCGAAGTGACTGGGTATAACGTCTATGACTGAGGTGCAGCATGCGTCTAGCTGAGTGCCCTAGAACTGTCACTATAGCAGTACATATTGTTGTATGCTGTACTAAGTTTCCTATTCTGAAATACGTATTTTGAAGTAAACGTGTTTTCATTTTTAATTATAATTTTTTGTTTTATTAATCCGGGTCCTGTCGGGGTACACTTTATAGTAAGAGTATATTTCCTACCCTTTCTTTCACTTTCTCCCTTTGACAGTTTTCCCATGACAAATGAAAGAAGGCGATTTGAGGGTTAAAACATGGGTGAGACCCGTGTTTGTGATAGGCTCTTGAAAGCTCACGTTTCAGAGCCAATTATAGCAAATTGTCCATGTTACCTAAGTAGTTTAAAGTATGCAGTAGTGGTTTTACAATAAGCCACTAAATGGATAAAATAAAGATTTCACCACATTTAGAATATATTTTAAAACACTTTTTATTTTATTCGAATCATGGACAAAGACTTTTTTAGAGAAATAAACAAGTGGATCTTATCTGACTTTTAGGATTGTTTCCTGTTGTTCAAATGTATACCTTTCCTTGTCTTCACATGTTTTTAATTTAGCTTTATTAATCGATAAGATGTCAGAAAGATGTTGAAAGTTGTCCATTTTAGGAATGCCAAGCTTTCAATGATGCTTCTTCTTTTGCCCCCATCCACACTACTACTGGCGATAGGTCTCTCTACAACTACAAACAATACTCCGAATTACCATTTCATTATCCTTCCTACTTATTTTGCTGGGACCATATCTCACGGATCCTCCAATTGATCTCTTTAACATGGATATTTCCCTCCTTGACTACCTACTCTCTATTGCCATCAAAGTAATACTGATCGATTGGAAGTCTAGCAACAGTGTCTCATATCATACCAGGTGGGCCTGGGTTACCTAACTAAGAAGCACACACATAACCCAATCTAGTACCAAAGGTTACCTTGTAACCTCCCAATGTATTTGGGAGGCACTAGGCCTCTTTATCCGCAACCCAACCCCCTAATGGGAAATCCTCCAGTACCAATACCTCCTCGGTACAGATTCTTTCATCACCTTTACCTACATTTTACCATCTCTCTTAATGATTCACATGATACCACCTCTCTCCCCCCTTCTTCCCCACTACCCCATCCTTAGATAGTGCACCAGACCCCACTTTTTATGATGTGTACGATATGCATATACTACCGACACGCACTCCTCAAGACTCACCCATATCCCCTAACACCTATCGCTCCATACTTCTCCCACACATCAATGTTCTAGCTTTAAATTACAATCCCTTGGTATAGTTTCCACTTAATAGCAATCTGCAAAAACTGTTAATGACGATTATAAATATCACATTGATGTACATGTGTTCACATTGATAATTATTTCCTTACATTTTTTTCTCCCCCTTGTTTTCCTCTATTTCTTTTTCTTATTACTAAAAATGCTGAGAAAATATTTTGAACAGGAAAAAAAAAACATTTAGTACTGCCTTGCAAACCATAGCTTCTCCCTCATTGCTTTCACTATCGTTACCCTGAGTTCCATGAGATAAAATGAATTGCCTATGGACGATAAATGGATCCCGTCCCTCGGATGCAAGTTGTGGTTTTCTTACTGAATCTTCCTGTGTTCCAAACAACCAATGCCTTCTGCTGTAGAAAACTGTTTAATTTCCCTATTCACTTTTTTTCTCGTTTCTTCGATTGCCCTGACTTTCTTTCCGCTCTCCAAATCGTTCTTTGGACTAGTTCTGTCCAGGTGATTTATGTTCCAAACCATAATCCCTTACTTCTCCTGAGATTCATTTTCAGGTTCTTTACTAAAGCTAAACCTGATAGCCGAATCAGATCTTTTGCACCAGCGTGCAGAACTAGCAAGCTTGGACAATTCAGCCCTTTTGTTGACTCTGTCATGGTGGGCAAAACGTAAGCCACTGCATGCCTCCTTTTCTGCTCAAGTGCACCTCAATTCTCTAGCCATCTAGTCACAAATGCCTTCCAGAAGGCATGTTTCAGCCTGCCTGGCAGTCTGTTTAATAAATTAATTTCCAGTAATCCAAGACAGGGTCTCCCCACTGCTTGACCAGGAACCAGCCAGCCAACAACATTAACAAGAACAATGTTGTCTTAAATATCCAAACTAAAGGAGTGCATACAAAACGGATCTATTAGCAAACCCAATGCCTGTTGCAGCAATTGTACCTCCTCATATGCTGTCAAGATTTATCATCCCCATGCTTGAAAATTTCCCCTTCAATCACTCCTCTATTAGACTGAAATTGTTCCTGCCTCGCCATATTTAAGCCACACCATGCCTCTACAATCCCTCTTTGCTGTCCTGATTTTTTCCTCATGCATCCTACTGTGCCTACCATCTAGTCCAGCCACCACTTACTTCTGTCTTTATTACTCATTCATCATGCATCAAACCTTCTCTCACTGATCTTTTAACCACTGCTTTTTTCTTTACCTCCCATGAACCCCCACTCGTCCAAATTGACCACCAAACTCATTATTTAACTTGGTTGGAACTGTAATATTTCCATTCTGACACATTCCTGTCTTGTCCCCCTCCTTTCCTCATCTTTCTTTCGCTGTGCTGTCCTTTTCTGTTCTGGCAACTCAAGTGCACCAGTCCTTCCATGTTATCTTTCCTCTTGATTTTTACTCCCCCTTGCTTCCATCTTTTCCAATTGCGCTCCCTTTTTTGCAATTCCTCACCCCTTCTACAATCTCTCCCTCCTCAAACTGAATTTTGTCCTCGTCATAGTCCAAAACTGTCGGCTAAGCCTAAATCCTCCCTGTCATCAACCACATGTTAACAAACATTCTCTCTCTGTCTCTCTCTCTCACGCTCTCACTCTGGCCCTCTGCCTCATTCTCTTTCTTTCTGTGCAGTTCTCTTGGCATTGTCCAGGAGGTCGACCTGTACATCTCTCTCCCTTCTGATGCATCCCAAAGCCACCCCAAAGGTAGGCAATTCCTGGACACCCTCATTGACCCCTTAGACCACAATGTCTGTCCATAGCTGATCCACCGAGGAAGTTGTGCATAGTTGTAAGTCCCTTTGACCACCCCAGGCTTTTCTTTATCAAAGCACCGGCCACATTCCTCTTTATCCAGCCACCTCTCCCTTCCTTCAACCCCCTCTTTGTTTATCCATACCTATGGCTCATTAAAGCATGTACTCTCTAAATACATTTTTATAACTGTATGTTCATTCGCCATTAAAACTCTTTGCTCCACTGAAACCTTTCCTGTGCTCATCATCATCTTCTTGGTGTCTTCCCCTTTTGCATGCTTCACCCTTCCTGTATTTCCACCCAAACTGTAAAGCCCGCTTTACCCTCCTCCATTTCAGTCCAGTCCTGCCCATCTGTTCTTAGTATTGCCTGTTTCACCTTCTAATGCAATGAACTCCTTTTAACATTTTTTACAACCCTATCCTTTCCTTTTGTGGGACCTTCTTCTTTCTTTGCTTGTAGTCCCACTGTATCCATCCCATCCCTTTTCACCCTGTTGTCGCTTTTGTGCCCCTGTGCTGCGACCTTTCGGACCTCCCTATGCACCACACTTGATGGCTCACGTAGCTACCCCTCCATGCGTTCTCAAGAGGCACACTGCTGCACTTTCCCGCCTTGCACTTGCCGTGCGCGCATAGCCAGCAGTCCTTGTGACCGTGGCTCTTAACTGCCATCCTCTACCCACTGCACAGGCTTTGCTCTAGTGCCACTACTTCCATGATCCTTTCTCTTTTTTACCAGTTTTAAAATGGTTTTATAAGCTTTTGGGATTACCAATTTGGATGACAGAGTCGTTTGTTTCTTTAAATTACTACTCTGAGTTATGCACCACTCTTTAATGCAGAGGCGGGCCCCGTAGGGGCTCAGGAGCCGGCGCCATAACCGGCAACGAGCCCCCACCAGAGCGGACAAAATGGGGGCCGGAAGCAGCAATCAGGGAAGAAGACGGCGGGAATACGGGGTCTCCCCAGATACGCAAGGGAGCCCCCAGTTGGCGCTCAGCCCGCCCCCCCCCCCTTCCCCCCCCCTTACCTGGTTTCCGGCCACACCGCGCGGCCAATAGGGGGGGCAGGCATCGTTTGAAACCCCCAATGGGGGGGTGCCCTTGGACCAAGATAGGCCAGGGGGGGGCATATAAGCGCTGCTCCCCCAGGGATACTCCTATGTCCAGGAGCGGGGGAGCAGCACGGCGAAAAAGAATCTTGGAATCTTGAAGAATCTCGGGAGCGGATAAACCCGTGCTGCCAGCGAGGGATCAACCCGGACTCAAAGGCGGGGAAAGTAAGCGGTGTTCCCTCGACGGGGAAAGCTGCCACCGGAGGCCACCAAGCGCGACCCCCGACGAGAGAGAACCACCACCCGAGCCTGCACGGCGCGGGGACAAAGAGGGCGCCTGCCTCTCGTGACCCGACGAGCGGAAGGGAGGCGTAGACACGACCGGAGCCTACCCGGTGTGCCCCCCCTCCCCCCACGGCTAGAGCGCCGCGGCAGCGGAGCGAAAGGTCAAGGACAACAACCGGAGCCTACCCGGTGTGCCGCCCGCCCCCCCGGCTCGAACGCCAACAGGGTGAAAGGACCGCAACCGGAGCCTACCCGGGGCGGTCTGCGGAAAGGCCAGGACGGTGAAAAGAAAGACCGCAACCGGAGCCTACCCGGTGCGGCCTGCGGGAGGAGCAGGACAACCGCGGAGCTCACGGAGAGGCCAGGACGGTGAGAAGAAAGACCGCAACCGGAGCCTACCCGGTGCGGCCTGCGGGAGGAGCAGGACAACCGGAGCTCACCCGGCAGTTACAAGAAAGGCGCGTACCCCGGGGGGGCCTCGGCGGCGGCTGCACGCCGTCGGAAGTGATACGGTACCTGCAGCCAAAGGGACAGACGAGTACAGCAGGGAGCCTCGGCGGCGGCTGCACGCCATCGGAGCGACTGCCGGGCCGCCTTCAAGCTTCCCCAACGTCAGGTCCGGAAGACGGGGAACAACTTCTGAACGGGCGCAGGGGGAAAGCGGCAGGCGCCTCCTGGTGGCAGGAAGCGGCATTGCAGGAAATCTCGAGGCCTGTGAAATAAACCTCGCACAGCGTTTTTTGGTGCATATCTGAACGGCGGCTGCACCCCGCTACCAAGGAGCGACCAACAGGGGGGCTTGGCGCGCAACGGCTGGCAGCAGCCCCCGGCTGAACCCACAAGAAGCACGGAGTGGGAGAGGGGCAACCAAACAAGGAAATGCCCAGGAAAGGCGGCGCACGCAAAGGCCAGGACGACCTGAGTGACCTGCTCAGGAGGGTGCGCGCAGCATCAGAGAAACACGGCGAGGGATGGTTGCAAGAACAGCTGGGCCGTGACGCAGGTGAAGGCACAAGTAAAGGCGGAGCAGCCGAGCCACCCGCGGCCAAAAGGACCAAGAGGGCGCCGGCGAAGTTGGCAGACGCGGCGCCCCCCTCAAAGACACCAAGGCGGGACCGACCAACTGCAGCCAGCACGGCGGTGGCGGGAACGGACAAGGTGACCAGCGACACGACGACCAATGGTGAGCATATTAGCGCAATCATTCAGGAATGCTGCAAAGCGATGGCGCCACTGTTATTGCAAGGGTTAAGCGTGCAGACTGCTAGGGCACAGGCCGGCGGGGTGGAGGGGCCGGGGCAGCCCGAGGGAGCGCCAATGGCACAGAGCAGGGAGGCCGTGGGGCCCCCATGGTTCCTACTCTCACCAGGGACAGAGCATCAACAACAGATAGAGGAACAGACCACAGCCGCCCCGGGGAGAGAAGGGGGATCACCCACAGTAGCATGGGGTAGCGCACCACCCCCAACCAGGCCACCCCTGACAACAGACACGCCAGGTACCTAAGCAAGGCCATCGCCAGGCCCCGCAGCGCTGACCACCAGGGCGACAGGATTGGCCAGCCTCATTCCCCTAGCAGTGAAAGAGCGAATATGGCGCAAAGAGTTCATAGATATCTTCTCCCTCCTGGAGATACAGCTGGAGGGGCTAGATCTTACCACATGCGACAAAAAGGAAGAAGACAGGAGGGAGAGGAGAAGGGAGCGGAAGGAGCGCACATTTGACAATTGGCTAGATGCCTTTCGCATTATGGCGTGCATAATAGTCGAGAAGTTCCCCCACTGCGCGGCCGACTTATGGCTGTACGAGGCAAACATTCACAATGCACAAAGGCAGTTCCAAGGGGACTCTTGGCTGGAATACGACAAGGGTTTCAGACTAAAAATGCAAACACATCCCGAAATGGAGTGGAATGAGGAGGATGTCTCAGGTTACATCCACAAGATGATGGTAGCGAAGGACGCCAGGTCCTGGGGGGGGAGGGCCGAGCAATCCTACAGGGGGTCCTTTCAAAGGGGGAAAGGAAAGCCGTTTCAAAAACACAAACACTTTAACTCAGGGAAAGGAGCACAAGGGCACGGCCCCCCGGCCATATGCTGGAAATTTGAGACCAACGAGTGCACATTCGGGGCAGCGTGTAGATTCTCGCACACGTGCTCAGCATGCGGGGGAGGACACTCGGCGGCAAGCTGCAGGCGCAGAGAGACCACCAAGCGGGACAAAAAAGATAGTAAGAAGCAATGAGGTACACAGGGTAGACCACGAGGAAAGAGCGCGACAGGTTACCCCCCCCCCCTCGCTTGGTCACCCATCAACACCCAAAGATTGCGCGCGCTAGCCAACCGATATCACAACAAGACCGACGCGGACACGCTAGTACAGGGATTTGAGACTGGTTTCATCATACCTTTCGAAGGCCCCCCACCCCCCAGCTGTGACAGGAATTTAAAATCAGCAATGCAGCACCCTGAAGTGGTGACAAAGAAGATAGAGAAGGAGAGGCTGCTGGGCAGAATCGAAGGCCCCCTCCCAGCTACGGCTAGGGTGGACCTTGTTACATCTCCATTAGGGGTAGTGCCCAAGAAAGAGAAAGGGCAGTTCAGGCTGATCCACCACCTGTCATTTCCGGAGGGGCGGTCGGTAAACGACGGAATTCAGTCCGAAGTGTGCTCAGTGACGTACTCCACAATAGATGATGCAATAGACCTAATAAGGGCCACAGGTAGGGGCACGCTTATGGCAAAGGCGGACATCGAGTTGGCGTTCCGACTCCTCCCAGTACACCCCAATAGCTTTCACCTGTTAGGTTTCCAGTGGGAGGGACAGTACTACCGGGACAAAGCAATGCCAATGGGCTGTTCAATATCCTGCGCCTACTTCGAGCTATTTAGCACATTCGTGGAGTGGGCGTTGCACGACCGCCACCCAGAGGGCGGCAAGCTGCATTACTTGGATGACTTCCTGTTTACCGGTCCGGCAGATTCCCGCGTGTGCCGGGACACCCTAGAGGCATTCACCAAGCTGGCAGCTGAATTAGGGATCCCCCTATCCAAAGAGAAAACCGAGGGGCCCACAACAAAGATCACATTTCTGGGAATAGAATTAGACTCCGTCTCAGGCACGTCCAGACTCCCCCCGGACAAGGTAGAGGATTTCAGGAGAGATATACAGGGATTGCTAGGGCGGAGCAAAGCCACACTGAGGGAGTTGCAGCAACTGATCGGGAAACTGAATTTCGCCACCAGGGTGATACCAGCAGGCAAAGTGTTCGCGAGGAGATTGACAAAACTCACACGCGGGCTCACACACAAGCACCACCGGGTGCGCCTGGGGGCCGAGGTAAAGAGGGATTTGGTAGTATGGGACACCTTCCTAGCTGATTTTAACGGGGTCCTCATCTGGAGGGAAGGCTGGTTGACTTGCAGGCAGATCGAATTGTACACAGATGCGTCAGGGAGCACAGGATTTGGCGCGCTCCTGCGGGGCAAGTGGTGCGCGGGTCAGTGGCCTGACAGCTGGCACAGACAAGGCGTGACAGTCAACATAACGTTCCTGGAGCTGTTCCCAATTGTAGTGGCCCTAGTGATTTGGAGGGAGGACCTAAAAAACATGAAACTGACCCTATGGTCAGACAACAAGGGAGTAGTGCAAGCGATCAACAGGGGATCGGCCAGGTGCCCGGACACACTGAGACTAATGCGCCGTCTGGTTACATTGCAGTTGGAAGGCAACAGAGACCTGCGAGTAAGGCACGTGCCAGGGGTGGAGAAGGAGATAGCCGACACCCTATCCCGGGGCAAGATGAACAAATTCAGGGAACTGGCTCCCAGGGCAGACACAAGCATGACCCCCTTCCCACACCAGCTGTGGAATCTAGCAGGACAGACCTCTCAGAGCTGATCACCCATGCACTGGCCCCCGGCGCAGCAAGGCGATACACGAAATACCTGGCAACGGTGCTAAAAATAGGAGGCATTCAATCACTGGCCTGCCCAAGCGAGACGCGCAGGGCAGCGGAACTTTTTATAAGCTGGGCATACAAAAATGGCAGGTCGAGGTCATGGACACAAGCCCACCTAGCGGCGGTGGTACACTATGCAAAACTAGAGACAGGGCACAACCCGTTAGCATCACACTACATCAAGACGGCCATGAAGGGCTGGAAGAGGAAGGAAGGGAAGAAGGCAGACACAAGGCCGCCTATAGACTTCAACAGGCTAGGGGCGCTGCTGCAGGCGTTAGACCACGTGGCGGCAGGCGAATACGAACAGGTGCTCTTCAAGGCGGCATTCACCACAGCCTTCTTTGGGGCGTTCCGCATCAGCGAACTCGTAGCCCCAGCACGGGGGGGCCCAGCCGAGCGATGCCTGCGGGCCAGCGACGTATCCCCGAGAGGGGGCAGTGTAGAGCTGGTGCTGCGCAGATCCAAGACAGACCAAGCAGGCAGAGGGGCCACAGTGAGTCTGCGCTGCATCCAGAACCAGGACCTCTGCGCTGTGTGCCGCCTCCTAGCCTTCATGGCAATTCGCCCAGCAGGCGATGGCCCCCTGTTCATACACGGGGACGGGTCACACTTGAGTAAATTTCAATTCATAGCAGTGATGAGGATGGCCCTCAGCAAAGCGGGCTTGCCCCCAGGGGCCTTTGGGTCACACTCATTCCGGATAGGGGCGGCCACGACCGCTGCCCAGCACGGGATGCCAGCAGCAAGCATACAGGCACTAGGGAGATGGCGCTCGCGCGCATACAAGACATATGTGAGGCCCCAGCTATTGTGACAGGGCCTCAGTCAGCGCGGGGTCTGCTTGAAGGTGACCGTTCCCCCCCTTTCTACTTCCACCAACAGGGAACAGACCCCACCTGGTATGGGTAGTGGGCCACTCCTTCGTCAAGCGGATGGGGGCATGGTGGAAGAACAGGGGACGCGGACTCAAGGCCAAACCGAAACACACGTGCATCCGCTGGTTTGGACAGTCGGGCATGCGCTGGGGGCAGCTGGCGGCAGCCCTCAAGGGGCTGAGGGAGACGGCGGGGCGCCACCCGGACGTTCTGATCATCCACCTCGGGGGGAACGACCTGGCCTGCTTGGGGCGGAGGTCCCTGTTAATCGGAATACAAAATGATCTGGTGGAGACAGCCAAGACATGCGGGCGGGCGACGATAATATGGTCCGAAGTCATCAGCAGACGGGAATGGAGAGGCGCGGAGTCTTACAAGGGGGTAGAGAACTCAAGGAAAAAGCTGAACCTCACAGTGAGCAAGTTCTGCAGGGCGAACGGCTTGGCCTCAATCAGGCATGGACTGATACACACAGGGCGCCCGGAATATTATGCGGCCGATGGGGTACACCTATCCGATGAAGGGATGGAGGTCTTTTGGAACAACCTCTGGGGCGCCATGGTGCTAGCCGGTTGCCAATGATAGAAGGGGCGTTGGGGGGAGCCGCAGGAAGACAGCAGCCTCCCTGTCGGCGTGGCGAAGTGCTACGCTGAGAACGGTTGGTACAGAGGCACACCGGAGGGCGGTGCGCCAGAATAGGTCCACTCACCTTCTGATGCCGCACGGCTGGGTGAGATGGCCTAAAGACAACGGCTCTGGGATGCCTCACGGCTGGGCAACATGGCAACGAAGGGAAGGGGGAATATGCAGAGACGGCGCTCGCAGCCCAGCCCCCGCCGGATGGCAGGGCACAACAGGTCGGAAAGGTAGCGAGGCAGCCTAACTCTGGGACAATCGATATCCCCTTCCCGCGCAGAGGAAGCGCAAAGAAATCCAACCAACACAAAACCGCCCCAGAAGGGGCAAGAGACAATGGCAAAGAATGTATAATGGCATAACATACAAATGCAAGTGATACCTGATGCAAGTGATACAATACCTGTTTTTGCCTTGTAACCCTAATAAACTGCGGCCAATAAATGACCACCACAGAGAAAAGGTGTAGTGGCATTCTTGGTGGGACGGGGGAGGCAAGAAAAAAAGGTACTTAGGGATCACTGCGGGAGTGGGGCAGAGTGGGCAGGTTATGGCTCACGTAGCTACCCCTCCATGCGTTCTCAAGAGGCACACTGCTGCACTTTCCCGCCTTGCACTTGCCGTGCGCGCATAGCCAGCAGTCCTTGTGACCGTGGCTCTTAACTGCCATCCTCTACCCACTGCACAGGCTTTGCTCTAGTGCCACTACTTCCATGATCCTTTCTCTTTTTACCAGTTTTAAAATGGTTTTGTAAGCTTTTGGGATTACCAATTTGGATGACAGAGTCGTTTGTTTCTTTAAATTACTACTCTGAGTTGGTGGCCAGGAGTTTCCTGGTGTTCTAGTCTCCTCTCTAAATAATCCAACTACTATAACGGGCAGAATAAGCTATGTGCATATTAGAAAGTGGTCAGATATTCCTTTGGCCAGTTATCCTGTTTATCTGAATCTATATCCATGTCCCCCTAGGACTAGGAAATAGCCTAACCTGGACATAGAGCCCTTGGAACCAGACATGCTGGAATATTGCCTGACTTCTGGAATCTCGTTTCTCCACAGATCTATTAAGGCCAGTACTGAAGTGAAGGTTTGAAGCAGTCTGTTTCCGCTTCCCTCAGGGGTGTCCCCTTATTCTTACGTTAAAGTCACCCCCTACAATCATAAGGGAGTCCGGTAGCCTAGTCAGCCAATCTCATTGTGTCCCCAGTGTTGTGGTTTGTAGCCCTGACATTGCCAGGAGGCCACAGTGAGTTCTTCCCCATTCACATTATATTACACAAAATTCAGCAGTTTAAAAACCTATGTTTCAGCGGGACCTGCGAAATATGGAAAATATTTCACCGAACCCTGTGAAATATGTTTTTTATCATAATGACTGCCGAAACCCATCCTGCAGTGCCTTAGCATTGTCAGAGCTGCTTGGGTTCTGTGCCAGTGGAGTTCCAAATCATGCACACGGGTTAACTAAATCACACATCTAGAAATGGTATTGTTTCCTTTTCCTTGACAGTAGTATTTAATTTGTACGAGTAGGAAACCACATTTTTGTTTAAATCTGTCCAATATATGGGAAGTACAGTGAACCATAATTATGCAGTGAACACCACAGCATCTCATGTTTTCACTGCCCAACCTCTGCCCATTTTTCTACAAGACATTATTTCCTTAAATGCAATTAACCCCTAAACATTCAAATTCCAATCATTGTCCATTGTTAGCTCAACTTGAAGAGTAGCTTCAACAATCTCCCTATTTTGCAGACAGAAGGGTTCCGATATAAGTGTAACTATATGGTAAACTTGGGCGACACTTCGTGAACTTCCAAACTTTTTCACAGTTCACAAAACTGATGTGGTAACGTGCCTGGAAGCCATATCAGGCGCAACTTTCCAGGCGCAGCATTTTTGTTGTTGTTGCAGTTTTATATAGCACAAACTCGACCCGAACGTATCAGAGCTCTTTACATGAGCACCAGTTGCCTTACAGACGAACACAGTCATTTTTAGGCAATGGGAGATTAGGTGATTTGACTAGAATCGCAGTATGTTTGAGCTTCTCCCCAGAATCGAACCTGGTTTCCCAGTTTCAAAGTCGGCCGCCCTAGTTGTTAAGCCACACCCTCCATTATGCTACTTTTTTAAGGCTGCATATTCCCCCCATGCTGAGGAAAACAAAAACGTGATGGATGAATTGTTTAAAATAATCCCAGCCACTGTGAATTTTAAAATGGGCCTCAATCCAGTCCTTAATTTTATTGCCCACCATGCCACCTCAGAAAGGGACCAACCATGTGTACATCAGCCTTGGTGCTGCTCCAATATCGGGTGCAAAATGACTGTCTGTGCGGCAATGTCTCTACTATACATTTCAGCACAGTGAGAAAAGCAGGCAAATGAAAAGGGGGGGCTCTTGGCCCCCCCGCCCGCATGGCGGCGCGGCGACCGCCTCCCCCCTTCATGCCTCCCGGTGGCGGGGCGTGCCCTTCCGGGCGCGCCTCGCCACCGATTGGTTGGCGCCCTCCCTGACCCGGACGTCATTGTAGGACTTCCGGGTCAGGGGGGCGGGCCGCAGGAGGGGCTGGGTGGGGGCGTAACCGCCCCCACCTGGCCCCTTGTGGATAAAGAAGCGGGGAGCGCCCAGGAGACCCTCTTGTTCTCTGGACGCTCCCCCACAGCCCGTGCCCCGCCCTCGGGGCTTCTTGTTTTCCCTCCCACCATCCCTGGAACTATATGATTGATGCTGTACTAGTTGATGTAGATGTATTCTGCTGGGTCATTGTTTTAAACTTTTCCATGCGTTAGTGATCTTTATGTGGTTTGTATATCTTCGGATGCTGTTTTCCTTAGGAATTTTTTCCCCTTTTTAGTGAAATGTGCTGAAATATGTTTTGTGGTTCCAATTGTGTTAGGACTTTTTCTCCCTTGTAGCGATACGTTGATACGTGATGTAATTTAGTTAGAGTAGTTGTCCTTTAGACTTTTTTCCCTTAGGTCGTCGTATTTATTAGGTATGGGGCATGCGGTAAGGTAATGACCGGTGAGCAGCTATTTTTAAGGTCTGAGGGGGCGGGCATCATCCCATGGAGGTTCCCGCCCAGGGGGAGGGGCCACAGGCACCTCCTAGAACTTCAGGGGCAAGGTAGTTGGTGTTTCAAAGGGGCGCGGGTGGGAGTAGTCACGCTTTCCTTAGGCTGGTAGCCACCCCGCGCGCGCATACTCATGACGTCACCGGATGGTGCAGAGTAAGGGCCCTCCTTTAGTGGGTAAATGGAGTTCACGGCGTGGACCGGGTAATTACCAGGCCCGGCTGTGCATGCGCACATCTCTAGGTGAGGCGCAGCTAGTAGGACCTGACACCGGTTAGCGACCTTGCCATATGGCCAGAAATGTAGTATACAAAAATGTAGATGAGGATGTTAGATTCGGTTAGGAAGCAATCTGTATTAGAGTTTCTGTTAAGGTTAGTCTCTCAAACTTGTTGACAATATTGTATCTAATGTCTTGCTGATTTTTGTATAAATTGTTTATCATGCTATTAAAATTTTATAATTTTCATATCTTAATAAATACGGCCGGGGGGTTTTGCGACCCCCCCCGCCTTCCAAAGATAACCATGTTTCATGTTCATGTTTCCGGGGGTTGGTGTGGTCATTTGGGGGGGGGGCGGCAGCCAGTCGCTGACCATGTTTGAAAAAGCAATGTTTTCTATGATGGGTAAAATCTGAATCTGAAGGTGATCTTTTTCCCTTACCATCCTGGGAAGTGAATTACTCCGGCCTGTACCTGAGGAAAATCTCCAACCGTTTCCAGGGTGGAAAAGTGATTTCAGTTTATGAATGCTCAACGAGGTACATTTTTGTGAGCATTAAGTAACTTGCCTTGTTAACGCCCGTCGCCACCCCACGCGGGGACTTTTCCACTGTAGATTTCCCACAGTCGTGGGGGTTGAAATGGGTAGTAATAAAACTATTTACATCTGTCAACCATGCTTGTATGAATTCCTGACAGGCATAAAGGGAGCCGTTTTCGCCCACAAACGTACTTTTATGGTTATAAAATAAAACTGGCCAAGCGTATTTCACAATTTAAAACATGTTTGACACTTTTTCTAGAATTTAACATTCTTAACTACGGAATTTTGTACTGTTTTCTTCTTTTTACTACAGACAGCCAAACACCATTGCCAAGTATTAACACCTGCTTATACCAAAAACACCATTTTAAAGCGAACAGCCCTTAAATAAAACCACAATATAAAAAATATCTAACAAGTATATGGTCCTAATGTTGTTCTCTCTGGATTCTGGTTCTATTTCCAGAACACTCTGCCTTTTTCCTTGTGGTTTGTCACCAGAACCCCTCAAAGGCAATATTAGACCCTGTTAAATGGTACCTGTTATGTATCCCCTGAATATATTATCTAGCATATAAAAAGATACCAGGTCTGCTCTGCATTAATTTTTCAACAGTGGTCTCCTGTGTGGTGTTGCTCTTGTTTCGGAGAGCTGGAAGGCCAATAACCACAATGGAGTTATACTTTATTAGTGTTAGGCTAACGTGCTTGAAGCTGGCAACACTCAATGAATAACATATATAAATTACTTCATCTTCCTTTTCTCTCCACTGTTGTTGAAAGCTGCCTTGCATCGAGAAACTGTACAATCTGAATTCTAGGGTTTTCTCCTACTACAGGAATTAGAGCTGAACTCAATAAAGTATTGTCCTAGGTGAACTGTTTGCTGTGCTGCAACAATGTATAGGGATATGCTTAGGTTAGTACCACAAGCCCTCTTCTGCTTTAAGCAGTGTAGAATACATTATGGAAATTGTAAGTTGTAACAAAAGGCATTTCTGTCTGGTGCAACCACTGACTTCTACTTATTTCTTCTTGTCCAGGTTCCCATTTGGTTTACCGGGTTGTTCACAAGGACATTCTAAAATAAGTACAAACATGGACATCGTTGGTTTCCTGAAGTCCCAGTTTGTCTTCCATCTTCTCATCTGCTACATTTTTATAGCGACTGGACTAATAGTGAACTTTATTCAGCTCTTCACGCTTCTTATTTTGCCAGTGAACAAGAATCTTTACAGGAAAATCAATTGTCGACTGAGCTACTGCATTTCCAGCCGTAAGATTATTTGAAGATAATTTCCATATATGTTGATGATTTATATAATTTATTTGCCAACTGTTTTTTTTTTTTAAAGCACATTTATTCAGTAGAGGAAATTCAAAGCATGACAGACACTATGGAATGAGTTTGTCCTTAAATACAAAGTGTGATTTAAATGATCGATCATTTGGGGGGAGACCAAATTAAAAAGATTTGGGGCCAGGTGTTCAAAGGTTTTTTGCGTGCACAAATGGGTTTTAGACCCGTTTGTGCCAGCAAAAAACCTATGGCCCATGTATTAATCCTATTTTTCCAGTCGCAAATCAAATTGCTACTCGCAAAATAGGATTAGCGACTCGTTCATTAGGAAGGAGCGATCCAAGGGCGTCCCATTTGTGAATGCATGCGCAAATATTAGGCAGTGGTCCTAGGAAGAACTGCCTGCCCTTTTATTTTTCAAATGCATCCCGTTTTCCTTTATGGAAGAGGCTGCATTTGAAAAAAAAACTGCTTTATTTAAAAGCAGTCCCAGAAATGGTGTTCTGCTGACCCCAGCAGACCACCCTCCCGCGGAGTAACACAGCCATTCCCAATGGGGTTGCAAATTGAGATAGCCTCATTAAAAAGCATGCTGCATGCAATTTGCAACCCTATTGGGAATCGCAAACAGTGTCTCAAACACTGTTGTGCATCCTAAAATGCGACGTGATTTGCGACTCGCTAATTGGCGGGTCATACATCTGGCCCAAAGTGATCGAGATATCTAGAGAGAAGCTGATCTGATAGTGTGGTATCTCCTACAAAATACTGGGATAAGGGGAAAAGATGATTGGCTTGAGGCTTTTTGCCCTTTTTTCTTTGGTAATATTTATTTTAGGCAATGATGCTACATTTGCCTCCAGAAATTATGTGTTTCTAGAGAGAATGGGCATAACATATGTCACTGCACAGCTTGAATAATATTGAGTGAAATGTCATTGTTAAGGGATATTAGGCAAAGGAAGCTGAACTGTTGGAAATGTATGGTATTGTTACACCAGTAATGACACGAGTGGTTGAGGATAGGACTCTTTTCAGGGAACCAGTGGAATTTTCCTTAAGACCTGTAAAAATAGCATTGCCATCTCCAATCTCAGAAACATTAGGGAGTGGATCACAATTTAACAGGCTTGGAGTTTTCAAGGGCTTGGTCTTGAGGATATATGTTATTAATAGCTGTAGATTTAACCAGGATTGCAGTGTGGGCATGTGTCTGGGTTCTTCTCCACATCTTACCAAGTCAATGGTTAGTATTTAGCTCTCTGGGGACCTTCTGTCCTCTCCTCTCTAGGCAGAATAGCTACACGTCTTTGAAATTTGGCAGGGTGGAGTACTTCTCGTTGGTTCCAGGTTTCTTCCCAGTCTCAGGAGCACCAGCAGCATAGGGTATCCTTGTCTCCATCAAGGCAGCTAGAAGGTATTGGCTGCAGTGGGACTGTAGCATCCAGAACTGCATATACGAGAGGCCCAACAGGAAAGTCTGCCAACTTTTTCGAATTAATCTGGATACTCGAATGCCTGTGACTAACCAGAGTGTAAATGTTGATAATTTGAATTCATTGCACTGCAGAGATTTGATGTTTAATTTCTCAAGTGTATTACTGCTAATGGCCCAGGATATTGGTGCTATGCAAACTTTTAAATAACTATCCTGTTGTATGTTGATTTCAGTGATTTTAATAGATCACAACGTCTTACAACAGATACTTAAATATGCACTTTACGTGTTGATCTCTGTAGAGATTACACATTTTTGATCACGGTTTAAGTACTGGTGGCTCACATGACCCCCAAATAATAATGTGTTTCTTTGGTTTAAGATTGCTACCACACCAAATGCCTAGTGAGAAGCCCTCTGCTGAACAGGAGCATTAAGCTAGCTTCCTCTGGTGGTTCTTAAACTCAACTTTCTAGGGCACAAATCTCTGGATATTTTGCTCTTTCATTGTGGTGAGGCAGTTTATGCCCTCAAGAAACATGCTTTCCACATAATTTGGACCTGCATTCTACATCTGCACGGCTGGCACCTTCAAAATCCATTTGGTGCGACCCAGAGCTTTATTTGCTAACACAATAAGTGCAGGGGCCCAATGTTTTTCTTAGGCACCCAACCCTGCACCGCAGAATGCAATGGCTTCTGTATACAATGGTTGCCCATTCTTTGCACCTCATTCCTTTTTATTCTCCCACCAAACACTTGGTATCTCTTTCAGTCTCGTAACATGTTCTTTCTTACCCCTGCTTTTTACCTCTGTCACTGTTTTCTTATCTTTACTTTTCTCCTTTGTCATCTCTTTTCTGCTTGGCTTTATCCCAATCAATCTGACTCCAAATCTGATGATTAAAAATAAGTCATGGCCCCCAAAAATTAGTGCAATTGCTTTCCCCCCGCACATGTTTAGCACTGGTTCTACCTTATGGCGCCAAGTAGCTGCAGAAGGGCACAAAATATAATGATTCCAGTACATGTGATGCACTTCACTTACAAAATCTTTCTTTTACCTCATGCACTGAAACGTCTTGCACCTTTCCCTGAGTAATTACCAAAGGCTGAGAATAATTCAAGCACTCAGTTATCAATCACCTTTTGTTTGCCTTAGTGTGATAGATATGCCCAGACCGGTGTCCGTTGTTTACTGTTCTATAGGAGTCAAGGTACACCTCACTGATGAGGCCTAAATAAACCAAAGCGGGACTGGAGTTGCTTTTTGTTCCTATCTAGAGGGCACCTGGCCTTGCAGTATGGGCAGGACTGTCCCTGTTGGAGCAGGATTAAGACGGGTTTGCTATTGGCTGGTCTCTGTTAAGAATTGCTTTGATGGTGTAACACAATGGAGTGGAATGCAGCCTGAATAATTACCAATAGCTGAGATTCATTCATGGCTTAAACCAATCTACCTTTTCCCTCCAGCACCTTTCTTTAAGGAACCCTCTGCCCCCAATGTTGCACCCTGTTGAATCAAGTGAAAACCTGTTTAATGTCATGGGAAAAACTTACGTTGAAAAGCTGTGGGAAACTGACATCTTAATTCCTATGGCGGTGCCTCCACAGGCGCCGCCTCCATTGTAGGGAAATGGCCTGTGACCACTGCCCCGACGGGCTCCTTGCGTGTGTCGTAGGCGACGGTCTTTCCCCATGCGCTCCGACTGCCAGTATCCTAATCTGGCGGTCGCACCACTGCCTCAGATGTCGGACGGACAACCACCATCTGCCTGTCCGTGGCCATCTGCCCAACATCATAAGTAGGCCCACAGTGTTAGGCTTGGCCCTTTCTGCAGGGTCATCCTCAGACTTTTTTCTCACAACCTGCTGTTTTCTGAACTCGTTTTTGTTGTTTTTTTGGATTCTGTACGCTTTATTATTGCTAGTGGAGAAGTGTGGCTCACTGGTTAGAGGAGGCAGACCCGGAAGCAGAGGTCAGCCCGGGACCAGGGTTCAATTCCCGGCTCGGCGGGGTCTTGAGTCCTAAAAATGTCCATGGACTCGACAATTCTCGCTCCGGTGCCTACTCGAGTCACGGGTTCACACTCTGAGACTCTGGGCAATAGCTTGCTTAATCTCCACAACGGCCCCTCGCGGCGGGATGCCTGGCTTTCACCTTGCGGATACCCTGCCGGGGTTATCTCACAGGGGAATACCAGGACGGGTTCCCTAAGCAGGCGCTTAGAAACCGCTCGGTGATTTGCGCTATATAAATTCCTGTACATTTACATTTAATCGGTGCTAAAGTGCTTGTGCTCTCTGATTTGAACATGTTGAACTTTACTTACACCCAATTGGCACATTTAATTTACATGCAAGACCCTGGCAAGTGGTTAAATGTACCCAGGGCCTGCAAATTAAATTCTACTAGTGGGCCTACAGCACTGATTGTGCCATCCACTTGAGTAATACTTTAAACATGTCTCAAGGCTGCCATTGCAGCCTGAATGCAGTTTTAAACTGTGAATTTGTCTTGGCAACATAACCTCCTTGCCAAGCCTTAACCTCCTCTTTTATTTCATATTTGTCACCCCTAAAGAAGGTCCTAGGTAGCCCTTTTGGAAGGCCACATTGTAATTAAAATGTCAGACATGTACTTTTACGTTTTACATGTCTTGGTAGTGAAACACTCCTACATTCCTTTTTCACTTTTGTGAAGCCTACCTCTCCAATAGGATAACATTGGGTTGCCTTATTACATTTCTAAAGTGTTAACGCCCAATTGGGAGCAGGTCAAGTTTGGTGTTTGAGAAACCTTATTTAAACATCCTCTTTGATGGTAAAGTCAGATTTTAAGTTAACATTTTGAAAGTTGGCATTTTTCTGCCATAGCTATTTAGCACATGCTTCTTGTTCCTGGATCATATGACTTGGTGTAGTTGGCAGTTGGACTTTGCTTATTCCTTCCAGCCAGACAACCACACAATAGAGGGATTATATGTGCCTAGATGGGCCATCAGCTGGCAGGATGGGGGATGAAGCTGGGCACATCCACACCTGCAGCTGAATAGGCTGTGTCCTGCCTTCATACAAAGGACTTGTCACCACTGCATGGTTCGTGCAGCCACCTTGAGCCAGGGCAGAGAGGCAGGAAACGTCAAGGACTTCAAAGAGAATTCTCTAGAAAATTCTCCTACTTCAAAGAAGGCCCCAGATATAAATAATGGACCCTCTGACCCAACTCTTCAGGACACCTCTGGACCTGTGGGTACCACAGAAGAAGAAATGCTGTTCTGCTGTGCTGCTAGAAGTGTTGCTCTGCTTGCTGAGAAAGAAGACTGGGCCTTCTCCTTCATCCCAGGCTGTAGTAACTACAAGGATCAGCTGACTAACCTGTTCTGAGCTACAAGGACACAACAAGCACGAGAGGCCCCTGCATATACCCAGTTGACCTGCTGCCTGGATCTGCAACTGAACCTGCCTAAGCTCTACTGGCCTCTGCTGGAGTGAGTTCTTGACCCTCAAGTGTTATTCGGCATGTCCTGGACCCTTAATCGGGCCTTAGTTGAACTCTCCAGAAGTTTTGAGCTCTTTGCAAACTGGCCTGCTCGCTGCGGGGTCTTGCTGCCCGGCAACACGAAGTTCCAGCGAACCCGACTCTTTGCTCCACAGCGAACTCTAATAATGTCTGTCAACGCAAGATCTGCACGACGAGCTACAGTATCGACAGCTCGCGGCGACTGCCAATGCGAAGCTCCCGCAATGACTGACCACAACCCCGGACAGGATCTTCCCGCTACAGAGACGACCATCTGCGGCGCTGTTCCTGCTCCTTGTGGACCCTTCCACTGCGAACGGAATTCTTCGCTCTGGACTTTAAAGTAAGTCTTTCTGCTCTACTAACTTTGTCCCTGTATCTGACCCGAACTCCATCGGAGTCAGCCTGAATTTGCAACTTCCACCCTGTCTTGCGAGACCAGATAACTGTGAGTGGAGCTTTTTGGTTTTAGGTGCCACGCTTAATGTAAAACCTTTAAGATGTAATATTCCCGGTTCAACTTATTGGATTTATGCCTTTTTGGTGTCAATTTATTAAATCTAACTCTATTTTTTCCCAATTGGTGTGGGATTTTTCTTGTGTTGTGTCTTCACTCTATTACTGATGGAAGTGCTGCATAAATACTTTACACCCGTGGTTCTCACCCTTTTGACTTCTGGAGACCCCACTTAATCATTACTAGAAACCGGGGACTTCCACTGAATTATTACTGGAATCTGGGGGCACCCCACTGATCCCCCGGCCTTAGCATGGTCGATAATTTGAACGGGAAAGCAATACAAAAAAATACAGAAAAAAGCATTCATCAAACAAATACTCAAATCATGACACATTTTATTTAAGTCGCAAACATATATAAATGAAAACAACTCAATTTTTACTTTATTAAAAAGGTTAAGCTTTTCAAAATTCAATCAAGGCCACTCATCATCCATACTATATTCTGTTTGATGCACCTGCACTGCTCCCACGAGTCAATCTGAGGATAGTAATTTTATTTTTAGACTCCAATTTCTTCATATTTACAGTAGATTTAAAAATGTTCAGTTGTATATGTATCTATATTAATCTGTTAATATTGTTTAATTTTCTAAGTAGTCGTGTACCCCCAGTGGTTCCCGAACCACAGGTTTGGAACTACTGCTTTACATACACATTGCCTCTAAGTTAAGCCTGACTGCTTTTGTGCCAAGCAAGAAGAGGGTTAAGCCCAGGTTATTTTGGGGTTTGCTTGTGTCTTCACCCTGACAGGAATTATGGTTGCTTTTCGAGTAGGGTTCCCCTTTAAACCAGTAACCACATTTACAACACAGACATATACTTTATAAAGCTAAAATCCAAAGATCAATGTCTGGTCATGAAATATTAAATAATCCCAAAGATACTAGCCTTTGTCACCCCTTGACCATCTCCATATAATACTCCATGCAGTGTCAACCAGATATTCTGTGGGTTCCTCCTCTGTTGCTCCTGGGTGTACACCTTACTTTGCCAATTTGATAGCTTAGCAGTGCTTCCAGTGCTCCTCCGTTGCTCCTCTAAGCACAGACTAATGCTCCCTGGTGATTTAACAATGCCTCCAACAGGTTTTGTTCTGCTTCCCTTCTGTAGCTTTTCCGTAAGCCGCCTATAATACTCCCTGGTGATCCAACAATGTCTCAAATGAGTTGTTCCTCTGTTGATGCTGAGTACACTCAATTTAATAATCTATGCTATCAACACTGCATCTAGTGGATTGACCTGACGCTTGAGGGTGATGAGCACCATCTATCATTCTGGCCCCACTGATGCACACTAGCAGCAGGTTCTATGCACAATTCTGCCCACCCAAATATTGTAAGCATTTCATATGCTTGTTTATTTAGCGTTACGCTCTTCATTACCCATGCGTATACTCAGTGGATGTAATTGTATTACACAAAAAGATTCCACTCCAGGTTAGAAAAATACAGCTAAATTTAATAAATAAAGCAAGACCAAAACAGCAAATCGAATAAATAGCGTGTGGGATATTGAATTTCAACGTTTTTATAAAAAATTGCATCAGGAAGCAAAAAGCGCTATTTGGGCTATCTGGTCTCGTTGGACATGGACAAAGTCAAAAGTTAAGGCCAACTGCGATAGAGCGCAGGGAGGCTACAGGAATCCAGTTAGGCGCGCTGAACCAACATACTTTTATCCTGGTTGCGGAGCTCTTTCATGGATCTGTGTCGAAGATGCGTCATGCAGCTGCAGTGATGCGTTGGTTCTGAGATACGACGAAGTTGCGGTGTGAGATCCTGGTGCAAAGTTACTGTCGATGGGGCTTGCAATGCAACGGTGGGTGTCAAGCTCAGCAGAGGATGCATCGTTTCCTCTGGAGCTGCACCTTAGGCCCACTTTCACGGTTCCAATACTGGGGTGGCACCACTTGGCAGGGTTAGACTCCCAAATGGCATAGTCTAGATGCAGAAGCAGATTATTTGAAAGTCTTTTATGTCCCTAAGGTCGCAAGGCCAGCCAGCTAGCCCCTTGAGTCACTTTGGGTTCTGGGAACAAGTGATTCATATCCAGCCCTTCACACCCACACAGAGGACAGCAGACCTGCACATCAAAGCTAGAGTCCAGCAGAGCAGCATCCCAGCAGAGTGACAGTCCTTCAGCAGCACAGCAGTCCTTCTTCCCAGCCGAGTATCCACAGGTCCAGAAGTGTACTGAAGTGGTGGTGTCTGAGGGCCAGTACTTATACGCAGTTGTGCCTTTGAAGTGAATGAGACTTCAAAGACATGCCTTTGAAGTGCGCAGAGGTCATCCCTGGCTATAGCCTCACTACAGGGGTCTGCTGCTCTTTGTGTGGGGACAGGTCAAACCCTATTCAGGTGTAAGTGAGATTGGGTCCAGCTCCTCCCTCACATCATGTCAGAGGGCCCATCAAGTCACACCTAAGCTCTCACTGTGTGTGGCAGTCTTGGGGGGGATACACAAAGTCCAACTGTCACCCACCCCAGACATTTGATCAGAGACAGGCAGCAGGCACCATGAGTTTGGATTTTAAATTGTGATTCCAGAGACACCAGACTTGAAGGGCGTATCTCTTCCCAATTGGGAATTACATGTATAACATGCAATAAGGTAATCCCAATATTATCCTATGGGAGAGATATGCGTTACAATAGTGAAAAATGAATTTGTGAGTTTTTCACTACCAGGACATGTAACACCTAAAAGTACACCTCTTGCCTTTTAAAAACAGTGCACACTGCCCTCTGGGTTGTCCAGCGCATACCTTAGGGTTGACTTATATGTATAAAAATAAAACGTTTTTGGCCTGGTAAGAGGTTTATCTTGCCAGGGCGAAATGGCAGTGTAAACTGCTCACAGGCTCCACAAAGGAAAGCCTGAGCCATAGTTGAATGCCTACTTAAATGGGTGGCACAATAAGTGCATCAGGCCCACTATTAGCATTTAATTTACCGGCCCTGGGCCCATGTAGTGCACTGTACTAGGAACTTATAAGTAAACAACTGGTATAGCCCTCGGCAATGGCTTAAAAGATTATATTGGAACATTGGTATGTTGGGAGCTCCTTTGCAGACAATGGAGTGCTCCATGCTTCTACGGGCCGTTAAAGGCCTGCAGAGCAACATTCCAATGTTTTACAATGCCTTCTCGAAGCTCGAAGGGATTTAAATCTCCTCTGGCTTCGAGAAGACTGTTTTATTTGTTAGAACATTCTGCCCTCTAGTGTCAGAATGTTCTAATAGCCTTATAGCCCTTTGTAGAAGGGCTATACTTGCTATTAAAGTCCCGTCCCTTGTTAAAATCCATCGCCTTCGGCTCAGGCCTTTAATGCAGTAGTGGGCCTTTAATAGCCGGTATAGCCCACTACGGCGGGCTATAAGGCTATATTAGAATACTGGAATGTTGAGTGCTCCATTGAAGACAATGGAATGACCCGGGGCTAATAATTGCTAGTATAGGGCTTCTGCTCCAACGTCCCAATGTATGTCTCTGTGCATCTTCCCTTTTAATTTAGAACATTCTGCCCTCAGTAGATGGAAAGCGTTATTAGCATTATAGCCCTTCTGGAACCGGCATGTTCTGTCTGTTGAGGACCGTCTCCCTCATTTGCAGTTCGGACCTATAACTTAGGTTCCGACCTTCAACGATCACTATAGCCCCTAGCAGCGGGCTGTAATAGTTAACGGGAAATTAGACATGGCTTTAGTGTCCATCCCATTTTGTTGCTGCTTAAAACAGCAGCACATTTAGTTTTTAGCCATATAAAATAGTTTTACATTTCTGGAATTGCACAAGCCGATTTTCCAATTTCTGCGCCACTTGCCCTTTTTTTAAAAAAAAAACATTTTAATGTATTTAGCACAGAATTTGCAAAACATTCCACATAGAGATAAGGATACTTCGAGAACTTCTGCCACTTGCCTTTTTGAATAGCCCAGCCTCTCTTCTGTTGGAAGCAGTGCGATATATTCATTAAACTTTCATCCACATAAGTGAAGTATGGCACGTTTCCCATATATTGGCAGTAGATATCACTTTGCCTTTTTATTGCTCTATGACAGCTGTACACAGTGTTTCACCTGTTGGGAAATATGAGCCTAGACCTGACACCAACCATGGCTCCTCTAACAGTGCAGAATTTTCTGAAGAATTTTAATGAGTAAAACCTATGCATCAAACCTGTTTCTCAAAGGTCTCCTTTCCAAAGAATCCTTGAGTGACAGTCTTTGTTACTTCTTAATTTCCACTAAAAAAAATCGTCACGAAGAAAAGATTAATCATGCACAAAAGGTGGAAACATTTTGTACACCTAAGATAATTAATTATTTGTCATTTTTACTGAATGTTACACCAATAATATTTTTTATCTGTGGCGCAAGTATTCAAAGTCTGGTAGAAGTAGCGTGTGATTTTGTGGATTTGGCCCCTCATTATGAGCAGCAGAATTAACCCTTGATCAAGAACTCGGGGTGAAATGTCCACCATCCACAATTACAAATGTGTCCTGACCCGGAATTACAGGATCTTTAAACTTCAGATATGATAACTGCAGGAGTTATCAAATGATGCAGGGGGGCTGCTGGCAGCAGCACAGCCATGCCCCGCTTGATCTCTGCATATGCATGGGGCGAGCATACAAAGCCACCCATGGACAAGCACAATCCTTCTCTGAACCAAAGCCGCCCCGTTGCTCACAGTTTCTGCCTGCTTATTGTTCTTGCCGAAATGAGGGGAAAATGCACAGAAAAGCTCTTGATCTGGATCTGTTTTATTATTCTATTTTTTGGGGAGGGGACAGGACTTGTAAATGGGCAGAATCGGGAATCCCAGATGTGTGAATTTTGGCTTTTTAGTGTCCCCTACAGCAAAATCTACCAAACTGGTAATGAGGGACTAGGTCAATTTTTTAATGCCTAGTTCTATGATAAAAACAAATGTCATGCAGCTATAATACATCTAACCAATTCTTCGTGTAAATGCACATTTTTCCGCTTTTCAGTGAATGCAAAACTGCACTTCATGGACCATAATGGAAAATACTCATGGGAGAATCCCCCCACCCACTCTACTCTTACCTCACGAGCTCTGTGATTTTCTCTCAAAGTGTTTTTCAGTGAAAATAGTGATAATTGGGAGAGCCAGGGATATAATGGAGGCTGCTGAAGTGAACACCTGCCACTTTATGCTGCGGTCGCGCTTTGAGGCAACCCTTTTCCTAACATTCTTAAAGAGATCATGCTATTTTGAATATCTTTGTCCTTCATCACTTTTGCAGGAGTGAGGCGGGCTCATCATTTTGAGCTGCACCACTAACGAAGCCCCCATCTGAAGCGAGCTACCTTGTCACTTGTCGTTCAATGAGATCCATACCACAAACCTTACTTAGCATAAAAGGTCACGTTATTTGGTCGTGTTTGTAGTATCAACTCGTTATTATTACATCATTAAAAACCCTCTGTAATGCATATTAAAACCTTACCCTCCCTTAAATCCAAGAGTGTAAACATTCCCCAAAACATTTCCCCATACCTTGCAACATCTTTCTTCCTAAATTCATAACCAATTTCATGCATCCTTAATCTCTCTCTCATGCCCCCACAAACTCCCCTTGTCTTGCTCCAAACCCCCAAACGTACTCTTCCTCTCTCCTTAGCGTTCCCTTCTCCCCCGAAGGGTGAATACGCTACCACCTGACTCTCCATCCCGCTCTCGCCTTTTTTCTACAATATCTGCTCTACTGTGGCATAATGATACATGTGCGTAATTTATTCAAGCAAATGAGTATCTGTCCTAGGGTCATAACATTCCTATGCTTTCCCTTCCTTCCTTGTGGTGACGAAGTAAAAAAAGAGGCTGAATTTATAATCCACCTTTCTTTATGTATCCCTGTCACCTTATTCTCGCCGCCTCTGGCGTTAACCTGTCCTTTGTTCACTTTCATGTGGCCTGTGCCACTTGCTCAAAGCCACTCGGGAGGAAATGGGCTTTGCCAAGCCCCCTCTTGTCCCACATCGTGCAATAAGACTCATACCACAAACCTTATTTAGCATCAAGGGCCACTTTATCAGGACACGTTTGTAGTATCAACTCATTACTTTAGAATTAGATCATAAAATAACCTGTCTAGTAGATAATCTTGGTTTCTCCCCTCTCCCTTAAAGCCTTCGATACCGCCAATCATAATATCCTAATACCGAGACTATCTGGACTGGGTGTTCACAGCCTGTCATTAAGGCTCCTTCTTTCCTATCTTGCTGAACGATCTTTTAGGGTAGAAGTAGGAGGTACCAGCTCACAAATTTTTAATCTGCATTGTGGAGTGCCTCAGGCTCCTCCTTGAGCCCTACGCTCTTCAATGTATATGTGGCCCCTTTAGCTGCTCTGATCAGACAGTATGGTTTTTTAGTAATCAGCTATGCCGACGACACACAAATTGTGGTGTCTATTACCAATAATGAAAGTGAGGTGGCAGATCGCTTTAACACCTGCATGGCACAGGTGAATAGCTGGATGCAATCCAACTGTTTGAAATGAAACAGCAGCAAAACAGAGGTTTTACTTCTGGGAACTAATCCTCTGGGCTGGTCGCCTAAATGGTGGCCTACTGAGTTGGGTGAGTGCCCCCAACCGGTCTCTAAAGTCAGAAATCTCGGGGTGATTTTGGATGATCGTTTAACATTTGACAGTCAGATCAATGTCCTTACAGCAAGGTTCTGGGCCATACTTAAGCTGATTAGAAAGATTCAAGCTTTTATTCCCCCTGAGACCCTGAAAACAGTGGTAATTCCCCTTGCAATATCCAGGTTGAACTATGGCAATGCCCTGTATCTTGGGATTCAAAATTAATATTTGAGCACGCTCCAACGTCTGCAGAATGCGGCTGCCAGATTAATCCTGAACATTCCTAGGCATGAATCAGTGGCCCAGCGACTGGTGGCACTCTTCCGGAAAATAATAGCTTTCAAGGCACTTTGCATCACATTTAATGCACTTCATGGAAGAGGTCCCCTCTATCTGACCTCCAGAATAAAGTACTATGCTCCTTCTAGGAATCTTAGATCGGTTCATCAGAAGCTGCTGCAAGCACCCAGATTTAAACAGGTTCGCTGGGGTGGCAGGTGTTTCTTGGTAAGAGTGACTAAACTCTGGAACAGCCTACCCATCACGATCAAAAATAGTCGGAACCTCATCATGTTCAGGAAATCTCTAAAAACCTGGCTCTTTCAAACAGACATCTAATGCACCTGCCTCTGCTCTGACGTCGATTTTTTAGTGTTAGCGCCAAGATGCCTCCGGGCATTCGTTGTGCTTTATACGTTTTAAAATCAAATCAAGAGTGTAAACATTCTTCAAAATATTGCTCCATAGCACACAATATCTTTCTTTTTTCTTCCATTCACAGCCCTTACCTTGCATCCCCAATCTCTCTCATGCCCCCACCAAGCATCTATAAGTGAACTCCCCTTATCTTGCTCCAAAGCCCAAAACGTACTCTTCCCCACCCCTGTACTTCCCCACCACCTCCTCCCTGATGAGTGGATATTCACAAACCTGACTCTCCATCTGCCGCAAACTACTGCTAACCAGGAAATCCTCGGGTGGTGTTTTTTTGCCCTACCTGGTTACCCACTCTACTCACACTGGTAATTTCTGTTGCACCAAGCTTCTAATTCTGAAACCACACCAGCAAATCCCTAATTTCCATCATGTTTTAAGCCTGTCCAAACTTTGACTAGTGCACCCCAACTGCACTAAATAGGTATCCCTCCTCTTTCTTAATGTTCTTGTGAGCTAAAACATGAATACCAGTCATTATGCAAAAAACTCTTATGGCTCTGCCCAATTTCTGTCTCACCTTGTCCACTGCTGCATGTTTCATTGTTGCCTTCAAAGTGTTCCTATTCAGGGAGGACCTAACCTGGCAGTTCAGGCTGGACTGATCCCATTGGAGCACGGACAAGACTGATTTGCATATGACTGGGTCCAAACTGAGATGTTATGGTGTATAGAATAACAGTGGACTGGTATGCTGCCCTGAGTGATTACCAGTTGCTGAGATTTGTTCAAGCATTATATCCATCACCTTGTTGTATACTTTAGTGTGTTGCTCTAAGTGGGACGGATATGCCCAGATGAGGATACTGTGTGCACTGTGCCACTGAAACCAAGGTATACCTGGCAAATGAGCCCAAATTAGGGTAAAACCAGTCCTGGGTTGCTTGTGTTCTGGTTCAGGGAGGACCTGGCATATGGCTGGGTCCAAACTGAGGTGGAATGGTGTGCAGAATAACAATAGACTGGGTTGCGGCCCGAGTGAGTACCAGTGGCTTAGATTAATTCAGGCATTCCATCCATCATTTTTTGTGTACTTCAAAGTCTTCTTGGCACAAATTTTGTCCAAACAATACATGTGGTAGTCCATTTCTTTTTAAGCAACTGCAAATATTCCTTATTTTGTTTTATTAAGGTCAAACTTGATAATTGCTTGATAAAGTAATTCCTTCCTAAGTGAACTACCAGCATTCCGGGCCCTGTCTACCTGCAAATTAGTCCTCCAGCAGTGGCAATAATTCTCCCTAGCACATGCCCTTCTTCCCCCACAGCAAAACCTCTTGCCTGCTGCTGGGAAGACCAAGTGAGTGGTCATCCGTGTATTTTGCTGCCCATCTCATAAAAGAATGTCCAACAATCCATATGATCATTTTATTTTCTGTGGGTCCCTTAACACTACCTGCAGCACAGAAAAGGAAGACAATTAACAAATGAACACTACTTAAATCTGCACCCATATACTACTGCTTCTGATTTCCTGACAGATTTTTTGAAACATTGGGACCTCCATCATCCTATTTGCCTGAGTTCGTCCCATATCAGTCCCAACCTCGCTTCCTCTGTTGGTTGTTCTACTCTAAAGGAATGAGTTCCTTATTTGTCTTGCTCTAAACCTAACTTCCTTAAAGCTCTGCGCAGTACTGCCAATATGTTGGAGACGTAATCCTCGACCCGTTTAAAAAAAAAAAAAAAAATCTTCTCCTCTCTTCCCAGGCCAATCAAAAACCTTTCCTATTCCTTCACAGAGCAAACTCCTGTGTTGGCACGGCTATTCAACCAAACCACTTCCTTCTCCCCTGCTGACACATTTCAACCTCCTGAACCAAATCCTCAATCATTTCCCATTCCAACTCACTTCTTTGTGTAGCATTCTGGTCTTCCTTTTAAAACCTAATAACTCTGTCACCCTAAAAGCTCCATTAAACACCCATAACATGCATAACCTGGACTTTTTGCTTCAAATTAATCTTAACAACAAACCTGTAAAATGGATTTCAACTTTTCCAACCATGTGTCAGTCACTTGTCCCCTCAAGCGGTATTTTACACCTTTCTCTGCTCTACCCACTCAGTACCTACTTCACTAACTCCCCCTCTGCTAGGTTGCAACCCTGACATAATATTCAATAAAAAAATCCCCTCCAATTGAACTACTATAGTGATTGCAGATAACATTTTGTGATGAGCTTAAAAAATAAATGTTTATCAATTACTTTCCCTTTCTTCATTTCCTGTCCTGTCTCCTTCACATAGCATGTTTCCAAACTCTGTACATTCCTGCCAAAACTTATAAATAACTCTTTTTTCGTTGATGCTATAATTGACTTCTTCACTTTCTCCACTACTCTCATACTCCCTATGCCCAGATGTTCTGCAGTAGTACTGTCTTTTCTATATCCACTCTGAGGCCAGCATAAAAAAAAAAATATGGCACTGCGAACGAGATAAAGCATCTGCTAAATTATTGTTTGCTCCTGGCACATGTTTCACTTTGAAAACTATATTCAGTTGCAAGCATGTTAACTTGAACTGTCTTAACGGACGCAAGACTCTCAAGTCCCCTTTCTGTTGTTTACTAGTTCAACTCCCATCATGTTATCAACATTAAACGTTACTGTCCGGTCAACCAGCTCTTTCCCCCACACCACAAATGCTACCAGCAATGAAAAAACAATCCAGGAAGGCTATACTCCTCCCCTGCCATATCTAATGATCCAACGAATTCTCTGCACACCGTCGTCCATAGCAGAAGATACTCAAATCTTTTGCCTTTGCTGCATCTATAAAATAAAATGCACTTGCCAGAAGGTGTCCTTCTCGACATAGCAAATTCACTCCCCATTAAACTCTTCCAAAGATAGCATCCAAATACATAGATCAGCGTTGTGGTAATTCTCACTCTATGGTGCAAATTGTTGCTCCCAACATTGCTGGACCTAGCAAGAAGTACTACCTGCCCTAGCCCCCGACAAGCAACATTCAAGTGCCCCTCCAACAGTTTTTGCACGTTCCTTAAATCTAGACCTCTCTACCCAAGCACCTCCTCCAGAAATGTTTTTCTCTTGCACTTTGCTGTAAGGCAACTGTGCTACTATGTGTTCAGTATTCAGTTCAATGCCTAAGAATGTCATTATGACATATGATCCTTTGATCTTCTCAGGTACCAATGGTACTCCTAACTCCACTACTAGCCCTACAAAACATTGTAGAGCTTATCTAAACCCTCCAGTCTCCCTTCTCGACAACAACAAGAAATTGTTCCGCTAATGACAAACCAATTTGTGCCCACCTTTTACTGTGAAATCCCACTGACAAAATGTGCTAATTGTTTCAAGCAATGAGCATGAAATAGCGCAACCCATTGGTAGTACCCTGTCTAAATAGATTGCCCCTTTAAATTACATACCCAACATTGTGAGAAGTACCCTGTCTACATAGAATGCTCCTCTAAATTACATACCCAACATTGCGAAATCAGCAGGGTGCACTGGCAGAAGCCGAAAAGCTGGCTCTACATCACATTTTGCCAGCTTAGCTCCAAATCCCCCACTCCTCACCAATTTTATGGCATCATCCACAGATGCATATGTCACTGTAGCATCATCTGCTGCTATATATTCATAAACTCATGCCCCTTCTGGCCATGATAAATAATGTATTAATCAGTATTCGTCTTTTGTCTTCTTAGGAATCGCACCTAGCAGTGAAATTATAAAAATGTTAAAGCCACACCAAATACAGTCCTGCTATCCTTCCTTTTTAGGTCTCGGCTAGAAACGTGCGAAGTGCGTTCTCGCCAGAGAACTATAGTGATCAGTTCAGTCGACAAGGAGTGGAGACAGGAGCTGGCCACGTGCAGCATTCAAACAGCATGGCAGAGTCGGATTACGACGCGCGCCTTAGGATTTGGTCGCGCGAGTCGCACGTGAGCTTCTTAAGTTTCGTTTTCCTTTTCACCTCGGAAATCCGGCGGAGTTGGGGACGAGCGTCGGCGCCCGCGAAGGAACCAGGACGAGCAGCAATAGATGCGACGGAAACGCAGGAGAAAGGGGTAATGCTTGTTCTCCACAGAATCGATCTACCGACGCGGGGCCAGAAGATGGAGGAAGCTGTACCAGGTGAACGGGCATCTCTTTCAAGCCAAACGCTTTAACAGAGTGAGCACATGATTTAAATAACCTTTTCAAGAAAGCTCCGTTGTCGCAGCTTGCATAATGTGTAGTTTGCCTCGAGGAACAATACTGCCCGCCTCATATTCACGTGTAGCGCTGTGGCGTGTATGTCAAGCATAGAGTGGTGTCTGAGGGAATCCCTGTGTTCGTCACAAGCTAGGGTGCGGACCGCTCTGCCTGTTTAAGGAATGCCTTCCACTGTACAGGGGCGTTGCTATCAGCAGTGCAGCAAGTGCAGTGACACCAGGGGCACAAGGGCGCTTTTGCACCCTGTAATGGCTTTATTGACGTACCCAACCACGGGGCCGAGGGTTGGGGGCGGCATGTCGCTGTCTTGTATTTCCACTCCCGGCATCCTCGATACGCCACTGCCGCTAATCCTAGGCATCATCTTGAGAGAATTCATGTTGTACCACTTTTACCAGACCTGATGGGGCTACCTTACATATCCCTTCCCCTGGACAGGGATTCCAAGCAAATTGAGAAATGTCAAAAATACCTTTACCCAAACTTGTGGGCAAGCTGTGGTCTTTGTTACCAAGTACCACTTTGGTCTCTATTGCCAGAGAGTACTTGGGAAGTGTCCCATGCCCTTTGAAAAAGATTTGCTTTTGTCAGAGCACGTGCTATCACACCCCAGGTGTTAGATAGAACTTAAGCTTAAGCCTTTGTTCAGCTGTTGCATCTCCAAGTCCACGGGATGACCTGTGGTTTTGGCTTATATCCAGTGAAGGTGAATACAAAGAAACCTCCCGACCCCATTCAAAGTCATGCGGATCAAACAAGACTTATACACTTTGACTTTACACTGGCTACACATCAATACAGTTCAGTTGGGTGCCAGCACATCGTAGTTCCTACTTCCCCAAAGTGATGCACAAGAAAGTCTTCAACGTCTTTAGTAATGAGCTATCTTGACATCCACGTATCCACTGATAAGCTCATTAGTGTGCAACTTTAGGGCTGCTACTGTAAAGTTTTTGATTTAGAAAAGGGGGTGGTGATGAACAGAGTGTCTGAGTTAAACAGACCACTCTTACCCAGTCCAAAGATCAGGGCTTGATCCATCACCGTTATTTATCTCACTGCCCCATCCCAGCTCAGAACCTGGCTATATGCAAATCAGTCTGTCCCTGGCCCAGTGCATCATGGGAACAGGGCAGACTAAACTACCAAGCCAATTCTTCACCAGTAAAGTTTTTGGCCATGACCTTTATCCGACTTGCAAAAAATGCTTTTTCGAAGAGAAGCATCCTTTTTCATTTATCTAGTCTACCTTTAGCTGTAGGAGGAAGCATCTAAGATCTTTCAGGACCAACCTCAGTATCCCCTAAAAAAAAAAGGACAGTTTCTCAGGTGTTATTGTATTGTAATTGCATTTATAGAGCGCTTACTACCCCTGATGAGGCGCCAAAGCGCTTTTTCGGCACGTAGCGCGCTACTCCGCCACCCAAATAGGATTAGTGGTGAATTAGTATAGAGAAATGTGAAAGTGATTTGAGTGATGGATATGTTAGGTCTGTTATTTGGATTGAGAAGAATAGTGAAAGGGTAGAAGAGGTAAAAAGGTTTGCCTTTATATAGCGCTTGCTACCCCTATTAAGGTGTTGAAGTGCATTTTCGGCATGTAGCACGCTACTCCGGAACCCATCAAGTATAGTGGCGAATTAGTATAGTGAAATATGAAATTAATTTGAGTGGTGGACATGTTAGTCTGTTATTTGGATTGCGCCAATAAAAAAAAAAATTCATGCAACACATTGTCATATACAATGCCAATAACTCAAACTTTAATGCTGCGAGACCTATTGCATTGCAAATGCTTGTTTAAGCTACTTCTCCGATTTATGTTCTTCAATTATTTTTTTCATTTGAAAGTATTTTGTTGTTATTAGGGATACAAAGATGAGGAGAGGGAATAAGTGTGCGGGTTATAATACTGTCATAATGAGAGAGATACTTGTAGAAAACAAATACAATAAAGATTAAAACCAAATATAATCAGCCGGTATGGATCAAACACATTTGTAATTACAGGGTTATTAAGTGAAGTAAATCAAGGTAGCGAGGGGGCTGACATAAGGTTACCCAAGAAAGAGAGAGGGATGGATAAAAGCGCAAGAGAGAGAGAAAGGATAGAGCTGTCTAGATTGAGATACGAATGACAATCTGAGGGTACGTATTGCTGCTCAGTGCCCATAAATAAGTTTGGGGTGAGTGGGTTAGTCCCGATGTTGATGGTCGGGGATAATGTGGTTTAAGGAGGTTCTATTTTTTGTATGTATAGGTCTAATCTATTCCATGGTTTCTGAGAACTCTGACTAGTATAGGCATAGTTTGCGAGAATGTTAGCAGCGCTTTTCATAAAGCAGACCCATGCCCACCATGTGTGATGAGAGGTTTTGAAAATATTTCCATTCTCTTAGAATATTTTTCACTCCTATTTTTAAAAGGAGGTCCATAAGGCACGTGTCTGGTTGATTTAATTTCAAAGTAGTAGATTGGGCCCAGGGGTCTACGGTAACTATGGAGTTTTAGGGCAACGTCCATGTTGAAGAATGCATTAACGGTTTTCTGAATCTTGTTCCAGAAATGTTGGAGCTTATCACAGTAAAATAGCATATGAGCAAGAGTCCCTGGAGAATTTTTGCAGTTCCAACAAATATCTGATTCAAGAAGCCCTACTTTGGCAAGTTTTTTAGGGTTCCAATATGTTATTCAATTCTTTAACTGATTTGAAATTGTCTGCCCACCTCTGTAATCTAGGTCTATGATATCACAAACGAAAACCCTCCCTCAACACCTCAGCCCAATTTTGCAGCAGGCTCCAAGTTTGGATAAAACTGCAGTCATTCACACAACTGCTGTAATTTACCCTGTGTATGCGCCCTTTGGCTTAGGCTGGCAATGCTGCCCCATCCCCCTGCAAGCCTACATTGCTCTTCATTGTTTGCCATGGCAAAGCATTGAGTAACTGGGTGCCTGCCCCGCATTTTGATCACATGTGTTTAAAGAGGCACAATTGCCTCTTTAAAACCAGCTTTTGAATCCCCAGCAAGCTCCCAGTCCTACTCCCTGTCCTCTGGCATATGCACAAGTCCCTTGTTGGACAGGACAGTATAGCAAGGGCTGATACGTCAATAGAAGCCAACTGGCAGTGTATGTTGTTGCTAGTGGATGTGTAGAAGATATCTGTTAGTCATAGCTCTGAATCAACATCACCCCATGGGTTTTCTGGGTTCAGATTCAACCTTTCCTGAAATTATTTATCATATCAATGGATACACAGCTCCCAAAATGCATTTGTGCATTATGATTAATGTCCATATCATTGACAATTGCCATCTCCCTTTTCATGTGTCTTTTGCAATATGTACTGGCGTAAATTAAAAAGGCTGGAGTCCAGTTTTCTATAGTAATTGATGTCTTGCTAGTTTCCACTCTTCCTCCTTAGATCCCTCTTTCAACTGTATATCGCTGTGCAATCACTTACAAACACCAACAGATTCATTTTTCCATATCTCACCCTTCGTTTTCTGAGATAAATGAGAACCCACTGGCATTGCAATACCCATGTAGGGTAACTTTGTCCTGCACTGCAATACCTCAATTTCTTCTCCCTTCTTAATACTGTCCTCTCTACCATTATCCTTTTTTATCCTCACTTTGTATTTCTTTATCGCACATCATCTTAGTCTCAGCTTCCTTTTCAACAACTTTAATTTTCGTTACTTTGGACCACTCTTTGTCTGTATTTTGGCATACTCAGTCCACCTCAATCCTTCCATTTCCTACCCCACCAGACTTCTTAATTATGTTCACAGCCTCCCATTCTGTTAAGTCCCAGACTAACCACCAATTTCCCCTAGTTAAGAGAAACGTTTCCTTCTGTCTGTTGCCTTTGTTACTATTCTCTGATGAGCTCCTCCTTCCTTGTCCTCCAAACTTCGTGTTGTGTGTGTTGTCCTCTACAGATGTCTGCATAACACCAATAATCCTCTGTCCTTCCATTAGCTCACCCCTGATGCCATCCTCAGTCCTACCCTGCATCGGTATAATCTGAACAGCAACACCATCTCTCAACTCACCTTCTTCTCATTGATCACTTTCATCTCCGTAATCCAATTAAAATGCATCTTTATCTACCACAAGCCCCTCAGCGCTCATACCTTACCACACTCCATTGCCAATCTTTTAATCATACACTCTCAATTCCTTCACAAGCAACTTAATCTGAGCTTTTTCGTGTCTCCTCAATGCAAAAGAGGCTGCGGCAAACCCATTCGCATCTTTTGTCTAATATCCCAGAGATGTACCCAACTCGTTGGCATCTGAAATGGTGTGCTGACCTCACTTTCCACTTTGCCATCGCCTTTAGCCCCTAGCCAAACTGACCTGAGGGCTCCCTGTCACCAGAGAGCCCTTGAGCTGCTCCAACTTCGCTTTGCCCTGTCTGTCCCTCCTATTTCATTACAAGACCTTAGGCTACCATTATGCAATAACTTTTATTTTTGCCCACACGTGCAGCCCTTTAACCCTTTCGATGCTGATGATCACCCACGGGTGTCGTGTGCTGATGACGAGCTGAGCTCGTCATGACAACAGCAAAATGGCAATTTCCAGCACAGGACGGGAAAACTGCCAGCAGCCATGTGGTTAAAGAGCATATATTATATCACAGGTAAAACATTCCATAGAACATAACAAAACGTTGTGGTCACTAGGCATCCTCCTCTTACAGCTGCGACAAGTTAAAGTACCAAAACTACGTCTGAAAATATTTTTTTGCCTTATTTTACTGGTTACCCAAAACAATGCGTGGTGAGTTGTATAAAAGTGTATGAATAGATTTATTTATTTATTTATTTTATTTATTTTTGATATTTTTATTGCGCAACAAATACCCGAAGGTGTCTCGGCGCATGTGTGAGCTAGCAGGACTACCGTAATAAGATTCACTGGTCAAACAACCATGTCTTTACAAGCCTGCGGAAACTCATCAAGTTGGGTGTATTTTTAATATTTAGTGGAAGAAGGTTCCAAAGTTTTGGTACAGCCACTAAAAAGCGACGGTCTCCCCAGGTAGCCGTTCTGGTACGAGGTACAGGTAGAAGGCAGGTGTTGGCGGATCTCAACAGTCTTTTGGGGGTGTAGACCTGAAGTGCCTCAGTCAAGAATTTGGGTCCTATGCCATGCATTGCCTTATAGGCAATGCAGAGGGCCTTGAACTTAATGCGGCTCTCTACTCTAAGCCAATGGAGCTGGCGGATAGCAAGGGTGGTAGGTTGGCGACAAGGGATGTTTAGAAGAATTCTGGCAGCCGCGTTCTGTACTGACTGTAGCTTCAACAACACCTGTTTCTGGGTGTTAAGGAAGAGGGCATTTCCATAATCGATTTTGGAAAATACCAGAGTGGTAACTAAGGTCTTCCCAGCAGAGGTGGGGAGATAAGGCAGCAGTTTCTTTATTTTCTTTAGGATAAAGAAAGCAGAGGAGACAACCTTGTTGACATGAAGGTTGAATGTTAATTTGCTGTCAAAGATGACTCCCAAATTTCTCGCTTTTAGCACAGGGACAGGTGGAGAGCCCAGTTGGTTAGGCCACCAGATGGGGGACCATTCTGGAGCGAGGTTGCCAAAGGTCATAACCTCGGTTTTATCCGAGTTAAGCCTTAGGCAGTTGGAGGACATCCATGTACTAACAGCGAGCATGGCCTCCTGAAAATTAGCTGCCACTGCTGTGCCGTTCTTGTGGATCGCCAGCACCAGTTGGGTATCGTCTGCATAGGAGGTTAATCGTACCCCATAGGCCTTTATTACCCTCGCTAAGTCCGCTACATAGATGTTAAATAGCGTTGGACTTAGCGAGGAGCCTTGGGGTACTCCACATGGTAGTGCAGAGACGGGAGAGTAGAAGTTACCCAACTTGACTGTCTGGGTACGGTCGGCCAGGAAGGATGAAATAAGGTCTCTGGCCAAACCATCTATCCCCAGAGCTGTGACACGGTCGACCAAGATAGCATGGTCGACCGTGTCAAATGCTGCGGACAGATCCAGAAGAATTAGGATGGCCACTCCTCCCTGATCCATGATGGTTCGGATTTCGTCAGAGGCTTTTATTAGAGCAGTCTCCGTCCCATGTCCCTTCCTGAAGCCAAATTGCGATTCGTCTAAGAGTTGGTGAGTGTCGACGTACTCTGAGAGCTGTTTGTTCATCAGAGTTTCGCAAATTTTGGCCGGGAAAGGGAGACAGGCAATAGGTCTATAACTGACCAAAGCAGAGGGATCCAGGGAGGGCTTCTTCAATAAAGGCTTAATCACTGCCTTCTTCCACGGGGCTGGGTAACAGCCGGTATGAAAGGCAGTGTTGCAGATTTCCATAAGTGGGTGAGAAATCACCTCACTTAGATTGGCCATCACTGGGGGGGGACAAGGGTCCAAAGGGGATCCTGACTTCGTGATAGAGATAAGTCTGTTGATTTGGTCTTCTGAAGTGTCAGCGAAGTAAGAGAAAGGGTCATGGTTAATATGGGGAGTTTCCTTTCTTCTGACAGTGGAACTGGTCCCTACATCTCCACCAAAAGATGAATAGATGTCTGCCACTTTGGTGGTGAAGAAATTAGACAGTGCATTACAGAACAGTTGGGAGGGTTCTGCTCCAGGACCCGAGGGAGGTGTGGAAAAGGAATTGACCACTAAAAAGAGTTCTCTGGCCGAATTCCTAGCATTGTCAATTTGGATCGAGAAATAGGTCGTTTTCCGGGTGATAATGGCCCTTTTATATATAATTAAAGCATCTTTGTAAGATTGCTTAGCTAAGGGGCAATAAGATTTCCTCCAACGTCTTTCTAAATTCCGACAGTGTTGTCGGTGGAGTCTAAGCTCTTCTGTATACCATGCTGCTGAGGGCGACCTTCTATTAGGTTGGATGGATTTTTCTGGGGCAACCTGATCAGCGGCGTTCTTAATCCAGTCATGGAAAGCTGAAGCTGAGAGGACGGGATTAGATCCTAAGGTAGGGGAGGATAATGACAAAATGTTTGCCATCTGAGGGATATCAGCGTTCTTCCAGGCACGGATTGCTGCCCTACTCGGTGGTCTGGAAGCAGGAAGGTTAACTGGGGGAGTGTCAATAGAGAGTATGATGGCCCTATGGTCGGTCCAGGTAAGGGGTAAAATATCTGATATCTTGATGAGAGAGTTATTGGTAAAGACACCATCTAGTGTGTGTCCCGCCAGGTGAGTAATTCCCGTTACCAGTTGCTGAAGTCCTAACGTGAGGAGGTCAGCGATAAGTTGGGAGGTGTCGTGGTTTCCATGTTCTTCCAGAGGGAAGTTGAAATCTCCCAATATTGTGTAATCAGCAGAGCCTATAATATACTGATTTAGCTCAGATAGGGAGCAAAGAAAGGAACTGCGAGGTCCGGGGGGTCGATAAAGCAAAATGCCTTTAAAAGTTTGTTTACTATTAAGATTAATTGCAAAGGCGGCAGCTTCACAATTAGTAGATGAAATGGGGTCTAGCGTGGTGTGGTAATGATTTTTAAAAATTATGGCAAGTCCTCCTCCTCTTCCTGATTGTCTATCATGTCTCACTACGCCATAGCCATCCGGGGTGGCCTGACAAAAGTCAGGTCCCGAGCCTGCATCTCCCCATGTTTCTGTGGCGAAAAGAAAGTCAAGATTATGCGTAGTGATAAACTCGCAAATATCTAGACAATGACATGGTAGAGAGCGTGTGTTGATAAGCGCCGCTCGACATCCCTGAAATGGGATAATGGCCGAACTAAGGGGGGCATCGGGAACTAGTGAGTGGGATAGAGTTGGCGATGGTAGCTTGTAGTTGCAGCCAGGGCACGGGGCGGGAATAATACCTGCAGCAGTAGAAGGAGGCAGGGAGATGCACTGGTGGCTAGGACATCCCGGATTGAGCAGTCTGAGTTGGGTCGAGGTATAGTGTACAAAAGAACCTGGAGTCATGGCCCTGGGCCGAGTCCGGTCGCGGACGGGCGCAGACGGGCTTGGCTTAGGCGCGGCTTCGGCGCGCGCCCGCTGCGCCAGCCCGCTGCGCCGTCTGGGCATAGTATGATTATATAGGGCGTGAGGAGGGCGGGAGGCCGGCGCGACTAGAGCGCAGCCCCAGCCCACACCAAAGATGGCGCCCGCCGCCACCTACACCGAGTAAAAGAAATCGGCTGGGCGAGGCAGGAGAAGTGAATATGAAGCGTGAGAAGGGGTGTCAGTGTGCCTGCAGTAAAATTCCCTCTCAATTAATAATTTTAAAGGCCCCCACAAAGAAATAATATTTCGATTTTTAAAATGTCATCAAGCAGTTTAAAGCACAAAGTAAATCACAGTAATGCCAGCAGAAAAGGTACAATAGTCGCTGATAGCTCGCAGCCCTAGACTCCCTCTAGGGAGAGCTCTGAAAGGCCCTCATTATTAATTTTAGACCTAATAGCGAAAGCCAAGTACTTTTATCCTTTGTAAGCCCTATAAGGCAGTCTCTTCTGCTACAATTTCACGATGGGTTAGAACAGCAATGTTTGAGGCAGGGATAGACTCATCCAAGTTTGGCGCACACTCATCCCGTGGCGCAATGGCCAGTAAGGTGTTCTGTGTTGGGGTATCCCTTACTGATATTCTGAAAGCAGCAGACTGGTCAAATGCTTCCACCTTTGTTAAATTTTACCTTAAACCTGTGTAACACATAAGCAATGTAGCATTAAAAAGGTTTGAACTTGCATAATGGTACCCTCTGGTCTTGTAATGAAGTGACAATTCTCCAATTAACATACAGAGAGAATCTTGATTTCATTAAAGACTACGGAGGCTAGCATTATCCCACCCACCACCCCCTGGTGGATTTTAAAACTGATTATATGTATACCTTTTTTTTTCATATACGTAATTACTAAATTATACATTTCACTCTGTTTTATAGATTAAATTCCTTAACAATTGTTATTACTTGACCTGCTTTTGTTGCTTCCCAGACTCTGCGTCTCTGTGAGAACCTCTTACTTATCAAATGCAATTAACAAGGAAGAAGTTGAATCAAGAAGTACTTTACCGGAGGAGCCAAGATGGCGATCGGCACGGACGTGTAAGCTCCCAGCTCCGTGTGCCTCTTAGCCCCGCATGACGATCCTGAGCACGAATTTCGCATTAAATGGCAGCGGGGCAAAGGCGAATGCGCGCAGAAGCCAGACGCACGATTCCGATCTCTCAGCCGGCCTCGCAGACGGACATATTGGCGGAGTTAATCGATGTCCTTCCACGGCCCTGTGCCTCGCCCTAGACTGTTACACAGGGCCGGGCACTGACTCATCAGCGGCGGCCAGCGAGTCCTGGGCGGAGTCGGCCCACCGGGAAGCAGCAACTCCGGATCGGTCTTCTCTGAGGGTGCCCCGGCTGTCGCTAGCGCGGCTGGAGTGAATCCTCGGAATGATGGCTCGGTGGACCTGGAATTGACTGCGGAGTTCGAGAGGTGAGCTCTCCGGCTTTGTTTACTATCCCGCCCGGCTGTCGCTGACCGCTCCCGTATTTACACTTAGGATTGAATCGGACAAGAGATGGCCACTGCTACTGTTTGCTTTATGGGTCTACACTTTGGAAGCCCTGGGACCCCAGCAGCGGTCTGCCTGAATCGGACCCGGCCCTGCCCAGCCTTTGTTCGTCTGTCCAGCTGGCAACGCCTAACGAGTGCCTGCATAAGATGGAGCATCACACCCTATCCACTGATATGTTACGTGAGGGCGAGTGTGAGGCGCTGAGTGACTCTTCGGCGTGGGGACTTCAGCCTGTGCTATCCCGCAGCGACATCCTGGTGGCCCTGCGTGACTTTCAGTCTGTTTGGAGTAAAGGCTGTCGGGTGCTTGATGGAAAGCTGGACGGTATTGCGACTACGCTGGGGCAACTGCGTTCGGATGCCCCCTTGATTTGCAAGGAATTGCCCCCATCTGAGTTTGAGGAGGATCATGTGGTTTGGCTTGGAAGCGGAGGGGACTGGACGATCCCGGATTGTGTGGATGTCTGGGGCGGATTGCCCGCATGTTTCCATGGTGACGGAGGATGCCTTCCCCAGCCATGGACGATGGCCCTGCCCGCTACAATGTCGCCGATGGCTCAGACACTGATTCAGCTACTGTTGCCTCTTATGACTGCCGACTCTTCCCTTGCCCCTGTATCTCGGCGGTGGTATGCTTTTTCAGCCTTGGGACTGGGAGTGACTATCTACAGTGGAGGAGACTCTGTTTGTGGCCAACGTCTTCCATTTTGTGATGGTGAGCTGCACCCCGGTCGTGCGTGGACATTTTGTTTTCTTTTGTCTACTGAGTCGCCATCTTCTCTGCGGGCGTGGAGCGGGGGACTTACGAAAACGGGCCAGGGCTAAATGTTTGCCGCTAATGTTTGATGTCTGTGCAGCTGGAGGAGAAGCGGACTAGCGAGTTCCTACGACATGCTTAATGGCGCACTACGTGATGTTTCGCCCCCATTCTATTGTATTAAGTGACTGTATTAGTTGGTTGTTTCTTTTGGGGTGGCGATTATATTAATGGCAGGGGAGACCGGGAGCCTGTTGGGTTTGCCCTCCTCCGGTATTATGTTAACTCTTTTTTTTCTTTTCTTTTTTCCCTTTTCTGACTCTAAATTTCGGGTTTCGTTTTTTTGAGCGACAGGCACACTGCTAGGGGGGGGTAGGCCGTCGCCTCCGCATGCGTGCGGGGTGGGGGGTTAGGGGGTGGGTTTTCTGTTTAGTTTCAGTTTCTATGGGCCTTATTTCTCTCCTCTCTTCTTGGTACTTCTTACTTTTTCTTCTTCTCTTGGGTCAGTACGGTGGTTAGGTGTAGCGCTGCTTATTATTTCCGCTGTTAGTCCTGTCACTAACGTTGGTTAACGTGTTCTACGTCCATGGGGCGGGCAATGGCCAGTATGTACTGTGAATATGTGCTATCATCCTGATAAGTATTTTTATCTGCTGATTTTTCGATTGTTACCCTTCGTTTTGTTGATAACTTGCTGTGATCATTGCCTGCTATGTGCTTTCGGTGGATTGAATGCGTCTGATCCTTCTTATCTACAAAACTTTTAAAAATTAACCTAACTTCTCCTGTACCCGGCGGTCCCTTTTTCCATACGTCATGTTTTGGACACTTGCTGCTTTTCGTCTCTGGGACTGCTGAGCTGTTCTATCCTTGCTTTTTTGTGCTACCAGTCGATTTCGAGGCCGGCCAGTATGGTTGTGGGCCCGTACCTGTATGCTTATGTTGCACAATAAAGGTTTCAAAAATTAAAAAAAAAAAATACTTTACCTTGTTGCAGCTCTAAGAGAACGATGCCTAGTTACCACAACGTTTTGTTGTGTTCTATGGAATGTTTTACTCATGGAGTAATACATGTTCTTTAAAGGGCTGCATGTGTGGGCAGCACTAAAAGTTATTGCGTAATATTTGCCTCCATGGTCTTCAATGAAATCAAGATTGTCTCTGTATGTTAATTGGAGAATTGTCATTCCTCCTCAATCTACACCCATTCTCCCCAAGAAAATTACTCAGAAAAAGGAGAAGAAAGCTGACTCTGCCCCATGGTACACTCCCGAGCTGAAACTCCTAAGGAAAGGATGTAAGAAACTGGAGCGTTCCTGGAGGAAAGACTGGGCAGGATCCAGTAAAGATGAATATCACACCGCCATGAGAGCTTATAAGTCGGCCTTACGCAGTACTAAGAAACAATTCTTCGACAAAAGAATTAAAAATTCCTCTAACTCTTCTAGAGAAACCTTCCTCATCATTAAGGAACTGCTTAAGATGCCAGAACCCCCTCTGGCTCATGACAGCTCGGAGGCCAAATGCAATAAGCTGGCGAACTACTTTGACGCTAAAATCCACAACATCTTAGCCACCCTGCCCCTAGTCAATCACGGAACAGACATAAGCTGTCGACCAGCAACACCCGCCATTCAGATTGATACCTTTGGTCCAGTATCAGTGGACGAGGTACTCAAAACTCTGGCCATCATCAAAAGCGGCTCTCCTAACGACCCGGTACCCATGCGGATCCTGAAACAGATCGCATCTACCATTGCTACACCAGTCACTGACCTTATTAACGCCTCACTTCTGCAGGGAGTGGTTCCTCCTGGCTGGAAGGGAGCTGTTGTGAAAGCCCTTCTTAAAAAGCCTCTCCTAGACCCATCGAAATTGGCCAATTATAGGCCAATCTCCCTACTCCCTGGTCTTAGTAAGATTACGGAAAGGCTAGTTAATCAAAAACTCTCCCATTTCCTAGAATCCAATGGCCTTCTCCGGAACTCTCAAACTGGTTTTCGCCCTGGACAGGGAAAGGAAACAGCCCTTTTGGCGGTTGTTGAGGAGGCCAGATGCATCTTGGATTCAGGAGGATCAGTGGCAGTGATCCTCCTGGACCTAAGTGCGGCCTTCGACACCGTTAACCATCAGGTCCTTATTCAGCGACTGACAGACATAGGTGTGGTAGGGACCGCCTTGTCCTGGCTTACGTCATTTCTTAGCAACCGCACCTTCCAGGTTTTATTATTATTATTATTATTATTATTATTATTATTATGTGTTCTTATATAGCGCTCAACTTACCCTTGGGCATCTTGGCGCTTGCATTGGGAACCCGTCCTGGCTTTTCCCTGTGAGATAACTGAGAGAAACTCACGATCAGCGACAATTCCCCTCCAGTGCGGGGTACCACAAGGCTCATCCTTAAGCCCCACATTATTTAATGTGTACATGGCCCCACTGGAGGAGGTGGCTGCCCCGTTCGGTGTCAAAATCGTGAGCTACGCTGATGACACCCAACTGGTCGTCTCCTTATCCCAACTTGCCCAGTGCCCGGACACCCTCCACTCCTGCCTTTCTAAAATTCACACCTGGATGTGCGAATCCGCCCTCAAACTGAATGGGTCCAAGACCGAAATTATGTTACTTGGGCATGAAGGATCCACTCTGCCTCCGAACATCTGGCCCACTTGTATGGGGGAGCACCCCTCACCAAAAAACGAGATCAAAAGCTTAGGGATCTGGATGGAACAAGATCTTTCATTCAAGACTCAAGCTAAAAAAATGGCGGGAGCCTGTTTCGGCCTCCTCCGATCGGCTCGGAAAGTTCTGCCACTTCTTCCGCAGCCCTCTCGGAAGCTGCTTATCCAAGGACTGATACTGTCTAGATTGGATTACAGCAACGCTATCTTCCTTGGTGCACCGGAAACCACATTTAACAAGCTCCAACAGATCCATAATGCTGCAGCACAGCTTCTCACGGGCACCCCAGCCAGAATATCAGCAAGACCAGCACTTAAGCTGCTGCACTGGCTTCCGATACGCGAAAGGGTAAAATTCAAATCCTTATGTATTGCACACAAACTGTTGCAGGACAAAGGGCCCCTCATCCTAAAGAACTTAGTCGTACCCTACAAAGCCAACAGACCACTCCGTTCAGACCATGAACGTCTGGTCACTGTGCCCAGAATAAAAAAGGCGCGTACAGGTGGACAGCGATTCTCTGTTAACACAGCAAACCTGTGGAATTCCCTCCCCTTGAAACTACGAGTTGAACCCTGCTATCTTCGATTTCGAAAACTCCTGAAAACCCACCTCTTCCCTTGACCCTTTCCTCTTTTTTTCTGGTACTCGGACTGGTCTCTCTGTTCTGGTTAGCGCTGGGATGCTTCCGGGTAAGTATGCGCTCTATAAATCCGCATTCATTCATTCATTCATTCTAACATTGCTTTGCCTATTGCTCCTTGTCATCATGTCATTGACTGTGCCCATATCTGTCTCTCTGCCATTCACTCGATGTTAGTCCCACCTGCTCAATCTCCCAACCTCCCCTTTCTCTCCTCGCATTGAATTCTCCCCAAATTCTCTCCACATTGTTGGCAAGAACTTCCGCATCCCTTCTACTCTGTCCACCTTCATAATTAACTCTCTGTTTCCTAATAAGAGCTGCTCCATTTTCATTCTGGGCGTTTTCCCCCACTGTGAGCTGATGGGTCTACAACTCCTGCTGTGTCCTCCGGTGTGACGCAATTAACCTTGTGAGCTGCCACGAGCTTCCTACCCAGCACCCCTAACAGCCTACTATGTCACTGCACCCGCCAGCCAGCCGAAATTGCATCTCTGTCTGCCGGTACAACTTCTTCTCACAGAGCTTGTCTCACCTCCGGGGATCACAGGGTCCACTGCAACACTGCTACTGGGTTTGTGGCACCTGCTCACCAATGCTGAGCGTGAACTTCCATGCCACCACCTGCCCGGTAAGCTCACCAGTGGTGCCGGCTGCCTATCATAGGTGGTAGGGCGGCTGTGGGGGAGCGCAGGGTTTGGGGAGGAGGGGGGTGAAATAATATAAAAGAAAAAAAAGAAAACAAACCTGCCGCTCCACTAACATGGCCTCACTGCTCCTCTCGTTGCTGTTGGTCCGGAAGGAGATGGGCCCTCAGGCCACAGGCTCCACACCCAATCCAGACAATGCTCTCACATGAGAGCAGCACCAGGATTGGTCTGAGCTGCCTCGTTTGTCGCTCAGATGGTGCATTGGAGCCTGTGCCTTTTCACCAACCCTTCTGTGTCACACAGCACGGTTGGAGAAACATAAGTGGGCTTGTGTGTTTGGCCAGCCTAGGACGGCCAGCCAAGCACACATGCGCCCTTATGAGTGTACTTTACTCCTCCTCCCTGAAAAGCCCGGTCCTATAGTCTGCGTCGGATTGGTAACGCGGGCTCTCGGGAAATGGCAGAAGGGCCGGTAGCCGAGTTCTAGTTGTGCGCTGCTTTTTCGGGCAGCCTGGGGGCTGTCTGTGCTGTTAGAATCCTGCCAGAGGACCAGTGGGTGCCTGAGTGGCCTTTCTAGTGGCAGATGGATGGAGGTATCACTCCCTTTCTCTCACTGGGCCAGCCCATTAATGAATGCTGATTAAGCGGGGCAGGGGGCCTGAGCAGAAGTGTTCTCGCTTGCATTCATGTGTATCTCAGAGGTGGGAACTATATCTGGGCGTTTTTCTTTGTATCGAATTGAAGGTAATAAAAAATGCCCCCACCCCCTTTCTTTCCATAAAACTTCGCTGAACCAGTGTTCTGCAGAAAGGCATATGCAAATGTGGGCCACTTTTTGTTGGTGTGCCCGGGCCGATCCCAATCCAACCCTGCCTATAGTTATTGTATTGTGGGGCTCAGATAAAATAAATAAATTGACAATAACTGTTATTGCCATTTTATTTATCATCTGCTGGTGCGGGCTGTGGGGCAACGCTCCTCCGCCATTGCGAAGGAGCCGCCCCTGAGGCTCACCGTTCGTCTAACAACCCCTGTCCCCAGCACCTACTGCAGAACCATGCAGGGCACTCCGGCGAGGCTTGCCAAACCCCTGCTCCTCACTCTTCCTACTGGTGAGATATCTCTCCTGAAAAGATGCATTTGCACTACTACTTAACTCTCTCCTTTGCCTAAGCTTTCCCTGCCTTCCATGTGGTGATGGAGTTAGAAAGAGGCTGAACTCCTGACCCAACGTTATTTAAGTATTCCTGTCACATTATCCCCACCCCTCTGACCTTAACTTATCCCTTGTCCTCTTTCTTCTGGCCTGTGCCTCTTACCCGAACCACCCGGTGGAGGCAGGCTTTCCCATGCTCTACCTCCTCTCCCCCCCGCCCCAGAGAACACCACGAAACATGCTGGGCATTTTAGATGTTGGTTCCACCAGTTTCTCTACTGTTAACATAAACACAAATGGAGGTATTATGAAAACTCTGAAAAATAAATTTTCTTTACAATGCAGACCACCTATACAAACCGCTTTCACACGTGTCGGGTCTTGTTCACGCTATACGAAACTGCAAAATAAATAAATATCACATTTCCTGTAAAATGCGCTTTTCTCAAGTTCGCATCAACCCTGAGGCTGTAAATACTATTGTGAGTCTCCCCAGGGAGCTACGAGTAAACCTCAATTTGATTAGTGAGGCCCGAGCACTTATGGTATCTGTTGCAGGGCTAATCTGGCCCAAGGGCAAAGTGCATTCGGAGAAAGTGTTTCCCTAAGTGCAGATAAATGCCCAGTGGCGCCTGCCCTATCTGTGCGTTTGAGGTGCTGAGTGCGCCTGCCACTTGGAAGGTCATTACCAATGCGGATACGTCACACCTCGTCAACTCTCTGCCGAGAATTGTATGTATGAGTTCAGGTTACTTGTAGTTGAACCGGGCAGCTGTATGGTTGCTATGGAAACAGGGATGCCCATTATTTCGGTAACCTTTCAATTTTTCCGACTGCTTATCCACTAAATATTTGAATTGTTCCACATTTTTCACTCCAATGTTGTGATTTAAATGCACGAATGATAAATAAAATGAACACAAGCTTTATGCTTCCAAATATACTTATGAATGTATGTTATTTAAAATGTAAAAACGTACCAGGCGTGCATCATGCAAGGAGATTGTGCCATAGAAGGCATCAGATAAACACTAAAGGAAAACAAAATGATCTGTATGATTGCATCCTAGACCCAACAAGCTGACATTTCTTTAAAGTATGTATCTTCATGCCCACACGTTTAAATATAATTCATTACTGTGTGATTGCCCTAGAAATATTTATACACAATTTTACATTTATATAACACTTACTACCCCTGACGAGGCTTGTATATGGTGCGATAAAAAAAAATCCCCTGCATATATGACAGGGTGACATTTCAGTAATTTGCAGTTGTTTCTGTGGAGCTCAGTTTGTAAGCGAGCTTTGAAATTCAGTTGAATTTAATTAACACTTTTAAGTTTAGCTATCTTCAGGGCTATGATACTGTGTTTATGCCTGATAGGTTTCTATTCTATACACAGGAAGAATGTATTGTATTGTAATTGCATTTATATAGCACTTACTACCCCATGCGAGGCATCAAATCGATTTTTCAGAGAGTAGCACCCTACTACGGAACCCATAAAGAATTAGTGGTGAATTAATATAGTGAAATATGAAAGTAATTTGAGTGGTGGATATGTTATTCAGTTATTTGGATTCAGAGGGATATTGGATGGATAGAAGAGTTAAGCGTAGGTGAAATAAAAACAAACTGAGGCTTTTTGGGAAAGCCCATATTTTGAGTGGCGAGCATTCTAAGAGAAACGGCCGCTGCCCTGGAAAAATTCTTGGTACATCCAAAGTCCCTGTTGATCAAACGAATGGGAAGTTGGTATTGGCACTAGTGTAATGAAAGCGGTTAGTTTGCTACCAGCTGTATGTTTCTTGAACCTCATTCCCTGCTCTTGAAAATGTAAACAACTGCCCCTTTAGGAGAGTGACTCATAACTAAAACATTGTAGTTCTTTGTTTCTCGATGGCCCACACACCAGAGCCGTTCCATTATATTGCCTCTAAAAAAGGTTGTCCAGTAAGGAGCATGCAGTGCGATGGGACACGCTGCACAGCCTATTACATTTTGTCTTATTGAGAAGTGCAAATACAGCCCTGGGGTGAAGCTGATGTCTTCATCCCTTTGCTTCCAAAGCAAGAACTGGCAAAAACAGTATGTCTTGTCTTTGTGCTGAGGTGTTGAAGTTGACAGTGTTGTAAATTATTGTACAGAAAAAGTCAAAGAAAAACATTTGAAAATCCTGGAGGAAATGTTCACTCTATAAATGATATGGTTTATTTTTCAAATACTTTTCACTGGGGAAACTCTGAACAGAATTGAAAAAGAATAACCAAGTATCAGAATGTAAAGGAAGGCGTTAGACAAAGCCAAATTTATTTTCCGCTGGATTCAGCCATTTCTGTAGTAGCCCAGGGAGCAGATTTATGGACTTCCATGACAACTGTCATGCTAAGTCCACTTTCTGCCTCAGGCGCCAATTGAGTATGTGTAGCAGATGGCCATCCCATTTAAAAGCCTTTGTGTGTGAAGGCTTGTGCTTTCATGCAATATGTCAGGGATCAGGCTAGATCATTAGGCGCAAAACTTGTTGACCTGACTGCACCCATTTATCCAGGCGATCTTGGTCAATTGAGGCCTTATGATAGCCTCTCTTTATTGTTTTTAATCCTGCCTAGGGAATTACCATATAATCCCTTATACAGTTTTAATTTAATTTTATTCCACCTTATACACCCACTCCTTACACGTACATGCATCCTTACGGCTAAAAGTAAAAAGATCTCCTATAAAGACACCCTTCGCAGGGGCTTAGGGCATTACCGTGCCATCCCTTCAAGGAGCACGCCCTATAATGAAGCATGATATCGTTTTGGATGTGTGAGGGTACCAAAAAATAAAGCAAACGCAAGGATATGATGGGCGGAGCACTGAAACTTTTCAGACACTCACCCCCAGTCACAGATCTGGGTTGAATCCATCATCATTCTCTAGCTCACTTCGCCACCTCAGTTCAGACCCAGCTATTTGCAAATCAGTGTTGACCCTGTGCCTCATGGGAACAGTCCAGCCCGAACTACTAAGCCAGGTCTTCCCTGAACCGGAAACAAGCATCCTGGGACCGGTTTTGAGGTAACACCCTTCATCAGCCAGTCTAGCTAGAATCCAGTGGCAAAGTGAGCAAGGGACCCACGTCTGGGCATACCCAGCGAACTTAGGGCGAAAAAAGCAAAAACAGACAGAAGACTGCCATATTTAGAGGCCTGAAAGCCGCTGTTTTTTAAGTGGTACAAAAAGGGGTGGTGATGGACGGAGCACCTGAATCAATCAAACACTCACACCCAGTCAAAAGATCTGGGTTTAATCCATCACCGTTCTTTAGCCCACTCTGCCATCCCAGTTCAGACATGGCTATATGCAAATCAGTCTGACCCTGTGCCTCATGGGAACAGTCCAGCCCGAACTGCCAAGCCATGTCTTCCCTGGACCGGAAACAAGCTTCCGAGGACCGGTTTCTGGCATTCCAGCCGTCTTCAGCCCAGCTTGCTTGAATCCAGTGGCAAAGTGAGCAAGGGATTCACGTCTGAGCATACCCTGCCACACTTATGGCGGCCAAAAGCGGTACAAAAGGGGGTGGTGATGGACGGAGCATCTGAATCAATCAAACACTCACACCCAGTCAAAAGATCTGGGTTTAATCCATCACCGTTCTTTAGCCCACTCTGCCATCCCAGTTCAGACATGGCTATATGCAAATCAGTCTGACCCTGTGCCTCATGGGAACAGTCCAGCCCGAACTGCCAAGCCATGTCTTCCCTGGACCGGAAACAAGCTTCCGAGGACCGGTTTCTGGCATTCCAGCCGTCTTCAGCCCGGCTTGCTTGAATCCAGTGGCAAAGTGAGCAAGGGACTCACGTCTGAGCATACCCTGCCACACTTATGGCGGCCAAAAGCGGTACAAAAGGGGGTGGTGATGGACGGAGCATCTGAATCAATCAAACACTCACACCCAGTCAAAAGATCTGGGTTTAATCCATCACCGTTCTTTAGCCCACTCTGCTACCCCAGTCCAGACATGGCTATATGCAAATCAGTCTGACCCTGTGCCTCATGGGAACAGTCCAGCCCGAACTGCCAAGCCATGTCTTCCCTGGGCCGGAAACAAGCTTCCGAGGACCGGTTTCTGGCATTCCAGCCGTCTTCAGCCCGGCTTGCTTGAATCCAGAGGCAAAGTGAGCAAGGGACTCACGTCTGAGCATACCCTGCCACACTTATGGCGGCCTAAAGTGGTACAAAAGGGGGTGGTGATGGACGGAGCATCTGAATCATTCAAACACTCACACCCAGTCAAAAGATCTGGGTTTAATCCATCACCGTTCTTTAGCCCACTCTGCCACCCCAGTTCAGACATGGCTATATGCAAATCAGTCTGACCCTGTGCCTCATGGGAACAGTCCAGCCCGAACTGCCAAGCCATGTCTTCCCTGGACGGAAACAAGCTTCCGAGGACCGGTTTCTGGCATTCCAGCCGTCTTCAGCCCGGCTTGCTTGAATCCAGTGGCAAAGTGAGCAAGGGACTCACGTCTGAGCATACCCTGCCACACTTATGGCGGCCAAAACCGGTACAAAAGGGAGTGGTGATGGACAGAGCATCTGAATCAATCAAACACTCACACCCAGTCAAAAGATCTGGGTTTAAGTGGCTGACTTCTATGCTTTTTTATTTTTCAAAAACAAATTCACAAAGCTTGATTTTGTTATTATTTGTTTTTTTTTTAAACTGAATTCCACGCCAAGGGATCTTTCTCCCAGGGTGTGGGAGCCATTTTTAGGTCTGGGCTAGACAGCACATGCTCTCTTTCGTAGAGAACGTGTTGTGTTCTATCTGTGAGCTTACAGGCCGCCCATCTACTACCGTTAGTAAACTTCCTCGTCACTTTCATTTATTTTGATGCCATTCATCATGGCATGTGGGCGTCATGCCCTCTTTTTGTGTTTGACCCTCCCATAGCGCATGCATTTATTTAAAAGTTGTAAAAACACGAACAGCACTTGTTTTTTTTTCTAGCACATTCCATCGTCCGTCTTACCATGGCGCGAACACAAGCCACTGGTATTGGAGCACTTGAAGTTATCACCAGTTACATTACACAATAACACATTCATTTTTGTCACTGATCCTGCTTCAATTAAGTTTTTTTTCCTGTCATTGCCTGCCATCTCCCCCTCTCCTCCTGCTTCCCCGCTTAACCTGTCCCCCACTACCTCCCTCGTTGCTTCTGCTTTTTTATTTTGTGCAATCAGATGGTATTGGAGTGCTTGTTCCATCCTCCATCTTGCCATAGTGCTAACACCAGCCGATGGTATTGGAGAACTTTCAGTGCTCACTGGTAACATTACCCAATGACACATTCATAGTCGTAGGCAGGGGGGAGCATAAGTGATTTGCAGAGAATCACAAGTTGTTCAGCCGACCCCGGGATTAGAACCTGGTTTCCTCGTTCCCCTTGCGGAAGCTCTGGCCATTATGCCACATCCTCGCTTCACTTCAAAGCACCTCAACTGTTTCTCGCTATCACTTCCACATTCGTACCACAAGAGCCCGTCAACACCGAACAAGCACTGGCAAAGCCAACGAATCTCGGCAATGCCCGCGCTGTTGGCCTTGTCAATCAATGTCTTATGCCATGCTGTCTAGCTGCTTATCTGCTGTTAGACGGCAGGACACCGCAGAATCCTATAAACTGACGAAGTGTTCAAAGCACATCCCTAGAAAACAAGCAGTCTAGTCTCTGTACGCAGGAGCCAATCAGCAGATGAAGGAGGTGGGAGGAAGAGGAGAAGTCATTTGCTCTAGAGTTCATTATAACCGCTGCAACGGTTTTACTGAGTGGGCGGGGCCACGTCGGCCAACAGACGTGCGCAGAACTACGGAGGTAGTGCTAGCGACGGTGTTCTGAGAACCATTGTATCCCCGTGAGTGGCTGCACCCCCTACGTCACGGGCGGAGAAGGGCAGACAGCGGCCGCGGGGTCCTTGTGCCAACATTGTTCACAGCCTCGAGCCGCCAGCAGCCCGAGGCGGTGTACGAGGCTGAAACAATTCAAAATTCATTTTAATTAATGCCAATTTAATCACCATCTATCTGATGGAGATTTGATTACAGCAGGAAAGGGAGAGGGGTCTGAGAAGAAGTCCGAGTGAGGCCGATCAGATGGACATAGCAAGGAAAGGCTAAAGAATTGAGGACACTTACTGGGGATACGCTGAGAGCTGTCAGAAATGGAATGTGTTTAACACGTACATTTTAAATAAATATGTAGCAGCTTTAATGCGGGGCAATACCGGCCTGCAGGTGGGGGGAACGGAGACGGGCTGTGTAGAGGTCGGCACAAGGACCCCGCGGGCGCTTTCTGCCCGAGACGCGAGCCATGTTCGAATAGAGCATGCGCAATGATGATGTCACGGAATGATGGTGGGCGTGGTACTACGTCATCGGCCGTAATATGCGCATGCGTACGTATGCGCAAAACAGGGGGGGCCACTGCCTCACGGGGTCGTTATTATATATGGGGTAACCCAAAGAAAGTCCTAGGACCTGGGTATCTAGTGTTGCAGATATGGTGGTCCTAGACATAAACTTCCACACACAATGTTTGATATTATTTCAAAAAATATACTTTTCTCAATTCTTATTCAATATGCGAAATCAATCCTGCAATGAAAGATTTTGAAAGCAACAAAAGGGAAAAACACAATAGCCCAAAAATAAACAGATGTCCAGTATACACACAAAAAGATTTGTTCAAACGCTTTATAAGTAGAGGAGAGAAGACTCTACTGTTTATTCTCAATAAAATTCCTCCTCATAGGACAGTACATAAATACACAGTATATACAGTTTATTTGAAACAGAAGGGGTTACCAAAAGAGGTAAGGTGCATAGAGTGAGAAGTTTTTAGTGCTCGTGTGAAAGAAAGAAAGGACCAAACGGTCGGGGGATGGTGAATTGTACACTTGTCTTTGAGTCCAAGGCTGAGATAGTCCTTGGTTTGGTTTAAGCAAGAGCCTGCCCTCAACAGTTTGTTGCAAAGAAATGTCAATCTTTTTATCTTTGCGGCGGTCACTTCGCTCGGAGGTTTCGTATCTTCAGATGGGGGTGAGTGGGCAAGGACATAGGAGATGCAGGCTCACTGTGGGGGAGATTGTCGACGTTTCGACCCAAGGATAAAAAGGGCAGTTTATATCCTCATAGGCGGGTCTTCATCAGGACGGGAAGGTGAAGGGAAGGAGTATAGTTACATTGCATTCATGTAACCCCAGTAGTGTAGGCGGACACCTGTAACAAAAATGTAAGGGCTAAGTATTTCAAACCAACAACATGAAGGTTTAGGACTGAAAAACAATACTCCAAAGGCACTCACCCTTTAATGGTGTGCCATTATGTCAAAAGATCAATTCGGTGTATGAAAGCCGTCCAAACGTGCTCTCGAGTACTGAAGGGAAATGAAAACACATTGCCATCAGTGCTGTGTTTCTTCCGATATGATTGGACAAGAAAGACATTGACTGGACTGAGACAAAACTTAACACAATGACATTACATAGAAGGCGTTTAAAGAAGCTAGTTGCACTCACCCTCGCTGTGTTGGCGATGGATGATAATTGATTAGTCGGTCGAACAGTATACACGCTGTGTCTGTAGACAAGAATGTATATTTAGCTAAATGGATCAACAATCCAAACGGAGAGAGGATGAATAAGAAAGCTCAAGGATGCTTATTGACATAACATACCTCCTCAGTAGAACTGCGCGGCCTATCAATGGGGCTCTGTCTGTTGGCGACTGATGAGAGATGCTCAGTCGGCGCCAAATTAAGTAATGGACGTGACGTCAACGTGCACGCCACTAAGACTCACGCTAGGGCCGGGGCTGTTGCCTAGCAACATGCGTGGAATTGGAGAGAAGACAGACTCCAGGCGTCTTAGAGGTTTGGAAGACATAGTAAACAAAGGAAACATCTGTATGTAAAGGAAACATAATTTACAGAATATACCTTATACAGTACATAATTACGAGATGCAGAAAGGATATACATGCAGATCTCATATTTACAGTTTCCTATGACTGCCCGTAGCACAAGCACAACCAGCAAGTAAACATTAACCGTTGTACAGGGTAGCCATTTGCCTTGTTGATTCCTCATACTCATTCAGACCCCGGTTGACTGTGTCAAATATTTGCATCCATTTGCATTCTCGGAGGCTGAGGGTACTAGCAAAATTCCAACCCCTTATATTTACTTGTACTTTCTCCAGAACCCACCACCGAATGCTTTCAGGTGGGTGACCGAAGGTCAGAAAGTGTTCCACCAGAGGGGCGCCCTGTACCTTGCAGCGTATTCTGCTCACATGCTGCAAAATGCGAGCTTTAACCTTCTGTATGGTCTGGCCAACATATAGGAACCCACAAGGACATCTGATCGCATAGATAACACCGGCCGAGTTACAGTTGGTTTGTTGGCGCATGGTGTGGGTGTAGTTGTTATGCGTACACTGTTTGATTTCTAGAGTCAAGGGGCAGGCTTTACACGAGCCACATTTATAGTGGCCGATCACTGGTGGAGCATTCCAGAGGGTTGTTTGTAAGTTGCTGGGTTTGCTGTGAAGGAGGGATCGGACTACATAGTCCCTCACGCTCTTCCCTTTCCTAAACGCATGCATCGGGGGGTCTGGGATCCCTATCTCATCTGCCACTAAGTGCCAGTGACTGTTTATGACTCTCTTAATGTCACTACTCCTGGTGTTAAAGGTAGTCACACAGGTCATTCTGTTGTTGGTGTCCTTCTCTCTCGATTTGGGTTCGAGGAGGAATTCCCTATGGCAGAACCATGCCTTTTTTCGGGCCTTTTTCAGCAGTCTGCGTGGATAGCCTCTATCTGCCAGGCGTTCAATCAATAGTGATGATTCAGTGAAGAAATCAACCTTCCGGCTACAATTCCTACGCAACCTCAGAAACTGGCCGTAGGGTAGGTTGTCTCTGAGGTTGCGAGGATGATGGCTTGAGTAGCGAAGTAAGGTGTTCCTTTCGCTAGGTTTTCTAAAGAGTGTGGTTCGCAGGTGTCCCTCATCTTCAACTATGCTTATATCAAGAAAGTTGATCTTATTATTGCTAAAGTCAAGTGAGAATTGGATGTCGTTGAATCGGCTATTGAGCCAGGTGTGAAAGTTTCTTAAATGCTCCTCACTGCCCTGCCATATCATCAGCACATCGTCTATGTAACGACGCCATAGTACGATGTTGTCATGGAAAGGGTTGGTCTCGTTAAGTACAAAGTTATGTTCATAGGAGTTCATGAAAATTATGGCCAGATCCGGGGCAAAACTTGCCCCCATGGCTACACCCTTTGTTTGAACATAGTAGTCTCCATCAAAGTAGAAGAAATTCTTCTTCATGGCAATTTCTAGGAGATCCAGAATGAAAGTCGTCGGTACCTGGCAAGGTCTCGGCCTCTCATCCAGAACCCCTTTGATGACTTCAAGTGCTGCCTCTTGTGGGATATTGGTGTAGAGTGAGGTTACATCCATAGTGACCAGCAAATTATTAGTTTGGTCAAAGGGGTACTCATCCACCAGTTGTATCACCTGCATGGTATCTCTTAAATAAGCCGTGGTTGCCTCAGCAATGGGTTTTATAAATATATCCACGTACTTACATAGAGGTTCTAGCACTGAACCACAGCCGGAGACGATCGGTCGCCCCGGGGGTTTTTCTAAGCGTTTGTGTACCTTGGGGAGCGTGTAAATCGTGGGTAGCCTAGGGTGGCTGTTGTTAAGATATTCATATTCATGTTTGGTTAGGAAACCATCCTCCAAGGCCTTGCTAGTAATAGATTTTATGTCAGCGCTTATCTCTTTAGTTGGATCTGCCTGTAGTTTTCGGTAGTTGCCTTCCACCCCAAGCTGTGAGATTATTTCAGACTTGTAGTCATCCCTACTCTGTATGACGATCGCCCCACCCTTGTCGGCTGGTTTGATCACAATATCAGGGTTTTGTTTAAGTGCTTCCAATGCCAGTTTTTCTTGTTTGCTGGTATTAAATTTAGTGTATTTCTTTTTAGCTAGCAACTGGTTGACATCTCTCATCACCACTTGCTCGAATGCCAGCATTTTATTAGACATCATTTGTGCTGGTGGCGTAAAGGTGGAAGGTGGCCGTAGACCGGTATTACTGAATATCGGTTTGAAAGGGATTTTGTTAAAATTATGTTTTAGTCTCACCTTTCTGAAAAACTGGTGCAACTCAGTTTTCAAATTGAATGTGTTAGGAAGGCTGGTAGGGACAAATGAGAGGCCCTTTTCTAGTATTTTAGACTCTTCTGGCTTTAGGGCATAGGTAGACAGGTTAATTATTGAACTGCTTTGCCTAGTTTGTGGTTGGGATGCTACCACCTGTAGTGTTTCTGTCGGGTTCTGATTTCCCCATGTTATTCCGGTCTGAAGTGGACCTGTTTCTTTACTGTTCCTCCCCTTCCTCGATTCCAGTTCGATTGTCCGCGGCCCCTGGGTCTCCCCCAGGGACGGCCTCTGCCTTGGTAACCCTCCATTTGTTCCTCCTCTAAAAAAGTGTTCGAATAGTCAGGGTATGAGTTGCTGCTGGTGCTAGGTCTTTCCTGCTCGTTTTCTGAGTTGCTGGTGGCAGAGGAGTCGGAAAAGGTGGTGTACCTCCTGTATCCACCCCTTCCCCTAGTTAAGAACCTCCCTTGGGAATCCTTGTTGTAATAGCCCTCTGCCAGATAAGGATAAACCGTTGTCTTATCGTAAAACTTCAGATCCTTCGCTAGTTTGTCTAATTTAGTTGACTGAGTGAAGGTATCGAATGCTCCACCAGTGATCGGCCACTATAAATGTGGCTCGTGTAAAGCCTGCCCCTTGACTCTAGAAATCAAACAGTGTACGCATAACAACTACACCCACACCATGCGCCAACAAACCAACTGTAACTCGGCCGGTGTTATCTATGCGATCAGATGTCCTTGTGGGTTCCTATATGTTGGCCAGACCATACAGAAGGTTAAAGCTCGCATTTTGCAGCATGTGAGCAGAATACGCTGCAAGGTACAGGGCGCCCCTCTGGTGGAACACTTTCTGACCTTCGGTCACCCACCTGAAAGCATTCGGTGGTGGGTTCTGGAGAAAGTACAAGTAAATATAAGGGGTGGGAATTTTGCTAGTACCCTCAGCCTCCGAGAATGCAAATGGATGTACATATTTGACACAGTCAACCGGGGTCTGAATGAGTATGAGGAATCAACAAGGCAAATGGCTACCCTGTACAACGGTTAATGTTTACTTGCTGGTTGTGCTTGTGCTACGGGCAGTCATAGGAAACTGTAAATATGAGATCTGCATGTATATCCTTTCTGCATCTCGTAATTATGTACTGTATAAGGTATATTCTGTAAATTATGTTTCCTTTACATACAGATGTTTCCTTTGTTTACTATGTCTTCCAAACCTCTAAGACGCCTGGAGTCTGTCTTCTCTCCAATTCCACGCATGTTGCTAGGCAACAGCCCCGGCCCTAGCGTGAGTCTTAGTGGCGTGCACGTTGACGTCACGTCCATTACTTAATATTGCGCCGACTGAGCATCTCTCATCAGTCGCCAACAGACAGAGCCCCATTGATAGGCCGCGCAGTTCTACTGAGGAGGTATGTTATGTCAATAAGCATCCTTGAGCTTTCTTATTCATCCTCTCTCCGTTTGGATTGTTGATCCATTTAGCTAAATATACATTCTTGTCTACAGACACAGCGTGTATACTGTTCGACCGACTAATCAATTATCATCCATCGCCAACACAGCGAGGGTGAGTGCAACTAGCTTCTTTAAACGCCTTCTATGTAATGTCATTGTGTTAAGTTTTGTCTCAGTCCAGTCAATGTCTTTCTTGTCCAATCATATCGGAAGAAACACAGCACTGATGGCAATGTGTTTTCATTTCCCTTCAGTACTCGAGAGCACGTTTAGACGGTTTTCATACACCGAATTGATCTTTTGACATAATGGCACACCATTAAAGGGTGAGTGCCTTTGGAGTATTGTTTTTCAGTCCTAAACCTTCATGTTGTTGGTTTGAAATACTTCGCCCTTACATTTTTGTTACAGGTGTCCGCCTACACTACTGGGGTTACATGAATGCAATGTAACTATACTCCTTCCCTTCACCTTCCCGTCCTGATGAAGACCCGCCTATGAGGATATAAACTGCCCTTTTTATCCTTGGGTCGAAACGTCGACAATCTCCCCCACAGTGAGCCTGCATCTCCTATGTCCTTGCCCACTCACCCCCATCTGAAGATACGAAACCTCCGAGCGAAGTGACCGCCGCAAAGATAAAAAGATTGACATTTCTTTGCAACAAACTGTTGAGGGCAGGCTCTTGCTTAAACCAAACCAAGGACTATCTCAGCCTTGGACTCAAAGACAAGTGTACAATTCACCATCCCCCGACCGTTTGGTCCTTTCTTTCTTTCACACGAGCACTAAAAACTTCTCACTCTATGCACCTTACCTATTTTGGTAACCCCTTCTGTTTCAAATAAACTGTATATACTGTGTATTTATGTACTGTCCTATGAGGAGGAATTTTATTGAGAATAAACAGTAGAGTCTTCTCTCCTCTACTTTTAAAACGTTTGAACAAATCTTTTTGTGTGTATACTGGACATCTGTTTATTTTTGGGCTATTGTGTTTTTCCCTTTTGTTGCTTTCAAAATCTTTCATTGCAGGATTGATTTCGCATATTGAATAAGAATTGAGAAAAGTATATTTTTTGAAATAATATCAAACATTGTGTGTGGAAGTTTATGTCTAGGACCACCATATCTGCAACTGCTCACGGGGGGCAGCGGATTATGGAACAACGGCCGTTGGCCGACGGGCGCACGGAATGGGTTAACTGGGCGGCAGCAATGAGTGACTGGGAAGATTAGCTTCGCTGGCCGTAAGCCTTGTACATACATAGTTTTATGGACTCAAGTATGATAGTTCTTTTATGCCGCAGGTCTGAATTTATGTGCGTCCCTGTGTTCCTATGATATGTTAAAATTGTGTTTCGCTATGTTTCACAACAGTGACCTCTTGAGCTCTCGGTCTGTACTTCAGAATTGCCCAGTTCATCATCTCGTCGCAAATAATTGTATTGATTATGCTCTCATGTTTGTTCATGACAGTAACATTCCTGCAAAAAGTAGTGTTGGCGCGCGCAAACAAAACCTTTGTGCTCGGCTATTAAGGATATTGGGGTATTACTTTGATTTTAATCGGCTTTCTGAGATTAGGGCGATTTTAGAAGGGCCAGACAGAGGCTAAGCTATTATTGCCTTAATTAGATTTCATTAAAAGTGGTTTAAACTGGCGCAATCGGGAAATGAATCCGTCCATGAGTGAGACGTTTGGTAATCAGTACAAATTAAACAAACACGGCTCTGTTCTATTGCACACTGGCAAAGGGATTATTTGGTGGGTTTGGCTAATGATCAGTAATAGCATGGTTTGCCCTGCTGTCTCGTAATTGCTGGTAGAGGCTGAGCTGCGATTACATTAGCCCGAGCAGTCAGCACAGGTGCAATTATGACATGACAGGGCATGCTCTGGAGCGCGTGAATCTGATTGTTATGTTAACCGTTATTATTGCATCAGCCGGGCACTGTGTACGGGCCTGCTCCATAATCGCACGAGACGTGGTGTGTCAGCCTGCACAAATGTGGGTCCGTCTGACGCACATTTCAGATAATACGGGTCCTTCCATTAGTAGCGCTTTACGTGTATGCGCAAATGTTGATGCTCATAACTGGCGGAAGAAAAAATTCAGTTGTGTTCAGTCCACTAAATATTTTGAACAAAATTGAATTGGCCTGAGGATATCAGGATTTTATTGCATTCGGCCTGTTGCATGAAATGAATATGAGGCCCTATGTGGCTGCACTCAAATTTGTGTAAAGAATCAGGTGAGCGCCAGTGCTTAATTTGTTAAAAAAAATATATATATGCAGATGCACAAATGTATTTTCTTTGCCCCCTAGTGTTGTGGAATGAATCCCGATGGCCTCTTGATTCCACCTCTTGACTCTTTCGCGAATTGAAGGTTTTTATCATATTGAATGTTTTGCATTAAATCAACATTAATACATAAACGTACAGACATTGTCAACTATATTTTATTCATGTTTAGACTGACCATAGCTAATATGTAGGCCTGCATTTTAAAATGGCTGACGTCAGGTGTTATCTTGCTTCATGACCTGAACTTTTATTTCTAAGTAAGCTGAATTTCAAATGCTATCAAACGGTGCGCTGGTTCTTACTATCGTTAGAAGAAGTGTTTTATTTTTGTTTTAATCCTTGTCGAATGTTACAACGAGTACTGAATTCGAGAAGACTCTTGCAGGGTGCAGGCTGGTCCCAGATCTCATTTTGTTGCAGATAATGTATGTTTGAAGGACAATGAGAAAACCTGTATTGTGGGAAGCCAATGTGCTCGCTGTTGTAGCATTTCACCCTGATTGGATAATTTCATGAGAACTGCGTGTGGGTGTAGCAAATGTTAAAATCGTGTGATTTAAGTTACTGCATAGAAGATTACAGCGCAGAAATACTTTGTTTTTTCAGTGCAGTTTAAATCAAAGTAGGTGATTTTAGGGCCATCTCTTTATGGGAAAGCTGTCTTTTCTTAACCCTTTCATTTGACTCAACTGTATTCTAGTTCATCCTCTTTCATTATGACTTTGATTTGATGAGAACTTCATATTACTTGATGCATTAATATATTGATTATTGATGGATAATAACTTGATGATTTTTGCCTTCTGTAAACTTTTAACCTCTAATAAATAATTATGGTTTGAAATCTTAACCACTCTGTCTTCATTGTGAAGCCTAATGCGTTTCACGTTAATTGAATGTATTGATATGTTGGACATTGTTCTTTCCCTTCTTTCTTCCTTTTCCGTCTCTTTCTCTCTTGGTCAAAATGTGATGTTGAAAAGAAGGTCCCAGTCCCCAAAACAAGCATTGGTAAAGCCAGTAGGTCTGACGTTGGCTGAAAGCCCTTCAGCTTTGTCAGTGCTTGTTATATTTTGTCATGGTTTGTGCAAATTCTTATTTTTGGGGAAACTGCTGGGCCCTTATAAACCTAAAAAAGAACACAATGGCTAAGAGCAAAGATTTTTTTACTCTCCAAAAGCACACATTGCTATAGTTCCCCCTGGCAAGGAAACTACTTTATATGTGAATGTGCTCCATGTGAATGGACAGAATGCTGCCACTCTCAGTGAAGTTAGTAGGTTGACTTTTTGCCTCATGCTGTTGCAGTGAGCAAAATAAAAATGTGAATGATACAATAGGACCAATGGATAAGGGGGGCTGTCTTAAAGTATATAATTGTAGTGAAAACCAAAAGTCTTGGCTAATGCCAGACCTAAACAGTGACTATGCCCATCACGTGCAACCAATGATACAAATTACGTACTGGCAGTGGTGACCAATGTAAGTCCTGGAGGAAAAGACACCCCTGTGTGATTTTCTTGGTAAACACTGGCTAATTAAATGTGTTCCATTACATTAACTACATTTTGTGTTAATCAAAAAAATCTGGCATGGATCCAACGCTCCAGTGCCTGCATTGAGAAAAGTTGACATAAGCACAATAAAGGCATATGCCTTAAACAGAGGTCAGAGTGGGGGTCATTTATTAAACAATTAGACCATCTCAGAAAGTTGTTCCAGAGTTCAGTTTCAGTTAATTTAAACAAATGTAGCTTATTTCTTTTGACTCATTTTGCTTGCTTTTGTATGTTTTTAAAGGTTTCATACTTAATTTTGCACAGTTTTTATTGTTCCTCTTGAACCCTTAAAGTTTGACCTTCATTGTTTGGGCCGTTTGGGCCCGCCTCTGGTGCTGAGACGCATTTCTGCCTGCTTTCGGTGCCGGCGCTGAGCCGGCCCTCCGCACACAGGTGAAGCCGAGCTGAAGCCGGCTGTCTGCTGCCTGTGGTTGAGCCCGCTCCCGCCCGCCTTTTCCCTGTCATGTCCTCACTGCGCCTTGATGAAGAACGGGCTCGCCTGCTTCTGTGACTTAGCAGCTGACTGCCTGCCTCTCCTTACTAACGGTGAGCGCAGCTGATGCCGGATACTAGCAAGCAGTGAGCGTCTCGCCATATTCTTCAGTTTTATTGGGGTGGACTTAACCTGCTAGATGACTTCCAATCAAGTTTCAGACCTGGACACAGCACGGAAACCACCCTCCTCCACATTGTGGATGAAGCCCTCCAAGCCCTAGACCTAGGCAAAACCTGTCTCCTAATCCTTCTAGACCTTTCCTCCCCCTTTGATACGGTGAACCACGAAATTCTCCTAGAACGCCTCAAACTCAAGATGGGATTGGATGGCATAGTCCTTGAATGGTTTAGATTCCTCCTCCAAAGCGCTCATAGAGAGTCCTCATCAACGGTGATCTATCCGCCCCCTTTCCGTTTCTGTTGGAGTCCCCCAAGGATCAACCCTCTCACCCACCCTCTTCAACCTTTACCTTGAACCTCTCACCGAGGTGCTTTGTGCCGCCAACATCTCCTACCTTATGTACAACGACGATACACAGGTCTACATAAAAATCTCTTCCCCTGAGGATATTCTCTCCCTAAACGAGGCCCTGAAGTTGACAGTCCATTGGCTCACTGCCAACCAGCTGAAACTAAAATTTCTTCTGATCTTCCCACCCAAACCCAATCTAGACATCCAGGAATTGATCAAGACCATCACGGCACTAAACTGCCCTCCTACCATTGTTGACTCGGCAAAATCCCTTGGAATAACCCTTGACGGCAGCCTGAATATGCAAGGCTATATAAACTCTATGGCCAAAAAGGCTAGATTCCACCTGAGCTCCATAAGAAACCTAAAACCCTTCTCGATGCGTTCGACCTTAAAACAGCAACCCGGGGCCTAGTCATTTCCAAACTTGAATATGGATGCTCCACTCTTGCAGGGCTACCCAAGAACTCTCCGGCCCCATTGAAAGCCTGCCTCAACACTGCCGCCAGACTCCTAACAGGCTCCAAAAAATTTGACCACACCTCTCCTCACCTCAAAGCTCTAAACTGGCTTGCCCTGGAGGCCAGAATACAATTTAAACTGGCCTGCATTACTCACAAAGCTCTGTACTCTAATTCCCCTGCATTTCTTGCACAAACACTCGTGATATGGGTGGAGCCAGAAACTCCCGATCTGCCAAAGACCTGCTGCTGCAACCAGCACGCTTCCGGAAGAAAAAAAACCTACAATAAGGCCTTCTCTGGGGCTGCACCAAGAATCTGGAACTCTCTCCCACCCTCCATCAGAAGGTTTCCGTCCTTGGCACACTTTAAGAAGGAGACCAAAACGTTCTTAATGGGAAAATACCTCATCTAATGAATACTTTTCAATCACCTCATCGACTTGTTCCACCCTCCACCTCGGCATTATCCACGGGCTTCACGGATGATACATTTTTCTGCACTCCGGGGAACCCCCCTCCCGAGCGGATACTGCGTGTATATTATACCTACCTGCTTTAATTTTCAACTGCTTTAATTTTTATCCCACATGTAGCTTGGACCTTTGACGGCGTGCACCTTCTGTATAATGCAGCCCCCTTGTATTTTTTATCTACCTGCTTTAATTCTATCCCACATGTAGCTTGGACTTTAGACTGCGTGCTCCTCCCGTACAATGTATCCCTAGCTTTCCTAATGTGATCCCTCCCATCCTTACGCTTTGTATTCCTTCCCCTCAATCCTGTAAAGCGCTCTGATACCCTCACGGGTCTGGTTCGTGCTTTATAAAACTAATAAATAAAGAGACTAGGCAAGGTATGGTGATGGCTCGTTCAAAATTCATAATGGCCACAAGCTTGGCATGGGCTACGGTATGCTTGTTGGGCATACTGACTAAAGGTTGAACAGCGAGTCTTACATTTCAGGATGTGGTGTGGACATGCACTTGGATTTGGTCTTGTGCAGGCTAGCAACAAATTAGGGTTTGTGTTTGTCCTAAACCTCCCCTACTGGTTAATGGTCTGCAGATAGTGAGATCTATTATGCACAAAGAATTAATACATTTTCAAGGTTGGTAACTCTACATAAAGGCTTGGCGATCATGGAGGGACGTGAGCAAGAGATAGAGGACAAGTGAACCAAGAAGAGGGCTCAGCGAGAGATCCTCAGAAGGAGCACCTGCTGTCCCACTCAGATACATTCCACCCTATTTCTCCCTTGGCCCTTATAGGCAGCACCCTCCTTTTCAAGTCGAAGAAAGACCTCTTGGGGACATTCTGAAAGCTGGCCTAGGAACACATTATGCCCATTGCTTACCATTGGCTACATGGTTTGTAACCCACATTTGCTTGCTTTCTGTTTGCTGCCTTTATTTGTTTTAGGCTGTCCAGCATGTGTTTGTTCCTCCTGTGGAGCTCAACCTGTTCACCGCCTCTCTGACTTACTCCTTGTATTCTTCCAAAAGTACGCACTTTTTCTAAGCTGGCTTTTATTGGTCTTATCTTGACACATTTGCTGTGCATTAAAAAAGGACGTCAAATCTCAGGCTATGCCTTTGGAGGGAGCTTGGTATTTCCTTTCTTTCTCTAACTTCAAAGTGAGAGGATTTATGCATGAATCTAGGAGTGTGAAAGGAAAGGATTTTTTTGTGCACTTAACAAAATGTAAATGTCTCTAAATGAACTGTGTAAATATTTCAGATTATATCCGATTTAGAAAAGCACAAAGAAATAATTTTTTTGTACTACTGAAGTGTGGTGGAAACAAATATTTCACTACGATCAAAGCAGATTAAATACAGTAGGTGATGCGATTTCTACACATTATTTTTTGTGTACTGTATAATTTTGTCTGTAAAGCTTATTGTCTGTGCAATTGTAATAGTACTTTCAATTGAAAATGTGTTGTTTGTAATGACAATGTGCTAACACAACATGTATACTCCACTCAATGCCAGACACTCCACTTAATGCCCCTCCACTCTACGACACTGTCTCTCTCCACTCTTTACCACTCTATGCCAATCTATGGCACCCCACACAGCGCCACTGTACTCTACTCTTCGTCACTCTACTCTACTCCACTTTAATGCACTCTGACTCTCCACACTGACCCTCCACTCTGATACTTTCCTCTATTCCACTCTACTTCAGTCTACACCACTCCGCTCTACAACACTCTACTTCACTCTACGCCATTCTTTGCCACTCCACTCAATGCCACTTTACGCCATTACAATCTACACTACTCTTCTTCACAATACTTCACTCTGGGCCACGCCCTTCCACTCTATTCTACTCTGACGCTCAACTCTGAAACTCTTCTCAGTCCCTTCTGACAATCCACACTATGACACTTCACTATAACACTCTACTTCTCTCCACGCCACTTCACTCCACCCTGCCACTCTACGTCACTCCACTATATGCCACTTCATAACACCCTATTGTACGCCACTCCACTACACTTCATGGAACTTTTCTCCACTCTACTCCACTCCACTCCACTCTACAACACTTTACTCCACCCTGTGCTACGCCACTCTGTACCCCTCCACTCTGTCACTCCTCTTTGACACTCCACTCTATACTACTCTGTGGTACGATAATCTACCCCACTCTGCGCCACTCCACAACATTCTACTCCACTCTGTGCCCCCCATGACACTCTACTCCACTCTGGCACTCCACACCACTCCACTTGAGGATACTCTGCTCCACTCTACACATCTTCCTTTAAACCACTCCATGTCACTCCACTCCACTCTACTCCAACACACTACTCCACTGTACTCCATTACGACACTATACTCCACGACACTCCACTCTGTGATACTCCATTCTAACTCACACCACTTAACTTTACTCCACGATACTCCACGCTGCCCCATGCCGCTCCATTGCACAAAGGATAGTGATGTGGTTTGTTTTTATGAAAACCGAGTACAGAGACGACATGCACCGTGCATGAGTGTATGCCAAGACACGCGTCTAGCTGATGTGGGCTGCGGCACAGCTATAAGATGGGAGCCACTTTTAATAGGGACCCTTTAATGCCATCTGACACTTTCACACCGAGACATGGCATGGGATGAAATCTAAAATAATTGTCTGATTCAGGTAGAGTACTTAAAAGCTCCCATAAATCTAAGGCATATTCGATGACCTTCCATGCGCTTTGTCCGATGTCCTGCAAAACATGAGCGGGGCTTTGCAATGTATATATCACTTAGGTTACACGTGTCTCCTTCCGAGGAGTTTCTTTAAAGTATTCATTAGCAATTGATCGATTATGCTTGGTAAAGGGCAGTTGTCCATAAAAAAACATAATTTGTATTGATGTCCGTCATTAGTCTACCCGAGCAATATAGACCTTCAATGCAACTTAAAGGAAATGTGTCTGTCATTAAGAAGGAAACCCATAGGATAATGGGAACTCAGTTAATGTGACTGGGTACATCCATCATTGCATGCTTGTTGTCGTGTCAGTAAGATGTTATGGGTAATGCTTATAAGGAGGGCGTGCAGCAGGAAGTCTCGCTCCGGGAAGTGTGTCCTGAGTTTGAGAAAAGTGAGCAGAACAAAAAAGAAACGGATGCAATCTAGGGTCAAAAATGGCTGGACACATCATCTTAACGAAAATGTCGAGAAACAGTTAAAAAGCTGTTGTCTGCCTTTTAATGCCATTCGCTCCTTGAGGCAATTAATCGTTCAAGTGGTGAAAAGGTTGAACGTCTTTATAAATTCGTTGATAGCTGGTCTGTTTCCAGACCAAAGAAAGCCACGTTCAGAAGTGGAGTATTCTCTTTAGCTGGAGCTGCCTCTGAAAATCCCAAAATGTACAGCTGCAAGGCAAATACAAGATATTAAGACTTCGCCCTAAAAGGGTGGTTGCAACAAAAGTACAATAGGTGGCGGTCCCCTGTGATGTCATAAGCACAGGAGAAGATGTCCGCAGAAGCATCTAATGCAAAGTCAATGCCATGTGATGGCGAAGGTAGAATGACACTTCAATTCGAGTTTAAAAAATCCTTGCCCTGGTCCTGTCCACCCAAAACCAGATATGTTGCCCTGTGTTCATGGTCCCAAAAACCCATTTAACCTCACATTTTGAGTGCACAAATACAGAAATCAATTGTGTTTTTTCCGTACCACTTAAGAACGGTTAAACAAGGCTGAGAAATATTGTTGACGTTATTAGATATAGTATTTTTGAATGCTTTGTACCCAGTATACTAAACAAAATACAGCTATGCTAGTGAACTCAGATGTTTGTATATATATATATATATATATATATGTACTGACGCTCTTGGTAGGACCAGCTTTGGCGAAATGTTAGAAGTATATGAGCCTTTGTTCTCACAATGTGGAATTTCAGTTGGGGGGATATTGTGCCTGACTCTTATTCCCCTGGCTTTTCTTCCCACAGAGTCAAGGGTCACAATTGTTGTTATGTTTTGCATCTGCGCAGAATAATGAGATCAGTGATACAAGGATGGAAATATGGTGCTTGCACCGTGCAAATTTGGTGCAAATTCTTAACCCGCTATACCTATTTGGATGAGTCTTTATTTAGAACTGAGGCCTAAAGCGTGAAATATAACATATCAATGAAACATATTTTGCTCCATAATAATGACAGAGAGGAGTAAGTTTGCAAACCATAAAAGAAATCTTTGTTGCACCAAGTTTCTTCGCAAACATCGTTGCAATAACCCGAGTTTAATGCTCCAAACACCATGGGCCTTATTAAAACTGGTCTGTTAAATTGCGATCCCTCTGCAAATAGGTAGGTGGTGGTTTGCGATACAGATTGTAATCTTTGTTAAATTTTAACATCTCAGCCCTTCAAGAATTAACCAAGGGAAAAAGCCCCACATTTACTGGGACATGCAGATTTGGATGTGGTAAGCACCAAAACCTGCATTTTATTCCCCCCCTCCAAAAGTCAACGTGGGTGATCATTATAACCACTTGTAAATAGGCCCTGGCAAAATCCTGTTTATGCTGGTGACATCGCAAGTAATTTCCAGCATTTCGCATTATGCTAAATTTCTTAGATTACCCCATTATGCCACTTCACATATTTGAGATGCTATTCAGGTAAAAGTTCTATTGCAAGAGTATAGAAGTAATTCAAAGGAATGGAATGTTAGCAGTTGTTCTTAGCATCAAGTGCGATTTTACGCTTTTTTGTAATGGTAAATGGATTATTTGCATCCAAAAAGGTCACACGGGTGCATGTCGCACTTAAAATGAACAAAAAATGCTAGAGGGGTATTTCATATAGTTTTGCATCATTTTTGGGCCATTTTGCATAATTTCCACCAAGGAAATTAGCCAAGTTTTTCCCAGGCCTGTTTGTAACCAGGCTCCTTGAGTTTGGGCATTTCTGGTGCCTTATTTAGACGCCCATATTTGACCCTTAAAGAATAGGAGAAACCTGGAACTGTTTTAAATGCTAAAGGAAAATATGATTAAACTAAAGTGAATCCTCGTACCTCTTCTTTTTGCGGTCATCTCTGAAAGAGGAAGCACTTGGCTCTGTGGAACAATCTTCTTAGTCAGTCGTGACTCAACAGTCTGAGAAGAGGTGTGCGAAATATATTTAACTTCCTTTTGCTTATTTCTGTGAAATTTTGCAAACATTTGTCAAAATTCAAAACCGCCATTTAGCGCTTTATTTTATCCCAAAATACAAAGGCGCATTGTGCACACAAAAAACACAAACACCACGAACAGACCCTCCTGTTCTGGTCATTCACATGGTTCCTGTGCTCCTCTCTAAAGTTTTGCCACCTAATTATGCCACGAGTTTTGATGTCATAATTGTGGGGATTTAATTTAACAAGCATAATGCAAAGCTCACTAAATAACTGATATTATGCGCTGTCACTGAAGTTTCACCCCAACCAATCGTGATATAGATTGCAGCTAGGCCAGGGCCGTATTATACATAGTGCCCTGTGCGTTCAACGGGTGAGTGGACCAGTTTTGTTCGACCCCAGGCAGTATGGTATTACAGAAAAAGGCCACAGCCCGTGGCCCCATCTATGATACTGATAGCACTGGCTCACCTGTAGGGCCAGGGATATGTTGAGTGGTGGTTCCTTTATTTGCATGGGGCAAATGACCCATTGTAAATGAGGGGGCTCACTTTGTCTCTACTCCCGCACCCTTTTACAGACGCTGGCACAGTGGCAAACATGCACTTATAGCACGCAGTGATACTGTGCCACAAAAAGTGACAAGAATGTGTATGAAAGTCCATGTAAGTATTGTATAATAACTCTGTGGACACACACACGGGCGTAATGCAGCAAGTGCAAAACCACCGTGTCCCAGAGGCCTTAGAGGCTCACTGAACCACGATATTTAATGTATTCACCCTGTAACAACAATATATGATGCCAGCCTACTAGATTAAGAGGGAATCTCTATAGTGCACCGCTGTGGAGACTTGTGATGATGTGTTTCTCCTCAGCAAGCCTGTGGTATTTCATGCGTAACTCGGCAGGGGATGAATGTGTTTTTAAACCGTGTGGATGTCATTTAAGTGAGTTGGATCAGGTTTGCGAGGAAGGTGACTTAATGCTACGTTTTCAGTAGTTTTTGGGACATAGACTGTTTTCCCACCATACCGTGTCCTCACCATTTACTTCCAAAAATCTAGCACTAAAAATGTGTTCTATTTTTTGATGGTACATGTTGAGCGTCAGGAGGCGGTAAGGACAGTTACACAAATACTAATAAAAATAATTATTGTTTTCAACCAGAAGGGTCCTGGGCTAACAAGAACTCTGTCTTGATTAGCAGGCAAAATATCTGGAATTTCATGCTCCATAAAGTGCTGCTTTGTTGCGTTTTGCCAAGTATTCTCAGCTAACACCCCCTGCATAATTTATAGCCTGACCTTTTTTCATCACTGCAGCCCATCACGGTCTGTTAGATAGGAAAAGTGAAGCCTAATTGCTTTCCGCTCAGTTGCAAAGAGGTGAAATTGTGGTAGGCTAAAAATGTCACCAGGAGCACCATATTTCAGTCCAGGTTTCCTTCTACAAACCACTGTAATATGGACCTTTCGTTAGATTGGTTCAGTTGAATTGCATTAGGACTACAGCTCATAGAATAAATATGGTTTCCACATGAATGCCTTCAGAATATGTTGTCTCTGATGAAGTCATCTGCTAGCATGGATTATATCTGCTGATGTTACAGGACTCAAGTACAGAATTAAGGCAACATGTACAGTCCTGTCTGTACAAGCCCACACACATTTACTGCTTGGTCCCTGATTATGCGGCCTTTTGGTGCGGGGATACCAAAAGGTCGGATTCCCTTATTCCAGCCTCGATCCCTGGATCAAAATACAGCGATTATAAGTGTTCTCCCTAGAATGGGGAATGACTGCATGGATCCAGCGGTACCACGTCAATTTTCCATGCAGTTTACACCAATTCTGCAGAGGAAACAGCTTCCCAGTTACTTACTCTTAATTTTCATTACTTCGAATTCATGTCTTTCTCGTCACCAATGAGTTTATCTACTTTCATGCAGAACATAATCCCCAAATGTAACTTTTCCTTCCTAATCCAATACGGCCCACATCCAATGGAGTACAAATACATCACAACCTGGGAAGGACTTCCTGAAATAAATAAACAAAAGAAATCAGTTGCTCAACAGGGAGAGGGGGGTGGGTTCCCATTACTGTGACATGATAGACATGGACTCGGAGTAATGACAATTACCGGTATATAACCAGGCATTACCTCCTTGTCTGTCCTCCTCTCACAGTCCTTACATTTGAGTACGTACCCAAGTCAAGAAACTAATTTCGAAAAAACACACCACCAGTACAGTAAAAACAAGTGTATTTAATGCAATGACCCAAATACATTACACTGCAGGAGGACCCACTGAACTCAAAACAGCAGAGCCAAAATCAGAGAATACATCTCCACCCATTTGCAAATGTTAATGTGCCGTAGAAAACTGTGAGGCAAAGTCCAAGTGGCAGATAAGCAAATGTCACAAATTGAAGCACCCTTAAAAACGCAGCACAGGAGGCAGAAACACCCGTAGTAGACCTCACAGGGAAAAGCGCCAGGACAGGTTGGATAGCCACAGCCACAGAATAGGAGTGAGAAATGACCTACTTAATCCAACAGGGCAAGGTTGAGAGAAGACTTGAGACGCCTCTTCCCCAGACCATGGGAGACAAACAAAGCATCAGACCTGCGAAATAAAGTAGTGATTTGCAAATACAGAGAAAGTGCACAATGGACATCAAGAGAATTCTAATGCACCTCTTCGTCACACAGACGAACAAAAGGTAGGCAAAACAATATCAGAATTCAAACGAACGAATGGAGGAGAGTCCAGCAAAGCCCCAATTTCCTCCACCTGTCTTCCAGATGAAATGGCCACCAGAAACACAATCTTGGCCGAAAAAAACCTGAAGTCAGCGGACTCCAAAGGCGCAAACGGTGCTCTCTGTACATCTCGCAGAAGTAGGGGCAAGTCCCAAAGAGGCACCGGGAAATAAACAACCGGACTCTTGAGAAACAATTCTGCAACAAGCGAGATGCCAGTAGGGCAACAAACAAAACACTTGCCCCACTAAAAGCTTGGCCAGTCGCCCACTGCCTATGGAGTGTAGACACCGCGAAACTCAGCTGAAAAGCGTCCCATAGGAACTCCCAACACTGTGGTAGGATCACAATAGGAAGATGACTAGACCTCATCCTGACACCATATGGAAAAATTCTGTTAGTGACTGCCATAAGCCTTAATAGTAGATGGCCGCTGGGACTGCTGGATCAGCATTTCAAGATCCAAAGAACACCTTTGTCCAAGAGGGACTGCCTCACAAGTACCAGACCGCAAGTGTAAGCCTGCAAAATGTGTCCAGAGGAAGAAGCAGCTGACGCAGCGGGACGGATAAATCAGAAAAACCAAATGGGGCCATATTGAGAGTTGGATAAGACAAGGGAATCAAGGGCACCTTGTCTAAGCCATGGAAATCAACAGAATCTCCGCCTGGTCCTGCACCACCTTCTGAACCACCCAAGGGAGCAGAGGGTTGGGAAGAAAACAGTAAATGATACCCTTGGGCCAGGGAACAGCCAGGGCATCCACCCCCCAAGCTCTCAAGGACAGGACCAGACTAGAAGTGGGGAAGGAAGGCATTCTTCTCTGTTGCGAACACATCCAAGCAAGGGTGACAGAACTGAGGAAGAATGGACTGAAAAAGCATCAGATCCAGACACATCGTCGCTAAGGACGGAAACCTCTGACTCAGCATCAGCAGGCACATTCTCCCGCCCCGGACAATAGGCTGAAGAGAGAACCAGGAAATGGGACTTGACCCACAGACAAATCATCTGGGAAAGCACAAACAGAGAGAGAGGGTCACCTGCTGCCCTGCCGATTCATATATGCGTGGAAAATCTGGTTGTCCGTCTATACACACAACGCAGTGTGCAACAAAAGGGGACGCAAAAGCAAAATGGCCTTAAGAACTGCCACCAGCTCTTTCCAATTCAAAAAATGAAGAGTCTACATCCAATTTTACCTCCCCTGTGCAGCGGAATACCCCAGAGTGGTACCCCATGCCATCCCACGGGCATTGGTCATAAGAACCAGCACAGGAAGAGGAACAAACGAAAAACCTCTGTTCAAATGAGCGGGCCAACCACAACTGGAGATCCCTGTGGCTCTTAGAAGACACCGGAATCAGAACCTCGTTATTCTCAAGACAATGGGTTTTCATTCCTCAGGAGATGGAGAACAAGGGGATACAGGTGCACCCCCTCCCCCCCAAGGGATAAGGGCAAATGTAGAGGACATCTCCCCCTGACTTCAGAGCCATGTTCTGGAAAATGCAGAGGGGCGAAGAAGGAGAGCAAATAAAGTGGAGCGGAGAGTAACACATGGCTCTCCCGACACAAAGACCTCCCCGAAGTCCATCCTGAAGTGGACCCCGATGAGTATAAAATCCTGAGATGGCTGAACCTAGGATTCCTTCCAATTGATCAGGAAGCTGATCAATTAATGTAATCATGTATTATGGATTTGGGCTTAGGGTTGTCCGATGATATGTTTGCGCTTTGCAGACAGTTTTTCAGTTGTAGTGATAGAGCGCGCGGGTCACCCGGCTCACTAGATTACCAAATTTTCCACGCACTGGGCCCTGGCGTGCATACGATGACAGTGTTTTGCAATGAACCGGGTGAAACCTCTGCCACGCTCTATGAGTAATGGGGTGGGTGATTCTTACACCACTTACTATTCATGTACCTGACTTACCACAGGCACATTACTCCTGACGGATCAGGAGCTAGCAGTGGACAGGTGATAAGGGTTTTCCTAAAAGGGAGAAAATTCTACTTCACACATTAAATACCTTTAATTCCACGTTAATGTATAATGACCACAGACACCTTGATGGTTTTAAGGGTTTTATATAGTAAAAGTTTAGGACGAAAATGCCATTACAAGTAGGCAAATGCAAAGCAATACATCAATGATAAGAATCAGAACCAGAATATAGCTATGGATTAAAGTGAGTATCATAGAGTAAAAGGGAACACTATAGGGCGTGAATCACAATAAACAATTTAACTAATATGGTTTAAACTAGGGCAAGGACTTGAGAAAGACCTAATGTGTAGCCTAATACCTTTATACTATTTCCTAAACCTTATGCTATCTTTACTAACTTCACGGCAACCATACTAAGGGAAAGGAAATAAGTGGAGCAATCTAGATAAACAGTCGGGTTCAACAATGTCCTAAAGGAAGGGTAAGAAGTGGAACATTTACTAATAATCAATTGCATGAAATTACATTCAAAAGAGACATGGAGAATATCGCAGGCAAGATTGCTTTAATCAGAGGAGGAAAAGTTGAGGGTTATAGTATAGACAGACACCTATACCAATATTTACCTAGGTGAGAATGAGGACTAACCCTGGCCACGGGTCAGTTGGGAAAGAACGGGACAAGGACCCTCAAGGATTCAGGAATACCAGAAGGTGAGCAGGTACAGCTCATGGACAGTCAGGACAGGATACCCCTCAGGTCTGGGTCAGGACTGGGTTCACCAAGGCACGACCAACCCCTCACAGGTTCGGATGTAACGCCAGCGTTACCCCCTCTTCTGCACGGAATCCGCCAATAACCCCGATTGGGTTTTCGAATCTCCCAGCAAAGTGCTTTGCTTAGCACTTAGGACTAATTTCCACCCCTTGGAGTTTGTGGAAAGTTTCAGGCAGAATGCTCCGCAGCACTCTGTATCAGGCACCTATAGAGTTCGTAGGGTCAGTGACAGGTCTGCTACTCGGACAAGTCGGACAATTTCTCTAAGCTAACCTAGGCTATATATACAGTTTTGAGTCCCCAAGACCACCCATAAATGTTGCAAAATGACAAAGTCCCCTCTTCTGATTGGTCAAGGGAGGTGGTTAGATCATAGGTACCACCTATACTTCACGTGACATTACCCTCCCCCTAACACCTGGGTTCCCAGGCCTACGTGTGGGAAAGTACAATAGTGAAGAAAAGGTTTGCAACATTGTTGCACATTCAGAATAAAAATAGCAGGTCTTCAAGGGCGAAGGTGCGTCATGAAAGGACAGTCCCCTTTTCAATGGCCAACTGGCCAGGTTCCATTGCTGCACGTCCCAGATCTTTAGGTCACGTGATGAGGGATACGTCAGCTTCAATATGGATTCTGGTCACTAAGTCCAGGCCCTCATTTACGCGGTACATGAAAAGTAAGCGAAAACAAATTAATAACACAGAATAAAATGAATACACTGTACACCATGACCAACTACTCTTAATCCCTTATTTTATAATACTTATTGCATTAAGAGTTAGTGCAGAAAAGATGCATATACAAAAGCGGCTTAAGATAGCATGAAGCATGATTAGTGACAAGCGGCCATTTTAACACCACTGCGCATGAGCGAACTTTTCCCTCCAGATTGCGAGTGCGTCACATCACATGGGTATGACCGACGCATGCGCAGACTGGATTTCTGCAAAGCGGCCATTTTATTAATGTGCAAGCTTGATTATGATGAAAAACACATAGGCAAGCCTCCTAGGGACACCCGTGTGTTGGGGAAATACAAATAAAATGACAAACAATCGGAGTTAGTACAGTTATGATTCAGGCGAGGTTCATGAAGAGAGCAAGTCGCGTTACGTGCGAATCCTTGCTCTATCAATCCCCTCTTTGATGATATTTACTATCATCACTACACATGAAAACAGATGCCAACTTCATTCATCCAATTCATCCATCTCAATCTCGACGAACTTATTGTTGAGCTTTCTCTCCGCCTCTCTGTGTGTATGATTGTTCTTTATTTTCTTATATATCTGGTTTCTCAATTCTTCTAATTCTAATTCTTCAGCCTTTCGTTTTCCTCTTTTATTCACTATATATTTTCTGCACTTCTGGCATTTGCAACAGATGAATATGATCAGAACAATCAAACCTATTCCAGCTATTGGCATCAGTATTTTCCATATAAGACTTTTACCTAAGTTAGAGAACCAACTACCTACAGAGGAGAGACCATCAGTCAGTCTCTTCCAGGCACTGTCAACCTCTAATGGTTTGAGTTCTTTTTCCAAATTAGTAATGTTTCTTATATATTTCTTAATTTCGACACTTTTATCAGGAATGTAAGTGCAACAATGTTGTGCCCTCAGCATCCTGCAGACTCCGCCCTCTTTTGCCAATAAGGTATCAAGAGCAAGGCGATTCTGTAAAACCATTGATCTGATCGCAACCATTTCGGTATTGATCATCAGAAATCCAGCAGCAGTGTCAGTTGATAACCGATCCACTACTGCAGATAATTTGCAGATTCTATGAGTATTCAGAACTACCCCCATTCCAGGTATCAGTGCGCTAAAAATATCACCTACAATTTCTCCTACACTTTCACGTTTTCTACGCACTAAGCCATTAGTAATTTCATTGCTTCCAGCTGCATTGTTCACATGGTATATTTTCGGAAAGACAATGCCAAAGTAGCAGCTTCCATACCAGTGATCCGGCAATTTGAAATACGCCTTGTTTCCACATATATAATAAATTCCTGGAAACACAGGTTCTGACCCATTTTTGAAACCCCAACCTCCAATTACCTTGTAATTGTGTTCACACTCGCTGGAACCAATGAATACATTGTTATAATAACTAGTCTTTTCTCTATGAAGACAGAATTTCCCTTTCCGTTCAAAATCCAGCAACAGAGCAGGAGTAACTTCGCTTTGTGAGGTGTTATCCATGTTTTCTGCCCATCTAGGGGTTCGGTTCTTTTCGTCATTTGCCTTTTTCTGAAACTTTTCCCTTCTCTTCTCTGCCATCTTCAAGAACATTTTCTCTTGTGCATGTAAGGAACACGTCAAGTTGTCTCTACGGGCTTCATTCAGATCTATGTCACCTATCGTCCGGAAGTATTCTCCCATGTAGCGAGTCACTCCACCAAGTGTATGTACAAGGTTCAGATTCCCTCTAATAGGAAGTTCTGAAAAGATAACGTCAGTGTTTGAGTAATAGTACTGTAAAGTGCTTCTATAGAACAAACTAGCTAGAATACTACAGGATATTCCATAGGTCAGGGGTAAATGGTGGTATGTCACGCCTTCAGCTACTGAAGTAGGTAGCATCATGCAGACATAGCAATCTTCTATTTCCATAGCTTCTACATAATGCACTAAAAGATTAGCGAAAACATTTAAGTGTGTCCTGTTCTTCATTTCGTGATAATGTAGTTCTCCCTCATCTGATGCTTCTAAGTCAGGTCGTGTATGTCTCAGACTCATTGCATTGTCACGTCTTTCTACTCTTCGTGGTGTTTCTTCGGTATGTACAACTTCTGCGTCTTGTGTCGTCAAGTCTGTAGGATATATGTTAGGGTCTTTGCTTATCATAAAAGGTATAAACACTGTTAATCCTATCCATATCATTACTACTAGTACTACACTACAGATGCATATTTTACAGCATGTTTTGCAACAGCTAAATCTGGATCTTCCAGAGACATTTGAATCAGACATTTTATCTTACAGGTGGCTTTTCAACCCCTCTTCGTTTCTTCTCAGCAGAGGTTTTATTTCGCTTCACCTCAAGGAGGGTCTTCGTCAGAACTCCGATCAGCAATGGACCCTTCGTCGCTTTTGCCACAGGCTTCGGGCTCATCAATTTCTTCCAACACCAGATAAGTCCATTCAGGGCTCCGATACAGTTTGTTCTGTTTCTTTACTCTGCCGCCCTTTCGGATGGACTTTCCTCGGGCTTCTTTTCTTTCACTTTCAGCCCTTTTTCGGTCTTTCAGTTTTTCTTCGACTGTTTTTAGGTCTCGCCTAGACGAAAGCAAAAGCGAAGCTTTTGCTGTCTATGCGAGACAACTTATGTTGCCACTTTTCTGGGAATATTGTGGACATCAGACTGTTACGAGCTTTTTCTGCTGTAGTCAGGCTGTCACGAGCTTCTCCTTTGGAGATTTGACCTCGTGAGCGCGCCTTGACTGCATCTAATGGGCTGTGCGCTTCCTTTAGTCAGTTTCACTTTGACGCCTGCACTTTCAGAGTGAAATGAAACAATGTGTCTGGTAGTTGTTCCTGTGGAGTGCCTTCTGACCTCGTGAGCGCGCCTTGACTGCATCTAATGTGTGTGGCTTTTTTTTTCACGTGGCCCAGGCGCTTGCTTCAGTCAGTTTCACTTTTAAGGTGCAGGCGTCAATGGGTCTGGTACTTGTTTTATTTCCATTTAATGCTCTTTGGAACAACAATTTTATATTACTTGTGTGTATTACCACTGGCCAGAATTTCAAAGACTTATATTCACGCAGGTGAAATAATACTATTGTGATTAGGGCCGATTTTTGGAGTCTGACCGTTCAGAGTGCAGAGTGGAGCTTCAGAGTGGAGCTTCAGAGTGGAGCTTCAGAGTGGAGCTTCAGAGCGGAGCTTCAGAGCGGAGCTTCAGAGCGGAGCTTCAGAGTGGAGCTTCAGAGTGCATAGTGGAGCTTCAGAGTGCAGAGTGGAGCTTCAGAGTGGAGCTTCAGAGTGGAGCTTCAGAGTGCAGAGTGGAGCTTCAGAGTGGAGCTTCAGAGTGCAGAGTGGAGCTTCAGAGTGGAGCTTCAGAGTGGAGCTTCAGAGTGGAGCTTCAGAGTGGAGCTTCAGAGCGGAGCTTCAGAGCGGAGCTTCAGAGCGGAGCTTCAGAGTGCAGAGTGGAGCTGCAGATTCAGAGTGGAGCTGCAGATTCAGAGTGGAGCTGCAGATTCAGAGTGCAGAGTGGAGCTTCAGAGTGCAGAGTGGAGCTTCAGAGTGGAGCTTCAGAGTGCAGAGTGGAGCTTCAGAGTGGAGCTTCAGAGTGCAGAGTGGAGCTTCAGAGTGGAGCTTCAGAGTGGAGCTTCAGAGTGGAGCTTCAGAGTGGAGCTTCAGAGTGGAGCTTCAGAGTGGAGCTTCAGAGTGCAGAGTGGAGCTTCAGAGTGGAGCTTCAGAGTGCAGAGTGGAGCTTCAGAGTGGAGCTTCAGAGTGGAGAGTGGAGCTTCAGAGTGGAGCTTCAGAGTGGAGCTTCAGAGTGGAGCTTCAGAGTGGAGCTTCAGAGTGGAGCTTCAGAGTGCAGCTTCAGAGTGCAGAGTGCAGCTTCAGAGTGGAGCTTCAGAGTGGAGCTTCAGAGTGGAGCTTCAGAGTGGAGCTGCAGATTCAGAGTGGAGCTGCAGATTCAGAGTGGAGCTGCAGATTCAGAGTGGAGCTGCAGATTCAGAGTGGAGCTGCAGATTCAGAGTGGAGCTGCAGATTCAGAGTGGAGCTGCAGATTCAGAGTGGAGCTGCAGATTCAGAGTGGAGCTGCAGATTCAGAGTGCAGAGTGGAGCTTCAGAGTGGAGCTTCAGAGTGGAGCGTCAGAGTGCAGAGTGGAGCTTCAGAGTGGAGCTTCAGAGTGCAGAGTGGAGCTTCAGAGTGGAGCTTCAGAGTGCAGAGTGGAGCTTCAGAGTGGAGCTTCAGAGTGCAGAGTGGAGCTTCAGAGTGCAGCTTCAGAGTGGAGCTTCAGAGTGGAGCTTCAGAGTGGAGCTTCAGAGTGGAGCTTCAGAGTGGAGCTTCAGAGTGGAGCTTCAGAGTGGAGCTTCAGAGTGGAGCTTCAGAGTGCAGAGTGGAGCTTCAGAGTGGAGCTTCAGAGTGCAGAGTGGAGCTTCAGAGTGGAGCTTCAGAGTGCAGAGTGCAGCTTCAGAGTGGAGCTTCAGAGTGCAGAGTGGAGCTTCAGAGTGGAGCTTCAGAGTGGAGCTTCAGAGTGGAGCTTCAGAGTGGAGAGTGGAGCTTCAGAGTGGAGCTTCAGAGTGGAGAGTGGAGCTTCAGAGTGGAGCTTCAGAGTGGAGCTTCAGAGTGCAGAGTGGAGCTTCAGAGTGGAGCTTCGGAGTGCAGAGTGGAGCTTCAGAGTGGAGCTTCAGAGTGCAGAGTGGAGCTTCAGAGTGGAGAGTGGAGCTTCAGAGTGGAGCTTCAGAGTGGAGAGTGGAGCTTCAGAGTGGAGCTTCAGAGTGGAGCTTCAGAGTGGAGCTTCAGAGTGGAGCTTCAGAGTGGAGCTTCAGAGTGGAGCTTCAGAGTGGAGCTTCAGAGTGGAGCTTCAGAGTGGAGAGTGGAGCTTCAGAGTGGAGCTTCAGAGTGGAGCTTCAGAGTGGAGAGTGGAGCTTCAGAGTGGAGAGTGGAGCTTCAGAGTGGAGAGTGGAGCTTCAGAGTGGAGAGTGGAGCTTCAGAGTGGAGCTTCAGAGTGGAGAGTGGAGCTTCAGAGTGGAGAGTGGAGCTTCAGAGTGGAGAGTGGAGCTTCAGAGTGGAGAGTGGAGCTTCAGAGTGGAGAGTGGAGCTTCAGAGTGGAGAGTGGAGCTTCAGAGTGGAGAGTGGAGCTGCAGAGTGGAGCTTCAGAGTGGAGAGTGGAGCTTCAGAGTGGAGCTTCAGAGTGGAGAGTGGAGCTTCAAAGTGGAGCTTCAGAGTGGAGCTTCAGAGTGCAGAGTGGAGCTTCAGAGTGGAGCTTCAGAGTGGAGCTTCAGAGTGCAGAGTGGAGCTTCAGAGTGCAGAGTGGAGCTTCAGAGTGCAGAGTGGAGCTTCAGAGTGCAGAGTGGAGCTTCAGAGTGCAGAGTGGAGCTTCAGAGTGCAGAGTGGAGCTTCAGAGTGGAGCTTCAGAGTGGAGCTTCAGAGTGGAGCTTCAGAGTGGAGCTTCAGAGTGGAGCTTCAGAGTGGAGCTTCAGAGTGGAGCTTCAGAGTGGAGCTTCAGAGTGCAGAGTGGAGCTTCAGAGTGGAGCTTCAGAGTGCAGAGTGGAGCTTCAGAGTGGAGCTTCAGAGTGCAGAGTGGAGCTTCAGAGTGGAGCTTCAGAGTGGAGCTTCAGAGTGGAGCTTCAGAGTGGAGAGTGGAGCTTCAGAGTGGAGCTTCAGAGTGGAGCTTCAGAGTGGAGAGTGGAGCTTCAGAGTGGAGCTTCAGAGTGGAGAGTGGAGCTTCAGAGTGGAGCTTCAGAGTGGAGCTTCAGAGTGGAGCTTCAGAGTGGAGCTTCAGAGTGGAGAGTGGAGCTTCAGAGTGGAGAGTGGAGCTTCAGAGTGGAGCTTCATAGTGGAGCTTCAGAGTGGAGCTTCAGAGTGGAGCTTCAGAGTGGAGCTTCAGAGTGGAGCTTCAGAGTGGAGAGTGGAGCTTCAGAGTGGAGAGTGGAGCTTCAGAGTGGAGAGTGGAGCTTCAGAGTGGAGAGTGGAGCTTCAGAGTGGAGAGTGGAGCTTCAGAGTGCAGAGTGGAGCTTCAGAGTGGAGCTTCAGAGTGGAGCTTCAGAGTGCAGAGTGGAGCTTCAGAGTGGAGCTTCAGAGTGGAGCTTCAGAGTGGAGCTTCAGAGTGCAGAGTGGAGCTTCAGAGTGGAGCTTCAGAGTGCAGAGTGGAGCTTCAGAGTGGAGCTTCAGAGTGCAGAGTGGAGCTTCAGAGTGGAGCTTCAGAGTGCAGAGTGGAGCTTCAGAGTGGAGCTTCAGAGTGGAGCTTCAGAGTGGAGCTTCAGAGTGGAGCTTCAGAGTGGAGCTTCAGAGTGGAGCTTCAGAGTGGAGCTTCAGAGTGGAGCTTCAGAGTGCAGAGTGGAGCTTCAGAGTGGAGCTTCAGAGTGCAGAGTGGAGCTTCAGAGTGGAGCTTCAGAGTGTAGCTTCAGAGTGGAGCTTCAGAGTGGAGAGTGGAGCTTCAGAGTGGAGCTTCAGAGTGGAGAGTGGAGCTTCAGAGTGGAGCTTCAGAGTGGAGCTTCAGAGTGGAGCTTCAGAGTGGAGCTTCAGAGTGGAGCTTCAGAGTGGAGCTTCAGAGTGGAGCTTCAGAGTGCAGAGTGGAGCTTCAGAGTGGAGCTTCAGAGTGCAGAGTGGAGCTTCAGAGTGGAGCTTCAGAGTGCAGAGTGGAGCTTCAGAGTGGAGCTTCAGAGTGGAGCTTCAGAGTGGAGCTTCAGAGTGGAGCTTCAGAGTGGAGCTGCAGATTCAGAGTGGAGCTGCAGATTCAGAGTGGAGCTGCAGATTCAGAGTGCAGAGTGGAGCTTCAGAGTGGAGCTTCAGAGTGCAGAGTGGAGCTTCAGAGTGGAGCTTCAGAGTGCAGAGTGGAGCTTCAGAGTGGAGCTTCAGAGTGCAGAGTGGAGCTTCAGAGTGGAGCTTCAGAGTGGAGAGTGGAGCTTCAGAGTGGAGCTTCAGAGTGGAGCTTCAGAGTGGAGCTTCAGAGTGGAGCTTCAGAGTGGAGCTTCAGAGTGGAGCTTCAGAGTGGAGCTTCAGAGTGGAGAGTGGAGCTTCAGAGTGGAGAGTGGAGCTTCAGAGTGGAGCTTCAGAGTGGAGCTTCAGAGTGGAGCTTCAGAGTGGAGCTTCAGAGTGCAGAGTGGAGCTTCAGAGTGGAGCTTCAGAGTGGAGCTTCAGAGTGCAGAGTGGAGCTTCAGAGTGGAGCTTCAGAGTGCAGAGTGGAGCTTCAGAGTGGAGCTTCAGAGTGCAGAGTGGAGCTTCAGAGTGCAGAGTGGAGCTTCAGAGTGGAGCTTCAGAGTGGAGCTTCAGAGTGCAGAGTGGAGCTTCAGAGTGCAGAGTGGAGCTTCAGAGTGGAGCTTCAGAGTGCAGAGTGGAGCTTCAGAGTGGAGCTTCAGAGTGCAGAGTGGAGCTTCAGAGTGGAGCTTCAGAGTGCAGAGTGGAGCTTCAGAGTGGAGCTTCAGAGTGCAGAGTGGAGCTTCAGAGTGCAGCTTCAGAGTGGAGCTTCAGAGTGCAGCTTCAGAGTGGAGCTTCAGAGTGCAGCTTCAGAGTGGAGCTTCAGAGTGGAGCTTCAGAGTGGAGCTTCAGAGTGGAGCTTCAGAGTGGAGCTTCAGAGTGGAGCTTCAGAGTGGAGCTTCAGAGTGGAGCTGCAGCTTCAGAGTGGAGCTGCAGCTTCAGAGTGGAGCTGCAGCTTCAGAGTGGAGCTGCAGATTCAGAGTGGAGCTGCAGATTCAGAGTGGAGCTGCGGATTCAGAGTGGAGCTGCGGATTCAGAGTGGAGCTGCGGATTCAGAGTGGAGCTGCGGATTCAGAGTGGAGCTGTAGATTCAGAGTGGAGCTGCAGATTCAGAGTGGAGCTGCGGATTCAGAGTGGAGCTGCAGATTCAGAGTGGAGCTGCAGATTCAGAGTGGAGCTGCAGATTCAGAGTGGAGCTGCGGATTCAGAGTGGAGCTGCAGATTCAGAGTGGAGCTGCAGATTCAGAGTGCAGAGTGGAGCTTCAGAGTGCAGAGTGGAGCTTCAGAGTGGAGCTTCAGAGTGGAGCTTCAGAGTGGAGCTTCAGAGTGGAGCTTCAGAGTGGAGCTTCAGAGTGGAGCTTCAGAGTGGAGCTTCAGAGCGGAGCTTCAGAGCGGAGCTTCAGAGCGGAGCTTCAGAGTGCAGAGTGGAGCTGCAGATTCAGAGTGGAGCTGCAGATTCAGAGTGGAGCTGCAGATTCAGAGTGCAGAGTGGAGCTTCAGAGTGGAGCTTCAGAGTGCAGAGTGGAGCTTCAGAGTGGAGCTTCAGAGTGCAGAGTGGAGCTTCAGAGTGGAGCTTCAGAGTTCAGAGTGGAGCTTCAGAGTGGAGCTTCAGAGTGGAGCTTCAGAGTGGAGCTTCAGAGTGGAGCTTCAGAGTGGAGCTTCAGAGTGGAGCTTCAGAGTGGAGCTTCAGAGTGCAGAGTGGAGCTTCAGAGTGGAGCTTCAGAGTGCAGAGTGGAGCTTCAGAGTGGAGCTTCAGAGTGCAGAGTGGAGCTTCAGAGTGGAGCTTCAGAGTGCAGAGTGGAGCTTCAGAGTGCAGAGTGGAGCTTCAGAGTGGAGCTTCAGAGTGCAGAGTGGAGCTTCAGAGTGGAGCTTCAGAGTGCAGAGTGGAGCTTCAGAGTGGAGCTTCAGAGTGTCAAGAGCAATGCCAATAGCTCTAACTTTAACAAAGGCAAAACCATTGCATTGTAAATGCTTGTTATTTTACCGAATCACATGCTCATGCTGCTGCCTGGTTTGTCTACATGCACACAGGCAGAATCACTCGGTACAAAATGGCTCCTGTTCACTCGTCAGTACGGTCTTGCGCCGCCCCACCTTCCCCCTGCCAAATACATTCATTCCAAATACTGCTTATTTTCATATCAGACTGACTTCTCACATGTGGGATAGCAGGGGCACCTTCCACAGTGATTAGTGCTTCACAAAAAATAATTCTCGGCTAGCGCTCAGAAGCCTTGAAGCTTTGATTGAATGACACTGCAGTTTGATGCCCCGCTCGTTTTTTGATGCTATGCGTTCCAGACACTGATTTTATTAAGACTCACTTGGAGCTCTAAACTGTCACTTGATCTTTCTTTGGGTCATTTCGTTTGCCCGGAAGGACTAACATATCTGTGAAACCCTCTTCTTTTATAGTTTGAGCATCGTCTTCGTTTAGCAGGATAACATTATACATTTGAAAATACAAATATCCGGGAAGAACAGAGAGCAAATCTCCGCGATGTTGGGCATTCTCCTATCATAAAGGAAGCGTGTTGGTGGGACCTGTGGCATCTAACGCATCATTTAACCCTATATGCGTGGGCACCTACCACAATAATGTATAGGATGAGTTTGTTCCGTTCCCGTTTTTAATTTGATGTAAAACTCAAATCACTGCACACTCTCTACTACACACTCTCTACTACACACTCTCTACTACAGTCACTACTCTCTACTACACATTCTGCTACACACTCTCTACTACAGTCACTACTCTCTGCTACGCACTCTACTCTCTACTACACTCTACTACACACTCTCTACTACACACTCTACTACACACTCTCTACTACAGTCACTACTCTCTGCTACGCACTCTACTCTCTACTACACACTCTACTACACACACTCTACTACACACTCTCTACTACAGTCGCTACTCTCTACTACACACTGTACTACACACTCTACTACAGTCACTACTCTCTACTACACACTACTACACACTCTCTACTACAGTCACTACTCTCTACTACACACTCACTACACACTCACTACTACAGCCACTACTCTCTTCGACACACTCTATACTAGACACTCTCTACTACACACTATCTACTACAGTCACTACTCTCTACTACACACTGTACTACACACTCTACTACAGTCACTACTCTCTACTACACACTACTACACACTCTCTACTACAGTCACTACTCTCTACTACACATTCTGCTACACACTCTCTACTACAGTCACTACTCTCTGCTACGCACTCTACTCTCTACTACACTCTACTACACACTCTCTACTACACACTCTACTACACACTCTCTACTACAGTCACTACTCTCTGCTACGCACTCTACTCTCTACTACACACTCTACTACACACACTCTACTACACACTCTCTACTACAGTCGCTACTCTCTACTACACACTGTACTACACACTCTACTACAGTCACTACTCTCTACTACACACTACTACACACTCTCTACTACAGTCACTACTCTCTACTACACACTCACTACACACTCACTACTACAGCCACTACTCTCTTCGACACACTCTATACTAGACACTCTCTACTACACACTATCTACTACAGTCACTACTCTCTACTACACACTGTACTACACACTCTACTACAGTCACTACTCTCTACTACACACTACTACACACTCTCTACTACAGTCACTACTCTCTACTACACACTCTACTACACACTCACTACACACTCACTACTACAGCCACTACTCTCTTCGACACACTCTATACTAGACACTCTCTACTACACACTATCTACTACAGTCACTACTTACTACACTCTCTACTACACACTCTACTACACACTCTACTACACACTCTACTACACACTCTACTACACACTCTACATTACACACTCTACATTACACACTCTACATTACACACTCTACATTACACACTCTACATTACACACTCTCTACTACACACTCTCTACTACACACTCTACACTACACACTCTACTACACTCTACTACACACTCTGCTACACACACCCTCTACTACACACCCTCTACTACACACCCTCTACTACTCTCTACTACTCTACTACACATTCTCTACTACTCTACTACACACTCACTACTTTCTACTACACTTTACTACAGACTCTCCACTCTCTACTCCACACTCTCTACTCCACACTCTCTTCTTCAATCTCTCTACCTCAATCTCTCTAATTCAATCTCTCTACCTCAATCTCTCTACTTCAATCTCTCTACTTCAATCTCTCTACTTCACATTCTGTATTACACACTCTCTACTACACACTCACTACTCTCTACTACACACTCTCTACTACGCACTCTACTACACTCCCTACTACACATTCTCCTACACACTCTACTACACTCACCACTCTACTACACTCACCACTCTACTACACACTCACCTCTCTACTACACACTCACCACTTTACTACACACTCACTAGTCTCTACTGCTCACTCTACTACACACTCTCTACTACACACTCTCTACTACACACTCTCTACTACACACTCTCTACTACACACTCTACTACACACTCACTACTCTCTACTACACAGTCACTACTCTCTACTACACACTCACTACTCTCTACTACACACTCTACTACTCACTTACTACTCTCTACTCACTCTCTACTACTCACTACTACTCTCTCTACTACTCACTACTACTCTCTCTACTACTCTCTCTACTACTCACTCTCTACTACTCACTCTCTACTGCTCATGATAATTCCATTTATTTATCTGTTTCCAAAACCAACACATAAATAAAACATTTGTCATTTACAATGCCAAAAGCGCTAACTTTTGCAAAGGCGAGACCGTTGCATTGTAAATGCTTGTTATTCTTATTCTTAGTCTTTTTACATATCGGGGTTCATCCTTCTTTTCGATCCTATTTGTAGTCGAGGAAACTTGCTCTTCCTCGTGAACTCTTTTGCTTTTTCTTCTTTGTCGCACTATTGCTTCAGCAGTGTCTTTTTCCCTTCCTGTCTGACTAGTTCCAGGTCTTTCATCTATTTCTTCTGCCTGGTCCTTAAGCTGACCTAGTTCAGGTTTAGACTGTATTTGATCTTCGTTTGTGAGTGATTCACTAGACTCTTCTTCCTGAACACGTTCATCTATTTCTAACTGGCCTAGTTCATGCTCTTCGATCTCTTGATTTTCTTCCGCATGAACTTCCGCTTTGACTACTATCTGTCCCTTTCCAGCCTCCTCTGTCTGAGAAGGAGTGTCGATGACTTGATCTGTCCCTACTTGGCCTATTCCCTGATCAGATTTGATGATGGCTTTGATGATCTGACCTTCTCCTTCCTGTTCTGACTCACCTGCACTGTCCCACTCACTACCTAGGTAAGAGTACTTTCTGGTTCTTATTGGATCAAGAACCTGGTCATCAGCAGGAAACCATTCAACTTCTTGACTTGTGCCTGGTAGTTCGATGTCAGCGGGATCCGGACCCTCTTCTGGAGTCTCCTCAGCTGGACTACCTTCGGCTTCAGTCGCGTTTTCTCCAGTCACCTTCTTCGTGTGACTTGCATGGATCCACTTTGGTACACCAGCACACTTCACAGCAGTTGTGGTGACAAGGATCACTTGTCGAGGCTTGCCCCACTTTGGTCCAAGGCAACTCTTCCGGGTATGTTTCTTTAACACTACCCAATCACCTGGTCTCAGATTGTGTGCTGGAGTTGTAGGCCATTCGACAGCAGTCTCTCCAATCTGGTGAGAGATAGAACGCACTTGGTCACCCAACTGCCTGCAGTATTCTAGCACCATATCATCAGAAATACTTAGCAGTTTGTGTCCAGGTACCCATGCCTGTCGCATCATTCTTCCCATCAGTACTTCATGGGGGCTCAGGCCTGTCTTTCTGTTTGGAATACTTCTCAAGCTCATCAGCACCATGGGCAAAGCTTCTATCCAATTCATTTTTGTGGAGTCACACAGTTTTGCCAGCCTGGACTTGAGAGTGCCATTTATCTGCTCGACTATCCCAGAAGCCTCTGGATGATAGGCACAGTGCAGCCTTTGCTCCATTTTGAATGCTTTGCAGAGTTCTTTTAGGACTTCGTTTGAAAAATGTCCACCTTGGTCTGTTTCAATTGTCTCAGGAATTCCAAAGCGGGGGATCAGTTCCCTAAGTAACAATTTAGCTACAGTCAGGGCATCATTCTTCTTGGTTGGATAGGCCTCCACCCACCGGGAAAACAAGCAAACTATGACTAGGACATATTGATATCCCTTGCACAGGGGCAGTTTTATGAAGTCTGCCTGCATCCTAATGAAGGGACCTTCTGCTCTCCCAATGGTACTTTGTTCCACTACTGTCTTCTTTCCTGCATTGAACTGTTGACACACTAAACACCTCTGGCAAAGTTTGTCTGCTGTGCTCCTGAATTTTGGACTGTAGAACACCTTTTCAAACATTCGGCACATGGCATCCCTCCCAATATGTGTTGGTTCATGTATTATCCGTGCCATTGCGGTAACCAGTCGTTCAGGTAGTACAGGCATACCAGTCACGTGGACCACAACACCATCCCCTTTCCTGGGTTGACATTTATCCTGCCTCCACATGTCCCTTTCTTTCTTGTCTGTTGTCTGCTGTAGTTCTCTCAATTCATCCCATGTTCCCAACCTTTCAAACAACATCAGTTGGCAGCTGCTTTCACCTCCCCATAATTTAATTAGGAGAGACATTTTATGTCGGGCGCAGTACTGGGCAATTTGGTCAGCATATCTGTTTCCGGCTGTCACCTCGTCATTTCCAGATCGGTGAGCCGCACACTTGACCACAGCCAATTCTTTGGGCAATTGGATGGCTTCTAGTAGGTTTTGTACTGGTTTCCCATTCCGGATAGGAGAACCTGAGGAAGTCATGAATTCTCTTTGCAACCAGAGCTGGCCGAAGTCATGAACAACCCCGTAACAGTACTGACTGTCAGTATAAACAGTTACTCTTTTGTTTTTCCCAATTTTACAAGCTCTTGTTAGAGCAATGAGCTCCGCTACTTGAGCAGATTTAACTTCGAAAAGATAAGAAGCTTCCAGGGTCTTTTCCAAAGTGACTACAGCATAGGCAGCACTCAAACCTCCATTCTCATGTCTCAAGCATGAACCATCCACAAACATTTTGAGGTCTTCATCAACCAAGGCCACTTCTCTGATATCAGGACGGGGTTTTGTGCTAAATTCAGTCAAGTCTATGCAGTTATGCTCAATTTCATCTCCTGCTTCTACATCAATGGGAAGGGGCAATAGAGTGGCAGGGTTTAGAATGTTGCATCGGGAAATTATTACATTTTCTGCACCAATGAGAATCCTCTCATACTTAGTCAGCCGACTAGGGGTGAGATACTGTGTCTTAGTTCGGGTGAGCAAGATCACAACTGAATGTGGAACAAATACAATGACAGGATGTCCCATCACAATGTTCTCACTCTGCTCTAGACTTGTACAGGTAGCAGCTACTGCTTTCAGGCATCCCGGTAATCCAGCAGCCACTGGATCTAGCGTGGCCGAAAAGTAGGCCACAGGACGTCTAATCAGACCATGTTCCTGGGTTAAGACCGAGAGCGCACAATTGTCTCTCGTGTCACAGAACAGTTCAAAGTTCTTAGTGTAGTCAGGCATTCCTAAAGCTGGAGCTGTGCACAGACAATTTCGCAATTTTACCCACGCAGTCATGCATTCATCATTCCAGCAAACTGGGTCTTCTGCTCCTTTCTTTGTCATGTTAATCAAGGGTTTAGCTATAGCCGCGAAACCCACTATCCACTGTCTGCAGTACCCAACAACTCCTAGGAACATTCTTACTTCTTTCTGGGTTACTGGTAGTGACATTTCTCGAATTATTTTAATTCTTTCGGTAGTGACTTTCCGGATCCCTTTCTCTATCTGGTGCCCCAGATATTTTACTGAGGTTTTGCAGAACTGCAGCTTGTCTGGTGAAACCTTATGTCCTCCTTTTCCTAGGTGATTTAGTAAGGCAATGGTATCAGTGACACAGTCGTCTTGACTTGACGCTACCAACAGGTCATCTATGTACTGCACCAGGACAGATTCTTTGGGCAGTATTAAAGATTCAAGGCATTTCTTTAGAATCTGGTTGAAAATCGATGGACTTTCGGTGTACCCCTGGGGGACACGATTCCAGACATAGACCTGGCTGTTGAATTCAAAACTGAAAAGGAATTTGCTTTCTGGATGCAATGGGATGGAAAAGAATGCATGGCACAGGTCAATAACAGTGAACCATTCCGCATCCCAAGGAATTTGATACAGTATTACTGCAGGGTTTGGTACTATGGGACAGCAAGGTACTACAATTTGGTTTACCTTGCGCAGGTCCTGCACTACCCTGTACTTTCCGCTAGGCTTCTTAATTCCAAGTATGGGCGAATTACAGGGACTGCTCATCACTTCCTGAATGATGTTTGCTTTGAGCAATCTGTTTAATTCCTTTGCAACTCCTTCTTTCACTTCTGCACTCATTTTATACTGTTTGGTATTTGGGTATACAGCATTTGTTTTTATAGCTATTTTTACTGGGTCTACATTTGCCATTAAGCCTACATCTTTTCCAGTAAAATCCCAAACTTCAGGTATTACGCTCGATTGGAGTTCTTCAGGTAGACTTTCAATGGACATGGGCTTAATATCTGTGTCGGGCCTCAGTAACATTAATTTATACAGGCCATCTTCATCTGGGGTCTGAATTTCAACACCATTTGGTGAGCAAAAGATGGTGCAACGCATTTTGCACAACAAATCTCGTCCTAATAGGTTCACGGGACTAGAATCACAGACCACAAATCTGTGCATTTCCTTGAAATTCCCTATGGAAATTTCCATAGGCTCAGTTACCGGAGTACTGATTATCTGATTTGAAACTCCCACTACTTGGATAGCATCTCCCGAGAGGGGTAGGTTAGGAACGTCCGCTGTTCTTACAGTGGAACGGGTAGCACCAGTGTCCAACAGAAAGGTGACATCTGTCCCTTCAACCTTTCCTTCAATGTATGGTCCAGTCTGGTCTACCGGTAAGGAAGCGCCAAGCACGCACTCCTTGTCCTCCCCTCTCAGGCCCCGTCAGTATTGATCATCGCAGAGGAAAGTATCATTTAACAGGTACTGAGGAATGGGTGCATTTCTTTCATTCTCTCTTTCCCACACTTTGACCCTTTCATTCTCTTGACCCTGATTCCTATAATTCTGTCTAGGAGCGCGTGGCACTGGGGGTTGATTTACCTGCTGTTGGGTCTTTCGGATCCCCTCTTTCTGCACCTGTGGATTTAAACCATTTACGGGGGCATTATCAGCCTGCAAGTGCGGACATTTATCTCTCCAATGCCCCATCTGACCACATCCGTGACAGGGGAATTTTTCCATAGCCTCTTCCCTACTCATTTTTACCCGGGGCCTGCCTCCACCCCCAGTATTCGTATTTGGAACATTATTACTATTAGTCATTTTACTTAACTGTTTTTCTTGTTGTTCAGCTAATTTCACCTGAGCCCACATTACTTTCTCTTTTAGGGCTTTCTTTTTGTTCTCGATCTCATCTTCGCAGTATTTGGCATATTTGAGAACATCATCAATGGGTTTCCCTTGCCAACTGATTTTGTTATCTCTAATCCACTGGGATATTTCAGGTCTCAATCCTAACACGAATCGATAACTGAAATGGGTCATATCCTTCATGTCCACATTATCGATTCCACTGTAAGTTTTGAACACCTGTAGTAACCTTTCATAAAAGGAGTGGACTGATTCATCACGCTCTTGGGTAGTTCTATCTATACGGGTCCAATCAGTTTCTTTTGCAGGTACCTTTTTCTTTAGGTATTGTATGACTTGATCATACTTTCTCATTACTTCAGGTGAGGGAGCGCCTGTTCTATCGTCTCTTGCATATTCCTCATTGGGCCAATCAATTTCAGTTTTGCATTCGGTCCACAAATCTACAGGTACTACAATGTCGAAAAACCCATCCAGGTCTTTCAGGAGACATTTCTGAACCTTTATGAAGCGTTCAACCTGTCGGTACCACTCAACCGGCTTCTCCCTCAATTTAGGGAAGTCATTGGTAAATGACACTATATCTTGTCTGGACCAAGGGACATGGACATATTTTCCCCCTGGGACTTCCCTCATGGGACATAATTTTTCTGGTTTGTCGACTTCTTGTAGGACGTACTCAGCAGTCCGTGGTCGCTCCTTGCTATCCTCCTTTTTCTTGGCCCACCTGGCTTTCCACTTGTCTAGATCTCCCCATTTCTGTGCTAAGTTTATCAGTTCCTTAATCTGCGTTTTCTTCCCTGCGGTATTCAGGTTTTCTAGATCTTTGTCTGAAAATTCTACCCTGTAGGATTTCTGTAGGACCTTGGATCTGCTGATATCTATTCCCATACATATTGCCGTTTCCATTAATTTGTCATAGTATGATTTTGCGTTCCGAGTAAGGTGTTTGCACATGAACAACAACTCATCTTCCTCCCGGACATTCAATCGGTCTAAACTCACATTCCCTGCGCTCAGTTCCTCTAGCTCTATTCTTAGCTTATAAATATCTAGAGGTCTCGGATGAGGGGTTCCCTTTTCTAATTCTCGGGTCCACCTTTCTATTTCCTCGGGAGTTACCACTGTCGCACTTTGAGTTCCTGATGAAGACTCTATTAGTACGTCTTTGTTCCTAGTCTGAGGTCCAGTTCGAGACATACTAGGTCCCTGTTCCCTATTAGGTAGATCCATCAAGGAAACCATGGACTCACATTCACTGGCCTGGTCATCAATAATGAGTGGTTCCCTTCTGGGCGGGGGCATCATCGGGGTTATGACTGGAGTTTTTGGAGTATTCATTCTGTCCCCATATAGAGGAAAAACTGGACCAATGGTTACTGGAATCGTCAGGGCTTCAGGATTTGGATTAATCTGAGCTATAGCATGTATGAGATCATTCCGCTGTCCTCTCAGGGCATCTCTTTCCTGCTCGTGTAATACTCGATTCACGGGGGGATCCTGTATAATTTGGGGTACTAGAGAAGGATATATATTCGGAGCTGAGGGAGTCGATAAAACTAGTCCCTCACCAAAGGGGTTGTAATTCGGGACCACGGGGTCGGGTCTACCAAATCCCTCTCCTCCCGCTCTTCTCTGTTCTATCCCTGTGGAATCGGCTTCACTAGTACTTCTTCTTCCTGAAGGTCTCACTGGAGTAGTTAAGCTTTGAGATCTGGTTTCTTCATTATAAGGCGGGGGATTTTTCATGAATAAGTCTTCTAAAAACTCATCTTCCGATTCACCCAGGGGCATCATGTGTCGGGTTTTCTCAGTACATTTCTTCCCTCCCACCATTTCATTAGCTCCGAACATAGGAAATAACCCTTCTACCATCATATTTTGTCTCCACTGTTTCAATTTCTGCTCCTTGGTTTCTTTTACCAATTTTGGATACCATCGGGTCACTCCCTTGTCCATTCGGGGTCTGTCTCGCTCTAGAGCCTCAATTTCCCATTCCTCTAAAGCTTCATACTGAGTTAATCTAGGTCTGGGATGTAATTCATTCATTCGGGTCCTCAGGTTAAATAGGATTCTCCCGTTAAAAGTACCACCAATGGGAAAGGCTAAAACTCCATCCTCCGCAGTGTACTTTACCCAGTTCTCTAACCATACACAGGTATGATACCCTTTTTCTAACATCATGAAAGAGGCTGGAGTATTTGGCGGAGGAATGATCACGCCTTCCCTAGTTCGTACGGGTTTGTCAGTTTTGAAGAAATTCTTTATCTTGCTGGCAAATGACATTTTTCTCTTTCCTCCGTACATGTTGTGAGGTCTGCCTCTACTCATCAACTCCTTATGACACCCTAGATTTCTTGGATCAGGCAGAAAATCAGGGTACCACATACACCGCTCGTAACAATCTATAAGCTCGGTGCGGAAAATGTTTACTTCGTTTGTGCTTCCAATGCTAGCGCGACTCCAAATTCTCAACAACCAATCAGTGCAGAGGTTGCAAAATTTCTTGACCAATGGGTGTGCGGCCTTTTCGCGAGACGCGTTCTCACGCTCAGGCACTCACCCCTCCCTTACAATTTCGGCTTCACTACACACCCGCTGGTTTAACCAATCCCAGCGCGGCACGAAGTGACGTCAGAGCAGCCCTTCGACTGACTCCCTCCTTTACAAGGTAACGGAAACTTTGTATTTTCTCTAAGATGCTAATATTAATTTTAGTCAACAACGTGTAACATTCGCCATTGTGTAGGAGTGTTCTAAAGAGATAGAAAGTTCTTCTTTTACTGCAAGTAAACCACTTCTGTCTACTTTTCATACACTTCGGATAGACTTCTCTTGCCTACCCTCACGCAAGCATTAGAAAACCTGCTATTACCCAGTCTCATCCACTTCTTTCCGGGAAATATACTAAGCCTGGGGTTCGTCAGCGCTTCCCTTTGCTATCATACAAGCTCCGATGACTCTATTACTCCCTTAGTGTGACCCTTACTAGGTGATATCAGACCAAGGTTTCTATCGGCAGTCCCGTCACTATCATTCATACAGTGTTCCGAAAAAGACCTAATTAGCGCTTCCAGTTCCACTTGAACCATGCACTAACCTTTCCTCCCTACAAATGACCTCAGAACGCGATGGATTCTACTCACCATCCGTTATACAATTCCCCGGGGATTTCAGACAACACTCAACAATCACACACAATTGGTTAATAAAACATATAATATTTAGCAGCAATATATATAAATCATTTAAAACAGTTTTGAAATCGATTTCTTTTGCAATAAAATATTAAGTAACACAATCAATAAAAAAAAACAATTTTAGCAGCACATTTAATTTTCACGGTTTTATTTCCTAACTATCTTATCTACCTATCTTGCTAGTCCTAACCATTCCTCTGCTTACCAGAAATTACTGATAGAGCGCGCGGGTCACCCGGCTCACTAGATTACCAAATTTTCCACGCACTGGGCCCTGGCGTGCATACGATGACAGTGTTTTGCAATGAACCGGGTGAAACCTCTGCCACGCTCTATGAGTAATGGGGTGGGTGATTCTTACACCACTTACTATTCATGTACCTGACTTACCACAGGCACATTACTCCTGACGGATCAGGAGCTAGCAGTGGACAGGTGATAAGGGTTTTCCTAAAAGGGAGAAAATTCTACTTCACACATTAAATACCTTTAATTCCACGTTAATGTATAATGACCACAGACACCTTGATGGTTTTAAGGGTTTTATATAGTAAAAGTTTAGGACGAAAATGCCATTACAAGTAGGCAAATGCAAAGCAATACATCAATGATAAGAATCAGAACCAGAATATAGCTATGGATTAAAGTGAGTATCATAGAGTAAAAGGGAACACTATAGGGCGTGAATCACAATAAACAATTTAACTAATATGGTTTAAACTAGGGCAAGGACGTGAGAAAGACCTAATGTGTAGCCTAATACCTTTATACTATTTCCTAAACCTTATGCTATCTTTACTAACTTCACGGCAACCATACTAAGGGAAAGGAAATAAGTGGAGCAATCTAGATAAACAGTCGGGTTCAACAATGTCCTAAAGGAAGGGTAAGAAGTGGAACATTTACTAATAATCAATTGCATGAAATTACATTCAAAAGAGACATGGAGAATATCGCAGGCAAGATTGCTTTAATCAGAGGAGGAAAAGTTGAGGGTTATAGTATAGACAGACACCTATACCAATATTTACCTAGGTGAGAATGAGGACTAACCCTGGCCACGGGTCAGTTGGGAAAGAACGGGACAAGGACCCTCAAGGATTCAGGAATACCAGAAGGTGAGCAGGTACAGCTCATGGACAGTCAGGACAGGATACCCCTCAGGTCTGGGTCAGGACTGGGTTCACCAAGGCACGACCAACCCCTCACAGGTTCGGATGTAACGCCAGCGTTACCCCCTCTTCTGCACGGAATCCGCCAATAACCCCGATTGGGTTTTCGAATCTCCCAGCAAAGTGCTTTGCTTAGCACTTAGGACTAATTTCCACCCCTTGGAGTTTGTGGAAAGTTTCAGGCAGAATGCTCCGCAGCACTCTGTATCAGGCACCTATAGAGTTCGTAGGGTCAGTGACAGGTCTGCTACTCGGACAAGTCGGACAATTTCTCTAAGCTAACCTAGGCTATATATACAGTTTTGAGTCCCCAAGACCACCCATAAATGTTGCAAAATGACAAAGTCCCCTCTTCTGATTGGTCAAGGGAGGTGGTTAGATCATAGGTACCACCTATACTTCACGTGACATTACCCTCCCCCTAACACCTGGGTTCCCAGGCCTACGTGTGGGAAAGTACAATAGTGAAGAAAAGGTTTGCAACATTGTTGCACATTCAGAATAAAAATAGCAGGTCTTCAAGGGCGAAGGTGCGTCATGAAAGGACAGTCCCCTTTTCAATGGCCAACTGGCCAGGTTCCATTGCTGCACGTCCCAGATCTTTAGGTCACGTGATGAGGGATACGTCAGCTTCAATATGGATTCTGGTCACTAAGTCCAGGCCCTCATTTACGCGGTACATGAAAAGTAAGCGAAAACAAATTAATAACACAGAATAAAATGAATACACTGTACACCATGACCAACTACTCTTAATCCCTTATTTTATAATACTTATTGCATTAAGAGTTAGTGCAGAAAAGATGCATATACAAAAGCGGCTTAAGATAGCATGAAGCATGATTAGTGACAAGCGGCCATTTTAACACCACTGCGCATGAGCGAACTTTTCCCTCCAGATTGCGAGTGCGTCACATCACATGGGTATGACCGACGCATGCGCAGACTGGATTTCTGCAAAGCGGCCATTTTATTAATGTGCAAGCTTGATTATGATGAAAAACACATAGGCAAGCCTCCTAGGGACACCCGTGTGTTGGGGAAATACAAATAAAATGACAAACAATCGGAGTTAGTACAGTTATGATTCAGGCGAGGTTCATGAAGAGAGCAAGTCGCGTTACGTGCGAATCCTTGCTCCATCAGTAGGAACTTCCATTCTTGTTGAGCCCCCCAAGCGGTATTCGTCAGTTACGGGCCCAAAAGATTTCAAACCCTCTACGTGCCACAGGTGTTCCATCGGCATGATACCTTGCTCTGACCAAGCGTTTCAGTAAATGTCTATCAATTTGAATTAACTTGTTCCAAATGGGGGCATTGTTGTGTAGGTAAGCATGGGCCCATAATTGCTAATATGTTGATGTTTACAGGTGAATGATTTGTCTGAGAATCGGTTTCTCCCCCCCTTTCTTTTGTTGTTCGGCTATTATAAAGAGGGTTGTTGCCCACAATTCCTCTAAGAAGGTGCTGATCTATCTGTACCCAGTAAGATTTTTCCAAATTTTTAGAAAAGAAATTTGCTAGGTGCGTCCAGTGGTCCACCTTGTAATAAAGCAGCATGTCAGGCGTGAATCTGTGTCTACTTGTAACTTACTGATTTTAAGCCTGGATTTCTGGCCCAGACATACTATTTGAAAAGTCTGTGAGCTTTTGGAGCAGATATGTTTAGGAGCTTTTGTGGATCACTCCAAAAAGATAATGAAAGGCTTATGCTGTAACCATTTTACCTTTTAGCATCCAACTACATATTGAAAGTCGCAAGAGTGACCCCTTTTTTAAATCCAGGGCTGTTCTGGTCAGTAATGCTTCCATGTTCTCATGCGCTATTTCCATAATGTGGATGCCCAGATATTTGATGGTGGCGCATGACCACTTTACAGTGAAGCCCATCTCTTGTTGTCTATGGTGTTTTTTTTGGTTGAGAGGCATAGCCTCACTCTCTTTCCAGCTGATTTTATAACCCGAGAAGTGACCAAAAGTGTTCAACATGGCTAAGAGAAGAGTTACTGAAGTTTCTGGATTGGCAAGTAGAAGCACCGATATTACCTTATATGGTAGCATTTTCAGTTCTGCCTCCGCTGTATTGATTTCTGTGATGCAGGTGGAGGTATGGATTGCAATCGCCAGGGGTTTAAGTGCCGGTAGGAGAGAAAGTGGCAACAGGAAGCAGTCCTGTTGAGTGATCCTGGTTACTATGAGTTGTTCCACCATTACAAACTATTGTTACCGTTGGGGAACTCTAGATACAATTGATCCTCTGAAGGAAGTGTACTTTGAGGGCAGCTCTTTTGTAAAGTACGATACAGGTATGTCTGTCTTGAGACAAAGCCCTTTTAGATTCTGTTTTTTGCCAGTATATTTAAGACTACAAAAAGTGATGGCTGGAATGCTTGGATTATTCTCAGCCACTAGTAATCACTCCAGACCACATCCCAATCCATTGTTATTTTGCACACCATGCCAGTTAAGTTTGAACCCAGCTATAGGCTAATCAATCTTGACTCTGCTCCAGTGGGAACAGTTGATTCTGAACTGCCATGCTAGGCACCCCTAAATTGGAATACAAGCAACCCTGGACCGGGTTCACCCTTGTTATGAGCTCTTCAGACGGGTATTGCTTGGTTCCATTAACAGTGTGCATGAGACCCACGTCTGGGCACACCTGTCAACTTAGGGCATAATACTAAAGTATACAAATAAGTGATGAATGGAATGCTTGAATTAATCTCTACCATTGGAAATTCCTTGGGGCTGCATCACAATCTATGATTATTTTGCACACTATGACACTTCAGTTTGGACCCAGCTGTATGCAAATCAGTCTTTACCCTGCTCCAATGGGAACAGTTCTGCCTGATCTGCCAAGCCAAGTCCTCCCTGAACTGTAAAACAAGCAACCCAGGACTGGTTTTGCCCTTGTTATGGCTCCTCAGCTGGGTATTGTTTGGGTCCTGTGACAGCGTGCATGTACGTAGTCGCTCCCACCTGAGGGAGCCGAGGTCTGCGGGCCTGCGCTGTGATATCATCACGCAGCTTCCTGCAGCCACTGCAGGATCTGTTTAGGTCTCTGAGAATCGGGGCCGGAGTAACGTGGGCACTCAGGAAATGGCTGAAGGGCCGGTAGCTGAGTTCCAGCTGTGGGCTGCTTTTTGGGTCAGCCTGAGGGCTGTCTGTGCTGTTACGAAGGTGCCAGCGGCCCAGTGGGTGTCTGAATGTTCCGTCTAGAGGCAGATGGGCGGAGGTATCACTCCCTTTCTCACGCTGGGCCGCTGTCTGTGCTGTTACGAAGGTGCCAGCGGCCCAGTGGGTGTCTGAATGTTCCGTCTAGAGGCAGATGGGCGGAGGTATCACTCCCTTTCTCACGCTGGGCCGGCCCATTATTATATGTTGATTTGAGTGGGCAGGGGGCCTGAGCAGAAGTGGTCTCACTTGCATTCATGTGTGACTCAGCAGTGGGAACTAATCTGTGCTTTAAAAAAAAATCTAAGTGAAGTTAATAAAACTTGCCCCACACCCTCTTTCTTTTCATAAAACTTTGCTGAAGCAGTGTTTTGCTGGAAGGCAATACGCAAATGTAGGCCACTTTTTTTGGATGTGCCCGGACCGATTTTTGATCCCATTCCAACCCTGCAGAGAAGTGCCTTGTAGATCGAGGCTGAGAGGCCTAGCACAATCAAATCCCTGTTTCCGGGCTATTACTTTTTAGGACTCGCCTAGGCAGTGCGCATACGCTGCATAGAAGGAACTTTAGCCGTTGCTTTGCTCATTTTCAAGCACACACTCGTGCTTGTGGCGGCATCCACCTTGCGGGAGCGAGCAGCCGTGCGCCACAAGCACGAGTGCAGCGCTTGAAAAGTGAAGATTACGCACACATGCATGCACCACTCCCGGGCTTGTTTTCTGTAGGCAGCTTGCTCCTCATTGGCTGCAATACGTCGCTGTAGTGCCTGTAGTGGTGGTTCTCTCTCTCTCCTCCACTCTCCCATATCCACTCTCTCCTGCTCCTTTCGCTCTCTAGTCTGTCTGCCTTCCTGTCTATCTGTCTAATCTCCTCTGTCGTTTTCTCTCAGTTCCTCTCCATCGGCCTCCTTCTTTCGCACTATATTACCTTCCATATTGTACATTCTCTCTATCGGCTCCTGTCTGTTCCCATCCCTCTCCCCCTTCTCTCAACACGTCTTTCTCAGTTTTTTTGTTTGTCTTTCCCCCCTCTTTCTATCCCTCTCTTTACCAAAGTATCTTTCCTCTTTTCCTTTCAGTCTCTCTTTCAGTATTATTTTATATCACTCACTCTCTATCTCTTTCACTCTAATGTTTCTCCCTATATCTCCATTTTACTGGTGTATGTTGGTCTCGCTCACTCCTCTTCTCCATGTACTGTCTCATTCCCCTCTCTCTCGAACTCTTCCTATCTTACCTCGTCTTCTTTGCTCGTTCTTGCTCCACATTTTCCTGCCGCCCTCTATACTTTCTCCTCACCTTTCTCCCAATCACACTCCTTCTCGACACTTCCTCACTTCCGGTTCCCATCCATGTACTTTCTCCTTTTCTCGCCTACTTTCCCTTCTGCATGGTTCCCACTCGTTGCTCATTCCCCATTCTCTCCCCCACCCTGCTTGCCGCTTTGGCTGACAAGTTCCGAAATGAGTGAGAAATGGAAATTGCAAGTGTGAAAACAAGTGAGACTTTGCGGCTTTTTCCTGTGGTGTGAGATCCATAAATAAAAAACACCTTATAAAATCTTAAAACGAGTGAGACATACCCGAAAGCGCAGGTCTTTTCACTGTACTACACCCACCACCACACACCCCTTCATCCCTACCCCCCCACACCTTGGCCTCCACCATCACCTTCCCTTCTATGTTGCTCTTTGACCATATGCAACTTTTCAGTAAATTAGGCTTTCCTTGTCACCCAATCTGAATCCTCTCGCCCTGGAACAGGATACCACACAGATGTGACCAGCCGAGGCAGGAGATTAAGACATGGCATAAAGTGTTCCTGGGGGAAATAGTTTGGAAGGCACTTGGCGCTTGTTCCAGGCCCTGTGTACTTATTGTTTGCGTGTTCATGGTTGTTAGAACTGGCTATTTCTGGTAGGCTAAGGCTGACGCCAAAGCCAGGCAGAAACCACCATTCTAGTCAGGGCAAGGAAGTCACACGCCAAGATAACCCCTGCTCACCCCCTTGGTAGCTTGGCACAAGCAGTAAGGCTAAACTCGGAGGCAATGTGTGAAGCATTTGCGTCAGCGCACAACAGCAACAACATACTAGGCACACTACTAAAGGAACTCCACACAAGGTTATTATAAAATAACTTTTGTATTGTCAAAACGCATATCAGATAAAAATCACACATGTACATTGTGCCAACTGGCACGGCAACATTCATAAGGGATTATTTACAAGACAGGGCCACATGGGCCACTGTCAGAATCAGATATAGTACTTTTAGAATAAGAAATAATAAACATAAAATGGTAATCAAAAAGATCACAACCAGTATCCACTGGTAACGGGAACCAGGACCTTACTAGGACCACCTGTACTAAAAAGGACAACCACCTAAGAATAAAATACATTTAGGGGTATACCAGAACACATTACCCATGATGAATGAAACACATTCAGAGGAGTAATAAAGAGAAACACATGATGCCTAAAACATTCAGAGGTGTTAAGAATAAAGCACATGATGCAATAAAATACATTCAGGGGTGCAGCGCTAGAAGACACATGATGCCTAAAACATTCAGAGGTGCAGCGCATGGAAAGCAAGACACATGATGCCTAAAAACATTCAGAGGTGCCAGAACAACACAATAGCGCAAAAACACACAGTAGGCAATTACTATTAAAAACATAGAAATCACTTTGCGCATAACTTACATAAGCCACCACCTGTGGCAGTCCCTAGGCCAACTGGCCTTGTTGGGGCTCAGGCGCCCTGAGTCTCAATGTCAGGGTGCACTGCCATGCAGCGCCATTCTCAAGAAAAGAAAGCCTAAACGTAGCAGCTGGCACTAAGTGCTGCACAGCTGTGAAGGCCTGGCACCACTGTGCCCTCTCTGACCCACACAGGGACTCTCTCCTGAAATTGCGCCTAAACGGTGCAGCTGCCCACTAATTGCTGGGCAGCTGGGAATCTTCAAAACTGCGCCAGGGCCCTCACTGGCCCTTAGGCGCAAACTGCGCCACTGCTGGAGCCACACAGGCTCTGGGCATCACACATGATCTAAACGTTGGAGCCACAGAGGCTCTAAAAACACTGGTCAAACGTTGGAGCCACACAGGCTCTAAGAACACTCGTGTCCCCCAAGACCACGGACTCTGTGCAACGCTGGGGCGGCCCACTGCCATCCGGGACCGCCCTATCTCCCACCAACATCTTGGGCTTCACAATGGCACGACTCCTCATGGAGCCCTCGAGGCTCTGAAAGTACCTCCTGAGCCCTTCGTGGGCTAAACATAGCCAAATGCCCCCACGACATTGGAGCCATCTGGCTCTGTCGAAATGATGGGCCGGCCCACTGTCATCTGGGGCCGCCCTAAGGCAGAATCACACGGGGCTCCAAATCAAGCACCAACCCTTGGCCCCAGGAGCCCCCCGCACCAGCACTGGCTCACTCACCGGCAGGCCGCACTTCCAGGTTGGCGGCCCCGGGGCTCTCCACAGCTACGGGAGCCCTGGGCCGCGGGAGCACAACGAGCGATCCACTTGAGGGGGGGGGGGCGGGCACCGGCAATGTGCCCCGACGCCCCCTCCCCTTCTCTGCACTCACCGGCTCTCCGCGGCTCTCCTCACTCGGGGAGCTTCCTTCACCCGGGCCCCTCCTGCACTGGCAGGGCTCTCTCCAGCACACGGGAGCCCTGCAAGAAACGGCGCCGCCATCTTCTTCCCCGGTCTCCCTCTCGTCACGGGAGACCGGCAAAACAGGCCATGGCTTCCCCCAGGCAGGAGCGGAAAACACGTCCTCCCGGCCCCGCCCACAACCAGGCGGCGGGCCGGACATCTTCTTCCGGTGTTTCCTCCGGGCTGCGGCGGTGACCAAACGGGGGCAATAAGGAGGGGTGGGCACCCTCGAAATTAAAATAAAATAGTGAAGCGAGGTGGGCACTCGTAAAATAAATAAACGGGCAAAGTCGCAGGGTAGGCACCTGCCGAACCTCACGCAAAATGCGTGAGGGCGCCACGCTCGCAATGGGTTCCAATAAAGCGCTCTCCCAGCGCTATAAGTAATATACAGCGCTCCCAGGCGCTATAAATACCAGACAAGCGCTCCTCAGCGCTTAGGCTTCAACAATCCTGGGTAAAGGCAAGCAAAAAGGTCTCTTGAAGGAAAATGCAGCTTCTCCATACTGCAAAGGTCCCAGAGATTCCCAGGGGGCGAAGCCAAGTCCCCCCCATCAGCCCAGCAAGGCAGAGGGGTCCCCCAGGAGTCCAGGAAAGTCCATCAGAGGTCCAGGGCCTGGGCAGGGCCCAGGGATTCCCCTGAGCCCCAGCAGCAGCATGCCCCTGGCAGATTCAAGTTAGAAGCAAGAACATTTTGGAAGGGGACACAGCCCCTTATACACAGAAAAGTCTTTGAAGTCCTTTGAAGTCCTTTGAGCAGGCAGTGTGAGAACCAGCGAGAACTGGTTATAGGGAAGTCCTGTCAGTATCAGGGACAGAGGTGACAGTCTCCCAGCGGGAGGTGGAGCCAGCTTTGTAGTCAGGCAGGCACAGCCCTTCACTATCAGGTGCCATCTCCTCCCACTTCCCTGGCAGCAGATGCTGGCTTTCATCCACGGGCTGACTCAGACAACCTCCTGGGCTCTCCAGCCCCTGTCACCCTCAAACCAGACAGTCAATCCACAAGCAGGCCCAGGCACTCCTGGACCCAGGCTCACCAGCCAATCACACGCCAGACACAAATTACACAAATATGCCAACTTCTAAAAGTATTCAGAAAAGGGGGTGGTGATGAACAGAGTGTCTGAATTAAGCAGACCACTCTTACCCAGTCCAAAGATCAGGGCTTGATCCATCACTGTTTTTTAGCTCACTGCACCATCCCAACTCAGAACCTGGCTATATGCAAATTAGTCTGTCCCTGGCCCAGTGCATCATGAGAACAGGGCAGACCAAACTACCAAGCCAATTCTTATACTGGGAAGGAAACAAGCTTCCGGGGACCGGTTTCTGGCATTTCAGCCGTCTTCGGCCGGCTTGCCTGAATCCTGATGGTGCAATGAGCAAGGGACTCACATCTGAGTATACCCTTCCACGCTTATGGTGGACAAAAACGATTCAGAAAAGGGGGTGGTGATGAACAGAGTGTCTGAATTAAGCAGACCACTCTTACCCAGTCCAAAGATCAGGGCTTGATCCATCACTGTTTTTTAGCTCATTGCACCATCCCAGCTCAGAACCTGGCTATATGCAAATTAGTCTGTCCCTGGCCCAGTGCATCATGGGGCCAGGGACAGACTGATTTGCATAAGTCCCTTTCTCACTGCTCCATCAGGATTCAAGCAAGCCGTGCCGAAGACGGCTGAAATGCCAGAAACCGGTCCCCGGTAGCTTGTCTCCTTTCTGGTGAAGAATTGGCTTGGTAGTTTAGTCTGCCCTGTTCCCATGATGCACTGGGCCAGGGACAGACTGATTTGCATATAGCCAGGTTCTGAGCTGGGATGGGGCAGTGAGATAAATAACAGTGATGGATCAAGCCCTGATCTTTGGACTGGGTAAGAGTGGTCTGCTTAATTCAGACACTCTGTTCATCACCACCCCCTTCTCTGAATCGTTTTTGGCCACTATAGGTGTGGCAGGGTATACTCAGACATGAGTCCCTTTCTCACTGCTCCATCAGGATTCAGTGTATAAGAAGGTGAGTAACCCAATATACCCTTGCGGGCTCGGGCAGAGTTTAATGTAATATAAAGTGGCCAGCAAGGGGTTTTGTTTATGTAAAGTTTCAGCACTGGTTAGGACTTGTTTAGGGGCAATCAAAGTACCAAAACCTGAATTGAATCAGCGGCTGTTCAGTTAAATTAAAAAAATGAAAAAGTTCCTCCAATAAGAAACACAAGATGTTACCACACTAACATCATAGGCACAGTAAATAAGTAATAAAACATGAAACCAGGATAATTTGTTTGTCTGAAAAGTTATTATTTTAAATTCAAGACAAAGAATATTTCTGTACAAAAAATGAACATTGACATGGGACAGGGTACATACATAGATATATTTTGGATATTAAAGGTATTGGTTGCTTTTCCTATATCATATCCAAAAATACAGTCCAAACTGCTGGGACGCAATGTTAAATTGATTTCCACTATCAATCAGGAGAAAATCAAAAGTTGATGTAAAACAAACAATGTAGAATTGGACTAGGTAAGTCGACGTTTCGGTCTTATCTTGATCAATCACAAGACCATCATCAGGACGAAGTGATAATATATACAATTGGTGACCCTTTTTTTAGATTCAGAATCACGTCACTTTAGCCTATGTGACGGCATCCGCTTCTTCATTTAAGGCGGGCAATGCGCTAGGTCAATTTTAGGTAGCAAGCACTTATGCATACAGCAGTGCTGCAATGAACAGGTTCTGGTGATTTGTCCGATTTGTATCACTCTTCCAAGGCGCTCACATTTATTTGGAGATTTTCGTAACGGGACGTCAAATTGGTGCCGAAGACGGCTGAAATGCCAGAAACCGGTCCCCGGTAGCTTGTCTCCTTTCTGGTGAAGAATTGGTTTGGTAGTTTAGTCTGCCCTGTTCCCATGATGCACTGGGCCAGGGACAGACTGATTTGCATATAGCCAGGTTCTGAGCTGGGATGGGGCAGTGAGATAAATAACGGTGATGGATCAAGCCCTGATCTTTGGACTGGGTAAGAGTGGTCTGCTTAATTCAGACACTCTGTTCATCACCACCCCCTTTTCTGAATCGTAACTTCTAAAAGTGGCACTTCTAGACTAGACACAATCATGCCGCATACACCATTTCGCAGCATTCAGTCTCACGAGTTCTCTCATACCAATCTCGCCCCTGCACTCCCCACACATCAGGAACTACCATGGGCATACATATTCCCCATTCATTCCTATGGGAGGGCAGGTCACTCACCACACATACACAGAGAGCTCAAGCACTTTACACTGTACCACAATGAAAAAGTGCGCAGAGGCCTAACATCACCACCACCAGGTTCCAGAAACAGGCTAGGAAAAAGCAAAAAGTCTCGGGGTGAACCTGCCCAAAGGGCCGGGTCCAACAATGGTGTATATATATCTGACTTGCCCGGAGCCTGGGGCACCAAATGATATATATTTCCTCCCGTCCCCGAGGGGCCTCCAGCATCCTGTGGAGAGGAGGGCCCCCCGCGCATTGCTCTGACTGAAAAACAAAAAGGTTACAGAGGCAGTTTCTCAGTTTTACGGGCCTGTTTAATATCAAGCCTCGAAAGTTCATAAAATGGAGCTGGCTCTCTGCCCCATTCTGGCTCCTTGTTTAAGACGCTGGCGCAAACCTCGGCTCTCTCTCCCTTACTGGGTGCACCCTCTGCCCCCAGGGTCCCCGCCTACTCGTGTTCCTCTGGAGCTTTAGATGGCGCGAGGCTACTTCACCCCCAACCCTGACTCGTTTGTGATGTCACTCCTTGGGTCCGGACGTGCTATCTTTCTTTTAAAGTATGTGTGAAGTGAGAGTTCGTTCATCCCCCCGCAAATTAATGACTTGATATCTCCAGTGCTTGAAGTGGAAAAATAGTAGTACAGGTACTCTGTAACAGGGTTCAAGTTTCAAGTTAAAAATGTGTATATTGCACTACTCACCCAGAGGGTCTCAAGGCGCTTGAAGGGGGGGGGGGGGGGTACTTTACTTATCGAATATCCAAGTTTTTAGTTGTTTTCTGAAGGAGAGGTGGTTCTGTGTGAGGCGGAGGTGGTGGGTGGGGAGAGAATTCCAGGTCTTGGCCGCTAAGTAGGAGAAGGATCTTTCCCCCCATGGTGGATCTTTGGATGCGTGGAATTGCGGCGAGGGCTTGATTGGACAATCGTAGTTGGCGGGTGGGGATGTAAAAGGACTGGCGCGTGTTGAGGAATTCGGGTCCTAGGTCGTAGAGGGCTTTGTGTGCGTGGGTGAGGAGGCGGAACGTTATTCTCTTGTTGACGGGGAGCCAGTGGAGGTCTTTCAGGTGACCAGAAATGTGAGCTTGACGGGGGATGTCTAGGATGAGTCTGGCCGAGGCGTTTAGGATGTGTTGGAGTTTTTTCTGTAGTTTGGCTGTGGTTCCGCCGTAAAGGGTGTTTCCGTAGTCCAGTCGGCTTGTGACCAGTGCATGGGTGACCGTCTTTCTTGTTTCAATGGGGATCCAACAGAAGATTTTTTTGAGCATACGTAGGATGTTCAAGCAAGATGATGAGACGTCGTTGACTTGTCTGGTCATCGAGAGGGAGGAGTCCAGGATGAAGCCCAGGTTACGTGCGTGGTCCGTCGGTATGGGTGCGGTTCCCTGGGCCGGTGGCCACCATGAGTCGTCCCAGGCAGAGGGGGATGATCCTTGGATGAGGACTTCCGTTTTGTCCGAGTTCAGTTTTAAGCGGCTGTTCTTCATCCATTCGGCTACTTCTTTCATTCCTTCATGTAGGTTGGTTTTGGCGATGTTTGGATCTTTGGTGAGGGAGAGGATCAACTGGGTGTCGTCTGCGTAGGAGATGATGTTGAGGTTGTGTTGGTGCGCGATGGGTGCGAGGGGACTCATGTATACGTTGAAGAGGGTGGGACTCAGTGATGATCCTTGTGGTACGCCGCAGATGACTTTGGTGGCCTCTGATCTAAAAGGGGGGAGGCGGACTCTCTGCGTTCTTCTGGCGAGGAACGAGATGATCCAGTCCAGTGCTTTTCCTTGTATTCCGACGTTGCTGAGGCGTTGTATAAGGGTGCTATGACAGACTGTGTCGAAGGCTGCGGAGAGGTCAAGTAGGATGAGGGCAGCTGTTTCTCCGTTGTCTAGTAGAGTTCGAATGTCGTCATTTGCTGCGATGAGGGCGGTCTCGGTGCTGTGTTTGGCTCTGAAGCCGGACTGTGAAGGGTCAAGGGCTTTGTTGGATTCGAGGAAGTCGGCGAGCTGATTGTTGACGGCTTTTTCAATGACTTTTGGAGGGAATGGGAGGAGCGAAATGGGGCGGTAGTTCTTAAGTTCAGTGGGGTCTGCTGTGGGTTTCTTCAGGAGGGCGCTGAGTTTGGCATGTTTTCAGCTTTCCGGGAAGGTAGCGGAGTTGAGGGAGCAGTTGATGACGTCTCGGAGATGTGGTGCGATAATGGAGTCTGCTTTGTTGAAAATGTGGTGGGGGCATGGGTCGGTTGGCGATCCTGAGTGGATGGTGTTCTTCAGGCGGATGGTGTCTTCAGCGGTGATTGGGTTCCAGGCGCAAAGGTTGTTGGAGGAGGGTTTTAGTTCGGAGGTGGGTGGGGTGGACTGGTCTCCAAAGCTGTTATGTATGTCAGCGATTTTGTTGTGGAAGAACGAGGCTAGAGAGTCGCAGAGGTCTTGGGAGGGAGTGATGTTGTTGGTGCCGGCGGTGGGGTTGGTAAACTCTTTGACGATGTTGAATAGTTCCTTGCTGTTGTGGGCGTTGTTGTTGAGTCGATCCTTGAATGCTGATTTCTTGGTGGATCGGATCAGTTGGTGTTGTTTTCGGGTGGCGTTCTTGAGGGTGGCTAGGTTGTCAGTGGTTGGGTTTTTTCGCCAGGCTTTCTCGAGGGTGCGACAGATCTTCTTGGATTTCTTAAGGTCATCATTGAACCAGGGGGCTTTTTTGCTACCTTGCTTGGTTTGATTGTTTTTCAAGGGTGCTAATTCGTCAGCGCTGTGGGTGATCCATTGTATGAGGTTGGTGGCTGCTTGGTTTGGGTCCGATGAATTGGCAGGAGGGCTTTGGTGGAGCGATGTGAAGAGCTGGTCGGTGGTGATTTTGTTCCAGTTTCTGCGGGGAATTGGTTGTGGGTGGTTATAGGTCGTAGTCTTTTTGTAGTTGAAGTGAACGCAGCTGTGGTCCGTCCAATGGAGAGCTGTGGTGTGATTGAAGGAGATGTGCTTGCTGGAGGTGAAGATTGGGTCAAGCGTGTGTCCGGCATAGTGGGTGGGGGTGTCAACAAGTTGTTTGAGTCCGAGATTGGCGAGGTTGTCCAGAAGGGTGATGGTGTTGCTGTCGTTGTTCTTTTCCAGGTGGAAGTTGAGGTCTTCCAGTAGAATGTAGTCCTCGGAGGGGAGGGCGTGTGGGCTGATGAAGTCAGTGATGTCTTTGCTGAAATTTGTGCGGGTCCTGGTGGCCTGTAGATGAGGGTGCCTCTGAGTAGTCTTGGGGTCGGTGTGGATCTGGAAGTGAAGGTGTTCGGCGGCTGCGAGGTTATCGTCGGAACTGGTCGTGATGCGGATGGTGTTCTTGTGGACGATGGCGATGCCTCCTACTGTTTGGTTGGTGCAGTCTTTTCGGATGATCTTGTAGCCGTCCGGGATGGCTATGGCGATGTCGGGCGCTGATGAGGCGTTCATCCAGGTTTCTGTAAGAAAGGCGACGTCCGGCGATGTGGTGTCGAGTAGGTTCCAAAGTTCAATGGCGTGTCTGTGGACCGAGCAGGTGTTGAGCAGGATGCACTTCAGGTGGTTGTTGTCGGAGCTCTGTTTGGAGTTTGTGGATTTGGTGTGGGTTCTGATGCAGTCGAACTTGCAGGAGTGGCAGGTGAAGTGCCCATGGGTGTGTCCTGGGGCGGGCTTGGTAGCAGTTTGGGAGTCGGCCGGGGTTAAGTGCTGAGAGGGTTGCGGCGTCGTACGTTATGCGGGTGGAGTGGGTTATGCTGGCACTGGGCGCGGACGGGCGTAGACGGGCTTACCTTTGGCGCGATTTCGGCGCGCATAGGGCGCGCCCGCAGCGTGTGAATGCTGCGCGTAAGTGCATCTGTCATAAATGGATCGTGGAGGGGCGGAGCGAGGGAGGAGCAGCTGGGAGGCCGGAGAGGGGTGGAGAGCTGGGCTGGGAGGCACAACAAACAACAAAATGGCAGCAAGCCCAAAAGCGAAACAGGACGAGATTGGGGCACAACCTGAAATCGCTATTAAATGGGCAGAGGCACCGGCACAATCAGGCGCAAATAGTTAAAGCAGGCAAAGCGAGCAGTGCACAGTTGAAAAATAAATGCAGAGCAGTCTAGCAGTATAGCGCTACGATGTCGATATGATCAGGCACAATTAATTACAGTAAGCAGAGCGAGCAGTGCGCGATTCAAATTAATTCTCTGAGGAGTGCCGTACTCTCCAATTAAAAATATCAATTCACTCTTGGGAAGAGCTGGTACTTTCCCTCTCGAAATAAAATAGTGCCAGATTCAATTACAGTATTTTAATAATTAACTTCTCTATGACGTAGCTTACAAACATTGGCAAAGCCAATAGATCTACCTAAACACTTATAAGGTCCCAAAGGCGAGACCTATTGGCTGTGCTAATGCTTGTTCACAGTGCTGCTGCTTACTGTATGTTTCTCCACCCCTACAGGCCCTTCTAAGCCTGAAAATTATAAGGCCACGCACCGGTACAATTCACTTCTCATATCTAGTTGTGCCTGCCTGCCTGCCTGGGCTTCCCTTATTTTATTTCTAAATACCTTGAGCCGGTCTCCCCACTCTCATGGAGAGAAGCCGTTCGCTTCGCCCAGCTCAAAGAAAGTGAGAGCTTGGCGACGTAAACAAGGCATTGCTTATCCAGCTCAATCTGAGCGGAATGAATGAGATGCTCTGCTGGGCCGTAGGTCCGCCCGCCCACAGCAAGGAAACAAATCGTAATGCAAGAAAGCGAAAGTAAGAGGAGTTGGGAGGAAAAAATCGTGGAACAAAGAGAGTGAAAGAGTGCAAGTTTGAAAACTATAGACGGATGGAGAATGTGAAGTAGGATTTTTTTTTAGAGAGAAGAAGAGGAGGCTGTCGCAAGGCAAACCTGAGGAAAGAAAGAAAAGAAAACACGAGTGCTGGAAGTTTCTTAAAAATAGCCGCCTTTGGAATGGCTGAGATGGGCTCTGCAAGGGCTGCCTTTGGCTGAGATGGGCTTCGTGGGGCTCAGCAAGAGCAATATAGGCTATTTCTATAGGACAGAGTCTGGGCTCAATTAATTGCATAGTAAACCAGAAGCAGGCGATCACACGGAGAGGCTCACGGGTGCAGGCCTCAGACAGACATAAGCATTTTTGAGTTGGTCTCTGTGAAATATACTGGTCTTGGCTTCAGGCCCGGCTCCAGGAATGTTTATTTGGGTGGGCCAAGGGGGCATTCGGGTGGGCCACTGCGGGCCCGATTCGACGCTTTTATGTCTAGCCAGGCCTGCTCTGGGCAGTCCTTTATCTCGTCTTAGTCTTAAAAGACCCAGTAAAATGCACTCTTTTCCGAATCTCTTTTTCAATGTTATCACTCTCAAAAAAAAGTTTTTCCCCACGTAATGTCCCTTTGATGGGAAGAGGAGGTTTCTGAGGTGGGAGTATGAGGCAGGTGATACTTCTCGGGCTCCCTCTGTGCGAGCCTTCAGGGAGAATCCCTCTTCATTACTACCTCCACCTGACCACGGACTCTGCAACGCACTCCTTTGCAGGCCTGATATTCCACCTTTCTACCACCCCTTTCCAGTGCATCTTATCTCACAGCTGACCTTGGTCCACAGCCCCATACCAGCCACCATCCAGTTCCACTTTCAATATTCTGGTAAAAAACATTAGTAAAAGCACCTCCAAACTTGAAACATTGAATATAGCAGTAATCATAATTAGCACACACTTTACAGTATGTTCCACAGTTGCCCTAATGAACCGACTGCTAATTAAATAAACATGCATTTGCATTGCAACAGGTCTTGCATTTGCAAGTGTTTACGTTATTGGCATTTTAAATTACACTGCCTTTTATATATGTTTTAAAAACCAACAGATAAATAAAAGGCATTGTCATTTTCAGTGCCAATAGCTCAAACTCTAGCACATGCCAGACCTATTGCATTGCAAATGCTTGTTTTAAATCTCATGCCTCTTCTGGCCATGACGCTCCCTCGTCCTGCAGGTCCTCCTATTCTTCACTCATAACCTTCGTTCGAGAGAGCACTTCTGTAATGAGGACACATGTGAATGGTAATTTATTCATATAGCACTTACTACTTCTGCAGAGGCATCGGGATTTAGTTGTTTCGGCTCTGAATGTACAGTGTCTATTGTGCCTTTTATTAAAGGGCTCCGACGTCAACTTGGACTACATGCGCACCATATAATAGAAAATAATCATTTCTGCAGTGTGAACCCTCTGGCAGTCCTTCAGACAGACCTTGTCCGCCACCCGTTCACAGCAAGCACTTAAAAAGGCACACCTGCTGTGCAGGCTTCTAGCACATAACCCATGCAATGAATGAACATGACTGCCCCTCACGTATGTCTTCCCCGCATGTCCACATCAATGTTCCGACTTGCCATTGGTTGTGAAGGGCTTTTGTGTAAAGTGATAGGTGCATCATGCCAAAGAAAAGCACTGAATAGATAGACTTCTGGACTGAAAGTCCTGTGTAAAAAACACAAATCGATGTTTTGAATATGTGTTATCAATTGCATGACTTTGTAAAAAGTCAAAAGTTAATGGTTTTTATGTATATTTTTGTATGTTTGTTTGTACCTGTAGGGAACTGCGGTGCAGTAAATCTTGTGTTTATTTTAAATTAAAATGCCCCTTTTGAAGGATGTTGGTTTGAATGGGGAGTGCTATCTAGAAGGATGTAGGCGCGCATCATAGTATTGTTTCACATTGTAACTCATTCTCAGGGAACAACCATACAAGACAAGGTCATCCGTGGGTACATATCACCCCAAATTCATACTGCCTGTTTCAAACTCTGAGGGATGAAAGGCAAAGTTGATCCAGTACGAATGTCTGTCGAAGCTGAATGTTGCACACCGCAGCAGCAGGCCCATTGACACGATGGGCTATACTGCCTTGCTTTGTATCCTATTAAGTCCACTGCATTGTGTGGTTTCACACAAGCCTCAACTTTCTTTTGATATGCAAATCTCCCCACTTTGAACAGCCCTCTTCGTGTTGATTGTTCAGGAGATATTGTATTGTATTATAATTGCATTTATATAGCGCTTACTACCCCTGATGAGGCGTTGAGGCGCTTTTTCGGCGAGTTGCACGCTACTCTGGAACCCATAAAGGATTAGTGTTGAATTGGTATAGAGAAATACGAAAGTGATTTGAGTGGTGGATAGGTTAGTCAATTATTTGGATTCAGAAGGATAGCAGAAGGATAGATGAGGGAAAAGAGGTTTGTATTTATTTAGCGCTTGTTACCCCGATGGGGTGTTGAAGTGTTTTTTTTGTTTTTTGGCTAGAAGCACGCTACTCCGGAAACCCATGAAGGATTCGTGGTGAATTAGTTTAGTGAAATATGAAAGTAATTTGAGTGATGGATATTAGTAAGTTATTTGGAGTGAGAAGGATAGCGGAGGGATAGAAGAGGCAAAAAAGATTTACATTTGTATAGTACTTGATACCTCTGATGGGGTGCTGAAGCGCTTTTTTAGCGAGTAGCACGCTACTCCGGAACCCATAAAGGATTAGTGTTGGAAATTAGCATAGTGAAATATGAAAGTAATTTGAGTGGTGGATATGTTACTCAGTTATTTGGATAGAGAAGGGTAGCGGTGGGATAGAAGAGGGAAAAGAGGTTTGCATTTACATAGCGCTTGGTACCCCTGATGGGGTTTTGAAGCACTCTTTTGGCGAGTAGCACGCTACTCCGGAACCCGTAAGGATTAGTGTTGTATTTATATAGTGAAATATGAAAGTTATTTGAGTGGTTGATATGTCAGTCAGTTGTTTAACCCCGTATAACCCTACCTGGGTAATCCTCAACAAGTGTTAAAATCAGAGAACAAACAGGCAAAGAACATTAAATGACCATCAAAAATGTACATAGTAGAGGGTCCTTATTCCTAGGACAGAACACTACTGCACCGAAGAGTCAAATATACATATATTGAGAGTCAGAGTATTTTTAGGTCGACGACGTTTTGATCCATTATTAACATAAGATCATCATCAGGACTATAGAAATATATGCCCAATCACATAATGTGCAAAAATTATAAATAAGTTAAGACCTGCAGAGGAAAAGGGAGAATAAAAGGGGAAAGTTAAAGTATAAATCAGGTCTAAGAAACATATTTTTCAAGAGCATGTAGAAATAGTAAAGCGTGAATCACCATTCATGCTGATTGTAGAAGTGGGAGTGAGCTATAATCAATTAAATTGTCCATAGCTATTGTGGGAAAACATGCAGATATGAGCTGTATGAGCAGTGCACTGCCATAAGTAATCGCATTTCGGTGGGGGGAACTTTGTCAAAAAAGTCCTGGGATTAGAGCGTGTGCTGGAAGTGAAATCAACCACTTATCATGCACTAAAGTAAAGCAGCCAATTTAGGTGTGAAGAGAAGGCGGTTTGTTAGACCAAAAAACGTGTCAGTCCAAATCAATTCCTTGAGAATCCTCGTTAAAACTGTCAAATCCTCCAAGAAGGCAACATTAGTAATGCCAACACTAAAAAGTAAAACATGTCTCATGCTGGCAATGGATCGGGACGAGACTCCATAATGTTAGAAGGCGGAAGAAAATGCAAAATAAGAGGCAGGCCGTCATACTTATCGCAGCGTAACCTGTTCAGTAGAGGCATAGAGCTCTAAAGTCGGCTGGTTAATGCAGAAAAATTTCCAGATGCACCAATCCAATGCAATTCAGGTAGGAAGAAAGGAGAACGAGCAGCGTCTCTGTCACAAAGGCAGTAACCCACTGAGCTATCCACATAAAATTGAGTTTATCTGCCTTTGAAATCTACCAACAGACAAAATGATTGCTCTCCTGCAGGATCATAAATCACCAGAGTTATCGATACATTTGTTATTCTCTTTGTGCATCGTTGGCAGATGAACGGTGAGGGCCAAGGCCCATTCTTGGGTGGAAAACTGTCAATAAAGTTTCCCCTTTGGGTGAACTTAAAAGTAAACCACAGTTTTACACTAAATATACAATGAATTCATACACTTTCACAAACTAGGAGCAGCTAATGATGAAAATGAAACAGTCATACAAAAACAAGTACATTTTATTTTGGTAAATTTAAAAACAATTTAAAAAGACAGAACATTGTGACACATCATAAATTCATCATACGTGAAATGAGACAATACATAAGGAAAATAATTCCAATTAAAAAGGGGAGAAAAGAACACCAGTTCCAATGAATTGATGGCTAATACTCCAGATTGTACATTCAATTTCGCAATTACAGGAGTTTCTTATCTCTTTCACTTAGTGTTTCTCCACCAAAAATTGCATCGGCGCGTTTCGGTTATGCATATAAATGTTCAAAGCCAAAAACCTTCCTCAGGATTAAAATAATAGTATCCCACTTTAACACAATATCTGAAATAAAAATACACAATATAAGATATACAACGTATGACTGTAAAAAAATAAGCATAAAAACATGTTACACAATACTGCTCCTACAAACACAAAACACTCACTACATTCATCTGTGGGTTTTAATAACGTGAAATTTCATTGTTTATTAATAGTATCACCAATAACGTGTGCAAGAGCTTGTCACCTAATAGTCTACGACTTATTTGTAGTACTGGCGAGAAATAAAACTGTTAATGCTTTAATGCACCAACTAAGGCCAACACATAATGTTTCTAGTGTCAGTCAGTAGCTTAAGGGACTCTTGGTTCATAGATAGGATTCTGGACAATGCTACATTGGTGCAAAAGGTATACAAAAGATACGTAGAGTATTTACCTTGTTAATCAGCGAACGAATATTATCAACGGTGCTGCTTATAGTCAGCTACTTTCAAGCCGTACCTACAAAGGTTGATTGATAATTAGCATTGTACTGAGTATTTATTTTAAATACAATACTGATTCCCCCTCGAAAATGTAGGACAAGGCTGAAATCTATCTGTATCCTTTTATACGTTGTTAATATAAAAAGGTGTCGATAGATATCAAATATCCACGACAAATTTCTAATTTGAATGTACAGCTTATCTTCAAGATGCCAGGTACTCAATTTTGGTAAACATACAATAGCTACCACGGTAGGTTGATATAAAACAGTGATATGCAAGTATCGTATCTAATGCTGGCATATTAGCATTCAAAAATCACTGTAGTTATTCTAATCTCCCACCCGCTGTATATTGGACCTGTGCATTGGGAGAATAGATCTATTAGCAAAATCATAGCTTTTAACCTAAGCGGTTTGGAAAAACCCTTTATTATTAAAAAAGGGAGCATCTTCAATAAGGATTTAAATACCTCCAGATTTGTTTCTGTGTGCGTATAGAAATATACTGCACTTCGTCTTCAAAGACGTCAAAATCACGTCTCCCGTTCCAGAGACAGAAGAAATGCTTCTGTTCTCGTCTTAGCCAGACCGCCCGCAGCCTAAAAAATATTAACAGAGACACGGAGTCAGATTGCGTTAATCCGTATAGTGTCTCGAAAAGCTTAGTATCTCTCTGATTGCACATACCTGCTAATCAAAAACTTCCAGCCGCAACGTGGGGTTCTGCGTCCTGTACACTCCGCTGTTAGCAGACGAGTGGGAGACTGTCGCTTTTATACATGAAAATCGCGCGCTCATTCGCTGCGCGTAGTTCTTTGATCGGTCCGGTCGGCTTCCGGTTAAAGGTATATTTCCGGGTCATGGGACACCGTCACCTGAGAATTATAGATGATGAACTTAATACGCCTAGCTTTCTAATACTTTGTACATTGCGACTTGGTACCTTTCCTCAAATCGCGTTTATGTTTATGACGTAGCAACTTTCTGTAAATTGCAAGATTATTGTGCAAAATACCTACAGAATGGGTTTTATTTGCATATATTGTGCTATACCCCATTCTCATAGTCTTTAAAAATCTCTCAGAGAAAAGAGTTTTTTTATTTTTTGTAAAACGCGACAGATGAAATATGTCGCGCTATATTAGATTTATATCATTCCTACTAGATAGGTTATTTAACATTTTATGTCAGTTGGCTGTGACGTAATAATTAGTCAATTTGCTAGATAAGACTCATATCTGTAATAAATTGCATACATATTCGCAAACCTTGGAAATGTGCATTTGGTGTAAATATACAGGCACATACATCTATACATACATACATTGATGTTGTTTAGAAAGATACTAGTGCGGTAAGAACAAAGTTGACATTCATTTGTTGTTCATATATAAAAAACTAGTAGGAACCTTACAGATAGATTTCAGCCGGGTCCTACATTTTCGAGGGGGTGTCAGTATTGTATTTAAAATAAATACTCAGTACAATGCTAATTATCAATCAACCTTTGTAGGTACGGCTTGAAGGTAGCTGACTATAAGCAGCACCGTTGATAATATTCGTTCGCTGATTAACAAGGTAAATACTCTACGTATCTTTTGTATACCTTTTGCACCAATGTAGCAATGTCCAAAATCCTATCTATAAACCAAGAGTCCCTTAAGCTACTGACTGACACTAGAAACAATATGTGTTGGCCTTAGTTGGTGCATTAAAGCATTACCAGTTGTTTATTTCTCGCCAGTACTACAAATAAGTCGTAGACTATTAGGTGACAAGCTCTTGCACACGTTATTGGTGATACTATTAATAAAAAATGAAATTTCACGTTATTTAAACCCACAGATGATTGTAGTGAGTGTTTTGTGTTTGTAGGAGCAGTATTGTGTAACATGTTTTTATGCTTATTTTTTTACAGTCATACGTTGTATATCTTATATTGTGTATTTTTATTTCAGATATTGTGTTAAAGTGGGATACTATTATTTTAATCCTGAGGAAGGTTTTTGGCTTTGAACATTTACATGCCATAACCGAAACGCGTGGAGAAACACTAAGTGATAGAGATAAGAAACTCCTGTAATGCGAAATTGAATGTACAATCTGGAGTAATATCCATCAATTCATTGGAACTGGTGTTCTTTTCTCCCCTTTTTAATTGGAATTATTTTCCTAATGTATTGTCCCATTTCGCGTATAATGAATTTATGATGTGTCACAATGTTCTGTCTTTTTAAATTGTTTTTAAATTTACCAAAATAAAATGTACTTGTTTTTGTATGACTGTTTCATGTTCATCATTAGCTGCTCCTAGTTTGTGAAAGTGTATGAATTAATTGTATATTTAGTGTAAAACTGTGGTTTACTTTTAAGTTCACCCAAAGGGGAAACTTTATTGACCGTTTGTCTTCTGGTACCCTACCCCTTAGGATTGTTTGGGTCCCTCTCTTTTGTTAGAGCCATTCTTGGCTGGGCCAGGCTCATGTTTGGGTGGGCCTGGCCCACCCGCTAGAACCGGGCCTGCTTGGCTTACCGAAGGCCATACTGAACACAGACGCCTTCAGAAGCACAGTTGGAGACAGCCTTGCTGCAGAAGCAAACCCCTCACCCTCGACCTCCGCCACTGCAGAAACACCCCGTGTATTTTTTTCCAAGCAAATCGTGTTTTCCAGCTCTTTCCGTAGCAGTGACAATTGGTTCCCTAAAAAAAATTCCCGAATTTTAAATAAAGCAGAATGTAACACACTTGGCAAAAATACGTGTCTGGAGTATTTGTGGTATCAAGAGGAAATGGAAAGAGTGTTTATGCTCCAATTTTCCTAACCATGGCACAGCCTTCAGCAGCAATCTTACTTTTTCAAGATTTCCAGGATGCACGTTGGTACTCGGAGCCGACGCACAGAGTAAAACGTAGAAACCACTGAAGTAGACCCAAACATTTCTTATAGATTGTGGTGTCTTGGGCTACTAGGCCCAAATGCTGATAAAGGACCACACGTCCACTGTAGCACTGTACTGGAACTGGCCACGAGCTCGTGCACTCGGGCCCTTTTATTAACAGGGTCACGTCACTTGTGACGCCTGTAATGGATGGGTGTGGGGTGCATGTGTTTCCAGCCCTCGAGGGAGTGGCTGGAAATACCAGTACCTCCTGAGACACTAGAACGTGTCCAGCTGGACACTACATAGATTTAAGGTTTTGCAATTAGTCCCCACTTTGCATGGCAGTAAATGTGTGAAAGAACAAAGACAAAACACAGCAGTTGTGTAGACGCAAGGCCCACTCTGCAAATCTACCCTGTGCAATGTATCAGGCTGGCATGATGGAAACCTCCAGGAGAAAGAAGAACAATCATCCCTTTTTCTTGGCGCCATTCAAGCTGTCTCCATTGGACTCTGATTTAGCCCAAATAACTACCATACCTGCTAATGCTAAGCCCCCATGCTGCAGACTGTTACCCTGCCTGGCATGGTGCACTGTTAACACCCAAGACAACAGACATGAAAACCTACACAATCTGACTCCCTGGCATGAAAGCGCTGAACTTTAAACAAGTATTGGCAATACCAGTAGGTCTCTCCTAAGCAAGTGTTATGGGCTTTGCCATTGTGTTTTAGTAATGTTGTGCAGCGGTGTGGCGGCTGTTTTGCATGGCTAAAAGTAAATGGCGGGGCGCAGAGTGGAGTAGTGTAAAGTAGTATCAAGTAATGTGAAGTATGCATGGTGTGTTAGTACACTGACATTACAGAAAATACATTTTCACTTGCAATTAACATTAGATTTGCAGAGATACACAGTTTTACTGATTAAAGTATACAACACACAAATGTGGAAATTTCATCACCAAGTAAATTGGTTTGTATTGATTGTATTAAAATATTTGTTTCCACTACACTTCAGAAGAATTACAAACAATGTGCTTCATTTGTGCTTTCCTCATTCTGATATATTCTGATAAATCTGAACAGGTCATATACAGACATTTAAATTATGTTGCGTGCTCACAGCAAGGTTGTCACATAGATCATCTCACTTTGAAGTCAGAGAAAGAAAAGTAAACACCAAGATCCCTCGGAAGACTAGGCCAAACAATTGAAGTCTGTCTTTAAATGTACAGCAAATGTGTAAGATGAGAACAAGATTTAAAGGCTTTTTTTAAAGAAAGAGAGCACAAGTGGAAGAATACAGTACATAGGCCATGCTCCACAGGAGGGACAAAGACCTACTGGACAGCCCAAAACAAATAAAGTCAGCAAATAGAAAGCTAGCAACTGTGAAATACAAAGCCACTGGTAAGCAATGGGAGCAATGCATTCCCAGGGAAACTTTTGTAATGTCCACAATTAGCCTACAACATTCTAGACTGCCACTCTGTCTGGTAGACTTTGACCTAAAAAGAAGGTATTCCAAACCCATCTCAAAATGGTATCCTTTGTTACTGCCTAGAATACATTACTTAATGTCAGGAGCAAGTCAAAGTTGTGGCCACAACGCAAAAGACCAAAACACAGCATGCAGTAAATGCAGGTTCTCTGTGGCAGGGAAGTACGTAAGAGTAGGCAATACTGCTGCAAAGCACTTTGGGGAAACCACAAAATCTGATAGATTCAAAAGGTTCTCCGACCACTTCGAAAATAGAATTAGTTTTCCACTTACAAGAAATGCCTTCATAGCGGTGCGAACAATCCAATATATGTGCATGAGATGTTTAGCCGACAGAGTGAACTACTGTCACATGTATGTCTATTTGCATACAGAATTACCAAAGGATATGCTGTTGGACAAGATCAGAGACAGTTAGAAAAACAAGCATTTGCAATGCAATAGGTCTCGCATTAGGAAAGTTTGAGCTATTGGTATTGTAAATGACACATTTTTTATATATGTGTTGGTTTTGAAAATAGCGAAATTAATAGCTTTGTCATTTACAATGCCAATAGTTTTAACTTCCTCAAATGTGACACCTATAGCATTAATGCAATATGTGTATTATTTACATGATTTAGATGCATTGATATTACAAATAACAATGGCTTTTATTTTATTTTTTTAAATTTATACTTAAATTAAAGTTATTGTAATTTATAATGGCAATAGCTTAAACTTTTGTAAATAAATTTTGTTAAGATTATGTTCAGTGTATTTTATTGTGACGAAAATCCAAGAACAGAAGTGAAATATTAACATCTTTTTGTGACATTTGTAATAAAGCTTGAAACATTGAGAGAACATATTTGAACCAGTTGTTGTTGAATGGTTGCACAGATTGATGCTGTGGTGGCGTTGAGTGATGTGGTGGCGACGAGTGATGGTTGTGGATGTGGTGGTGGTGTACGTGGTGGGGGATGTGGTGGTGGTGGACGTGGTGGTGGTGGTGGTGGTGGTGGACGTGGTGATGGTGGATGTGGTGGTGGTGGTGGACGTGGTGATGGTGGACGTAGTGGTGGTGGACATAGTGGAGGTGGATGTGGTGAATGTGGTGGTGGTGGTGGTTGTGGACGTGGTGGTAGAGGTGGTGGTTTTGGTGGACATGGTGGTGGTGGATGTGGTGGTGGTGGTGGTGGAGGACGTGGTGGTGGTGGTGGACATGGTGGTGGTGGAGGTGGGTGTGGTGGTGGTGGTGGATGCAGTGGTGGTGGACATAGTGTGGTAGACGTGGTGGTGGTGGAAGTGGTGGACGTGGTGGTTGTGGATGTGGTGGTGTTGGATGTGGTGGACATGGTGGTTGTGGATGTGGCGGTGGACGTGGTGGTGGTTGTGGAAATCGTGGTGATGGACGTGGTGGTGATGGATGTGGTGGTGGTGGACGTGGTGGTGGTATATAACCACAACTCATCTGTGATAAGAAAATGGCATGGCTACTTTACTATAATAATGTATTACATTGGTGATGCCGCATTGCCAGCAGGCAGATTGAAAGGCAAGGTTAGCAAGCCAGGCCGTTGTTTAAATAATTAAAGCTGTAACTAGCATTCCAGCTTTGTTCTGGTCTCTTTTTGAAAAAATAGTTATTAGTTAACAAGGTGACTTTTATGGCGCTCTATGGCACTGCTGAAGTCAATACAAGAACTAAGAATTTTGCAGTGTACCACACGTGGACTTGCACCTACTTTTCAAAGAGCCTTACATTAAATTGTTTAAAGTATAGTTATCCAGTATTATGGGTATCTTTCATAGATTCACATGCCTGAATCATTCCCCGTCGTCGGGGTAGGAGTCCCCGGTAAATAACAATAGTAATGTCACATAGACATATACTTAGTACTAGGCCAGAGGCCTCACATTAGTAGCCTATCTAGGTCCTTATGTAAAAAGGACCAAACTTTGGCCAGGAGCCAATCAGCTACCATCACCCTTCTCACCTTCCTGGAAGGAGCCCTAGTCCCTCAGATTTTCTACCGCACGTCGTGCAGAGGAGTCTCCACTGAGCTCTGCTCAGGTTTTTTCCTATATCTTTGGTTTTTTGACTACTTTTTCTTCAAGTTCAGTTGGAAAAGGAGTATTAGTATTTAATATGTCTACTACTCCTAAAAAAGGTCTTTTTAGGCCATGTGCCTCATGTAGTAAAATGAGGTTACACATAGAGGACAAGCATGAGGACTGTTTGTACTGCCTCTATCCTCAGCATTCTGCCAAGGAATGTAAGATTTGTCGCACTCTCCCGGTCAAGACATTGAAAGACAGGGAAGGGCGACTGCTTCTGTGGCTCCAGAAACTGAGGAACAAGGACCAAGTCTCCTCAGGTGAGAGTGAGTGTTCCTTCAGAAGTTTCCACTCCTCTCCTAAAAGGCCTCGACAGACATCTCCAGGTCAGTCTGCTGTGCCTCCTCACAAGAAGCCGAAATCTGTGGAGGGTCATCCTAAGGTCAAGCCTTCTCTTCAGATGACAGCCTTCAAAAAGCCTGCGGTGGTATCTTCTGGCCTGCCTGTGACGATGTCAACAGTTTCCATTTCGACATCCACGGCGACTACTTTCTCCATGGCTTCCACTGCCACAACGTCGTCGACGATGGGTAGGTCGATACCTTCTGTTATTCCTCTCACAAAACCGCCGAGGACGCTCCCGTCGACGTCTGCTTCATCGTCGACGAAGACAAGGCTTCCAGCGTCTATGAAGAAACCATCGTCGAGTTCATCGTCGACGAGGACTTCGTCGTCGTCGAAGCCACCGTCGACGAAGACACCGTCGACATCGGGACCGTCGACGAAGACTTCCTCGTCGACGACGAATACACCGTCGACGACGGCTCCGTCGACGAGGACACCGTCGACGACGACACCGTCGACGAGGACTCCGTCGACGAGGGCACCGTCGACGACAACAACACCGTCGACGACGACACCGTCGACGACGACACCGTCGACGAGGACACCGTCGACGAGGACACCGTCGACGACAACACCGTCGACGACGACACCGTCGACGACGACTCCATCGTCGTCGAGCCCGTCGACGAGGACACCGTCGACGAAGCCGTCGTCGTCGTTGATTTCTGCAGTGTCGACGCCGCCGTCGACGAGGGCATTGTCGTCGACGAGGACATCATCGACGTCGATGCAGTCGACGATGAGAATGTATGATAACATGTCAACTATTGTAGACGCTCCATCAGACGCTACAATGAATCTACAATCAAAGGGCTCTCCGTCACTGAAGTATTCCTATACCCATTTTAAGATGTCATCATGCATGGTGACACCAGAGATGACTTCACCTAGCAAAGTCCAGCAACTGCTGCCAACGCAATTTCTGGAGGCAGAAGACCCTGACGTGGAGAACATGTTTCCCATAGCATCCAGTCCCTCTCATCTTAACATTAAGGTTCATGAGAGTTCAGACTGTGAAGATCTCGAAGAGGTGACAATTCAAGAAGAAGTTCGGCAGCATACCACTGTTCAGCCTATGGTATGCCTCCCGGCTTCAATTGTCTCTGACTTACAGTTTCTGATTTCAGACTATAAACAAAGATTTCCGTCTTCTGCTCCTGCTTCAGGAGTGCCAGCACAGCAGGAAGCTCCAACACCTCAACGTCGCCAGCGACCACCTCCGCTGGTTGTGCATCCTGAGCATGAGAAATTGCCTCCTCAAATCTCTTCTGATGAGGATGAATATGAGGAAGAAGTGAGACATGATGAAGTCCAAGATGAGGAAGGTGAAATACATGATGAGGATTCTGATGATAACAACAACCAGGATCCGGCATCCCCAGAGCAAGTACAGGATGATTCTCCCCCTGAAGATTTAGGGGGATTCCATAATATAGTAGGGAGAGCGGCTGCGAGATTCAACATCCAAATAGCTTCGGAAACGCAGGACTGTTTCCTCCATGACTTTAAGGAATCCTTCAAAAGATCTGTTCGATCCATCCCAGTAATCGATTATATATGGGAGCAAGGACTTAAAATTATGAAAAATCCTTCCTCACTCATTCCAGTGCCGGCTAGACTTGAAAGGAAGTACAAAGCCCCAGACACTGCTCCCGCATGCTTAACTGGCCAGACTAAACCGGACTCAGTTATATCACAGGCCGCTCAGCAGAAGTCTAGCAACCCGTCAGCGGCAATAACAGCGCCTCCTGATAAAGAGGGGAGAAAACTTGATGCCATCGGCAAAAGATTTTCTTCTATGTCCGCCCTATCAGTCAGGGCTGCAAATTCTCTAGCATTACTAGGTCGCTACAATCGACAGATATGGGCAGATATAGCTCCATATCTAGAGGCAATCCCAGAAGACCAGAAAGAAGAGGTTAAGAAAATTTTGCTGGAGGGCGAACGCTCTGCCTCAGAGATGATCGATGTGGCCTTAGATATCGCTTCCACAGGATTTCGTCAACTGGCAGGAGCAGCGGTTTTGAGACGCCAGGGCTGGCTAAAAGCCACAGCATTCCGGCCTGATGTGCAAGCCAAAGTTCTAGACATGCCATTTGATGGCGAACTGCTCTTCGGTGAACATATCGATGATATGCTGCAAGGTATTAAGAAGGATACCGACACGGCGAAAGCCTTAGGCACCCTACAATACAAAACTAATTCCTTTCGAGGATCCAGAGGTAGAGGGCAGCAGAATAGGGGCAGCTATCAAGGTTACAAGTCCGCTTATAACTCTTCTCAGCAGTACAAGCCTCAATATCAGCAGAGACAGCAACAAGGACGAGCTTCCTACAACAAGTCGTCCTTTCGAGGGAAAGGAGGAAAGAAGGATAATTACAGACGCCAATGACTGCTTTCTCCAGCATACCTCCACCTCTTCTCCACAATTCGCAGTTGGAGGAAAAATTACCAACTTCCTTCACAATTGGAAACAAATTACAACAGATCGTTGGGTGCTGCAGTTAGTTCGCTTCGGACACACTTTGGAGTTTGTGGAACATCCTCCTCCGAACCCACCATGTCCTATGCAGCACAAGAATCTACGCCTACTTCAACAGGAGCTCTCTCTAATGCTCCAGAAAAGAGCAGTGGAGAGAGTTCCTCGAGGTCAGAAGGGGAGAGGATTCTATTCCCGATTCTTCCTGGTCAGAAAAAAGGAGAAGAAGCAATGGAGACCAATACTGGATCTGAGAAACCTAAATATATACCTCAAGAAGCAGTCCTTCCGTATGGTTACCCTCCAGGAGGTATTACACCTACTCAATCCAAAAGACTATATGGTATCCTTAGACCTCCAGGATGCCTATTTTCATGTCCTCATTCACAAGAGTCATCGACAATTTCTGAGGTTTGCAGTGGCAGGCAGGCACTACCAGTTCAGGGTTTTACCATTCGGCCTGAAGTCAGCTCCACGCATCTTCACGAAGTGTCTGTCACCAGTAGCGGCATACCTTCGCCAGCATCATCACCAAGTCTTTCCCTACCTAGACGACTGGCTCATCAAAGCTCCGACTCGGATAGGCGCAGCCAAGTCCTCTTCGGCCTGCCTTCATCTATTCAAAAATCTGGGCTTAACACTCAACCAGGAAAAGTCAACTCTCCAACCGTCACAACGTCTCAATTTCCTGGGAGCAACGTTGGATACACAACAAGAGAAAGCCTTTCCTTCCAGAGAACGTCAGGTCAAGCTGAAGACTCTGGCTGTCCACATTCAGGCCAAGCAGAGAGTCAAAGTTCGACTATTCAAATCATTGCTAGGAATGATGTCTTCCAACATTTTTCTCATTCCTCACTGTCGCCTACACATGCGGCCTCTACAGGAAGCCTTAACAAATCAGTGGATCCAATCTACAGGGTCTTTCGACGACTGGATCAGGATCACTCAGGTCATGAAGAAAGCTCTGAGATGGTGGCTTCTGGGCGACAACTTAAACAAGGGTCTCCCTTTTCTTCTCCCAGTCTCTCCTCATGTGATAACCACAGACGCTTCACTGGAAGGATGGGGGGCGTTCCTACAGGAACTGCAAGTACACGGTCAATGGTCAGTGGCAGAAAAACAACTCCACATCAATCTGCTGGAATTGAGAGCAGTGCGCCTGGCACTTCGAGCATTTCTGCCCCGTATCAGGAACTCCCCAGTGCTTGTGAGGACGGACAACACCACCACAATGCACTACCTGAACAAGCAGGGGGGTACTCGATCCAGGACGTTGTCTCGAGAATCTCAGCAAATCTGGATCTGGCTGGTACAACACGACATTTCTCTGCGGGCAGAGTATGTCCCAGGAGTAGACAACACCCTGGCAGACTCGCTAAGCAGGCAGCGTTCACTTTGCCACGAGTGGGAGCTCGACCAGCGGACGCTCGACTCGGTGTTCTCCCGTTGGGGCAAACCTCACCTGGATCTCTTTGCGACGAAAGTGAACGCGAAATGCCAACATTACGCAAGCTGGCTTCCCCAGAAAAGGTCCCTAGGGAATGCCTTTTCGATGACATGGTGCAACGTCTTTGCTTACGCTTTTCCACCGTTTCCCCTGATCCCCAGGGTTCTGCGGAAACTGAAAGCAGAGAGTTGTACCATGATCCTGATAGCCCCAGCGTGGCCACGCCAACACTGGTATACGGAGCTACACCTTCTATCGCTGGAACCTCCAATTCTATTCAGGACATGCCCACATCTCCTCACAATGAACCAGGGACAAGTCCAGCATCCGGATCCAACATCTCTAAAATTATCAGCTTGGCTCCTGAGTTCAGAGAGTTCCAGGATTTAGATATTCCGCAGGAATGCAGGGTCGTCTTAGCCCGGGCTCGGGCTGAAAGTACTAATAAGACGTATTCCCTCAAGTGGAAAAGGTTCTGTTTGTGGTGTAGAGCTCAGAATTTGCATCCGTTCACTTCTACTCCAGCACAAATTCTGCCCTACTTGCTCCACTTAGCCAATTCTGGACTGGCACACGCTTCAATAAAGGTCCACCTGGCGGCCATCTCCAGGTTCAGACGATCTTCGTGTGGAGCTTCGTTATGGACCAACAGACTAATCAAACAGTTTCTGAAGGGATTATTCAGATCTTTCCCTCCAGTTAGAGCACCTCCACCTACATGGCAACTAAATGTGGTACTAACTCAACTAATGAAACACCCGTTTGAGCCAATCCACAGAGCAGATCTAAAATATTTGTCATGGAAGACAGCTCTATTGCTGGCGCTCACGTCGGCAAGGAGAGTGAGTGAACTGCAGGCTTTTTCTGTGCAAGACCCCTTCATCCAGTTCAAGAACGACAGGGTCATTCTACGGACTAACCCTAAGTTTATACCGAAGGTTCCGTCCTCTTTCCATCTCAACGAACCTATTGTCCTACGATCTTTCTTCCCGAATCCATCATCTGCGGCTGAAAGATCTCTTCACTCATTGGACCTCAAACGATGTCTCAAATTTTACCTTCACAGGACGGAGCAATTTCGAAAGTCCAACCAATTGTTTGTTGCATTTAGCAGACCCAGGAAAGGCTTAGCTTTAACAAAACAGAGCATTTCCAGATGGATTTCAGCGGCCATCGCCTTCTGTCACCAACAGGCGGGCCACCCTCTGCCTTCAAAAGTACGAGCACACTCCACTAGAGCGGTTTCCACCTCCTTGGCGCTCTTTGCTGGGGTATCCATTGTCGACATTTGCAGAGCGGCGACATGGAAGACACCACATACGTTCACCAAGCACTACTGCTTGGACTCTGAACTTATGAAGGATGCAGCAGTGGGGCAGGCTGTCCTACGTCATCTATTTCATTAGTGGTGAGCCTTCTTCCTATCATCCCACCTTCCAGGTAATTTATCGCACATTTCTTATCAGGTTGTGAGTATCATGTAAACTGTGTAACAACTTGTGATAAGATTACTATGTCTTTACGAATGTATTATGCGAAATGTGCTCATTATTGCTTGCTATTCTGATTCAGGCATGTGAATCTATGAAAGATACCCATAATACTGGATAAGAAATGCGTTACTTACCTGTAACAGCAGTTATCCAGTATTGGTATCTTTCATAGATTCACATGCAACCCACCCGCCTCCCCTGGAAGGGCTCACCTTCTCCCTCTCAGTAGGTACTACTTAGCACTGTGCTTACGAAAATCTGAGGGACTAGGGCTCCTTCCAGGAAGGTGAGAAGGGTGATGGTAGCTGATTGGCTCCTGGCCAAAGTTTGGTCCTTTTTACATAAGGACCTAGATAGGCTACTAATGTGAGGCCTCTGGCCTAGTACTAAGTATATGTCTATGTGACATTACTATTGTTATTTACCGGGGACTCCTACCCCGACGACGGGGAATGATTCAGGCATGTGAATCTATGAAAGATACCAATACTGGATAACTGCTGTTACAGGTAAGTAACGCATTTCTTTCCAGCCATTTATAATGTGCATATTGGCATTGCTTTATTTTCACAGCATACATTTTATACTTATTTATATGCCGCTGTGGTGTCTCTTTATAAAGAAGAGCATATCAATGAGGATTTAAAATAGGGTTTGGGTTGTGAGTCTTTGTAATGAGGGAATTCCTTGGTGATTTGCAATTTCCTTATACCATAGTCCATACTTCATCCCACATTTTTGTACACGTCTTACTAATAATATATAAAGGCTGTGTTATTGTCCATGAATGCCTCTAGTGATATTTACATACCACTTTTGTTGGCCTCATTGTTTACCTCGTCAGATTGTTTCTTATGTCATATCAATACCTTAATGGCATTAACAGACTGCAATGCACAGTTAGCCAGTATAAACCCTCTATGTATATATCCATTACAGATAATCAGAACATATACGAGCTGTTGGACAACCAATGTGCTAGAGAATATAGTATTTACGTTAAAGCAGTAGTTAGGACATGGATAGGCTAGAATTTACTTGTCGTCACTATAGCCCCTCTATAGATCTTTGCAAACCAGGAGTTTCCTCCAGGTAGCATAGGTTGCATAGACTAGATAAGCCAGTTTATACGACCAAGGCGCATAATTTAGTGTGCCGACTACATTTCGGCTACTGTTTTCTTCGTTTTTGTATGTCTCTAGTTGCTTAACATTCTTGCAAGTGGCAGTAAGTCTGCAAATTGCTGTAAAAAACGAATTTGTAAGAACAATGCGACTCTGGAATCTTGGTCGTTATAAAAGGCCATGCATTATCATGCAAAAACCACAGTTGATGGACAAAATGCAGAACAATGTCATACATTCACCCCAGTACAGAGATCTGGGCCTAAATCCATCGGTTTTTTGCACTCCACACCACCCCAGTTCAGACATGGCCATATGCAAATCAGTCTGACCCTGTGCCTCATGGGAACAGTCCAGCCCGAACTGCCAAGCCATGCCTTCCCTGGACCGGAAACAAGCTTCCGAGGACTGGTTTCTGGCATTCCAGCCGTCTTCAGCCCGGCTTGCTTGAATCCAGTGGTGTGGAGTGCATGGGACTCACGTCTGAGCATACCCATCCCACTCGGGGTGACAAATGCAAAAACCACAGTTGATGGACAAAATGCAGAACAATGTCATACATTCACCCCTGTACAGAGATCTGGGCCTAAATCCATCGTTTTTTTGCACTCCACACCACCCCAGTTCAGACATGGCCATATGCAAATCAGTCTGACCCTGTGCCTCATGGGAACAGTCCAGCCCGAACTGCCAAGCCATGCCTTTCCTGGACCGGAAACAAGCTTCCGAGGACCGGTTTCTGGCATTCCAGCCGTCTTCAGCCTGGCTTATTTAAATCCAGTGGTGTGGAGTGCATGGGACTCACGTCTGAGCATACCCATCCCACTTGGGGTGACAAATGCAAAAACCACAGTTGATGGACAAAATGCAGAACAATGTCATACATTCACCCCAGTACAGAGATCTGGGCCTAAATCCATCTTTTTTTGCACTCCACACCACCCCAGTTCAGACATGGCCATATGCAAATCAGTCTGACCCTGTGCCTCATGGGAACAGTCCTGCCGACATTGTTCTGCATTCTATCTATCAACTGTGGTTTTTGCATGCATTATCATGCATGCATAGAAAACACTTCTCGTCTCAACAACTGTGTCTACAGAGACAGCATCGAAAGCAGAGCACATCTGCACCTTCCCTACAGACGAAAAACATATGCATATTAAGCCAATCATTACTACCTTCTTGAAATGGTCTCACTCTTAATGAAGGAAGAAGCGCAAAGCACATTTTAGACACATGGAATGCAGCTTTAGTTTTCTGTAAGTGACTGCAAACAGAGGGTGAAAAAAAAAAGCAGGCGTTACCTGATGGGTAATTTGTACAGTGTGCATGTCCTGTTTCCGGAGCTGGGAATGTTACAACATTTCACGAGTACAGCAAGTCTCAGGATGTCTGCCGCTTCTGCAAGAAGTGGCTGAATTTAAGGATACCTTAGCTTAATACACCGGCTCACTTGACCCGAATGATGGTTTATCTCAGAATTCCACCTCAGCTTTACTGCTGTTGCTAAACTTTCCCGACATAAACACGAAGTACATTGCATTTGAGAGAATTACCATTTGATGACAGGGGAGTGAACTTTTCATTTTAGACTTCTGATGAGATTTTTTTTTTTTAAATAATAATACTTTGCAGTACTATATACGCTGTGCCCAACAAATGGTGCGAGAGTTTTTTGAATACGTAAAAAGAAGGCGTATCAGCGTTCTGAAACAAAGCATGCATAGTCTCGGAACTTGCCAATATTAAGGCACATGAGGTCTGCACTCACGACTCTCTAAGGATTAGATGAAAAGTCCATTGGCAGAGTACCCTTTATGAACAAGCGTGAATGGAGTGCGAGGAAAAAGAAATTGAATGGAAAAGAGGACAGAAAACAAGGACTGGGCGAGAAGGGAGGGAGGAATGCCAGCAGGAATGGAGGAAGTGACAAATGGTCAGCATTTCGCGGCCGCTTTGATGTTCTCAGTGGCCACCGGCTCACTGAAAACATCAAAGTGGCAGAGAGGAGGGGCTGTGGAGAGAAAGAACACAGTGAGGTGAGAGGATGGAGGGAGCCAGAGATTGGGAGGAAGGATGCCGAGGGAGGCGGGGCTGGCAGAGTGAAGCCAGAGTGGGGGCCAAGACATAAGCGAAAGTTTGGCGGTGTGGGTGCACACGCATCTATGCATCTAGCAGGGGTGTGCCTGGAAGTATGTATTCATGCGTCCACCTTGTATGCATGGATGGATGAGGGCGAAGGTTGAATATGTGCTGTGAGTACCTTGAGGGGTGAGCATGCGGCTGGTGTCCGTGTGCAGCTGTGTGAGTAAACCCTGAAAGTGCGTTGGCAGTTTATGGGCGAGTGTGTGCCTTTGTACGCGTGTATGCGGACATTCTGAAAGTGCCAGCGGTGTGCGTGCGCCTCTGAATAATGTGTGCACACCTTGAAAGTGTCTTTGTGCTCACTGAACTGCTGCCGTTGGACCCGTGCTAATGAATGGCAAAGGTTATAAAAGCAGCATTCCGCGGTCATCAGCAGGGGCAATGCCTGCTGTAGGTCGTGAAACAAAGCAGCCAACACAAGAGGGGACAGTAAGATTATGTACTGGAGTGGGTAGGTAGCTAAGTATTCTGAACCCACAGTGATGCCAGATACCGTCATAAATGACTTCAATATCCTACACGCGATTCTCTTTTTCAGAAAAAAAGGCTAAACAAAAAGGCAAAAACAGTCAACTACCAGAAAAACAACATTTACAAACAAACATGGTTAACAGCATTAAAGGGACATGCAACGGAACGCTTCCCGGCCTTTTTAGAAGACAGGAACTTCTTGATTATTCTATATGCCAGTTTAGTGCACTTTATAGTTAAAAGTCCACAAAAAAAATAACCAGACTGATTTCCAATCTAAAAGAACATTACTCTCCAAAATTTAAATGACAACATTCAATGACTGTTCAAAAGCGGTAGCGCAGCAGCTTTAGGGTATCCTGTAATCCAGAAGGGACAGCTGTTCAATATCAATATATTGTTGGGTCACACAAATCCATCCGTCCTCCTGTATATCCTGAACCCAGTTACAACTTGTCAAGGTCCACCTGTGACCTAGCCGTTAGAAAAGAAATGGCATCGGTGCAAAAGCAAGCATTCCACTGTCGCTATCAGGTGAATAGATTGATACGGCTGTTAAACAAAACTGCGAGCACTGGTAGTTACAAACTTCCCCTCGGACAGGTTCTCTGAAAATAGTGAATCACGGCCAGTGTCTATCTGTAAAACCTACATCTGCTAACCTCAAGAAAGAACAGCATTGGCAGCGGTGCCGGGCTGCGAAATACAATAATAAAACAAGAAAGAGGTCATGTGGGGAAAGGAGAAAGCAGCATAGAGCGCACAAGGGGCAGTGCTTGAGAGGTCAGCAGCATAAGGAGGGAGAGAGAGAACACAGAGGCGGAGCAGGCTTGGGTCGCAGAAGGTGAGGCAGAATCTTTCGGGGCAGCGCATGATGAGGCAGACGCGGGAGCTGGCGTACCGGAACAAAGGAGGCCAGGGAAACCAGTAACAAAAGGAACATTAATTAACTAGGAAACTTGGAAATAGTAGAGAGCTGGGCAAAGCTGCAATTGTTTTTTTTAATTTTAACTAAAAGGTGGGGGTTAAATGCTGGTTGCGGGGAAGCTGAGTGCTGAAAGCCAAAGAAAACACGGCCGTGAAAGTGAAAGCGATGGATGGTAATGCGGCCGTGAGACTAGCCCTGTGGTGGGGGAGGGACAGTTGTGAGAGGCGCATGAGAAAACAAGCTCTTGGCATTGCTGTGGCGGGGGAGCGCATTCCTTTCAAGTCTGATGGGGTGTGAGCTTTTGAAGTGATGCGAGGCACAGTCAAATGGTGGTGTGCGAGCGGCTTCCTTTCAAGTCGGATGGGAGGGGCGGGGGAACAAATGGCAAGCGCACGCACGAAGCACATGCACTGTACATAATCTGCATTGAAAAGCCCCTTGGTAAGCTTTCCTGGAGCAGCTCTCTATATCTCTCGCATAGCGATTGCTTACGAAATACGCTAGGCGAGACCTAACAAGCATTGGCTATTGTCTTTGGAATGTCTTTTAGCCATGTCGTACAGCAGCATGGCTGCTTTCAGCATGGCTAAGCGTTAGTAGTGTGGAGTAGAGGAGGGGGAGAAGAGCAGAGCAGAGTGGCATAGAGGAGAGCAGAGTGAGGAGTGGTGCAAGTAGAGTGGTGTAAAGTAGAGTGGCGTAAAGTAGAGTGGCGTAAAGTTGAGTCGAGTAGCGTATTATGAAGTGGCATAGAGTGGAATTGTGTGGCGTGGCGTTGAATTGAGTCGAGTGAAATAGAGTAGTGTGGCATGGAGTGACGTGGAGTCGAATGGCATGGAGTAGATTGAAGCCGAGTGGTGTGGAGTCGAGTGATGTACAGTGGAGAAATAGAGAAATCATTCCAAACCAGTGCAACCGGGGAAGCTCCTGACGAGAACGATCCATTACAGAAAAGGTAGATATTCACATGTCCCTGCCTTTGGTTAAAAGATTCTTAGAACACTTTGATGTGGATTACGATGTCAGTCGGATGGCATGCCAAACAAATTGGCCTCTGAATTGTCTCCGACCGAATTGGACTCTGGGAGTCTAACCGACCAATTGCGATGGTTCCGAATATCATTTGGTCGGACCTCCATTGACTTCAATGGAAGCCAGTGTTCAGACCGAATACACAGGCTCCCATTAAAGATGGGGTGAGTGGGTAAAATCATGTACCCTGTGGCAGGCACCCCATAGTGCCTGCCACACTGTGCATGGTTGCACAGAGGGGTCCCATGGTTACTCCCAGGGGCCACATCCGGAAGGCTCTGGGTAAAGGGGGGGCCTGCTGCCGGCCCCCAAAGTTGGATTCCGACAGCCGATCCGTGTCGGAACAACTGGTTGAGAAAGGCTGTCCGAATCCAACATCGTAATACGTGGGTCGAAACACGGTCCGTAGACCTGTATGAGTCGGCTCTGAGCGACTCGGTTATTCTCAATGCCATTCGGGAACAGGGTCGAAAAGTCCGAACATTTTCCAACTATCGTAATCGGTTGGTCAGAAAGCTTTCCGAATACTTTGGCAAGACGGGTTTCGAATCGGGTACGGCCGACCTGTATGCCATTCGGACCCTTTCTGACTGACATCGTAATCGGCCCCTTTATGTCTTGTTCCCAGAAAAGAGTGGGAATTCTGTTATCAGCATAACATATCTGAGCAAGTATTTTAAGCTTAAGTATCGCCTTTGTGCCTTCTAGGTTTCACTTCATAATATCCTAAGAGCTTATGTACAACTGCAATTATGTAGATCAGGCTTAAAGAATGCAGACCAATCGCATGTGCAACAACCACAAAACACCATCACAGTTAAGAAATGCATTGCTTACAATTTCTAAACAAATCTATTTAATGAAAAAAAGGTTCATGAGTTAAATGACACAAAAATTAAAACAATTGGGATCTGTTGGAAAACGAAAATACTTGTTTCCCTCACTACCCGTCCCTTGAGTGTTTTCCCACTGTCCCTACCCTTCTTCCTGGCTCCCTGTCATTGCTTTCCCTCTCCACTTTGACTTTCCCTCACTTCCCACTAAGGTCCTGCTTCTTGTTATTGCTTCCCCTCTCCTTTTCTTTCTGCCGATCCTTTATATTTTCTTACTGGGCCCCCTCACCTCCCTCACTCCCATGATCGCTTTTTCCTCACCACTGGTCTCATAATCGCTTCAGTCAGAGTCATCATTCCCTTTGTCCCAGTTTACTGTTGTTTTTCTTCGGTTCTTTGCCTTTTCCCTGCATGTACTGGAGAAGAGCTTTACTCAAAAATATCGTAGTCTCAATGTCAAACAGTTCTGTAATTAGAACTAAATGAAAGAAATAGTTTTGAGAAAACTCCATTATAGAACAGAGCCATTCAACAACTCTTCTGTTTACAAATACGTTTCGGGTATGATTACACATCAACCACAGACCAGTGTGTCGCGAGAAAGGCCACTTTATTAAAACAGGTCTGCAGTATCTACAAAATTGTTAATATACTATACATGAAGAACCCAAGCCTCCCTAATAGATAGTAAACAACCTGAACAAACCCCCACCCCTTAAAAAAATACCCTCCCAAGATGCCAAATCCATCCCCAAGGATCTCTCACCCCACACTTCTTTTACCCTTTTGCATCTCGTGCCCATTCTTGCCACTGCCACCTCACCCAAGCATGCCCCAAACTCTTTCGTCTCTCAAGTTAACATGCTGCAGCAGTCCCCAAAGTTGTCTCCACAGGCCCTGCTCTGCGCTCCCGCCTACCACCCCTACCTGAGGGGTTGATGCGCCTGCTTGTGACTCACCATCCCCCTTAGCTGACTCATACCCCCCAACTATATCCTTAACAGTGTAGAACTGCACCTGTCCTATTGTGGCAAATGTATTCAAATCATAACCAGTCCCATCCTACCCGTTACACATGTCCATGTCACACAAGTCCCACAAACCAAAAAAACGGACCGGGCGGTCGGCGGTTATCTGTTTTTCGAGCCATACATTCAGTAGCACAATGCAAAATGTGAAGAGGGGCCCATTAGTGTCACATATATTCCTTGGTCTTGGGCTAAATGGGGCCACCCAGAATGGTTGAGGGGCCCTTCAAGGATTCGGGGGGCCCTACATTGCCGGGGCAGCTGCATGAACCTGCCTATGCACCAGCACACATTAATTTTCATTGATAAAATAATAACTCTTCCAAGGTGGCCTTTTGATTGCACGTACGGTTTCGCCTGCTAGTAAACTGCCCACAAATGTAAACACGTTTTGCCAGGACAGAGATATCACAGGAGCGTCACTCCTCGACCAACCTGCTCCATCCTTGCCTAAGTTAGTGCATTGCATCTTTATGGTCAAAGCTAAGAAAGTGCTGTTAAATAAACTGAGTGGCAGTCAGGTTAGGTTTACCACACAAATAGGTTGCATAGGCACAGTATGAACATTTTGTGTGCAAATGTACAGTTTCAGTTGAAAAGCAGTAGGGTGAAATTGAAGTGAGTAGACGACTATTACAGGCTAATTATCTAAAGCCGACTCCAACAAAGAAGTGGAAAAACTCCTCAGACCTAAGGGACAGGGTTTAAGCAACCGAACAGCACAAGAGTTTCCCCTTGCTGAATCGCTAAAAAGTAAATACACTCACATCCAGTCACAACAATCAAACTAATTTGATACCAAGGGAATTTTGAAAAAAACACGTAGATCATTTAATGATAGTGTCATTAAAAATTCATATATTAAAAAAAGTCCTTACATAGCGAAATCAATGTACTGAATTAACAGCAGTAACATAAAAGACAAATATGCAAAACAACGTCCATGGAGGTGGAGGCTTGAAAAGACGCTCTAATTGGTTTCTCATATGAAGATACACTCCCATTTATTGTGTCACTGGGTATGAAATTGTCCATGCACAAACACGACCCACTGTGCATGGGCGATTGGGTGTGTTCAACTCACAAAAACGGTTGGTGGGGTCCCATGACCTAGTAGCGCACATCCAGGATCCTGGGACCCCACCAACCGTGGTTGTGGCGTACATTCCTTATGCCGGGACAGTTGTGGTGAACTGCACAAACCAAAAGTGGTTGTGCGTTGAACACACCGAACAGCTAAATTCACTGGTTCAAAATTATACCATTATTTGTCACACATGTTTTTTCACGTTGTACTCATTTATTGCAGTAGCTGTACTACTGACGCTGAAGAAGGCCGCAACACTAGTTTAGGTCTTTTGGTTCAAACATGTTGGTCTTGATACAACACAGAGGCCTCTAATGACGGCACCTGCGTTGCCAGCCATATTCTGTTTTTAATCCTGACACCGGGTAGCTGAATAAAAGCATAGCTAACCCCATAGTCAGTTTTAACCATTCACATCACAGCACTGCACTTCTTTCCAACACACCAAGCTCACAAAGGCTTTTAGAACACCCGCCCACCTCATACAAAAACATCGCTGAGCTCCTCCCTCGTAGCGAGAGGGTAGTAGCCCACGTGGAGACTAGGGGCCATATGAAGGTACCGATTTGCGATTCTGAATTAGCGATTTTTAGCGAATCGCAAACTCAAATCGCAAATTGGTATGTATGTAATAAATCGCATTTATTTAGCGATTTGGTAAAAATCGCTATTTAATTGCAAGATTCCCAATAGTGATTCCTTAACTGTAAGAAATCGCAATTTTGCAATTTCTTAACGGAAAAAAATCGCAATTTTGCGAATTTCGCAAATCTGCCAATCGGAAACTCAGGTGCAGCTTGATGACATCACAACCAGGAAGTGTGACTACCCATGCTGCACCTGAGTTGCTGAGTCAGTCAGAGAGAAGAAGTGGTGGAGAGGGAACTGTGCAGTGTTCTACAGAATGGCTGAAACTGGAGACATGGCCAGCCAGGAAACTCAGCAGCAGCAGCAGGAAGAGAAAGCAGAAATTCTCAGAGTCAGAGTTGGAGGTATTAATTCAGGAAATGGTGCTCAGCCATGAGCTACTATTTGGAAAAAATCTTTGAAGGTGCCGGAGACTCGCAAGAGGCGCATTTGGGCTGAAATCCAGCAGAAAGTCAATGCAGTGGGGGTGACACACAGAAGTGTTGATGAACTGAGAAAGCGATGGTACGATCTGCGCCAGTGCTCGAAGGAGAAGTTGGCTGCCAGGCTGGAGCAGTCCAGGCACACCGGTGGAGGAAACTCAACAGTCTCTGACTCTACACCTCTGGAGGAACTGGTGGAGGGGACCCTGCAACCAGAAAGTGTCATGGGCGTGGCTGATCTCGACAGCTCTGAGCAACAAGTACCAGGGCCAGGTAAGAAGCATGCCATCCCACCCCTGACACCCCCCAAACACCCCCCAGCAGCGACCTATGGGCATGAGTACATTTGTAGTCCAGAGAAGGTACACAGGCACCCTCAGCAATGCATTATGGGAGATGTAGTAACATAAACAGTGAAGTGGTGCTTTGTCACCCAGCCAGTCCCCAATTGCATGTGCACTTCAGGAAAGGAAAGTACATGACACATGTAACCCCAAACAGTGAAATTCATTAATTGCCAAGTGCAAGTGAGAACAGTTAATAAATGTGTGCAGTTACGCCCAGAGCATCATCTGGAACACAGCCTACAGGCAGTGGGACACTGGCCGAAAGTCCAAACTTAGGAGACGCAGGGTATGAGGAGAACACAGATGGGGAGGACAGCCCCGTCATCCCTCCTAAGCAACACAGGAGACCGCAACACTAGCTCTTGTGGAGGCATCTGAATCTGCTCTTCAGTATCCCAAATGTGCGTTCAATTGTGCCTCTGGTTGCTATGTGTATTCTGTTGTATCGCCGGTCTCCAGCATTGGCAGGATTTAGGTAGGGCGTCAGTATGAAATCCCGTACAGCATATGCACTGTCACCTGTGGGGTAGCATGGATATGGTTAAACACTGTCCTGCACATGCTATCTTTAACACGTGTGGCCTCTGTTCAAATGCATTTACCTAGTAGATATCCCTCACCAAACTCCCCACTTGTGAGTCTACGGTGTATACCACTGTGGCGGAAGATGTAAGAGTTGTGCGTGCTGCCAGGGTATTTGGCAACAATGTCCGTGATGATGTGTTTGGCATCTCACACCACCTGTATGTTCAGTGAATGGTAGCATTTGCGGTTCCTGAACACGTACTCATTCTGGGAGGGGGGGGGGGATATTGCAAGGTGTGTCCCATCTATACATCCGATGACGTGGGGAAATTGGGCTATTTGTTAAAGTCCTGTTTGTTCTGGTTTAGTGCATGTGGGGTGCTTGGGAAGTAAATGTGGTGTTGCATCCTCTGTACCATGGCATCAAGGAACGCGTGGATAAAGCGCAATAGTGCTCTTTGTGACACCCCTCCTGCTGAGGCTATCACCCCTGAAATCTACCTGATGCCAAGAGGTGTAGTGAGCACAGGACCAGGATGTGAGTGGGGATTGAATGTGTCCTGCGGTTGGGGTGTTCTAGGAAGGGTTTGAGTTCCTCAATTAAGTCATGGATACTGTCTTCATCCAGTCTGTAGTGTGTGTAGATGTCCTCAGTGCGCTGGAAGATTGTAATGCGCACACAGAATATCCTCTCCTGGCGTCTCCTCCTTTGTGCAGCAGCTCTGAGTCGCATCACGTACAGCCCAGCCATTGTGGAAAAAAGTCTGTTGCATTCTGGGACTCCTTAAATAGTGTGCACCTGGTTACCACCTGCTCCTACTTGATGGTAATTGCGATTCTGTAAATTGCGAATTTCCGGAACTCGCAATTTGCGAATTTTTCATACATTCCATTGCGATTTCTTGATTTGCGATTATACGTTTGCGAATTTCGCAAACTATGAAATCGCAAAATGAGAAATCGCTAGGAAATTCGCTGATTTTTGGTGCTTGCAAAATAAGGAATCGCATTTTTTGCGAATTCTCATTTTGCGAGCCACTTTTGCTTCATACATTAAAAATCGCCAATTTTCTTTCGCAAACGCTGTTTTTTGCGATTTGCAGCATTTGCGAATGAAAATTGGCTTGATACATATGGCCCTAGATCTCTCATGCGAGGATGCACCCCTATGATGAAGCATGACACCTCTGGTGTGTGAGGGGAACTGTCCTTAAAAGGGAATCCCTCTCTACGTGTAAGAGTACACTCAGTCATTTGTTCGACCACCCTACCTTTACGGACCCGGGGCCTTGTTTTGTGATATGATTAATGAGTGGGGAGTTGGCTCCTGCAGGTCCTAAAATCTCCCCAAGCCCCCTTGTGTGATTACGATTTCAATATGTCACTGAACGTATTCATTCATCTCTGTCCACGTTTAAGTGTGTGGCACACCTCCAAATGGATGAAACTATGTGTCTCAGTGGAATCGATCAAACTTCTTATTTTTACTTGGCTTTTCTGTGCCTCTGGTGGGAACACTGTTCAAATGCCTTCCAAGAAAGGTCATGGCAGGAAGTAGCTGGATCCATCATACAAGTTTAAGTTTCCAAATGACTAATTCCAATTCACTGCAGGAACAGGAAGCAGCCACCTGGTGTAATTGTAGGGCATTTATCCTCCTTATGGAATTGATAGTTTGCCATTTTCCATTTGGTAAGATGTGTACATGATCTGCTAATAAAAAAGGTTGGCCTTCTGTGGGAGTGGCTAGTGGTAGGCCTTGTGATGCTGGCATTTTTAATACACTTTTCTTTGAAAAGGTAAATACCGTCCTGGATACTTCCAAAGACCTTCATTAATGTAGACCAGTGTGTAGCTGTTGTTTAAAAGGTTGTTTTCTTCCTCTGCTCACATGGGTTACGTCTTGACTACCGCCTCTGCTACCTTGTCCAGTCTCCGCTGTCTGTTGGACCAGTTGTTGCTCAGGCTTTTGGTAATTTCCCCCAGATGCCACCTACTTTTTCCTCCTCTTACCTGTTTTTGAGATCCCATTCATTCTCAGCAAGGCCGAACTGACCTTAGCGGCCATTGGTATTTTCCCCAGAGGCTGGGAGGGTGGGGGCCAGTTTTTTAGCAATGGGGGGGGGGGGGCGTGTTTTTGTTACTGGGGGCAGTTTTGCAGCGGTGCTACAATATCTGCCCCCAGTAACAAAAGCAGTAGTGCTTAACACTTGTACCTGCCCCCGAGGGTGGCGGGGGCTAGTCATACAAAATTGCAAGGGCTGCTTTGGGTTCCCAGTCCGGCCCTGATTCTCAGGCCTTAACTTCTCCTTCATTTTCCTCTGCTCACTTGAAGTCGGCCTACATTGACTTTGAGGATGTATTCATGGTGGCTCCGGTTGTTTACCGAAATCCCCTTCACCCTCAAGCGCTTGCTATTTCTTTTTGGCTTATGTCGCCCTACACACACACACACACGCCACCGTATCAGAGTTTGCATTATGCTGGGAGCTGCCCCTTTCTCTACAAACATTGGGTGGAAAAGGGGATGTGAAGTTAGGAGTGCATATCTCAGGGTTTGGCTGTATTGTAGCTGGGATTTAATTGTGGTTGCAGTGAGTCACCAGAGTCGCCCTTTTCCATTCCTCTGACTTGCATTACTCATGTTCTGTCCTACAGAAGCAGTCCTATTCCCATTTTCTGCACCCTTGTTCCTTCCTCCTTTCTTCTTCTTCCAGGCCCAAGACCTTCCCCCAAATCTCCCTGCCTCCGAGTAACAGACTCACGCCAACTTGCCCTCCAGTGTCTTCCATCAAGATCAGTATCAAGGTCAGGATGTTGGCTCTGGCATCCTTGACTTCTCTGCTGTGCGGATCATGGTACTCCCTCGCCCCGCCCCCAATGCTAAACTCATCTCCATTTCCCTTTTTAGCACACAAGTGAAATTGCTTGACGTGAGTCTGTTATGCTACTTTTAATCCAACCCGTTGGTGGCTCACATTGGCATTTCCCCCGTGCTGGATTGCCTCCCACCTGTTCTGGACGGGTAAGAAGCAGTTTGTATTGTTGCTGTCTTTCTGTAACTGATATGGAAGTGAAAGGAGGTTGCATTGTTACTACCTTAGTGTAAGGAAATGAATCTTTTTTTACCATGATCACCTAAGAAGTTTTGGACTGATGCTGTGTTTTTTCAACTCTGAGTGTACTGAGGCCTGCTAACTAGACCTTAGTACCAGTTTTTGGACCCTTAAAAGTATATATTTGATTGACATATCCAACTGAAATAAGTAAATTATAAGTCCCGAGTATATGGTACCAGGAGTATCCAGGACCTGTAAGTTAGTGTTTCCCCCACAGGGCTGCCGTATGTATTTTGCCACTTGAGTGTGACAACTTAAAACATGTCTCCCAGCCTTCCACTGCGGGCTGGTAGAGCAGTTTAAAGTTCTAAACTCGAGTTTGCCACTTAAAGTAATGACAATGTCCAAACCTCCCTTTTTAGGTCTCGTTTAGCGATGCTTCGTTTTGGCAAGACTCTTGTTGTGGCTTTTCCTAGCTAAGGGAGACAAACCATGTGCGCACACAGACATCCGATGTGCAAGCGCATGGTGTCTCCTCTGATTCACACGCTCCCACCGGCGCGCCCAGATGGCGTCTCCTCTCTGGCTCCCACTGCGTGCTCACTCGCGTATCGCGTGCTTTCACTTTCCGGCCCCCGTCGGCTCCGCGGAGGCAGCTTCTTCCAGACTCCCACTCATGTCCTACTTCCTCCATCGCTTGTTTAGGCCCCCACACACCTGCCCCTAGTTTTAAAGATAAGTGTTGGCACCAAGCCCCATTATGGATTTGGGAGCTATTCTAGCAACCATGTCTCATTCCTGGACCGCCAGTGTTTGCAACTGCTTTACTGAAATCCACTGGGTCTGTTCGAAGCGCCTCTAATGGAGATGGGCGTTCCCGCAAGATTACTATTCAAGTACAGTTGAGCTGAATAAAAGTTTACTCTCCTTTACGATGCACTGCCTCAATGTTAAGACTCAGATGAACAGCTTTTTTGTGCACTGATAGTCACCAACCAGGCTTGATTTTGCAGGAGAGCAAGAAGCAGGGGGTATTTTAAGACTGATCAGCTTTCTGTAGCTCCGTTTGAATGTCAGTGCCGGAGCTCTCTGTACCTCTTTTTGGGAAAAGTTCAGACCAAAAGAAGGTATATAGGTTTTTAGACTGCAGGGTATTTCCAGCTTCCCAGAGTATGTCTTGAATAGAAACTTGAATATTAAGTAATATTTGGCTTAAACCGAGACGTCTGTTTATGTTTTTTTTTCTAAGACTGCACCCAAAGTTGGTATTGGTGCCCGAAGTGAGACATGGCTGACAGTGAAATTAGCTGAGACAGGCAATGTAAGTAGAAGCAGCTATTTTTCCCCCCTCTACCCCACTTACTTGGGTTGAATTGACCACGGTTCTTTCTGTATGTTTTGGAAAAGAATGCAGTTTGTGCAGCTTCCAAGTCCATAACATAGCATTGTGTGCCCTGAAAGAAATTCACATTTTTTTTCATAGGTTTGTTTATTAAGCACCTGACTTGAATTCTTCCATAACGTTTTAATCGTAGCGCATTCTTAGAGAATGTATGCCTTTTCGGGCAGGTATGGGGTTTATTATTATTTTTTTATACAGAACAGAGTTGAGCCAACAGCTTTATTGTGGTCTGTGCGGAGCGACTCCAAATGTGAGCCTCTGTAACAGGTACCAAGGAATCCAATGTCTTCTATTTTGATTGTGAATTTCTTATGTAGTATTTTTAGAACTTGAGGTTGCAGAAGTAGAATTCTCCCTAAATTAAAAACTGTTTTCTTCTGTTGAAACCTTGCTTAATTTTATTAATGATTTTGCCTCCTTAATACTTGAATAAGCATTATATCTGAGATGCATCGTAGGTGGGTCTTTAGACCTCTGCCTGTAGTACTTTGGAAGGTGTTGGTTATTAAGGTTGGTTGACAAAAGGGGCATTAATGTTTCCCATTGACCAATTGCTTTTCAGGTTAGTGGACATTAGTACTTGCTGAGATAATGAACGTCTGGGTTCATATAAAAATACAAGGTTAAGGTGCGTGTGTGTACAGTATTCATTGGACTGGCGTTCCACGCAGAGGTATATACAATGATTTCATTTTCTATACCAAAAACAACTGGCTTCAATAACATAGCGTGATATCACCTAACCTAACCTGAGGCTATAGCATGAAATAAATAACACAACACCATACCACTACACTCAACTTGATTCAACTCCACAAAATTATTCTCTACTCAATACCACATAAATACACTACACATAAAACCACTGTCGCATAATAATAATCCACACATATACTCCTAACTATGCCACATAATTCCAATCAGCATACTTCCACCCGCCACAGTTTCACACCACACAATTCAACTCCAGACATTTCCATTCCACACCATATAATTCAACATCAAACCACATAATTCAACTCAATAGCACAACTACACAACACACCACATACATCCAATCCATACCACAGAATTCCACATCATGCCACATAATTAAACTCCTCTACATACCACTCCACAACACAAAATGCCATGCCACAAAATTCTACACCATGGCGCACAGTCTTACTCTATATAGTTTTGTTATATTCAATACCACATAATTCTACTACACACCATGTCACATAATTCGACTACAGAAATCCACTCCAAACAATTCCACAACTAACAATACCAATACAACCAACATAATTCCACTCCATACCACATACATCCACTCAACTTCACACGGGAACAAGACATTGTCATTTACAACGCCAATAGCTCTAACTCTCACAAACACGAGACCTATTGCATTGCAAATGCTTTTTAATATATGTAACTCAACCCTACAGAAGGCCTATCTAGTCCTACAGCAGGGTGCTGTATATTAAAAAGTAGGATGTATATCTTTTTATGCCCTAGCAATAAAAACCCCAAATTGTTGTTTTACTGTGGAAAGGCTAGTAGTCCCATTGGTGAGTACAGGGTTGCACTCTATCAACCCAGCTGTGTTAACTTCTGAATGGGGCTACTAAAATTGGTACTTCAAGGCATCAAAATAAGCGTCACATTAAACCTGACTTGATGCCTAAGTCAAATTTAATGTACATTTTAAGTAAAAACATCTTTTAGGAAGTTGCCACTCTGTTGCCCAAGTTTTCCTGTGGCCATTTACAGATGCTGGCCTCAAGACAGCCACCTGCCCTTCTGGGGAGAAGTGTGAACGACTCCCAGGAGAGGAAACAATTGAGGCCTTCTGTTGGAAGAGGTGTCAACCAACTGCAGCTCCTCTGTTAAGGCGGAGGAGTGTCATCACACCTGCTGCATTGCTGCTAAACACAGAAATAAAATGGCCATTCCCATGTTTTTTTTGTGTGCTGCCGGCTGTCCTAGTGCAAGTGTGATGGGGAGGCAGGGCAGATTGCTGGGTATTATCCGCAGTTGCTCAGTGTGAGTTTCAGATTGGCCAGCTGTCTGCATCTGGCTTATCCAACATGCTCCCTTCAAAGCCAGCAATCCCAGCACTGTAAAAGAGCCGGTAGATTACAGGCACAGGCCCCAGCCTTAAAATGAGCACTGGGTTAGCCTGCTCCAACCATTATACTTACTAGCCACCCCTGTTGTCAACTCTCCCTGGCAGCAAGCCACACAGGGTGTGAGCCCAAAAGGTGAGCTTCAAAGGGAAAGTCACCTTTTTAAGGGCTCCTGGTGGACACACAGTACTTCAGGCGGCTCTTTTGTTCAGGTAGACGCATTGGTATCGGGGACAGCGAAAACCGTTGCCACACTGGTTTACCCGTGGGCGTGTAGCCCCCAGGTAATCACACCTCAAGGGTAGGTTACCAAGCTCCCACATTGAGAGTAGAGTTCAGCCATTTTGGGACTGCTCAGAATAGTGCACTCTGGGATAATGGCAGACATTGCTGGATGTCATCATCAGGCCCATTGGTCAGTAACCGCCGCATCCATGAGGGCACTTTCTGGTGCCATCATCCAGACCTCAGATCACATCTGAAGTGAACACAGGGCTGAAGGAGGACTGCCCTGCTGTTCCCTGGACGTGACAAGAGTGGCTGCCCCAACCGCTGGACTGCACCTGCTCATCCTTGGGCTAGCAAAAAGAAGACTGTGCCTGGCTCGTGGAAAAGTCACTCCCGAGCCCCAGGCACAACAGTTGACCTCCAAGAGTCAGTTGACTGACTTCCTGTTACAGTACCAGGGCCACAGAGCTGTAGTAGCCAGTTTTGGCCAGTCAATAGCCAGAATAGGTTGTTCTCCCCTGACTGCTGACGTGCAGCCTGGACGGCCAAGTTCCAACCCTCAAAAGTTGAACCCAAGTCTGCTGGGCCAGGGAGAGTCATCGGAGTGCAGTTTGTTCACCCAAGACATACACTTGGTATCACCAAAAGGAACCGTTGGTTTTGTTGTGACTGCAAACCTGTAATCCAGTGACAATTATACTTTTGCTGGATCCTAGAGGACTTTGAGAGACATTGACACCTGTGGCCAAAGTCGCCTGACCAGGGCAATGGGCCGAGTAGTAGCCACAGGAAGACGCCCTTGACCGCACTGCATCATAGAGCATCCTCCGCAATCTGTGTCCCTTGTGTAAGGACCAATCCATTTATGTCTCTGGCGGTTCACCCATAGACTCTAGAACTGGACCTGAGACTGCTTTGGTGAAAAGATAACTGTCCTGGAAATTCTTACTGGTCCACTTGACCATCCCCCTGTAGAAGTTGGTCGCCCAAAGCGGGCTGAAATGGTCAAACACAACTTCATAAAAGTTTTATGATTTTTTTCTAACTGTGGTAGTTACCAGTGCTTGTTAGATTTCTGAGTGAAAAGCAGTGATTTCCGTTTTGCTTAAAAATCTATATCACTGGAACCTGCTGGTGGATTTTGTTCATTTTGGTGTAAGAAAAATTCATAAACATAAGATCCTTGTTTATAAATCGGTGCTGGATTTATTTTGTGTTGTGTGAATTTCTAATGTTGTTGTATCAACACTTCTAAATGGTTTACACTCGTTCCTTTGTTTAAGTCTTACTGCTCGAAGCCGGTTACCTAGGGTTGAGCTAAAGGTTTTACAAACCAGTCTGACTTGACTCAAGACGTCATTGTGAGCGTATTACACAGTGAGGTCTCACAACCACAACATATAATACACCACTTTCGTTACACATACTGTACCTCGTCTGTAAGAGAAAGGAGGTTGTTTTGTTGCTACCGTGCTTGCTATACCTGTTCTGTAAGGTAAAGGAGGTTGCATTGTGGCTACCTTACTGTACCTGTTCTGTAAAGTAAAAGAGGTTGCATTGTTATTACCTTACTATACCTGTTATTTAAAGGAAAAGGAGGTTGCATTGTTGCTAACTTACTATGCCTGTTCTGTAAGGGAAAAGAGGTTGGATCGTTGCTACCTTATCGTATCTGTTCTGTAAGCGAAATGAGCTTGCATTGTTGCTTCCTTGCTGTAACTATTTTGTAAGGGAAAGGAGGTTGCATTGTTGCTACCTTACTGTACCTGTTCTGTAAGGGAAAGGAGGTTGCATCGTTGCTACCTTATTGTATCTGTTCTGTAAGCGAAAGGAGCTTGCATTGTTGCCTCCTTGCTGTAACTGTTTTATAAGGGAAAGGAGGTTGCATTGTTGCTACCTTACTGTACCTGTTCTGTAAGGGAAAGGAGGTTGCATCGTTGCTACCTTATCGTATCTGTTCTGTAAGCGAAAGGAGCTTGCATTGTTGCCTCCTTGCTGTAACTGTTTTATAAAGGAAAGGAGGTTGCATTGTTGCTACCTTACTGTACCTGTTCTGTAAGGGAAAGGAGGTTGCATCGTTGCTACCTTATCGTATCTGTTCTGTAAGCGAAAGGAGCTTGCATTGTTGCCTCCTTGCTGTAACTGTTTTATAAGGGAAAGGAGGTTGCATTGTTGCTACCTTACTGTACCTGTTCTGTAAGGGAAAGGAGGTTGCATCGTTGCTACCTTATCGTATCTGTTCTGTAAGCGAAAGGAGCTTGCATTGTTGCTTCCTTGCTGTAACTGCTTTGTAAGGGAAAGGAGGTTGCATTGTTGCTACCTTACTGTGCCTGTTCTGTAAGGGAAAAGAGGTTGGATCGTTGCTACCTTATCGTATCTGTTCTGTAAGCGAAAGGAGCTTGCATTGTTGCCTCCTTGCTGTAACTGTTTTATAAGGGAAAGGAGGTTGCATTGTTGCTACCTTACTGTACCTGTTCTGTAAGGGAAAGGAGGTTGCATCGTTGCTACCTTATCGTATCTGTTCTGTAAGCGAAAGGAGCTTGCATTGTTGCTTCCTTGCTGTAACTGCTTTGTAAGGGAAAGGAGGTTGCATTGTTGCTACCTTATCATATCTGTTTTGTAAGGGAATGGAGGTTGCATTGTTGCTACCTTATCATATCTGTTTTGTAAGGGAATGGAGGTTGCTACCATGCTACACCTGTTCCATAAGGTAAAGGAGGTTGCATTGTTACTACCTTACTGTACCTGTTCTGTAAGGGAAATGAGTTTGGACTGTTGCTACCTTGTTGTACCTGTTCTGTTAGGGAAAGGAGGTTCGACTGTTGCTACCTTACTGAACCATTGTTGCTGCTTACATGCTGTATCTGTTTCTTAAGGAAGTGACACTTGAACTGCTACTCTTGTTCTTTACCTCATGGGCGAGGGAGGGGCAGAATTGTTTTTCGTGTTAACAAACCCTTTCACTACCCACTGTGTGAAATCACTAGTTGTCTCCCACCCAATAAACGGTCTCCTGGACATCGTAACATATATAACTCCTAGGGTAGCTGGAAATCAAGATGGAAAATGGATACGTGGTGGCTTAGCTGGAACGTTGGAATTCGCAGGTTTCTTCGGGATTGGACATTGTTTGGGCATCACTTACATTATTACTACAAAATAAGTACTTTTCCTTGTTGGTTGTCTGTTAAGTGAACGTACATTTATTTGATTGATGTGTTTAATTAGTTTTACCAATCGGAATATAACACACAAAGACACGAGTATACGTAATTTACTCCCACACTTGGTTGCAGTTTACAAGCCTGACTGATTCACATATTTTTTCTGACCTGCTTGTGCACAAATTATACGGAATGTTATTGACTACTATATCTGATGTCTGTTTGTTAGAATTTTGCAATATGTGGAATTGCCCTTTTTTCGTTTTATTGATCTCTCATAAAAAATGTTTATTTTACCATCTGCCCCCTATAAAACGAGATACATTGATGCACTTTGCATAACTTCTTGGTGCTCCCGATAGGTGTCTATTTATGTACAGATACATTTAAGAAATACCCTTCGCTTGGAAAATCTTCAGGAATCCGTCTTTGTGTGTGTACTGCGATCAGAAGTATTTTTAAAACCTGACATTGTTTTTTCTCATGATGTCTAAAAGGTCTTCCTTTGCTACTCTTCCTTTCTATGGCCTTTCTTTTTATTTATTGCCTCATATAGTTTTAGTCGTTATTTATGTCATGGGTTTTGGACATATTTTTGTGTTTATTTGTATTCATAAATGTAAAAATTTGACTGAAAAAAAATATCATTTTGCTTTTCAGAATTGGTTATGCTGCTGGAGTGGTGGTCGGGAACGGATTGCACCCTTTACACTGACCTGCAGAGTTTGAATCAATATGGGAAAGAGAGCGCCATTGTCATTCTCAACCACAACTTTGAAATTGACTTCCTCTGCGGGTGGAACTTCTGTGAAAAATTTGGAATGCTAGGGGTGAGTGTCAACCTTCCTGAGGATATGTTTTAGATATCTAAGTACTTGTGAAGAGTCTTTCCACTTGGCTCTTTTTTCTGCATTTGTTATCAAACCCAGTGTTTCACTCAGCACATTCTTAGGAATAATTATGAACCATATTAAGGAATATTTTAAAAATGTTATGTCTTTATGTTTCTTTACTGAAAATATTTAGAATGGTTTTTCTATTAAAGTTTTGTAGTCATGTTGACTCAGAACACTTGTAACTTGCCTCCAGTCAAAGGTGTTATATTGTGTCTTCTGAGCTTTGGTCTGTGTCTGTCTGGACGGGTGAGTGGCTAGTCATTTTGGCCAGTCCTTTATTGCAGCTGAGAATACGGGTATATGGATATTTTCAAGCTTAAAGCATTTAAAAAATATTTTTGTCTTGTTTTGGTATTTTTTTTTTACAAAGTAAATTGGGTTGACTCCTTTCATATATGGTCAAATTCTAGCAACACTTTAATTCCTTCTCCCCTATAGATAAATGTGGATTCAGGAGGCTGACCAGTGAAGTGCATTGCTCCTGGTGGGGGTTGGTATCTTTATGTACATGTTCCTCAAAACAGATGTATCCCCCTGAACAGTGAGAGCCCAACTGGGTTGATGCATTCTGTGGCTTTTCTGTGGATGTTGCTCTACCTTTCTTTTGTATACAGTCCACAAGAATCCTTCCTGGTTCAAGAAGTGCCAAGTACGCCCAGCTTACATGTACACAGCTATGTGTACTTTTAAATATCCAGTATCCAAAGGTGGCTTTTTCATTGCTGCTATCCTTCTACCCACTGCTAGTTTGCGAAATGTGCATTTTTTTTGTAAAAGACAATTCTTCTGGAAATGTGTGTATTTTGCAAAATGCATTTTACTTGTAGCCGAAAGAGTACTGGAGCTGGAAATGCTGCCCAAGGTCTTCTCAGGTCTCTGTACCTCTCCCTGGGCGCAGGTGCATCAATACAAGCTTGTCAGCTCAGTAGCAGCTCAAGTGAGCCTTTTCAAGCAGAAGGCAGGTAGGAACACACTGGCTCACGTCCCAGCACTCAATTTGTTGCATTGCATCATGGTAAATTACTTGCTGCTCTCTACTGATGAAGGATGGAGTCCACAAACATGTGTCAGGAGTGACACAGCACAGGCTGCACCAACAAGGGTGGAAAATGACATCCTACTACTGAAGTAAGTGTTATCATGCACTGCATTTACCATGAGGCATTGGGGAAAATTCAGTGCTGGGATGTGAGGCACTGTGCTCCCTTCCTCCTACATTTTACTTGAATAACTTTTCCCTGCATGGTTATGCCTCGCTTAAAAAAGTCATATGAGTTACTAGGAGTAAACTGATTTTATTAGAAAATATCACTTGGCAAGAGAGTCTCTGTTGGGCAAAATGAAAGTTTTTCAGTATGCGAAGTGCTGAAGATTTAGCACATTTTGCGTATAACAAAATGTAGTATTCTATGAGATTTTGCTGGTGTAATAAATCATTTGTTCAAGACTCGTCTCCACTTGAACATCCCACCTCAAATACTGGAATATTGATACACAACGTTTGGAGTCCTCACTTTCGGGGCCATTTTCAATATTAATTGCGTGAATAATGTTAGATACCCTCATCTTTGGCTCAAAGCAGTTCCAGCAAATTATCAAATTTATATCCCAGATAGACCTCATTCTTTGTTTAATGACATCCCTCTCAGAATGTTTCCGGACATTATAGGTCTGCAGCTTTTGATTTCAGCAAGCATTAATTCCATTATATGGAGTATTCTTTTTCAGCCATATCCTCGTTCTTGTAACATGAATCAGGTTTACTTGCTAACCTCATTAATGGTGCTTCCTAAATAGCCCTTCTAATGGTTGGGTCTAATGATAGCTGGATAATGTACCAAGTGAGCAACACTGGATGAGCGATATTACTCTTTAAAGAGAGAATTGTGGATGTCTTGCATCTGCATCACTCTTTTTATGGCAGAGGTCTCCTAGGTGAAGTTACACAAAGTGGGTACGCTCTACAGTGCGGTGCAAAACTAAACGTTGTTGCTGAAAGATTTTAGTATTGGTTTTTATCGATACCCTTCAACTTCTCACAGTGATTTAGCAGTGATTTATTTTTTGGCCTAATGAATGCCACAAATGGCATGCTTGACAATTACTGATATTAATTGATGTCTGAAAAATAGTCTAATGTACTACGAAGAACCGTAGGCTTTGTGATTTACAAAAACAACAAGATGATGGATGGAATGCTTGAATTAATCTCAACCACTGGCAATTGCTTGGCTGCATCCTAGTGTGTTTGTTTTCACCCACCCTGCCACCTCAGTTTGTATCCAGCCGTATACATGATCAGCCGGAACAGCCCAGCCCTGAAATGCCAGTCCAGGTCCTCTGTGAATCGGAACACAAGCAACCCAGGATCGGGTTTCACCCTAATTAGGGCTCTTCAGCAAGGTATAGCTTGGTTCCAGTGGCACAGTGTGCCCGGGACCCACACCTGGGCATACCCAGTGCACTTAGGGCATCAAATACAAAAACAATAAGGTGAGAGTCAGAATGCTTTAATTAATCAAAGCCACTGACAGTCAATTGGGGCCACATCCCAATCTATTGTTTTTTGCCCAGACTTGAGTCCTGTGCACACTGTGTGACTGGCACCAAGCTATACCTGGCTGATGAATCAATAACAAGGCAAAGCCCGTCCTGGGTTGCTTGTGTTTGGTTTCAGGGAGAACTGGGCTTGACAGTTCGGGCCTGGACCATTGGGGTAGGGTCAAGACTGGCTTTGACTATAGCTGGGTCCAAACTAAGGTGATATGTTGTGCAAAATAGCAATGGATTGGAATGGGGTCCCAAGAAATTACCAGAGGCTGAGATTCATTCAAGTATTCCATCCATCAATTTCTGTATACTTTGGCTTTGTGATTTAAGCAGGACGACAGGTACACAAGTATCCTGCATGTTTTTTTCGTTGTTGTGTCATTCTAATGTGACATTTACTGCATCAATTGGTGGTGGTGTTAAAAACAGATGCCCTGTTCTAACAGAAACCAATCTCGAGCCTGGAATTTGCGGTTATATTCTGGTTGTGTATACTTTGTCTGTCTGAAATGTTTCATCAGTTAAAATGATTGCATGAGGCATATGTATGCAACTACATTCAAATAACCTCAAATGCTTAGCCCGGGGTCCCTGAGTTCCAGTAATGATTTGGTGGTGGGTCATTAAAGTAAAAAATGTAAGAACCACCTATATAGTGTATTTAATATAGTGGCAGTACACCCGTTGGATCTTTTGTGTTTGCAGTAAATTCACATATAGTCTGATACAAAAGACTGTGATCTGAGCAGTAAGATACATTATTACATTTTTCATCAACATTTTAGCAAAACCAACATCAAACATTTTGAATTGCTCTGATAGCATCTTAAAATGGGATGTTATCAACATCATAAACTCCAAATGTATTTTTAATTTAGAAAATAAAGCCTGCTCTTCTCCTTCAAATGAAAACTCTATGCCTCAGTCGAATTGAATACCAGATGCAAGGACAATTAATAAGTTCCGTCATGTATTCGTTAGGCCGAATTACTTCCCTAAAAAGGAATGTATTTTATCCAATTGGTTGTACAAGGTAAATTAAAGAACCAATAACTCTTTAATACATGTTGGAAAGAAACCTTTATCTCACAGTGTAAATAAAATTGATTTTCACGGGATGGTTAGGCTCCTCACGTTGGCAGGTTGTCTGTGAAAAATGTATCCTAAGTGATTGAGGGTTGAGTCCGTAAAAGTCAATGGAAGGCTAGACTCTACAGATATAGAAGAAAGCAGAAATACCTTTTAAATGTCTCTCTTTAATCGTATGTTCCAACTAAAGATCGAATCCTTTGCTTAAAAACAGTTTACTTTAATTAACTATCTACAAAACAATTAGTCATCAGGCAAAACTCACTTTCAAATTGTGTCAGTCTGCAAAGAAAGCAGGACAGCGTGGCTTGAAAGAGGTTTACGGTTACGACATCCACTCTTCGTTGCCTACTCACTTGTATGAAAATTTGTACTTCTTGATTTACAGTGTGGCATTACAGAGTGAAGTAACTTAGAAATTGTACTTCTCCATGGTGTCATGCACAAAACTATGATAAAGGAATCAATCTATCTTTAGGACTCCCAGACAGCATCTGAGGAATTATAGAAGTTACATTGACTCCTAATCTATGAAGGCTATTGAGACTGTGCTCACACTTCAAGCTTCAAGAGCTACCTTTTGGATGAAGGCTTCCGTAACTGATTAGTTCTCGGAATTCAATAAAATGCAAGAGGGCCTCTCCTAAAAAACGTCTATCCGATTATTCCCTGAATCTATATCAGTTCAAGCGGATTCACCAGATCCCCTTCCTGAGGAGATCCCAAAAAGGCAGGTTTGAAACGCATCGACAATCCCAATCAGATTCTTAACGTAACATAAACAAAAACAAGTACGTTTGGTGAATCAGCTCAGTGCCCCTAAGGACTCTGTGATTTGTATTCCCCTGCTACACACTATATTGAATGGGAACCAATTTGCCAACACTACCATTCTCCTTTCATATCTTTGTTTAAATAATGTTGGACTGGTGTTTTGACCAAACGAGTTTTCTGATCATTGCTGAAAAATAATGCTGCCATTTATATTATGTTTCACTTTGAATTCACAATCGTTTCACTGGTGATGGTTTTCCTCTCTCCATAAACTAGCGAAAAGGATTACTGCTTACATATGTTATGACTTTGTATCCCTCCTTGTATCCCTCCTTTGCCCACTGACATTGTTTGAAGATGTTTTGCCTCATGAGTTATTTTGAAGATATTTAATTAAAGTAAAAAGTTTTTGAGGAAGTGATTACATCTCTTGTTCCAATAGGCATTGCATAATGTATCATAGGGATTGTTCTTCTCATAGAGTTTGCACTTCAAAACATCAAATGGTCCTTTTATTTTTTCCTATGTGTCTCTAAGTGGAAATCTGGGTAAAATGAAGCACAATTGCCTTTGTAGATCCTTTTGCTTTGTATCCTGGCATATCCTGCCTTTATCTCTGCACCATTGGAATTTGGTTATTATCATGCATAGTTGGTCATGAGTGCCCTGGCGCCATTTGTGTGTTTGTCTTTATTATTTCTGCATCAGGATCCTGTCAATGTTTTTGAGAAAAGTTTCGATAGGATTCTTTTCTGTCTCTTCCAGAAACCAAAGCAGTGTTCATTATTTCTTCATGATCTGTCTTTCAGATCATTCAGTTTATCATCTTCATGCTTAAACGTAGCAGGCATATAGCCGATGTATTCAGAGTGTTACACTAACCTGTCTTCCAGATATTCGATCCTTCTCCCAGTCTCCATGGTGCTGCCATGCAACTTCTTCAAATATTTTCCTGAGGAGCTTAAGTTGTTATCTCCCTGTTGCAATATGGTGTGAGTTATTTCAGTTCCTTATTGTAGGAGCTTGGGGTTCGTCTCCCTGTGCCTTTTCCCAGCTGGTGATTGTCATTTGATGGGGTGCCATGTAAGTTAAAATGTCTTTGTATGGCTGCGATGTATTTGCCTTGCCTCAGAGCTTCTCCACCTGCTAAGCATCAGACACCAAAGCATGAGCCAAATAAGGTTCCTTCAATGTGTATTATTTATGGCTTAATGCAATGTACCCTTATAGGAGAAAGTCAGTGAGCACTACCATGGGTGTACTTGGCCATACTCTAACCACTGGGGTGTTTCATGAAAGACTGCTGCTATCCTTAAGCCAGTGTCATTTCACATGTGATGGTTTGCTTTTTCTGTAGCAACACACACGGGCGCACAGTCACGCACTCTATCTGATAGAGACATCTAGCCGCAGATTCTTTACATTTGAGGCCTCAGGCTGGATCCGGTAGATTTTTCTGAGCAGTACCCCTGTGTAGGAAGGTGGATACCTGACTATGGGTACCCCAGATTTTTTGCCTAGTGTTTAGCTGGTTTTAGACTTAGTTGGCCTGGGATCCTGCTAATCAGGACCCTGAGCTATCTGCTCTCTCTGTAAAATGGACTCCATGTACCTTAGGTACATCTCCAATTGGATATTGGGTTACCTTATGAGCCCCTGTACAGTGTACTATAGGTACCCAGGGCATAGGTGCATCCAAGGCCTACCAGGGGCTGCAGCATATCTTTTGCCACCCCTGGCTGGTCACCCCAAATTGACACAACTGGCTGATCACTCAGCTGGGGCAAAGTGGTGTAATCACCCCTTGCTTAGATATATTATACCTATATCTAACCTTATATCTAGACACATATACACCTATAAGTCACTCCTATGGCAGGCCTTAACAATCCTGGAGGCAGAGTGCTTGGTTTTATGTGAGATGGTGCTCTAGCATGAGCTGAGCCTATCTGCAGCTTTCGGAACCATGTCCTTTAGCTGTTCTAGGATATTGCCATACCATATACTCTTAAGTGCATTATTATCCTCGCGGTTAGATGCTAACTATGGTTTGGCTTTATCAAAACATGTCGAGTAAGGTGTCATACGAATTTGGATACTACCCCCTCGCCAGTCCTGATGACGGGGGTAGCATTCCACCCTTCTAGAGGGAGAAGACATGTTGTTCCTACTATTCCCGGTTAAAGTTAACCAGAGCCTCAGCATCACAAAATGGATGCTGCTGCCACAGACACAAGTCTGACCTCCTGCTGCTGGGAGTCCTTCCAGCGAGGGAGGCTTGGACAATAGGTTTCCTGCCTTGGGAGGTGCTAGCACCACCCCAGACAGGACTTTGTGTATTGGGACAGGGAGGGCTCAAAGGATTGAGACGCTGCCTGGGGCACATAAGTTGTCCCATGCATAGTCCAGTTCAAACCGGTGCTGGGGCTTCCCTGCCCCAGCTCTGGCGCAAAACTGGACAAAGGGAAAGGGATGTAACCACCCCCTTCCCTGGTCCCACCCATAGGAGGGACCTAGCAGGTAATCCAGCCCCTAAGATTCGTATATAGGTAGGAGCTGAGTCTAGAGACTTTAGATTATCCTGACTGAAACACTGAAACGAAACTCTGGACCTTCATCACTCTACTTTGGAAGAAGACGACTGAAGAATCTCCCTTGTGGTCAAGGAGTGACCACCCTGCACAAGCAGGCACCATCCAGCGATCGACGACTTGCTTTGCCGCCTCCTCCCGCCCGAGCCCAGAGCCTGACAAGAACCGGATTCCCAGGCATCCAACAGCCCGATCCACAGTCCCTGCAAAGCTGAGACCCGTGGAGGCGACGAGAGACGTGGGACCGGCCATCTTGAAAAGTCTGCGAACTGCTAACTGTGCAGCCCCCGAGGCCTCCTCGAAGCTGTGCATTGGGGATTGAGAAGCCCCAGCCCCGAGCAGCATCTGCACCAAAGATCAGCCCTGCACACTCCACGAGTTCTGCGTGGGGCCCTTCTGCATTTTCCTGCTTGACGCGTTTGCCCGGTCACTTGCCCGTTGGCTAGGAGTTCGATTTTTGCATTTGGGATTCATCATCCCAAATGCAAAAATCACTATTTGCGAAATTGCATATTTGCGAGGAATTGGATTTAAGGAATCTCTAATAGAGATTCCTTAAATGCAATTCATCACCCTATTTGAAATTGCGAATTCGCAATATTTGGTCGCAATTTACCACAAAATCTGACTTCGTGGTAAATTGCGAAAAAAGAGTAAAAAGCACTTTAGTGCATTTTTTTCTTTTGCATGTTGAAGAACCAAATATTTACAATACTCCTTCTCAGGGGTCTTACCAATAAGTAGTCCATTCAAGAGTGGCAAAGAAATCAACACAGAATCTGAAATATGAAAAGACATCTTTATTATCATTAATTGTGAGGCTCCGTCGCCCAGCCACGCTTAAAGCAACTGGATGAGAGAGTCTGCCTGCATGGCCTTCGCACAGGCCTTTTATACAGAATATTTCGCTTTAAGCACACATTCCTGCTTTGAAGTGCATTATGTTGGAAATTCCCAGGACGTGCATACAAAGCACCACTTTCAGGATGAGTCCAGGCTAAGAAAAGAATTGCACACATGCTTGGTTTCCTGTTCCATCAGGCCGGACAAACCCACCATAAAACCCTTCAACTAGATCGATGAACATGTCTTTAAAGGAAAGGCAGCAACAGATGGGACGGAGGTAGGAGCCGTGGGAATGGTGCCATAAAAGATCGGACATGTCCTGCTCTTTGAACTTTATTGCGCCAGCTGCTGAACAAGGAACTGGCTTGGGAGGTTAGCCTCAAGCAACAGGGTCAGCTGTCGTCAGGTCATGCAGAAGTCAGCACAAACCCATGCTAAGGTTATGTCCTTTAAATGCTTACTCTGCCATGGGGAGAGCCTACTGTAAGGGCAACGAATAACATGGCTGCTATTTACAAGATGAAACCCAAGTGTTCAATGCAAAACCTTCAAATGCACAGTGAATCCATTGGTGTAACATGACGAAAATACTCATGAATAACGCATTCATTATTTGCGGTTCACTGATACCAAATTCATAACGGAATCATGACATTTAAAACACAGGTTCAGAATGCCAAGAACCACAGAGCATCCTTTTGCCCTTACATAGGCAATAACCTATACATGGCTATATTCATCACTAGCTGGTGTTGATGTAAATACTGTACCAAAGGGAATCATCAGTAAACTCTGACCTAACCAGTTCATGTTCAGGTAAAATATGAAACTCATGTGAAGAAAAAGAAAGAGTATGTTGGGAAGTTGGTGCAGACGTCAATAGTGTAGGGGGAAACATACCAAAATATAGTAGCCAATAAAATACATTAAAGTATTAAAATAGATAGAGCTATACTGCACTTAAAGAACAATATTCTGTAATGTCTGTTTTTCATCTCCTGTTTTTTATCGTCATTCCTCAATACAATCTCCATTTTCTAATGTCGCTCACGCAATCTTGGTAGAGTACATCAGCTGTGATTATTAGCAGGTCATAGGGACACTGCAGGTCCTGCAGGCCTACTGCCACTACTCAGGTCACAAACTGAACCATTTGTACTCCTACGTGACCCTGCAACTGGCAAATGGTAACCAATCAAAAATTTAACAAAAAACCATAATACAATTCAGCAAGGGAAAAAGAACAACAGAAGGTCAAATGCGTAATACTTGCACAGTCCTAAGCAGACAGCAAATCATAGAATTATCTAATAACGTTTTATATAGCTTCCTATGCATTTCAGTAATTCATTATATGTTTAAGTGAAACAATGGTGTTCCTGATCAATGCTCTCAGATGAAAAAGGGATACTCTTCCACAGAGAGTGGACTTTATTCTGCTTTTACTAAACAGAAATACTTTAAAACAATGCCAGCAAAGCTGCAAAAATCATTTTCCAAACTTCAAGTCTATATAAGCTCACAGAAAATACCCAAAGTCCATCAGATCCGCTTCCAATTTTTTCTTCGCGTTGGGCCTCTTCAAGTCAGGCCTTTCATGAGGAGACAATACTGTTTAGTTGGAGTGCCGCTCGGGGAAAACACTCACAGCTCACTCGAAAGTCTCAGTGTTTCAAAACAATGCACCAGTGTCTCTTCTTGTGGCAGACACTACAAATGATGTGCTGTTTATTGATCAAGGGCACAAAGCATCTCGTGCAGATCCAAGCACTATTTAGCAAAATCAGCAGCACTTTCAGGCTCCAACACTCATCATTTAGTGTCAGAGGACGCTCAAGCTGCTCTCTCCTGGGCACCAGAATGTAGTGCCTTTTTCTAAACGTGGATCCTTGGGTGCACTGCCTTTCCACTGGTGCAAAGCAAATGAGGTGTGAAGGTGGCCAAAACTCGGGCCAATGGCTCAAGGGAATGTACACTGACAGAGGTTTCCAGCACATAACAGGTACAGAGCCCAAACAACAAATAAACGAATCAGCTCCTCCTTTCTTCTGCAACGCCTTTCGCAAATCAACTGCCTTGCTTTGGAGGTACCACTGATGTCGTGCTGATGATCGTTGTCCCGCTTCGCGACTTCCTTGTTTGCAAGAAGTGTAGAGCCAGGACATCTGTTCATCTTAGAGCGGTCACTGATGGGGTGTGAGCTTAATGTTGATCACAGGTCTGCAGGGAATCACTCTTCCTTTAACTCTGGAAGATCTTAGCAGGACCCTAGTGATGCAGGATGTGTAACACAATTGTTAGTTTCTTTCAAATCAAGCACAAAAAGCAATTCATGTGTTTTAACAAAAGGACTGGCAAGCAGGTGACCTGCAATCTGAAAGGGAGTGACAATGTGTCATGGGCATAAAATACAAGAGCAAAGGCAAAAAGGGCAAAACAGTATCTTTAGAATCTTCAGGTATGTTCTTTTCATTATTCTCTGTCATCTATAGCTACACAGGAATTCTATCAAAATGAATTTCCTCACATAGTGGCATTGTCTAATGGGGTAAATACATGTGTTCCCTCAATGACTAAGCCTAAGTGTTCCTAAATTCCTTATCTAGAATATCTCGAATAGAAAGATAACATCATTCACATTATCAAAGACATGAAGAAAAAGTCCCTTTAAAAATGTGCATTAAGTGCACTATGCAATACAAAAGGCTAATGATCAAATGTGAAGACAAAGAACAAACACTAGAAAGTCCTGGTATTTGCATGTTTAGAACACATCTAATCCCACCAAAAATTAAAGCAGCAAGAAAGCTGAAAAATTAAAAATAGACATTGGAACCAGCCTATCACTACCTTGACAGTCAGTCTGAAAAAAACATTTTACATAACATGGGGGAAAAAAACATTTTACATAACATGGGGGTCCCTAATACATAACTACGGTCTAGAAGTGTACACATAAACAATACACCCATAATGATAAATGGGCTGACTGGTGAAAGGAATATGGGAAAAGGGGAAATGGAATTAGGACACAACTAAAATGCCTAATAACTAAGCATAATGCGACATTGGTCAGGGGCATTGGTCAGGGGCGGAACAACAAAAGAAAAATCTATAGGAAGAACAAGAGTGTGCTTGGGTGCCTCAGGCATGTAACACAGCACCAAGAGAACGGGGAATACACAAAAGACCAAAGTTACACAAATTCTAATTCTATATTCCTGTTCTCTCTTCAGGGAGAGGAAAAAAAAAACATGAAACCTGGCTTCCTTTCAAGGGACAAAGCCATATGCTATTTGGGAAACAAAACATGATTAAATAACGCCATATAAAAATTAGGTCACCGTGAGTCACAGATCTATAATTCTATCCTTAGGTCCAATCAAGGATACATAACAATTTAGGGCTGCCTATTCCTTTAAGGGAATGTGCAGTACGTAACATCAGGTGATACACTTTGAACCCGTTATTTGTTTAGTTATTTATTTTGAATACAGCCAAATGTATAGCCAAAGGTAGGCATGCACTGGTAAAAGTGCTGCCATCCTTCCTCACAGTATGCAAACCATATCTGTGAAATTTATCATTATACCAAATTCATCCAATACAGGAGAACTTGTGATGGTAACAACATGAACAAACATACAAAAATGCAGCACCATGGCATGTGTATTTTATGCACTTTAAACCTGCAGTCAAAAACCCAATATTTGGGCCTGTCTAATTTGTCAGGTCCAAACTCCATACAAACTCTACACCCAGCGTTTGACATTTGAGCACAACGCAGTTGTAGATCAATTGTCAAAATATAATATGTCATGACAGCTGTAAATACCTCAAACAGAAACATGTACATTTTCCTCTGTTAAAGAAATGACGCAAAAACACATCTTTTGTCAATTAGCCAAACTCACGTGTCTTCTCTTCTTAAGAACAATCCATGAAAAAAAATCTGTTGGCAAAAACAGAAAAATACACAACACAAAACATTGTACCATACACAAAAAATAACTGTGTATTACTTAACTGTTAATGAGCAAATCTGTATTGAACGTAGGCCTGTAACCTATAACCTTCAAAATTGTGTGAAAAAGGCTGCATGTTATTTTTATCTAAAACTGGATGCATCATTTCGTTTAAACGCAGCTAGCAAACATTATTTCCCTTAATCTGGAAACACAATGTAGCATTTAATCATGATGTTTAAAGAAACCTCTTTTCATTTCCCTGTTTAAATCAAGGTCCTTCATGTTACCACGTGAAACCAGAAACCTCACTTTTAGCAGCCCGTGCAGAGAGGTCATTCTGCATTCCTTGGAAACAAAGGCCTAATTAAAAGGCTGTAAATGGCAACACATGAGGGGCCTTCTCCATAATTTATGGGGAAACACTTAAAAGAGAACATCTCAGCGAGCGCGCTGAGCCAGCTGTTGCAAATTCTCCCAGCCCCCAGCTTCTGCCACAGTGGAGCTGACAAAGCCAGTAGGCTGGATCTAATCAACAATAATTCAAGCTATTTTAAAAAAAATAATTTCTCTTTTTAGGCTCTAAAATTATCACAATTCCCATATTATTAGACTACATTCACTGTCAATTTGTCTCAAAAGCTGAAGACACACAGACCAGTTTTTTTAGAGTAATTTACTTTTGCAATCCTATGGCACACACTTCATCAGTGTTAAATAAGCAAACTGTCCGTAGGCCTATCTTGAAAGTAGAACCTCCAATCCTGATATTAAAACAAGCTTGTGTACTGGCACATTAACCCACTGAATCACAAGAAAGCACAACCTTATATCAAAACCTAAATGCATGCATTTGCTTAAGGCTGAGACACTTTAAGGAAAGCAAAAATGCAGTTTAAACAGTGAATTTACTCAAAATCGACTTTCTGATTTTGGGCATTACAAAATAAATATTTTACAATTTTCTTGCAGAATATGGATTACTAGAAAGTCTATTACATAATCCAAGAGTCACGTATCTGAAAATAATAATTTATACGTTATAAAAATGAGCTTGCTTGCGCCTATGGCAAGCGAATTTATACAAATGAATTCTTGTCATTTTAGTGATGCAACATAACGCAAATCACATTTTAATGCTAAGAGGTCATAGCATGAGTGTCAAGCTTTATGAATATTAGAAAACGATTTTGGTAGCACTCATTTTTATGAATTATTTTTCCATAATTAATAATTTTTGTCTTCTAATAAAACCCAATTATTTCTGTTTGTGATTGTTTTTACATATAAGAGCCCGCTACATCCCTTGCCTCTTATTGAGATGCATTAACTCACAAACCTGAGCGCATATGCCTAATTTAAAAAAGCGTCAAATTCTGCGTCACTTTCTGCGTCACTTTCTAGGGCCCCTTTAATGTAAAAGGGCCATCATGCAAAATTCCACCCGTGTTTAACTACAAAAAATGCTGGCTGAAAAAACATTCCTATCAAATATATTGCAGCTAAAAACGTTTTGCCTGTGAACATTTAATACAGTGCATTTAAGTGAAAACGCTGTAAATGCATTTATTTCTGCAAAAACATGTAACCTCGTTTTTGGCTGGGGCCTTATCTAAATCCATTAAATGTGAACCACACACATTGAGCACATTTCAGACATAAACAGAAAGTGTTGAAAACATTTAGGACACACAATACAGCGCTCTCCAACCATTTCTTGTAAATCGCGTCGTCGCAATGTACAACAAAACTCACAAACAAAATAGACATGTAAACACACATTTTAACCACGCATTCAAACATACATTAAAACCCACAAATCAACACTCAGGACAAAAACAGGACAGTCCGGACTATACGTAGCTGTAAGTCATATTTACAAGAAACACTGCTCAACAGTGTAAAAACCAAAAATACACTCAATTCACTAGCTGCAGCTGGCAGAACACCAAAAATCGTTCTGCATATCCATTCATAAAATTATACAGAGTAAAGCATCCTTATTATGTATTATTACATATTTTAATTCCCTGCAGATACAAAATCACCAAGGAAGAAATATGTTTGTAAATCTAACCTATTTAGATAAACCGGCTAATTCAAACGTATACAAAGTTGGCCAATACAAAGTTTCAAATTCGCTAAGATCAGGCATCTTATAGCTCACTAATCCAGCATCAAACTTCAAGGGTTACGGGATTTACCAAGTCCCTGCAAAGAACAAATACCCTCGGTTTTTGGCGTCTGCAGGCGTCAAATAATACAACAACAACAAAAACGCTAGCAAAGTGTCACCGACAAAAACACTAGCAAAGCGTCAACAACAAAAACACTCGCAAAGGTGCATACGACAAAAGCACCAGCAAAGTGTCAACTACTAAGGACTCTGGGAGCGACCCACTTAAATACTTATCACAGCTGTATCAAAGAAATAGATGTCCAAATTCTAACTGCCAATTTCTAACTGCACTAACAGTCTCTTTAAAAAAAACTTGCGCCAAAAAGGGTTGCTCAGTCAGGAGTGACATCTTTTGGAGAGTCTTAAGTCAGAAAAATCAAAAATATGCCAGGCCGCAAAGACAGAGAATCCCCCAGAACCTCCGTGCACAGAGTACCTCTTTTAGTAGATTCCTGTCTTGCCTTCCCCAGCATAGTTCTTCTTTCTGAAAAACTCTCCTCCAGGTATTCACTTCCATGATGAGCCCCCGAGTTGGGCGCCAACTGAAGAACCAAATATTTACAATACTCCTTCTCACGGGTCTTACCAATAAGTAGTCCATTCAAGAGTGGCAAAGAAATCAACACAGAATCTGAAATATGAAAAGACATCTTTATTATCATTAATTGTGAGGCTCCGTCGCCCAGCCACGCTTAAAGCAACTGGATGAGAGAGTCTGCCTGCATGGCCTTCGCACAGGCCTTTTATACAGAATATTTCGCTTTAAGCACACATTCCTGCTTTGAAGTGCATTATGTTGGAAATTCCCAGGACGTGCATACAAAGCACCACTTTCAGGATGAGTCCAGGCTAAGAAAAGAATTGCACACATGCTTGGTTTCCTGTTCCATCAGGCCGGACAAACCCACCATAAAACCCTTCAACTAGATCGATGAACATGTCTTTAAAGGAAAGGCAGCAACAGATGGGACGGAGGTAGGAGCCGTGGGAATGGTGCCATAAAAGATCGGACATGTCCTGCTCTTTGAACTTTATTGCGCCAGCTGCTGAACAAGGAACTGGCTTGGGAGGTTAGCCTCAAGCAACAGGGTCAGCTGTCGTCAGGTCATGCAGAAGTCAGCACAAACCCATGCTAAGGTTATGTCCTTTAAATGCTTACTCTGCCATGGGGAGAGCCTACTGTAAGGGCAACGAATAACATGGCTGCTATTTACAAGATGAAACCCAAGTGTTCAATGCAAAACCTTCAAATGCACAGTGAATCCATTGGTGTAACATGACGAAAATACTCATGAATAACGCATTCATTATTTGCGGTTCACTGATACCAAATTCATAACGGAATCATGACATTTAAAACACAGGTTCAGAATGCCAAGAACCACAATGTTACACACACACATGTCCTTTGGACATGTGTGTGCGCAACACCTGTTTGATTTTGCATTTAAGGGGTGCTACAGGGTGTCCTTTGGACACCCCTGGCACCCTTTAAATGGCTATCTTATTTGCGATTAGCAAATTGCTAATCGCAAATAAGGAATACTCCCCATTCATTCCTATGGGCCTTTTGGCCCATAGGAATGAATGGGGAGTTATTCCTTATTTGCGATTAGCAATTTGCTAATCGCAAATAAGGAATGTGTAGGAATCGCATTTAATTTTGCGATTCCTACATGAATCCCGTTTTGCGAGTCTGTAATAGCGATTCCTTATGAATCGCTATTACAGACTCGCAAAACGGGTCTTTGATGAATCTACCTGATAGTATCCTGCTTGGGTTGCCTTTGCCAAGGCTTGTTGCCTCCAATCCTGAAGCCGACACCGCCAACAGCGAGAGCCTTCGTGGGACAGTCCGTGCCTGACTCCTGGTCGTCGTCGATGACTCCTGGTCCACGTGGCTGCAGAGACAAGCTTCCCATCAGCACCTGATTGCAACGCAACATCACCTGGTTCCATCCTGGTCACTGGCTAGTGACCCAGACTCTTTTCCCTCTGCTTTCAGGTCCTCTTCATCTTCGATCCACCCTTGGATCCTCCCGGACTCTTCTCTTCTGGCCGCCTGCAGCATCTTTTCTCCAAGGCTCATAGATCTCCACGACGAAACCCGACACACTTTGGGACCTATGCACCCGCTTCCTGTGGGTTAGGTAACGCGAGTACTACGGTGCTCCTGTAAAGGTTTACACTCCTAGTGTCCCAGTTTCAAGTGGTGAAGTTCTAGTCCAGTCGGAAGACTCCCAAACCTTTAACTTTCAACTTTTATGCACCCATTGACATCTACGTATGCACACGTGTGCCTTTAGACTCTGCACACGCATCCCATGGGCCTCCAGCTCCCTAACCATTGTTAATCCAGTGTAGCCCCAGCGATTCCCAAAGCCCTAAGCCTTACCATTGTTCGTGACGTGGTACTTATACCACTTTTTTAGTATATGGTTTAGCTGGCCACCCTGCCCTATCCATAATTGGACAACTTTTGTATGTTATATTAAGTTACTTGTTTTGCGCTTGTGCTTCTGTGCTCATAAAGAGTTCAGGGGTTTGTTTAGAAATAAATACATATATATTTTGAATATATATCCTGTGTGGTGTCCTTTCATTTGGTATTAAAGGGATTGCATATTGTAAAACAGCTGGCTTCACATGCCCTCTTGAGTTTAGCCTAAGACTGCTGACTGGATCCGGTTGATTTTTCTTAGCAGTACCCCTGTGTGCTGGTAGATGGCTTTGGTAGACTCCGCGCGACGTCGTCAACATCCTGGTCGTTGACTTGATGTCCACTTCATCAATATAATCGCCACTCCAGCGCGCTGATGTCAGTTCTTTTCTTTCTGCGCCATCAGCGCCGATCCATTCAGAGAGCTACCCCAATCATTTTTTGGCAGACTTTTTCGACTTCATGTCGACTTTGTTGGTTTGTAGGTATATCATGTCAAGCAAAAAGACTTCGGGGTACAAGCCGTGCAGCGCCTGTCACCGCACCATGTCAGTCACGGACCCCCATTTGGTCTGCCTTTGGTGTCTGAAGCATGACCACGACTCCAAGTCTTGCTCTGACTGCTGGGCACGCAGAGGTTGCCTCACCGGTCTCGGTCTCGCTCCTGGTTCAGGTCTCGGTTGAGAGGAAGGACACCGCTCCGGTACATTGAAATCCTCTTTATCGAAGTCAGGTAAGAGGCACCTCAAAAAGTCTAGGCGTGCTTCAACTTCGCCCGCCCGTCTCACCACACGGCGGAGGGACCTCGGCGTTTCAGGCTCCGATCCGCGGAGCGGGTGCTGGGTCGGCTCTGTGTTTCCCTCCCTTTCCGGGGCAGGGAGCAACACCCGCCAAACTGAAAGAATTTTATGATGCCATATATGCCATACTTTGGCAGCCTGATCCTGCCTGAAAGTGGAGAGAGCCAGGCACTGCTATTAGTGGATTTCAGTGAAAAGGTAGAAAGTTTGTAGGTGCTCTCAGGTATCGCCCATCACTCTGGGCGAGTGTGAATAAATCGAAATGAGTGTGGCCAATGGGTCATTGGATACATCCCTGAGGCACTCAATATGATATTGTTCAAAAACAATTAAATGAGCAGTCTTAATTCTTTGTCCATATGGTTCTTTTTATTTCTTTGTTATTCCATCATTGGTATTGTTTTCATATCCATATGACGTGATATATCCAAATAAGTCTTTCACTTTCACACATGAAACATTTTATAATCCGCTCCAATGCATTTCGGGCCACCGCCCTTCATCGGGGAGCATCTACAACAAAACGGTATATATAGGTGTAATCCTTATTCCAAAGAAGCATTGAAAAGCATAACTATACATTCTGGAAAACCGGCGAAAATAAAGAGCCTCATATTTAACTTACACCAACGTGTGCTTATTGTGATGGGTGACATATGTCCTAATGGTGAAGAAAAAGTGCTTAGTTAAGATACCAACAACGTAAGAACGTCTTAACGTTCTTACGTTGTTGGTATCTTAACTAAGCACTTAGAAGCGCTTTTCAATGCTTCTTTGGAATAAGGATTACACCTATATATACCGTTTTGTTGTAGATGCTCCCCGATGAAGGGCGGTGGCCCGAAATGCATTGGAGCGGATTATAAAATGTTTCATGTGTGAAAGTGAAAGACTTATTTGGATATATCACGTCATATGGATATGAAAACAATACCAATGATGGAATAACAAAGAAATAAAAAGAACCATATGGACAAAGAATTAAGACTGCTCATTTAATTGTTTTTGAACAATATCATATTGAGTGCCTCAGGGATGTATCCAATGACCCATTGGCCACACTCATTTCGAGCCTGATCCTGCCTGCATCCCTTCAGGCCCGCAGGCTCAGAAGACAGAGGGCCACCTCTAGATCCTGGCACCACGGCCTCTGAGTGGACCAGGGTCCGGCACGACGCCGGTCGCACCTCCACAGCAACCTTCTTCAGGGTCACGTCCAGAACTAAGGTCTTTGGCGTCGCCAGCACTCACCAGCGCTGCCTCCCTGATCACCATTCCCAATGACAATGACCCAGTTGGGCGTCCTCCGATGCCAAGACCAGCACCTACAGAACATTCCGGCTCCATGCTGTTTCTTCTACCCTATTGTGAATGGTTAGGAATAGAGGAAGGGGATTGGGAGGGGGAGCAGGATCCCTTAGAAATCCTGCAGCAACAAGATCTGGACTGGTGCGAGGAATTGGGTGAAGCCAGTGGTCTGTACACCTCCCCAGACTCTTGCATGATTTCCCCTCCTACCTTTGCTACGGAGAAGGGAACATTTTTTGCCATGGTGGTGTGTAGGGTTGTTGAGGTCCTTGATCTGCAGTTTTCTACAGTGACAAATGTTTTGACAGAGGTCCTGCAGCCTGGGGTCTCGAGCTTGGAACTCTTACTGCCTTTCAATGAGGCCTTGACAGATGTCCTTCTGGGGACACAGTCCAAACCCTGCACAGGGGCTCCTGTGAATAGGACGATCGCCCCCCACCATAGCCTGCGCCATGTGACCCACTTTTCCTCACCACTCACTCCACCCCCAAAGCTTGATGCTCCAAGCTTCCACTTCTTGTGATGCATTCCCTTGGCACCCCGGACAGGGAATCTAAGAGGCTGATAAACTTCGGAATTAAACCTTTTTCTTCCACCAGTCGAGCAGTGCGGTTGGGAAACACTGCATGACATTTGGACCGCTCTCCCATTCCATATGGGATATAGTAGCCCATGTGCTGCCCAGAGTCTCGGAGGAGGACCAGGCTCTACTCCCCTAGCTATATCAGATGGGAGGCACTCAGCTAAGTTCGCCATCAGTTGTGGTTTGGACATGACGTACTCTCTAGGTAGAGTGATTTCCACGACAGTGGCAGTTAGTCGCCTCGCCTGGCTGAGAACATCTGTTTTTTCGGGGGATGTCAAGTCTAACCTCATGACAATTCCCTTTGATGGCTCCTGTCTCTTCTGATACAAGGCGCTTTAAAGTCTCCCTGGCCACAGCCAAGATTTTGGACCTCACTACCACGCCCAGGGCTTCATCTAATTGTTGCTCCTTTGGTGGCCAGGGAAGGGGCTATAAGGTGTGCCAATCTTATTTCGGTCAGAAGGCTCTGCAAGTTCAGCAACCTCTGCGGGCCGTGGTCACGGTTCACTCCGGCCTTGTGGGTCTAGGAACCAGAAGTCGAGCCAAGCCACCATCCACTCCTCCACAGCAAAACCTTCCTAGTCCGATTCCACAGGATCACGCTCGGCCAGTCGGTGGTAGAATATGCCAGCAGGTCCACCACTGGCAAAACATTACATTGGACAGGTGGGTGTCGCAAATTGTCCAAAGGGGCTACTCCCTCCCCTTTGAAACTACCCATCTGTCTATGCCTCCAGTGTACGATCAGCTGACGAAGGATCACCTTGCTTTGCTCCGCAAGGAAGTCTCAACTTTCTTGCCCAGGGAAGCTATACAGAGGGTTCCAGAGCCCGAAGAAGGCAGTGGTTGCTGTTCCCGCTACTTCCTGGTCCGACAGAAGGACGGAGGCCTTTGTTCTATCCTAGACCCCAGAGCCCTCAATTACTTCCACAAAAAGGAGAAATTCAAGATGCTCACTCTTGCTCAGGTCTTGTATACCTTGGACCGTGAAGACTGGATGGTAGTGCTGGACTTGCAGGATACCCACTTCCATATTCCCATCCTGCATGCCCATTGTCACGACTTGCGGTTCACGGTGGGTCACAAGGACTTTCAATTTGCGGTGCTCCCCTTTGGTCTCACCATCGCCCCTGGGTGTCCACAAAGGTGATGGCGGTGGTCACAGCCCATCTGCAGAGATCAGGGCTTCTGGTCTTCCCCTATCTCAACCACTGGTTGTTGAATGAAGGCTCACCCCTAGCAGTTGTTTCCCACCTCCAGGCTATGGTAAACCTCCTGCGTTCGCTGGGGTTCACTATCAACGTGCCAAAGTCACTCCTGGCTTCCTTTCAGATGCTCCTTTTCATTAGGGCGGTTCTGGACACAGTGTAGTTTCGGGCCTATCCTCCCGAACGGCGAGTCAAAGATATTCAGGCTATAACACCGATGTTTCAGCCTGAATCTTGGATTCAGGTGAGAATGAAACCGAGACTGTTGTGCCTCATGGCCTCCTGCATCCTGCCAGTGACCCATGCACTGTAGAACATGCAGGCTCTCCAGTGGGACCTGCAGTTCCAGTGGGCACAGCATTGAGGAAGTCTCACCGACCTGGTTCAGATTCCAGAGGGCACTGCGAAAGACCTCCAGTGGTGGCTAACGGACTGTGATTGGCGCAAGGGCAAACCCCTCTCCCTTCCCCACCTGGATCTCACAGTAGTGAGGGATGTGTCCCTTCTGAGATGGGGTGGCCATCTGGGGGAGGTGGAGATCGGAGGACTCTGGTCTCTGGCGGAAGCCAAGCTCCATATCAATCTGTTGGAGCTTTGTGCGATCCGGCTGGCACTGAAAGCCTTTTTGCCATCAATGAAGGGAAGGCTCGTACAGGTGTTCACGGACAGCACTACCGCAATGTGGTCCTGCCAGAAACTGGGCAAAGTGGGTTTGTGGACTATTTGTCAAGAGACCCTGCGTCTCTGGACTTGGCTGGAACATCAGGGCATTTCCCTGGTGATTCAACACCTGGTGGTTTCTCTGAATGCCAGGGCGGACGAGCTCAGACGAAGATGCCTTGCGGATCATGAATGGCGTCTCCATCCGGAGATGGCACAAGGTCTCTTTCAGCGGTGGGGAGAGCCTTAGTTAGAACTGTTAGCCTCCGAAGAGAACGCGCAATGTCAGCTGTTCTGCACGTTGGAATTTCCAAGGCAGCTCTCACTCTGCGTCGCTTTTCGCAGCAAGCGGAGTTCAGGCCTCCTATACACCTTTCTGCCCATACCACTCCTTCCCAGAATGCTCAAGAAGATCAGGAGCGACAGGGCACAAGTTATTCTTGTGGCTCTGGACTGGGCACAAAGAGTTTGGTATCCCAAGCTTCTCGACATGAGCATTGATCCTCCAGTCAGGCTCCCTCTTCAGGAGGATCTTCTGTCGCAGCAGCAGGGGAGGGTTCTCCACCTGAACCTGTCCACTCTCCACCTCCTTGCGCGGAGATTGAGCTGCCATAGTTGACAGCTATTGACCTCCCTTCCAAAGTCTGTATCTTGGCAGCCAGGCGTCCCTCCACAAAATCTGTATACGCCTTCCAATTGAACACATTTTGTAAATATTGTACAGACCTGCCTATCAACCTCCTATCTGCTCCCTTATCTGACGTCCTCTTGTTCATATTTTCTTTGGCCCAGCAGGGCTCTGCTCTGGGCACATTGTAGGGCTACCTTTTGGCCCTTTATTCTTGTCTCCGGCTACCAGCCCTCTCTTTTCAAATCTCCTCTGGTGCAGAGATTTTTGAAGGGGTTAACCCATTTGTTTCCTCCTTCACCTTTCATCATCCCCCAGAGGGACCTTAATATGGTTCTCACTTTTCTAATGTGTGCACCGTTTGAGCCACTGTATAACTGTCTTCTGCGGTTGCTTACCATCAAGTCAGCTTTTTTAGTGGCAATAATCTCTGCTAGGAGGGTTAGTGAACTCCAGGCACTATCTTCACAGCCTCCTTACCTGACGGTCTTTCCGGACAAAGTAGTACTCCGGACTAGGGCATCTTTTCTGCCCTCGGTGGTAACACCCTTCCATCTGGGACAGTAGATTACCCTGCCCACCTTCTATGCACCCTGGCATCCTTCCAAGAAGAGGAGTGTCTCCATTGTCTGGACTCAAAAAGAGCGTTGTCGTTCCAAAGAGTTCCGGGTGGATGACCAACTCTTTATAGGATATGTGGGGCAATGAATGACCATGCTGTCCAGAAGAGGAATACATCCCGATGGGCCATCCACTGTATAAACATGTGTTATTTCTTAGCGAAGAAGGATCCCCCTGAAGGGCTTTGGGCCATTTCCACTAGGGCAAAGGCGGCCACCACAACTTTCCAGTGCAGTGTTCCCGTCTTGGATATTTGCCAAGCTGCCACGTGGGCATCTCTGCACACGTTGACCAGACACTACTACCTGGACTCCCAGGTTCACAGAGAAGGCCTGTTCGGCCACTCTGTTTTGCTGGATTTTCTGGTATAAACCTTTCTGTAGTCCCTCCTCCGAGGATAGTACTGCTTGGGTATCTGTTCAAAGGTAAGGAATCTGCGGCTAAATGTCTTTATCAGATAAGTTACTTACCTTTGGTAATGCCTTATCTGGCAGAGATCTGATCTAGCTGCAGATTTCTTACCCCCCCCCTACATCCTCCCCGCACTGCGGAATTGTTTTTAAGTGTCAGGGATGTCCCCCTTCAGGGCCCTAGCTGTTCATTTTTCAACACATCATGATCTGTCACTTCATGGCTTTGCACTTCTGGCGTGAAAAGTCATGAAAAGTACTGAAGTCAACGTGCCAGAGTGGCGGTTATATTGGACACACTGACGTCACGAGGAACACGACGCTGGCGTCATAATACAGAGTCAACTGACGCCATATACCGGCGCAAAGGGGTACTGCTAAGAAAAATCTCTGGATCCAGATTGACGCCTGGAAGTTCAAAGGTAAGGAATCTGCGGCCAGATCATGTCTCTACCTTACCGAAACAATCCACAGCCTGCCATTTTATTTAACTATTTACAATGTATGTAAATTGCAGTAATAGCCACTAGGGGAGCGCAGTACTTTACGTAACACCTAGAAACAAGCATTTGCAATGCAATAGGTCTCGCAACTGCGAGTTTTGGAGGTATTGGCATTGTAAATGACAATGCCTTTAATAAAATTAGAAAGCATTGTTATTTACAATACCAAAAACAACACCTATTGCATTGCACAAGGGGCCATTTTGTATGCAAAAGTACACTGAATCGTCACATAAGTGATTAGTTATCTCAAAGATCATTTGTTTATAGAGAGCAGAATGTTTTGTTTTTACTGCAGCAGGCCTATAGAATATTATATGCAGCACTCAAAATACAAGGCAGATTTTCTTTGCCAATGGTAGTTTCCATTTTTTAACCTGAGTGTCATTGGTGAACACAGTAAAATGGTGCAGTTAATATTGACAAATGCAGTTCTCTGAATTTACTTCTGTGGCTTGTTTGGGTGTACCACCGGAATGTGGCCAGGGCTAGTGCAGGGCAGCCCTTGTGGTTAAAGCACCGAGGGCTGAGAGGTTCTCTGTGTCCGTGGGTGGCGGCAGCGTCAGGGGGTGCTGGGGCTCGGTGGTGAGGCGTGAAGGTCTGAAGCAGACACTGCTGCACTGATCCATGTGTCACGGTTGTGTGCACACATAGATGATATTACTCACTCTGACTTATAAGCTCCCCGAACAAATACCAAGCCAACCACTCGAAGCCGTCTTCTAGCGAGCAATGAAAAGATTCGGGGACACATGCCAACATTTGGGCTCAGATAAAAGAAAGATTGAGAACAAACACAGCGTGCATTGAATTTACAGATTAACTTGCATTGAAGTAGAAGAAATGTTAAGTATGAGGAAGACAAAGCAATGCTGGCAAACACATCAATGCAGGCCGCACCACTTTCAGAGAGGTTGAGCGATTACCACATGGCTACGAGGCCATAAACTTGCGTTTTATGGCCAAGCAATGGGAAAGGAGGCACGGAGCTGGACCTGGTGGGTCACGCGGGGGACGTGGGGAGGGTGGGGTGCTGTCAAAAGCATTGGTTAGTTCAAAACAGCAACTACAGAAAGGGTGGGGGGTTGCAACCAGTGCATCTGCAGCTGTCTTTACTATGTGTCCCTGTGTAATGGAAGTGGTGCTCATGCAAAGCACTTCAGGCCCTTTGGGCCGAGTATTATTTTTATTTTTTTGCAGATTAATATAGCGCAAACTCGACCCAAACGTATTGGAGCGATTTATATGAGCACCAGTTAGGTTACACAAGGACACATTCATTAGTTGTTAAGTACGGGGATCTATCCACTCTCTGTGCTCTGGCTGCAGAGTGAGTCCTTGCGCAGTGTTACCTTCGGCGCACAACACTAGCCACTGAAGTCCCCGCCCTCCCTCCTTGTCACCCCGGTACATGTCACTGGCAGCCCGAGATGCAGCCAGACGGGCAGTAACACCAGCCTTGTTTGAACCCTCCATGTTAAGAACGGTCCAGCGGCTCTAGTGCGCCCAACGACCATCTGCCCCATCAAGCAGTAAGAAGTTCTGATATGTCATGAGCTTGACCTGTTCTTGACCGAGACTGCAATTGCCAGAATGCACTGGGTGACAGTTGGCATGAGGGGGATATAGAAGAGATCAACAACAGATCTTGACACATGCTAACAGCGTCTTTTCTGGCGGCATATGATGCCACCATCAGTGATGTGGTTGGTGGTGTGACGTCCTTAGTGGTGCAGGTAATTTATTGAAGCAGAAAGTGGTGCTGAAATGTCTGTGCGGCGAAGGAGAGGAATCGTGAATGAGATATTTATGCATTTTTATATAGCACAAAAATTACCCAAAGGTATTAGACTGCTTTAAAAAAAGAACAGGTTTTATTATAAGACATACAGTTTTTTTTTCAATTCAAAATGTCTTTATTTCGAATATTTCATCATAAAAGACGTTGCCATAATAAAATACATCGTCATCATAAAAAACATACAACAATTTATAAAAGGGCGTTAAAATGCAATTGTATGAGGATTTTAAAAAACGTACTAGCATTTAAAAGTGAGATTTCTATTCCATTAAAAAATACAATCAGAACGGTCAAGTAAAAAACTAAATGGAATAACTTTGCCACTTACTGCTTGGCCCTTATGATCCACACCCAGCCTAGAAATTTTGCAACAGCAATTACAATAGGTTCGCTTGTGTCAAACCTCATGATCCTTAGGGCTACAGACCCTACCCTTGTGCCCATGTTACAACAGATAGGATTTAGCCCGGGGGGCTATGTAAGCCGGGCATTCAAAGAATATGTGTCCAATGGATTCCTTATGGTCGAAACACCAGCGACAGGATTCAGACTCCTGGCCCTTCCAATTTTTAGTAAACAATCTAGTTGGAAGGCAGCCGACCCTTAGCTGATGATAAAGTTTCCTATTGCTGGACCTGGTGATGGTATCCCAATAGTCTTCTAAAGAAGGATCACTTTTAAGCTCCAGGAACATACCGGACAAAGAAGTGGCCGGTAATTGTCGGATATGTTTCTGGCTTATTGAAGACCAGTATAGGCCTTTAAATAATTTTTTGGGTGGAAAAGGATTATTGGCAGGGTTGGTCCATAGATTTCCCAAACCCATAGACTCTAAGAGCAATCTAACTTGTTTAAACCATGGTATGTTACCCGACCCCATAACTCTTCTAACATCCATGATTGCCTTGGCGTATGGAGCAAGTTCAGGAGTGGTCCAGATCCTCCTCCATAGAGCCACTGGCTTGAAGCGCGCAATATCATCTATGGAGTGACAGCCTAAATCCATTAATAACGGCTTCATGGGACTAGAGCAGGGGAGACCTGTGAGATTCCGTAGAAATTTGTTCTGTATTTTGACCAACGGGGAAAGGTCCGCAAAGCCCCAGAGATCCGCACCGTACAGGATCGCTGAACCTATCCTGGAATTGTAGATCTTCAAAGCTGGACCTATCCTTTTGGTCTGGGACATTCTCTGTTCTTTGACCAGGCACCCTGAGAGATGGACAAACTTGAGGGATAGGGTGTCTATTTGGGGCTTCCAGCTCAATTTGCTCTCTAAGACAATCCCCAGATAAGTCATGACATTTGTCTGCTCTAACTTTGTATTATTCATCATGACATGGCCAACCACTGGTCTACCTTTAGTGAGAATCATAAATTTAGTTTTGGCGACATTAACTTGTAGATCATGATCTTGACAAAATTCTTCAAACTTGTTCAGGGCCGCCATACAGTTTTACAAGATGTAACATGACAGGATAGAGGTTAGTGACAATTGTTACAAAGGGACAGAGTCACAATTGGTGGTGAATATACATGGTATGGGTGTAGAAGCAAAATAAGGAGTAGTAGGGTAGGGGTGGTGCTGTAGAGCCCACCCAAATATATCTGTCCGAATCAGCAAACAGGGGGCTTTAGTGTTCACTGTATTCACTAACAGTGCTTCAATGCCTCGTCACTGGTATGAAGCGCTATACAAATACAATTATAGCACAGCACACCCCTCAGCCAGACTTCCACTTTCACCTGATGAGCCCTTGCACTCAGGGGGGGACAGTACCAGTGCCCGCACTCAGTCTGCTTAGGCTGGATGAGCAGGAACCTGCAGGAAGAGCACAGGAGCCCAGAGCGGGGGGCCAGGTGTAGGGGCCGCTGGGGGGACACTAATGCTACCATCTCAGGCCCTGGTCACACACCTGATCCTCGCTCCTTCTAAGCAGTGGGGACGATCACACCGAAGGAGACAAACGGGCCTACCACCTGTTTGACGATGTTCCAGTTTGATGTAAATGCGTCTATAGGTGACAATCTCAAATGTACTCACTTGTTTGTTTCCAAAAAAGATATAAATACAAAAAATAATCTGTGAAGAAACTGGCAGACGAAAAGAATATGTACAAATACGCGTGGTCCTTTTCAGTGTGAAACTGTTTGCGCCTGGCGGCTGTAGTGAAGTGGTGGTGAGCCCCCACCATGCCTTAAATACAGCGTGAAGCATTTCGTAAGCGGGGAAGTTTAAAACAGGTTACCGCGCCGCGTGCGCACATGCGAGCCTTTCTTTACAGGACAACTAAAGTGCCCAGGGGAAAGAAGTAGAGAGAAAAGAAAGTAAAGTAGGAATGGCAGCAAGGTGGGGAGGGAAGGGATAAGAAAGTGAAGCTGGAAGGAAGGAAATAGTAGTGGGGAGGAGAAAGGAGCAGCAGACGGAGAGGGTCTAAGAGCGAGGGGGCTGTGCCTAGCACACTCACATGCAAGATACTCGAGACCTGGGGCGGACATGAGTTGGTTGCTGGTACTGCAGCCTGTCGTCCCTGCCCCACCCGCTCAGCGCCGACCTTCAGAAGCCTTCAGGGGTGCTACTACTCCCACCACCTCCTACAAGGGAAAGTGAAAGAGCGCCATGCACGGCGTGAGCGTGAACATCAGCGTGGCCTGCGGCTCGGGCCCAGCGGCTGATGCTGCCCGGGAGGGACCCGCCAAATCCCAAAGCAAAAAATATACCGTGGATGTTTGTTTAAAGGCAGGAGTGAACGGATGGAGGTCTGTGCTTTAACTCAAGACGTCACTGAGTGTGACGTTGGTGGCCTGGGCAGTTGCTAGGACGAGGCTGAGGGTCTCCGGAGTAGTCGGTAAGTAGTGTGCAGGAGTCTACTAGTTTGTGTTGAGGTGGCGTTGTGCTCTCCATTATTTTGCCGCTCCGGGTTTTCGGTGCAGTACCCTAGTGTTGTGTGCCAAGCTGTTGACCGTTTTTGTAGTGTGTCTCACAGCTTCTTGTGTTATGCTCAGGAATGTTTCAACAGTAAAAATGGGATTCTTTGACTACAGAGTAAGATGGGTACTGATCACAAACGAAAGTTGTGGCATCCAAGCGGAGAAATTGTGCCTTCGGGAGCGCGCCCACAACAAAGAAGCAGGAAAGTAATTAACATGGAGTGGCGGAAGACGCTAGCACGTCTTCGGAAGCGCGTCCACAACAAAGTAGCTGTTGCCTCTAGCAGAGAGGTGGCGCCCAGCAGAAGCTGTACACGTGATGCAAACCCGTCTGCAGAAGCGCGTACACCTGAAATCGCCGACGGCTCTGCGCGTGCCCATCTCTTGTCCCGCTTCTAAAGCAAGTCCCTAACAATAGATCTCGCTGGTGACCGCAGCGCTTCGCGCTGCTTACGCCAGGCTCGACCTAAAAAGACAGCAAGAGTCACTGTCTGAGGGACAGAGGATGTGGCCCATGTGAGATGAAGTTTAAAGAGGAAGTGCACCTGAAGGAGGCGGAGGTGAAAAGAGGAGTAGGGGGACAGAATTACACATTGAGGTACAGGGAGGGGAAACCACTCCTTTCCACTGTTCCACTAGGGCAGGTCCCTACAGTGAATACAGATAAATGTCGCTGCCCAGAGTGCATTGGAGTAAAGCTTGTGCTGACAGTATCTCTGTGCACCCTCGGACGAGCTGTTCTAAAACAAGTTCAAATGGGTACAGCCTATGTAGACGCAGATGCAATAAACCATCCATCATTCTTGTGCATCATTTCCATCGCCAAATCCAGTATCAAGCAGTCCACTGTTGCAAACATCACTTTAGATCCATTTGCACTTAGCTTGTTACCTTAAAAACCCTTGGCAACTCACAATGAAATGTGATCCAGCTAGAAGTCTAATGGTCCTCTTAATTGCATTCGAAAGCCTATCTGCAGTGTGAATACTTCTAGTTGTCTTTCAACCTATGCTTTTCTGACTGAATATCTTTTCGCCATTTTTTAAAATGTATTTTCGATGACTGCATTCGTTTTAGGAAAGGAAAGTAATAGTTTTACTCTTGTGTATTCAAACCTAAACTTTATTTCTTAACGTCAGTGGACTAATCTGTTAGTTTGCTATATCAGTGTTCACATAATCACATGAAGTTGGAGCTATAAAAGAGTGTGCGACAACCTTTAGGTCACATCCACCCTCACTATATCTCCTATTGATCTCTTGAACGCACAATGCTGAGGTTCCAAACTGCAGAAAGCACATGCAGGCCCATTTATGCAAATGTGCACTTTTTATTGTCAAGCTAGTTAGTGAATTGAAATGGGTCGGACAGATGTTTTAACATTTTTGCCCTATCTATGAGTGAATGCTTATACTATCTACTGTACTAAGTTTTGTGTACAACATTAATTCATAACAGCATACATCAAAAATGCATTCACACAGGATACAAGTATACTTACCCTAAAACATATTTTAAAATGATTGCTCTAAGTTTCATATCGCTTGAAAGTATGTAAATAGTGGGAGCTGATATAATTAATCAAATTATATCATCAGAAAAGTGACCAGTTGCCACGTGCCTTTAAGACCCGATACAGATTACAGGGCCTAATCCTGCTCTGCAGACAGAGTACTGGCAAAAAAGGAGGATCTGTTGGGATCGACTCTGATCCTGTCCTAATGCCATAATAGTTCCTCAAGGTGAACTGACTTCTGCTGAATCTGACATTGCCGATTGTCTGGCTCTAAAACATGCCAGTGGTCAGGACATATCACGGAAATGAAGTGCCCTTCAGGGCAAAATCTCTAGAGGTCGCTTCCTTTGATGCAGTTGTGAGTAAGGCAGCAACAGTGCTGAAACTGCCTCTTCCAATGGTGAAGATCAAATCAAAAATTCTCACTGAAATCCTTCAACCCACTATAAAGGTGACTGAACCACTTATTCTGTGTAGCAATGCTCTTAGGTAGCCCATAAAAATGGCATGGGCAAACCTTTGACTGTATGACATTACTGGCCAACAGTGGTCGACTTAGACTTCCTCTCCACCCATATTAAGCAAAGACTGGGGGCTTTTCACACGGCATCTCCTGACAGGGAATCAAAAAAGCTTGAAGTAATACACAAGAAGGGTTTTTTGGCTGGGAGTTTGGCCCTCAAGTAAATGAATACGAATTTCCCCATCACAAGACAACACGTAAGTTGTGAAAGATGCCGACTATGGAGGTACCAGGTTTGACTGACCACCTGAAGCACAACCTGCATATCAACCGACCTCCTCTGCACCACCAGGAAAACTGCTTTAGTTCCTCCTTGAAGGAGCACACACAGCCAGTTCAAGGTTGGGTATTGTGTTGCTCAGGCCTTAAAGGCATGGCGGAGTATTGGATCTTACAGATAAAAGGAAACGTCTTCTCCCCTCCCGTCCATCAGGTCTCTTTCCAAACTCCTGCCATCAATCCATATAGTTTGAGAATCACCTTAGAATACCACAACAGGAGATGTCGGCCCTGTTGCTTAAAGGAGCAGTTGGTCCCACAGCAGGAAATTGGGCAGGGGTGCTATTTGCTGTACTCTCTTGTTCCCAAAAGGACAGCAGTCGGGATCAGATCCTTGATCTCAGGCTTTCGAACTTTAACTTTCACAAGGAAAAGTTGGAGATACTGTTCCTGGCTGAGGTTCTTTTGGCATTATAAGCGTGAGACTGATTGGTGTCCCCTGACTTGCAGGACATGTAGTTTTATATACCCATCCTGCAGACGTCAAAGAGGTACCTTCGGTTTGTGGTAGGCTTTCCCGTTTGGGCTGATATCAGTACTCCAATTATTCACCAAGGTGACTGCGGTGGTTGTAACACATCTGCATAGATTGGGAACCTCAGTTTCCCTTACCGGGTGATTTGCGGCTCAGGCTGGGCTTGCTGCAACTGGCAGTGAACCACCTTAAGGCTACAACACCCCTCCTGTTCAAATTAGGCTTTTCCATTAACCTGCACAAGTCACACCTAGAGCCCTCCGAGTACCTCCTTTTCAGTGAAACAGTACTGTAAACAACGTCTTCGTAAGCTTTCCCTCCTCCCAGAGGATCTGGGAATTCGTATAATTCTGGTGTTTCAGGAGGGACCTCGTGTTCTACTCCTTACAGTTCTTTGTCTTCAAGATCTGGCTTCCTACAATTTACTGGTCATGCTCACTGGCACTTCAGGGTTCTCTAGTAGGCCTATGTCTGCAGTGGTTACAACACAGGGGCTATTTGTCGAGCATCATCAGGATATCCCCAGACATTTTGATTTAATTGCTCTAATATTCGGTAAAGAGAACCTAGCACACAAGATGTCCTTTCGATGCCCACCAGCTGTGGCCACAGTAGTTTTGGGTGCCTCCACCTTGGGGTGGGAAACACAGCTTGAGGAATTGATTACAGGCAGTTCATCTGGCCCTGAACTCCTTCACATTTGCCATTTGCAGCTGATCTATTCAGATTTTGACAGAGAACCTCATCTTGATGTGGTTTGTCACCAAGCAGGGAGGCACTGGGAAGCTCCGAGACTCTGGAACTGAGTACAGGCGCATGGAAACTAGTTGGTCGCCAACTATCTCCATGGCTAATTTTACACTAAAGGCATCAGCCTTAGTCCGCATGTTCTTGCTGAAGACGAGTGTTGGTTCCACCTGAAGATGGTTCAGGGTATCTTCGTCCTGTGTGGAACTCCTTCGGTCAGCCTCCCCACCAATTGTAAGTATGCTCACTGCCCACAGTTCAGTGCTCCCCAGTTTCTGTTGCGGGAAGCCTTAGGAAATGTTCTTGGGTTGACGTGGAATTTTCTGCTTCATGAGATATTTCCTCCATACCCTTAATTCCCCAGGTATTGAAAAATCTGCACCATGGCCCAGGCCCAAGACATTGTGACTGCCCAGCAGTAGTCAAGAAGAGTGTGGAATGCAGACATCCTACGACTCCACCCGTGGCTCCCGCTCCGATTACCTCTCATGGCAGACATGGTCTCCCAAACGGAGGTAGCAGGTGTTAAAATTCAACTTCCAGTGCTTCCACCTTTTTTGCTTGGAGATTGAGTGAGGACACTTGAACTTCTTCCACCTTCCACTGGACAAGATGTCATCTGGTCAGAATGTTTCCCCTCCATAAAATCAGTTTACGCAGTATGGTTCATCTGTTTTGTGGCCTTGTGTTCAGGATTAAATGCAGCCCCTTAGAAGGCATGCCTGTTTGAGGTGTTTATTTTTTCACTTTGTTTAGCCCAAGAAGGTTGTGCAGTGGGTACAGTTAAAGGTTACACTACAGCTGTTTTAGCATTCATTTGCCTTGCAGACCAATCCTTGTTTAAGTTCCTGATTGTTATGGGATTTTTAAAGGGGCTTACTTATGTTTCCTCCTGCACCATTTGTCATGAACCAGTGGAATCTCAATTTAGTGTTAACCTTCATGATGGGAGCCTGTTTGCAACTCTTGACAGTTGCTTGTTGTAATTGTTGATCTTGGAAACGTTATTTCTGGTGGCTATCACTTCGGTGCGACATTTCAGAGAGCTTCAAGTGCGGTGTGTCCACCCTCCTGTCACCTGTTTCTACCCAGGCAAAGTGCTTCTAAGGTAGCTTTCCTACACAAGATGGTAACCCCCTTCCATATGGTTCAGTCCATGACTCTTCTCACCCTTTATCTTCCTCCTCATCCCACCAAGGCGGAAGAGAGGTTATGTCGGTTGGGCCGTCATCGGACGGTCTGTTACTATATCTCCTTGATGAAATGGCTCGGGTCTGAGGACAAACTCTTTGTGGTATGTGTAGGCAGCAAGAAGAAGGCATGGTGGTCCAGAAGAGGATCTTGTCATGTGTGATCATTCTCTGTATTAAAATCTGCTATGTCCTTGGTTAAAATAAACTGTCAAAGGGAATCCGTGGTCATTCAAATAGGGCAAACGCATCAACATTATCACTAGCCAGGGGTTTTCCTGTTGCAGAGATTTTTTCAAAGCACTGTTGCTTGGATTCAGAAGTGGGAAACTATGCCATTTTGCACATTCCATGCTGCCGAACTTCCTAGCCTGACCAGATGTATCCATCAGAAGAAAAAGTGATTTATCCTTGTTTACCATCTTTCTGGTTGAAACTCTGCCTACCTGGAGTTTTCTGACGTTCCCGCTAGCCTCCCTGTTCTCAAGGATGCTCATAGACTCCTGAAATTATTAAGGTTCCAATTGCACTGCACATTCAAACTCGATCTGATGCTGCCCGAGCCTCTGCCTCTAAGAGTTTGGAAAAAGTGGGTGAAGAACTGGAGGGAGGGCGCTGGTATGACATTACAGCTCTAGTGACATCACACCTGTGCTGCATCTGGTGCAGGATATAACTACCTCCACTATCAGCGCAGGAGAGCTGTTGTGAAAGTTTCCAGATCCAATCTAGTGTCTGGGGATACACAAAAGGTGAGGAAAGTGCAGGTAGGAAGAGTATTTACCAAAAAGATCGTTGCTAAAGGTAAGTAACGTTTTCCTTTGAAGTAAAACCGATTCCATCCCGTCTAAACCACTGTGGAGAAGATAGCCATACAGAGTTACTACAACAGACTGCGCTTGAGCATTCCCACCCTAAACATTTTGCACTTTACTAGTAAGTGTCGTTCGATAAATAGCCACTTTCTGTCCCCTGTGGGGATGGGACTTTTATACATTTCCAAACACTAGATCCTGCATTCTACAAATTCAGATAGTGAATGAACATTCATATGCGCCACCCAGCACATGTTATGCACTTTCTGACCCATTAAACCCCAACAGTACCCCACACTTGCAGTGTTTCATGGTTGTAAGAAAGAGTGAATGGCCGCTAGTGAATTTTGTTGAAGATATAAAGATGTATGATTTCATGTGTGTATAGGTGTTTGTGCAAAAGTGTGGAAATATTTATTTCGGTGTTTAATAAAATGCTGCTGGTCACTTTCCGATAACAAAAAAAGAATAGCACACCTGGTATTTTTCGATCATGACACAGATGCTTTCTTACAGTGTTCGATTTTGAAGTTTCCGGAATGCTGTTTGCTTCAGTTCTAAGTTGGGGGCACAAGGCATTACAGAGTTGGGAACCTAACACTTCCAAGGATCATCCTCCATATTTCTGGCAGTTGAAGCAGCATTGAAGAAGCACATGTGATGAAGCTGATCAGAGGTTTCTTATGGGATATTAGTGTGTGGCTGTGTTATTTCAACCATCATTGCCCTCTATTCCAGTTGGCGCTCTGAATTATGCAAAATGTCTTGAATTTGATCCTAGCATCCAATGAAATCCACTGGGGCATTTTTAGAGCCCATTGGAATTATCAAATTTACCTACATTTAGGAATATCTTTCAGCGTGATTTTTTCAGTGCCTGGAGTATATCAGGAAAGCTCTTTAGCAAGCTGTTGTAGTTCAGACAGCTGTAGTCTATCCATCTCAAAGTGAGTCATCTTGCCAGTACAATTTGGTGAAGAGTTTGCAGAGCAGTGAACATGAGGGATGAATGAGAGCTTAACGTCAAAGGTATTCCCAAGATTTCTTACTTTCTGAGTGGTAGATAGGGCAGACCTAAGTTGAAAGGCAAGTAAATAGGTAGCTGGAATGTATTGTGTCCTACATGAGTGACGATTTCCGCTCTTCCCCAATTTAAACAGAGGGAACTTTTACCCATCCAATATTAAATGCGGTTTGAGCAGTTTGTTTTTTTTCCGTTTTTTTTTGGTCCTCACCAAAAGGAAGGAGAGACATACTCCAGTATGGCCGGCAGTACAATCTGTATATTATTGTGTGCCCTAATCCAGAAATCGTGTTGTACTTAGCTGGTGAAGCATAGCTCTCTTGAAACCTTGTGTATAACAGAAAACTGTATGAGAGCATTGCATTGACGTTATAGGACCAAGTTCTAAATTCCCCAGATGCCAAACGATTCGATCATGCTCCACCTGACATATTAAGATTTTTTCTCACCTAGGTCTCAATAATGTAGTAGTTTTGCTAACCAACCCTTGAGTGCGGAAGTAAGGGAGATGTTGCTAGGGCCTACTTCTTACAAATCAAGTCCTTGCTGTCATTATCAGGTAAAACACAAGCCTACTATCTTACTACATTTATTATACTCATCTTCTTCTTTTATGCCAGAATTCATGAGGGAGGGTCTTACCTTGAGATCTTGTTTTAGTATCTCGCAAATCACCTTACCTGGATCATGCTAATACATTTCTACTGTTGGACAGCTTACAAACATATGGATGGTGTGCGATTGACTCAGCATACACCTCTTAAATCTACCTTCATGGGAATTGGAGAACTTAGCCAGCTTTTTAGGGGCCCAGTAGCTTCTGTAGACTGTGAAGAGATTAATTTTCCTAGGTGAAGCAGATTTAACCATTTTATATAGACAGTATATAGATACTTGACACAATTTCCCTGCCGTGGTTGGTGACAAGTTTGGGTCCCAGATGTACTGCGGTGCTGGGATCCCTCTTTCTTCCCACTTCAAAAGGCCAGCATACACATAGGCTACCTCCTTTCTGCTTGGTGTCGTGTCCTGTTAAGCCCACCTGCCTATGATGTACTGTTTGGACTCCATTTTCTTTTTATACCTGCAAGATTTCTGTTGTAGATATCCAAAAGTTGTAACAGAGCCATTGCTTTGTTCAGTTAATTTTTCCATTTTAGCAACTCTACTTTGTCAATCAGTTGTCCCCAATTTACCATTCCTTTCAACTCAAGAGATACTCTCAGATATGCCCTCAATAACTGGCATTCTAGGGGAATCCAAAACTGGTGATCACGTGCATGATTTAACATGTTTCCTTATCTCATACCATTCTTGCAGCTTATCTCAGCTTTTTTTTCTTAAAGTATTTTGGTGTCCCAAATTTATAAAGGAAATTTTCCCCACCCTTACCTGATATAATGTTCTGGAAAAACAGTCACATTTTGGATTTTCCAGGGAACCCAAATAACTGTCTAAATCACATGATCTGAAGGTCAGCAGTACAATTTTAAATCTGGAAGGCTCAATCCTCCTTTCCTTTTCTTAAACTTTCCAAGAAAACCTAGCTGCCTTGGAGCTCCATATAAAGTGGTTAATTTTCGATTAAAGATCACTTAGAGTGATTTTGTCAAAATTCAAAGGGCTATTATTAAAATTATAAGTAACTTTAGGAATGATCATCATTTTGATAAAATGTACTCACCCATAAATATTTAGTGGGATACTTTCCCATCTTTTACGACTACAACAGACCTCCTTACTTGTCTTCCTGAAGTTCTTTTATCAGGATATCTTCTATTTCTTGTGTGATGTTAATGCTCAAATATTTAGTTTCTTGTTTTCTTCTGTGGTCGTTGAACCACATACATTTTCCAAATCATCACTTCTCATTTTACTTCCTTGACCTCATATCGCTAGATTTCTCCAAATCCTCTAGTTATCTGCTTACTTTATGTTAGTGATCTTCCCTATCTGCAGTAAATATAAATCAGCCGAACATCTGCATAGAGAGCCACTTTATTACACAAGTTTCCGCTTTCAACATGAATAATCTCCGCCTCTCGCTTAGGTGGCTGGCTCTATACAAAAGTTAAATAATAAGGGTGACAGTGGGCAACCTTGAAGAGTTCCACTTTCTATTCTAAAACTCAATGGCAAGTTTCAATGGACTAGGACGTTTGCATTGGGTGCCTTGTACAGTGCTTGTATCGCTCTAACAAAATTGCCTTTTATGCCAAATTGTTGAATAGCCACTCACAAAGTCCAGTTACCCTGTCAAAATATTTGGCAGCCTCTAAGGTAATAATTGAAAAGGAGTCTGGAATTCCACTGCAAGATCTATAATACCGATCAACAGGTGAGTCAGCGATTGTATTTGTCTGCCAGGAATAAAGCCATATATCCACTCAATCTCATGGCCAAATACCAAAAAGATTTTATAATTGCCAATGAGCAGTGAGATGGGTCTGTAAGACTCACATGTTTTAGTATCTATATTAGGCTTCAAAATATGGGTGATTGTTTCCGCATATAAGGAATCAGGGACATTCTCCCTCTCCACTAATGCTGAATTAAACTTCTTTTTATAACCGGGCCAGAGATTTCTAAATCTTCCCTGTAATACCATTGGGCCCAGGAGCTTTCCCTTTTCTAAGCATCTACAATGGGGGTGTTTAGTTCTTTGAATAGTGGGCTGGCATATTTTGCTTCTTTATACAGACCCTCCAGGATTTTGCGATTTCCTGTTTTGCTGCGAAATTGGCACTTTTGTAAAAATGCAATGATTTTTACAGAAGTGCCCGCAGAATCGGCACTTTTGTAAAAATTCGGCGATTCTTACAAAAGTGCTCCCGAAATTGAAGGGTAGCGGCTGCCGACCCAGGCTGGAGGAAGGGCTATAAATACTCTGGCTATATGGTTTAACGCACAGTATGCCCAAAAGAACCAGGATTTTTAATATGTGAGGAAAGTACCCAATTCATTTATTTAAGTTATCCATGTCACTATTTTAAAAAAAAATCTGTTTTATCTATCATGCTGGCGACTAGCATCTTTTGTAGTTATGAGTGTGCAACATAGACAATAATTTAATAAAGTTACTTGCCTGGTTGTTGTTATTTTAACACTTGTTGAAACGTATGTAGATTTGTAGATTTACATACGTTTTAATTGTGGGATTCACTTTTTAACGTACATAAAATATATTTAGCTTGAACTGTAACTTGGTCAGCTAGATGCGCAGTGCTGATCTCGAGAGCCAGCATCAAGCATGAGTACCTCTGTCAATAGTCATTGTTTTACTTCCCTATAGAGGCCCTACAGGATTTCGCGATTTCAGGCTGAAAATAAATGATTGAGTAAAATAAAGTGCAGCAAAAATGCCGCTAAATGTGCTAATCCATGCCGCTATATCCTGGGGGGTCTGTTTATCCATGACTGGCAGAAATGGAGCACACTATTAAATCCTCTTGATGTATTACCTGATAATAATTGTAGATGATTACCTCAATCTATTTTTGTTCTGGTGTAACCAAGCTAGATTGAGCTACACCCAATTATTTTATGCTACTACTGACTCTTACCAGCCTTCCTTTTCGAGGCCAAGAAGGCTCCACTTTTCTCCTTGTACTCAAAGTGTTTAACATTACTAGTTTCCTAGTTCTTCAATATTCTCTCTTCTAATCTTATCCTGTATTGCTGTTTTAATGCTTTCAGATCTTTACTTCCTAACAAATACATTGAGCAAATGTTTAACATTTTACTTCAAACTGACTACGGTAGGGCTATGCAATTAATAGAAAGTTTATTTATAAAAAGGCAGGCTAATTCGTTTTTGTACTTCGTGGGGGATTGTGTAAACAATTATCTTTCAAAACAAACTGCATGAAAAACTCTCAGTGTTCATTTAAGGTGAGTTTTACATTTATTGCTTATCATAAATAGCTAAGCAAGCAGCAATTCAGGAGCTGGTACTAAAAACACCTTTAAATCATTGTTTGTGATTCTCCCCCTGGCACCCAACCCAACCAGGGGCTCAGCTAGGTGGGGCGGCATTTTGCACCGGTGCTTTTATCAATTACTTATGCACCTGTGTATGCATCTGTGCGAAATAGTTCAGATCAGCTCAGTGGACCTCAAACCGACTTACATAAGGATTAAAAACACATCTTACAAAGAGGCGAGAGGATATATGTGTTGAATAAATACTAAAATATCCAATATTTTACCTCAAATACCTCCTATGGCAAACAGAAGGAATATAATGTGTGTTTCAATTTGAATCCTTAAATGCATGCTTCTGCGTGATTTAAATAACCCTGGGCGTAGTTCACGTACTTCTAGCACTTCGCAAGCTACGCGAACTGTGTAGTGCAGTAGGGAAAATGCTGTTCGCACTGATTGCACAGTGCCGGACGCTTGTCTGCACTGTGCAATCATTGCAAACGGCATCTTGCACAGTGCAAGCGGTTGTTTTCTGTCGCTCGAGTAGATCTGTACTCGAGCAGCAGCTTTTTCAAAGCGGACTGGTAGTTTCTCATTGTGAGCGGTCGCGAGCATACGCGACCACTCGCAATTAGAAACCTGACCTCCCCGCGTTGAGAATCTTGCCAGGAGGTATATTTTCCACGCTCGCGATCGACAACTTGATGTTGCTGATTGCGAACGATGAAGAAGTCTTGCTGGAATGGTGATTTTGCTTGCTCATGGTTGCCAACTTGACGTTGAGGACCACAAATTCAAAAAATGCCCGCTACGCGTTTTTGCACAGTGGTACATACAATTCGCGTAGCGCTTAGTAGCGCAAACTACGCATGCTTAGTGAGCGTAGCGTAGTCCTACGTCCAGGGTTGGATTTAAAATGTTTTCATTTCTGTGTGGCAAAGCAGCCGGTGGTGTTTGCGGCCTCAACTTCCTGAAATATCTAAGTCACTGTGCACATTTGTGATACAGTGTTCACTGTGTGTTAAATCGCCACGAGACGCTTCAAATTGATGGTTGACCCCAAAAATATTGATTCACTTTAAGCTGTGGCCCAAAAACATCTTTATACATAACAGAGCATTAAATTGGCAAAGCCAATAAGTCTAGCCTTGACAAGCTGAGGCAATGCTCTTTTATTTTTATTTTTACTTTTTGTGGCAAGCATACACCCAAAAAATAAAAAGAAGAAAATAAAAAGGAGAAATAAAACATACTAACTCCGAAGGGTGGCCATCTTATGCAAAACAAATTGAATTTATTAAAAAAGTGTATATAATTTCAGTAGAGCAGCACGTGCTTCCTAACAGGCAGGCATACAAATTCTTAACATTCAGTGCACATTAGAGGAAAATGACTCTTATTCGCACAAAACTGTCATTCATATTTTATTTACATCCCTCAAAGCAAACATATGGGGCCATGGGTCTGCCCACTTCAGCCGTTGGCTCTCTGCTCTGTCAGTGATGGCATTTGCTCTTCCTCATAGCAGGTGCACGAGGCAGCTCAGCGAATACTTTTATTTGCCAATGCTCTTTTTTCCCTATTCCTTATCCTTATTTTTTATCGTCCTTGTGTATTTAAACCGTCTTCAGAGTAAAAGGCCACAAGTACATTTTTATTTGCACAAAAAAATCATATTTGGTTGTAATGTGCATCCAAATTATTTCCCAGGACAAGACTGCCACCGTTAGATTGCAACATGCTTTCTTTTCCTTTTTTCAACATTTTTTATCGTAAATGCTCCCAATTAAAATCAATGCGGTCATCACACCAGTTGTCCAAAACTAGACCAATTGGCTCTGATAAAACTGGTTTATATTTGTATTTTTTATACAACATAGTCCTTAGCTCATGTACAGAGCCTCCGCTTGTTCTTGAATTCTGCAAGAAGTCGAAGATCTGCCTTTTCAAATAACTCTCTGCCCTAGGTTAGGCTAGGCACACAGCTGCTCAGCGCCAGGATATGCAGCAGGGTGATAGCGATATAAATAAAACAGGTAACATAACATGACATAACATATTCTGGAGCATGAACAGGAGTATGTTGTCTAGGAAATGCATGGGTGGAGGGTTTAAGATGCTATGATTATAGAGGCTACTGACTCTTAGACTTGGGGGTGATTAGCAAGGAGATGGCTGATGTGCACGTTATTTTATGTGTGGGATGCTTAAACTGCATGTTTAATGGTAGGTTGTGTAGGTGCTAAATGCTCAATTTAAACCCCACCTTATTTACTACCGGCAACCTGCCCTGATCTGTCGAACACAGCAACGGTGGATGCACCAAAGACTAGTGCTACTTTTCTGTCCCTCCTCATGCTATGCACTGGTCCACCTCTTCCCCCTCAACCCAGTACCCCTCCCACTCATCCCTCTCTCTCGTACCATCTCCTACCCCTCTCTCTCTATCACTCACATACTCTCGCCGCTTCTCTCAGATGGTTGACTTCAGGTCTCCAAGCACAGTTGCTTTTCCGAGCCTTTTCAAGGTTTCCTTCCCAAAATCCCACGCTACCCTCCTCCTCCCAGGGTGTCTTCTGCAAACACAGATCCTCCTCCTCCCTCGGTATGCTTCTGTAGCATGCTCTCCCCTTCTTTCTAACGCACTCTTTCTGCTCCTCTATCTGGGGTTTATTCACCAGTTCATGCACAAACTACCCATCCCTCTGTATCTTCCTTACTAACTATTCTGTGAAGCTGTCACCTCTTATCTATTCACCATGTCACATAATTCCACTACATAAATACACTTCGCAGCACACAATTCCTCCACACAAAATTCCACAACTAAAAAATTCCAATCCAACACACATAATTCCACTCGACACCACATAGACATTAGTAAAAAACATTATCATTTACAATTCCAATAGCTCTAACTCTCACAAATACGAGACCTAGTGCATTTTTCTTTCCTCAACCTCTCCTTTCTCTTTCTTTACCTGTCGTTTTTGCCTTTTGCCTCTCATTTCTCTTCCTGTCCCTCTCATTTACCTATTGGTTCTCTTTCTTTCCATCTCGTTTCTTTCTCTTGTTTTGCTTTCTCTCCCTCACATTTTTCTTATGCACTCTCGTTTGTCCATTACTCCGCCATTTATATTTTTATGAACTCTAGTTTCTGCTTTTTTTCTCAGTTCGTTTTCCTTTCTCTCCTCGTTCTACTAACTATATATTTGTATTCTTTTTCTTTCAGTCTCTGTCCATTACTCTTTCTCACTCATTTCTTTTGTCTAACTCACTTCTCTTCTTTCATCACCTTGCATCAGCACCTCAGCATCAGCACAGCACCACCTCATCATCAGTTCACCACCACCAGTGCATCAGCACCAGCGCAGTACCTCCTCAACATCAGCACAGCACCACCAACTCAGCACTAGCGCAGCACCATCTTAGCATCAGCACAGCACCACCTCCGCATCAGCATAGCACCATCTACTAATCAGTGCACCACCACCAGCGCAGCAGCACCCCAGCACCACTTTAGAAACAGCACCTCCTCAACATCAACACAGAACCGCATCAGCACAACACCACCTCCGCGTCAGTGCACCACCACCTCAGCTCCTCACCAAAGCACCAACTCAGCAACATTCAGCCCCACCACCAGCTCAGCACAACCACAGCACCACTTCAGCATCAGCGCAGCCTCACCTCAGCACCAGAGCAGCCCACCTCAGCAGCAGTTCAGCACCAATGCAGCACCACTTCAGCATCAGCGCAGCAAGACCTCATCACTTAGCACCTCCTGCTCACCAGCTCCACACCACCTCAGCTTGACTCAGCACCACTGAAACATCGCCTCAGTATCACTCAGCATCACCTCCGCAACACCACACGGCCACCTCTGCACCATCTCAGTCTGACTTCAGAATCTGGCATCTGTTGATTCTCCCCTAGTCTCGGTCTACTGCTAGTGTTGTAATTCAGGTACTATTTCACAACCTCCACACTCACGTTGTTTATGCCCCTGCCCCCCCCCCCCCCCCCCACCCCCAATAAAAAAACGATAATAACCAGCATTAGAACAGGCAGGAAGAAGTTGCCAGTATTGCAGAGCCAAGAAAACTAGAAGATATTGTTTATGTTAATTCTGTTTTTAAATAGGGTAATTCAGTTGTACATATTGTCTTTTTTGTTATATGTATAAGGTAACAAAAATGCTTGTGACACTTTTTTATTATAGCTTTTTAACCCGTTAACTGCGGCGTAAAGTATGCCGCAGTGCGGGCGTTCTATTGCGCGGGCGGGGCCACGTCGGCCAACGGACGTGCGCAGCACTACAGAGGTAGTGCTCGCGACGGCCGTTGGCCGATTAACACACTCAATGGGTTAACATCCCACACACCAGCTTCACTACTTTAAAAACATTGGCAAAGCCAATAGCTCTTATATAACACTCATGAGGTCCCAAAGGCGAGACCTTTTGGTTTTGCCAATGCATATTTTATGTTTAAGCTTGGTTTGTGATTCCAAAACATAGGATTAACAAATGAGTTTCTTCTCATTTATTGGTTCTCCTAATAAAGTCCTATATATGCTTGTAGTTCCCCATTTAGGATGTATAATTTACATAACTAAGCCGTTAAAAATAAAAATTATTTCCTTAAAATGCTGGTGTTCTTGAAGGTTACTTGAATGTATTCACTATCCTGTTATTAAAGTCTTTCAGTAATTTTGTGATTGCTGCCCTCACACTATTAACAAAGATGGAATTATTGTACTGTCTATGATATTCATTCAGATTTGGGCACCTACTAAATGAATCCGACAGGTAATGTAGATTGTAATAATTTACAGTTTACTGATACAGCATTATGAAATATGTTTATGAGTAGCTTGTAACATTTGACAAGAACGGTAATTTGAAATTCGGTTTCTGAAAAAAAACTTTTTTTGCTGGACAATCCAGGGTCAATCAACATTTTCTACATGCATTCCATTGACGGAGGTAAATACTCCAGTACTTATATTAGTAGAAAGAGATGAAAATTATTCGTTTGGCATTGTGAGCGGTACACTTTCTGTCCTTCTCAAGGCATCACCATAGCACAGCATCCCGCGTCTTTACTGGGCTTTGAGTAGGTATACAGCATAGATACTCCCAAACGTTTCCCAAGGGGCAGCAGAGTGGTTTGTGGTGAGCCCGAGGGCCGCATTAATGGTAGCTGGATGACAGTGGGGCTTTGTGGGTGGTTAAATGTTGCAGGATACTTCATTAGAATATTTTACTTAAGTTCAATTAGCTTTAAATAAAAGCGTCCCCATTTATTTAACATTTTGCTGAATGTTAGTGCTCACTGAAGTAAACAGCAGCCCAAGGCTGCTGTTAACCTGGGGACCACATGTGAAGTTCAGGAGGGCCACAGGCGGCCCCCGGACCGTACTTTGAGTATCACTAGCTGTACAGCCTGGTACAGAAAGATCACACCAGAAGTAGTTACTCTGACGTTCCCTCTTCACATTGTGGAAAGTGTAGGATAATGCAGTGGCTTAGCTAGACCTTTTGCAGCCCACGGTGGTCCCTGCATTTGCCGCCCCACTACCACTTCAGGTGAAAATGGGATGTGAAGGGGTGGCTGACAAGACACATGACGACAAGGGTAAAAGTGTTGCTGCCCCCAAAACTTGTGCCACCTGGGGAGAAATGCCCTCCAGCGCCCCCCTCCCCCAAACCACCTTCATACGCCACTTGGAATGATGACGCCTTGTACAAGTAATGGATCGATGAGATTCATTGTCATATGAGTAATTTTTTTATCTGTATTTATTCTTGTAAATGTGCCCAACTTGAAAGGAGAACATGTTGGAAACAGCAAGCTTGATCATAATGGTGACCACTTTTTGTTCTGTTCTTTTTATGACAGAGTTCCAAGGTGCTAGCAAAGAAGGAACTCTCCTATATTCCTGTCATTGGCTGGATGTGGTATTTTCTGGAGGTTGTCTTTTGTTCACGGAGGTGGGAAGAAGATCGGAAAACTGTAGTACAAGATTTGCGCAATCTCAGGGATTACCCCGAAGACTTCTGGGTAAGCAGTATGAGTGGGTGCTCTTTTCCATTTAAAATGGTTGCAATGCCAAGGGAAGAACTGAGGTCCCTGTTCTGACGACGTGTGTCCCGTGACTCCACGCTACACTCGAGTGGTTGGATTGACTCATGTACCCTTTGGCTAGTAGGCCTGAAGGGATGCAGTGAGTTCTTTGAACAATGATGGTTCCAACGGTGGTCATCCTGAGCAGTAAGACCACTGGTTCAGTATAACACACCGTCGATACTGCGCATTACCTTTTACATGTGCATGTACCTCACCTTGTTGCAGTAACTGTATGCTCAACCCTGATGAAGGCCACAACACTTTTGACGGGTCCCTAGGCCGAAACATGTTGGTCATACACTAATACAGAAGCCTCTAATGATGGCAGCTGTATTTTCAGCTAATTGTTTTTAATCCTGTCACAAGGTAGCCGATTAAAGTTGCCACATATCTAACCTTGTAGCCAGTTTACTCACGTTCATCTTAGCACTGCACTTCACATTAAGCACACCATGCTCACATAGGGGATTTAGTCTAACCCTCCCCTCCTACATTAACTACATCCCTGTTCTCCTACATTGCAGCGAGGTAGTTGTAGTCCGCGTAGAGACCAGGTCTTTCACGCGAGGAGGCACCCCTATGATGAAGCATGACACCTTTGGTGTGTGAGGGGAACCGTCCTTAAATGTATCCCCCTCAAATACATGGTAGATTAAATCTTGTGGCACTTCATACTGTATTCTTGGACCTGTGGCCATTTTGTATTTGATATTATGAGTGGGGAGGTGGCTCACGGAGGTCCTTAAATCTCCTCCAGCCCCCCTAGTGTGTATTCAAGAACTGGCCGGAGTCATTCTTTCTTTCTTTCATTGATCGAAATGGCAAATGCTGATGCACACATTAAAATATAATCTGCGGTTCCTAAGTTTGTTCCCACAGAGGTCGATCTGAGCAAGACGAAGTGTTTATAATTGTTAGATGAATGTCAGGGGATTTTACTTCCTAAAGAAAGATGATACAAATAAGTGTTTATTCCAAATAAAAACCTTTTTACCAGATACGATTATTTTATCCAATGGCAATTAGTTTCTATTAACAGAATTTGAGTATTGTTATTACAGCATATAAAAATAGAGCTTGGATTATTAAGGCTAATATTAGATACAGCCCTAAATTATCAGCAGGTACCCAACAAGATATGTGTAGATCACCTCACCAAGGTAGGTGAATACCACCTTGGTGGACTCTATCGCTATCCGAGAGTTTAGACAAAGTTTGCCTGGATAGTCAAAGGGATGCAGATTTCTATGAACAGAATGTGAGTAATAATAAAGGACAATTATTTTCTATGAAGGGAATGTGAGTAACATTCAACAGTAACTGTATCCTCTGCGTCCTAATAATTCTGCTTGCAGAGGAAAGACTAAAAACGGAATTTAGTACATAAATATGTATAGGCTACTGTTAACACTTTGCCATAATGGTGATGTTCATCCAATTCTGCTCCCCTTACCTTAGACCAAGGTTGTGTTGCCTTCACAAAAAGTTCAATGATACTCGATTGAGTGAGTTTTATGCCAAAGTCTATCTTTTGCAAGTTTTGTATCGCCTACAACCATCCATTAAAACGTCCCTGATGAACACTGTTCTAGATCTTTTGTGTGCCACTAAATGTTGAAGCTGAACTTGTTGCTACCAAAATAGAGTAGGTAGTGATTATTGTGTGTCAGTGAAGGCTTCCCAGATGAGAAAAGAGTTTTTGTTGTTGTTGGTTTTTAACTGTATTTATTTATAAGTAATTTTGCGTGGTAAGCTCTCTTCTAAGCCCTGCTGAGACTACAATGAATTCCATTTACACGCTACACCTTAAGGGCCCAATACTAAATAAATTGGTATGCACCAGATGCAGAGTCACGCCTCGGAACTGTGTTGATTCAGAACTCTCCACAGGTTTTGCAAAGGTCGAAGACAAGCACCTGTCTTGCTTATGCCATTTGGAATTTACACTTGTAAAAAGATATGGCATTCACAAACCTATCTGGAGGTCACTTTTTTCCTTCAACCTGCCTGTGCGGAATTTTCACTTTGCAAAAAAATTTGCTTGTGCGTGATTATGAAATTGGTGATATGTCATCTATTTATTTATTTATTTATGTATTTGTCTATTTATGTTGTATTTTCTTTGAAAAACGTTTACGCGCTTGGTCTTTTTTCTCTCACAGTCCCTGTGAAGCTGTGGGATGTTCACTAACATGCCTACCCCATGTGCATCATTTATGCGTGGATCCTTTGGGTGTAAGTGTAGAAGTTCATATACTTGTGGGGAATGTATTGATTGCAACTGTTAATGAATCTTCACAGAATAAGGACTCTTCAATTTGGTCTTGTGCGCGTGGCAACGTGTGTTGTAACCGAAAAAATTGGCGGTAGACAATTAGCACTGCTAAATAATGTAATTCTCGGCACACAAAAATATTACATCCTACTTTTGTGCTTAGGTACTGGTTTTCGAGGTCTGGTTTTCCACTTTTCCCCTTTAATTAACCTTTGTAGCCAAAGCTTCTTTAACTTTCACTGTACTTTTTAAACCTCTCCATCCAAGGTGGTTGAAGACCATTCAGTGTTAAAATGACTACCATTTTCCCTTACTAAGGAGGCTGCAACATCAACTCCTTGCATCTTCAGGAAAGTTCTGAAAACCTAGATTTCTAACAACAAAGACTAACCGTCCCTTTTTCCCTTGAAGTGTGAAGACCACTGCTATCGGAAGCAGTGCCAAGACACCTCCGTGTATGCATGCGCTCTATAAATATTTTTAACATAACATTGCATCCTTTTTAACTTTAATGTATTGGTAAAAAAGCCTTTTTGAGTTATGTTCCAGTGGTTTCTGTCTTACCTCAAACTGACGTCCATCTCTTGGTTTCCTTAGAACCCCCCAACCAATTTTTATGGCCTTCGAGTTTCACAGAGCTAGGCCATATTCTCCATATTCCCGCTAGAAATTAGATCCTGCTTGTTGAAGTCTATAGAAGATCCTAGCCAGGAAAAAGGCCCAGCTACATAAAACCATAATTAAATTCTGTCTTCTTACAGCACAAAGGATAGAGGCGAAGGTTGAGCTTCTTCTGCAGCCTCCTAAAGCATCCTTGCCAACAGACTAGTGCAACTCCGTTTAGCCTATTTCATGTCAGAGGTAAACCTCTCCCTGTAGTTGTGCTCATTTCTACTTACTAATCTAACGTCTCTGGTTTAGTTAATGTTCTGGTCTAGAAAAAACAGAACATAGACTCTCTGGACATGTAGTAAGAGACATCCAGCCATTCAAGGTCATCCTCATACATTCTGAATAAAACTCCTGGCCAAAGTCGCAGACCCTGAACTAGGCCAGGGTTAGCCTTCTTACAGCCGAAACGGTAGCTTGATTAGTTAATTGGAGACCTACACACCTAGAATCTGGTATATTCGTTTTACTCGCCAGTTGCAATAAGCAAGTTGTGTCATTACTTACGCTAAAACTTGTTTTATCAGTTTATCAGTTGTTTTATACTTTCCTGAGAAAAACCCTGTTTGGATTTATTACACACTGTGCACCATTGGGAAACCATGATCTCAATACCATTTTTGTTGCGTGGCATTGCTTCAATAGGTGGCAATGGTTGCTTCAGACTATGAGACACATACTGTTAGCTGTCTTGGAATCGTATTTTCCGTCTTGAGAATAAGAGTAAAATAAGTAGTGGCCATTGTAGACTTCCTTTTTAAAACCTGACTTGATGGTTGGATCGAGGAGCACTCTATTCACCTACTTTTGCGACTCATTGTGTTTTAGGTGTACAGGGAAGAGGGGTGAAAATTCCAGGGCCTACGTCTGAGACAGGTCTGCTATCTCATATAATAGTTCACTAACTCAATGTGTGGGTCACCCTTAGTTCCACAAAGACAAATTTGCAATTTAGAGAGAATTCAGGGTAGCCAATGTAGTAATAATAAATTATTAAGAAATAATAATTTTTGTTCACTGAAACATATAGAAATAAATGTGTTTCTGGTTTTTATGTTATCTCCATAATTGTTATACTGAACAGCCTTGAGAAAGCCCCAGGCCTGCACGCCACAAGGAACGAAACACACGTTACTGCCCTTTATGGTGACTAACCTACTGAATGAACTGAAATTTGCTCCAGTAAACTATTAAAAGTAACAAACATAGCACACAAAACTGAAGAAGTTCATGTATTGTTCTTGTTCCAGTGAACAATGAGTATTCTTTCTTCATTATTTCGTATTACTGCATCGATTACCCAGTACTCTCTTCTCATTCTGTATTGTGCATTGAATTGAATAGTTGTATATCTCTCTGGTTTAATTAATAATTGGCAGTGTTTTAATGTCCTAAAGTGGATTCTTTATAGTTCTTGATTTGTATAATGCTGGATAAATGATGGTAACCTAAAAACGAATTTAGGTTTAATTAAACAGACTCATGAACCTAGAAAAACGTCTCAGATTGAAGGTGTCTACTGATCCTAATCCGTCACACAAATCCCTATATTTATGTACTTGTTCTGATTGATGGCAAATAAAGAAAGAGCAAATTGTTTTGGACAAATTATTGTAAAAAAGAACGAAAGTAAGGCTTCGGGATTAGGCAGATGGATTTCAGAGCTAGGCATTCTGAACAGAAATATGAAGAACAAGACGATACAACCATTTATTAGGAGAAATGATTATAAAAAGCAGCAGAAAAATGCTTTGTACAGTATTCAGCAAATTATGTAGCAGCTATGTAATTTTTTTTGAGACTGTGTGCAGTTACTTAGAAAATCAGCTGCAAAGGAAGCTGACCCTGTTAAGATCTTACAATATATTTCATCAAAGTGGCCTACATAAAATGATGAAGCTTTGTAGTTCCCTATAGAAATTCCTTTGGTTTTCAACAGTGAACAAAGGGAATATTGTCACTGTTTGTTCATCTGCATTTACTAACAAATCCCCAGCCGTTTTTATTTTATTTACCTCTAGAAATTAATTGTGCCAACCCATGCACTGCCTAAAAATAGAAAACTTCAGCTGTTCAGCATTTACCACCCCAAACACGCTGTAACAGGGATGGAAGAATATGAACCAATTCTTAAGAATTTTCAAAAGGAAGCACAGGTAAAGGGAAACAGGGCACAAGGAGCCAGGTAGAATACTGTTCTTAAACCAAGAAGGATTTGAGGACCCTAGCCAAGCCGCACACGTACTCCAGGATCAGGCGGCTGATGATCGAGGAGCTCCTGGACGCAGCTGAAGAACAAATTACACAGGAGCTATTAGCACCTACACCCCCTACATGCACAATCTCCCACCAGCTCATTGGAAAAGCAGTAATCACCAAGTGCACTATGCGATACTGTGACACGCTATGCAGTGGGATACATTCCACAGCAGATTTGAATTGAGAGGAGGGTAAGAAACAAACATCCAAACCCGTACTGCAATACACCAGCAAAAACAACCCCAAAATGTTTCAGAGCTACACAGATTTTGACACCATGTCTATAGAACCAATTCCCCTTTCCCACAGAGCTTATCCTCTTGAGAGGCATACCACAACTACTCATTGGGCCGACACGCGTCAACTGACTTCCTACCCACACATGTGGAGCTGAGTTCTGATGAGCAAACCAACAACCACAGTTAAACTCTGCGCCAGAGTGTGCTGTCCCAAACACGTTGTTACATTCCAATAATGATTAAAAGTTTCTTTTGACTTTTTTCACTTTGGGCCACTTGCACTCTGGTGACCTTGCTGGTGCTTTGCTTATGTTTCTCGTTTGAGAGTGAAAACTCTTTCACTCAATACTGCCTCAACCCCACACATATCAAGGGGGCAATTCTAGATTTCTTCATCCCTCTTGCTAATAAAGACTGCATTCTGATCGTGCGCCAGAGGACTAGTCAGATTATTTCCGTGTCTGTTTCCCTTGCACCGTTCACCTTGCCCATAAGATGCAAAACGTGGATGTGATACATTAAAAACCTAAACCTCAATCACCTTGCTGCATGCCAATCCTCCAGTCTTATTCAGTTCCATGAAAATCATGATGTGAATGATGCATCTATTACTTATAGATCAGCCCAGCACCGTGTGATTCAGGGCAATAGCTCGCTTAATCTTCCCGACGGGCCCCAGCGCCTTGACACCCTCGGGTAATAGTTTGCGTTTTGTAAATACTGGACATTTATATTTAACACAATTATTATTGAGACAATAAATAATTTTACTCCCACTGAAAGAAAAAATGATAAAAAGCAAAAGGTCTTCTCCCTGGCACTCAAGGTACTAAAAGAGAAGAAATGACTTAGACTGACGCAACATTTGTGGTGCCAGGGCAATATAAATTAAATTTAGAGCTCCTCTGCACTGCTAGACCACACAACACATGTTTGAAGCAACCGATTTGGTTAAAATCAGCCCAATAATACTTTAAGCAGCCAAATCGTCTGCGGTTTTCAGAGCTGCTATGAAAACCGCAGTTGATTTCACTAAAAAAACTCAATTTCTCTGGAGGTTCTTGCCAACTTTACAACTCACACGCTACTCTTTGACACCCCTGCTTTCAACGAAACACGAACTCTGATTCGGTCATTCTCAGGATTCAGCCACACAGATTAAAATGCAATTCACCCTTCCATTCACACTATTCCTATCGTATAACGCTTCAAAAAAGACCTGAAACAATGAAGCGCCGTTTTCTTCCTGCAGCCATATACATCCTATCCTTCTTTGAATATTGTGCATATTAGGTTTATCTTGTACCTTCTGCCGCTGATAACAGTACTATATCATTTAATGTTTACTTGCATGGCACTGCACCTGCTCTCATGTACTTCTAATTGGAACTGTGATGTAAAATATTTTATATAGACTATGCCCTATATTTTGATTTAGAAATGCTCTCGCTTTAACTGCTAGTAATGGTGTTTTACACAACTGTGCTTCAATGTCTGTGCTCTGTTTATAGTGCATATTATATGTAAAGCTCCTCGTTGTTCTCGAGCCTTGTATATCCACTATAAAACTACTCACTAAATAAATAAGTAGATAATTACATAAATAACCCCATTCGGTTGACCTTTTTTTATCACAGTTTCTAATCCACTGTGAAGGAACGAGGTTCACAGAGAAGAAACACGAGATCAGCATGCAAGTTGCAGAAGCCAAGGGCCTTCCAAAACTAAAATACCACCTCTTGCCGCGAACTAAAGGATTTGCCATCACTGTACAGTGTTTGAGAAATGTAGGTAAGGAAAGTCGCATGCAGCAAAATTAAACCTGTTCTTCTGTTAAACTGCTTTTACTTTTGATGGGATTAAAGTATGTTGGTTGTATGTTAATATGTTTTTTAATGCGATTTAATCATGTAGTTATATAAAGGTGCGAGTCGGTAATAATGGGGTTACCCAGTGTCCCTCAGAACCTGGGTAAGTTTCAATTAAACCAAAGTGGTTCTGTCGGGTAGAAAGTACGTTAGTTAAAATCGCTCAAAGTGCAACGGTAACAACCTAGTGCAACCTCTAAAACACGCCAGTGGGACAAGACACCAATTACTTCTGGAATAATGACTAAGAGAAAGAACTTGGTATTGTTACTTTTATCAGAATTACTTCATTCAATGATATTCACAGTAAACAAAAACCGAAAACTGTCAACATAAGGAATTTACATGGATACAGGGTGAATAAAGTGACAGTGGTGCTTCAGTGCTCAACGGGTGTACAATATATACAGTGTGGTCATGATTGTCTATGTAAAAGTTTGCTGGTAGGCCAGATAACAATTTTACTCCAGTGACTCCTATCCTTCGTTGTATGGAATCGAAATTTGCCTAGCTTATGTAATGGTAAGTTTCAATTCTATTAAGGACACGGAGGCGGGGATTATGCTATAGCTTCCTTCGCTTTATTAACATAAAAACTCCACAGCAGCTCAGGAAAATATTCAAACAGTGAAAAAAATGCTTTCAATACAAAAAGCATTTGAAGAAACGTTTTAATAGTCCAAAAAACCACAACTCCCAAGGGTCTCTTGTGCACTTCTAGTCCACAGTCCTTCCACCATGTCTACTACAGATAGATAGCCAGTCCTCTCTTCCTCTTCTTCCTCTTTCTTCGCGCAGATTACGCATTCGCCTCACTGATCCTGTTTAGCTCCCTCGTTGCTTGCCAGAAAAAAGGACAGCGTAAGCGAGGAGTCACAGGAGTGGGACAGCATGACAGAGGAGCATCATATATTAGCAACATAACATAACCGCAGATAGGAAAACACTTTACTTACTGCCATACAGGCGGGCATGAACCACTGTGCATTCTGGGTGGGATAATCCTCGCCTCCGTGTCCTTAACGGAATTGAAACTTACTGTTACATAAGCTAGGCAAATTTCGATTCTATGTCAGGACCGGAGGCTTCAGATTATGCTAGTTCAAAGCTTACTCACCACCAACTTGGCCAGATCCACCACTGGTTTAAAATAAAACCTTTTAAACGTGGAGTCTGAGGACCAATCTGCAGCTCGCATTAAATCCTCCAAGCGAGCACCCACTGCAAACGCCTTAGAAGCCATGGCCCCTCTGGCAGAGTGTGCCCCAAAAAGCTTTGTATTGTTGCCTGCTTCTTGCATGACCCAACACACCCACCTTGCAATAGTGGGGGAGGAGACTGCTTTGTGTGGCTTCCGCAAGGCAATCAGCAATTGACGTTCGCCCGGAGGGCGGATTTCCAAGGTCATATCCTCATAAGCTTTTTAGCATTGCACAACACACAACTTAGGAGTGTCCAGAAAAGCTGGGTATGAGATAGATCGCGACGCCGACTTTGTGCGACGCCCCACAGCAAAAGTGACCCCATCCGGGGAGAAGACTCGCGCCGATATATCCAACGCGCGCACATCAGACACACGCCTACAAGAAACCAAGCACAACAGCATGGCTAACTTAGCTGAGAGCTCCTTTAGAGACAAGTAGGTGTTGGCCAGCCATGAAAGGAATAAATTCAAAACTAAATTGACGTCCCAAAGGACAGAATACCGAGGCTCCGGAGGCAACGCAAGACGAATACCTCGCAGAAGTCGGCAAACAAAAGGATGTTCTCCGACCGGAGAATTATCGATCGGGTTTTGACCCGCAGAAATCGCAGATCGAATCGCATTAATCGTTCTATAGGCAAGGCCATTGGTGGCTAGTTCAGCCAAGAAATTCAAAATGGGAACGAGGCCCGCGACCAAGGGATCCAAATCCCTTCGAAGACACCAACGCATCCACTTAAGCCAAGCGGATCTGTAGCGCTTCGTCGTACTATCGGCCCATGCTTTGGAGAGAAGGCCCTCAGCCGATTTCGAAAGGCCCGGGAGCGTCCAGCGTCTCCTGAGAGCCTCCACGCCATGAGACGGAGCGAGCTCCGCAAGATGAGAGGATGCGGTTCCTGATCCGGATTACTCAGGAGGAGAGGAAACAGGGGGAGTAGGATTGGAAAATCCCAAGAAAGTTCCAGAAGAACCGGAAACCACACTTGAGACCTCCAGAGCGGTGTAATCAGCACCAACTCCACTCCTTGGCGGCGTACCTGGGCCGCCGTCCGCACCACCATGGAGAACGGGGGAAACGCAAACGGCTTCTCCCGACTCCAATCCTGCAGAAAGGCGTCTGTGGCCTCCGCAAGGGGATCCGGCCTCCAACTGAAAAACCTCGGAAGCTGGTGATCCAGGCGGGACGCAAACAGGTCCACCGAAAAAGGACCCCAAAGGTCCTGTAGCCACTGGAAGACCCCTGAATCCAGTTTCCACTGACTGGCATCTCTGAGGTACCTGGAGTGCCAGTCCGCTACCTGATTGGCCTGACCCGGTAGGTACTCTGCTGTCACCGCAATGTGACGCGACAGGCAGTAGTCCCAGAAGTCCTTCGCCAAGTTCGCCAGAGCGCGAGAGCGAGGACCTCCTAGATGGTTCACATAACGAACCGCTGAAACATTGTCCATCCTGAGTAAAACGCAGGCCTTGACCGAATCTTTGGTCCAGCAACGTACCGCGAAGGAGCCCGCCAGGAGCTCCAAACAGTTGATATGCAACCGTTGTTCGTCTGAAGACCAGGCGGCACCGGTGGAGAAATCCCCGCACCGAGCGCCCCAACCCGATCTGCTGGCATCGGATTCTATGACGAGATCCGGGACTGACCCGAAAATCGCCCGACCATTCCATGCTTCCATGTGCGAAAGCCACCATGACATTTCCTCCTTCACCTCTTCCGTGAGGGGTGTCAACTGATCGTAGCTCATTCCTCTCCGGAGGTGTTGGGCTTTGAGGCGTTGAAGCGCCCTGTAGTGCAGGGGCCCCGAAAAGATCGCTTGGATGGAGGACGACAGGAGTCCTACCACCCTGGCGACGTGTCGCAAAGACGTACTGTCCTTCGTGACCGTCTGCCGTAACAAATGTCGGATTTTCGCGATCTTCCTGGACGGGAGGCTTAGAACGGCCTCCACAGAATCCACGACGAATCCTAGAAAGGTAAGTCTCTGAGTGGGAACCAGTACCGACTTGGAGCCGTTGATGACGAACCCCAGTCGCTGAAGGAGTTGCAGAGCTTGTCGCAACTGCCCGGCCAAAACCACCGGACACTGTCCCATGAAGAGAATGTCGTCCAAGTAGGCCAACATCCGCACTCCCTGGCCTCTCAGGTACTCCACCACCGGATGCAACACTTTCGTGAAGCACCAGGGGGCCGATGAAAGGCCGAACGGAAGGGCCGTGAACTCGAACACCCTGTCGTTCCACAAGAACTGAAGGAAACAACGATGCGGCGGGTGGATAGGAATCACCAAATAAGCATCCTTGAGGTTTAGCCTCACCATCCAATCCCGCGGGAGGAGCATGTCTCGAAGGAGGTGGATACCCTCCATCTTGAAGTGCCGGTAGACCAACCACCTGTTGAATTCCTTGAGATTGATCACCGGTCGCTTGCCCCCATCTGTCTTGTCCACTAGGAAGACATTGCTGACAAACCCATTGGGGTGGCACGTTGATTGACGGATGGCTCCCTTGCGAAGCAACTCCGTGACCTCTCCGTCTATCAAAAGCGCATCGGACTCTGAAAACACAATCGGCCGTGGAAAAACCTCCTGAATGGGGTGGTCGTAGAACTCTATGTGAAAACCACGGACGGTTTGCAAGACCCAAGCGTCAGCAGTGAGCAACTCCCACTCCTCGTAAAAGGACGCCAACCTCCCTCTATTTGGAACTTGATCCAAACAAAGTACACTCACCGGTGGTATTGTTGGGTCCGGAGTTTTTTCGGTAACCTCTGCCGCCAAAACGTTGCCCTCTGGTGGGGTAGAAATTATTGAAGTTCGCAGAGGTCTGGTACTGTCCTCTGCCGGAGCCGTGCCCTCTACTATTGGTTGGTTGGCCACGGCCGGTCGCGCGGCCCCTGCCGCGACCGGCCCCTCAAGAGAAACGCTGATGAAAAACGTGCTTGATGCTGGATTGTGCTTTGTCCAGCGAGGTAAAGGTGGACACAAATTTGCCCAGCTCCCTGATGAAAGGCTTGCCAAAGAGGCCCCCTTGGGCCACCGCGCCCGCCTCCGAAGAGGCTAAGTCTCCCAATTTTGGTCCAACTTAATAAGCAAAGATCGCCTGCGCTCGGTGGACAGGGCGCAGTTGGCATTCCCCAGGAACACGATAATGCGTTGTGCCCAGTTTGACAGCACCTCCGGGGAAATGACTGTGTCATTAGCTTTCGCCTCCTCCGCCATGTCGAGGATTTTTGTGGCAGGCCCGACTGCATCCAACAACTTATCCTGACATGATCGCCAGGATCGGTCAATGCCCTTGCAGGGGTCTTTCATGAATTTGGCCAGGAAGGTGGCCATTTTAGCGTCTAACTCGGGGTCATAGCGGCCTTGCCGTCCAAAGTGGGCCTTGGGCATTCCCCCCGCAAGCAACCTCTGGCTTCTTTCTCCAGCGGTTTGCGCAGGTGACCCGCAACGAACTTCGCCACAGTCTCCCCCAGAGTCCAGGCCGCGGACCGCGGGTGGACAATCTCGTCCGGGTCCAGCATGCCTGATTCATCCTGTGGAAGCTCCGCGGCTGAGCCCGAGGGGCGCCAAGAGCGCACCGACTCCCCGTCATCATCCGTGTCGGGGGAATCATACACCGGCGATGAGGGGGCTGTTCCCATGTCTACTGCGGACTCAGGGCCCGACAGAGGTGCAGGGGGAGCAGCAGTCGCCTTAGCCAAAAAAGCGACACTGAGACGCTCAAAGGCGCCTCTGTCCACCCCCTGCGTCCCTGAAGGGGGTCCCTCCCTGCAGGGTTTCTTTGGTGCCGGCGGTCGTTCGCCCGATGTCCCCGGGAGGTCAGTAGGTGCCCCCAAATGTGCAGACGCTAACTTAGCACACTCATCCACAATGCGTGCTGAGAGGCGGTCCTCCATGGGACCCACCACCTCAGTCACGCAGCGGTATATGGAACTATCCACCGCTTGGTAGAATTCATCATCCTGGAGGTAAGAGTAGGGCTCCTCCTCATAATCCCCTTTGTGGGCCATAACAGTAATGTTGAATCCAAAAAACTCTACTATACAGGGCAAAAAGGGGAAAAAAACCCCAAGACAGGAGCAACCCTGGCACTATATGCACCCAAGTGGGTGTACTGTAAATTTAATTTTTGGGCAGACAGGCTGACTGCAAGTACGTTATTGGGCCAACAGGTGTGGCAGATAGAGAGGCACCAACTCCCCAGCGCGCGGACCCTCCTCACCGGGACCGAGTCCAGCCACCCCTCAAGCGCGCTAAGCCACACGTTAATGTTTGGTGCACAAAAAGCGCCCGAAGGCGTTCACGCGGTCTACGCCGCAATACAGACCCCAGCGGGGCGTCAGGAATGCAGGAAATACCGACCCGGTAACCGGGCGTCAGAGGGGTAGGCGAGGGCAGGCTCCGGCGCAGGCAGGCTCCTCAGCGCGGCTCCCGTGACCGTAGAGACGCGCTGAGGAGTCGACGAGACGCGCGGGCGCCCTCTGGTGGGTTCTTCTGTCACCGCACCAATCGGGGAAAAAGAAAGTCGCGTAGGAACGATTAAAGCGTTCCCGCGGCTGAGGGCTCTGAAAGGAAAGACGGCGTAAACAACGCGACAAGCCCCCAACAATCCTAGCAATGTATCATACAGCAAATGTCACACACTTGAGGAAAACATCGAAAAGCACTTATCTGGCTGCGGGAGCAGCGAAGAAAGAGGAAGAAGAGGAAGAGAGGACTGGCTATCTATCTGTAGTAGACTAGAAGTGCACAAGAGACCCTTGGGAGTTGTGGTTTTTTGGACTATTAAAACGTTTCTTCAAATGCTTTTTGTATTGAAAGCATTTTTTTCACTGTTTGAATATTTTCCTGAGCTGCTGTGGAGTTTTTATGTTAATAAAGCGAAGGAAGATATAGCATAATCTGAAGCCTCCGGTCCTGACATAGAATCCTGGTAGTTCTGGACCTAAAAGTGTGCTTTGACGTTTCAACCCTAGTAGTGCCCCGGTTGGTGGTCACGGCGGGTCTTCATCAGGACAAGATGTGGGGGCAGGGGACGGGTTGACAGCCCTAGGGCGGCCAGAACAGTCGTGGCCGGGGTTGCGTGGATTAAAGGAATATTCAGGTTGATTCACAACGGGTATGGTTCTGTATGACTGCAACTCAACCCAGGACCTGCTCCTACTGTATGTATGGAGATTGAACCACCATATATCACTCGACCGAGACACCCTCCTTAGAGTGTCACCACAGTGGATCTGGTTTTCACAACTGCCTCAACGTGTCCTGGATCACAGCTTAAATCAAAAAGTGTGGTATTGTGACTGCTGGTCCACCCTCCAATTAGTGTACAAAAGGACATCAAAAAAGGAGTGAAGGAGAGATAAATGTGAGGGAAAGTTAGCAGAGCCTCACAGGAGCAACACCAATGGAGGTTTACAAGCTGGTACTCGCCTGCATCCTCAGGTTCTCATCATTAGCATCTGCCAACTGTCAAAAATAAATAAGGTGTGAATGGTGCAGAATAAGAAAAACTAAAGAGTGTAATGTGTATTCTATGAGTGACCCTGCAGGGATACTGAAATCTGACTTGGAAATTTGGTAAACCCTCGTTTAAAAACGAGCTCGGCAACACTATCTAATCTATTTTATTCCTTGCTGTGTGCCTGCTCAATTAAAACCAACATGTTTCATTGCCTTACACAGTTCGGTGGCAATTTCATCAGGGTTAGGGTCAGCATCCTCACTGCACCTCGTTTCTCCGTTTATTGTACCTGCAGAAACACAACATAACACACTTCATCAACTTATACATCAGACATGTATCAGGTTAAAAAAGGGAAGTAGTCTATAGGGAATCAAAGTATCCCATCTGGACTGTTTAGCAGGTAGTTGCCATTCATTGGCATACGAGCACCCCCGTAGAAGAAACTGGTATACCCCCTGTAGATTAGTTACAAGCTCATTACAGGCACTGGATTAAGTCAGTCTGTATGGGAGGAATAAAGAACAATCATTGCCATTCTAGTCCCCCGGACGGTGGTGGTGAGGAACACCTGGGACTATGAGGCCGAAGTTTCAAGACTCCTGGGAGTACGGCAACATTACAAACCTTTGGCAAGGGACCCTACAAAAGAGTTGCAAAATATTATAGCCTCATTGGTCTCCGAAGCAAGAGAGAAGAAATGGTTGACACATAAAGAAGCTGAATTCCTCATCAACCCTAAACCTAGGGTTCCGGCATTCTATATCGTGCCTAAAATACATAAAGCCCAACGCCCACCACCTGGGGGCCCGATAGTATCGGGGATTCAATCTTTACTTGAACCCTTATCCCAGTTCTCAGATTTCTCCTTAGGAAAATGTGTAGTATCGCAACCATCTTACATACAAGATACCACGGACATCTTAAGACATCTGGATACCGTGTTATATGATCCTAATCATCAATTCTTGGTGCCCATTGACATGGAGTCATTGTACACCAGCATCCCCCAGGAGGGGACATTGGTGGCAGAAGCTCGCGTCCTGGGGGCATGCGAATGGTTTTATGACACTTCCCAGACCTTTGAGAGGCCAAATATAGCAGGCTTGGCAGGCTTATTCCTGGGGGTGTGGCACCCATCCATGGTATCCACTTATTAAGAACAATATGCAGACTTCGTTAGTAGGACTTCTTAATATATATTCCTATCTTCCTTTCTGTTTTTTGGTTACTAAAATAGCACCAGAGAGGTCATTACTAAGTCATCACACAGGGGTCTACTTTGGGAACCTTAGTTAATGGAAGTTTAGGCACGGGCTCTAGCTTCTCCTCTACTTCTTTTTTTGTTTTACAAGAGACGTGGTGGTCGGCCACGGGTGCAGTAACTCGACTCTGTCCAGATAAATGGAGGGGGGGTGTTCTCCTGGGAGGGGTCCGTCTGGAGCGGGGGTTGGGTGCACTGGGTGGGGAGCATAGGTTTAAAAAACTAAATATTTTCCTCATTTACCTTAATGTTTGTTCGGATTGCCCTAGAAGGGTACAAATTCTGCAATATTGAAAAGATTCTCCTGCGCAGGTCATTATCCTTCGGGAAACTCATCTTTTGAAGGAAGAGATGTCTGAGGTATTTAAAAATCAAAAATGGGTAGATTATTTGATCTTCTCCAATCAGAGTGCCAATATAAGGGGTGTTGCTATATCAATTGGGAAGCAAGCAAAAGCATTTTACACTCTCTGGTTGACCCATGCTGCAGGTTGGTGATTGTGAAGGTTATCAGGGGTTATCCACTTACCTTGGTGGGCTATTACTGCCCAAACCAAGACTCTCTTAAAACTATTTTTTCGAGTCTCCTGGATTATCCAGACCCGGTGATCAGGGCTGGAGATTTTAACATAGTCCTGAACCCGAAATTGGATAAATCGACAGGAAGTAGAGCTAAGGTGCCCTCTAGATCCCGGATGTACCTCCAATCTTTGATAGCACAGACTGGACTCTGTGGCGTTTGGAGAGGCAGATTGGGTTCTCAGCTGGGAGTCTCATACTGCAATAGTAAATATGGCTACAGGTCAAGAATCGACCACATCTTGGTTGGTCACAGCTTGGGAGGTTAAGAATAAGGACATTGGTTATTTAACTCCCCATCTGTTCGATCATTCAGGGGTCTGGTTGGATCTTGTCCTGGCAGATAGTCAGCATCCTAGTGTCTGGACATTCGATAAAAACTCTGCTTCTCAATGGTGAGGAGAAGAAATTTTTATCTCAGGAGACTCAGGGTTTTTTGGGTATCAATGTAGGCTCGGATGCACTTCGGTGGTTTGGGATTCCCTAAAGGCCTTTTTAAGGGGCATGATCACGAGTCGGGTTTATTTCAGGAACAGACAATATAGAGAAAAGGTGGCTTACAAGGAGGCAGAGTTGAAGGTAGTAGAGTTGGACATAAATAAGGAGACTGACTCTGAAAAACTGCAGGAAATTTTGGTTAAATTAAAATGTTTAAAAGATTAGTTAGATTCCATCCTTCAGTCTAGGGCTGCACGTAGATGGGAGGCCAGTAAGCTTGCCCATTTTATAGACTTGGCATATATATCATCTGTATTGTTAGTTAATTAAGACCTTAGCATTACATTATTAAAAGTTACTAAATATTTTTAATGTATACAATTAATGTTAAGAACAATTAATAAATGACAAAAGTCCAAGGTAAACCTTATGGGAGACAACATAATATGTGAGCACACTGTGTCCCATTCTGGCCATAGTTTTTTTTTTTAACAAACTTTATTGTTTTTTTTTCTTTCTCCGGCTTTTGCCAAGCATATAACCACTGTGCACATAAAGTCCTCACATCGTTGTAAGCCATTGATAGGGAAGACAAGCCTCAAACATGTTACATAGTCGTCGTCGTGTTTAACCTGAGACATTACACTCAACAATTAGTACTATGCAGTGTATTCTCACTATCTAAAATACAGTTTGCCTAACAATATACTTGTAATATAGCAACACCCAAAAACACCCCCTCCTCCCTTCTGATTCCCACACCCCCAATACCGTCCGGCTCAGGTAACGCAGTGTGATAACCAAGTGAGCGTCTCTTTTTAGTTTTTTTTTTTTTTTAAATCTTTATTAATAGGAAGGAATAGTGGTTAGCCAGCATCATACAGTCATATGGTATTGGTTACAGTTTGTACATTTAACTTTTCGTACGTGACAAGAAGCATCACTGTAGCAAGGACTGTGCTGCATTAAACCTTTGAAGACTCGTAGATACGTTATCAGGTGGTCCATTCGCATGTACCGTAGTTTTCTATTCCCCCCCCCTTCCTGTACGATTCAACGGTAGCATCACTTTTTATAGTACAGAAATAACAAACTTCCCCCCCCCCAACCATGTGTCATCATTGCCATTGTGTCTCCACCCACTTCCCGTACCAGCATTTTTCTCAGCGCGTACTTCGGTACATAGCCAGGTCAAAGCCAATAATATCGTACTGTTGTTTTGCTGAGGTTAACACCCCCTATCCGCTTTGCTACTCCTCCTCCCCTTCTGAGTCCAGGTCGTCTCCCTCCGGTAAGGGGTCGCAGATTTCTCCTCTGTATATATTCCACGCCGCCCAGACTTTGTTCCACTTGCGGGGCGCCGCGCGTAGGACATAGACCGCCCTTTCTGTTACCATCAGGATGTCCATGTTCTTAGCCCACCTGCTTGCGGTGGGTAGTTCTGGTGCGCCCCACTTCTGTGCTATATCCCGCTTGGCCACTGTCATAGCCAAAGTTGCCCAAATCAGTTCATATCTACCCAGGTCATTGGGGTCCCAGATGTTCAAAAGGCATTTGCGTGGTTCAGGTAGTATAGAAAGTTTAAGGGCTTGGGAGATCGAGCGCATTATCGTCTCTTTTTAGTTTAATTATTTAGCATGTAGTGTCTGATCGCACTGCTCCGTCTATATACCGCAGGAGCCAATATACGTAATACTGCTTTAGTTCGCTCATTATTGGGTACTTGGAACGTCTAAGGTAGTGTCCGGGTTGACATTCCTATATGCTTCCACCATTATGTCCCAGTCCACGGAGATTGGGTTTTTCCTCAGACCACGGGCTTCCTCACTACGCAGCGCCACGCTTTCCGCTCCCGCCCGTCTCAGGGCTTCAGTATGCCACAGACACAGGGTGGTGGCTCTGGTTGACTTCCAGCGCATAATGATGGACCTTTTTGCTACTATAAGCGCCAAGTCCAGAAAACGGAGCGGAACCTTTTGGGATTTCGTCCGTCTACGACTAACTAGTATACTCTCCAGGGCCATGTTTCCCATGGGCAGTCGGGTTGTGCGTCCCAATATGCGTGTAACCCCTCTCCAAAACTCTCCAATGCATACACATGTCCACACCATATGAATTAGATCCACTTCAGGTAATTTACATCGGGGACAGTAATGTGCCGTTTCCGGATATATTCTGTGTAGTCTATTCTGGCCATAGTTCATTCAATTTCAAAAGACTTTTGACAGGTTTTCTAGCATTTTTAGGTTATCACTCCGGCTACAGTGTTTCACTTATTTCTTTTGTTTTAATAGTAGCAACAAATTATCAGGCAATTTAGTGACCCTACAAATAAACTGCACATTTGTTCCAGCAAGACAAAAATTGATCGTTATAGCTACATTACCTCTTCCCTGACTTAGGAAAAATGGTTTTAACAATTTAACAGTTTCACTGTGTAGAATTGTTACACGACTGTGGGGAAACAGAAAAACCCACCGGACCTGGGTCAATAACAGTACAGAAATTGGTGGTCACGGTGTAAGAATAATCATTTTAATCACATCACCCAAAATGGACTGTTTGCATGACACTAATGCAGATATAAATATACTTGAATTTTAGAATTGATTGAATAATGTGTTTATTTTGGGTGATATGATTAGAATGATTATTCTTCCCCTGTGTAGAATTGGGCAGATAAATAAAGCATGAGTAGCTAATCTCACTGATGCACCATACAAGCAACACAGAAAATTGATTGTTGCTGCATATTTACTTGCAACACCGTAAATCATCCAAGGGAGCAAAAATAATCGAAGTTTCCTAAATGTATGTTATACCTGGTATTTCAATTATTTTATTAAATATAATTGTGAGCCTGTTTTGCTCTAAACCCAAGTAAAACTTTTGCCTTTATCAATTTGATAATCATTTGCACATCTTCTCGAAATAAGTCTTATATTCTTTCCTAGATCATTCGTTTAAATTGCTCCTCAGATTTCCCCACTTTCCAGCTTGCTTTAGCATCTGACATAGGGCCTAAGTTATATGCCGACAGGATAATCTGTCAAAATATGACACATATCCCCTGTCTCATATTTCAAGAGCTACATAACCCACCAGCCAAGCTCTGAATGAAGCTGTTAGCCAATACAGTAAAAAATAATCAGACCATAGGGTCTCTTGTTGATTCTGTTTGTTTGCTATAATTTCCCATAAAATGGATTTGAAATGTTATCTCAGAACTTTATTGAGCCTATAAAAAATGTTAATGCAATATGTTCTAACATAAATCCACGTTTGATCGCGTCCAACAATAACCTAATTTGGGAAGTGCGATAAGAATGTGGAAGGTTAAAAAATGCAGTTGTGTACCCTTAAAGCTGCCTACATTCTATCTCTAAATGTAAGAGCACCAAAGTTAATACTGAACAAAAGTTTGAGTTTTCTGTTGTCAAACGTGTCTCCACTGATAGACTGCACAAGTTAAAATACAGGTTTCTTAAATGTGTTGCAAATATTAAGGCTTGGTTTAGCAGAGTTAATATGCATTTTATGATCCCTTCTGATCTCTTGCCTGACCCCCTTATAGTTGAGTGTCTATTGTCACCATCCAGGAAACAATTCTCGGACTTCCTTTCAATTATTATCTATGCTTTTTTATATTGGATATCAGCTCATTGGCCCTTTTGTATGCATCAGTATTTCCTGAGCTCTTTTCAGCTCTAAGGGGGGGGAGTCGAGAACTGCTTTGTAATCAATCTATTGCAAAACAGAGATGTGCCTGCGACCCAATTTATGTGGAAAATGTTGTCTGCCTTGAGTAAACTTTATCATGTTCACCATATATCAGTTTAAAAGAAGGGGAGAGAGAAAACATCCCTGCTTCATTCCTCATTTAGTTGGAATTAGAGGTAGCTTACACTAGCCATTATGCTAACCATGTGTTCCATTGGAGCACATAGATAACAAACTTGTAAGGGTGACATACCCCTTCTTGCTAATTTTCTCCATAAATGGTGATGATTTACTATATTAAAGGTGGCACAATAATCCAGAAAGTAATCGTATAATTTGCAGCCTCCTGCCACCATGCCGTGAGCAATCCTATTTAAGGAAATTATATTATCCAGAGTTTCACATCCCTTTCGGAATCGTTTATGGTAGAACAGGAAAAGATTTGACTCTTCAGTTGACGTCATCCAGTCCGCCACGGCAGCAAGTCCATTTTTAAACTTGGAGACGTTCGGGCTCGACCCATCCGAAAGAGCAAACACCAGCTGCTTGTCGTCCGCTTGAGAGACCATGGTGAAGTCCCATTCTCGGGTGACCGCAGCCAGCGGCTGAACATAAACATTGACCAAAGGTGGGCTCAATGCCGAGCCCTGGGGTACACCCTGTTCAATCGGATATGCTTGGGATAGGAATGGAGGAGTGGACACGCGAAAAGATCTTCTTGTCATAAAGGATCTGAACCATTCAAGGGCCAGATCGGAGATTCCTGCCTCCTCCAGGCGGCTGATCAGAACCTCATGCGAGACCGTGTCAAAGGCGGCACTGAGATCTAAAAGTATCAGTGCCGCTGTTTGACCGGCATCCAGAATGGTCCGAAGATGTTCTGTCATAGCAAGGAGAGCTGTCTCTGTGCTATGGCCGGCACAGAAGCCGTGTTGAGTTACATCTAGGATGTTGTTAGAGAACAGATGGTTGGTAAGTATGCTATTAACATGGGCTTCAACCGCCTTAAACACCCAGGGGAGGAGAGAGATAGGTCTAAAGTTCTCGGGCTTCGTAGAATCCAAGGTGGGTTTCTTAAGGATAGGGGAAACCCAGGCCTGTTTCCACTTGGCAGGCACAGTGACAGATGAAAAGGAGGCGTTAATTAGCTGCTGCAGAGGCACCAGGCAGAGCGAGGAGGATTCTCTGATCTGAGCCGGTTTAAGTGGATCGGCAGGGGAGCCAGATTTTATTTTTGTAAGCCATTTGCTAAGTTCTTCGGAGGAGATCTCTGGAATGATTTTAAGTCCTGAGACCGGCCTGGGTCTGGAGGAAATATGTATATAGGAAGTAGTTACAGAAGGAAATGACCGATAGATTGTTCTTACTTTCTCCAAGAAAAAGGAGGCTAGCTCTTCGCAGTGGAGTTCAGAAGTAGTTATAGGTGCCGGGGCTTTTATTGGCACTGAGGTCTTTGAGAACTTTAAATATGAATTTGGCAGGATTGGGGCTGAGTCTAATCTCATTAGCATAGTAAGCTGCTCGTGTCGTACAGATAGCTCTGTGATATGCCTTTAATTCGGCCAAGTACAACTTTTTTTTATCCGGAGCATAGTCTTTCCTCCACTCCCTTTCTTTCCTTTTACATGCTTTCCTCAATAGTATCAGGGTATCGTTGTACCAGGGGCTGGATTCCTGGGAACGTCCTATTATCCATGTTGCCAGGATTAGGGAATCGAGTGCCCTGGTAATCCTGGCACAGAATTTGTCATAATCTGCCTCAACATTATGAAGAGGACCCTAAGGAGATGGTGAAAGTCCTCAAGTCTGAGTTTTCGCCAGGGACGTTTATATACCGCCCGCTGGGTGTTCTTATGTGGTTGATCTAATACAGGAAGAATCATTTCACCATCAAATGGTTGTACAGAGAGGGGAAAAGCTGATTACGTTGCTTATACTGTTGTATAGATTTGTTACATAATTTGACAACGGAAATTCCTTTTACAATTTGGAAGTGTGGCGTATTAGCTTAATTATGGGCAAAATAAAGAAGTGGTGTTTCAAGTAATGGCCCTCCTGTGCACGGAGGTGAAAAGCTTGAATACTCTTGCCATTTTCCATTACTTTCTTCCTCCTGCAAAACTGTAATATGTGATTGTCTTCATGCAAACGAATGTATTGGCATCCGTCAGGAGAGCAGTGTCATAGCATCCCCTGTCAAGAGTCTTTCCCCTGCGAAGCAACATCACCTCATCAAAATTCACCAATTGGAAGTCTTCCCTTGAGTGTCCCCTAAATTTTAGGGCATGGAAAGTCCCACGAAGGGTAACGTCCAGGCCCAGACTGAGAACACAAAACAGCTCTGACAATTTACTCAGACCAGCCCCTGGCCCCAAGAAGCTGGAAACGCTTGCTTGCTGCTTTTGTGCCTGATATTGCACCACCGCTGCAAAACCAACCCACACCCTTCCAACCTCCTGGGGAAACGCCTGACGCCAGGTATGGCCAGTCCTACCCTGTAACGTCTGTCACAAGCTCTCCCTGTACCACTGTCCTCAATATCGCTATCCCTCAGAAAACCATATATACTGTCAGTTCTGTGTATGTGCATAGGTAATTAGGTGACTTTGCTAGCAAGCTTATTCATAACAGCCTGTGTGCAGATCTTCCACAACTACTTCAGGCCCAAGTTTCCTTTTCTGCTAATCTATAAAAAAGCAAAGACTGCTGTTCAAAATTAACAGTACACAGGTCCGCTTAAAACATAATTTGGCTTGATAACCCTGCTTTGGTACCCAAGGTGGGGGGGGGCGCTGGTGTATTTGCGCACGCCTGCGGGCTATGCCTGATTGTTGAGGGAACACTCATCAGTGTTTGTGACCGATCTCTATGCTATGTGCATGCTACTCCTTTTTTCACCCACAGTTATGCAACTGCAATATTTGAGCCCCCACAGGTGGTAAAACTCTAAACTGCATTGCTCATTGTCTATAAATGATCCAGGGCTGAGTGCTCCCATCAGACTGAGACAAAACCTCTGGGGCTGCGCTTCCAGCACCGTGCCACCCTAAATATCCAGTATCTCAAACTCTCACACTTCACATACAGTCCGCTCTTTTGGTTTTATGTGCCTGATGTATGAAGATATGTTACAGTGGCCACATGTGCAATACCCTTTGCTCAACATAGTACACTCCGCAAACCCAGACTGACCACTTCAGCAAACCCCACTAATAGCATTCATTTATGTAAAGCTGACCATTGCAGATGTCTTGGCCTGCTCCAAAGATAACTAGAGTATGCTTTTAGTTAGTCAACACGTTGCATTGTGCATTATGATACATATGTATATATGTCATAAACAAATGCCCAAGAACTCAGGAGGGCAATCCACTGTTTGCCATCCGTCCGGATTTCACTTGCTCTCGCTCCATTTCTTCGGAAAAAGTATTGTTTGTTGCCCTACGCGTTTCAAGTCTTCACAACTCTTCTTCTGGGGCTGGTTATAGATGCTTGGCAACGCTCGTTTCTTCCTGCTTTGTCCGCTTTTTATTTTCAATTTGCCCCCTGATGGGCCTCAGGCTTCAATGTTTCGCCGCTATGTTTTATGGGATAGGAAGTCCCAGAAACGAGTCAGCACTATTCCTAAGTGGATTTGGTTGCATCTGACACATTTAACCTTATTTCAAATCCTTATAGTAAGGTCCGGAATACAGAGCGGGAGCTTTTTATACCTTGGCTCGCAGTGCTTTCTTTATTTAATTTTAATTAATTTTATTTCTTGCTTTATAATTACGGGGATGTTATTATCGAGATGGCAGGTGTCCATTTGGCAATAATTTTATGTGATACAGGGGTTGCAATACATGAAATGCATTTATGGGTTCACTATACTTACGTATGTCAAGTCTCATTTCTATGTCTATGATGTTAATAGATATAACCAATGGCTTTGCAACTTGTTTTCCACGTGATCAAGCCGTCTTCACGGCGAAACGCGTTGTGGAATAAACAGCACTAAGAACATATTAGAGTTGGCCTGTTTCTGCCCTGAGAGCGTACTTTATTGACTTGTTGTTTTCGGAAAATTGATGCAAGTCGGCTTCACTCCGCCGACACGTACGCCACCTTCCACGGGTCACCTGGGATCCAGAAGGAGTTTTTTGCTGGGTGGATATATATATAATTACACACTGACAGCTGCAAATGTGTATTTGGGGGCACCCGAGGTGTTGAAAAATGTGCTTTGAATCCAAAAACCCAGATTCGAAGTGCGTAATCAGGATCCACCAGTATTCCTTTTAGGTGGAGGAAAACCCTCTGTTTTTTTCAGATTTTTATGAAAATTGCGAGCTTCATGCAAAATGTTAAAAAACAAAATAGCGAAAATAGTTTTCCCATTAAAAAAAATATATAGATATATGTACGGTAACATTATTTTATCATAATAAAACACATCTTGTGCAGGTTTTCATACAGTGAGAGGTTGGGTGCAGGACCTTTTCGTCCTGCAGGCCCAATGGAGGTTGTGTGCGGTGGCACAGCTAGACCCTTTGCCGCCTGTGGCACTCCCTGTGTTTGCCACTCAGCAACTGCCGCAAGTAAGAGCGGCGGAGTGTGGGTGCTGGCGATCCTGCGTTTGCCAGGAGGGTATTCCGCCGCCCCCAAAACTTGTGCAGCCTCCCCTTGCTACGCCACTGGTTGTGTGCCCACATCGTGACCAATGGTCATGCACTGCTGAGATTGGGCAACAGGTTTGGTTTGGTGCACGGCCTGGCTGCTGAAAGGCATCCACATCAGGAGGTGCACACCAGCGAAGTGCTGTGTGAAGAGCTTGGCGACAGCCCGTGCCTGCACTGAACCCCTCCTGTGCAAGGTCAGAGCACGTGCTCAGTGTGGGGCTGAAAATTAAGTATAAAAAAAAAAAGACATTCACTGAAAAAATACAGTCACAAAGTTAGTTATGGTTCTGGTTCAAACACATCAAAACACTGAAATTGGAAAGTTATGAGTATCAGTGCATTCAAAACACACTGTAACTTTTTGGCCCAGTTACCTTATTATCTCTTTTTGCGTCTTTGTTCCAATTTATAAATGGTATTGTGAGCATGGTGTTTCACCTGAGTTATGATGTGTGTTGAGTGGGTTTATAACTATGACTGGCTAATTTCTGCGATTTTTACACATTTGAGCCAATGCTGTTATAATGTGATTTTATTGTCCTTTTAAAACACAGCTAATGTGAAGCTATTGTTACTAAACAGAGCTGCAACCCCCTAAAATGGGCCAGCTATGGTTATTTGAACACACTGTATGTCGGGGACCATTTGCATCTCAGCCAGCAAAGGCACAACGTATTATTTGTAAAGGTCTCCTACATGCGCTGTGATTTCGACCCCAAGGTACCTAATATGAGTGACAGACCGGTGAAACAAAATTTTGTTATGTAGCAATCTCTTAATCTGTCGATCAGAAGTCAAGCTAAGCATTCTGACTTTTCCATCTTCATTATGTAGCCTGCAACACTCTCAAATCATGCCACTTTCAAGAGAGACTTCATTGAGTCTCCCAGCGTAAGTTCGATATGCCCCAATTGCTAGATAATATGCTTTTTCCCTTAGTTTTTTATTTAAGATCTCAGATTTTGCTGTAGGGAAAACAATTTAAATGTGGGGGTTTCAACATAATATGAAATGCACAAATTGACAGGTCAAGGCATCCATGGGGATCTTGTCAATGCTTTCTGGAAAAAACATAAAACTACTTTAAGAGATGTGAGTCTGGGGGACGTGTAGATGAAAAAAACCACAAAGGCAGAGATTACAAACCATTTCTTTTTTACACAACCATCGGACTTCATCATGCACAAGTAATGCCCTGGTTAGCAATAGGCTCGTCCAGTAGTAGCAGTGGCGGTGATCGGACCAGTATTGATCTAAGACCATGCCCCAGTGTCCATGGTCCTTAATATGGAAGTTCCTCTCAAGGGAACTCTCAGATAGCATCTTCACCTTTTCCTGTTGAAAGACCTAATGCTTAGGAAAGAAGGCAAAACCAAGTTTGGAGAATGCTTCCAACTCCATAAGGATTAGAAGATTATACCCAAGGCCCTATAGGACACGTTCAAAGTAGTTATTTGGGAGATATTTATAATCTCCATCATTGGCCGCCACAGGCTTAGGAAGCCGGACATTCAGAAGCTAAAGGTGGAGCTGCGGGTGGAAGAGCTAAATTGCAACACAGCACCCTCATTTACACCAGTATAAGGAGCCAGTTAAGAATTATCTTCACAAATTGGTCAGAAATCTCCTGGCTTTCAAGATACATAGCCAGTAATGCAGGGGCACGGCCGACACATCTGTTCTGAAAATAATTAGAAATGGATTACAGGAAAGAGATAACCACAGAGTCATCAAGGAAGGCCCTAACAGCAAGGGGGAGAAGTTAAGAGGAATTCAGGCACTTCTATGTATTTGTACTCTGCAAAGGGAGGGATCACTCTGTGTATGAAGAGAACATTACATTGATTCTCAGGCCTTGGAAAGACCTGCATGCCTGGCTTGTCAGGGAGTAGAGAAAGCCCTTGACTGTGTGGACTGAGGCAAAAATATACTTTTATTTGATTTTCTTAAAAATCATAAAGCGTTGGAACGAACCACCATGACACATACAATATCAAACAAATATTCTGAATTAAAATTATAATAAAATCATTTGTGTAAATGGTTAACCCTAAAATGGTTTAATTAATTATAAGGACCAATATTTTTGTGATGAAAGAAACTTCAGACAGAGTTCTTTAACGTTGTTTGTAGGCGTGTCAGTTCCCCTAGCGTTGAATAAAGTGCTTATGCGGATAAGATAAAAAGTACTGGGTTTACCTGATGAGGGAGGAGCCAAGATGGCGGACGGGACGGACGTGTGAGCGCCCGGCTCCCCGAGCCGTCTGACTTCGCATCGATATCCTGGACTCTATCCTTTCCTACACCGCGCTCAGATGAGGACATGAACGCGCTGGTGACAGTCGCGTTCATTTGCGGTCTCCGCCGGCCGTTTTTGATGGAAACTTGTGGACTTAGCCGATCACCGGGGCTCCCCATGAACCCTGCGCCGATTGACGCCGCTGGACGCTGCTGCTCTTAGCCGGTAGGACGGGCTGTGGAGATACCGGTGCTTGGGACTGCTTGCCGATTGCCGAGGGACGAGGGGGCTCCCACTATGCACGGCCCCCTGCACTGATAGCCGCGTGCCCTTTCGTGTTGGGACGATGGTTCTTCTATAACGGAGCCGCCCCCCCCTCCCTCCAGGGTGGCTCCGCGGAAGAGATGGCAATGGCGCCTGCCTTCCAGCATGGACAGAGGGCTGCTCCCTTATCCCCAGTTTGCGTGGACCTGCCTGCACTTGAACCGGAGGCTGATCGGAATGTGACACTGTGCAGAGCGGATCGGCTGGGGCTACAGAGTGTTCTGACCTGTGGTGATATCCTTGATGCCCTTGCAGACTTGCGGGCAACATGGCGGCGCAATGCTCAAGAGCTGGGGAGAAAGATCGAAGAGGCTACGTTTTCCACAAGGCGACCGAGGTTGCCTATCTCCCTGCTGCCTACGTGTGATTCTACAATGGATACAATGTTGCTGCATGTGCGAGCGGAAGATCGAGGTGTCCCTGGCTACAATGTTGCGTGTCTCCCTACCGACGATGACATTGCTACAAAGTCTCCCCTCACTCCGGGAATTGTGACTCTGCCTGAACAACTGCTACCAGAGCTTCGTTTATCGCCCTTCCAGTTGTTTGCCCCCTTCGAGGATTTTGCCTTCAGAGCCCTTTTTCTACGCAGCTGGAGTGAGTGTCATCCTGCACGGCAGGGGGGGTTCGTCATTTTGACCGCTGCATTTGTTAGAGACTGGGAACACTCGTCTTCTTCACTTTTGCTCCTTCCATGTCGAGAGCGGCCATCTTGCTCCTTTGTTCTGCCTGCAAAGTGTCCGCGGAGATGGTCATGCTTGGAGAGATTTCGTCGTACTGGCCAGGGTTGAAGGTGCCCCTCACCTCGGCTTTGCTTGACCGGCTGGCGGAGACCCGGACTGTACTGTATTTTGCTATGCTGATTTGTTGCAAGTGCAGCTTTCTTTCCCATTTGAGATTGCGATTATTACGTTCTTCTGTGTTTCTTGCTGACGGGAAGGCGGTTCTGTACGGGCCCGGGGTTCTAAGTGTTAATGTTTTATTTATAGGAGCTGGCTTTGTCCTGCGCCCGCTATCAGGCCAGGATTAGGCTGATTCATAACGATATGGCTTCCCGGGTGGGCTGAACAGGGATTGGAACTGCTTTGTATATGTTGTTAGCACACATTGCGAAATGATTTCTTCCATCTATGTTATTGTTGCAATTGATTACAGCATTGCTGCTTTCGGAGTAGGAGGTATTAGTGTGTGGAAGCTGTAGATGGCCGGGGGTCCCGGGTGCTCTGATGCTACGTAGGCTCCTCCCCACCTTCTTCTTTTTGGGAGTTTAGATCAGAATAGTACATTCTTTTCTCACCCCCTATATCATAGGTGTTCACGTTTTTCTTTCCTCTTCCTCATTCTTCTCTTGCTCTTCTTTCTCTTCTATATTTCGGGTTTACTGGGCGACAGGCACTATGCTGGGGGGGGGGGGTAGGCCGTAGTGTCCGCATTGGTGTAGGGTGGGGGGGTAATTTAGTATTTCTTATTGGTTCTATGGGCCTTTATTTCTTTCTTTTGTCTTCTGTGCTTTTTCCTTGGTTCGATTCGGGGTCCGGGCTTGGGGCTGGCTGAATGGGGGCGGCGCTGAAGGGGTGCGTACTTACTGGTGTGACTATCCTGCTGTTGCTTCGCACCGCCTCACTGCCTGAGATTTAAATTTCCACGGTTGTTTTCCGAAATACTGCCGCTCTCCCGTGATGTGAAGATAGTATGCGGACTCGAATCTCCTTGGGACTTATTCTTCACTGCCTTTTTCCCTGATAAAATTATAAAAAACTTTAAAATTAACCTTCATTTCTCCTTTCCCCTGGTGTCATGGTTTTCCCTCAGTGTAACATTCATAAATTGTTGCTAATTTTTTGTCCGTTGACGCTAGGGGGCCGCAATGTTTGTACCAGTGCTTAAAAGTATCGTGGCCGGCCTGATGGTTGTAGGCCCGTATTTGTTCTTTTTACATGCACGAATAAAGGTTTTCAAAAATTAAAAAAAAAAAAAAAAAAAGTACTGGGTTTGATAAGATGAACTCAACGATTCTGCGTGGTAAGATACAGTTCATTTGTCATTCTTTTGCGGCTGTATTTATAAATTGTATTGTCTTTCAAGACAGTTCAACAGAGGAAGCACCAAGTCATTTTATAGCTGCCGCTCTGCGCGTCCTTATATGCTCTTTTCTCATAGTTGGCCTTCGGAGGATCTTCCTCGTGTTTTGTAGAGCCGGACAGATAGATAACAGGTGCAGCACCTCAAAACAAGAGGAAGATCCTCCTACGTCCAACTATGAGAAAAGACTGTATGAACTGGCATTTTTGAGGCAGAACTTAGATGGGGCCGGTATATATCACAACAGTAATGGTGAGTAATGTGACCCAAGGGAGCAAGTATCTATGAAAGGCCGGTCATCAGGGCTGCTCTTGTTAAGGATGGTGGCGACACGAGGTGTCCATTGTCACCCTTTCTCTCTAGCCTCTAGCTAATAACAAGCATTTGCAATGCAATAGGTCTCGCATTTGCGACAGTGTGAGCTATTGGTATTGTTAATGACAATGCCTTTCATTTTTGTGTTGTTTTTCAAAACAGATTAATAAAAGGCACTTCGACGCCTCGTCAGGGGTAGTAAGCGCTATATAAATGCAATTACAATACAATACAATGTATAATGCCAACTGCTTAAACTCTCGCAAACGCGAGACCTATTGCATTGCAAATGCCTGTTGAGGACTATTATTGAGCATGGCCCTTACCAGCTAATAAATGTTGATGTCAAAGAAAGGCCATTGTTAATCTTCAAAGACATAGCATCTCATTGCAGCCTCTCTGCTATCACGCATTTTTAGGTGAATTCACGTGGTAATTTCTTAAGTATGGCAAAAAAGTTTTCTTATAAATAATGCTGTTCCAATGTTCCAATTTCTCTATCTCAACACCTCTTGAAATAAGCCTTCCTCTGAAGCGCCTACAACCACGCTTCTTTACCTGTAATAACTAATCAGTTCCTGGAAACGGATTATTTATCAAATTGTTCTCCTCTCACATTTCCAGAATTCAAATAATTTCCTGAACAGTATCGGGCCATGCCCAAAAGGCCTCAACTGTGTTCAGCTTGCTCAGCTGTCCCCCGCTGGGCCCAAATTGCTACTGTCGTTTGACAGAGTCGGCATATTGATGAGAGTTCCAGCAGCAGGCGCCCGCGCTGACACTACATAAACCGAGAGAGCGGTGTGCTGCTGTGAAGGGGACATGAAAGTATGCATCCGAATGTGTGTGTCTGTGCGTCAGAGTGTGTGTGTGTGTGGGCACGAGGGTACACACGGAAAGCGCCAAGCGTGCAGCAGCAGCGTTTGTTGTGCCAGCATGAGCAGACAGCTCTGATTTCAGAGCCCGGAGGAGAACAGCTGGAAGCTCAGCACCACAGCAGTCCCCTCTCCTACAGAAGCAACCCAATCTGAGCCACGCCAAGGAAACACATGCAATTCAACAAGGCATGCATGGCAAGAAAACGTTCATTTTTACCGGCCTTTCTTACTGACATGAAAGAAAAAGCGGAGTGCAGCATCTGAAGTCCCGGGTCCCAGGAGTGGGCCCGGGTGAAGACCAGCGCTGCGGAGGAGACACGGAACACGCCGAAAGAGCCCGGTGAGTGGTGGGGGGGTGGGGGGGTAGTGTACGCGCGTGTGTCTGTGTGTGTTCGAGTGTGTCTGTGCGTGTGTTTGTCTGTGTGCGCGTGGGTCTGTTTAAGGGGGGGTGCGTGTGTGTATGCAGTGTGTGTGTGTCTGTGTATGTGTGTGGCTGTGTATGTGCGCATGCGTGAGTGTGGCTGTGTGAGTGTTTGCGCACAGGAATATGAGGCACGAGAGGGGCACGGCGCCCTGCGCGCCCACGAGGTAAAATCTCCGGCAGGAGAAGCGCGAGTCAGTCTACTGTCCACATTCCCCCCAGAGTGATAACATAAGTTGTCGAGCCCTAGACAGCAAAAGCTTCGCTTTTGCTTTCGTCTAGGCTCGACCTAAAAATAGAATAATGGAGTGGGGGGCATCCCAGGGTGGCGTTAGAAACTCTTCATGAGAACGCATAATAATGGAGGCATCTCCCTGCCAGATGTATGGGTCTATTATGGAGCAGCACACCGTATACCCATTAATGACTGGCTGTTTGCACCACAGGACCACCCGACGTACCTGCTGGAAAGGGCTTGACTACAGTTATGCTCCTCTTTACATTACATTTATGGCAGGATAGGCACAGGTGGATTGCTTCCGGTGATGCTGTAAGATTAGGGGTGTGGAGACGCGCTTAGAAGAATATGGACTGGGCACGTGAAATACAACTGTGGGAAGTGGGCATGTTCAGGGAACTTGGGAAATTGCGTGGGTTTGAGTCTTGGGACTTGATTGGAATCTCTAAGATAGCCATGAATTTTCACTATTCCAGCAAAATTCACTATCTCCTCCCTGAGTTGCACTATCACCTATCAAAACCAGTATTTAAAATTTGCACCGTTCACGCATGCCTGGCTGGCCGAGGGATTGATATACTTGACCTTGCCCCGCTAGAAGGCAGGCTGATTATGAAAAAGCTGGCCATCTTCACCTGATCTATTAAGACTGGGCTTAGCTGCATAGATTAGAGATGGCAATGCCCTCATGGTGCTTGCGATGTATGGCGGTCAGGGCAGCTTTCTTCACACACTTTGGAGTAGCCTCGAAACTGGGTTTACTGGACTGAGATAGTCCAGGAGCTTCAGGCCATCCGAGAGTTAATGTCCCACTCAACCCCAAATATGTTCTTCTGGGGATACCAACGGATGTAGACGTCTGGAGAGCCCATCTCCTGTTCCTTAACTTGGGCTTGATTGTAGCGAAGAGGTTTTACATTCCCGAGTTAGGCTCATGTAGCGAAGTAGCTTCTTTCTTAAATTGTCCTTTTTTTCAGCAGTAACCTTTTGCAAATATTTGTGTGTGATAATGTTGGATTAGAGTCCTTGAAACTAAACGTGTTAACACATTTAGCTTTGTACAACATAATCACAATGCCCTGAACATCATGTGCAGGGTCTCATTTTGCACTATGTACAAATGTCATCTCTATTTCCATCCACAGGGCGACAGGGCTATCTACATATCTATGACATCCCTAATCTATACGCACATCGCAAGGATCCTTTCTATAATAAAAGATGAGCATCCCAGTAGATTAGCACAGGAAGCACTCCTCCCGACACCAGAGGACCATGCATGCCAAGAATTCACCACGCAGCAGTCTGACATCTCGTATGGGGTCTCCGTTTTGTGACCAAGACGGGGTCCTTCATTCTCTCCCACCAGATACTGCGATTGGATTGTCCCTTGGGGCAATTCTTGGCTCTACACCTATACACACTGTAGGTACATTTAAAGTAGGGTTTGCGTAGTAGGAATATGCTCGATTTCTGCCTTATCAGAAGGATGGCTTTAACTCAGATCGCTTGACTGGTGGTGAATGCATGATTTATTCAGCATTCCATCCATCATTTGTTTGCTTAGCACTTTTCACCCTAAGTGGGTTGGGTATGCCTTGACCTGGGTCCCTTGCTCCCTGTGCCACTGGATTCAAGTTAGCCTGGCTGATGAAGGGTGATACCCAGAAACCGGTCCCAGGATGCTTGTCTCCGGGCCAGAGAGGACCTGGCTTGGCAGTTCGGTCTGGACTGTTCCCATGAGGCACAGGGTCAGGACTGATTTGCACATGGCTGGGTCTAAACTGGGGTGGCATGGTGAGCAAAAGAAGGATGGATCTAACCCAGATCTCTTGACTGGGGGTGAATGTATGATTTATTCAGCATTCCATCCATCATTTGTTTGCGTAGCACGTTTCACCCTAAGTGGGATGGGTATGCCACTGATTCAAGCTAGCCTGGCTGATGAAGGTCAATACCAAGAAAATGGTCCCAGGATGCCTGCCTCCGGTCCAGGGAGGACCTGGCTTGGCAGTTTGGTCTGGACTGTTCCCATGAGGCACAGGGTCAAGACTGATTTGAGTATGGCTGGGTCTAAACTGGGGTGGCATGGTGAGCAAAAGAAGGATGGAATTAACCCAGATCTCTTGACTGGGGTTGACTGTATGATTTATTCAGCATTCTGTCCATCATTTGTTTGCGTAGCACTTTCCACCCTAAGTGGGATGGGTATGCCCAGACGTGGGTCCCTTGCTCACTGTGCCACTGGATTCAAGCTAGTCTAGCTGATGAAGGGTAATACCCAGAATTCCGGTCCCAGGATGCTCGTCTCCGCTCCAGGGTGGACCTGGCTTGGCAGTTCGGTCTGAACTGTTCCCATGAGGCACAGGGTCAAGACTGATTTGCGTATGGCTGGGTCTAAACTGGGGTGGCATGGTGAGCAAAAGAAGGATGGATGTAACCCAGATCTCTTGACTGGGGGTGAATGTATGATTTATTCAGCATTACGTCCATCATTTGTTTGCGTAGCACTTTCACCCTAAGTGGGATGGGTATGCCCAGACGTGGGTCCCTTGCTCACTGTGCCACTGGATTCAAGCTAGCCTGGCTGATTAAGGGTATTACCTAGAAACAAGTCCCAGGATGCCAGTCTCTGGTCCAGGGATGACCTGGCTTGACAGTTCGCTCTGGACTGTTCCCATGAGGCACATGGTCAAGACTTATTTGCATATGGCTGGGTCTAAACAGGGGTGGCATGTTGAGCAAAAGAAGGATGGATTTAACCTAGATCTGTTGACTGGGGGTGAATGTACGATTTATTCAGCATTCCGTCCCATCATTTGTTTGGGTAGCACTTACTTTATATGCCTACATATATACATTGTTTTAGCACCATGGTAGAACTATATCTACTATTAAACCTTTTGGTGCTTGTAATCCCATTTATCTGCTTCTGTCTGTTAATTATTGTAGTACATGTATTCTATATGAGAATAACATTGGTTCATTAAATATATTGAAAGCGGCCCCCTGAGTATTCTCTGTATACTTCTCTGAGATTAATAGAGCACGAGTGACTGAGCAAAAGTTTCTGTACTGTTTCCACGACCCATGAGGGTTCAGAGTTATGTTCAGTGGTTGCTAGAAACCATTTGCTTTCTGTTTGGTTAGGGGGGCTTACAGTGGTACTGTGAGCTAGCTGGTCTATAGGCCAACACATCACGCAGAGGTGTCCGGACTCAGTCTTGGCACTAAGCCCCTAGTTTATGTTGTCCTAAACAATGTGACAGAGGGATGTGGCCAAACACTGAGGAGCACAGGCGGTTCCTACTCTGTGTGAATGGAAGAAGAGTATAGCCTTGTACATGGCGGCTGAACAAACCACTTATTAGAGCAGGGAATATCCCCCCAAATTTTGCAAAACATGGGGGCCCTGGAGGCGCTGTTATGTTTTAGGGTCTGAGCCTGATGAGATTGCCAGTCTGGTACCTGAAGATGTGGCTGCTGTATCTGACCACCGAGTTAGTCTGAGGTCTATTGTGAGCTACCTTGGAGTTGCCTGTTTCTCTGGTTGGGGGGGCCTTTTGAGGTCTGGTCATTGATGGGTAGAGCATGTTGGGGTGTTTCTCCAATTTGTAAACTGTTTTTTTACTCTACTATATTGGACATTGTGTGCTTACTGTTCTCCATCATCATTTCTTCGATGACATAGTAGTGGATGCTCCATATTGTTTGCTTCATTTGTGTTTTTCAGAAAATGCAAATAAAAATACCCCCACACCCCCAATAATAATAATTGACAATAAGGGGCATGCCCGTCTAGGCCAGATGAAAAGGTTTCCCTTGTTGTCAGCTACAGATCGGCCATTTTGTTACTTAATTTGAGAGGTGTCCATTAACATCAAGTGGTCTTAGATGTCATATCCTCAAGGTATCCCAAAAGCTGTGAAGCCCCAGACCCCATATGATATGTACATGAACTACAATTCTTTGATCCTTCATAGCTCGTGAACCACGGTGAGGTTAAAACATACTCTTAGAGCTAGTAAATGAGGCCACCCTGATATTAATGGACTCAAGTCTTCACACTTTGTTCTCTCCTCTGTTTCATCTTTCCCGAGTTTGCTCTGCCCTCACCTCCAGAGTTGTGGTCTATTTATCAGCAGTTCTCCATGTCTCATCCCTAATATGCATCCTCTTTTAGATCCTCAGCACTTATAGGACTCCAGCAATCGTTGTCTCCAGATGATCGGGGATCATGGCTGTGTACTACTTTACAATCCATTCTTCACCTACGGCCCCCATCAGGGCAGGCTTTTCATCAGGGGAGATTGGGGCACAAACTCACTTGGGTACTTTCATTTTCCCTAATGATCACAGAGGCAAGTTCCTCATGGACGAACTCCATCTTTCCCTAAGATCATGAACAATGCGCACCATCTTGTAAGACCGCAGAGGCAAGGGAGAGCGATTTCAAAGGCTCTATTTTACGACATAGAACGTCTTTGATCATAGGGAGTCACCATCAGCTCCCAATTGCTTGTTCCTCACAGGGCTGTGTTTTTTGTCTTTCTCAAACTACTGATCACAAGCTCTACTTCCTGAGCAGGCAAGGAGGTCACATGAGCCGCATCCACACAGCTTTGTCCCAGGCCCAGCCCATCCAATAATGGTGTTTTTTTCTGTGGTAGTTCTCTTAACTGTTGCAGGTCATGTTAAGTGCTCATTTGAGATTGATTCTACCACTCAACCCAAGTCATGGCCAATTGGCGAAGGATATTCATGTAAGGTTACCATGTGTGGGGGAACTGTGAAGCTGAGTGATCTTAAATGAAAAATGATGCTGTTGGATACAGTAGTGTCAACTTAGTTGCCCAGCAAAACATGCACATTCTCTACATTTCTGTACTTCTCCTTCACTTGATATGTGTGGTTGTAGTGCAACTGGTTGGATCATGTCTGTGTGAGGCATAAAAAATGTCACCCTAGGGGCAATGCTCTGTAATTTGCATAATAAACCTGCTTGGTGCTTAGAACATCCGAGCATGAATGAGATGTAGACTGCTTGAAAGCACTTTTCAGTATTGCCACAGTCCTTGCAGCAGTTTATCTTGTTGTGATATATGCTGGTTTGCGCCGCTTTTTGGAGTTAGTGTCAGCAGGCATTTCATCAAGATTGGTGTCGTGGCGATTGTTCTGCTTTCTCAGGGGTGAAATATAAATGAATTACTTGAATAGATATTGTATAGCGCACGACTACCCAGAGGCATCTCGGCGCTTGTACAAATACCGCTGAGGAACCCTTCCTGGCCTTTCCCTGTGAAGTGCCCACTCCTGGGCACCCACAAGGTGAAGCCAGGCATCCTAGCGTTGTTGGGGCCGTTGTGGAGATTAAGCAAGCTATTGCCCAGAGTTGCAGAGTGGGACCCATGATTAGAATAGGCACCGAGGCGAGAATTAACAGGTCCAAGGAAATTGAGCCCAAGACCCGCCAAGGCGGGAATTGAACCCTGGTCCCGGGCCAGACTTCTGCATCAGGGTCTGCCGCTCTAACCATTGAGCCACACTGCTCCACAAGTGGTATGGTATGAAAAAAGGGGATAAAAAGACTTAATCATAATATACTATACATGATTTCGTTTTTGCACTGAAACCAACAGATATAATTGTGGAAGAGTACACTGTTTATGTTTTTCACATTTAATAGTTCTCTTTAATACCATGCAGAAATAACTATATTAATGACATCTGAACATTAGATACCGGTATATTCCAAATGTACTAACAATGTGTTGACATGCTTACAAATGCTAACCTGTCACGAGGTGATCTGTTTTTCTTAAATTGTTAAAAACTACAAATCCCAGAAGTCAATGGGACTGTATGTGAACACACAGGATATGGTATAAAACAGCTGCTGAAAGTAGTGCCACCTACCGTGAGAAAGGCCGTTCTGGCTGAAACGCGTTGGTGTGACAGACTGGGCTCTGTGAATAAAATTGTATAACCAGTAAATGTTCCAGAGTGCAACGTCCTTTGCTTAAAAAATTAGCATTGTCTGTGTTTCAGTGCCATGAAACACGATATTCACTCTACAGTACAAGAAAATATGAATAATCACTCATTGGAGCTGTGAGGAAATTTGGTTCATACATGTGAAAATGTCCATTTAAAATATTGACGGATGTATTCATTTCTTTAATTGGTATATTTTCCTGTTGGCTTAAGTGGCACCAATGCTAGATGTATGCAACCCATGCTGCCAGTCACATAAGAAACACCCTAGCATCCTTTATCACAGAGAATCCAGCCTTCACTGTTTCTATGAATGAGAATAATTTTCAGCTGAGAAAGTGCTAGAAGTTGGGTCCCTTGACTACATTGTAGACGTGTGAGGTGAAGTTAAAATCTTAATCAAAGTTGAACCCATATTTCTGTCTTTTAGGAGGTAGCGCAGGAGTGTCTTACTGTTATGCAGAAAGTGAGTTCTAAGACCAAAGCACAGAATACTCCCTTGGTTCTGCTAAGGGTAACCTTTGGGGAAAGGAATAAGAACCACATGTACAATTCATTCCCCAGGCCGGTATCCAGGAAGATGTCAGTCACTCGTGCTCTAATAATGATGAAGTATGATCATTGGCTCCAGCTTCTGTGAAGAAGCCTCCTCTTACACCCTATTAAGATTGTTAACATAAGACTCTACAAACCACTCCTGGAAAAGGCCAATGTCCTAGCCAATGATATGCCTTATTTCAGCGAGTCGCTCGAAATTACAGGTGGCAGCTATTGTCTAGAAGCGGCTCAAATGGAACAAGATCATGATGTGATTTAGCCCAAATGAGAAATGGAAATTGGGGAATCACTAATAGCAGGATATTTCAATTTTTGTTTTTAGGAAGTTGGGCTATTTCCATATGGATGTTCCAACATCCAAGTGTCTTAACCGAGAGAAAAACAATGTGGTGTATAAACCCTTTACAAAAGATGTGCTTCTGCTTGGAGTGACAACTGCAGCAAACAACAAGGTGATGGATAGAATCCTCGAATTTATCTTAGCCACTGGTGATCACTCAGACCGCATTCCAGTCTGTTGTTTTTTGCCCACATGCCACACTAAATAAGTGCCCACCTTTTGCAAATCAATACTACCTTAATCCTCTTGGGTGCAGACCACCCCTAAGTGCTTTGCAAGACTCCCTCCAGAAGGGGACACAAGACGTGGTTTATACCAGACAGACAACTCCAGCGTGAATCCCAACTGCTGGGTTCTGATCACCTCACCAAAGAAAACTGAAAGTTGAACTTAGTAAAGGTCGATGCCAAGAAAGCATTCAACAGGATTGAGTTGAATTATCTATGCAATATTCTCGGCCCTAAATGGTTTGACAATGCACCTTCAAAGAGTCATGGTGGTGCTTAAACACCAATTCATCACCCCTCATCGAGGAACTTGTGGTTCTCAAGCCCAACCAGAGAAGGAAAGGGACCTGTTTAGGCCTACCTCAGATCCACAACTTGTGTGTCAGTGGACAACAACCAATCCTGGAGGACCATTTTCAACAGCTTATCACACATAGAGACGGGGAGAGGGGCTGATAACTCTACTCCGACCCTCTTAAACACAAACTTGTACACACTAAAGAGGAGCATTTGATGGTCTTGGTGGTGGCACATGCACAGTGTGAAAATACTGCTCTCACGCACAAAGTTGTGACATGCTTCATCATTGAGTTGGGGGGCGTGGCTTGGATGCCGAGGAGGTAGGCAGCGTGAGCTCGGAGCTCCGTGCCCGATCCCGGAAAATATCCTGAAAATTTGATCGGACCCCGAGGTAACCGATACCATCCGGTACTGAACGGTACTGCGGAGGGTCCGGGGCCCACGGAGGACGACACCGAGCCATCCCACAGCAGTATTTCGACTTTGAAAGTTGGACCCAGGCGAGAAGTCGCGGACCCCAAAATGGCGGCGAGGGCATGAGATCGGACACGACGGAGACATCTGCCCGGAGACGCACTGTGGACTGCTCCCTGACAAATCAGGGGTGTTGGCGGCCGCATCGCGCCTCTCCCCGGGTGCCGAGTGAACTTTGGGCGCACCCTCGGGCGGTGGCTGAGGACCGCCCCCTGGTAGGGGCGACGACAGTGCGTCAGTGACCCAGCGACGAGAGCCCCGGGCCCCTGGCACGTCTGGCGCTGGCCGGGCTGCGACCACTCAGTGTTTCCTGCTTCTTGGTAACAAATCTGAGCCCGGGAACCCTGCCGGAGGACGGAACCCGACGGTACTCGGAGGGTGACCAGGAACATACTCGGAGACCACCGCCCAAACCGGCCCAGATGGGGAAGACGAAGGGGAAGGGAGATGGCGCGACCGATACTGAGGCTGCGGAGGGAGCGGAGCGAGACCAAGCGGCATTGCAGCGGATGCAGGATCGTATCCTGGAGGCCATCGCCACCACAAAGGACACCCTGCAACAAGATATAGCTCAGGTGGCGACGGGCTTGGGCCTCCTGAAGGCCGACCACGACAAACTTAAAGACAGGGTGAAATCCGTGGAGATCACGGTTAAGGAATTAGCCCCGGGCCAAGAAACGGTGAAGGCCCAGATGGCAGACGTAATGGGCCGCCTGAAGGTGCTGGAAAGGAGGGCCGAGGATGCCGAAAACAGAAACAGGCGCAACAACGTACGCCTAGTGGGCCTGCCGGAAAAAATTGAAGGCGACGACATGGTGGGCTACCTTGACAACTGGCTGCGGACGGAGGTGGCACCAGAAGGTCTGTCCCCCTTCTTCTCCCTGGAACGGGCACATAGAGTTCCAGCGCGCCCGCCAGCCTTGGGCCTTCCTCCTCGCCCGGTGGTGTTCAAGTTGCTCCATTACCGGGACAGAGATTGGCTCTTACAGAGGGCGAGAGAAGCAGGGCCCTTTCAAGTGGATAACAACAGAGTCACCATGTTCCCGGACTACACATTTGAGACGCAGCGACTCCGGGCAAACTTCCTGTCCCTCAAGCGGGAGCTCCGCCAGGAAGGCATCAAGTACTCCCTGTTGTTCCCTGCCAAGCTAAGAGTGGTGGTGGATGAGAAATTATTATTCTTCACGACCTCCGCGGACGCTTGGGACTGGTGGGACACTTATAAAGCGGGAACGGACGGTGCTAAGGCCAGGGAGGAGGAGGCTAAGGTGGCGAAGCCGGTCAGGCAGTCCCAACGGATCAGGAGGAACCGCAAGAGAACCGGGAAACCATCGGTGTCGCAGACGGAGGCGGAGAGGCAGGCGGCCCTACAGGCGGTTGTGGACTTATCTAGGACCGCCAGGACTCGGTCCGGGAAGGGCACGGAATCGGAGGACCCGGGCACGGGCTCGGAGACAGGACAATCGGAATTTGGTGGAGCCCGGGGCCCTATTGTGACGCCGCAGACTTCGGAGGTGATACTGGAGGCGTGTTGAACTGAACTGGTGGAGTGAACTCGTTGGTTGGACACCGGGGCACTGGGCCCGCAGCAGTGGAACATTATTGATTGAGGTTTTGGGGAGCTGTAATGAGGGGATTGTGGGGTGGAGCGCGCGGGGCTGATTTGTTTTGAGGTTTTATCGCATTGAGCCGCGCCTTACTGGCCCCTAAGGTCATCGCAGTGGGGACTGCGACCATTACCGCCTTTCCTTGAGGGGTGGTCGGGAGTGTTGGTTTGGATGGGGGTACTTCCAGTTGCCGGGGGGCCTGTCCTGGGGGGGTGGGAGTTGCGAGCAGTTGGGGTTGCTCGGGGGGTAGTTGTTGTTGGAGGGGTTCGGCTTCCTGTTTGGAGAGGGTGGGTGGGTGGGCCCGTGGTCGCGGGACTTATGCGGACATTGTTCTTTGCTGTATGGTCCGGTTGTGTAGGGGGGGATGGCTAGTACTGGGGCGTTGAAATGTGTGACCTGGAATGTGCGGGGTATGCAGTCCATGACGCGCAGACATAAAGTTCAGGCGTACCTCAAGCGTAGGGGGGTTCATATAGCGTTCCTGCAGGAGACACATCTTAATAAGCAGGAAGGGGCGGCTCTGCAAAGGCGCTGGAGGGGGCAGCTATTCTACACGACATTTTCGGCTTTTGCAAGGGGGGCACTGATTTGGATACGGGCGGGGGTCCCCTTCCAGGTCTCAAAGTCATTGGTAGACCCTGAGGGCAGATATGTGGCGGTGGAGGGGAAGCTGAGAGGCAGGGTGATATCTCTCTGTAATGTGTATGCTCCTAATGTAGACCTGCCCGCCTTCTTGTCTACCATCTCGGGCAAATTGGCGGGTTATTTGGCGGGGCCGGTCCTCTTGGGGGGGGACTTCAACTCGGTTGAGGATGTGTTACTAGATAGGTCCCATCCCCCGCTGCGCGCGTCCCCAGTACATAGGGTCGCCAAACGTAGGTTGGAATGGCAGGAGAGCTGGGCCCTCACGGATGCATGGAGGGCGTTGCACCCCACCGCTAGGGATTATTCCTTTCACTCGCACCTGCATGACTTGCATGTGAGGCTGGATGCGTTTCTTTGTTCGGCATGTGTGCTCCCCGCGGTGGGAGGGGCGGAATATTTGGCCAGGACGATATCGGACCACAACCCTTTGTTGATGTCTCTGGAATGGATGGTGACTGTTAACTGCGTGCCAACATGGCGCCTGCAACCTGACACCCTGGACGATTTGTTGTTCAGGGAGGCCCTGAGTGAGCGCATTGAGAGGTATTTTGAGGAGAACAGTGGCTCGGCCTCCACGAGGGCGGTTGAATGGGATGCGTTCAAGGTGGTGGTGCGGGGACACTGTATTGGACACACGGCAGGGGCTCGGAAGACTCTGTTGGATGACTTAGATAAGGCTGAGACACGGCTGAGGGATCTAGAGAAGAGGCGCCCGAATCACCCTGAACTGCAGGAGGGGCTTAGCGGGGCACGGGAGGGGCTGGCGGTTGAGCTGGAGCGGCTGCGTAGCTTCGACCATAAGGCGTACATGACAAGGGCGCATGCGGAAGGTGATAAGGCGGGGTCAATGTTGGCTTGGCTTGCTAACCCAGTCCGGGGGGGAGTGCCGATCATGGGGATCCAGGAGCCAGGGGAGGAGCCCTGCCACACTCAACCCGGGATCCTGAATAAGTTTTGTGCTTATTATGAGGGGCTCTATGAGAGTGGTGGAACAGGAGGGGCGGAGGAGCTTGAGGAGTTCTTGGACGGGTTACAGTTGCCGCGAGTGGAGGACTCGGAGGCAGAAGAGCTAGGTCGGCCCATCTCTCTGGGAGAAATAGGTTGTGCTGTAAAACAGATGGCTAGAAATAAGACCCCGGGCCTTGACGGACTACCGATCGAATTTTATGGCAAATACCTAGAGTACCTTGCACCACGGCTGCGCGAGGTGTACAACGAGGCACAGGAGAGGGGCCGACTCCCGGGCTCCATGTGCGAGGCCCTCATGATCCCGCTCTTGAAACCGGGCAGAGAGGGTGCGGCGCTGTCCTCGTATCGTCCGTTGTCTATGTTGACGACGGACTACAAGATCCTCAGTAAAATTCTGGCCAACAGACTGCTGGTACACATGACAGGCCTGGTTCGCGGTGACCAGTGCGGTTTCATACCGACACGCAACACCACTCATAACATTCGCAGACTCACGAGACTGATGGGTGCGGACTGGCCGGACACCGTCTCCCCATTTGTCCTATCCATTGATATTGAGAAGGCATTTGACAGCCTTGAATGGGGATACTTGTATGAGGTGATGCGTCGCTTCGGGCTGGGGGAAGGATATATAAAATGGACCAAGGTCCTCTACACCGAGGCGGTAGCGAGGGTTCGGGTGGGCACACTGATCTCGAGACAATACCCGATTAGGCGTGGCACTAGACAGGGTTGTTCCCTGTCCCCGCTCCTATTCGCGTTGGCGATGGAACCCTTCGCTGCGGAAGCCAGACTGGGCCGCCACTACGCAGGTTTGTCATTTAGGGGGAGACCGCACTTCATCTCCCTGTACGCAGATGACTTGCTGATGTTTTTGGCCGATGCGGGCCCCGAGCTCCAGGGGGCGCAGCAGCTACTGGGGCAGTTCGGTAGGTTGTCGGGCCTAAGGGTCAACTGGCCTAAATCCTGTTTGTTTCCCCTGAGGCCGGGAGAACCGTGCCCACTCACTGCTCAGGAACTCCGGTGGGAGCCGCGCTGTCTGCATTATTTGGGGGTCTATGTTTACCACGCCCCGTCCGACCTACTGGATGGCAACATCACTGGCTGTGTTAACGCCCTGCGGGGGTCCATGGACTTCTGGGCAACTCTGCCGCTCTCCCTGGCTGGTAGAATTTCCCTGCTTAAAATGATAGCCCTGCCCAGGCTTTTGTACTATTTTAGGACACTACCGGTATGGGTCCCGAGCTCTGTTTTCAAACGCCTGAGGTCACTGGTCATAGCGTTCTTGTGGGGCACGGGTAGGAGGCGCATAGCGCTCGACACGCTGTTGCGCCCCAAAGATGAAGGAGGTATGGCAGTGCCGGATTTTGAAGGGTATTACCTAGCTGCGCAGCTGCAGACTTTTACTCAGGAGGTGGCGAGAGTGTATAGAGGCCCCGAGGACGCGAGAGTAGAAGGCACCCCGCGACACGTTCTGGCATATATTACGCTGCACCAGAAACTCCGGATGGGAGACCTGACGGTCGAGGAGCAGACGTTCCGGCTTTGCTGGGACCGGGCCCGTAAGCGGGCGGGTGTCCGCCTTATGTATGCCCCCGAAATTCCGCTGGGAATGGTCACCGCCCTCCGACATGGGGGTGACTGGTCGCGCTTGCTAGGATGGGAGGAGGCGGGAATACAAATGCTGGGTGACCTCTACGAAGATGGGGTGTTGCTGCCGTTTCGGGACCTGCAGGAGCGATTTGACCTTCCGAGGGGCGACTACTTGCTACACGCAGCAGTTACGGGCGCTATGCGAGCCCACTGGGGGGAAGGGCTGCAGGAACCGGGCACCTCGATGGCCTGCCAGTACACCATGATGGCGGCGGGAACCTTTAAGGCTGTCACGTGCCTGTACTCCAGGATGCAGCGGGAGGCCTTGCAGCCTTTGGCAGCCCTGAAGGCCAAGTGGGAGCTGGACCTCCAAGTGGAGATACCAGACACGACCTGGGGCCAGTTGCTAAGGCGGGCACGGAAGAGCTCGAGGAATGCCAGGTTCCAATTGATTCACTTTTATGTCATTCACAGGGCATACCTCACCCCCGGGAAAATCCAACAGTATTTTGGGGCGACCGACGCTGCTTGCCCCAGATGTAACACAACTGGGGCGGATTTGTGCCATATGCTGTGGGATTGCCCCTCTTTGGGAGATTATTGGCAGGAAGTTGGGCGGGCCCTTAACGTCGCGACAGACAGGGATATCCAGTTTACTAAAGCGGTTGGCGTCCTTCATTGGTTCCCGCACACACCTAGGACTAAGATGACTAGTAAATTTATAGATTTAGGGCTTATCCTGGCCAAGCGGGAGATCACGAGAAACTGGAAGTCCAGAGTGGGGCCCACGTATAAGAAATGGTATGGAGAATGTCTGAGATGGGCCGCGTGTGAAAGTACCCTACGATACCAGATGGCCTGGAGGTTGAATGACGAGAAGGCACTGGAAAGGGCGACTGCATGGGAGGTGATGGTGCAGGCGCTCCGGGATGTGGATGATGAGGGGCAGGATGGCGAGAGCGAACCAGTTGGAGCAGACCCTAACACTACGCAGGAGAACACACCTTAGCGAAAGATTACTTCCTCCTGCAACACACCAGACACTTTTGCACTGTTAACCCAGCGCAGAGCGACCACGGGGGAGGGCGGGTAGGAGGCTGTTTTGGAGGGATGTTGGGGTACCGAAATTTGGGGAGGGGGAGGGGTGAAAACCACAAAAGCATCCCAGAGCTATTTGCCTGATGAAGCGGTCGGACATTGTAAGGAGCCACAAGGAATGGGCAGGGAGGAGGTCACCTGCGCCAAGATCGAGGTGAAACCCCCGGACGGAGATCAACTGGATCACACTAAGCCTGTACATGATGTGTCTTTAATGCTAAGTATATTGTCTGTATATTTCTATTGGAGATGCAATAAAAATGATGTAAAAAAAAAAAAATGCTTCATCATTGAGTTTACTGCAGTACACCCCCGCGCAGACCAAGGCCTGGAGTGGACCGTGACACATGCCCACATACACACTACACAAGCCAACATATTTATGAGATTAAAGGGGGGTGCTGTGAACCCTCTGGAGTGTTCTGGATACTGCCACTAGATAAGCAATCATACTGGCACGTCCTCTCACAAATCCTTGTTCCTATAGCCATTCCAAAATACCCAGTCACTCTCAGTGCAGATGCACAGTCATGACTAAACCTCCTCCCAGAGCCCCAAGGTCCCATAGTCCTATTACAAGATTTGGTCACATCGCCTTAGGCTGCACAGGAAGAGAAGGGTGTTTATAGGTATTGGACGCAAGAACATACTCTGCAAGAGATGTTGGAGGGGGTAATTGATGCTTGTAGATATTAGACAACAGCTGTACAGGCACAGTGCTGGATAATTTCCTTCATAATTTTGAGTTACAAGAGAACTGTATCGCAAACACATTGGCCGGACTTGTGCTTCTGCTTTCACTAGTCAGTGGATGGATCTCCAGATAAAAAGTCTCCTTTACTGCCTGTGGACTTCCACCAACCTGCTACTGATGCATAGCGTCCTATTTGTTTCCAGTACACCCGTCACTGCATTTACATTGCCAACACTACATCTGTCATTGTGTATTTGACTCCACTGCCTTGTGTGCACTCCCTTTTTCCCTATACGCAATGCTGAGATTCATTGAAAGGTGCCACTCCTGCTGCGTTCAGTTCGTAAGACCTACTTCTGGCAATATAACTACTCTGCACCCTCTCTTTGCTGTATTACAGCCAATTCCTTCCTGGAGCTGCCTCTCTTCTCCTCTGTGCTGCCTGCCTGGTGTATTTTTCAGTGTTCTCCTCTGTGGTAAATTCTTCGATGGCTTCTTCCTCCGTGATGTTTCTCCTATAATACATAGTACCGACTGTAAAGGAGTCGATGGCTTCATGCACATTGCCAGTCTATCCAGGAGACTCTGACTTAGAAATTTCTGCCATCCCCAGTGCCCCTTTATCTCGTCTTCCACATCATCATTCTTCCCCACACCAACAACCAATCACAGCACCTTGGTTCATGTCCCTGGCATTTGAACTGATCAGATTTGTGGTAGTCCCTGTCCTCCCGTCAACTGATTTGGTGGCATTGGTAGATAGAGCGCAAATGTCTGATATACCGTGGCATAAATTTCCAGAGTGAGGGCAGTTAATATGCACAATGGCATGTGGTGGAACATGGCATGTGCTAATTGAAATTACTGCATGGAACAAAATCAGATCAGGATGGGGGCTAATACTTGTGTCCCAGGAAATTTCCTTCTCCTGCAGCTCCGTAGTGTCGGTGTAGGATATTGCAAATTCTGAGCGGTTGTCGTCCTCTCTAGAAGATGTCCCGACAAGTAAACTGTGAACGCCAGTCTTTTATCAATTGCACTCTCCAGCACGTGCTCTAAATAACAATCACCTTGTCTCATGTGGCCACAATGGAGTGCATTTGCAGCATGTTTGTCGTCGAAGCAACACACATTCACAGATTCTGTGGACACTGTACTCTCCATATGGCTTCAATCCTGGGGGAGCACCTGCTGCAGGCTTGGGATGGCCTACGACTTTCCCTATGTAAATGAGCAGAAGGTGGTGATAGACTAGCAAATATTGCCAGACCATTCTAATCTCTTTCTATAATCTTTATTTCATATAAACTTCTCCTTTTCTCAGATATACTTTATTAAATTTTCATTGAGATTGATAACAGCACAGTTTAATTACTTCTCTGTTCCGTCCTTATTTTATATGCATTATATGCAGTATTCTTCAAAGGTAACACCCCTTTCAGTCCTTGAATTGGAGAAGAAGATTCTTGTATTATTTTAGATATAACTTATGAATGAGATAAAGACTGTATTTAGTTTTTTCGAGCTTTCATAAAAGTCGTTGTCCTTATTGCCTGGTGAAGCTGGAACCGTGTGAACTGAACAGTGATGAACCTATGGTTTTGAGTGCCCTCAATTCCAGCCACTAATGGGTACCCACTCTTTGATGAAAGGAGACTTGTGGCAACAATAACTTACTGTTCCAGTAGAAAGTATTTACAAACTTACCATGAAACAAGAATCTTTTGCCAATATTGTCATTCTTATATTGTCTATATACTTTAGCTCAAGCATTCAGTAACTTGTTGATGTGGCAAATATCAAACTTCAATGCATTATTTAGAAAAACGCCATTGACAGAAATAAAATAAGGCCTCTTCAACACTGTGGACCTTCATTCATCAAAATGTTAATCCTGCATCCTTTGACCTTCCTCCCTATGACATCATTGGCTTGATCCCTTTTGCAATCCTTAGCCACTCACTAAACTAATTCTTGCTACTGAGGGGCTAGGCTAGGAACAGTGCAGAGAGTGGAAAGGAAACTTGGCTCTGAGAATGCTATTAAGTTTCTGTTCATTCCACATCTTTCATGACCTCTGGGTGTATGGACAGTAAGAGCAAGGAGAAAACCAGTGGTAGCTCCTTTTACCTCTAGATTCCTCTAATCTAGGCCCATGCTCTACAACAGAATTCTCTGTTGCCCCTTCCCTCATTTCCCAGTGACCCTTTTTAGGTTTCGCCTAAGTGAAAGCTGCGCACTGCGCAGCTTTTCGCACAGGCGAAAACCTAATGAGAATACTATGTGGCTTGGGAATCCGCCCTCAGTTCCATTGGCTAGCTCCATAAATGGAGGCTAGCCATTGGAACAGAGATCTGTCCGTCATGGCCGGACCAGCTTCGTGGGCGTTCCCGAGATTTCTTCCCTCTCCACCCTTTTCTGATCGTCATCGCGGCGGTGGGTGGGTGCTATTTTTTTTTTTTCGTGTTGGCCTGTTTTGTTCTTTTTAGAAGTGTCTGTTGCTGGAGTTGGCTGCAAGATTTAAGTTCCCACGAAGCGGGTGCAGCGCCGAGGTTGCCGCAGCCTAGGAGGACGGTCGGGCGTAGCGCTGCGCGGAAGCCTCAGCTCGGGGCTATAATAAGCCACCATTTCCCGATGTGCCGAGCGTACAGAACAAAGGGGGCGCGGAGAGGAGGGCTGAGGGGAGGGAGGAGGGCTGAGGCGAGGGCGGGAGCGACCACTCTGCCGAGAGAGGAGGGCAGTCGTGAGCCCGCAGAGGCTCGCCGCAGCCCCCTCTTATCCCCTCGCACGGCTCGGGACGTGCTTAATCGATTGTCTCGCATTCAAAGCGCCGTCCGCGCCGCCGAAACAAAGTGGCGATTACACATTCAAATTGCGGGCGCCCTCCTCACGTGGGGGGCGGCGCGCTGGAGGGGCTTTTTTCCCTTAGCCGGCTGCGCAGGAGCTGCGGAGCAAGGGTGTCCTGGGCCCGAATACGAGCAAGTACAAGGGCTTTCTCCTCCCGGCCCAGGGATGGAATAAAAACAGCTGGTTTTAGGGTACCTTGCCATTGCACCTGCCGAATCAATGCAGTACACGTTTAGGAGCGCAACGGAAGGAACCCGGGGTGTTTGAGTCAAGCCTGTGCAATTTAAGAAACTGAAGATACGTACATTTTGCACCAGATTACTGTTTTTGTAATAATTGGCAACCACCCTAAATTCCAGAGAGCATGCCAACCCTGGGCCCTCACATACATACCTATGAGACACTAAGCACTACATTAAAAAGTGCAGTGTCCGCGTCTACCCAAGATTCTACGCAATACTTATAGTTAAGGACGTCCACTGCCATCATATTTGTAGCTTGAACCTCACACGCCTCTCCCAGCACTTACTACACAGGCCCAGCACTTACTACGCAGGCAAAACTACAAACCACGCCCTATTAACTAGCGCTACAAAAACAAGGTGTAGCGAAGCGGTGTGCGGCCTCCGTAAGTCTATGAAGCGCTATACAAGTTCTACAGTGAGATATGTTACTGTGAGTGGTGAGACTTGGACGAACATTCTCGCTAGCACCTAGAAGCATTTCAAGTATACAGTGTTCACTGTACAAAATCAGTAACAAGTAAATTGTTTTGTTTAGTGCTGGCTTGTGACCAAGGGGTCTTATAAATGCTAATGAGCTTACTAAATTTTAGTCAATCTTGAATTGTTAACATTGTTAGCTGATGAAGGTATCCATGCCCATGTTACTTTTCCCAATTTGCCAACCGTGGGTCACAACCCGCAGCCAGCACGTTCGCCGCGGGCCGCGGGCGCGAGCTGCCTGCGCTGTCTGCACAGAGCGCACGCCGCCGCCTCCCGCGCGGGCGCCGTGTTGAGGTTTGGGTATCTGTTGCCAACCAGTAGGGTTGAATATATTCTGCACATTAGGAGGCAACCCATACATAGCAGTAACAGCATCAGCAAGGCTTCTGGCCTGGATCATTTCCAATCATGGACTTTTTTTTAATGTTCTCAACTGTGGGCCGAGGACTACATATAAAATAGCAAGATGGATAAATTCAGTCATTCATCCATCCAGTGTCAACAAATACAGTGCCGTTATACTGCGGGGTAAAACACGTACTTATTACCTGTTCTTTTGGATGCGTTGGAACCACCGGATTGCGATGACTGTAGTGCTTCGTGCACGTCACTTTGATTTCTTTCCTAATTACAAATTGACTTACTTACTCCTAGTTACAGTACGGACATTTTAACATACATGCCAACACTTTCTAAGAGAAAAGTGGGAGATTAAAAAAAAAATTATCAGGCATAGAGCAAGAAAAAAAATGTGGTGCACTACCCTTCAGGAGCTGGATCCTGGCACTGCATACTCTGTGTCACATAAGATAGACCCTGAAGGAGAAGATAATCGAGGAATCGGGAGACCAGCCTTGAAATCGGTAGTTTCCCGTCGCAATCGGGAGGATTGACATGCATGTGTTAAGGAGCAAGCGCAAAACAGAGATACTCCAGTTCTTAGTCACGCAGCGGCCACAAAATATTCACAAGCTTATCACCGCTATACCTCACTTGCTATACCCCGAACACTTGGAGCTGCATTTTCCAGCAGCTCACAGAATAGACGTTTACATGCATATTTATGTATTAGGCCCTGCAGAGTATTCTTATTCGCTAATACGCACCAGTGCAGGGTTTTCGAAACGCACCACAGGCATGGAAGTGGCACTTGAACCCGCAGCCAGCACGTTCGCCGCGGGCGCGAGCGGCCTGCGCTGTCTGCACAGAGCGTGCGCCGCCGCCTCCCGCTCGGGCGCCGTGTGAAGGTTTGGGTATCTGTTGCCAACCAGTAGGGTTGAATATATTCTGCACATTAGGAGGCAACCCATACATAGCAGTAACAGCATCAGCAAGGCTTCTTCAGGTAAACGATTTTGTGTTTTTTTCATACTTTTCTGTGTAAAGTAAAACACATCAACGTTTTACACATAATTCAAAGAAGTTAGAAAAGACCATTTGTCAAAAGCAATACCAAAAGCTCAAACTTTAACAAAGGTGAAACCATTGCAACCTACGTGGATTTTTAGATTTGACTTGACAGTGCAACTGTCACCTGACCTTTTAACCTACATCAATATTACTCTACAGTTCTTTTCTTCCCCACAAATCTATACCTATTCCCATGCCTTTTACTTGTAATGCTTCATATTATCATACAACATTCCTTTAAATCCAGACCTGTTGGCACTGTCAATACTTTTTACAGATAAGGGATGTGCTTACTTTTAAAGATGGCAGCGACCTGAGTCTACAGCCAGTCACATCTGGCCTTGTTTAAGCACTTTACCTGGTTGAGACAAGTATTTGAAATACCATAGGTCTTGCATTTGCGAGAGTTTAAGCAATTGGCGTTGTAAATGAGAATGCCTTTTATTTATCTGTTTTGCTAATTAACATATAAATAAAAGGCATTGTCATTTACAATGGCAATAGCTCAAACTCTTTTAAATGCGAGACCCATTCATTGTCTCAGGCTGATCCGAAAGTGAAAGCATGCATGGCGTGCTGAATGTTGCAGTAAAGCATGTCGGGGCTGTGGGGGCCTGTGTTACACCCCTGAGTACTAAGGAGGGACTAACAAACCTATTAACGAATCAGAAGCCAGCATTTGCGAAGGGCAATGACACAAGTGAATTAAAAATATGGGCGGAGAGTTGGCTGGGCTTCTATTCAATATTCCAATACAGCATGCTGCAGAGCAATGCACGCGCTGCCCTGGCTTCACCTAAAAAAGAATGCATAGAACGGAGTGAGGCCCCATAGTAACTAAGAGTGCAGGCCAGAATATCCTAACGATGACAGGCCACTGAGGTAAACTGCCAGTTTTAAAGCAGAGTATCCTCCTTGGGGATCTCGAAAACAGAAAGTAGGGCATGGGCAGGGTGTACTTCATTTTTTTTCTTTTCTGAGTAAACTACAGTTGTTGTGTTCTGCGATTGTACGTTCCTCTGAAAATGCATGGTATTTCACAGGCTTTCCTGAAAACTCTATGTGCTGTTTTGATAACTTCAGGCATCACCAGCTTGCTACAGTTTGCCGTCGCCCAGAGCCTAGACACCCACCCTCTAGCATACGCTGAGTTAAATGCGTGCCCCGTGAACTCTAGCCCGGTATGGAATCCAGGAGTGCACAGTTAGATTTATGTAATATCCGGTTATCATGTACATTATACTAACAGCTGTTGTATGCCTTTATTGCTTCTACTGTATACTTTAAGTGAAATATACTCACGAGTCTATGTATAAGCCAAATAAATATATAAAATAACAAAAACTAATTCTGTGCGCTGCCACTAGTTTGGTATATGTTTATAAATGAATGCCATCACGTGTATCCTTGAAGTATACAGATGTCCTATATCCCCAGCAGTAATCACCCGCTTGTTTCCCTTTCAGTTGCGGCTGTCTACGATTCAACACTCAATTTTAGAAATAATGAAAATCCAACATTACTTGGCATCTTGAATGGAAAAAAATACCATGCTGACCTTTATGTGAGGTAGGCTGCTTCTTGTTAGAATTACATTTGTTTCTGTTAGAAAACGTGCATTACTGTGCCACCACTTGCCATATATTCTATTGACTTCAGGGTCACTGGAAGTATACGGCACTGGAGGGCCAGATTATGATACAGTGTTGACTAAATTATTCGACACGAAAAAGCAAATTATGCAGCATAATGCTGCCCATTCTTTGGTATTATTATTTCATTGTTTTGACTGTTTAAACTTTAAAACATGTTAACATAAGTCTTTTTTAGCAAAGGTGATATCTCATTAGTACCGGTTTAGCATCTGAATACAGCAATCCTCAACCAAAGATGAAAGTTAACATTTGTGAACGGCATGACATTGCTTGTGTCACTTTAAAAAAAAAAAACTTTTGATCGTTTTGAAGCCAAAGCAAAATGTTTTTTGTTGAAACAAATGGTGGCTGCATAGCACTTGTGATAAATCCATAATTATGTGGAAAGTACCATACCTGCAGAATCGAATGGATTGGTGTCATTACAACGCAGGCTATTACAACGCCTGCTGTTACAACGCGTTTTTTACATCGCATACCACTACAACGCATAGTGCTTTTAAGCGCTGGATAGTGATTTATTTAATTTACTATTCCAACTCCAGTCCCCGTGGATAGTAGGGAAGGTGTTGGATAGTAAATTAAATATATTCCCTATCCTAGAGCGCCCCCCAGCGCAATGCATTGTAATGGTTTGCGTTGTAATGGTTGCGTTGTAATGGTAGTGCGTTGTAATAAATGCGTTGTAAGTGATGTTTCCCGAATCGAATAATTCCAGCGCCTCGTCTTGTCGTATTAGAGTCTTAGTTTGCACCAAACATTATCTAGATATAACGCCTCTAAATTTCAATTTTAAAATTGTTAGTGTTGGTTTAATAATTCCAGCATGCAAATTACTTTTATTGACAAGCCAGAAATGGATGAACATGTCAAACATGACCCAGGGCCAGACTGAAATATGATAACGTGATAAAAGTAAACGCAACATTCAACATCAGTTGAAGCTTAACAGGGATAAGACTTAAAACCTGTGGGTGGGCAATTGCACACCCTTTCTGGGCCTACGACCTGAGACTTTCTCTTGATCTGCTCTCTCAGTTAGGAACTTTAGTGTCACTTCTGACCCAAATGTTGTTTACAGTACACATGTGCTCAATGTTTGAGCTGCAGCCTTTCTGTATCTAGACCTTTGTGCATGACACTTCCATTCCTACTACCAGACATGCATCCCACAGCTGTGGGAGCCTGGGTTCAAACCTAGATTTTTCTTTCTAAATGGGGCTTTTTGCCAAGACCATCAACAAACTTCAAAGATTTCAAAATTTTGCCTTCAGACTGGGGTATGGCCTTCTGAGTTTTGACCGTGTCTTGACAGTTCACTAGGCATTACATTGACTGCCGGTCGAGAAGCGCCATTTAAGGCTCTTTTGCTTGGTGCATTTGGACTTTCAGTCAAGCTACAAAATGGACTCCTACTTGTTGTCCATCATTTGTAACGGGCCAGGTGTAGCGGGAAATCCTCTAGGGTGCTACAGCCGCAGTTCTGTGGACCTCTGCAGCCTTTTGAACAGCCGTTCCATATCAATCAATCAATCAATCAATCAAAGCATTTATATAGCGCACTACTCACCCAGAGGGTCTCAAGGCGCTGGGGGAGGGGGGTCCGCTACTGCTCGAACAGCCAGGTCTTGAGTTGCTTCCTGAAGGCGAGGTGGTCCTGGGTCAGGCAGAGGTGGGTCGGGAGGGAGTTCCATGTCTTGGCGGCGAGATAGGAGAAGGACCGTCCCCCTGTGGTGGCTCTTCGGATGCGGGGGACGGCGGCGAGGGCGTGGCCGGTCGATCGAAGCTGGCGTTTGGGAGCGTAGAAGTTGAGGCGGCTGTTGAGGTATCCTGGGCCTTGGTTGTTTAGGGCTTTGTGTGCGTGGGTGAGGAGTCGGAAGGTGATTCTCTTGTTGACCGGGAGCCAGTGCAGGTCTCTCAGGTGTCCGGAGATGTGGCTGCAACGGGGGATGTCCAGGATGAGTCGTGCTGAGGTGTTCTGGATCCGCTGGAGTCTCTTCTGGAGTTTGGCGGTGGTTCCGGCGTAGAGGGAGTTGCCGTAGTCCAGACGGCTGGTGACGAGGGTCTGGGTGACCGTCTTCCTGGTCTCGGTGGGGATCCACCGGAAGATCTTACGTAGCATGCGCAGGATGTTGAAGCACGACGAGGAGACGGCGTTGACTGTCTGGTCATGGAGAGGGAGGAGTCCAGGATGAAGCCCAGGTTGTGTGCGTGGTCTGTTGGTTTGGGTGCGCTGCCTAGGGCGGGGGGCCACCAGGAGTCGTCCCAGGCGGAGGGTGAGGATCCCAGAATGAGGACTTCCGTCTTGTCCGAGTTCAGTTTCAGGCGGCTGTTCTTCATCCATTCGGCTACTTCTTTCATCCCTTCATGTAGGTTGGCTCTGGCGGTGGCGGGGTCGTTGGTGAGGGAGAGGATCAGCTGGGTGTCGTCGGCGTAGGAGATTATGTTGAGGTTGTGTTGGCGTGCGATGTCTGCGAGGGGGCTCATGTAGACGTTGAAGAGGGTTGGACTGAGCGAGGAGCCTTGAAGAACGCCGCAGATGACTTCGGTGGCTTCAGATCTGAACGGAGGGAGGCGGACTCTGTATCCTTCCGGCGAGGAAGGAGATGATCCACTCCAGTGCCTTCTCCTGGACTCCGACGTTGCTGAGGCGCTGTACTAGGGTACGGTGACAGACAGTGTCGAAGGCCGCGGAGAGGTCTAGGAGGATGAGGGCCGCTGTTTCTCCGTTGTCGAGCAGAGCTCAGATGTCATCTGTGGCTGCGATCAGGGCGGTCTCGGTGCTGTGGTTGGCCCGGAAGCCAGACTGCGAGGGGTCGAGGGATCCGTTCGTCTCGAGGAAGGCGGCCAGCTGCCTGTTGACGGTCTTCTCGATGACTTTTGCAGGAAACGGGAGCAGCGAGATGGGGCGGTAGTTCTTGAGGTCGGTGGGGTCGGCTGATGGCTTCTTGAGTAGGGCGCTGATTTCGGCGTGCTTCCAGCTCTCCGGGAAGGTAGCGGTGTCGAAGGAGGTGTTGATAATGTCCCGCAGGTGGGGTGCGATGACAGCGTCGGCCTTGTTGAAGACGTGGTGAGGGCAGGGGTCGGTCGGAGATCCGGAGTGGATGGAGTTCATCGTACGGACGGTGTCTTCGGTGCTGATCGGAGTCCAGGCGCGGAGGTTCGGTCGTGGCGTGCGTCGGTTGAGTGCTGAAGCTGTTGTGTATGTCCGCGATCTTGTTGTGGAAGTAGGAGGCGAGGGAGTTGCAGAGGTCTTGCGAAGGGGTGATGTAGTTGTTTCCGGCGTTGGGGTTGGAGAGCTCTTTGACGATTTTGAAGAGTTCCTTGCTGTTGTGTCCGTTGTTGTCCAGTCGTTCCTTGAATGCGGTTTTCTTGGTGGCGTGGATGAGTTGGTGGTGCTTTCGGGTGGGGTTCCTTTTCTGTTAAGTCCCACACTACCTTTTTCTCTGTTGCTTTTACTACTTCTATCACCATGGTGCCTGCTGTTTACCATGCACTCCATAACCAAACATCATTTTGTCAAAATTTCTATGACGCCCTTTAAAGTAATATTTTCGGTAATAATTTTACACATTTCAATTTCACATATTGGTTTTAATCTGAGGAAAAAGTAAGAAAGAATATTGCTTCTGTATAATTCTTTTAATCTGCCTGTATATCCTGCAATCTCACTTGAAAAGGTTGGCTTCCTTGCTGTGTTTTTTACCATAAAATCTTATTCTGATTAAATGAAAAGCTGTACTCGGCCTCTGTTTTGTCTGTATTTGCTCAAAAGTGAACGGTAAGTCCCACTAAAATTCATCTTGCTTGCAGCACTTAACAGCTTTATAGACTAACTAGCAGCCCGTCCCGACCTTGTCCGGGAGCAATCAGGTTTCCCCGACGCCGCCCGCCCCGACATTGTCCAGAAGCCCGGGCCCCTGCCCAGCAAGTCCCCCGCCGCTCCTCCCCCGCGCTCCTCAGTTTACCGGTCCGCCGCACCTTGCTCCTCACCGTCGCTGTCCGCTGCTCGTCACCTCACCGCTCCTCCCGCCTATCCGCTGCTTGTCACCTCACCGCCGCTGGTCACCGCTCCTCCGGCCTGTCCGCTGCTCCTCACGTCACCGCTCCTCCCCCGCGCCATGTCTGCCGCTCCTCGTCACGCTCCTGGACGCCGCTCCTCCCCGCGCTCCTGACGTGAGCACCCACGTCGCGGCCGACGCTACTTCGGAGGGACTACTTTTTTTTTTTAATGTACATTTTTTAAATAACGTTTTTTTTTAACATTTATATAGCCTATAACCATCTGCACACCCTGACGATTACAACGGTGTATCGGATGTGTGGATTGGCGCTGCGGTTCCCGAGTTTACCCGCCTCAAAGCCTCAAAGTTCGTCCTTTATTATAGTAGTATAGATTGTAAAAAAAAAAAAAAAAGATATTTCGGTGGCTTCGTTGAAATTTTGTGATGGAAAGATGGGGGTTTGATATTGTTTTATGGTCTTAAGAGAAAAGGTTGCACTTTAATGCGCTGATGTATTTTGCACTTCGCAAATATAATAAATTAGATGCAAAATTATTTCGAAATAAATATTAATTTTCAGCAAAAATAAACATTTAAATAAAAAGTGCGGTTTTTAAAGTTTTTTTTTTTTAGAGAGGTGCGATGTTTTAACATTTTGGACCTGATTAGGAGTCAGTTGGAGCGGTCTCCACAGATGGGTACCGCCCTGCCTGATCACGATTAATCCGATGTTCCAGCATCCGGTTTTTCTGAGTGCGGTAACATTAGACCTGATTTTATCGGCCTTTAATTACAGCCATTAAAATCGGGCGAAGCTTTGGCTGCAACAGTAGCCACGCCTCATTGCCTGCTCCACCCGCCGTTTTGTGGCAAGGAAGGAGCATTGAGTGCTCCCCCACCCACCGGAACGCATCTTCCCCTTCCATCCCCTCCCTTCACCCACACCTCACAAAAAACCCCGCACACATTTACCATCTGCCCAGAGCAGGTGATAGATTTATGCAATAAAGCCCTCAGCAAGGTAATGTCGTGTGGAATACTGACAAACAAAAAAACAAAAATGGATTTCTCCTTGTGTAACGTATCTGGAGGCATATTATCAAGAAAGGGTGTTACATTATCGCTGCTTTTATCGGCAGGAAACTGTCGATAAAGCGGCGATAATGGGCTTGATAATATGCCCCCTGGTGCTCAAGTAAAGCGCTCTGATACCTTCGGGTCAAGTACGCGCTATATAAAATCCTGGGGAAAAATACTGCTGTTCGCGAGGATTTAGAATACCGCACTCCGTGTCAGCAGTATTAATCCACATTAAGAATGGTTTGAATTGTATTTGCGCTGTACAGGCGGGGTGTTATCGCATTGTAATGTTAATTGCGTGAGCAGAGTACAGTGCATCCCACCATCATGGCCTCTGTCTCGCGCACTTGAGGTTCATCGGATTGCACACCTGTCTTCATGCCTCCTTTTATTTTTATTTCTGCTCCAGACGAATTCCATTAGAAGAAGTCCCGGAAGATGAGCAAGAATGCGGTATCTGGCTCCACAAACTCTACCAGGAAAAGGTCAGTTTGTTGTTTGGAAACATTTCTCAGGCCTACCTAAATTGTTGGAACATTAATTATTTACATGTCGAGTCTTTATAATGCCATCATTTCTTTTTTATGGATTTATTGCACAGTATTTTTACAGTTAGAGGAGGGTTCACAGTAGCGAAGCACCGGGGGCACTCCTCTCCATACATTATATTTTACTTTAGAATTGCTTGAGTGAGAGAGGAATGAAAGCATTATGCTCCTGGAACGGAGGCAAGCTTTTTACCCTGCCACTGATGCCAGCAGGGGGATTAAAAAAAAAATATAGCTTCCACAAAAACCATTTGAGTGATACTGTTTTAAGTTCTTGGCATGGCTTGTATATTACACACTTCAAATGTTTTGCATGGGTTGCTTCAGTGAAAGGCAGGCACCACTACGACAAAGTCTGAAAGGAGCACAGTAAATGTTATTTAATACCAAGCTGAAAACTGTTTAAAGCAGCAAAACATGTCAAATAGTGAATGTATGTTTTTTTTTAAATTGTGTTTTCTATGTAACTGTCCTTGTGTGTAGCTTTCAAGTGGCTCATGTCATCTTGCACCGTCAGCCAGTTTTGACTTTATAATAGCAGTCTTTTACATTATAAAATGTGCAGCTTTCTTTGCCATTATTAGTCAAGGTTTAAAAATCCCATAATGCAATTCAGTTCCAAATTTCCAATACTACTTAAAGGAGACGTGCAACGCCCTTTGGTAGATCTTCCCAACTGGTTGCAGGAAGGCCTCATGTTTGCAGCTTAACCAGGAGAAATTGAATCATTCTATTTGGCAAGAGAGGCAAACTCTGAACTTTGTGATCCAGGAAAGCCGTAGACTTTTTGTTATGAGGTGACTGGGTGTAGGGCATGTTGAGTATCCTGCACTGGGACTTGGATGCCTCTAATAACGGCATGAGGCTGAAGAGTGCACCCAAGTGGCCCTAAATGGCACCCCACTCTGCTCCTTCTGTACAGCATGGAAATTGGTCAACCAATCCACCTTACCCTACTCTGGCCAGTTGCTGTGCCCAGACTTACTCATGCTGTGGACCTGTCCCCTCATTCACAACCACCATGGCCCATTTAGGTGGCTGTACCATATACTGGTTCCTTCACTCTATCTGTTCTGGAAATTATATTGTACAACAATAGCGCTCCACTTAGGGTGTTATTGCTTTCTTCCCTTATCAGACCGGCTGCTATTTTTCCTATCATCGTTTCAGTAGTGAACCAACTTCTAACATTTGGAATATTCACATTTTATGTTCAAAAATATCTGACAGGAGAGGCACCCTCTAAGGCGTAAGACAATTTTTCAAATGTATTAGCATAAGTTAAAAAAAAATGCATTATCTGTTTAGCAGTTTAGTCTTTAGAGAGCTCTACAGCAACCACCACCTTGAGAGGTAAAATCTTGTTGAGACCATATTCACAGCATGATTTCTACAAAGTTTTCACACGAGTCCTGCAACTTTTGGCTTAAACTTGATTACAACAGTCCAATATATCCAAGAATCACTTCCTTAGCCAAATTAGCAGCCTTTTCTGTTTGGAGATAGGAGAGGTATTTTCTTTCAGCTGACTTTCCGTCACTGTTGCATTGCCTAGTTATTATGCCCCCATAAAGTTGTTGACCTGTTTCGAGCCCCTATCTCATATGTAAGGAGGCCTTCTTCAGAACAGGGGATACATTGCTTTATGACCCATGCGCAGAAGTCAAATTGAGATAACTCCTTTTCTCCTTTTAGCCATAGAGCCAGAAGTTTCTAACTTCTTAAACTCTTCTGGAAAATGTTGGGTGATCACAGTGGTCCCGCTGCAAATTCACTCCTTCATAACAAGATTCTAGATTTATAGGTGCTTTGAATTCCAATGAACACCCTTTGTCCAATGTGCAAAAGTGATTTTCCATCTTGTTGGTGTATTTTAGCACCAAACAACTGGGCAACCACTTTCCCGGTTATTGAAAATTGAGGTATGCATGGTTTTGGGTCCTGCAAAGAGGCATTACGCTATCAACTTTGAATTCTAAATTATATTGCATTTGTATTTATATAGCTCTTAATACTCCTCATAAGGCACTGAAGCACTTTATACCAGGCAGCATGTTTAACAGGGGAACATAAGCTGTTAATTAAAAAACAGTACGTGATGAAGTATGAACATAGTCTTCCATTGATGAGATTATTAAAGGGAAGACACTTTTGCCTCTAAGGACACCACAAAGTGCTTTTGGTTCACTTTGATAGGCAAGGATCTGCCTCTTCTAAGAGATACATTACTGATTTATTTTTGTTTACTCGGTGTACTTCCGGCACCCTCTGGCATGCCTTCAGACCCCAAGGAGCCACAGAGGCCTCCGGTCAGGTTTCTGCTGGCACGTCTATCCCTGGAGCCGTCTGACCCCTTAGAACCTGTTCCCATACCGAGTACTGACCCCGGTGCGCAGTCTACTCCTGGTCCTGGATATGCGCTGGACTCATTCTCATCGAAACCAGTGCTGACGCCACCCGCACAGGAAGAGGCTCCGGTGCTGATTTCGATGTCTAATACAGGGCCAACTTTGGCCCAATCTCGACCAATGTCGCACTGCGAGATTACTGAAGCACAACTGGTAGTCATGCAGAATTTCCTCCTAACGTGACAATCAATTAGGTCTAACGGATGGGTCCTACAAATTGTTCAGCATGGCAATGCCATGCTCTTTCTTTTTGCTCCGCCAAATCGTCCTCCTAAATCCATTCCCTTTCAAATCTCCATCATACCTCACTTCACCCCCATTTTTATCTGGATTTCAATTTTACTAAACTACTTTCCTCGCAGCCTCATTCATTCTTCCCACATTACAAGTCTCCTCCAAAAAAATAATTGTATTCCTCTTTTGTTTTTACTGCATGATTTCCTTCCTGTCCCCTCTCTGTAGCTTTTCCCACTGTGCTAGCTGAGATAAACAAAGACAGTAACATTCTAAGAATTAAATATACTCGCCGACTTTCCTGATGTTTCCTGTAAACTCCACCTATATGTATGATGCAATGCAAATGTACCTGATGTGTGATCACCACTGTCTTTTGTATGTTCTGCAAAATAAAAAAGTTTTTTAAAAAAAAGAATTAAATATACTGAAGTCATTTTGACATGAGTGGTGAAGCTGATGTCTCTCTGGGAGAGATGTCTGTGGTTTCCATATCCCCTGTCATCCACTCGAAAAAGAGATACCCTAAAAGGAAACTGTAGGAAGTAAATTAATTCTTATGTTTAGAGAGTGTTTTTTAAACAGTTAGCATTGATTATAGCTAGGAAGGGCAGCACCAAAAGCAAGAGTTTTGTCAAAATCTTTGCACATGTAAAGTTTATTTATCCTATCCCAGCTCCATGCCCTGTCTACAAGCCCAACAGTATGTTTAGGTACACTTACGAGAAATGTAGACTCCGATAATGCTAGAAGTGGCAGGGTTCTCCTGCATCTACCCCAATCCTCAACCTTTTACAGGTATGCCTCTCCCCTTCCCACCAACAAGCACACCCACCACTCCAATCGATCTGAGATGACAAGCACAGGCATTTTCACATGGTACGGAGATGTTTCCCCGTCCATGCTTGCTCCCTCCTCACCTCCTTGCAGCAGCCTCAAGCTCAGTCCCAACATCTCTCTTCTCTGCTGCGCCGCCATCTTCCATCTGCACATTAAAGAAGGAAACGAAATAGTACTTATCTGCCGAACTCCTCGCTCCGGTTTCTTCCTCTCAGCTCTGCCTCCAGCGCGGTACCTTCAACAACAACCCTGACCAATCCTGGTGCTGCTCTCGGCTATCATGAGAGCAGCGCCAGGATTGGAGGGAGCAGCCTTTCCTGGTACTATCGAGGGCACTTGAGGCCTGGCCTTGGTCCAACCCAGCTGTCTTAAGACAAGACGGCCGGCTTAAGGGACATGCACACTTTGAACTGACAAGGCAGCCTTCCCTCTTCCCTGATGCTGTCACTCAACAGGCCCCACTCCATCCTAATGCTCGATAAAATGGTAATAAATGAACTTTATTACCATTTTATTTTTCATCTCGGGGACTTTTTTGGGGCATTTTGGTTAGTGTGGTGACGATCCTGCTGAATACAGTGCAGTTCAAAGTATCCCCTCCCCTTCGCCACTAGTAGTCCCTGACATTCAGTCGTTGCTCCTGCTGTTTCAGCTTCAGGCCAGGATCTTGTTGAAAGCAGCTTTGAGATTTCTTGGCCTCTAAGCCTCCTCATCTTTCTTGTTGATTACTCCAGGGGCTACATGTGGGCCTTGCAGTGGAAGTCGAATTTTCAGTGTGCCCCGCACCAATAATATCTATTAGATGCTATCCGGATTTGGCTAGCTGGCAGGCCCATCTCCATCCCCACCTAGAGCTGACAGTGGTGACTGACTCGCCACTACTGGGTTGGGGAGGTTATGTGGGGGATGTGTAGATCAGATGATTGTGGTCCCTGGCAGAAGCTGGGCTCCATGTAAGTCTGTTGGAGTTACACACCATTCATCAGGCTTCAGGCCTTTAGGCCATTCTTCAAGGGGAAGCTGGTACAGGTTGTCACAGGCCCTGTGGTATTGCAACAAGCAGTGTGGAGTGGGGCTGTATGCATAGAGGCTTTGCGCCTCTGTGGTTGGTTGGAGCGTCATGGCATTTCCCTGACCGCGAACCCCCTGGTGGATCCTTGAATGCCAAAGCAGACAAGCTTAGCAGACAGCATCTGGCCGATCAGGAATGGTGTCTTTACCCTGAGGTGGCACAAGGCATCTTTTGGCAGTGGTATAACCCTGACTAGAATGTTTTAGGACTGGTGAGAATGCACAGTGTCAAAGGTTTTGCATTCAGGAGTTTCAGGAGTTTCTGCAAAAAAGCTTATACTAGGGAATGCATTCCGGCTGGAGTGAAACATGGGACTCCTGTACCTCTTCCCTCTTTCCCTCTCCTATCCCAAATTTTGAAAAAGAGCTGGACCAACTTGGCCCAAGCCATCTTAGTGGCTTAGGATTGGGCAATTAGAGTGTGGTACCTGAACCTGCTGAATATGAGCAGCTGTTTTGTGATCAGGCTAACAACAGCAGGGCATGGTCCTCCACCAGTGGTAGTCCCGATATTGACCCTTTACAAGCACAGCTGTCAGATTGTCTTTGGTTTGTTTTATCTTTGTCGCAGCAAGACCTTGCAGACAGCTCTTTCTGTGTTTACTTGACCAAGCGTCCTTGATTAAATCACCTGCTGTAATGGAATTCATAAAAGGTCTGACAAGTATGTATAATGCCACATGGGACCGTAACTTGATCTTGACGTTTCTTATGTGTACACCTTTCGAACCAACGTATAATTGCTTGCTGCGACTCTCAACTTTAAAGACCAACTTACTCATCATGATTGCTTCCGCTCGTCATATGTGTGAACTTCAGGCACTGTCAGTGAAACAGCTCTATTCCATCCTTTTCCAAAATAAACTTGTTCTGAGTTCTAGCACGGCATACTTACTTAAAGTTGTGACTCCTTTCTGTATTGGGTAATCCATCACCCTGTATACGTTCTTTGCTCCCCCTCAGAAAAGTAGGGGAGCCTCAATTAGTCGGCACAATAAGGGCTCTGAGCTTTTACATTGTTCATACCAAGGAATATTGTGTGGACAATTAGCTTTTTGTGTGTTTCTCCAGGGCGAAGAAGAGGAGCGCTGTGAAGAAGACGTCCCTCTTGAGGTGACTAGACCACTGTGTTAAGATCTGCTACATGCTGGCCCAGAAGCAGCCCCTGGTAGGTCTGACAACCCATTCCACTAGGGCTAAGGCTGCTACCCTGCGTAGCCCATGGATGTGCACGTCCTTGACATCTTCCAGACTGCGACATAGTGGTCTTAGAACAGGTTCGTAAAGCACTACTGCCTGGACAGCCAGGTCTGGCGATGGGTGCATTTTGCCTACTCAGGCCTGCAAGGCTTTTGGGTCTGAGTCTACTCCACAGACATGCTACCGGAGGAGGTACTGCTTTGGTATCTATTCTAAGGTGAAAAATCTGCGATTAGATGTAGTCATCAGAAGTACAAGCCACTTACCTTCCATAACACTCTTTCCAATGGATACTCTGTCTAGCTGCAGATTCTTGAACATCCTCAGTCCACCCCATTCTGTGGAGTAGCCTCTTTTTAACATGTAAAAATGTCCCAAGTTAGGCCTCCGCTACCAACAATTGTGTATGCTCCGCATATGAGGGCACAAACAGAGATAAGCCGTAGTCTGACATTAATGCTCAGGACAAGTGCTTATATGTTGCTCCACTTCGTGACTTACGGGGTGGTACAGAGCCAGTATGGAGCTGTGCTGCACTACGTAGCAGCACACATAAGCGTTGCTAGAGAAAGTTTCCGGATTCAGTCTGGCATCAGTGAGTATTCCATGGTGAGGAATATGCGGTTAAATAGAGTTTCCACCAGAAAGAACAATACTGAAGATCAGTATACGGATCAGCACCAATGCAGATGGAGCAGTGTTGGGTGTGTGTTCCCATGTTTTCAGTTCATCCGTTATCATGGAACCTGAGTTAGTTATGATGTAATATCAGTCACATATATTCTCAAGCCGGTGTAGGCTCTGAAATTACCTTACTTTTAAATATAATAAAAATATTTGATTCAGAAAATTTTGTGTGAAATTTTGTATGAGGGAAACTTGTGGTCACTTGATTTCACTGTACAATATCTCAGCTAAACCTTCCACATAACAAATGAATACAAGGCTTTCCACCAATGACACTATCTCTTGCATAGTGCCCTGACTAATGGTCCCTGTCCCAGACTCCTGTTATTCTGTGTACTTTTACAACCTTTTATCAGGACCTTTATACTTGCAGGCTATGCTTCCCGCTCCCCCCTGGAGATCGAACATCCATTGTTGTGTGACATGCCGCTACCTACTATTCCCTCCTCCCTCGACCGCGACTTAGAGGAGACCATCACTGCAAAAGAGATTTCCTGCTTTATATGACATGCCGGCCAGCAAGATGCCCGGACCCGATGGCTACCCGGTTGAGTTTTATCTGCGGTTCTTTGCTGAGTTGATCCCCCTTTCCTGTTTAAACTCTTATGTGGAAGTGGTCAAGCAGGGTTCATCCCCCGCCCCTTGAGGGACACCCCACTACATCCACCTCCCCGTGTAGTGGTGGGCATCAGCAAGGCCTACCAGTGCTAGGGGTTCGCCCTTCTCTGCACAATTCCTCAGACCAATAGGATAGAAGTTGGCACAGAAACTGGAATAGAAAATACAAAGTTTATTAAACCTGATGAGGTGGAACTACATTCACACAACACCCTTCGGCAATGTATGAAGTAGCACACTGAATGGAAGGAGCTTGGTCCTTTTATACCCACACAGGGGCTCAAAAGAAGGCGGTACAAGTACAAGAAGAAGGTTTTAGGTACATATAAGGTCATACAGAAAATGCACAGTCAACAAGTGGGAGGAGCTAACAGTTGCTAATTCTGGTGAACACATCCTGACAGTTACAGACTAACAGCAGCTACATGGACAGCTGCAAGCTCAACTGAGCATGTGCGAAGAAGAAGAAACGAAATATAACCTGTCTCTAAGCAGATTCCAAGAGCAGGCAACAGCAAGGTAGGACAGAGCACATGGCACGCACGTGGTAGCACATGGCAAACAAGATGGCTGCCAGAAATACAAAATGGATTCCACAAAACGGATAAGATAACCTCTAAATATGGGATGGCTTCTGCTAATGCTAACCCAATCGCTGCCAAATTTACAACACTCGCCCCCAAGAAATAAATGCCCCGTATACAGGCCCATCTCTTTGATTAATACCCAAATTAAGCTCAATGTTAATATTCTGGCTAACGGACTACAACCTGCTTTGCCATTCTTGATCTATCGCAACCAGCGCAGCTTTATGCCAGGTACAGTACGAGACACTGCATCCAAAGGGTTCAGGTGGCACTCTCCAGGTTGAGTGCCTCCCATTTCCTGTTGTGGCTGCTTCTTTTAGATTTTGGGAAGGCTTTCAACACTGTGGATTGGTCCTTTCTTGATGCTGTCTTCCAACGCGTTGGCCTGGAACAATACTTTAGGCACCTTATTGGTCCCACATATCATCAGCCTCAGGTCCGGGCAGATCGTCTCCCTATTAGGCTAAGTACGCGCCATGGTTATCCCCTGTCCCCATTACTGTTCGCCTTCCCAATATAGCCTCTGACGCGGCTTATCCGCTGTGACGCCCAGCTGTCACAGCGGAGGGTGGGAGTGGACTGATGTGCTCAACTTGAAAAATCTATCTACCTTGCCATAGACTTCCACGGAAGCATGACAAGAAATGGGGAAGGTTGGGGGCATATTGTGGATTTGGGGATATAATTGGTTTATGGCTAATTACATTGTGTAGGTGTAATGCGACTATATTTGTGCTTTATTGGTAGTTTCAAACCAAATACAATTTTGTTATAAAAAAACATAAATAGAAATGTTCTTTTTTGAAGGTCAGCGCTCTCTGCTCCGAATTTTATGGTTCATCTTTTGTATTGTGTTTTGCTGTTAGTTGTATTTATTTAAAAAAATTAATACAATATATGCGTGTTAGTTTCTTCGAGATGAGTATGTAAATCATAGGCCAAACTACAGAAATGTTCAAGCATTAAAATATTAAAAATTTGATTTATTTGCACGGAACATTTCTTAAATCTGAGTATCAGAGAGAAAAATATTGACCAGAAATTGGAGCGCCTGTGGCCTTTTCAAATGAAGCTTGTAGAAAGATTTTTGATTCTCAAAATTATACCAGTTTAAATAAATGTGGAGGTAATGTAATTTTTTTAAAGGTGCTAGATTGAGTAGTAAAAGGACGAGAAAATGGCTTTTGAAATTAGCCACTAGAAGTTATTCAGGGGTTACAGTGAAATGTTTTCCAAGAATTTCTTATATTCAAATTATAACATAATTTTTGATATTAGAATTACAGTACACATTTTTCAGATTTAGAAGGCGTAACATGCACATAAATAATATGATTTGCTTTTTCCTTTGTACTAAATCCTTGCTTCCAAGGTCTTTGAATATTTTGATGTCAATCTACATTTTTGGAAGTGAGTGGGATCGGGGTTAAGGAAGGGTGGAATGAAAGAAAGAGGGTACATGCGATGGGAGAACTATCAAATGACAATTGTAGCACTCACTGTTTACTTTGTGTTCGTAACAGGATGCCTTCCAAGAACAGTACTACAAGACAGGATCTTTTTCAGGCATCCCCATCGTGCGTCCTCGAAGCTGGTGCACTCTGCTAAATTGGCTTTTTTGGGCACTGCTACTGATGTATCCTTTAGTCAATCTTCTCGTTAACATGTTCATCAGCGGATCATACCTCACCTTGGCCATCTTCGCATCTCTCATCATTGTTGGTAAGTGTTGTCTTCAAGGTCAAATATGGTTTGTTTGAGGTCCATAGGTGTATGTGAGCAGCTGGAGGTAAGTACAGTTACTACTTCGGTTTATTGAAAGATTCTCCTAACATGACTAGTCGTACAGAACATGTTCTTCATATCATCCATTGTTAGCATATAAACCCTGTAATAAACTGCAGTACTACTACTGGGAGAAATGTTTCTTTACATATGCATTTATTCTGACAGTAAATGTCCTGATTGTTTGCCAGTAATCTTCATGATCATAAGCCTTTCTCTTCCTCTCCACAAACCTTGCAGTTTGAGGACTAATCCCTCCCAGGTACTTGCTAACTCATGTCTAGTTATAAACTCTCACCCATCACCAGTGGAGGTGGCATAGGAAAAGTCATCCGTAATTTGTGAATTCATGCAAAAAAAATGATATTCAAACTTGGCAGATGGTGATAACAAATAGTTTGGGACGAGGCAGTATCACAGAAATGGGATACAAAAGGCATCGGCGATGTGGAAAATGCAACTCAGTGACCCTGAGCCCATTTTACCAAGGAAACAATTCAGGCAAGAAAGAGTGCTCAGCCAGTCATCTAGCTGAATCAGATTCTAATCTTCAATGGTAAATTCACCAGATAGCCTGATCCTATACAGATAGGGATAACTTAAAATATTTCACACAGAAGCAGAGGTGTGAACGTCAGTGCCAAATGATGCATTGTGAGACTTTCGAGGTGGAGTCTGTAATGTGAAATAAAGGTAGTATTGGAATAATATATAGCGCTCCTCAAATTTCAGAAATGGGGCCATCCTTACATTCCTGCTAGGATGCCAACCACTCTACTCAGAGAGCCACCTAAAGTTTCCTCTCTTTGTAGCCCAGACCATATTACATGAGCAATAAAATAAGAAATACATTATCCTAAAATAAATAGAAACAAGAGATAAAGATGTAACACCGGCAATCGGGAAGGCACCTCAAGAAAGGTTAACATCATATAGCAGCATTCGACTCGTAGGCATCAAGCCAGTATGTACAGTCACCAAAAATGATATTACAAAGAGATTCTTGGGGGCGTGGTCTGGCCACGCAGGAAGATGTCCGCCTGCTAAGAGAGCTCCGCCGAGGGATAGACCCCTGACGAGCTTTCTTCACTTACCTGCTCGTGTGGGTCATTTCTAGAACGACTGCAGCACTCGGCATGGCATGAGGATTGCTGCGGTGGTTTTCTTTTTCAGCTGACGGCTTCCGTTCCCGAGATGGTGGAGAGACGGTGAGGAGGCTGGTCACTGGGACGCGCGCTGCGGTGTTCGCGGGCTTCTGACGCCGCGCTTCTCCTCAGCGAGGGCGGCGTCCTCATTACTACAGGGCCGCGCCTCCTCGGATTGTAGGTCGCGCCCCCCTCAGACGATGAGGGCACGCTTCACCGCAGACTGCTTCCCTTAATGCTCCTGCCTCTCTTTTTAAGTACACAGCGCCCTCCTCAGGATTTTGTTATAATGGTTTTCTTGAAGTTACCAGCGATTTATAATGAAAAAGGCACCATAAACAGGGAAAGGAATGGACGTCTATAGGGCTGGCACATTCGTCATTATAATGATGTGCGCTTTCTCATAGTTACATGTGTTTTAATGTCCAGGTGCAATAGCAATGCCTGCAGGTCTTTAATAACATGACTTTTTATTTCATAATAATTGCTATCACCTGCAGAATCAGGCTATGAATGTCCCTTAAACAGCCAACGTTGCCGGTACGGGCAGAATTACTTGCAGCAGTACCGTTCCATCTTCTTTCTTGACTGTTACCACTTGGCTTTGGCGTTTTTCTTCAGTTGTATTAAGGGACATATATGTTATTTGGGTCAGAATAACTTGACTCTACCAGCTTTATCACTATTCCTTAATGTGTCCTCTTGTTTTCCTACTGTGACACTTTGCCAGTTCCGCTTATAAAGGAGGAAGCAGGCATTTGCTGTATGCTGATCGTACGCATACAACTTCTTACCTCCCTGTTATTTGATGCACCTCTGGCCTCATCATTGCTTCATATTCCAAATATTCCAATTTTTCCTCCATTCGCTATTGCAGACCACCGCTACAAGAGACATGTCTAAGAATAGGAATGGTAGCCATGGGCCTAAACAACCACTTTTCAATGAAGTGGTAAAACAATCCTCTTCCTTGACAGTTAAAGGTAATGGTTCTACGTCACCTCCTTCGTCGCAAGCTGCATTACCTCAGAGTGATAAGTCCCTATCTGATACGATGCAACGCATTTTACAAGAACTTTCTGGGGTCAATCGACGGTTAGAGGGCCTGGATATTGCTATGACTTCATTAACTGCAGAAACTAAGTCTATTAGGGCAGAACTTACTACTTTTTCCACCAGGATTGACGTAATTGACTCTAAAATAATGGACATAGAGGGTCGACTGGATTCTGTTCAGGGTTCAGATCAAGACCTACTCTTCCTCCACAGTAAGATCATCGATTTGGAAGATCGCAGTCAGAGACAATATCCGTTTTTTTTGCTTTTCCATAAAATATTGAAAAGCAAGGCATGAAGTCCTTTCTTTGTGATGCCCTTCCCACTCTGACTGGAGTTTCTTTCACTCCTCCTTTTGAGCTCCAAAGCTCTCATAGACTGGGCCCACCACGTCCTGGATCTTCTGCAAGACCTAGACCAATCATTGCCTGTTTCCTTCGGCATGAGCAAACTAGACAGATTCTATCAATGGCTAGTACACGTGACTCCTTTCTGTTTCAGGGTCATACCATTCACATGGCTGCAGACTTCTCTAAAGAAACGAATGACCGGAGGAAGGCGTTTCTTTCCATGCGACCCCAGTTACGTCAAATGGACATCAAATATGGATTATTTGAACCTGCACGTTTTCGTATTACTAGGAATGGAGAGTCCAAATACTTTTACGACCCTGTACTTCTACAGCAGTTTCTGGATAGTATCAGGTCCGATGATATGGAAACTCAGTCCCCTTCCAATGCCCAATCTTCTCAATCCAAGCCTTCATCTACGAATCCATCAACCCATTTATATACTTCTCCTCACTCTAGACAATGTGGCAGAGATCTTACTCGCCTGCCTCGCTCTCAGGATGACAAGGATTCGGCTCTACGCTCTGTCTCTTCTCACACTAACACGCAGCAAAGAGACAAGTCTAGATCGCCTCTTAAGACGCCATCTGATGCTGACTGAATTCTTTTAATGCTTTATTACTTTTCTCCTTATATAAGCTTATAGCAGAGTTTACTGTCCACAATGCTTTTGTTGCTCGCTTAATACATTGAGATTTTATTGCATGGTATAATAAGGTTTATTTTTCATTAATGCTCTCTATAGTGTTCTATGCCCTGCTACTCTTCTATATATTTACTGCTACTATGTGATTTTCAGTTTTGTGTTTATTTAATCATTTTCAGACTTTGCTTATTATATGTTATAAGGCCATTATCCATTTCACAGGAGACCTTTATTTTCCCATGTTCATTCCCCTAGCTATGGTGTTGTTATTGTTATTGCGCTTATTGCTAAATGTTTCATTTTTTACTTACTCCGGTTTTATATGATGTCACTTTGTTTCATTGCTCTCTATGTTTAAATTGTCTTTGATCATTTTCTTTTGTTTCTTTTCTGTTGTATGACTTTGTGGTTTTCCCTCCTTTTCTTCTACCTTTTATCTCTTTCCCTCCTTTTCTATGACATTGTTGGTCTGTTCCCGTTCCGTGTTTTGTTCCTTTCATTAACTATGTCTTCTCTTCTTCTCATCCTATTATTCTCGCCCAAGTTTTATACTGTTCTTTTTTGTAGTATGATCACTTTCGTTCACTGTTTTCGTATTGTGGCTTATACCTTCTTGCTCTTTTATGTTTTTGCATTAGCCATTTGGCCTCCTTAGAGTCTTTACCTGATCGCAGGTTTCCTTCACAGCTGTTATCTTATACATGGCAATCCTTTTCCGATGCATTCCTTTCCCTATGACGCTATGCTTGTTGTTAAATATGACATTATTTATTTCCTTCATCCCGCTTTGAACGGTTTCATATATATTTTTTCTAATAAGTTCTGCTGTTCTTTATGCTTCTATTCATATGCATTCTCACCCCTCCTTATCATGGTACCGGACCTCTTTCTTCATCTCATTTAACTTTCATATTTCTTTTACTTCACTTCTCACACTTCTTATATTTCTTATTTCACTTTCCTTGTCTTAATTTCTTTCTCCTCATATTCTTCTCTTATTATATGATTCTCTTAGCATGTTCTAATAATTTTATACAATATTGACTATGTTCCATGAAAGTATTGTATGTTTTCCAAATTTTGTTGTTGCAAATATGTTCTAAATGCATTTCATAATATTTCGAATTAAAAGTTACTCCCCCAGACCCCTTTTCTTATTTGCTTGAAGGGGGTCTGATCTCCCTTGGGGTTGCTGTAGGTGCACCTAGACCCGTAGTTAATAGTTTAGGTTTCTTTTTCTTTCTTTCTCTTTTTCTCTCCTCTCTAGCTTTAATACTTTTTCTTTCTATTTCTATTTGCTTTGTTTGTTCCAGTTTTCACTCTGCCTTTTTAATTATTTTTTCCTTTCCTTTCCTTTTCTTTTTCTCTTCTCTTTTCCCCTCTCATCCAGAGTAACAACTTTCTTCTACTTCTTTTCTTTCTTTCTTTTCTTTTCTTCTTTTCCTTATTATGTTCTTGTTCAATCCTATTGTCATGTCTTCTATTCATCCACTGTTGGTGATTTCCTGGAATGTTCATGGACTCACCCACTATATCAAGCGCGAGAAAGTTCTTTCTTACTTGCATTCTAAACATGTAGATATTGCCTTACTACAGGAAACTCATTTGGACGATGTTGAATCTAGTAAGCTTAGCAGGGATTGGGGTTGGTAAAGTCATTTATAGCAGTGTTTCCAAGCCTGATCCCACCAATCCTAACCCTGTTCGTAAGTATGGGGTGGCCATCCTTTTTCGGTAATCTCTTCCGTTTACAATTATCAAGACATGGACTGATCCAGATGGTCGATATGTATTTGTCAAATTGAAAATTGGGAACTCTTTTATTTGTCTTGGTTCTGCTTACGCTCCACTGGGTCCCAAAAAATAATTCTTCCTTCGTCTTAATCATCTTCTTATGGAAATAAATGCTTCTCAATTTCTCATTGGTGGTGATTGGAATTTGGCACCGGATCCTGCTCTTGACAGAACAGGTTGCATTGACACTATCAACGCTTCGGACAGAGCCATCTTCTGTGACATTCTTGCTGACACTGGTCTTGTTGACCACTGGACACTAAGTCACCCGCAGGATAAAGAATACACGTTTTTTTCTTCTACTCACGGTACGTTTTCGCGCCTTGACTACTTTCTTCTTTCGCAACATTCAGTCCGATTGGTTACTGATTCCAAGATTTTAGAAGCAGCGATATCTGATCACTCCCCTGTTATCCAGTATTTGGGGTGTCTTTCATAGATTCACATGCTTGAATCATTCCCCGTCGTCGAGACGGGAGCCTCCGGTACATAAAAAAGTAATGTCCTATAGACATACATAGAGAAAATAGGCCTAAGGGCCTCCCCTTAGTCGCCTATCCTTGTCCTTATGTAAAAAAGGACCAAACTCTCACAGTCAGCCAATCAGCTCCGACCTCCCTCTAGAACCTTCCTGGGAGGAGCCTCAGTCCCTCAGATTTTCTACCGCACGTTGTGCTAGGGAGTCTCCAGCCTGAGCTCTCCTCAGGATTCCTTAAAATCATCTAACTTTCTTATGAAAGTGATTCTTCAATCTCAACTCTTCATGGATTACTTCACTACACTGTTCTGCAGTAAGTGTTTTCTTTCCACTACTTTCTTCCATGTCTGAATCACAGAAGAAAGCCCTGTTCAGGGCCTGCTCTTCATGTGGGAAGAAAAGGATCCATGTGGATGATAAGCATGATCTGTGCTTATATTGCCTTTACCCGGACCATGTCTCGGACAAATGCAGAGTATGTAGAGCCTTCCCTAAAAAGACTGTGAGGGACAGAGAAGGTCGACTTCTCATCTGGCTCGACAGGCTTAAGGACAGAGACACTCTGGAATCATCTGAAGGCAGTGTTTCCAAGTCTTCAGAAGTCTCTAAAAAGAGGCCTAGGGTAACTTCCCCTGGCCCCTCAGACACTCCTCCTAAGAAGGCACACAAGAAGTCTTCAGAGGCAAGATCCACAACATCTTCAGTGTCTGTTCAGGAAGATGAAACCTTCAAAAAGCCTGCTCCGTCATCTACCAGACATGCCCAGAGGACTACCTCAGTCACTACCACGGTGTCGACGACGTCAGCGTCGTCGCCTTCAGCGTCGACGACGACAACTACATCCTCGTCATCAGGTAGACCTGTCTCCTCTATTATTTTACTGACATCGTCGTCGACGACGAAGACCCTGTCGTCGACGAGGACTACAACGGCGACGTCGTCGTCGACGAGCCCATCATGGTCGAAGACGTTACTTAAGAACCCACCGTCGACGATGAAGACGTCGACGAGGGAGTCGACGACGAAGACACCGTCGACGACGGGCTCGTCGTCGACGAGTGCACCGACGACAACATCGACGTCGAAGTCGTCGTCGACGACCAAGGTACCGTCGACCACCCCACCGTCGACGAGGACACCGTCGACGAAGGACTCGTCGACGAGGACACCGTCGACGAAGGACTCGTCGACGAGGACACCGTCGACGAAGGACTCGTCGTCGACGAAGGCACCGTCGACGGAAGACTCGTCGTCGAAGATGGCACTGTCTGAGCCATGGAGAAAATCCAAACTTGTGGAGGTGTCGGCCCTCGCGCTACCGCCGTCGACGACACCCTCGACGACGACAGGATCAAATGCTACGTCTGGCAAGACTACAAAGCCGCAAATCACCCCGGAAACAACGTCTCCGAGCAAAGTGGAAACGCAGCCACCTCAAGAAATCTTCCAAAGTGAGGAGTCTGAAGAGGATGACCACATGGGTCCCGCTACCTCTATCTCGGACCTTAACGTCAAATGCCAAAGCACTGATGAGGAACAGGAGGAGTTCACTTATCAGGAACACTCCGTCCAAACTAATGTCCGCACGGAGGTCACCCCCATGATATGCCTACCGGCGGCTCTCGTCAATGACCTTCCGGTACCTTGTACAAGATTACAAGCAACGCTTCCCGGATGCAGACAGTGGGAATCAGACGCCTATGGTACCTACACCTGCGTCCGCCCCAAAACAGTCTCAACCTCTCCCTCAAACCCACCGGGACAAGGTCCAACCTCAGGTGGTGGACTCCTCAGATGAAGAGGAGGAGGAGTTGGAGGAAGGAGAGGTCCAGGAGGTCCACTCAGACCACGACGAGGAGGATGAATATGTGGCGTCATCCCCTGCTTCACCGCAACCACGCCAAGCGGACTCACCGCCTGTGGACATTGGCGGCTTCCACAAACTTGTGGAACGGGCGACGAAGAGATTCCATATGGTCGTGGAATCAACGGAAACGGAATGCTTCTTGCACGACTTTAAAGAGCAGCCGCAAAAGTCGACTAAATCTATTCCAATTATAGAGTTCTTATGGGAGCAAGGCAAAAAATTGATGCTAACACCCGCCTCTGTGCCCGCGGTTGTTCCACGCCTGGACAAGAAATACAAAGCCCCACTTACTGCGGCGGCTTGCCTCAACGGACACCCCAAAGCTGATTCAGTGGTTACGCAGGCGGCCCAGAAGAACTCCCGCAACCCTTCCTCCCCGCTGTCCGCCCCTCCTGACAAAGAAGGCAGGAAGCTTGACACGATTGGGAAGAGATTCACGACAACATCGGCCATGACCATCAAGGTGGCCAACTCCATCGCCTTATTGGGACGTTACAATCGCCAACTTTGGGAGGACATAGCCCCTTACGTAAAGGAACTGCCTGACGCAGTCCAGGGTGAAGTCAAGGCTCTCCTTGTAGAAGGTCAAACTTCGGCTGCGGAAATAATTGACTGTGCTATTGACGCAGCCATGACTGGCTTCCGTCAGCTTGCCGGAGCTGCTGTTCTGCGCCGTCAAGGATGGCTGAAAGCAACGTCGTTCCGCCAGGAGGTACAAGCGAAGGTGCTGGACATGCCCTTCGATGGCCAGCATCTTTTTGGGGACAAGATCGACGAGGCACTGCAGACCATAAAGAAGGACACCGATACTGCCAGGGCACTGGGCACTTTGCAGTCGCGAAACCAGTCCTTTCGAGGCAACCGATCCAGAGGTCAGTCCTCTTATCGAGGTTCCTATCAGAGCAGGTCCTCGTATTCATACAACAACAAGAACCAATACCAACATAAGCAACAACAACAAGGTCATCAATCTTCATACAGAAGATCTAACTTCAGAGGCAAGAATACCAAGAGGGGCACTGGCGGCCGCCAGTGACCGATTACTCCAGCCAGTCCTACCACCCTCTCCATCCTTTCAAATTGGAGGAAAGTTGACCCATTTCCTCACCAATTGGCAACACATCACCACGGACCGGTGGGTTCTCCAAATGATACGATTCGGCCATTCTCTCGAATTCACCACCATCCCCCCCAATACACCTCCCCAAAGGCGGGCGCACAAACACCTACGCCTGCTTCTCCAGGAACTTTCTGTCATGCTACAGAAAGGAGCCATCGAACGGGTTCCTGCATCTTTATAAGGAAAGGGGTTTTATTCCCACTTCTTTCTTGTACGACAGAAGGAGAACAAGTGGAGGCCCATTCTAGACCTCAGGGCGCTCAACGCTTTCCTGCCGAGCCAATCGTTCAGGATGGTGACGATCCAAGAAATCCTGGGCACTCTGGAAAAGGGAGATTTCATGACATCCTTAGATCTCCAGGATGCCTACTACCACTTCCCCATCCTCAAACGCCACAGAAAATTCCTGAGGTTCGAAGTTGCAGGCCGACACTATCAGTTCAAAGTCCTGCCGTTTGGCCTCAAATCCGCGCCGCGGATTTTCACAAAGTGCCTTGCACCGGTGGCATCCTTTCTGCGTCAGCTGGGTCACCAAGTCTTCCCCTACCTAGTCGACTGGCTGGTGAAAGCACCCTCACCAGAAGGCGCGGCCGAATCCTCCAGCGCCTGCACCAATCTTTTTCAGAAGCTGGGATTAACCCTTAACCTCAAAAAGTCCTGCATTATCCCTACGACAAAAATTACCTTCCTCGGGGCTACCTTGGACACGGAGTGCACAAGAGCCTTCCCCTCTAAGGAAAGGACGGACAAGATATTGTCCCTAGCCACGGCTGTGGCAACAAAGACACACCTCAAAGTCCGGACTTACACATCCCTCCTGGGAATGATGTCTTCCTGTATACTTCTCATCCCTCACTGCAGACTCAGGATGCGCCCGTTGCAGGAAGCTCTCACGAGCCAATGGACTCAAAGTACTGGCTCTTTCGAGGACATTGTAAGGATCACACCAAAAATGACCAGAAGTCTGGAATGGTGGAGGCGTCGAAAAAATCTAACCATAGGATTACCATTTCTCCTTCCGGCGACGCCTCTGGTGATCACCACGGACGCCTCCCTGGAAGGATGGGGCGCTGTTCTCCAGGACCTTCGGATCAGCGGCAAGTGGGACGCACAGGAAAAGCTGCTCCATATAAACCTCTTAGACCTAAGGGCTGTCTATCTTGCTCTCCAGGCCTTCCTACCACGCATCCAGAACTCCCCAGTGCTCGTCAAAACAGACAACACCACAACGATGCTCTATCTAAACAAACAGGGGGGAACGCGTGCGCTCTCTCTATCACGCGAATCGCAGAAAATCTGGAACTGGCTAGTGATACACGGTATCCAGCTCAAAGCAGACTATGTACCCGGAAAAGAGAATACCATCGCGGACGCCCTGAGCAGACAAAGATCCCTCTCCCACGAGTGGGAACTGAGCGACAACGCTCTGGCTCACATCTTCTCTCAATGGGGAGTCCCAAAGATCGACCTCTTTGCCACCAAGGAGAACGCCAAATGCCCAAACTACGCAAGCTGGCGTCCCCAACAAGGGTCACTGGGAAATGCTTTTTCCATCGGTTGGTTCAGCGTGTTTGCGTACGCTTTTCCTCCGTTTCCGATGATCCCGAGGCTCCTCAGGAAGATGAAGGCGGAGCCCTGTACCCTGATCCTGATTGCCCCGTTCTGGCCGAGGCAGCACTGGTTTTCGGATCTGCTTCGACTTTCCATCAGGTCACCGATTTGTCTGAGGCACCACCCGAACCTCATAACGATGTCCAACGGGCAGGTGCAGCACCCGAACCTCCTCTCGCTGAAGTTATCAGCCTGGCTCCTGAGCACAGAGAGTTCTGTAACCTAAACATCCCACAGGACTGCAGAGATGTCCTAGCAAAAGCGAGAGCGGACAGTACAAACAAAACCTACTCTCTCAAGTGGAAAAGGTTCTGCATTTGGTGTTCAGGCCAGGGCCTACGACCGCTCGCTGTCACCCCTGAACAGATATTACCATACCTCCTACATTTGGCACAGTCAGGACTGGCACATGCATCCATTAAGGTTCACCTGGCAGCTATCTCTAGGTTCACCAGAACTTTCACAGGGCCTTCTCTGTGGTCAAGTAGACTAGTCAAGCAATTCCTGAAGGGGCTCTACAGATCCTTTCCGAGGCCTCGGAAAGTCCCTCCGACATGGCAACTGAATCTGGTGCTCAATCAACTCACGAGACATCCGTTTGAACCCATTCATCGAGCATCTATCAAATACATCTCCTGGAAAACGGCACTCTTGCTCGCTTTAACATCAGCCAGGAGGGTGAGCGAGCTACAGGCTTTGTCCATTCAGGAACCATATCTGCAGTTCAGACAGGACAGGGTGGTGCTGAGACCGAACCCTAAATTCATACCAAAAGTGCCTTCGGACTTTCATCTCAATGAACCGATTGTCCTTCGGTCCTTCTTTGCGAACCCTTCCACGACAGCAGAAAGGGCGCTACATTCTTTGGATCTCAAGAGATGCCTAAAGTTCTATCTGGATAAAACTAAGGCTCTCCGAAAGTCTTCACAACTGTTCGTGGCATACAGCAGTCCAAGAATGGGCCTGCCTCTTACGAAGCAAAGCATCTCAAGATGGATCTCATCGGCGATTGCATTCTGCCACGACAAGGCTGGACGGCCTTTGACTGATCATGTTACTGCTCATTCCACCAGGGCGATGTCCACGTCAGCAGCGCTGTTCGCTGGAGTGCCAATCTTGGACATATGCAGAGCGGCGACCTGGAAGTCACCGCACACGTTCTCCAGACACTACTGCCTGGATATCGAACTTCAGAAGGATGCGCCAGTGGGCCAGGCGGTGCTTCGCCATCTCTTTCAGTGAGGTGAGCCTTCCTACATCCCGCCATCCAGGTATGCACATTCTTTGCTCTTGTGATGTTCTAGCTATGCCGTCCCCATGTTATATGATAATATATGCATTGTCTAACATGTTACAGAGCGATTTTACATCACGCATGTGCATATCTGATTGCTAGCTACTCTGATTCAGGCATGTGAATCTATGAAAGACACCCCAAATACTGGATAAGAACTGCGTTACTTACCTGTAACAGCAGTTATCCAGTATTGGTGTCTTTCATAGATTCACATGCAACCCTCCCGCCTCCCCTGGAAGGACTCACATCCCTCTCTGACAATATTACGCCAACCTAGCTGGGTGCGTACGAAAATCTGAGGGACTGAGGCTCCTCCCAGGAAGGTTCTAGAGGGAGGTCGGAGCTGATTGGCTGACTGTGAGAGTTTGGTCCTTTTTACATAAGGACAAGGATAGGCGACTAAGGGGAGGCCCTTAGGCCTATTTTCTCTATGTATGTCTATAGGACATTACTTTTTTATGTACCGGAGGCTCCCGTCTCGACGACGGGGAATGATTCAGGCATGTGAATCTATGAAAGACACCAATACTGGATAACTGCTGTTACAGGTAAGTAACGCAGTTCTTCTTCTGTCTCTAGATTTGGGTCTTATGAGTCCGGGGCGCAAATCGTGGCGTTTGAATATCAACAAATATAAAACGCCAGCGGGTAAACTTCTTTTGCAGTCCCACTTACGTGATTATCTTCTCAATAATGAAGATTCGGTTTCCTCTAAAAGAATCGTCTGGGCAGCTGCTAAGGCAACCATCAGAGGTCAACTTATGCGGGACGCTGCTCTTTATAATAAAAAGAACGCTGCCCAACAAATTGATCTGGAAAAGGATATACGCCGACTCTCTCAATTATATATTTCAAAACCAACTCTCCAAAACCGAAAGTTATTGGAACAGGCGCGCATGTCCCTCAATACTCTTTTTACTTCTAAGGCGGAATATGCCTTACAAAAGATGAAAGGTCGTCACTATGAACAAGGGGAGAAAGCTGGTCGGTTATTGGCTGCGCAGCTGCGTCAAAGAGAGGCCGCTATGGCGATTCCAGCCATCAAATCAAGTGGTGGTGATATCCTTACTCGACCACAAGAGATAGTTGAGGAATTTGCCTCATTTTATAGATCTCTCTACTCCCCAAACACTCAGGTAGACACGCTAGCGATGTCTAAATTTCTAGATGAAGTACATCTTCCGCGACTCTCCGATGAGGGTAGGGCTCTACTTGAGGGAACTATTACGAAGGAGGAAATTTCCTCAGCTATATCTGCCTTACCGTATCATAAAGCTCCGGGAGATGATGGTTTTCCTCCTGAGTTTTTTAAATAGACTGGTCAGAGTATGACTGCTACTCTCCATGCTGCCTCTGGGGAAGCCGAGGAGGAGTCTTCTCTTGGTTCTATCTCTAACAAAGCCATCACAGCGGTCTTGCCAAAACCTGGCAAGCATCCTCTATTGTGTGGTAGTTATCGTCCTATATCTCTTTTAAATTCTGATGTTAAGATTCTTTTTAGCATTCTCGCATCACCAATCCGCAAGGTTTTACCTTCTTTAATCCATAACTCCCAAGTAGGTTTTGTTCCCGGTCGTTCCTCTCGAAACCACTTACGTACTCTCTCCCATGCCCTATGGTCAGCTAAGCATCTTGCCGATGATGCCCTACTTCTTTCTTTGGATGCTGAAAAAGCATTTGAACGCATCGAATGGGAATACCTTTTTACCATAATGCAAAGATTTGGATTAGGAGATCAGTTCATAGCTAAAGTGCGACTACTTTATGATAGCCCATCTGCTCAAGTTAACTGTGGTGGTTTTCTTTCTACCCCATTTCCTATCCGGAGGGGTACCCGTCAAGGTTGTCCACTCTCCCCTCTTCTTTTCCTTTTGGCTGTGGAACCTCTGGCTGCTGCAATTCGTCAATTGGTTGCTGTGGTGGGCGTTCCTCTTCCAATTGGTCATTCAAAAATGTATTTATATGCGGATGATATTCTTCTCACAATTACTGATCTTCCCCGCTCTCTCCCTGCTCTCCTCCGTGTCATTTTCTTCTTTCTCTGGCTATAAGATAAACTGGGATAAGAGCGAAGCCTTACCTATGTCCATTGGTACTACAAAGGATGCAATCTCTGGTTTTCCATGTCATTGGCAACCTTCTCGGCTTAAATACTTAGGGATACTCCTCAATAGGGGATTGGATAACTTTGTCACGGACAATATAACTCCTTTAATTGCGCAAATGCAAAGAGATTTCAATAAATGGAAGGCCCTGGGTTTATCCCTTTGGGGACGGGTTCAGGCGATTAAGATGGCCACCCTACCACGTTTTCTTTATGTTCTGGGTATGCTCCCTTTGACTATTCCTTTGACTACTCTTCGGTCCATTGATTCAAAAATTAATTTTTTTATATGGGATACAGCTAAACCGTGTCTCACCTTAGCCAAATTAAAATCCCACCAATTGCAGGGAGGTTTGAGTCTTCCCTCTATCGAGCACTATTCCCTTTCCCTTCATCTTTCCCATCTTTCTTTCTTTTTACCTAAGTCTAAAGACATCCCTCAATGGGTTCCACTTGAACGCCACTTATTGGCTTCTGGCCCTGGTTTGTCCCTTCTTTATGGCAAGGGTTCCAGTTCTCTTGACCCCAAAAATCCTATATTATCTGCTATGTATAAGTCTTGGCAAAGAAGTCATCGTATCCTTAAATCTAACTCGCGGCTTCATTTTGATGCTCCTATATGGTCTAACTCGGCTATTCGGGTTCGAGGTCGCACTGTGTCCTGGCCTCTGTGGTAGGAAGCTGGTATTCATTCCATGGAACAACTGTTCCATGGTGACAATTTTAAATCCTTTCCCCAATTCAGTGAGGAATTCCATCTACCACCCACACAATCCTGTAAATATTCCCATCTTCAACAAGCTATCACAAAACATCTATGTTCCCCACCTGAGCTGTTGTTCGCTTCTCCTATTTTATCCTATCTGAATTTATGGGGAACTGTTAAGGGTGTCACTTCCGGTCTTTATAAGACTTTCTTACATCCTCTATTTTCGCAACCCCTTTCAAAAGCTCTTCAATTGAAATGGCAATCACGCCTATCTGTGATATGCACAGATACTCAGTGGGATCTCATTTTGGAAGGATTACATACCGGTGTTCGAGAAGCTCGCCTTAAATTCTGTATTTTTAAAATTCTCCATGAATGGCACTGGTCCCCGGTCAAATTACATCATGCTAAGTTACTTTCGTATTCTTTCTGCTGGAGATGTTCTGCTTCCGGTTGTGATATAACGCACATTATCTGTGAGTGCCCGCGTACTAGATCATTTTGGCTTTTTGTACGAAAGACTTTGGCTCATTCTATGTCATTGCCTTTGCCCTTTACCTCGGCAAATATAATCTTACATGACTTTCGTGGCCTTCCAAAGTTTACTAAACCACAGACTCGTCTCCTCCATACTGCTCTAGCCACGGCAAAAATTTGTATATTGCGTCATTGGAAGTCTTCATTATCTCCTTCTCAGGAGGAGTGGTTGGTGGCAATGGTACAAACAACTTCTTACGAACGTATAATTTATAATTTGCAGAATCAAGCTTCCATTTTACTCCAAGTTTGTTTCCCATTCCTAGAAACCACAGTGGATAATGACTCTGTCTCTATTCCTTCTTCTTCTACGGCTGCTCTTCCTTCTTAATTCCACCTTCCTCGCACCATGCTCACTCTCTTTTATTCCTCTCTCCTTTATTCTCATTTTTCTTACTTCCATCTCACTTCACAATTAGTTTTTGTTACTCTGGGGGTTCCTTTTCTTTTTCTTAAGTTTCTTTTTCTTGTCTCTCTTTTCTTTTTATTCCTATTTTTGCCCTATGAATTCTAGAGGATTTGTTGTTTTATGCCTCTGTTGTTATATTTTATGACTCATTTCCTCATTTATGCTATGTTTCACTTTATCCTCTGCATATGTATCTGCATTTGTGCTTTATCTAAAATGTTCTTAATAAAAAATTTCAACACAAAAACAAAGAGATTCTTCTGACACCCCGCCCCAGATACCCAAAAGAGTACAAATGTAGAACCCTCTGCACAACTAGGCCAGGGACACCTAACTAAAGAATGATGTAATTGAGAACTTCTCAAAGGGCTGAAAATGTAATGTTTTGATACCTCAATGCCAGGAGCTCTTTCCTCAAGGCGTAGACGTCCGAATGCAGCAGAACATTCTGTTGCAAAAATCAAGGAGTTTGAGTGGGATCATGGGATAAACAGTGCAGATTATTTATATATATATATATATTTTTTAAACAATTTTTATTATTTTATTGAGCAAACGTAGGGCATACAACAGTCATTTGATGCATACAAGGAGAATGGTAAGCGGATCATTCCATTTGGAATACACAAAACATGAATATGCAGAAGTGTTACGAGGAAGGTTATCCGGTACAACACATTAGGTCCCCCCACCCGTTGCATCTTTACTCCGAGTCATCCTCACTGTCTAACATCGGAGGCTCGCATCAGTGCAGATTATTTGATGTTGATGTGATCACAAAGCTAGCTAGTAGCAAATATACAACAATAGTTTGCTAGAGCAGAGAAGGATGCATCCCGATTGATGGAGCAAAGGATGAGAATCCAAGCTTGGGGAACTTCCATATAGAGCAGCACAGGAAACGATGGTATTTTTTTCAAAAAGGGACAATCCCAGTCATCTAAGTCGTCCCTTTATTCTGCTTTTCATCTGAAATTCAGAATCTAACACAAGTGCCCCTCCCTCAGTGTTGGCATGCGACTTGGCCACAAGATTGTCTGAGTCGATCAAGACTTTGATGAGACTGAATGCCTTGACAGAACTGAAGATCGCCCTTGGATCCAGGTACTGTAGTAACCAGGGACTCGCTGCTTTTTCACTTTCATACTATTATTGATTTATAATATCTTATTAGAAGTGAGGTAATTCCTCTGGTGCAGTATCTGTAATGGCCGTAACATTCATTGAGAGGGCATAATAAGTTTACACTGCCTGGTGAAAGCAGTGTAAAGCACAGATTAAAAGCAAATTAGAAAATATGCTGAATAGGGAAAGACCAGGATTGAATATATAGTATTATTTTTTCGTTTGAAATTTGGAATTAAAAAACAATACAAATATAGATTTGGGAAATGCCAGTAAGAAGGTTTTTCGAATGAGATGAATTCATCTGCATTCTGTATCCCTTAAAGAGTACCATATGTTGGGAGGTATAAACTGATGGGGTGACCCTCACTGCTTGAACATGCTATGCCACATTGACCACCCAATCATCCAAATGGAGAGGGAGAAGGATTCCCTTCGAATGCAGAATACCCAGCAGTACAGTGATCACTAGGATAAAAAATTGAGAATTGGTGTTAGCTTGAATGCAGAACCTGAAACTGGCAGTAATTGGTAATCTGCCAGGCACAGTGCCGGAGGTTTCCAAAGCCTCTGGGAGATGGTGATGCCCTCATCTCAAGCTGCATGATCTTTGCTGCTTAGACATTCTTTTGAAAGGGCAGCTATGAACCGTTCGAGCGCCCCAGTATAAAGTGGGTTGTTTTGGCTGTGAAGCTTTTGATTAAACTGGGGAAGCTTTGTGCAGTGTCATGTGGGTGTTGATTAGCATGCTTCTCTCATTTTTGATTCCCCCAATTTGTCAATAACTTTTACCTCAATTTTATTACATCATCTTTTTGGTTTTATTGCCATGTTATCACCTTTGTGAGGCTTGACATACCAATTGTGCCTCACTGAGAAGAGACTGTTCCCATTGCATTTTCATACGTTTGAGATCATGGAAGGCATCTTCTGATGCTTCATCTTTGGCTTGCCCTTAGAGTTTTATCAGTGCTGTACCCTGCTTATTCATTTTGTTGGGTATTTTCTGCAGAAGTGGGAAAGGATTCTGTTTGCACCTCTGCTGTGTGAGGAATCCTGTTTGTCTATTTATATATCCACCAGCTTATTGAAATTCTCCTGCCAAAAGGAATCAAACTAGGAGATGTCTCCATTTAGATAGACCCTAGCAGCCGTCGGAATACTGGAACAATGGATGGAGGAACATGGACATTTAAAAGCATTGTCAAGGATTTGTATATTGTGCCTGATATAATTAGATAAGTAATGGGAAATGTTGCATCAGTAATATGGTAACCTCCCTCATGCGAATCCCGAATTAAAGAGTCTCTGGTATCCTTCCTGGATTAAAAAATGCATTTGTTTCCCATCAGATGCACCTCCTGGAGCATCTGGAATTCTGACTTATAGTGATTTGCCATTTTGACAACTGCTCATCTTTTAATTATATCCCACGTTGCATTGACTTTACATGAGAAGTGTGCGGGGTCATAGGTTTGTGCCATGTCAGTCACAGTGGTGTGTTGAACAAGTGTTGGGGATATTGCCGATATGACATCAAAGAAGGCCTGATAAAGGACACTGCTGAAAACTAGGTATAGAAAGCCCCTAACTTGAATGTTCTCATCCCTCCCATACTTCAAGAACTGAGGTATCTGGGTACAGACGTTTCAAGAGCTAAGTAAAATTATCAGGACCTCAATTAGACCTGAGGCAACTTTAGTATTATTTAGGTTTTCACGTAACCTTAGTACATTAGCAAAATATGCCCAGTGTTTTCTTTGTATTGCCATGGCTGTTGCTTAGTCCTTGATACAGGAAAATAAAGAAGTAAAATTAATCTTTGTGCTGCTGATCAGGAGGTCTAGACGCTTCACCGGTCTCTTTCCACATTTCATTACGTACGTTTTACTTAAGTTAACAAATAGGCCCAGACTTGCATATAGTTGAGGAAGCAGGTGAGCAACCACCGTTGAGGAGTACGGGCCATAAGTACAGTATCGTCCGCATAGAGAAGGACCGGAATCAGACGATCAGCAATGTTAGAAATGGGATTTCTGGTTGGCTAGGGCTTGCGTCCAAGCAAGGCAGAAACCACCACTCGAGTCAGGGCAAGGGAGTTACACGCTGAAGATAACCCCTGCTCACCACCTTGGTAGCTTAGCAAGAGAGTCATGCTTATTCCAGAGGCAAAGTGTAAAGCGTTTGCGCAACACACACATACACACAACAGCAACACACTAGGCACACCACAAAAGAAACTCCACCCAAGGTTATATCAAAAATAGCCTTTGTATTATCATAAACACATTAGAAACGTGATTACACATTTACTTTGTGCCAACTGGCAATATTCACAGGGGATTATATACAGGACCAGGCCAATGGGGCCACGGTCAGAACCATCAGAGCAGGTAAGTAAATGTAAAACACAACCAGTAACTACTGGTTCCATAATGACCTAAGCATTATCACATTAGCATTAGGCACCATCCTGAAATATCATAACCGAACATTAGGCAATAAATCACATTAGGCCCAAACCTCCTTAGCATAAACACATTACACACTAGGCCACACTAGGCTTCACCAGCATAAATACATTCTGCAGAAACATCCTAAACATAAACACAATATGTCATAGGCATCACAAGCATAAATCACATTAGGCATAACTCAGGGCGCATAAATCACATTTGGCATATACCTCACATTAGGCATAAATTACATTATGTGCCGACCTCATAAGCATGACCACATTATGCAATCCTTATGGCTTGGCGCCCTTCCAGTACACACAGATACCACTAATGCAAATGACCCCAGGCCAACTGTCCTTACACCGGGGCTCAAATGCCCTCTGTCCAGAAAGTCAGGGCTCCTACAGGACCGGCTACTGGCCCTCTGGCTGCCAGTTCAGCAAAGTAAAAGTGTGTAATGCACTGGAGCATGGGTGCAACTCACCCCTTCCTCTCTCTCAAAGAACTTGCCCCTGATGTTGCAGTTGCCCGCTACTGGCGCTCCTGGCCTTGAGTGCCCCCACAGGGACTCTTCAAATCAAGATGTGCAACATTGCAGCTGCCCACTGTCAAGCGGGGCAGCTGTCACGGGAATGTAGGCGAGACTGGCACCACTGTGCCTCAGGAGCGACCACAGGGGGAGGCCACTGACAATGTGCCCTGACACACACTCCCACCAGGCTCCCAACTCGACCTCTCTGGAGTCCCACACTGGGACCCTTAAAACAAAACGTGCCCCAACGTTGGAGTGAGCCGCTCTCCTGCAGGACCACTCAGGCACCGACAATGTGCCTCAGATAGCCCCCACGTCACTGGGCCCTTCTGGTGCCCCTTTTGGCAGGGGGGAGGCACCCACAATAGGCAACGTAAAGCCAAACTCACCGGAGCGGCTCAGGTACTACTCTCTTCTGCTCCAGGACCCGGGGGAGGAGGCTCCTTCTCCTTCCTTGTATATACCGGGGAGACGGCTGCACAGGACTCCTTCTCCTCGGGTTACCGGTGACATGCAGGCGAGGTAGGCTCCTGCCTGGATGTCCTCTTCTGGGCCGGTGCAGCAACACGTGGGGCTCTCCCTTTACCACGGGAACCCTGCTGATCAGCTGCAGCCCCTCTCCTCCCTTCAGGCGGCTCTCCTGCAGCCACAGGAGCGAAGGGGGGTGGAAATGAAGCCTCCAAGGCTCTTGCGCTTACCAGCAGGCCCCACCCACAGTCAGGCGGATGTGCCTGGCTTCCTGGTCGCCGTGAATCGCGGCGGCTGTTTCTCTTCCTTCTCTTGTCGCAAGCCGGGGTGGGAACCCATCAGACTCAAGGCAGACGCGGGGTGGGCACCTGTATTAAATAAATACAAAAGCGGGGTAGGCTCCCGTTCTTTGTGAACACTACCATGCGGGGTAGGCTCCCGCCTCGAGAACCATAAAGGCGGGGTGGTCTCACGCCTCAGCAGAAATACGGGAGGGGGGCTCCCGCTCTGTCCCCAGGCACGGGGGAACCCCTCAGGCTGGGGTTCCCTCCAGGAAACTTACACTGCACTGCAGCTGCAGAAAAACAGGCACCTCTCTCCTGGGAGCAAAAGAAAAGCGCTCACAAGGCGCAAGGAGCCACAGCTCCAGCAGGAAAAGTCCTTAGGGATCAAGGGGCACAGCTGGACCCAGGGAGGCCAGCACACAGGGCCCTCCAGCAGGGAGGCTAGCCCCCATGACAGTTCCTTCTGGGCCCCAACAGCAGCAAGCCCCCAAGGGTCCAGGAACAGCACAAGAACATGGATCACAGCCCCTACATTTATACCACATTTTCCTTTGTCTGCAGAGCACACGGCTTGGGGGGACCAGCTAGAACTATTTCTGGAGCACTCTGTTTACAGTGTTTACACCCTTCTTTGGGAGATGGGGACTCAGCCATCAGACACACCACAGGGGGCGGAGCCAGCATTCACTAGAGCAGGCACAATCCTATTCAGGGACCAGGGACTTCTCCTCCCACCACTCCAAATGCAGATGTCCCATTCAGCCTAGCGCTTACTCACCCTGCCCCTCCTAGAGCCACACACACCTCACCCGCCCCTGTCACTCAAAAGCCAGACATGCAATTCACATCAGGCAGGCAGGCGCATAGCACAGAAATGCCAACTTCTAAAAGTGGCATTTCTAAAATAGTTATAATAAATCTGCGCACGCCATTACGTAGCATTTATTATCACAATTCCAAACTTGACCATGATGCGCTTCTCATATCAGGAATTACAACTGAAACTCTTATCAGGGAATCCCCAATGCATTCCTATGGGAGGGCAGCCCCAAAGTAGTGAGAAACCAAAATGGCTGTTTGGCACTACCAGGACATGTCACACACTTAAGGTACATGTCCTATCTTTTAACTACAATGCACCCTGCCCATAGGGCTAGCTAGGGCCCACCTTGGGGGTGACTTACATGTAGTAAAAGGGGGGTCACGGACATGGCGCACACTTTAGGTGCCACGTCACAGCGGCAGTGACACTGCGCGTGCAGGCCCTGCAATGGCAGAGGCCTGGGCTAGGTTAGACACGCTACTTTGGTGGGTGGCGCAATCAGTTCTGCAAGCCCACCAGTAGCATTTAATTTACCAGCCCTAGGTATATGGGATACCACTTTACAAGAGACTGACCGGTAATTAAATAGGCCAAACAGGTGTAGACCAATCTTACCATATTTATCACAGAGAGCACACACTCTTTACACTGGACAGCAGTGCTAAAGTGCGCAGAGGCCTAAAACCACCAACACCATGTCAGAAAAAAAGCTAGGAGAAAGGCAAGAAGTTTAGGGAGGACCCTGCAAAAAGGGTCAAGTCGATCAGGCAATTTTTGGGAGATCACTACAGTTCTTCAGTAACCAAAACTGTTAACCCCTTCCATGCGGCCGCGATTCCCCTGGTGTGCTGTAAACAACACGAACAGGGGTGGGCCGTGACAAACCCCAGCCGTCATCAGCACACGAGCACCGTAGTGCATGACGGCTGGGGTTCGTCATCAGCATGGAAGGGGTTAATATACAGAGTAAACAGGAAGGGAGCGAGGACACAACCTTGTCTAACTCCACTCTCTATATTTTCCTTATTCAGTTGTTTCACTACAAAATATTTTAGCTGTGACTTAGCACTTTAATGTGCGCTATTGATACTGTAGTCATGGGTAATTTGAGAATTGAATTGTAGATGCTATTTATTCATTGATGTATTTAATGGAATTATATTGATTTATGGACTAGAAGAAGTAATCATGGATAAAAGTTGTTCACTGAAATGTTTTCTATGTGTGTCTACCTCACACTGTTCAAAAAAAAGATTTAAACAAACAGAACTGAAGTATTCTGTCAAGAATCATTAGGTGAGGATGTTAACCCCAGTACCACAGAGAAGCAAAAGGATGTGTACTTCACCAGGTCTCCAACAGTTATCCCTTAAATAGCCATTAACAATAAATGCAACTTCAAATTTATCTTATGTCTCATTTGGCTTGATGCTTTTATAAATTTGATGGTTGAGGTCTGTTACCATCTCAGCACGTCTTCTGCATCAACTAATGTCACAAGTATATTTATGCTAGTGGAGTATGTTTAACTCTTTTCTGTCTCCTACCTCTCTCATCCACTCTGTTGTTGAGAAACATACATACAGTGAGACTGCACCTTCTAAGTCACTCTAATAGCATGTGTTGCCTGAAAGTCAGGGTGGAGCCATCTAAGCCACTGTTATCTGAGAAGCGCCTCTAAGCAATGGTAGCCACCCCTCGTTCAGTTCTGACTCATGCTGTGTGGACGTCGCCCTTCAAAGGTCCCGAGTTCGAAAATGAGAAATTGCATTGCCTAAAGGTGGAGTCCCTGTCCTTCTCTACAACGCTTGACCCTTTTTCTCATCCTCCACCCACTCCTAAACCACCTTTGTCTCAAAAAAGAAAGTTTTTGATTGGAAAATGACTTTCAACTTGTCAGGGTAAAGGAGCATGTATTTAAGGTTAATTGCTAATAGTTTGACTTTGACTGACTTGAAGGTTTTCCTTTGTAGCCGCACTGGTTTTGTGTAGTGTGGAATTTATATTGAATTGTGGTTAGAGTTCGCACTGTTTTAAGAATCTCTTCTCTGTCCTTGTTTAAGATCTTCGATATCATGGCTCTTGTCATAGCACCTGGTGGTGGTCTTTGGGTCAAGGCCTGGTGGGTTGAGCATTAATAAAACTTTGTGACAGGTTATCAGGTGTCACAATCCCCTTCTGATAGCTTTCAAGAAATACCTCCAGCCTTAGGTACTCTGCTCCCTCTGTGAATCTAAAGAAACCAAGTTGGTACGCTTTGCACTGCCTTCAGCGCCTTCCAATCTTTTGGCAAGTGTTTTGGTGGTTGTGGTGACTTTTGAAACTTTTGTGTGCCGCGACTGTAGAGGCTCCTGTTTTGAAATTCCACCCTCTGCTTCCATTATCAACAGAATATCAGTGGTCTTGGTGCAGTAGTGTCACATCAAGCCCAACTTCACCAGTTTTATTTTCAAGCGTAGTTCCGGATTCCTGAATTGCTAAGAGTATGACATCCGTGGAAGTTGCGGAATCATTGTGTACTGTGGCACTTGGAAGATGGCCAAAGCTGATCCCGCATGGGACGTCGGCTGGAAGACATTTTGTGCAATTAGTCAATCTTCCCCCTAATTGGGGATGTAGTTTGATTTGTGATACACCATGGCTCATCTCTAGTGGAGTATCATGGTCTCAGTCCCACAAGTGACTTCACCTCCAAATCCCAGGTTGTGACAACAAACGCCCATTTCCACTGCTCTACAACTTCATTTCTGGTCTGTTTGCAGGGTGAAGACTGTCACAGATGATATGGGGGCTTAATGGTTGTTGGTGGGTGCTGCTGTCTTTACCCACGCGTCCCTCCCTTTTTACTTAACAGGTTTTAAGGCTTAGCATGGGCTCTCAGTGTTGTCATTGTTCTGGGCCGCAGATCCTTGTGCCAGATTCTTTTATTGTTTAGTCTGGCATTTCACCGTCATTTTGCTTGAGCAGTTTCTATGGTTTGTAGTGTTGCCTTATAATGCTGAAGCTGCTTTGTGCAGGATGCAGGCACACTCTTCTTCCATGTACCGCGTAGGCCCCCGCATTTCATAATTCTTCTCACCAGCCTGCCCTGGCAACTACACTACAGTTTCACAGGCTTGCTTGCATTAATTGTGACATCACCAGCCTGCTGTTGGCTGAACAGAACCCATTAGGGTGTGCTGTAATCGTGCAGGGAGCAAGGTGAAAAGTAGGGGATTATTGCCCAATCACTCCATCTCCACAGTCCCATCAGTGTGGAGCGCTCTCACCTCATCCCAAGCCGGCCACAGCCTCAGCGATCTTGTGGCTCTACCATCTCTTGTCTTCTATCTCCGATCATTTGAGGCGTATGTTCAATCCGGAAGTATCTGCTGACTCTTCACAGTACAGCAAATCAAGTGCAATAATGTTGGGCGACGATGGGAGCGGGATTGAGCAGTGTAGTACCGGATGTCTGACATCAAGACAAGCACATGATTACAAGGTGTTTCCCATCTTTGAAGGCAAAACCACCCATTTGTTGCTTTCAGAGCACTCTTGCAGATAGTTTCACATTGTCTTTTATTACCTCATTCATCAAAATGTTTAACTCCTGTTTGGGGGACTTCTTCTGATTTCTCCTCTCACCTGAAATCTCACTGGGCTTTCTTTGCTGTTCTCAAGATGGCAATAAATTTCAATATGTGGTGTCCGCTCTGCTTTTGTGTGAGGCCTCCAGTGTGCAATTTTGTGATTATACCTTATGAGCGACTCTTGATGATGTGTATTTTTGTGATTTGCTATGTTACGAAACGCTCCATGGATTATCAATGTTAGAACTGGGATTTCTGTCTGGCACCCAGGCAAGGCAGGAAACATTCTAGTCAGGGTAAGCAAGATACACACTAAAAGATAACCTGTGCTATCCCACTAGCAGCTCTGCACCGAGCGGTCAGGCTTATCTAAAGAGGCATTGTGTAAAGTATTTGTGCAACACAAACACAAAGAGAACCAATAAATACTCCACAAAAAGATTCCAGACAGGTTTAGAAAAATAGGCAATATATTTATTCAAGTACAAGACCAAAACAACACAAATCCAATCAGTAGAAGTAGAGATATGAATGTGTTAATATTAAATATAAACATAGTGCTTAGAAGTCACTAGCAGTCAAAAGTTACCTGAGGTCGCGAGTGACTGGTGCAAATTGTAAGTTAAGGCCTACTGCGGTGGAGGGCAGGCTGGCTACAGGACCCACGCAGGGCCTGCTGAAAAAGTACCTTGGATTGAGCAGAGGGTTAATGATGAGGGCACGATGCATCAATCTTTTCCACGCAGTCGGGTTCCTGCGTCATCGCCGAGCTTCGCTGAGGTGAAGGCAATGCATCGTCGTTAAGCCACTCAGAGCATCGTAGTCAGGCAGTGCAAGCTGTAGAACTGCTCTCGTAGAACAGCATCGGTGTCGAAAGCCGGTTCTGATCGGTGCAAATGTGACGATGCGTCAGCTTTGTTGAAAAACAGCTGCAGAACCCACATCTCAGGTCCAGAACTTGGAGAGGGCACCTCAGGCAAGGGTAGGACTCACAGAAAGCAGAGTCCAGCAGTAACAGCAGAATTACAGGAAGTCTTTTGTCTCCCTGAGACTTCAGAAAACAGGCAGAGTCCAGCTCTCTTTCAGCAGAGTCAGGGAGCAGCAAACAGTACGTCAGCAAGCAGAAAAGCAGTTCTTCTGAAATAGTCCAGTTTAGTCCTTTAAGCAGCACAGCAGTCCTTCAGACAGAGGTTCAATTCGAGATTCAGAAGTATCAGATTTAGGGGGGTCAGAGACCCAATGTTTATACCCAAAAGTGCCTTTGATGTAGGGGGTGACTTCAGTGCAGCTCTCTGAAGTGCACAAGGATCCCTTTCAATCCAGTCTTGTCTGTCAGGCTATCAGTGAGGGGGTAATCAGTTATTTGTGTGAGGACAGGACACAACCTATTCAAGTGAAATGCTAACCCCTCACTTCCATCCTGCCTAGGCAAGTCCATCAGAATGGAGATGGGTACTTAGACGCACCTATCCTTCCCGTGTTGTAGCTGTCTAGAGGGAATGCACAAAATGTAGCTGTCACCTACCCCAGATGTGCTATGGAGACAGGCTGTCAGGCACACTAAGCAGTAAGTGCAGAGAAATGTCCACTTTCTAAAAGTAGAAATATTAAGGAGGTTAGGCCCAATGGAACAGGGTCAGGTAGGGCCGTACAAATTATTAGCAAAGGGGTAAGACCTGACCCCTTCTCAGCTTTAAAGCTATCTATTTAAAATAAGGATCAAACAAACTCCTTTCGGTTTGATCTGTTTTTTTGTTTAACCTTTTAAATTTATAGATATTTTCACTATTTTTATGAGAAATTCATTAAGTTTGTGAAAAGTCAACACTTATTCATTCCAGAAACATTATACAATCACAAACATTGAATCAAAACAATAACACAAATTTACAAAAGAAAAGCACTGGAGATGTGACATAACTATGTAAAACAAATAACATTTTCTTACACCATTTTACATTTACCAGTACAGCAAACCCTTAAGCAATCAATTCATCTAAAAAATTATTTCATCAGAGCTACGGGGTATGCCTAAACAAAGGGAACAATTTATGCAAAAACAGGGGACAATTTTTATTTCATTTCCCGTCAAGCAGTGCATAAGAGAGATTCAAAGTTCCTCAATGTTATTATCTGCCGACACATTTCAAGTCCCAAGCAGACAGTCAAGGGGCTTTCATCAGGGCTTTTTTAGTTATGATAACTGGTGTAATCAAAAAAAAATGCAAGAACAGATTTTGGGTGATTTATAGACTAGCCCATTCTCCATTTAAAACTGCAATAAGTACTCCTGTCAGTTTTGTTTACAAAAGAGGAAATTACCAGATGGAAATTGCTTTCACCATCCATGAGGTTCTCGAGGGGGCGTGGAGGGAGTTTGTATCAATTCCTGTTTAGGCAAGAATGTAATGTCAATACTTTGTATCTTAGATACTCGCTTAAATCACATCCCTAGTTAACCACATGGCTGCTGCAGGGATTTTTGCGCTGTGCTGCAAATTGCCATTTGGCTGGCACCATGACGAGCTCAGCTCGTCATCAGCACACGACACCCGTGGGTGATGACGAGCTGAGCTCGTCATCAGCAGCGAAAGGGTTAAATGCCCTTTCTAATGCGTACCTGCACGGATTGCAGTATGTTAGTCTTGTCTGTGAGATTCACTTTTCGTTATACCAATCACGGCTGCTAATTAGGTAAAAAGTGAAAGAAACACTGTGTTGTTAAATTGGCTCATGTGGACAGACAGTCACGCTGCCGGTATTAGGAACTGCGGAGTCACAAAGCGATAAGCACGTACCTGAGCCGGTACTATCTTTCAACCACAATATTGCCTCAATCGCGCATTCGTGCTCGGAAATTTTTGACGATTCTGTAACAACAACGCTTCTCTAATGAATATCGCCATACGCTAAGAACAAGTGCATTTTTGTGCTAGGGTGCAATCTTAATCACTTACCTACCCTAGCACAAAAACTCACTTGTTCTTAACGTATGGCGATATTAATTAGAGACGCATTGTTGTTACACAATCATCAAAAACTTCTGAGCGCGAACCCCAGACCTGTGTGACCCAGCTGCAATGATATCTGGATCCCTGGTGCTGATTTTTGAAGTCATGGACTCACACAGATCGAACGTATGCGCCATGATATAGGTCTAACTCACGGATTGGGGTCTTGTTGGAACGATGGGACGCCCAAAGCGCTACCCTCATAGTGGTGAAAGGCTACTTCTGCCTTTACCAGGAGTTAAGCAGCATGAGCACAGTGGTGATAGCTTATTGGTAGTGATCTGTAAAATTGAAGAGGCCTTTTAACTTGTGTCACTGGAGTCAGGACTACAGGTCCAATAAATAAAGTTCCGCTGCTGTGTGCTTCACCCGAGGCTTACATCAAGTTAATATGTAGTGTTTCGCAATGCGTGTGTGGTTTCATATGTGTGCTGTGTGTATGCATGTCTGTGAGTGGTACAATACATGGAAGATTCTAGGTTTCATTTTGAGGCGAACCCAGGTTGACTGAAAAAGCACGAGGAGGTAGAGGATTCTCCTCAAGCAGATTTGTGGATTGCTACATACCTAGGTAATGGGTGGGACACACTGAAGGAAAGAAGAGCCAGACTCTTCAGTACACTTCAAAGGTTACTCTTTGATTCTAAGAGAGGTCACTTGAAAGAGGCCTCTGCATATCTTAGGAAGCAGATAGGGATGATAAGGGAATCATAAGGTGTAGGGCTACGGGCCTGGGGTAACCGTTTCATGTGCGTATCACTGTGGCTAACATCCAAGTGTGAACCTCAAGCTACTCCCCTTGTCTGTGTTGTGGTGCTGTCAGATTTAGAGTTGCTTCTGCTTTGACAGACTGCTTTCTGGAAGAAGGGTAGAACAGAGGAGTAGGCACTTTAAATTATGTAGATTACCAGCACAACTTCCAAGAATCTGACCCTAAATCACATTTGGTGCTTGGGAATGGACTATAAGAAGAGGAGCTCGAGGCCCCCAGAATTTTCAGCTGTAAAGCAGCCAGTCTGACTGTATGTCAAGGAGGAGAAGCTCTGCTAGACTTCAACCGGTGACTAAGAATGGGCGATAATGTTTACCTGTCTCCCAGCTGGGTGAGGGGACATCATCCATGCCAATCGAGACCACCTACCTTAGAACTAGGAGAACCAGTGCCTGCCTACTTGCTAAGAACAGTGTGCCCTGCCATAGAGGAGAGCGCTTGGAGAGAGCGAGGTCCATTGGGGATCCTGGCGGGTGGATCTACTCAGCGAGGTGTGAGAAAGCAGCTGCTGCACTAATCAGTCCATCGCTTGTGTGTAGACTCAAGTCAGCGACCCCCTATTCTAGATGAAGCCTCCATGACGTTACCTGTTGCACCGATAAGGTCCTGTTCAGGTACAATTCGACATCCCATATGCCAGAGGGCATACGTGAAGAGCATCACTGACTACTCGATTGTTAGATAGCCCCTGTGCGGAGTAAAGTCGAGAACCTCGTACACCTGAGTGGGCTGCCATGAAAGGTGCATTACTGCATGCTGATCAAGCCGTAGCCCATGGGCGGAGTAAAGTCGGCAACCCCGTAAAGGGGGGGTCTCCATGAAGAGAAAATTACTGTTGTGCCAATCGGGCCATAGTCCGTGTGCAATGTAAAGTTATGGCCGCTCTGAAGAGCAAGGATCATGACCCTGGTTTTGCTGGTGCTGCAGGGGAAAGCCACTGTGGTGACCTGCGAGTGCCCGTGCCCCGACTGAAGCATCAGAACCCATGCAATCACCCCTTACCTGCGAGAGGATCAAAGGAATTTACTGCAACTCCAGAGGGAGCACTGCGAACAACCAGCGGCAGCCCATGCAAAGCCAAGAGTGCTGCTCACTGCCAGCAGTTTCTGCAGACCTCCATGACTTCCGAGTGTGAAACGCTGCTGGGAACACTGGTAGAGCAACACCAGCAGAAGCAGGTAAGACTAATCGCAGTGCTGTAGGGCCATGGGGAACTTGTTCTGCCTCATAGCTTTACAGACGCTGGAACACTTTTGACTTTGGAAGAGTCAGAGTGGGACTCTAAGGCCTAGACTGCTTTTGGGACCTGAATGTAGCCTATAGTGATTGAAGCATAACCACTACTAATAAAGAGGGAAGTAGCACCAGGGAGCTGTCCATCTAACACCGAATTACTGACCTCAGGAGATCTTTGTGTATTATTTGTGTATGGTGTATTTCACTTTGTGTTCATATACAAATACTTTTTCCATAAAAGCAAGATTTGACAGGGCAATCATTTATTGCTGCTGTTGAACATATTTTGAGTTGTGAGCCTGTTTTTACTTCGCTACCCCCATTTACCTCCCCTCCCCGGGAAGACACGGACTGCCTCGACCCGAGCTACCACTTCTAATCAAGTGCTAAAGGGGTATTTGCCCCGATTTGCTCAACACCAATAATTGGTCAGGCCCTGGGACATCAGGAGAAAAAGGCCTCAACCCCTATGGTTGGGCCCAGTAGCTCCTGCTTGCCCCGTGGCCCTCTGAAAGGGGTTCTGACAATTGCTTTTTTGCATCAGGCACAGATGTCAAAAAACGTAAAACTGAATGTTATATTTGTGCACTGCTGTGCTATTGAGGTGTTGGTGTCTGCTCTAATAACTTGAGAGATTATGATCATATAATAAAGTGAAAGGCTGACGTCGTAATAGTTTGAAACTGTAACTAAAACCCTGAGAAGGCAATGCTGGACAATAATAAAAATGTTATGAGCTGTGTTTTTCGTATGTTCCTTGCTTTGCTTTGATTGTCATGAAATAGACTGCATTTTCCTATTTGAATAACAATATAACACTCAGGGTACTAAAGCAATTAGCTGTGTGTAATACAATAGAAATGTTTTGTGTGTTAGTCAATAGGTGAGGAAGGCTTTAGTGAAATAAAATCTTTTTTTGGCATAGTTGTTTGCAATTTGGAAGGATTTTGCAGCTACTGTTTGCATCGTTCAGCACACAATGAACAGTTGCTGGCTATTTGAATGTTTAGGTCTGGTTTAACTTTAATGGGGAAGATGCTGATTAGAGAGGTTCATGATTGAGTTGGACAGTGTGTTCTTATGTTTTGATAATGCAAAGGTTTCGTCATGCTTATGGACAGATTAGCTTAGATGGTGAAGCTGAGATCAGATTGTGAAGCTAGCTAGAGCACTTGCCCCTTGGCTAAAATATGTAATCTATGCTAATCTTATTATCGAGAATCATTGGAAATAATTTAAGGTGTTGTCACATCATTTAAAGGAATTATGTTTTTTTAAACACTGCTGTTTGTGGAGTCCCAGTAGCTAATATATATATATATATATATATATATATATATATATATATATATATATATATATATATGTATATGTGTGTGTGTGTATATATATATATATATACATACCAACGCCGTTCTCCTTTACGAAAATTGACACTGGTTTTTCGGGGGGAAAAACATTTCCTTGTTCACGAGTACTGTCAGTTACAAAGTTACATTTAAATACACATGTGACTTCACCACAGTGAAAACAGACTTCCATATTCAGAGTTATCCCACTCAGACTTGTAATACATTAAATTGCACAATATTACAAATAGAAGGCTATTTGAACACTTTACCTACCCTTGCCCTAACAGAGGAGGAGAAAACAGTCCTAAATGAAGAATTCTCTAAAGAGGAAGTAGAAGAAACAATAAAGAGTCTGAAAAAAAGAAAGGCGGCGGGCCCAGATGCTCTTCCGAACGAGCTATACATGGCGCTTAGAGAAACGCTGTTGCCACAAATCACAGATCTACTCAATTCGGTGTATAAACAACACGAAAAGATCCCAGATTCTTGGAATGATGCCATCATAACTATAATTCTAAAACCCGGAAAAAACCCAACACTGTGTGAATCATATCGGCCAATTTCACTGCTTAATTGTGATTATAAGATCTGCACAAAAATCATGGCAAAAAAGCTAGGGAAAGTGATGACCCAATTGATTCATACTGACCAGAAGGGCTTTACTAGAGGAAGACAACTTCAAGATCTGACTCACGAGTTATTTTGGGCAAAAGACTTAGCTACCTCCAAAAAATCCCCTCTTACAATTCTTACCTTCGACACCGCAAATGCGTTTGACCGGGTGAACTGGGTCTTTCTAAATAAGGATATGAGAAGGAATAATCTGGGCGAATCCTTTTTGCATACAGTGAATGAGATCTATAGAACCCCGAGATAAAAAATTCTGGTGAATGGGTGTTAAACCGATAATATACAAATTGAAAGAGGTACCAGGCAAGGTTGTCCACTCTCGCCCCTACTTTTTAACTTGTACATTGAGCCTTTGGCAAATTTGTTTAGGGGAAACGAAAAAATACTCCCATTCAAACATCACGAATGGACCAAAAAAGTGGCCCTATATGCCGACGACTTAATGCTCTTCACCAACGACTACCAGTCCTCCATATCTGAAATCAAAACCACTCTAGAGAACTTTGGGAAAGTCTCAGGTTATTTAATTAATCACTCCAAGACTGAAATTATGATATGGAATACAAATCTTTCCAACCCAAGTATCAAGAAGGAAATTAAATATTTAGGAATCACACTAGTACACGATCTGGAAAAAATACCGCAGATAAACCTAAAAAGAGTGGCAGGCGAAACAAGAAAACTTTTAAAGACCTGGACTAGCCTCCCATTAAGCTTCATAGGCAGATCAAACATTATAAAAATGACTATATTACCTAAATATACATACCTGTTCAACACGATTCCCCTAGAATTTAAAAAGAACTCACTGAAAAAATTACAGGGAGAAATTGCGAGCTTTATATGGGCGTCCAAGGGAACTAGAATATCGTGGAAAAAAATCAAAAGAAGAAAAGAACACCGAGGGATAGCTAGCCCCGACCTGTGGGAATATTATAGAGCCTTTTTCATTAAAAACATGAGACCACTGTTAAGAGTTCACCATTACTACCCTGAATACCTTCAAGCAATGACTATGAAAATTGACCATTTCTTATACAAATTCGGCCACTCAAAATTTTAAAAAATAATAAAATTGAAGGTCCTGAAGGACGCGGCCAGAGTATGGGCTCAGATCAGAGGGACTTTAAATATTTCATACTACAGCCCCATGGCACTTATATATGACTCCCCAGGCACCCCGGACTGCTTAAAAGATAGCTTGGCAAACCCGTTAAAAATAGCTAACATCGAGCACTGGGGCCAAATACTAATTGGATCATCATTGATCACTTGGGAGAATCTTCAAACCATCACAAACTTTACCATCTCTAAATTCAAATATTATCAGCTATCCAGTTGTGCAAATACTCTTACATATCTGGAAAAGGACACTGAAGAGCTAGAGAAAGAAATGCTGAAAGTTCTACCCATAAAGAAAGAGATAGCCAGATGGTATTGGGCCCTAATAACATCAGAAGATGAAAATGATCAGATCGCAGAACTAATCTGGGGGAAGAACCTACAAATTCCAGACCTCGAGGGGATGTGGCTAAAATCAATCGAGAAATGTTGGGCTACACTAAAGTCAGCAGCTCTAAAAAGGAATCATATCTTCACGATCCATAGGGCCTATTGGACTCCTAAAAAACTATCAAAATTTAAAGGTGCCCAAATCAGGAAATGTCCGAAATGTGGAGAGGAGAAGGCAGACGACATCCATACCTTTAAAGAGTGCCCATCTCTCTACGAGTTCTGGTCTAAAGTGGGTAAGACCTTAAGCTCAATCCTTCAACAGCAACTAACTGTAAGTACCACTCTTGTAATTTTTGGGATTGACAGCAATATAGGAGTCGGTAAACTAACAAAAGAGCAAGAAAACCTGTTTTTTGTTTTGATTCTCCCCGCAAGAAGGGAGATATGTATTAAGTGGCCGGTCCAGTACCACCCACGGTTGGGGAATGGATGAATTCAGTCTTGAAAATAAACAAACTAGATAAAAGGGGAAAGCATACTAACAGAAATAAATGTTGGGAAATATGGAAAAGTCATTTTAATCCTAACTAGTGGTCGAGATGGAACGATGATCCTATGATTAAGCGATGAAAACTTCTGTTGATGGGTATAATACTCATCGAGTAGTCAATGGTGGCTATCTCCTCCCACTAACGAAAAAACAGAAAAGTTATTTATGTCAGGGCTCCAAAGGGGACTCCTCTGCAAATTGGATCGATTGGGAAACTCCCCTTGCCCACTCGTATTTGGGGGCAGTGCTGGTATACCAGTTGCAGAGGCTGAAACCCGGTATTCCCAAAAAGCATAAAATTGCACTATGAGGACTAAAAAATAAATAAAAAAATATTACAAATGTAATGACAATTCATAAAAAGAAAAGAAACATAATTGCAGTTTACAAATTTTACACTTCATTGGAGCGGCAATAAAAAACCGACTGATTTTATCGAGTGGCCATTATTCAAGGCATTTCTCCAATGTCATACACAGTGAGCTCGAGTAAAAACAACAATCAAGCCACTATCCAATTCTGCCCATGTGGGCATTGTAAAGAAACTATATGAGCTAAATTGGCCATGTGGCCAACCTGCTGATACTTTTTCGTATTTGCTGAACTCGATTCGCCCAATGGAAAAAAGGCTACTGCCTTCATAAATAACAATGATATTTCAGATATCTACTGTTCAACCATTATCCATTATCCATAGCATGCCTCAAAGCGCTAGTCACCACCACAATAACTATTCCGCCCTAGTGGGCATTCCAGAGGCTTGCCGATATAATAACATTCTTGCATTCTTCGTCTTAGCTGCAATCACATCATCTGCAATTTAACAAAATAGTGACATTAATACCAAATAAAAACACATCTTAACCTGAACTACACAGTGAAATTATTAAAATGTAATGAGACAGCGGCATTCTAACAATAAATTGCTATTCTAATGTTTGATCATACTACAGTATTGATGGAATTGATGATGCTACATAGATACTGAATGGCCAATCTAACAAATCAACTCGCAACGGACTACTTAGCCTAGATGTACTGCAGGTTCCTCATTGCAATTATGGCCTACTGGTACTAGCGTTCTGTACTGAATTATTAGTCTAGATTCTAACCGTCGCAGATCTTGTACTCTGTTACCACCCCATTCGTTGACTCTTACTGTATCTAACACACAGAAGCTCAAAAGATTACCATTCTGGCTGTGATGGGTCTGAAAATGCTGTGCCATTGGATATTGCTTACCTCCATTTTTGATGGCGCTGAGATGTTCTAACACCCTTTTCTTAGCCTCATGGATTGTACTGCCAATGTAAGCTTTCCGACACGGGCAGAACAGAGCATAAACTGCGTAATCAGTGTTGCAAGATGTGTGTTTGGTAATCTGATATGGTTTACAGTCCAGGGATAATTTGCATTCCTTGCAGTTTCTACTGTGCTTACAGTCCTTGCAATAACGGCACATAAAATGCCCTTGTATTTCTGACATTTTTGCTGGAGGCAACTCCAGGGCTCTACAAAATGTGTCCTTAAGCGATTTAGTTTACTTGAAAGTGATCTGTGGAAAAGATTGTACATTTTCTGCTAGATCTTTGTCTGTCTGTAACACTGGCCAATATTCTTCAAACTGTTTCTTAGCTCTTGGGCCTGTCTGTTATAAGTTGTAATAAACCTAATGTTTTGTTCAGACTTTTCTTTCCTGTTATCGTTCGCCAACAGCAATGATGCTCTGGTTCTTTCATTGACTTCTAATATTGCTCTGTTAATTACCGATTGAGGGTATCCTCTTTTAAGGAATCTCTCGGTCATCACCTGTTTTTCTTTGGCGAAACTCTCTAATGTACTGCAATTACGCTTCGCACGCAAAAGCTCTCCCAGTGGGATACTACTTACAAGGGAGCGTAGGTGACAGCTACGTGTGTGAAGGAGGCTATTCCATGCTGTTGCTTTTCGGAATAGGGAACTTTTTAACAGGTCGCCTTGAATGGTCAGTTTTAGATCTAGAAATTAGATGTTTTCTCTCGACCACTGACTGGTAAACTGTAGATTGAAACTATATATTTATATATATATATATATACTATATTTTTATTCATTTAAAATTACAGAATATTTTGCATCGAACAATCGAGGGAATAAGGAAATTCTGGGGGACTCTGGCCTAACTTGGCAGCCGGGTTGCTTCAAATACTTGGGGTTGGATTTTGACAGGGATTTAATCTCTACATTACGAATTAACGAAAGTATACTCCTGAAGAAAATCTCCAAATTACTCGACGGTGGGTCTCCTAAATATTTATCCTGGTGGGGAGGGCTGAAACCCTGAAGATGATGGTAACCCCACTGGTAAATTACTTAGCAAGTTTGTTACCAATGACCTTTTCAGACGACTTCTTACACAAGGTAGATAAGCTATTTGGTACATTCTTATGGCAAGGGAAGAAGCCCTGGGTATCAATGAAAAAGCTACAATTAGCTAAAGAAAAAGGCGGCCTGGGCCTCCCTAACTTCAGACATTACCAAACTGCGTTCCTATGTAAGCAGGGTGCCCAATGGTTAAGCGAAGATCCGGCCTACACCCCACTGTGGTTGGATATTGAAAGATCCATCCTTGGCAATCTTCCCCTCCCTGCTCTACTCACCATGGACCTTACACATCTTCCCCACTTGAAATACATCTTATTGAACACAAGACGGGCCCTTTTGAAACTTGATCAATCCCAAAACACTGGCTTAAAACTCAAAAAATCCACCTTAATAGCACTATGGCGTAATCCTGCTCTAAAAATTAACGGAGAACCTCTCCAATGGGAACACTGGTCTAAAAAAGGCATCAATCTGGTGAGCAACCTCTATGATGGGCTGAACCCACTACCGTTCTCCTCACTCCAGGCCACACACCTTCTCGCACCAATAGACTTTTATGACTTCCTGAAATAAAAGCGCTCCTGTCTACTCGCTCCTTGAAACCCTCTGAACCATGGTTTAGGACCCACATAACACATATCAGAGTGGCGGGACATTTTGTCTCGAGGGTAAATAAACTTCTCCTCCCTCTACCCCGAAAAACTCACAGACGGAATGAGACTAGATGGGAAACAGAGCCAATGCAACGGGTCTGACTTTTGAGTGGGATACAATTCACACTACTGCCTTCAGGAACAAGGTCTCCCCTATACTGTTTCAAACCAAATACATGTTAATTAACAGAACATACTGGGCACCAGATAAGCTTTTTAGACTTCACCTAAGAGACAACCCTAAATGTTGGAATTGTGGTTCAGGGGTAGGGGACCTGGCCCATATGCTTTTCAATTACCCCACCTTGGGAAAATATTGGGAAAGAATTTTTGAGTGCATAGAGCATATTTTTTACATCAAGCCTGCGAGGGAGTTTGTCTATGTCCTACTAGGAGTACTAGACCTGAAGCTGGTCAATGACAACGATCACCAGCTCCTTGACCTACTCACTCTAGCATGCAAAGTCGTGTTATGTAAGTGGAAGAACGCCTCTGAAGTGTTGTTCAAAATATGGCAAGAATGGCTATCTTTTTTAAGAGGAGCATTCCTTCCCATGGCGCGCTTCTCATAAAAAACTATGGAAATCATTTGATGCTTCCTCCTTTTCATTTGATCCGCAGTAGGTACTGTAGGTAAATCTAAACGCTTGCCTGTGAAGTTCATGTTAACATACCACGGTTTCCGTGGACAAACCATCACTCTCATGATATTACTACCAAAGGATACCCGAATTGTGGGACATGTATAGACGCTGTAGATCTGGGGCCCTGGATAGGTCCATTGTATATGCAACTGTATACGTTGTGTAGCATTTGTTGATTTGATGATCGCGACCGGATTCCGTGCTACACATCTTCATGTATTTCTGTAATTATGTATTATTCTGCTTTCATTACGTATGATTTTGTTAGAAATATGTATGTAATTTACTATATGATTCAATGTATTTATATGCTTTATTTTTCTTTTCGCTTTCTTATCTTTTTCCTTTTATTTCTTTTTCTAAAAAAAAACGATTTGAAATTTAAAAAAAAGAAATGCTGTATTAGTGTCAGCAGTGAGGCATACATGGTGGCAGGTGCGTAGAAGTGGGTTGTGGGTTGCGGATTGGATGGGGTGAGGAGGATGGTCATGGGTGAGCATAAATAAGATAAATGTGTAGGGGGGCTCGAGTTAGTGTTACTGTGGGGCCAGACTGGCGGTTAGTGTACAATGCGCATTTTTCATTCGGGATTTCATAAAAGTGACCTTTGCTTTTTTCTAATTTTTGTTTCAGCCTCAGTCGTCGTGCGGTGGATGATCGGAATGACCGAAATAAACAAGGGCTCTACCTATGGCAACAACGACTGCAAGTAACAGCAGTACAAATTACCCTAGAGACTCCTCAGAACCCTCGGGGGACTCAGTGCATGTCCTGAAACTCTGCCGCGGCACATCACTCCCCTCCGACTTTGAGGGAAGGGCAGGGGCGGGCTGTGCAACCTCTGTTCGTGTTTGTTTTATAAGAAAGAGCCGAGCCTGCCTTTATCCTTGGCATTGTTTTTGGTCTGCCACATAAGAGGAATGCACCGCCATTTAACACCAACCGACGCGTTAAAGCTGAACTTTATTCTGGTTTCCCAGCCTATCTCTGCCATCTAGAACACGTGTATAACGGAAGAAAAAAATTAACGTATCGTTCAAGTGACGCAGGTTCCGCGTGCGTGCCTGGGACCATTACAAGGTATCAGATGGTAAAGCTTTCCTCTCGTGAGCTGTCAACTGGTGGGGGGAGGAGAGACCAATGTTCGCGTACCAGAGTGGACAAAACAGTGCCTCTACTCAAATTAAAATGGTTGTTTCGTAACGTCGGCTGGTGTTTTTTTGGGGGGCGGCGGGGCGGTGGGTGTTAATGTTTTATATATTTAATTGTCTCGAGGATCTTGCGAGATGAAATGGAACCTCGGTGAATGATAGTGGCAACGCTTGTGCACTGGTAATAATTGTAAGCGTTCATTTCAGAGCTATTTTAACCTACTTTAATTCAGGCTTTTATCTTTTCAGGTTTATAAAACATGATACCTGGAACTAGCTTTAGGCAGAGCAGCGCCGAGTAGCAACACATAACGAGGAATGGAAAACACGAGGCTAGCAATCACACTGATAAAGCACTTTTTCCCAAGAGGTTGGCATATATTTCGCCATACTGTGTTGAACCATTCAAGCATTCGTGTTTGCACTTCAGCAGGCTCTCTGATGTCTGAGGAAGGATAAACATGCGAAAAAACCTACGAGAAATCTAAAAGTTTGCATTTCTCAACCTAAACACAATAAACACATGTACCGCAGTATCTTAATATTAGTTTTTATGGTACCCAAGAGGCTTTGTTTTTTTCTGCTTTTTACACATAAATACGCTTATAAACAATATCTTTACATGTCTGTATTTATATTTAAAGGCCAAATCGGAGAGTAGGTTTTCGTGTGCCGTCTACGCAGGTTGACATTATGCAGATGAAAAATATGAACGTGATTTATTAGATAGCTACTGATTTGCTCATGCTTGTATTACACGCTAGTTGTGATAGCATTTTTGTAGGCATTTCTTGTTTACAGCACTAAAATCTGTTATGCCTTCAAAATCAACATGTCCCAGTGTTTTCAGCCTATTTTCGCTTCGAAGAATTTTGGCAGGTTTGACCTATCGAAATTTACTTGGGGGGGGGGGGAGTATGGAGGTGTGACGTCACTGCAAAATTTAGGTTGCGGTATGGAGTAGAGTGGAGTGTCTTTGAGTAGTGCAGTACAGTGTTGTGGAGAAGTGTGTCAGGCGTAGAGTGTAATAAATTGTCGTGCAGTGGCATGGCCTAGTGTGAATTGGCATATAGTGACATAGAGTGGAGTAGAGTGTCACTGAGTGGAGTGCTGTAGAGTGGACTGGCCATGGGTGGAGTAAAGTAGAGTGTCATAGTGTAAAGGGGCATAGAGTGGAGTGGTATAGGGTGGAGTAGACTGACCTAAAGTGGCATGCAGTGTCATGAAGTGTTGAATCAATCAATCAATCATTTGTAAAGCGCACTACATAACCGCGAGGGTCTCAAGGTGCTGGGGGGGCGGGCGCTACTGATCGAGCAGCCAGGTCTTGAGTATCCTCCTGAAGGTCTGCAGGTCTTGGGTCTGTCGTAGGCTCACTGGGAGGGTATTCCATGTCTTGGCGAGGTGGGAGAAGGATCTCCCAGAGGTGGTTGTTCTTCAGATGCGCGGAACGGTGGCGAGTGAGACGTCGGCGGAGCGTAGCTGGTGGTTGGGGATGTAGAAGGAGAGCCATCTGTTGAGGTAGGCTGGGCCGGTCTTGTGGAGTGCCTTGTGTGCGTGGGTGAGGAGCTTGAAGGATATCCTTTTGTTGACGGGGAGCCAGTGCAGGTTTCTCAGGTGGGGGGTGATGTGGCTGTGGCGTGGTACGTCGAGGATCAGTCGTGCCGAGGCGTTTTGGATGCATTGTAGTCGTTTGATGAGCTTGGTCGGGGCTCCCGCGTAGAAGGCGTTTCCGTTGCGTGCGTGGTTGGTGGGTGTCGGGGCTGCCCCCAGTGCCTTCGGCCACCAGGAGTCGTCCCAGGCTGAAGGTTTGGAGCCGAGGATGAGGACCTCCGTCTTGTCCGAGTTCAGCTTCAGACGGCTGATCTTCATCCTGTCGGCGACGGCCTTCATTCCTTCGTGGACTGGCCATGGGTGGAGTAAAGTAGAGTGTCATAGTGTAAAGGGGCATAGAGTGGAGTGGTATAGGGTGGAGTAGACTGACCTAAAGTGGCATGGAGTGTCATGAAGTGTTGAATCAATCAATCAATCATTTGTAAAGCGCACTACATAACCGCGAGGGTCTCAAGGTGCTGGGGGGGCGGGCGCTACTGATCGAGCAGCCAGGTCTTGAGTATCCTCCTGAAGGTCTGCAGGTCTTGGGTCTGTCGTAGGCTCACTGGGAGGGTATTCCATGTCTTGGCGAGGTGGGAGAAGGATCTCCCAGAGGTGGTTGTTCTTCAGATGCGCGGAACGGTGGCGAGTGAGACGTCGGCGGAGCGTAGCTGGTGGTTGGGGATGTAGAAGGAGAGCCATCTGTTGAGGTAGGCTGGGCCGGTCTTGTGGAGTGCCTTGTGTGCGTGGGTGAGGAGCTTGAAGGATATCCTTTTGTTGACGGGGAGCCAGTGCAGGTTTCTCAGGTGGGGGGTGATGTGGCTGTGGCGTGGTACGTCAAGGATCAGTCGTGCCGAGGCGTTTTGGATGCATTGTAGTCGTTTGATGAGCTTGGTCGGGGCTCCCGCGTAGAAGGCGTTTCCGTTGCGTGCGTGGTTGGTGGGTGTCGGGGCTGCCCCCAGTGCCTTCGGCCACCAGGAGTCGTCCCAGGCTGAAGGTTTGGAGCCGAGGATGAGGACCTCCGTCTTGTCCGAGTTCAGCTTCAGACGGCTGATCTTCATCCTGTCGGCGACGGCCTTCATTCCTTCGTGGAGGTTGGCTTTGGCGGTGATGGGGTCCTTGGTGAGGGAGAGGATCAGCTGAGTGTCGTCGGCCTCGGAGATTATGTTGAGGTCGTGCTGTCGAGCTACGTGTGCGAGCGGGGCCATGTAAATGTTGAACAGCGTCGGGCTGAGGGAGGATCCCTGGGGTACGCCGCAGATGATCTCGGAGGCTTTGGAACGGAACGGGGGTAGGCGGACGCTCTGGGTTCTGCCGGAGAGGAAGGAGGTGGTCCAATCCAGAGCCTTGTCTCGGATCTCTGCGGCGTGGAGGCGTGCGCGCAGTGTGCAGTGGCAGACGGTGTCGAAGGCACCAGAGAGGTCTAAGAGGATGAATACTGCCTTCTCGCCGTTGTCCAGCAGGGTCCTGATGTCATCGGTGGCCGCGATAAGTGTAGTCTCGGTGCTGTGGTTGCTGCGGAAACCTGACTGGGAAGAGTCCAGGATTCTGTTTTCTTCGAGGTATCGGGTTAGCTGTCTTTTGACGGTTTTCTCGATGACCTTTGCCGGGAAGGGGAGCAGAGGGATGGGACGGAAGTTCTTAAGGTCTCTTGGGCCTGACTTAGGTTTTTTAGTGGGGCGTTGCTCTCTGCATGTTTCCACATCTCTGGGAAGGTTGCGGTCTCGAGGAAGAGATTGATGACTTTGCTCAGGTGAGGTGCGATGGAGCTGCTTGCTCTGTTCAAGACGTGGTGCGGGAATGGGTATGACAGAGAGCCGGAGTGGATTGTGCTCATGGTCTTGATGGTGTCATCGATGCTCATGCTGGCCCAGACTAGCAGGGGGTCATGGTTGATGGTATGCGGAGGGTCTGTTGGGGCTGTCTTGGTGTTGAAGCTGTCGTGGATGTCTGCTATCTTGCGGTGGAAGAAGGTGACGAGGGAGTAGCACAGGGCTTGCGACGGCGGGATGTTGTTGGTGTTGGAGCTGGGGTTGGAGAGTTCCTTCACGATGTTGAAGAGCTCCTTGCTATTGTGTGCGTTGTTGTCGAGGCGGTCTTTGAAGGAGGTCCTCTTGGCCGCCCTGATGAGGTGGTGGTGGTTGCGGATGGCATCCTTGTGTGTTGTGTGGCTGTCCGGGGTTTGTTCACTGTGCCATTTCTTCTCTAGTTTCCGGCAGGCTTGCTTGGAGGCTAGGAGTTCTGGGGTGAACCAGCTAGACCTCTTGCTGGTGTCACTGTGAGCGGGTTTCTTCAGCGGGGCGAGGGTGTTGGCGCAGTCCTCAATTCAGCATCTGAGGCTGTGGGCAGTGTTGTCGGTGTTGGAGGGTTCGGTGGGTGGGCTGAGAGCAAGGTTAGCGTGTAGTTTGTCTTCAGTGACTTTGCTCCAGCAGCGGCGGGGGATCTGTTGGGTGCTGTGGTATGTGGTGGGCTTCTGGAAGGTGAAGTGGATGCAGCTGTGGTCGGTCCAGAGGAGTTCGGTGGTGTGGCTGACTGAGACATGCAGGCTTGAGGAGAAGACGGCGGAGTAGGTGGGCATTGTGACGCGTTACTTCAGTCTGTGGTTGGCAAGGTTATCGATCAGGATTGTGGAGTTGTTGTCGTTGTTCTTCTCAAGGTGGAAGTTCATGTCTCCGAGGAGGATGTAGTCGGTGGAGGTCAGGAATGCATACTGATCAAGTCGGCGATGGAGTCGCTGAACTGGGGGCGGGGTCCGGGGGGTCGGTAGACGCGGGTGCCTCTGAGGGTGGAGTTAGGGTCTGTGTGGATCTGGAAATGCATGTTTTCAGTGGTGCTGAGTGCGTCGGCGGTGCTAGTCGAGACCCTGATGCAGTTCTTGTGGATGATGGCGATTCCTCCTCTGACTCCATTGGTGCAGTCTCTGCGGGTGATCTTGTAGCCGTCTGGGATGGCTATGGCTATGTCGGGTGCGGAGGAGTCGTTAAACCAGGTCTCTGTCAGGAAGGCGACGTCCGGGGATGTTGTGTCGAGCAGGTCCCAGAGCTCGATGGCATGCTTGCTTGCAGAGCGGGTGTTCAGTAGTATGCATCGGAGGGGGTTGGGATCTTCCTTGGCGGGTGGTTCGTCGGCTCTGAGGCTGGTGTAGCTGGAGGTCTGGCAGGTGAAGGGGCAGTGTGTGCGTTTCCAGGCGGCCTTGAAGCAGGATGGCTCAGTCCGGAGTTGAGAGCGTGCAGAGTGCTGGCATTGTAGTGGCGGCGGTCGTCGTGGTGGGTGCGGGGGCAAGGGGTTTTGGTGCTGGGGGTGGTCCAGTCGCGGAAGGGCGCCGACGGGCTTGCCTTAGGCTCGCCTTCGGCGCGACAGCACATCGGCTTGCATATATGGGGAGGTGGGAGGGAGAAGCAGCTGGGAGGCCGGGGCAGCAAATGGGCAGTGGTCCGTCAGGGGGGCGGGGCCGCAGGGGAAGCAGCGGCGAGGGACATCGAAGGTAGCAGAAGAAGAAAGGGGCACAAAATCGAGGGAAAAATGACTGGCACAAAAGGGCACAAAAAACGAGTGGAACAGAAGGCAAAAGGGACACAGAAACGAGGGAAAAACGAGTGGCACAGAGGGCAAAAGGGCACAAAAAACAAGTGGAACAGAGGGCAGAAGGGCACAAAAAACGAGTGGAACAGAAGACAAAAGGGGCACAAAAACAAGGAAAAAACGAGTGGCACAGGGGGCAGAAGGGCACAAAAAACGAGTGGAATAGAGGGCAGAAGGGCACAAAAAACGAGTGGAACAGAAGGCAAAAGGGGCCCAAAAACGAGGGAAAAAACGAGTGGCACAGAAGGCAGACTGGAACAAAAAATGAGTGGAACGGAAGGCAAAAGGGGCACTAAAAACGAGTGGCACAGAAGGCAAAAGGGCACAGAAATACCGGAAAAATGAGTGGCACAGAGGCAAAATACAGAACACAGAAATACAGGGGCAACTAAGAACAGAAGGCAGAACCGGCAGAGAGGCACGGGTGCAGCGAGGGGAACAGAAGGGAAAACCGGGCAGAGACACAGGGGCAGCGAGGGGAACAGAAGGGAAAACTGGGCAGAAACACTGGTGCAGAGAGAGCACGGGGACAGTGAGGGGAACAGGGAAGAAAAAGGGGCACGGACCACGTACAGGCAGCGGGGGAAGTCAGATAACAGCAGTCACAGAAACAACAATGAAAATACAGGCAAAACAATAAAAGCAATAAAGCGGAGGATGAACAAACCTACCTACGGCCTACCACTGGCCACCAGGGATGAGGCGCAGGTGGTAGCCTGCGGGTGGTGGAGGGCCTCAGACTTCCTCAGCAGCAGCAGCTGGGGCAGGGCGACACAGGCGGTGCTTTGCGTAGGGGGAGCGACCTACCTGGTGGGGTCAAGGGTGGAGTGCTGTTGAGTTTCCTCGTGTGAAGTGGCATTGAGTGTTGTGGAGTAGAGTGGCGTAGAATGGTGTGGCTTAAAGTCGAGGAGCATAGAGTAGAGTATTGTAGGGTCGAGTGGTGTAGTTTGAAGTGGCATAGTGTGGACTATGCATGGTGTTGTAGCGCACTGTCTTTACAGACAACACATTTTCAATTGAAATGACCATTACATTTGCACGTGCAGTTTTACTGATGAAAGTATGTAGCGCACAAATAATAATGTCTGGAAATGGCATCCCCTGTTTTATGGATTGATCATATTTAAATATTATGTTTCCACCACACTTCAGAATTACAAAAAAAGTGCTTCATTTGGGCTTTTGTAATTCTGATATATTCGGAAACATTTGCACAGTTCTTTTACAGACATTGACATTTTGTTGTGTGCTAGAAAAAAATATTTTCTTTCCCAGTACCCAACAAGATTTTTACATAAATCCTCTCATTTTGAAATCACAGAAAAGTAAACACCAAGCTCCCTCAGAAGACAGAGCCTGACATTTTACCTCTGTCTTTGAATGTACAGCAAATGTGGCAAGATAAGAGCAGAATGTAAAGGCCTGTGAAGGCGAGGACTCATGGAAGAATGCAAGGAGTGATGGTAAACAAGTTTTGTTCCATGGGAGCGACAAAGACATGCCGGACAGCCAAAAACAAATGAAGCCAGCAAAAAGAAAGCCAGAAAATGTGAGTTACTAACCACAAAGCCAATAGTAAGCAATGGCGGAATGCATTTCCAGGAAAGCATCCAGAATGCCCTCATGATGTCTTTTCACAACCAGGACGCGGAAGCATCAAAGATGACCTGTACTTCTCCCTCATACAGAAAGCAAAGGAGACACAGTGCACAGAACACCAGACTGAATTATCCAGTTGTTGATGGAAATCTGTTATCTCATGCCTGTGCCAGATTTACTGGTGCTTTGCGCCAGCTGTGTATGCTGTTTATTGTCTGGTCATACAGTGGTTTACTCAGGAAAGGTGCATTTTCCAGAGCACGAAATGCATTTTGTGCTTTAAAATGCAATGCATTAAGGGGTCGTTTCTGGTGATAGATCAACGCAAACAACCATAGACTTTGATGCAAAGCTCAATCTACTAGGATATCCAGATGTGGCTTTGCGTCAACAACAAATTCCTACTTCAGGCATGCACAAACAACTGGGAATGCTTTGATTTCCCCAGAAGATGCACTGCATGTGTGCTGTAGCATACAGCACATATACTATACATTGGATTCCTCTGTGTTTGTCTGCATGTAGGAAACTATACTGGAAGGGTATGCTTCCAATACATATCATAGGGTATGCAATGAACACTCGCCTCTACACTAAGTTGTGAAGAAATCAGACATGCCAGGCAGCCTTTTTTTTGCGCTAGTACAAGGTAAGACAACAGAAGCAGGCCAGTTTTAGAAGATATCATTATGCACCATGTTTACTCCTTCACATACCTCTGAGCAGCAAAATTCAATATTGCACTGCATTTTGTGAAACCTTAGTGAATCTACACCTCGTTCCCAACACTGTCTTCTCTGAGTGCAAATAAGGATTGTAGCAGGTTCCAAAAGCCGCACCTGAGCTTAAGTCATCCAGTGAAGTGATGAATTTGGCATTGTGTGGCTGGGGCGCTGCAGGCTCAGCAGAACCAAGCAGGTTGTGTCTTATAGTCACATAACACATCTCTCCCACTTTCACCAGAGAGACCTCAGGAGCCTTTTAAACAAGCAAAATCTCCTGCTCCAAATCTCTTTGGATCACCCTCCACAAGAACCTGAATCTTCAGGCATATTTGAATAGCATAACATGGAGTATCCAAGCCCAACTAAGGGCCAGATGTAGGTATCCAAATACCGATTTTCGGCCGTTACCGACCGGTATTTGGATAGTGAGTTGTACGGCATCTTAAAATACAGATTCAGTAATTTTACCGAATCGTAATTTTACCGAATCTGTAAATTTACCGATTCGGTAAAATGACCAAATCTGTATTTTAAGATGTAGGTGGCACTGTAAACAGTGCCACAGGGCTTTAAGGGCATGTATGTGGGCCACATGGCACAGGTGTACATGCACAGATTTGCATATACACAGGTATTCGTTATTTACCACCAACTAATAGTTGGTGGTAAATAACGAATCCTTAAAGCCCTGTGGCACACATACATGCCCTAAGGGCATGTATGTGTGCCACATGGCACACAAGCCCTAATCAGGGGTGCAACAGGGTGTCAAAGTGACACCCTGCCACCCTTGAATTATTCGGTATTTACCGAATCAGTAATTACCGAATCGGTAAATACCGATTCGGTAATTACTGAATGTTACCGATTCGGTAAAAAATACCGAATATTTACCTACATCAGATTTACTGATTCTAAAATACCGAATCGGTAAAATTCGGTATTTTAGAATCGGTAAAAATTATTTACCTACATCTAGCCCTAAGTCTCTTAAAACAGATTACACCTTTCATTCTGGACTCAGATCTGAACAAAACAGTGTAAATCCTAGATTATGGCAATGACATCCTTGTAGGCATTCCCAAGATGCACCTGACACCCATGAAGGCAGTCTTGCACTCTGCTGCTACACGTATTTCAGGTACAAGGCCCTTTGATCACATCTCTCTGGTGTTCATCAACGTTAGCTGGCCTACCAATGGCTAAACATGTCTTCAGAATTGCTTCAATTACCCTCAAAGAGATGCAAAAGGGCATTCTGGAACACCTGGTTCAGAAACTCAAACCATCTGGTTATGCTGTGCTATGGGTAGTGTAAACTCTCTCCTGCCTGCTAGAACCCTAATGTTCAAGAAACCAAAAGCTATGCCCTTCTTCTTCTCCAGAAAGTTCCAAAATATGGACCGACAACCCCAACCCCCCCCCCCCCCCCCACAATGGAGATCGCTCTTTTGAATGTTTCAAAAAAGAAATGAAAGCCATTCTGTTCCACAGATACCTTATGAACTTGTCCCTACCCTCTTCGCTGGTTCACAGAGCGTAATCTCTTCCATCCAGGGCCAGACTGTAAACAGCAACCAGCCTTGGCAGATTGCTGCTCGACCAGACCGTGGGGGTGGGGGAGCGCGCTGGTAAAAAAGCACCCCTCCCGCTTTTGTTACTGGGGGCCAATAGTGACAAAACCGGCCCCAGTGCCGGCTTTAGGGCAGTGCGACCAGTGCGGCCGCACTGGTGCTGACCTGGGGATGGGGCGGTGACTTCAGGAAGGGCACTGTGTTTATCAATGATTTAAAAATGCCTGCAGCAGAGTTCCTAGCGAAAGAGATCAGAGTTTTGTCTAGTGGCAGTGTTCACTTGCACTAAAGTAGAGCAGGTGGTTGCAGAACCGTTTTTACCCACTTACTGGGTATTGGCGGCAGGGGAACCGCCCACGTCTTCCATACCCTCCGTCTATAGAGAAAGGAGACACAGGAGCCTTCGTCTGCAGGAGGTACCCAGTTGTATTCTAATAGCCCGGGCTATGGAACAGAGTCCCAAGCTAGTGGGACACAAGACAGAGGAGGCAGCTGCTTCACTCTGCAGCTTACAGGCCTTATATACACATTTCCCACCTTAAGAAACCAGTTTGACTAACACCTTACGAGTCAAAATGCAGTTACACCATACTTTGTTCAGGCAGGACGGGGGCTGCAACAGATGGTACAAAAGATTACGAACAGGTCTTGCAAAACAGGATATGTACGTGAGAGAACAGACAGATCTTGAACAACAGGATATGTGAAAGAAACAAGTTCTGGGATGGTGGCTTGACCAAGTCTTGCGAAACAGGATGGATGTGTGCAGGAGCTCAGTCCAAGGGTGGTGAGGCCAATCCTCAAGGAGCAGGAAGTGGTCGTGACAGTTAGAATTTCATCAGACATCAGCAGAAACGACCAGGAGGGTCGTGCAGAGGTGTTTGACACAAAATGGCAATGCAAAAATAATGGAGTCCTGACACAAAATAAATGCCGACAAGAAGGACACTTTTCCTCAGACCCTCCTTTTGCAATTGAGTGGCAAATACCCTAGGAAACATCGATATTTATGAGATCATCTGTTTCTTGTTGGAGCATCATCTTCATATTGGTGTTGTGAATGATAGATGGTTGAGGCTTGAGAGCCTGAACACACGTTGCACAGAGCATTGTCAGGCACTGAATGCACAAACAGCAGGAGACTAGGGCAGCCACTCCCAAGGCAAGGAAGATGAGGACCCTCCATCCCTATTGGGAAAGGAGGCCCCAGATCCAGCCTGTGAGGGACCAGTTGCCTTCATCCTGATGAATTTCAGAGGAAAGCTGATGCAGACGTTGGATGGCATCATATACTGTGGGTGCGTGATCTGGAATATACACACAGCAGCTGGAATATACACACAGCAGCTGGAGCCAATCAATTTACACACACCACCACGATCAGCGAGGATGATGTCGAGGACCATGCAATTTTGAAGTGTTACAAGGCGGTTTGCCTGCAGCCCTGCAGTGATGTTGGAGAGGGCACCAGCTGTTTCTGTGATGGTGGCCTCAAGGACCCTGGTCAGTCCTTATATAGCCCGACTGTTTGTCATGGGGCCCCAGAATGGGAGGAAACCCTTAAAGAAGTCCCCGGCTTCCTGGCCTACTGTATCCTCAGCCGATATGAAACCCCTACGTGAGCGGCGCAAAGTGCCCTTCATCAACAGGTGGTAATCTACTTGGGTAGAATGCGTTGGTGGAAGGAGGAAGGCCAGATAGCAGGTACCAGACCAGTTACGGGGGAGCCAAGTGTAGGCTGCTGTGCCACAGACAAAATAAGTGTTGGGGGTCGCCATCAACTTTGGAGGAGACGTAGAGTTTAAAGTTTTAATGATGTCACAGATACTAGTACCAACTTTCTTACAGCCAGATTCATGAAGGTAAAATCGGCTCGCAAAGGGTCAGATTCTGAGAATCTGGCACTTTGCGAGCGCTTTTATTGCATTTGGGATTCATCATCCCAAATGCAATAGTCGCAAAATCTGAAATCGCTAAATTGCGAAGAATTACATTTAAGGAATCTCTATTTGAGATTCCTTAAATGCAATTCATGAACCATTTTAGAATTGCGAATTCACAATTTTTGGCCGCTATTTACCGCGAAGTCTGACTTCGTGGTAAATAGCGAAAACTTCGAAAAATGCTCTTTAGTGCATTTTTCTTTGTTGGATGTTACACACACACATGTCCTTTGGACATGTGTGTGCGCAACACCAGTGTAAATCACCATTTCAGGGGTGCTACAGCGTGTCCTTTGGACAACCTGGCACCCTTGAAATCGCTTCCTTATTTGCGATTCGCTAATTGCTAATCGCAAATAAGGATTGACCTTATTTGCGATTAGCAATTAGCGAATCGCAAATAAGGAAGATGTAGAAATCGCTATAAATTTTTCGATTTCTACATGCATCCCGTTTTGCGAGTCTTTAATAGTGATTCCTTAATAATCGCTATTAAGGACTCGCAAAAGAGGAGCATGATGAATCTGGGGGTTAGTTCCCAAGCCATGGATGCAGACACTGCCCCGCACATTTATAACATTCAGAGTGTTTCGTATATCAGGTAGTAGCCTTCTGGCAAGAAATTGGGTAAATGTTTGCCGAGAAGTTGAGTTAAATACCACCATCTCACCGAGTTCATCCGTTGGTAATAGCAATGTTGATGAGCCGGTCGGGCAAAAAGGGGTGTTGGTATTGCAAGACGTGTTTCACCAGAAGTCATCTGAAAATGTTCCAAGGACAGAATTGTCAGTGCCATTGATAGTATAGGCCTCCTGCATCAACATCCACCATGCAAGACAGGACCCGGAAGTGGAAAAAGGATAAGGAAAGAATGGGACAGGTTGTGTCATAGCATGCGGCATCAGTCCACATACCCAACAGTTGGAAGTATTTATGATCAGCTGATGATGATGTAACATCTGGACAAAGGTGTTATTGAAAAATTCTGCACGGCGGGGTAATTAGTGGGCGGGTAACGTGAAATACTGATTCTCTGCAGGAGTCGGGGTAGGAGTTGGTGGGGTAAGAGGATAGTAGATCAGTAACATCCAACCGATGATAGACAAGATGATTAAGACAAACAGTGTCACCACGGGGGCCACAAAGCACTTGCCATGTAGGAGACTAACATATCGTTTCTGGACTTGGGTGTATTGGACGGCTGCCATTGTACTAAGCCAGAGACCTGTTGCGGCTGTCTGTGATTGGTGGCTGCTTCACTGGATGCAGGTGCCAAAAGCCCTAGGGGCATACCTTAGTCTGACATACCAACACCATTCTTAGCCAGGAGATCACAGCCCTACAGCCTATAGGTACCTGAGCGAAGTCAAGGGCAAGCTTTCCTTCTGAAACGCAAGTTATATCGAGTAGAAGTAGGCTCAGTATGGTCAAGGAATAATTGTTCCTGATGCTGAGCAGAGTGAGGGGAGTGTTCCACCTTTCCCTTTAGTATTCAGTCACTCTCTGCTTCCGTAGATGTGAAATGTAATCTTGCGTCGCTGAATGGAACAAACATCGGGACTATTTCTATCTCCTGAGTCTCCTTGTCCTTCTATCACCCACTGATCATAGGGGAGAGGCAGAGGCACTCGTCTGCAGTGCATCGCATGGATCCAGTTCTTCCCACCTTCAACTTTCACGGCAGTACGGGTGGCCAGTAACACCTGACAGGGCTGTGACCAGTGGGGCTCTAGGCTCTTAGTACTTTGAAAGTTACGAATCAAAACCCAGTCGCCAGGTTGGATAACGTACCTGGGCCCTCGCTTTTATCAGGTATGGCCTCATGCACCTGGTGGTAAAGAGTACGTAAGGTGTTAGTCAAACTGTACAGATAATCAATCAACACAGGGTATTCAACATCAGACAGTTTCTGGGGCCGTGGAATACCCCACACATTGGCAGGCCTCCCGAACACAATTTCATGAGGAGATAGTCCTATCCTGGTATGGGCCGTTGTCCTGACAGACAGCAGAGCATCAACCCAAGTGACACCTGTCTCGGCTACAGTCTTGGCCATTTTAGTCTTTAGGATGCCATTGTACACCTCCACTAGACCTGCTGACTGGGGGTGGTTAGCTGCATGACCTTTTTGTTTCCTATCCAGTGCTGAACAGACATACTCCATTATTTGAGCCGTTAAGTGTGTCCCGTTGTCATTCCAAACCAAACGAGGCAAACCAAATCGTGGGAAGTATTCTTTCAATAGTACTTTAGCGGTAGTGATAGCGGTGCAGTCTATGACAGGGTAGGCCTCTACCCATCGGCTGAAGGTACAGACCACCACCAGGGAGTATTTTAATTTGTTACATCTGTCCCTCTGGATATAATCCATCTGGAGGGCTTCGAAAGGAAAGGTGGGGAGGGGGAGAATCCTCCTCCAGGGGTCACTGTACCTTTTCCCGGGTTGAACATAAGGCAAATCATGCATGTTTTGACCATCCTCTCAGCATATGCTGGTATCTTTGAATTATACCAGGTGGGTTCCAGCAACTTACATATCCCTTTCTCACTAATGTGAGCAGGACTATGGGCCATCGGTACTACCGGTAGCACATGACTGTCGGGCAACATCCATTGTCTCTCCATAGTGATACGGGCCCAACAACCATCTATTCCCTTTTCCGCTTAATGTTCCGTCCACATCCTCAGCTCCTCAGGGGTAGCATGGCACTGAATATCGATCACACTCTGTACTGTATCTTCAACCATGCCCCCCTCTGCCACCCACCGGTCGTGACCTCCCACATACATTCCTTCCTTTTTCTTAAGAGCTGGCTGTCTTGCTGTCTGGTCAGCCAGGGCATTGCCTTTTCCAACATCATCCATCACTTTCTTATGCGCTTTACGTTTTATAATAGCTACCTTTCTGGGAAATGTCAGGGAGTCTAATAATCGGTGATTTAGGGGGCCATGTTGAATTTTCGTCCCATGTGAGGTAAGGAAATTCCTTTCTTTCCACAGTCTCCCAAAGTTGTGAGACACCCCAAAGGCATACTGACTGTCAGTGTAGATATTAACCGTAATTCCTTTGTTTAACTCACAGGCTCTAGTGAGCGCTACTAATTCTGCAGCCTGAGCAGAACACTGTGGAATCTGAGCTGTTTCTACTACTTGCTCCAATGTCGTGAGGGCGTAGGCGGCTGATGTGTTACCATCTGGCCCTCTGAGACATGATCCATCCACATACAGTGTACCTTCTGGGTCTGCTATCGGGGTATCCTGTAAGTCAACCCGCCCCTTCGTCTCCTCCTCTGTCCTCAATATACAGTCATGTGGATCTAAACAGGCATCCTGAGTATCCAGTGGGAGTAAGGTGGTGGGATTCAGTACAGTGCATCTCTTGATGTTAATGTGGCTGGAAAAGAGTGTCAATTCATATCCTGTGAGTCGTGCACTAGTGAGGTACTGTGTCTTGGTGTTATTAAGGAGGGTATCCACAGAATGGGGAACCATCCGAGTCAAAGGGGAGTTCATGACGATCCCCGCACTCTGACGTACCATGAGTGCGGACGCAGCTGTCCCCTGTAGGAATCCTGGGAGAGCCCTTGCAACAGGATCTAAGGTGGCTGAAAAATAGGCACATGGCCGATGGTGACCTCCGAATATCTGGGTCAAGACAGCACATGCACAGCCGTCTGTCTCATGTACAGAAAGAAAAAAATGTTTGTTATAATCAGGAGTACCGAAGACTGGAGCAGTACACAGAGCTCCTTTTAAATCCTGGAAGGCCTGTGTATGCTCTCTAGTCCATGCAAAGGAACTGTTCGATATGTCTTTAGTGGTGAGGGCAAGAAGCGGTTTGACTATGACCAAAAATTGGAAATCCACTGTCTGCAGTATGAGGTTAGACCTATGAAGGCTCGCACATGCTTTTGTGTCCGTGGGGTCGCCATAGCATTGATAACGGCTACATGATCAGCGGTGAGCCGCCTTCCATCCTTCGAGAGGAGATTACCTAAATAGGTCACCTTCTCTTAACAAAATTGAAGCTTTTTTAAAGAGACCTTGTGGTTATGGAGGGCAAGGTGGCGTAACAAACAGAGGGTAGCCTCTTTACATGTCGAGGCGGAATTTGCAGTAATTAGGAGGTCATCAATATACTGCAGAAGTGTGGAATTATCAGGGAGTTCCAAGGAATCTAGTTGACTTTTGAGAGCTTGACTATAGATACTGGGGCTCTCGGTGAAGCCTTGAGGGGCGCGGCAAAATCTAAAGCTCCGCCCACCAAGGGAGAAACCAAAAAAATGTCTGATGTCAGGATGTATAGGAATACTGATAAAGGCATTCTTCAGGTCTATGACAGAAAAGTGTGTGGCGTCAGAAGGGACCATCGTCAAGAGGGCTGTAATGTCGGGGCAACAGGGTATTGGGAGATCATTATTTTGTTAAGGGCTCTCCGGTCAATCACAAATCTGTATATTTTAGGGGAGAAAGCATCTCCATTGGTCTTTTTAAGAACCAGAATAATGGGACTGTTACAGATATTACCATGTGTCTCCTCCACTACGCCCTTGTCCATAAATTCAGATATTATTGTTAAAAGAGCCGCTTCTCCTTCTGCGGGCAGTCTATCCTGTCGAAGGCGGGGAAGGATGGCTCCGGGCTGAATACGTACCACATGAGGGGATATATTGAGACAGCCGACATCAGTGTCTGATGATGCCCAGAGGGAGGAAGGTAAAGACTGCAACTCTGGTGGGAGGGGACCGGACAGTCACATATAGGAGGCTGTGGTGGGGAAATTGTTAGGGATACACATTGGGGACTACATGATATGGTCGCATACAGAGCTTTCAGTAAATCCAGGCCTAATACGTTTTCACTGCAACCTGTAGTGAGGACAAAGGGAGCGTCAACATGTGCGGGGCCAATATCGAGACGGAGGGGTTCAGAGACAGGGCTGGTCACGGGTGTTCCTGCAAAACCCACAGACATTCATGTTGCCAGAAAGGGGTGCCTCCGGGACTGACAGATGTGCAATAGAAGACCTGGTGGCCCCAGTATCCAGAAGAAAATTCTGATCGTTCCCCACAACTGACACTTGAACATACGGGCCCCTTTGATCCACTGAAATTTGCACTCTAGTAATACCCCTTTCCTGGCTGACCTATGCTTGACAGAACCCTGTCTCATCAACTTCATCATAATCATCATTGTAATAAGTGTGTGTTGCTTCGTATCCATCAAACCTATTGGTCGGGCGTTGCCGGACAGGGGCGTCATCCCTGGATCTATGCTCTTTGTCGTGCGGACAGGGCGGGCCATGGTCCCTAGTTGGCCTCCCTCCCTAGGAGCACGAGGCCTAGTCTTCCCTGTTCGGATGTTTTTAGCTAATACGGGACACTCATCTATCCAATGGCCGTACCCTTTACAATAAGCGCATTGATTTATTTGGAGGGCCCCAGTGCGTTGAGGGCCTGAGGGGGTAGACTGGCGAGCCCTCAGAGAAGGTTTGGGCTGTGGTCTAAAAATTCCAGCGGGCATCGGGACCCTGTAGAATTACCTTAGTCTTAAGATCCCTAGCCCTCTTACTTTTCTTTTCTCTATCTTCATTCTGCCTATTCTCGTGAAACTGTGCCATAGCCAAGATGCCAGTCATAGTCTGGGCAGACCATGTACTCTCAACCTTCTTGAGCCTGGCGGAAATCTCAGGAAGCAAGTTGCTGACAAACTTATCGACAAATACTGGGCTAGAGCCTGGGATCCGGGGGTCCAAGCCACTATGTCCCTTGTATTCTGTTTCTAGACGGGTAAAGAAGTCAGCCACACTTTCATCTTTTCGTTGCCTACAGGCATTTATCTTATCCCAGTTAATGACTGTTTCTGGTAAAAAAAAATTCATAAGTGTTATTATTTTACTGGGCAAAGTCCGGATGGCAGCTTCTGGCTTAGTCCCCCCCTGCCCTGGCGTCTTCCATAGCTTCCAGATTAGCCCATTTACCTCCCAGCTCTACTTCATGGTCAGTATGTCGGATTTTATCCCAAATTTCAGTAGGAACGACCGTATCAAAGAGCAAGTCGATGTCTTCAAGAATAAGTGTACCAGCAGATATGATCTGGCCTAATTCTTTGTAAAAGGCAGCCAGATTTTTTAGAGGATCTGGTAACTGCCCTTTCAACTGCATTACCTCTGACCTTTTCCAAGGGACATGAACCCATAGCCTATGCCAGTGGGCTTCAACAGGTCCTCGGCCATTATTTTGGGCACCAGTGAGTGCGTTAACAAAGACAGGGGCCATCTCTCTCATTGGCATAGCTGTCTCTAGAGGGGGTTTGGGGAAGGCGGTCATATCACGGTAAGCTATCAAAGCGGACATAGTGCCAAACATCCCCTCTTCCTGCACATCGCCTCTTTTTATTTGTGACCTGAGGTCCACTAATTCGGTGGACCTCAGGTCAGAAATGAATTCTCGAATCTCTGCATAACCAAGGTACACATGTATTCAGCCCAGGTGGTATGTTCCATAATTGTCCACTGGGAAAAGGTGGACCATATATTTTTCAATGGATAAATATTCCAGCTATCTATCCAACATTCACACTGTGCTTTTGCAGGTCATCCTCTCGAAGGGACGAAAAGCTGACTGGAGAGCGCAAGGAAGCCATTCCGGGGGAATTCAATCATCTATATAAATCCTGCTTAACCGTAGACCACGGGGAAGAAGGGAAGGGGCGGGCAGGGGTAAAGGTACAGGGATTGGGCGGATGGGAACTCGTTGTGATTCTCGTGGCGAGGTCAGGGGTAGTGTGCGAAGTCGGTGTCATGGGTGTCAAAATAGTGGGGGTCGTGTGATGGGAACAGTAGGAGGGGCAGGAGTGTGCAGCGCAGCTGTATGCGGGGAAGGGTGTGTAAGCGCAGGGTACATGGGGGCATAAACAGGAGGACTTTCCAACATGGCATCAAGCAGGGAATTGCCCTCTTCTCCCCCTTCCATAAAGCCTTTTCCTTTCTCTTCATGGGCCGGGTAGCACTACTGCCCCCGCGCCCTACGTTCCCTATCAGCTAAATCCACAGATTTTTCCATTCGATCCTGTAAGTGCTCCCTAGCATTGTCAGCCGTTGACATCCGCTCCCGCTTCCTTCCTAGTGCCTTTTCCCGCTTTCCTCTCTGCTCAATTTCCTTCCTCCACAACCTGACAGACTCAAACATCGAGGGACGAATCTTCCGTTTTAATAGCTGTTCCTCTAAATTTGCCAGAACTTGTGGGTCAAAAGACCCATAAGGCGGCCATTGTAATTCTGAGTTACTTCGTTTAGTGTATTTGGTCCAATAAGGGGAAAATATTATAGCAGAAGGACCATGTTTAATATACATGGTGTTACCAGAGGTCCCCTCTGGAGGAAGCGGTCAGGCCGCCTCCAGCTGGGAGTCTGTGCACACATACAACAACATCATTTCTTAAACTTACTACAGGCCGGCTTTCTTGTAAACAGATAACAGACAACATCAGGTTTTAAAAAAAAACTCACCTCGCTGGCTTGGCTTTTGCAATAGTTAAAGATAGCAGAATCATACAGACTCGGTGGGTGATCAGTCCACCCTTACCTGACAGGGCTAGTTCTCTTCTGCAGACGTAGGGCTGTGTCCCGTTCCTTAAATCACTTGGTTAGGGGACACCAGCGAGGACGCGGTGTTGTGGCCCAGACCGGGTGGGGAGGAACAGTGGGTGAGTTGTTTGGCTACCGGACTGCAAGAATCCCTCGGGTAGGGTACCTCCCTCGGAGTCTCTCCATGCACCTCCTCACATCCACCGGGCCTGACCTTAGTGCTCGTGGAGTACCTATTCGGGCGCCATTTGAAGAACCGTTTTTACCCACTTACTGGGTCTCAGTAGTGGGGGAACCGCCCAAGTCTTCCATACCCTCCTTAAAAGGAGACACAGGAGCCTTCGTCTGCAGGAGGAACCAAGTTTTATTCGAATAGCCCGGGCTATGGAACAGAGTCCCAAGCTCGTCGGAGTCCAGACTGGGGAGGCTGCTGCTTCACCCTGCAGCTTACAGGCCTTATATACACATTTCCCACCTTAAGAAACCAGTTTGGGTGGGGGCCTGGCGCCCGAGTAAAAATGCAGTTACACAATTCTTTGTTCAGGCAGGACGGGGGCTGCAACAGATGGTACTAAAGATTACGAACAGGTCTTGCAAAACAGGATATGTACATGAGAGAACAGACCGATCTTGAATAACAGGATATGTGAAAGAAACAAGTTCTGGGACGGTGGCTAAACAGGATGGATGTGTGCAGGAGTTCAGTCCGAGGGAGGTGAGGCCAATTCTTTGTTCCCTTTTTCGAAATTGGCTCAACCACAAGGAGCAGGAATGGCAGGGTGGTCGTGACAGTTAGAATTTCATCAGACATCAGCAGAAACGACCAGGTGGGTCGTGCAGAGGTGTTTGACACGAAATGGCAATGCAAAAATAATGGAGTCCTGACACAAAATAGATGACGACAAGAAGGACACTTTTCCTCAGGGTTAATATGCCTGCTGCAAAGAGCTCTTACTGTGTAGATCACTATTTTATGTGGATAGATGAGTGGATTACTGCTTTGGCACAGATATTTTGTCACTACAGTTCGTAAGATACAACCCTATAATAGAACGGTGACTGTTACGAAATGTAATCAAAGAGCTGCATGCAAACTTCATAAAATAATTTAGGACATTATGTTCAAACCCCCCCCCCCCCGTCTTTCATGATCTATTTCTAATGTTGCTGTAAAGGGTTTGTTTGGGTAAATATACATTATTATCAGTAAAGTCTTCTCTATTTAAGTGCTTTAAAACAAATTCAATGTATGTGACAGAGTGTCTAGGTAGAGATGAGAGGCACTTTTGCCAAGTGGTCATAAGGAAATCCGAGGAGGAGGTCATGGATGTACCGATAATGATTGCTGTGCCAACAGCGCTAAAGCCGGCCCTGACCGGCCCCACCCCTCCTGCTCACAGGGCAAACGCCTGGTGCCCGCTACAGCCAGTCCGGCCCTGCTCCCATCGCTACTCCACTCCCTAATCCCTTTCCAATTGCTGTATATTGAATTCTCTCAAAAGAGAACTGAATTCCATCTTTAGCTCGAGATACACTTGATCGAAGCTCTTACCCTCTTATTTGCCCTCTTGAAAATCTGTAGCTCCTCTACCCACCCCACGGTGGACTGCTAAACCTGACCATGCACATTATGAATGAGGTATATGTCCAGTTATCCTTTTGTGATAGTCCTTATGTTACATTATACGGCTGTACTAGATGTACAATATCTAAACTATATGTGTTTGTGTATGTTGTGAACTTGTAATTCCCTATTGAAAAGAGCTGTGATGCCCTAAGGCAACTTCGGGCTATAGAAAACTCAAATAAATAAGTCAATTTACAGTTGTTTATTAGCCCGAAGCTTTTAACAACATACTTATCAAAAGATAGCATTTTATTTTTGTCCAAATTGATAACTGATTTCCTGTTGCTTATTTGTATAGGGTATAAATAATTATCTTTAATTCTACAGTCATGTGGTCTGGAAGTAATATGTCTTTGGCAACAAGAATATCAGTACTCTTGTGGGCGTCACGTCCAGTGGATTTGTGAAATTGTGGGCCAAATAAAATAATCATAAATGAGGTGGCAGAATACATCCTTGCCTGACAAAAAAAACAACGTTGTTAGCGCCATCTCTGTTGCTATAGGATTTCATACCTCGAGGTGTAGCTGTAAAAGGATAAAGAATTAGGTGGGCCTAGCACACATACATATCATTGATAACCATAATTGCCCTGGGTACCAAGCCAAAGACTTTAGACATCCATAAATGCCCAATATATTAGTGGTGGCACCCTTTGTCTTACAAGGTCAGCAGTGCAAGCGCCATTGCGATGTGTATTACAAACGACCCTTTTTAAACCCTATCTCACAGGCTAAGATAATTTTCAGTTTTTCTGACCTGTCAGTCAATTCTTCAAGAGTATGAGGGCATAAACTTTCCTTGAAGGATTTAACAATGATATGTAGCAATAGTTCTCTAGTTAGGTTTTGGGTCCTGTCTTCCATATAGGCCTCATCCTAGCTGACTTCCAACTATCAAAAATGATGCCAGTTTCAGAACGAAATTACCTACCAAATGTTGTCATTTTGGAAATGTCAGTAGACAATCCACCTGGATCTCCAGCTTTTTTGGCAATAATGCTCACAATTTTGGCCTAGCAGATGTCTGTTTGGGTTATGGCAGTATTAGTTCTTTTTAACAAAGGGCCTTCACCGTTAATTTTATGTAATACGGAAATACACTCAGCCCTAACACTCAAGAGCATATTTATGAAAGAATTGCATCACTCTTGTTCCACGCAACTAGGCGCAAGGGTGACCCACTCCTAAGATTGATTTATCAAGCCACACAAGGCCACCTTGCGTGGCTTGATAAATTTAGAGTAACTCAGTGCAAATCGCTGCATTGCGTTACTCTGCCCCCGGGAATCGTTCCATTGGTGTTCCAACTCATCCACCAATGGATTTTGGTACATTCCCAGATTTATCATCAGTGGTAGACATGGAAATGCGTCAGAATGCTACATTTCCCCAGGTGAGGCATAACTAGCAAAAATATTTTTATTTCAGTTTGTTACTTCCTATTTCTCTGTGTACTGCATTCTACACACAGAAATACACACTACAAGTACAATGCATTCCTGCACTTTATCTAACACGCAGCACAGCAAGGTGACTTGGTGCGCTGCATGATTATTTGTTATATATATAGGTATCAAGGCGTTAGAGAGGAACAGGAAAGCTAGTTCTCTTCCCCTGAGAAAGTAGGAATAATCAAAAGGAACTAGCCAGAAAATGGAAGCTTCAAGATGAGTGAAGAAAACATTAGTTTCTTATGAAAGCCTTCACCCACCAACCTAGTTGGTAGCATACTTCATCATCGGCCCCCACCCGTGAAAAGTGATTAAAGCGTGGTCAATAGAATATATGTGACCAGGTATGTTATGAACTCGCTCTAAGGTGCGATATGGGTAAGAGGAGGATTTCCTCTATTGGTTTATACTCTGGTAATTGTCAGAGAAAAACCTCATGAGTTTCCGGCGGGGGGTCCGGCTTATAGTCACACTTTCGTTAAAGCTCGGGACCCGCATATAGACCTACTTGAATTGCATCGGAACTCCATTGGTCAGGGTTCCGATACCTGGTCACAAATATTCTATTGACCACACTTTAATCACTTTTCACTCATAAAGGTCCTGAAGATAGCCAGATCACTATGAGGCTTGGCTGAAACATGTTGACCACACTGGATGTGGGAGACCATAGTCACCTCCAAGCACATCCGCCGCCTTGGTTTTGAACTTGCCAAGGGTCCATTAATAAAATAACCCTTGAGGGTAGTGGGACCCAGGACAGTTTTTTAACTTATACTCACACACTATCTCTGCACACTCACTTTCCAATACCCGCCCTGCAGTAAACAGGCATCGTAGCACACCCAGGGCATGCTCGGTGCCACCGGGTGGGGCCCGATGATGAAGCATGCCACCAACTAGGTTGGTGGGTGAGGCCTTTCATAATAAACTAATGTTTTCTTCACTCGAGAAACACACATCTTGAAGTTTCCATTTTCTGGCTAGTTCCTTTTGATTATTCATATTTGTTATATATACCCTAACAGTATTACCAAGTTCATCTCTTCTCACAGTTTCATCTCTCAGGTAACTTCCAGCTCTGCCTGTGGTTATTTGTATTATTTTCCTGCATTATCTGCCATTTATGAAGATGATTATATTTTTGTGTGTATTAGTATTCTTGAGTATTATTGTTTGGTCTGTTTTTCCCCCCTGCTAACTATGCAGTAAAACGACCATAATTCATGGCCTTTCCTAATGGGGCGTGATAAACCCTTCGTTTTAACAGGATTTACCTACTTAACCAAAAGGGATTCACAAATATTATTTTGAGAATCATTTGTTTTTAGGTAACTGGCCTTGTGAACCAAACCCTTCAGATGCAATTTAATGTCAACCAAGTACCTGGTAGAGACTTCCGACTTTGAAATTGTAACTGCATTCTTGAGAAATAATCCTCATATTTGCACAAAGACTTAAACAATCAGATAATAATTCGGGTAAATAATTCACCCTGATTCACCACGTTGTGCACCATTAATTAAGGGAACTTAAATCTTAACATTTTGAGTAGGGTCTCTCTTTTGCTTTACAGTAGTCACAAAAAATCACACATGGTGTCATGCCAATTTAGCACAATCTGACAACCAGAATGGCACTGGAATTGCCAGCAGATTACAAATTTTGACTCTTGCTTCAAGTCTCTGTTTACTTTTGCAGCCATCATCAGGGTGCATACTCGGCCGTTAATGTATGCAGTTCCTTGGGCCTGCAAAAATATACATTACTTACAGCCACCTATCAACCTTTGTACGATACATATTTGATGATCATGAATAGAAATGTAGAAGTATGTACTGGCAAGCAGGCTGGGGCTTGCAGGCAAATGGGTATAGTAGGGAAAGCAAAACTAGAAGTACCATACAGAGTGTTTGTTTCCAATTGGCAGAAAAATCAAGGTCTGCGAGAAAATTGACAATAAATGTCTATGTACCATAATTTTCAAGAATATCATGGGCACATGAGGTAACAGGTGCAGATTGTATGAAACCACCATCTTGTGGATGGTGCTGCAGTAATATTAACCTCCGTCTTAAGACTGGCCATATATGGTGGCATGCACATAATAATGGCAAGAGTTGTATACTGCCTGGCCACATATTTCTAATACTATAAGTTGGTACTGACTGATATACATTTTGGGATCTTATCTCCCAATGGGAATAAAACACATTACCCTCTTGTGAATCAACGTTGTGGCAACAGGAGACACCAGCGTATCTATTATAAAAAAAACAGCGAGTGATGTTGAAGCACCTCCATGTTGGGTATTCCCGGATTTTCATTGTGGTGTGCCCCACACAGAAATATGAAAATGTATTTTACTCTGTTTTTTTACATCGCTATTCATCTGTAGGATGGTGGTCACACTTGAGATGGGAAAGATTTTATGTCCCTTTGTTTGTGGGAGAGATTTAGGGGAAGAGCAGCCCCCCGGGGTAGGGTTCTAGCTGCCCTGCAAAACCCAGGGCAGGCATTCCCTGGCACAGAGTCGGGTAGAACAACCAAGACATTGCATCCTGGCTGTGCATGTGCACTACTTGAGAATGGAATAGCTAGTACTCCTTTCAGATTAGTGGACATCTTCAGATTGCTTCTCCAGTGAGACTGTTCTATAATTTTGTACAGCTTACAGACCTCCACATGCCTTATCTGCACAGGAAGCCTACATGCAGAGACTCAGTAAACCTGTATTGTAATACGGTGCTCGGGCCCTTGAGCAAGTGATGTAGAGGTAATTACTTGTGCCAGCAGCCTGGCACGTTAAATATAATATGGCCCCAGGTGTGCAATGTCTTGTGGTGTAGGGATTCAAAAAAGGGGGTGGTGATGAACAGAGTGTCTGAATTAAGCAGACCACTCTTACCCAGTCCAAAGATCAGGGCTTGATCCATCACCGTTATTTAGCTCACTGCACCATCCCAGCTCAGAACTTGGCTATATGCAAATTAGTCTGTCCCTGGCCCAGTGCATCATGGGAACAGGGCAGACCAAACTACCAAGCCAATTCTTCACCGGAAAGGAGACAAGCTTCCGGGGACCTGTTTCTGGCATTTCAGCCGTCGTCGGCCCGGCTTGCTTGAATCCTGATGGTGCAGTGAGCAAGGGGCTCATGTCTGAGTATACCCTGCCACACCTATAGTGGCCAAAAACGATTCAAAAAAGGGGGTGGTGATGAACAGAGTGTCTGAATTAAGCAGACCACTCTTACCCAGTCCAAAGATCAGGGCTTGATCCATCACCGTTATTTAGCTCACCGCACCATCCAAGCTCAGAACCTGGCTATATGCAAATTAGTCTGTCCCTGGCCCAGTGCATCATGGGAACAGGGCAGACCAAACTACCAAGCCAATTCTTCACCGGAAAGTAGACAAGCTTCCGGGGACCGGTTTCTGGCATTGGCTGGGATGGTGCAGTGAGCTAAAAAACGGTGTTGGATCTAGCCCTGATCTCTTGACTGGGTGAGAGTATTCTGCTTAATTCAGAAACTGTCCATCACCACCCCTTGTTAAATATTTTGTCCACCATAAGCGTGGAAGGGTATACTCGGATGTGAGTCCCTTGCTCATTGCACCATCAGGATTCAAGCAAGCCGGGCCAACGACGGCTGAAATGCCAGAAACTGGTCCCCGGAAGCTTGTTTCCTTCCCAGTGTAAGAATTGGCTTGGTAGTTTGGTTTGCCCTGTTCCCATCATGCACTGGGACAGGAACAGACTAATTTGCATATAGCCAGGTTCTGAGCTGGGATGGTGCAGTGAGCTAAAAAATGGTGTTGGATCTAGCCCTGATCTCTTGACTGGGTGAGAGTATTCTGTTTAATTCAGAAACTGTCCATCACCACCCCTTGTTTTTAAATATTTTGTCCACCATAAGCGTGGAAGGGTATACTCAGATGTGAGTCCCTTGCTCATTGCACCATCAGGATTCAAGCAAGCCGGGCCGACGACGGCTGAAATGCCAGAAACTGGTCCCCGGAAGCTTGTTTCCTTCCCAGTGTAAGAATTGGCTTGGTAGTTTGGTTTGCCCTGTTCCCATCATGCACTGGGACAGGAACAGACTAATTTGCATATAGCCAGGTTCTGAGCTGGGGTGGTGCAGTGAGCTAAAAAACGGTGTTGGATCTAGCCCTGATCTCTTGACTGGGTGAGAGTATTCTGCTTAATTCAGAAACTCTGTCCATCACCACCCCTTGTTGTTAAATATTTTGTCCACTATAAGCGTGGAAGGGTATACTCAGATGTGAGTCCCTTGCTCATTGCACCATCAGGATTCAAGCAAGCCGGGCCGACGACGGCTGAAATGCCAGAAAACGGTCCCCGGAAGCTTGTTTCCTTCCCAGTGTAAGAATTGGCTTGGTAGTTTGGTTTGCCCTGTTCCCATCATGCACTGGGACAGGAACAGACTAATTTGCATATAGCCAGGTTCTGAGCTGGGATGGTGCAGTGAGCTAAAAAACGGTGTTGGATCTAGCCCTGATCTCTTGACTGGGTGAGAGTATTCTGCTTAATTCAGAAACTCTGTCCATCACCACCCCTTGTTGTTAAATATTGTGGTGTAGGGAGCAGGTGAAACTCTGTCTAGAGAATAGGAATCGTATTAGCGGTCAGGTACTTTGATACTAGGGTGCACTGGTGAAGCAGAAACCAGGCAGTCTCTAGTTTGTGTAAAAGAGAAAATAAATTAGTCACGCTGTATGTATGCAGCGGTAGAGTGCAGCAGGTATTCTATGTCAAAAGAAGTGGACAAAAGAGGAAGGTAAACAACGTATTTTGTCTCCAATGTGGGAGAAGTGGGAGAGTCAAAGGCACTCTTTGTTTGGGGAGTGGCTAGTAGGCAGGATGAGGTATTCTGGTTTTGTGTGGCAATGTGGCAGAATAAAACCTGTATTCTTTATGTGGCAGGTGAGAGGGGGATATGCCGATGGGTACAATGTTTAGGTGAGGGGGAGTGCTGCTGGGAGAGAAGTGCAGGCCCGCTGGGTGCAAGTGCGGCGGCTTGGGAGAAGCGCGAATATTGGCTGCCAGTGGTCCACGAAGGGGACCCTCAGAAGAGGGCCGCCGCCTTAGTGCTATTTAGTGCTTAGTGTGCGAGCATGCCTCCACCCTGGACAGAGCTGCTGCTGCTGCTCTCTGCCTGCGTTTTTGCCCAGAATTTCTATTTTGCACATGTAGATCGTTTTCCACTGAAAATGCTGATGTTTTGCACACTTTGACCCGTTTTTAATGTGAATGCTGCTATTTTAAGCACTCTGCTGTTTTTTTACTCTGTGGGGAATTGTAAAATTTACTTGGGAACTAAAGAGGGCTGGTGGAATTCAAACCCTCAATTGGCTGAGACTCGACACTCCCGGGCGCCATTTTAGATTGGGGTGCGGTCTAGTGTTCCATTCTGGAACACATAAAGAGAGAATCTGTGCGAGCGCGCAGCGGGCGCGCCGCTGGCGCACCGAAGGCATGCCTAAAGGCAAGCCCGTCTGCGCCTGTCCGCGACCTGGGTGCGACCGGCGCCGGTTATGCTGCTGAACTCTCATCAGGTAACATCGACTCTCATAATCCCATACTACTATACAGCAGGGAACAACTGCTGATGTTGGGCAGAGGCAGTGACTATTGTTCCCAACATCTTATATCAGCAGATTCAGAGCCACTCATTTGTAAATAATGTAATTGGAGCTCTCACTTACAGCCTGATAGAGGAGGTCATTTAAGTAAGATTGAACAGGTTTCTGATTTGGCTGGGGCTACTGGAAGAGGGGGTAAACTGAAAGCAATCCTTCTTAATATTAGATCTATGAAGAGCCACGAACTCCAGCTTTTTGACCTCCTTACAGAGACACAACCAGATGTCACGTTTACTACTGAAACATGGCTCAATGAGGGCTCCAACCCCACCATTGCTGGTGCACTCCCATTAGACTATAAGATACTTAGGAAGGACAGATCTGGGGGCAGAGGCGGAGGTGTGGCGGTTATATATAAAAGTCCACTCTCCTGTGAATCAATACCTCTGACAGAATTAGAAGGAGCAGAAGGACTTGGTTTCCTTCTGACTGTCTCAGTTCATCAGTCTATCTCGGGTGCTTTATTCTACCGTCCACCGGGACCAGCAGGAAGGTTTTTGGAATCTCTGGGCCATGCTCTCACGCCCATTGTGTCCAAATACAGTCAGTGCCTGCTAGTGGGGGATTTTAACATTCACTTTGACAAAACGAACGAAGCCGAGACTGTAAAACTTTGCGAACTACTGAGTATCTTCAATCTGGCACCCTATGTATCGCTCCCTACGCATGAAAAAAGTCACATTTTAGACCAAATTTTTTCAACTACAGTACTAGACCCTATTGTCCCTTTGCCTAGCATTTGGTCTGACCATTTTCTGCTAACCTTTAGGATAGAAAAGGTTCAGGACAAGTCTAAATCCTATTGTAAAAATCAACCGAAAAGCTTCAGATCTTTCAATCAAATAACACCAGAGGCTTTAACGCTTATGCTAAGCCAACAGCCTATACCAGTCAACAATGATTTAGAGCATGATTTATCTTCTTTAGAAGACTGGCTTCAGGATCATACTATGCATTTAGCCCCTATTAAAATACGAGCGGCCAAACAAGGCAGAATTTCTGCACCGTGGTTCAATGAGTCCTTAAGGAAAAGTAAAAGTGTATGTAAAAATTTAGAATGCCTATGGAGGAAGAATTTTGATCCTATAAATAAACTTACATATAAAGTGGCTTTGAAACCCACTATGTAAAAGTCCGAGAGGAAAAGAAAAAGTTTCTGGCTGGAAAAATTGAACAAGCTGATAATTATGCTAAAGAGTTGTTCAAGATTGTTAAGGATTTCTCCACACCTAATGCTTCTAAAAGCTCTTTTTCCCCTACTGGTGCATGGACAAACGAAATTGCGCAATACTTCCATAGGAAAATTAAAACTATTCAGGACTCTTTTAGCAGCTTTTACGAGGATGGAGAAAATAGTACTGATAGGTCTCTCCCCATTTGCTGGTTTACGGAGAACAATCTTCTGGAGTTTCCGCCTATGCCCATGTCCACCTCACTTAAAATCATGAACGCCCTAAAATCCGGATTTCCTTCCGACCTCTGCCCAGCAAAAACGTTGGCATCAATTGCAGAGGTAATAAATCCAGCTGTTAATCAGACACTGAACCTTTCTCTGTCCGAAGGAAGGATGCTAGAAAACTGGAAGCAATGGAAAATTCTTCCACTTCTAAAATAAAACATCAGCTGATCCCCTAGTAGTAAGCAACTACTGACCTATATCGCTTCTACCTTATTTCTCCAAGGTTTTAGAGAAATATGTGAATACCATTTTCACAGATTTTATTGAGGTCAGCCAGGTACTTCATTCGAGTCAGTCTGGTTTTAGAGCAAATTTCAGTACAGAGACTGCTCTATTAGAAATCTCAGAGACAATCAAAACCACCTTAGACAGAGGTGGAAAGGCTGTGCTGATTTTATTAGATCTATCAGCGGCCTTTGACACGGTGCCACATGATCGCCTCCTTCATAGATTGAGGGAGAGCGGCATTGGGGGCACGGTGCTCAGATGGTTTTCTTCCTTCTTGGAAAACCGCCAGCAAACAGTCTGGGCCCCCCCTTTTTCTGCCCTTATTCAACACTGAGCGTAGGGGTCCCACAGGGCCGTCTTAAGTCCGACCCTGTTTAATATATATATGGACCTCTGGCTTCTATTGCAGAACAATACGGGGCAAACATTATATCGTACGCAGATGACACGCAATTGCTGTTCACCTGTGAGAAGGATGAGGTGCTAAATGGCAACGAAGTCAATGTTTGCATAACCAAGGTTTTTGAGTGGTTCAGGCAAAATCAGTTGATTTTCAACTCCGACAAGTCAGAAATTATCTTTTTTGGACATACCCCAGGCGATGAGTGGCGTCAATGGTGGCCTAAAAATCTTTCTCCCCCTGAAAGCCCAGTCTCTACTGTAAGAAATTTAGGAGTGAAGTTGGACTCTGACATGACAATGAAGTCCCAGGTTCAATCGGTTGCTGGCACCTGCTTTGGTCTTTTAAAAATTATGAGGAATGTTCTCCCGTTGCTTTCTATTCCGCATAGGAAAACTGTGGTTCAGCCCTGGTTATATCAAGGTTAGACTATGTAAATGTGTTGTACCTGGGCCTTCCGGACTACTTACTGAACCGCCTGCAGGTTGTTCAAAATGTGGCAGCTAGGTCTGTGCATATGGTTGGACCCAGGTCACATATGTCTCCCCACCTTAGATCCTTGCACTGGCTTCCAGTGAGAAAAAGGGTCTTTTTTTAATCCCTGGTCCTAACTTTTAAGGCTCTAAATAACATAGGGGCCCGTGTATCAGGAACAAAATTCAGCCCTACAAACCTCTCAGAATGCTGAGATCCTCCTCTCAGCAGCTGAAAATTGTGCCTAAGTTTTACCGTTCTTACAAAGGAGACCGCTCTTTTCAAGTAGTAGCCGCAAAGTTATGGAATGGTCTCCCTTTCTCCTTAGACAGGAATGTGCTCTTCTCAGCTTTAGGCGAAGCTTAAAGACCTGGCTCTTCCAACAGTGGTCGCAGTCCAGTTAGTTATCCCTGGCTGTCTCTTCACTTGCTCTGTTTTGGGGTTAAGACAGCGCCGGGACACTCCTTAGAGTAGCCGTGCGCTTAACAAATACCCCTATAACATAACATAACATAACATAACATGAGGGCACACGAGACAGTCTAGTGTGTGGGACCCCCCCTTGCGGAGTCCGAGTGCAGCGTCACTTCTGATAGGGGTGGGGGGGAATGAGGTATAAGGGCCTCTCCCCACCCACCTGGCGACCTCTTTGCCGCTGCCCTTGATACCGTTTGATGTGCCACAGGGATATCAGGAGCTTAACTTTCGGTGAGAGTTAGGGCGATCCAGAGGCTGTAATGTACAGAGTGGTACCCTCTGCAGGAGCACAACAAGGGTGCAAAGGCCAAATATCCTCTGGGACGTCCTCGCGTTGTACCCTGGAGGAGCGACGACTCCCCGTTAGTCCTAGGGGCGGTTGTGGACCTGAGCAACCAGGGGTTGCCTGAAACGCTGTGCCCCTTCGGGGGTGTGAGGAAGGGGGTGGACTGGCGGTCCTCAGGTGAGAGGGGTTGGCCCCTCCCCTAAAATTGGTACGCACCGATTGGCGACGTCCACAGTGTAATTTGGCTCATCAGGCGGGCAGGCAGCGGAGGGGTTGCCTGCCCTTGGATCCCCCGTAAGATAACCCACCATGTTGGCATATTTGTTATGCAAATAAACCTGCAGCAATTTTCTCCACAAACAAGGTGTTGTGTGGTTTATTTCCAAATAATATTGCTGTATGTGGGATTGGGAGTGTTGCTAATATTGGCACTATAGGCCTGGCAGCCTGGTGCAGTACTGGTGTCAGCACTGAAGGGTGGAACGAGTGATTAGCAGCGGACCCCCATCGACTTTGAAGCCCCCAGATGCAGGCGTGGTGGCCCGACCCGGCCTGAGGCCCGATCCCCTGAACTATCGGTGTGGCTGTGCCCAAGAAAAGGCCTGGTCACCTGCGATGGTGCACTGTGCCTCCCCCACCTCGTAAAACCTCCAGCAGGGGTTGAGGACTGCGGCTGACACCTGGCTACTTCCGGACAACCCGGCCTACATTGAGGTAAGTGACTGCAGAGTGCAGACCCCAGCTGGAGATCGGGTGACAGCCTGCTGCGGTGTCGCTGTGCCTGCCTGTCTGAAGCTTTAGTCCTGCCACGTGGGTGACGGGGCCCTGTCCAGCTTCGCAGCCACTCATGATGTCGTACGGGCTCACTCAGCGCTCTGAACTGTCTACCTGTAGCAGCCTCTGAGAGACTACTGAAGCCATATCTGCCACGTTCTACTGAGCGGGCCTTTCCTTTCACTTGGGTGGGGGCCCTGCTTGCCTTTCCCCATGTGCCCTTAGTGGGGTAGCGCCCTGAGCTTTGAATGTGACACTGCTCTGGACTTTGTTGGCGACAAGGCCCAGCTGGCACCGCACCTGAATGCGCTGGAGAGGTAGAACAGCGTCAGAGCCTCAGAGGAGCACCCTGGGGTGCAGCAGCACCCCTGTTATGAGATCAATACTTGTCTCTGATCTGGCACTCAACCTACCTGTGCTGCTGTAAGGGGAGCCCAGCTGAGGTGAGTGTGGTCATACCCTGCCTGCTGGAGACTTAAACGCTACACTGAGGTGTGGAAAGGGGTCTGCTGTAGGGGCCTCTGTTCCTCCTGTTCCACACATCTACACTAGTGGCATCTTTGCGAGCACCACAACGCTTGCCTAATCCATCCCTTTGATGGAAGTGGCCTTCTTTCCCCGCACATACACCGAGCAACCTCGGTCAAGGCCTTGGATACAGTGGAGGACATATCACAGGGGGGGGGGGTAGCATTGATAGACCTTTTTAGAGTTGGGATTCAGGTTGTTAGAAACTCGCAAAATGGAAAAGTGGGGTGGGAGGTGGCTTATATGGAGAAAGGAAGTACAGAAAGGTTAAGTCTAGCTTTGTCTGAAAAGAAGAGAATAGGAAATGGCGAATACCAAAAGAAATGAGAGGTTGAAAACCTGGAACGTGGATGGCCTGGGCAGTAGGATCAAAAGAGGAGTGGTGATACTGTACATACTCTGGCAAGCTCCTGATCTGGTGCTGCTGCAGGAAACCCATCTAAAGGAAACAGACCGCAGGATCCTTGGCAGACGGCAGTATGTCTTGTTGCTCATGTAGGCTTTATTTGGGGATCAGGAGGGTAGCGATCTTGACAAAAAAGTCACCCCTTACAAGTACAAAAAAAGTAGGCAGGCCCAAATGGATGATATGTTGGTATTCAAGGTAAATCGGGCAAGTCAAACCATGACGCAGTGAATGTATATGCCCCACTGAGACTGCAACAAGGACCTCTTGTTAAAGTAGGCTGCATACTGCCGGAAGTAGACTTGCACCTACACAGAGTGGATGGGGACTTCAATTACATAATGTCCTCTTAAATAGACAGATAGGCAATAGACAGAATGACCACCTAAATATTGACACCCTGAGCACCTACTCCCCTTGCACAATTCACCAGGGCCTTAAGCCTGACAAATTTATGAAAGATGAAACATACTCCAGACAAGCAGTACTCACATTAGTCTGGAGCATGTTGAACACTCTCACAACTAGACTACTTATACTGACAGGATAAACCCCTCCAATATTAGAAACGGAGGGCCAGTTTTATCAAGATTTTGCGCTGCTCTTGCACCTCACAAGGGGCGCAAGAGCGACGCAAAACCTAAGTGAGATTTATCAAGCCATGCAAGGTCACTTTGCGTGGCCCTGCATGGCTTGATAAATCTGTAGCAACGCAAGGCAGCACAAATCGCTGACATGTGTTACCCTGCCCTAGGGAGATGTTCAATGGATGGAGTGTGGGTGCTCGCACGCATCCACTCAAGGATTTTGGCGCATTCCCAGATTTACCATTAGTGTTAGACCTGGGAATGATTCAAAATGCTACGCCTCCCCAGGTGAGGTGCAACAAGGGGAAGTATTTTTATTTCTCATCGTTTTTCCCTCCATGTGAATTCTGCAGCACACATAGGGGAAAATGGCTCTGAGGATTGTTTATGTGCAGAAAGTTGTCCCTACACAAAAACAAACCTGCCTACAATGCAGGCACCCTTGCATCATGATGCAAGGGTGCCTGCGTTGGCGCTAGGCAGCCAATAGTGCATCAACGCTCGGAAAGGACAGGAATGCACCGTATAATGTTAAATATTGTTTTGTAATTGCATTTATATAGCGCTTACTACCCCTGACGAGGCGTCAAAGCGCTTTTTCGGCGAGTAGCACGCCACTCCCGGACCCATAGAGGATTAGTGTTGAATTAGTATAGTGAAACATGCACGTACATTTTAAGTGGTGGATAGGTTAGTCAATTATTTGGATTTGGAATGATAGCAGAAGGATGGAGGAGGAAAAGGGTTTGTACTGACACATTCCTGCTCTTTCACGCAAACAAATTATGAATATGGGCCTAGCAAGTGGGGTATATCAGACCTCTCTCTTGTAATAGCGACTGTGGAAAGCAACAGGACTAAGGGAAGCAACTGGAGTTGAGATACATGGGAGTTAAAGACCTCGAGATGATGTTGGGGATTCATGCAGATACCGGTACATATTTAAAAAAAATACAGTATAAGTGGAATCCCCCAGAATGCTAAAAAAAGGCATATAAAACGGTGGTTAGGGATGTAGCACACATCTTTATTACCAAACAAAAGGAAAAAAGATCAGAACAAGAAAGATAGTCTCCCTTCCAATTGGAGAAGCGTGTATCTACCTCACTGACAACTGAAAACTTTAAGTGACTAGATATAGTCTAGAAGAAAGACGAAAACAAAACAGAAAACACAGCAAACATGTATTATCTAAATACACAAAGAAATTTGTACGAGTATGGGACAAAGCTGTGCGCCTTCTGGCCTGGCGTACTCATTGAGAACAGGAGGTTACATGGATAGGAGAAGTATTCAACGGAAATGGAGAAAGAGTTATAACAGACTTAGAAACCGTACAACCATTCACACAGTCCTTCAGAGTCCTACAAATGGGTAGGACCCAAGAGGAGAGAAAGAGATGGCAGCTTTCCATGAAAATTTGGATATCCCAACTTTAAGCGAAGATGATAAAGGTGAACTTAGACGGGGAAGCGACCCCAGCTGAAGTGATAGAGGCTAATATATAGCTACACAGTGGCTCATTTACTTAATATGTTTAAAAAGAAGCCAGATACATAGAGAACATCCCTCCAAGACCATACCAATTCAATAATAATTGGGATACACATGGAAAGTAAATAAGGAGGGACTTCTCATGTTGTCCAATATCAGTACTCAATATAGAGAGTAAAACCCTGCAAGATTCCTGAGGGTGGTGTCCCCCTTCTAGTAGCGGCCTATTATGGGAGTTCCCTGGGGCGGAAAGGCAGGGCTGGGGATGGGCAGGGTGGGGGATAGTAAACACCGTAATATGGATGATCGGAGGTAAGTAAACAATTAAATGAATAAAACGAATTTCATAGAGCGCACTGCATCGCATTTTGCACGTCATTCTAATTTTCCTTTCAGAGGGAAACACTGCCGGTACAGACTTGTTACGGGTGATTTTGAACCACAGCAGTGACAGAAGAGCTTGAAGATGAGCCTGGAATATGGTGAAAGGCATGCAACTGAAGCTCAAGGAGATAACTGTCAAATCAATTTTATTTTCTCAACACTACACCTATGTGGATGTAACAAGCTTGGTAAATGTGGATCTCATCGACTGATCTATGCTCTATAACCGTGGTACTCATAGTATGGCCCGTGGGACGCCAGCTGCCCGGCAGGCCTTCCTTGGCGGCCTGCAGACCTTGCAGGTAATGTACCCATGGCTCCCCAAAGAGAGAGAGAGAGTGGAGAGAGAGAGACTGACTGACTGAGAGAGATACTGACAGAGAGAGACTGACAGAGAAAGAGAGACACAGAGAGAGAGCGAGACTGACTGACCGAGAGTCTGACCTACTGACAGAGAGAGGGAGATTGACAGAGAGATACTGACAGATCGAGAGAGAGAGAGAGAGAGAAAGAGAATGACAGAGAGAGAGACTGACAGAGAGACTGCCTGAGAGAGAGAGAGGGTGACAGATAGAGAGAGAGGCTGACAGATAGAGAGATTGACTGACTTATAGAGACTTACTGACAGAGAGAGAATGACTGACAGAGAGAGAGACTGACTGACTGAGAGGGAGAGAGACTGACAGAGAGAGACTGACTGAATTACTGTGAGAGACTGACTGACTGGGAGAGACTGACTGACAGAAAGAGACTGACTGACAGAAAGAGACTGACTGAGAGAGATTGACTGACTAGGAGAGAGACTGACTGAGTGTGACTGACCGTTAGAGAGAGAGAGAAACTGACTGATAGAGATACTGACTGAGAGAGAGACTGACTGAGTGTGACTGACCACGAGAGAAACTGACTGACAGAGAGCGACTGACTGACTGAGAGAGACTGACTGACTGAGAGAGAGACTGACTGTCTGAGAGAGAGACTGACTGACAGAGAGACTGACTGATAGAGAGACTGACTGAGAGAGAGAGACCGACTGACTGAGAAACTGACTGACCGAGAGAAACTGACTGACCGAGACTGACTGACAGAGAGAGAGAGAGAGACTGTGATGGAATTGGGGTAAAAGTGTGTATGAATCTATGCAATGCCTCTTAAGATTGCTATTGTCTGTTAATAAAAATGTATTATTAAAATGTGTGCTTTGTAGTTACATCTGCTTTTGGAATACAGCAGTGTTCCATTGTCTAATGTTTTGAAAGGTTTTTTTTTTTTAATCCCACCCCATCCCCCACTGACCTCACCCCTACAGGTGCGGCCCTCAGCCACAAATCACACTGTAATTTTGGCCCCTGACAGAAAGTTTGCGAGTACCCATGCTCTATTAACTACTGAGATAGGCAGCATGAGAAGTAGGTGTACATGGGACTGGACTTGGTGACTTCAGTGGAGGAGGCAGATAGAAACAATAATGGTGGGAGCATGCCCCCTGTGAACTTCGCTGAACTGAAGAAACAGTCATTGAGGAAAACCAGTGCCCAGCTGACAGTAATTGACGATAGAGATCCTAATGACTGGATGGACAACCTTAGGAGAAGAGGACAACGTGTTAAATGTAGTCCAACTTAAGAGAGTCAAAGCAGTAGAATTAACACATGAGGCAAACTGTACCATATAATGTGCACAGTTAGTGCATGCGGTCTGCAGAAATACATGCACAAATTCATGGGGCTGGTAAGGGTTCAAAAGATTAGGGATATCTGCCACAAAGAGACTCCTATTCAAACTTCAGAAACATTGCAAACTGAAGTCACAATAGATGCTGTAACGTGGTCATTTCCTAAAACTAGCCCTAAATCATTTAGAAGAAATTGAGATAGTCCAATTTATTGTATGTCCAAGCTAAAAACATAAAGTTCTTCTAGATCTTACGTAAACAGCATTAAGGCCAGCAGCAAAACGTTTACCTTATATAATACCAATTGTGGAAGAACAAGCACCCGTTCGAGAAATATAAGTAGATCGATTTTGCCATATGATGAAGATCCCATTCTGTCAGACGAGATGCCTGAAACTATGCTACTAATAGCATGCAAGCAACACTTCCCTGTAACAGAAGGGTACCAAGAGGCATCAACTGAACAAAACCAAGGAGAACAATAATAGAAGTAAACCCTGACAAAAGTTTGGCTGGGGGAGAAGTGGGGAAAGATAAACAGACAGATGTAAAGTATAGGGCAATACGCAAATCAAACCAGTGATTTGTGAGGTACGGAGAGAGGGTGAGCAACCTCGAGGTTAGCAGAACGAGATCACTGGACATGTGAAGGAAAAACAAATCTCAGCAAAGTCAATTTGTTTTCCAGAAGGGAATGCAGGTGCAAGGCCCAAATGTTTAGCTAGATCCAAGCATTAGTCAACTGAAGTGTTCTAATAAGCATTCAATGCCATGCCCTAATTCCATGGATAAGATGGACCTGAAATAGGAAACTAGCGTGGATTGAAATAATTAGTATTGCCACAGGATTTGAGTTACCTTTATTAGTTTTGGTATGCATGAGATAGGGAATATTGTAGGCCTTAGCCAGCTTAATTGAAACAATAAGGTTTACACCTGCGAGAAGAGTACTCCCAGAGCTCCCCATTTCTAGGCCAAGAGATTCAAAGAGAGCAAATACTGTTACCCTTGTCTCTAACAACCTGTGAATGGATTTTCCTACAAATGTGAATCCCAACCCCAGCCTGCTACATTTACAATCCAAGCAAAGGCCGACAGAAGTAGGCTCATTTAATGACATTAGAAAAGGGAAAAAAGTAGTGGACCCACCCGAGGGAAGGCTTCTAACTGTTTTAATCACCAAGTGCTTCTTTGTAAGTCGTAAACAAAATTTAGAGGGTTTTAAAAGCAAGTTGAGGTCATCAACCCCTGAGTATCTCGCTTACACTTAGGGCTGATTACACATAAATCAGAGTAAAATTACCTCATGGAGTTCCTCTTTGTCTGATTCCAAATGGGTCAGTTTTCCACACCTAGGGGCATATTATCAAGGATGGGCGATACATTATCGACGCTTTTATCGTCAGGAAACTGTCGATAAAGTGGCGATAATGGGCTTGATAATATGCTCTACGGAATTCCAATCGAAGTCCATGTTAGATGTCTTCACATCTAACATGGGCTTCGATTGGAATTTCATAGAGTATATTATCTAGCCCATTATCGCCGTTTTATTAATATATTAATGTATCGCCCGTCCTTGATAATATGGCCCCTAGTTTTTCTGGGTCTGGAAGAACCAGAAACAGTTGTTCAGCCATAAATTTCAGCAGGAAACGTCGCATGAGTCTTGGTTGCAGCACCAGACAAACCTCATTCTGCATTTTTGTTTTCTGGCGGCGAAAGCATACAATGCTCCCCCAGCTACAAAAAAGCTTCCCCTTCCCTCCTTAATCCCCCATTCCCTTACTCACTGCCCCACAGGCCCACACATATATTTCCTATCTGCTCAGAGCTTGGAATTGGGGATTCAGGGGCAAATTATCAAGGGGGTTTATCTCCGCTTTTTGGGCTTTAAAAGCCAAGAAAGCGGAGATAAAATTATCTCCCTATTACCTAGCTGTCGCTAACACCAGTTAGCTACAGCTAGTAGGAGATAGCGACCATCTTGGGCCCCGCTTTACATGTCAGTGAAATTTATCACTAATGACATGCAAAGTGGGCGTGCCAAGATGTTAGCGACTGGAAACAGTCGCTAACATCGCTATCTCCTATTACCAACTTTTGGAGATATTCGCGCTAAGCGCGAATATCTCCAAAAGCTAAAACCTGCCCCTGAGCAGTTCTTAGCCATGTTATCCAATGGTAGATGGATAACATGGCTAAGAGCATTAGCTCGGTAATTCATGAATATCGCTGACTTTTCAGCGATATTCATGCATTTCGGCCGATTTTTATCGCTTAGGAGATAAACCTTGATGATAGCAAGGTTCCTAAGCGATAAAAATGGCCGCAGCTCGGCGATAAAAATTTTGCCGCTAAGCCAATATAGCGATAATTATCGCTAGTTGTTGGTAATATGCCCCTCAGTGTGGTTTCATTACCAGATTATCCAGTCCCACACAGTAATCCCCCATTTCATGGAGGTTTGCTTGTATTTGCACAGTACTAGAGTGAAATTACCACACGGTTGTGGTAAAATGGCATGTAATTTTACTATTACCCTGGCCCTGTTTAACCAGTAATTAGAGCCTAAGTGAACAATCATTTGCAATGCAATAAGTCTCTCATTTGTTTTTCTAGTTAAAGTTATTGGCCTGGTAATGGAAATGTTTTTTACTTATGTGTTTTGCCACCCCCTTTGGTCGACACTTTTGCGTGATTGAGAGCTTGAGACCCACCCCTTCCAAGAGCCCCAGTGTAACAACCCACAGATGACGCTGCAAAGCAATGCTCTACTCTTTATAAAAGCATGATGGCAGGTTAAGAAACGAAGCACCATTTACAATGACGTGCAGTCCATGCCGCAGAAGTGCCTCGTACAAAAACATTTACTGCTCGTATTTTCAAAAACTCTTGCAAATGGGAAACAGAAGTCCCCACATAAAAAAGGAGAACCCCGTATTTAAGAGCACTCGCTCTTTAGATACCTTCTAGGAGGCAGTGGTGAGGCTCTCGTCACAGCGGCTGGCAGCTGAGCGGCGATGGCTTCACTGAGATGTTTATCGGTCTCCTGAAGTGGGTAGGGAAGGGCCATGGTGCTAGGGATCAAAAAGACGCTAGGGATCTTGCAGCCTTATAAGCAGCATCAGGCGGGACGGCAGAGGTTGCCCCAAAGCTGGAGAAGCACAAACATGAGCAGAATCAAGCAGCAACCTCAGAGGAGTGGTGGGACGGGCAGGCACTGTTGGGGGAGGGAGGGTGGTGTTGAGGTGGTATGGGGATCAGCATGGGGAGATGAAGGGATTCATTGACAGGACAAGCTGAAAGATGAAGCAGCCACAAAGGTTTCATTCAGGAAGTAAACAAAACACTTAACATGAGCAGAGGCATGCCAACAAAAAACGAGTTCTGTTGAAGTTTGGGAAATAGGAGGATACAAAAGTCCAATCGAAAGGACTACTAAGCCTATTCACCAATCAAAAGCCTGCATTTACTAATGACAGTGAGTGGAGCCAATTGAAAATATCGGCGATGCTGAAAGCCCATATTCTAGGAACAGCATGTCTCAAAGAGACAGCGCATGCTCTGCCTAGGCGAGACCTAAAAACAAGAGCTATTAAAGCAAGGAAATGCTTGTTATACAACTTCATGTTCCGTTTTTATATTGTGAGGTGTTGCTTTGTATTCCTGCCAGTCCCTAACATTATTGATTGCCATGTTTTAATAATTATTTATAGACTGTTTACTACTGCTCCTAAAACTGGAAGGTGAGATATTTTTACCTAAACCAACTGAAAGTTATGCATGAACCTATGATACAATCTGCAATGTATCATTTGACACCACTGTTGTGATGCTGCCATGCCTGAAACAGAAACTGTGAAAAGTGATATTTGTGTAGGTTGCGGAGCTAATGGTGGAAAGTATAAGGGTATTTTATAGTGGCTGAGATTGAAAACTGAACTAATGATGTTGGTGACAAATTAGCAAGAGCTGTTATGGCATTTACACACTTTAAACGAGCTACTACATATATTTAGTGATCTTTCTTAATAACTTTGAGCTTTTTTTTTTGACCAGCAAATTAGGTCTGTCACAACATGCTTCACTTTTTCTGTAAATAGTGAATATGGAGAATATGATTTGGTGGGTTAATATTTCAGGTAATGACCATAATAGTGATGGAACGTCTTTCCGCACTAAACTTAACATTTTTTACTCTCAGGCACCATTGCATCCTCCACAAAGTACATACCCCCTTTCTGGGTCATCTGTTTTCCAAATAATGTTCAATTTCTAGATCTGATGAACTGGCCTTAGAGTCCCCCCCCTTCAACCCATTGATTTTCTTGAGTTACCCCATTTAATCATTGGCTTGAGACAGTCTCCTCTTGGATCAACCCAAAGGAGTATTTAATCTTACCGTTATGCGATTGGATGTTTGGGTGTATCCTTTCTCCTCCAAGTAAGTCCTTCTATTGGAATGCATGAGGGACCAAGTGACATTTGAAAAGCTAAGCAAATTATAACACCTTTTCACATTCAGTTCTTTATCTCATACCTGCTTTATATTAAAATATAAATGTTTTGTAATTTTTGTTACTGCAACGCTCATTGGTTTACTTTACAGATAAACAAATACATTGGTAGGGACGCCAAAAGGTAATTCCTCTAATAAAGCTATTCCTGGGGAAAATACAAGTGAGACCTATTGGCTTTGCCGATTCTTGTTTCTTAGATTTTAATATGATAGTATACATAGGAGATGTACTTTTTCTAATGTAATTACCTTAATTTTGAAAGCTTACTCATTATTCATCACCGCCAACTGAAAGAGTTGCAGGGCTGGGTGTAACTTCACGCATAGGAATGTTAGCATCAGTATATCCATTCTTCTCCCCCTAAGATCCCATACAGAGCTAAATTGCTTTTTTCAGAAATTGAACAAACCTCTACAGCAGAGACCTTTCGAAATGGACTACCACTACTGGTTTTAAAATATTGCTTAATGTTGTTTGTTTCGGGGCAAGGCGTCACAATGGTAGAGCACTAACCGATCTCTCTTTATCACATTGCCGCATTCATTTACTCTGCATGGTAGATGGATGTAGCAAACAGAAGAACAAAGCTAACTATATGTAGAATATGGCCCTGGTTATGAGAGAGACCGTAATAGGTGAGAGGAACTATAAAGGTGAGCTATTTAATGCACCCAATAAATACTAATACCCCAGGAGGGGTATTTACGGAGTACTATGAATACTTCGTATCCTGAGTTTTCCCTCAGAAAATTAGTCATTACATACAGACTTGACCGCAGATTTACAATAACTGGCGCATCTTTGCATATCAGCCCGGATACACCAGTTATTGCGCGCCGCGGCTTCTCCACCATGGATGCGTCGCATTTACAATGCGGCGCACCATTTGGGCAAAAACGGCACAGATGCATGACGCAACTGTGCTGTAAAGCTGGTGCATTGCTGGAGTTGCGTCTCAAGCGCGACGCAGCTCCAGCAATGCTCTGAGGGACCCTTTCTGTACAATGCTGCGTCAATCCTTACCCCTGCATCAAGCAGGCGCAGGGTTTTGACTCAGCATGGGCTCAAAAGTGAATGAGTGAAATATTGTAGATTTCACTTAGCCCCCCTCCCCCCCGTGCCGGAACGCCCTCTTCTGGCGCTGGGCTTTACAACGTGACGCATCTCCCAGATGTGTCACGTTGTAAATACCCCGCACCATGGCGCCTCTTTTGCGCGACCCCTGCGTCACAAAAGTGATGCAACGGCGGCGTAAAAGAGGCGCAAGTGGGCTTGTAAATCTGCCCCTTGGTGTTATCACACCTAATTGCATATGAACCAAAGCTTTCACCTGATAACTTTCATAAGGCTTAACTTAGTCAAATTTGTCAGGAGAAAATTGCGAGAATGTGGTGTTTAATGCAAAATTCAGAATTAAGGGCCATATGTATCAACAAACCCTTTTGCGATTCCTAAATAGCGATTTTTAAGGAATCGCTATTTAGGAATCGCAAAATGGTATGTATGAAGAAATTCGCTATTTTTTAGCGATTCCTTAATTTTCCTTATTTGCGAATACGCATTTTGCGAATTTGCAATTAAGGAATAATTCCCAATGCATTCCTATGGGCCAGGAGGCCCATAGGAATGATTGCGAAATAATTCTCAAATTGCGAATTCGCAATTTGCTAATCGCAATTTGAGAATTATTTCAAGGGTGCAGGGGTGTCTCAAAGACACCCTGCTGCACCCCTTAAATGTACATGTGTGTGCATATGGCGCACATACATGCCCTATGGGCATGTGTGTTCATTACATGCCACCTTCAAAAATGCCAAATTGTGCATTTTTTGAAGAATTCGCAAGTTACCATCAACTACAAGTTGGTGGTAATTTGCGAATTCTTAACCATCATTCGCAACACAAAAATGCTACATACATAGCATTTAAGGAATCGCAAAATTGCGATTCCTTAAATGCTATGGCAAAATAAGGAATCGCAAAACTTTGCTATTCCTTATTTTGCGAATGTTTCATACATCCCAAAACATGCAAAAAGGCCGCTTGCGATTCGCAAAGGCCGAAATTCTGTGAATTTCGGCCTTTGCGACTCACAAAAGGCTTGATACATATGGCCCTAAGCTCGCTGTGCGAACTCCAGTTTAGGCGAGGGTCAAAAGTTTCCCCCAATATATAATCAGGAGTTTAGAAGCAGATGGTTATGTTAGAATGGTGAATTGGTCAGTATGTTCTCCTAATACAGAATATAATGTTTGACAGCTTCTCTCTTTGATTTACTCGGAATGCCTGTTTCTTATAGCTTTTTTGCTTTCAACTGCACCATCAAAGTAGCTGCTGTTGACATCGTTGCTGAGATGCTAAATGTTATATATTATATTTTTATATATTGTATATATTAAATATATAAACTCCTGTTAGTTGGTATTTCTTGAGATTCACTGAGTTTCAAGCATTCTACTGTTGCAGCAGCTCCGTACCCTGGGACGCGGCACATGTGTCAACTGCTGAAGTGATGACCTGGATACAAATGGCAAGGTTTCTCATTCCATTCTCTGTTGGAGTACCCTCAATGGTTTTATATGTTCCCCATTATAAAGTGCTTTGTGATTCTTTTCAATAATTTCTCTTCAATAAAACAACTAATTAAATTTCCAAAAACATTTCAGTGTTGAATATCTTCTAAATTCTGAGATTTGTTTCCACATATCAAATTATTTGGTGATACGGACTGCTGCAACCAAAAGTGCCCAATGCATTTCGCGCTTGTTTTTTTAGTTTAAAATAAAATCTGTTTATTGAGTTTTTATTTGTTTTACAACAAATATGTATGTGGTTTGCACATCTGACATAATGTCTTACATAGCAACCATTAGTGTATTATTTACAAGAGTCTGATTCATGGTGTATAGTAAGGTTCACTCAGCAGATGTCTGCAACAAAGGAGATGTACAGTTAATAGCTTGTGTAAAGATGTCAAATTATATTGTGCTATTCTGGGTAATCGGTGTGTTACAACCACGAGGTTCCAGTAGTGAGGCCATTCGGGTACCCAGCAATGAACAGATCAACCGAGCAAAAAAGAAATTAACAAAAAATAAAAATTCCCTCCCCATCTCAGCCCTCCCCGTAAATAGCTGCGTGTCATGTGTTAGACAATGAATAAATGCGCGCACAGGGACGCGGCAACCAGGTGTTATCCTGGAGACCTGTGTGTGGCAGGTAGTGCACTCCCTATGTAGAGCTAGCCGTCTTTTGACCAATTAATAAGCTATGTCCTATCTCTGTTGTGGCGGCGAGTTGACGCAAGTGTCTGGGGTTGGTTGGGTGACGACTTGTATGCCAAAAAGGGTCGCAATGAGGTATTTACGTAGCCCTAAAGTGTCCTCCCTGTGCAAGGTGACACTTTCCGCCTGGGCCCAAGTAGTGAGGCATTGTGTCCAAGCCACAAACGCTGAGTGCTCCCATGGCTTCCATTTTCGGGTGATGTCCGGTGATGAGGCGCTTGCTCGTTAGTAGCCCTAGGTCAAGAAAGCGAGATGTGACCTTATTTTCTTGGTCTTCCGATATAAACCTAGACGGCATATCTCCCAGGCATGCAGCTCTAAGCGCCCTGTTGAGGTGTACAGGTGAGTCGTAACTCTCTTCCAGTAATGTTGTAGTCACAGCACCCCAAAGCATAAGGAGGAGGTCAGCACCTACTAGGCAACAGCAGGGCAGGTAGCATCTGTTCTGCAGAAATAGTAATTTAGTTTGGCTGGGGTAAGGTATGCCCTTTGTACGATATAGACCTCTACAAGGTGGAACATGGCATTGCGAGGGACATGGACCGGACCCTTCAGCAATGTCTCCCATTCGTTGTCGATGCAAGGGTGAGATAGATCTTCCTCCCACCTGTGCGGGAGGGGCGTGAACTGTAGCCCGGCATGAGAGCGTAGCAAGTCTGCTATCCAACTGATCTGGTGTCTGCCTAGTCCCATTACATGCAGGTATTGCAGATAGGTGTGTCGGGCGTTCCAGGGCCATGTCACCCCATTCATTTCCCATGGTGGCCACCATGAGTTGTATAGGACGAAGTGGCACGGTGGGAGGCTGTCTTCGTCTTTTAGAGACTCTTAGGACAGGAGGCTATTATCCCGATAGAGGTCCCCTATTGTGAGGATGCCCGCCGCATGCCAGGCGGTCAGCTCTGCTGACAACGTGATGGCTTGCCTTCTGGGTGTGCCAAGTATGAGTATCACTGTGGCATACGGGGGTTTCTGCACGTATTAGATTGAGAATTCAGCCGTAGCAGCGATATGCCACTTCAGCAGCAAGGAGTCAGGTACTGACATTCACATGCAGGGGTGGAACATGTCCAAGGCATTGAACAGACCACGCTGGTGCGGTCAGATGCCATATCTGCAAGCTGTAGGCCAGGCATCCATTTGGCTACCCCTTGAAGTGGGGATGAAAGATAATAGTGCTCAAAATGAGGCACCGCAAGACCTCCCTAATCTGTAGGAAGGTATAGTTTCAACAGTGCTACCCGGTAGCAAGAATTGTTCCTTTATTCCCTTTTCCAGGGTACAAGAAGGGGGCAAGAATATAAAGGGGGAGATTGGCATAAGTAGTAGAGGAGGCGAGAACAGCGACCATCTTGAGGAGCGCTATGCTCCCTGCCACTGACCGTGGCAATGTCCGCCAAAAGTCATCTGTGCTCTCAAGAAAGTAAAGACCTTTTGTAGATTACCTTCATATAATTCCTCAGTCTCGTGGTACATCCTGATACCCAAATTACGGAACTTGAAGGGTTGCCAGGCCACTTGGGCCCGTTGAGAATGGGGTGGGGATCTGGCAGTGAATGGACGAAAAGGAACAAGCAGGATTTAGCCCAGTTGACCTTGAAGCTGGAAAGATGAGTGAAGCATCTGGCAACTGCATCAGGGATGGAGTGAGGTCCCCAAGGTACATGAGTAGATTGTCTGCATAGAGAGGGACAGAGTGTACCCATCTCCCAGTGGAATACCCCACACTGCACTTTCAGCACGAAGGGCAAGTGCCAGTAGTAAAAAGAGTAGGGACGAGAGCAGGCAGCGCTGGCTAGTGCCTCTGTGAATCTGGAATTATTCCTATATTAAGTGGCCAGTCTTGACTCTGACCAGTGGGCAAGTGTAGAGCATCTTGACCGGTCGCAAAAAATTATCCCCAATACCGTAACGGAATAAGGCTTCAAAAAGAAAGGCTCATTCCAACAAATCAAAGGCCTTGGTCAGGTCCAGAACCAAACAGCCTGCTTGAGGCCATAAGCCCGGTGCATACTTCAAGACACAGAATTTTTTTTGCAAATTCAGTGATGTACTGTTGGACGGCAATAATTCACTCTGGTCTGCGTGAACCAGCTAGGGTACTATCACTGCCAGCCAAGTACCCAAGATCTTTGCTAGCACTTTGTAATCCGTGTTGAGCAGTGCCAGAGGATTATATGAGCCCAGGTAAGTGGGGTCTTTGTCTTGTTTAGGAAAGGATATGAGTAGCGCTTTGCATAGGGAGGTAGGAAGGCATGAGGCTGTCAGTGCCTCTTAATAGAGAACTAGCAACCGGGGAGCAAGGAATGCGGCATATGTCTTGTAAAATTCTACAGGCACGACGTCTGGGCCGGGGGTCTTGGCCATGGCCAGAGCCTTCATCGTCCCTGTTTTTCAGATAGCTTAATGGAATTGTCTAGTTCACTCCTTGGGCAGATCAGGAGAATTGTACAAAAGAAGGCTTCAGTTTCTTGCTGGGGGCATCGAGCCTTGATTGATACAGTGAGACATAGTGCGGGGGGAGTTCTAGATGTATGTCCTACTAAGTGTAGAGCAGATTGCGAGCAGCAGATCGTAACACCATAATAGGGTGCCTATGCTTTTCCGACCGTATCAGCCAAGCCAATAGCGTGCTGGATCTATCTGCAGTGGCATGTGTGTGCACTGCATAGTTCAAGCAATGCAGTCGTTCTAGCAGGGAGACATGTTCGTGTTGCGCTGCCAGTAGATGCCAAGAGTCTCCTGGGTTCCGTACTGTGTTAGCCTCATGTTGTAGAAGTGTGTGTTCTAAGCGGGATATGTCTTTGTTAAGTTGTGGGTGGATTTTCCAAGACACCCCCAGGCAGTGGCCCCTGGTTGCTACTTTAAAGGCGTCCCACTCGATCAGTCCGGTTGTGGCTGACCTGTAGTTCTGTTCAAAGTAGTCTTCAATGGCTGTGTGTTGTGAGGAACAAAATGGGGAATCCTCGTGCGCCACAGTTTGCAGGTGCCATGTCAGGACAGCAGGTGGGTCAGTGTCCCATGTGAGCTGAAAGCTTTGGTTTTTTAATAAGAGTGGGTGCGGCCGAGGTAATAAGTGTGTGTTACGGAGGGTAGTATGGAAGATTTGCCAACAAATCGGTCAAGTCTTACTTGTATGTGGTGTGGTGAGGAAAAGAAGGAATACACAAGAGCATTGTGCTGGCACCGAATGTCTACCATGTGCCAGTGCTGGAGCCAGTCATGTAAGGGCGTGAGAGTCCCTAACCAGGTGCCATTGATATCCGCTCCAACGGGAGAACGCTTCTGACAGCCGTCGAAGGTACAGGGGTTGCTCTGTATTAGGTGCATATATCTACCTAATGTGTTGTGTCAGCTGTCTAAATGGCCCTTGATAAGTACATAGTGGCTCTCTGTGTCTGGTACCACATCAGCGGAGAAGGGGACCCTAGGTCTGACCCAAGTTAACACTCCTTGCGAAGGAAGTGAAATTGGTAGCATAGACCTGGCCATGCCAGCAATGCTGGAACTTGTTTACTTCATCCTCAAATAAGGAAAGGGGCTCTTTGAACCAAAGAGAATAGAGCACCCGAATACTATGTAGTAAAAGAAAAAGGTTTCCCTTTGGTATTTAACTTAAAGGCCAATCACGCCACACCAGTGCACTTATATCAAACACACTTTTTGAACCAACAACAAAATATAAAGCACTTACAAGGAAAAGTTATAATCAAAATGTATCACAAATTTTAATTTATCATTTAAAAACATTGCCCCCAAAGTGCAAGAACATTAAAATAAATTGCATGAGAAAATGTAATTAAAAAACACAATGCATGTTCACAAAAGCTAGCAGGAGAAAACCTGACAATTGACTTTGTCTTGCTGATGTTAATTCAGAATAACTCGGTACAACAGAATACATGAGTTTTTCATTCCCTGTCACCACAATACTGTTGACCCTTCCAAATTTAACAGCAAATAGAGCGTTGACGCGTTTCAGGGTTGTTAAATCGATAAAACCACCTTTATCAGGACAGATTAAATATATTTCTCCTTATTACTGGTGTCACCTGTGCGATCGCACATGTGTGAGAATCCTCCTCGGTTTTGTTAAAAGGAGTATTTCAATGTCACAGTTAAAAAATCTTTTATAAGCCCTGTGTTTGTTCTTTGAAAGTGGTTCCCTTGATCAGTCAAAGATATAACTTTAGGGCCCACCCTTATTCATTGGTACATGGTAATAATATGTTTACCACTAGATGGACTATTGCTTTCCCAATGTTCTCAATCGGTTCACCTTTTTTAAAGTCACCGGGACCTACATATGATGTTAGTTCTTGGACACGGGGTATGTTGTGGTCGTGGCTTTTTAATCCAACAACCTAGTTTCCTCGCAGTCGACTCGCTACGTACTGTGTATCGCCACTCGATAATGGAGAGCTTGTTTACTTCAGCCAACGTTCAAAGTGTTTCCTGGAGCATAGCAAAACCAAAGGGGATGATGGACGGAGTGTTGAACATTGCAAGCACTCACCCCCACTCAACTGATCTGGGTTTAATCCATCATCATTCTTTAGCTCACTTCAGACATGTTCAGACATGGCCATATGCAAATCAGTCTGACACTGTGCCTCATAGGAACAGTCCAGCCCGAACTGCCAAGCCATGTCTTCCATGGACCGGAAACAAGTTTCCTGGGACCGGTTGCAGGTTCATAACCCTCATCAGCCAGGCTATCTTGAATCCAATGGCAAAGTGAGCAGGGACCCACGTCTTGGCAGTTCGGGCTGGACTGTTCCCATGAGGCACAGGGTCAGACTGATTTGCATATGGCCATGTCTGAATTGGGATGGCGGAGTGAGCTAAAGAATGATGATGGATTAAACCCAGATCAGTTAAATGTAAATGTAAATGTAGTGCTTATATAGCACACGTATCACCCCCGAAGGGGTCTGAAGGTGCTGTACACATACCGCTGTGGAACCCTTCCTGGCCTTTCCCTGTGAAGTGCCCACTCCTGGGCACCCCCAAGGTGAAGCCAGGCATCTTGGGCTGTTGGGGAGATTAAGCAAGCTATTGCCCAGAGTTGCAGAGTGGGACCCATGCTTAGAATAGGCACCGAGGCGAGAATTATCAGGTCCGGGGAAATTGAGCCCAAATCCCGCTGAGGCGGGAGTTGAACCCTGGTCCCGGCCAGACTTCTGCATCAGGGTCTGCCGCTCCAACCATTGAGCCACACTTCTCCACTAATTGACTGGGGGTGAGTGCTTGCAATGTTCAGCACTCCGTCCATCATCCCCTTTGGGTTTTCCTGGAGCATAGCCATCTGTGCGGAGCAGTGCTTGAGGTAGGCGTAAACAGCGTTGCAACGGGAGGGTGTATACATTTTCCACACATTCCAGGTAATGAAATTAGTGTGTATGTCAGTGGTCTATGTATGGGTGGAGGGTATCCATTATGAGTGGCACAGGAGACCAAACTGATGATGGCATTGGTGACATTTGGGATCGGGCCCCGGGATAGGGTTTCATAGGGCATAAAGGCAAAGCGGAACAGGGGGAATAAATACAACATTGAATGCTAATAGGGTAAAGGAACAATGGGTTTTTCACCCAAACTGTTTAAACAGTTATGAAAGAGACAGCAGCAAAGCCTGCAAAAGGTTTTGCTATTGGTAGGTGCAGCAGCCAAGGGTGGTGTACCACATGCAATGTGAGCGTGTGTGTTCCAGCCGATATGGAGTGTTGAACAAGGTGGCTGTTTTGAAAAGAATATTGTACCGGGCACAGTACTGGACACTATTAGACAAGCATATAAACTCTAGAAACACAAAAATATGGTGCAAATCATAAGAACTTACGTGCAAACATATTTATAAAAATATACTCTTTTTTTATTGATGAGATTTTTTAAATAGACAAAATATATAAATATTCATAAATACAATTAACATATAGATACTTCCAATATATAACCGGATACACATGATAAATAATATTGTGCAAATTAGAACCACATATTCAATCACATAATGATATAACTTCAATTTTTTGTACAAAATGGTCAGAAACAATTTATAAGACACATGATGGTCTATATAAAGAATATTGGGCTAAGAAATGATTCAAGCAGTATTTATGGAAACACTGGTAATGTTTGTAGAATACCAACGCGTTTCGGCAAAGCCTTCTTCAGGATTTCATACCAGTGGTTACTATAAATGGAAAAAATATACATGATTGTGATCTAGAGCCTAGATGCATACGTCAAGAAATACTATGGGGCATATTACTAAGGGCCATTATCACCGCTTTAGCAGGACTTTTTCCCGCTAAAGCGGCGATAATTTTATCGCCCTATTACCAAGCTGTCGCTAACACCAGTTAGCGACAGCTTGTAAGCGATAGCGGGCATTTTGGGGCCCGCTTTGCAAAGTGGGCGTGCCAAAATGTCAGCGACTGAAAACAGTCGCTGCAATTGCTATTGCTTATGATCAACACAGGCGTAGTTTTAGAAATATTCGCGCTAAACGCGAATATCTCCAAAAGCTAACGCCTGCCCTGTCTTAGCCATGTTATCCAATGAGAGGTGGATAACATGGCTAAGAGCATTGTCACGGTAATGCCTGAATATCGCTGTATTGACAGCGATATTCACGCATTTCGCCCGTTTTTTATCGCTCCTGAGATAAACCTTGATAATAGCAAGGTATCTCAGCGATAAAACAGGTGAAGGGCAGCAATAGGAATATTCCCACTAAGCCAACATAGCAATAATTATCGCTAGTTGTTGGTAATATGCCCCTCTGTATATAAATTCATAAAAAGAATACATAACAATTACGGTCTGAGAAAACCAAACCCAAACACTGCTGTAAATCATTAACATTGTTATTAAAAATGAATGCATCTTATCATTACATGAACCCTTTTGACACCCATACTGATCATTAACACTGTTATTAAAAATGAATGCATCTTATCATTACATGAACCCCTTTGACACCCATACTGTGCTGATTACTCATGCATCTATGTACAACATAACACAAACTGTGACATGAAATGTGAACCTCAGAACTACATCTCACTTAATATTAGGATTCTGTGTCCTAATCACTTTACTGGTTTTACTATTAGTCATGGAAATGCGGGACAACTAGATATGATGACTCACAGATATCAATCAAAAAACCTTTTTAAGGGAAGTTAGAAAGAATTCTAAACCCAACCTTCCAACTACCCGCGCTGTTTGAATCTAAAACAGAAAGTAAAATTACACTTAATGACCCCTTTGTATTATGACACTGTCTTTGGACACTGAAGTTAAACTATAGGTCTATACCCTGATGTTTACACGTAATGGGAACATATATACCTTCATTCACGAGCCTGATGAATAAAATAATTGGAATGATCTGATGCTGTCCCCAAAGCGGAATCCTGCTATCTAAAATACACACAAGACGTAACGTGCGATATTAGTCATGGGTGTATCAAACTCAATTGACCAAACTTAATAATGTCCAACAGGTCTACCTAATCGATGCTTACCTTATATCTAGTAATGTATCCCTTATATGGCTTCTGACTATATGTTCTGTTCTATATTGTCGTCCGGAGGCTTACAAAATGATAATTAACCTGAAATTGTAAGATATAAGCCATAAGTTACCTCCTTTCTAAAAGACATTTAGATGTAAGATATGTGAAATTCTGCATATTAATTACACATTACTGACCTTAAGAGTTAAGATAACACTGTCGACAGAAGCGAATAGATATCCTTCATCCTTTTGATGAACTACTAGCTTCAAGTGCAGTAGGTTAACACCTCTAAATGTTGAAAAAGGAGAGAAAAGAGTGGTTCACATGATTAGCCACTCTGAATCACAAATAAGTGACCTACAAAAAGCCGTGTAATAAATGCACTCTAATGGCATGATAATATATGTGTTGATTACACTTACAATTCTGCCCGAAAATATCAACAAATGTGAAAGGCTTAGCTCATCCAATCTAAACTGTGCTTGCTGAGGACTCGCCACACAGTCTTGTATGTCCAAAATGAATGATAATAAGAGTTCAGACCAGAACATAAGGTCATCTGGCTGATCTTATTTAATATCTAGAATAACACGATGCTGAATGCACCGGCCATGTCAATATATACAGATCCATCTTCCAATAACGAATATGTGAGAGGAGTAAATACACAGAAGTGTCTGGGTGATGCATAATTAACACAGACATAGTGCATTTATCTGGCGCTTGAAATTCTCTGGCATAGACCTCACTGACATGCAGTTATTTGAGCTTCCAGTTGAACAAGGTGGCCATTCGTTGCACGTGCATATCACACAACAACTAGCAATACATTAGTTGGTCATTTGTAGAGGAGCCAAGTGACAGCAAGGAAAAGCGACTGGGCATGACTACATGATCTGCTAAGTTAAACAAACTAGGAGAATGACACTTAGGAGTAGGAGCGATTCCGATAATGTCATCCGCCATCTGTGGAGTAACATCGGATTGAGCCGCTGAGTCAGAGTCTGTAGGCCAAATGGTGGAGGATCCATCTTCGCTCGAGGGCTGTGCAGAATGTTCATCAGGGCTGACGTCATGCTAGGTGTCACTTATTGAAGCCACTGGTTTAAGGCCCTGCCTTCTTTCCTGTATGACCTGCTCCAGGTCCAGGATCGCTGTAGGTCTAGGTAAGGGTCACGCTGGCTGGCGGCGTCCCCGGCAGCGCCCACCGACAGGCACCCCAGAAGTAGGCTCCGCTCCCATGGCCCTTTGGGGCAAAGCAAGTCCCGACGTTTCCAGCCATTTCCATGCATCGTCAGGAGAGTCAAAGAACCGTGCCTTGCCAATAGCCATGACACGCAGTCTTGCAGGGAAAAGCAGTGAGTACTTCAAGTCTAGGTCTCGAAGGTGACGCTTGACGACTAGAAAGGAGTTCCTGTTATGCTGTACTGCCACCATGTAATCTGGAAAGGACATTTATTTATTTATTTATAAAGTTTTGCAGATATTGTCCATCACAGTTTCCTTAAGCTTCCTGGTATCATGAAATATGGTATCATGGTCACGATAATGTAGCAGGCGAATCAGTAGCAGCCTAAGTGGGGGTTTTAGAGTTGGGACACAGTGGGCCCGCTCTATCGAAAAGAACTGCAAGAGGGCCTTAGCTGAGAGCAGGTCCTGCAGCCAACAGTTCAAGTATACCACAGCGTTGTGCTCCTCTATCCCCTCCAGAAGGCCCACAACACGAATGTTGTTCCTGCATGATCAGCCCTCTGCGTCCTCCGCCCTAGTCTCACGGGTGTGAATGTGATCCATCAGCAGCTGAATGGAGGATTCCATTTCTTTGGACGTCAGCTATGGTTTGCTCTGCAGTATGCACTTTATCCGCCAGCTTGTGGTGATCCTCACGCCACATGGTCATGGTGGCACGTCTCTCGGCTCCCCACCGGCTATTCCCGCAGAGGAGATGCAACAGTGCAGTGGGCCCAGGTGGATTTAGGCTGACCTAGGGGGGCTGTCGGCGCCCACACCAGTGGCAACCAGGAGCTGCGAGTCACACCAACAGGCAGGTCACCAAATATCTACTAGAGCCGCTTATGAGATGGGCCATGTAGGGGAGGGGTGCCACCAGCAGCAGAGGCAGGCCGTTTCCTTCCTTGGTGAGTAGGCCGGTTTCTGCAGGGCCAGCCACGGCAGAGCTCCGATTGGGTCTTCAGCACCCCCTGGGGCACTCACCAGCCAGCTCCATGACTGCCCAATACACAGCGTAGCACCCTACGCGTTTGTTCACTTCATGCGCGGCCGGCACCTCAGTGTCAGTCCCCGAGCCATTGGGCCACGATCAGCAAGTCCGCCATCTTGGATGCGCTAGACATGCCCTCTGTATTTCACGCTTGTCGGCACTTCTTCAGAAGTTCTTGTATTAGAATCAGGTTAATCTGTAACAGCACTAGAAAATATAATTTCATTCATCCATTTTTGGGTTATGCAACTTGATTTTGTAATACATTTACAAGGGAAACAGAAACAATTTGTTACACGCACATAGTTTCCACCGACTGTCTCTCAAATAACATCTTCCACACTCTCAGCTATTAATAAAGAAGCGCATTGTATGGGAGCCAGAAGAATACCTTATTCAAGAAAACAAGCTCACTGAGAAACTTGTGGAACATTGGTATTCCACTGATACTCTATGAAACCGAAAAGCCTATGACTACTGCTTAAGATGAAAAACAAGAAGTGGAGGTACTCAGTACCAGACAGAACTGGTCCATTTAAAGCAATGCTTATGACTACATAAGGATGCTCCGCAAGATTGATATACGTTTACCATTTGCAGGTTCGCGGATTCAATACGCCGTGTTTAGAGTGGAGCTCAAGAATTTGCTACAAATGAGGTAGGTAGAAAAACACTATAAATAAATAAAGATGGAGATAGTGTTTAGACATTGCTATAAATGTTTCATTCTCACAGTTCAAATGACAACAACTGATATTTAAAAATGCGAGCACAGAATTCCATTGATTGCTGAACCGGAAGGAAACAAATTGACATTTATAATTATAATTGAATAAGAACAATATGAATATACTGGGAAAAATGCTGTTTGATTCATAGGGAGTAGTAGGACAACAGTGCTATCCAGTACTTAGGGCCTCATTAGGATGGCGGACGGACCTGCGTTTGTCCGCCACCCCCGAGGTGGAAGGACCGTCCGCAGGGGCAGCGGCGGTCCCTCCGGTGCAATTAGGATGTGACCGCCACCCTGTCGGTCACATCCTGTATCCTTAACCTTGCGGCGGGTGCTGCTTGAAGCAGCAGCCGCCGCAAGGTTAAAAATGTATGTTTAACATTTACATGCACAAAGCGGCAAACACTGCGCGGTGCCTGCCGCTTTGTGCATGTAAATGCTGGGGGGTAACATAGGTACCCCCATGTGCAGCCCCCACCCCGACAACCTGGGGGCCTGCAACAGGCCCCCAAACACCAAAGACCACATGCTTTTCCACGGCAGAAAAGCCGCCGTGGAAAAGCATGTGACGATGCACATCCTAATTTGGCAGACGGTGTCTTGCAGACACCGCCACCAAATGGTCCTCCACACCCCGCGGATCAGCGGCGGACGGACTTGCCGTCGGCCGCTGGTCTCACCGCAATCCCACCGCCATCCTAATCTGGCGGTGGGTGTATTCTGTGGCCGTGGCCGTGAATCCGCATCCTCCGGGCCGGGCCAGCCCGGAGGATGTGGATTCACCGCCATCCTAATGAGGCCCTTAATTTGTAAAAAAAAAAAAAAAACGTGCAGGGCCTAAAGTTTTGCTTAGGAGCTTGCTGCCAGTGCTAGCGAAGGCCAGGGTGCCAAATACCCAGGCTGGGTAGTCGATTCCACATTATGCCTCTTTAATCCACCACCACAAACCCAGTCTCTTTATCTCACTCTTGTAGGGTCTTTTTATCCCTGCTTTCTCCCTTCTTCTTCCATCTTTCTCTAACCCCAGTTTTCCTCCTTTTGTGTTTTTTTCTCTCTCGCTCTGTAACAAATGAGCATATTTACACCGAAATGTGGGAGTGCGGAGCTGCGGCAAATTTGGCAGCACCACGCTCCGACATTTCTAAAACACAGGAATGCGCCATATTTACAACAATACGGCGTACCCAGTGTTTCACCTAGCGCAGGTGTTAAAATTAGCAGCTTGGCACCAACGCAGGCACCCTTACACCATAGTGCTTGCGTTGCAGGGAATGATTGGTTATGCGCAGGAAGGTGTTCCTTCCTGCACAAAAGCAATCCATAATGGTGATTTGTTACTTATATGCATGTTGCAGAATGCAGCATACATAGTAGTAGCAAATCGGCATTATTTAATGATTATGTGCAGGAAAGGACACCTTCCTGCACATAAACAATCATTAATGGCGTTTTGCTCTTTCTATGTGTACTGCAGAAAGCAGCACATGTAGAAAAGGCAAAAACGTGGAGAAACAAAAGTATTTCTCCTCGTTTCGCCTTTCTAACGCCTGCTCTTGCATGGCGTTAGATTTTGTCGCTGCCACAGATTTACACATCCTTGTAAATCTGGGGCAGCGTCAAAAAGAAATTGGTGTTGTGGTGGAACACCCACAGCAACACCAATTGCACGCCCCTTTCACGCTCAGTGATGCGTTTAAAGGGGCCGTATTTACAAGGCAGCATTAAGCCACAAAAAGTGGCTTAACGCTGCTTTGTAAATATGGAGAAGGGCATAGCGCCACCAGAACACCACTAAAAATTATGGGGCATATTTCAAGGGGGTTTATCTCCGCTTTTTTGGCTTTAAAAGCCAAGAAAGCGGAGATAAAGTTATCTCCCTATTACCTAGCTGTCGCTAACACCAGTTAGCGACGGCTAGTAGGAGATAGCGACCATCTTGGGCCCCGCTTTGCATGTCAGTGAAATTTATCACTAATGACATGCAAAGTGGGCGTGCCAAGATGTTAGCGACTGGAAACAGTCGCTAACAACGCCATCTCCTGCATTTAAGGAATCGCATTTTGTGATTCCTTAAATGCAATGCATGAAACTTTTAAAAATTGCGATTTTGCAATTAGGAGGAGCAAATTACCATGAGGTTGAACCTCATGGTAATTTGCGAAAACTTTGAAAAATGCACTTTTGTGCACACACATTCCCTAAGGGCATGTGTGTGCACAACATATGTGCACAGATTGATTTCAGGGGTGCAACAGGGTGTCCTTTGGACACCCCTGCACCCTTGAAATCGCATTCTCAATTTGCGATTCGCTAATTGCAAATTGCAAATTGAGAATGTCTTCCCATTCATTCCTATGGGCCTCTAGGCCCATAGGAATGAATGGGGAGTTATTCCTTAATTGCGATTTCGCAATTTGCGAGTCACAATTAAGGAATATTAAGAAATCGCAAATTTTTTAGCAATTTCTTGAAGCATTGCATTTTGCAATTCCTTAATTGCGATTCCTTATTTTTCGCAATTAAGGAATCACAAAATGCAATATTGATGCATGTGCCTGTTTATTCCCTATTCGTAAAACTACAAAGAGAGCTCAGACCTTCCAGTTTGCACTAACTGCATATGAATAGTCCCTGAACATTCCCATGTTATTCCCATTTTAGATGTTTGGGGCCATAAAAGACAGGTAAGAGTACTACAGGAGTACCACTTGACGTACACCAAAATGCCATTGTGAATAGGCGGTTATACCTTCATAGCTGAGTGAGTGGAGTAGGAAGTTAAAGATTAAATGGTTATTTGCCACAGCAGTGCGCTATAAACAGAGAGTATTTTTTTTTACCAGATTAGGCCTGGCCATGTCAGCTGCTTTTACCTGGGCATAACATAGTAGATTCGCACCCCTAGAAATAACTGACGATTTGACAGGGATAGTATGAGTTAAAGGAACGATCTGTTGCTGCTCTCATCTGTGTGCCAGGCTACTTCTGTAATGATCTTTTGTGTATTTGTCCAGGACTCCAACTCGATACTTTTAAAACTGTAATATTTCTTTGCTGGGAAGAAAATTGATATTTGTACATTTCCTAATTTCTTATTTTAATGGACATTGATTTATACTTGAACTTTAATAGCTTCATTGAGTGTGTCTTTTAAAACCCAGCATCATATTTGTGTCCACTGCACTAGACGCTGTTCTCATTGCATAATTAATAAGCATTTGTAATGTAGTCATGCCTAAACTAAAGCCTTGCAGTGCTGTGATGAAACCACTCTACAACATGTGATCTGCAAAATGCAAAGATACAAGCGGTGCAAACTAAAATATTTGTGGGGCAGATCGAAAAAGGAAGTGCCGCAGCGTGGCAACGCAAGCCCTTTGGCTGCATCACGCTGCGGCACTTCCGAAGCACAGGAATGCGACATATTTACAATAATATGTTGCATTTCTTTGCTTTCCCCTGCGCTGGCGCACAAACTGAAGCCATGCGCCGGTGCAGGCACCCTTGCACCATGGTGCAAGGATGCCTGCGTCATGAGGAGATTGTTTTTGTGCAGGAAGGGGCACCTTCCTGCAAAAAAACAATCACTACAGGCATTTTCCTCTTTCAATGCGTGCTGTAGAATGCAGCACGCTTTGAAAGAGAGAAAAACAAGAAGAAATTAAAACATTTCTCCTCGTTGCGCAATGCTACGCCTCCCCTGGGAAGGCATAGCAGTGACACGCATTTCCAGATTTACGATTACTCGTAAATCTGGAAATGTGTCTCCTTGCATGGGTGTTGCATGGGAACACCCACAGCAACACCCATGGAACGCCCCTTCCACACAAGGTGCTGCGTGTGAAGGGGCCATATTTACAAGGAGAGAAAAAGTCAAGCAGGGTGGGTTTTCCTCACCTCGTAAATATGGAGAAGTGAAATGCACCTCCAGTACCTCACAAAAAGTGATGTACTGGTGGCGCAGGGGCCTCGCAAATCTGCCTCATAGTCCTTATTTACAAAAGTTTTGAGTGGTCTCTCGCTGAAAAAAACAGGATGCAAACATGGCATAATGCATCTGTCGGTGATTTAATTGCTGCTCATCATTAACAAGAACATTTTATTAAGTCTCATCAGTTTTAGAACAGTATGATTTTAAGCAACTCTCTAAACTGAAGAAAGTTGGGGCAGGATGTTACAAGGACTTGATTGGCCACTGGACACCTATGCGACCAAGCCAACACCTAATTATCTTAATCCGAGCATTGTCTGGAAGCTTTTGAGAGACTTTCATGAATGCGGTGATGAGACTGATTTTTCTCTTGAATGGAGGCTGTCTGCGGTTGTATAACAAAGTATTGTGAACCAAAATATTGCAAAGTATTGTGTCAAAAATATCATCCTCAAAAATATTGAGTTACATACTTTGTATGTAAACTACCAAATTATTATGTCAAAAATGTTGTGGAACAGTATAGCCCCCAAAAAAGGTAGGAATAAATGAATATTATATATATTTATATATCAAAAGAAAACCCTTGCAGGCATAGAGTGACGCATACATTGTGCAAAAAAGAAGAAGAGATCTCTGGGTAGGTCCCAAGTTTAGGTGGAAAGCAGCTTCTGTATAGAGCACCCTCAACACCAGCGACACTCTAGATTTGCTCACCTCAAATGTCTGCTTTTCTATCAATGTTTTTAAGCATAGGATTAGCACGGTGCTATCCACGCTGAGGTAGAAAGGGACAAAGTATTTTGCCATTACTACAGCAATGTCGTTAAGTATAGGAATAGCACAGTGCTATCCATGCCGAGCTGTTAAATGACAAAATCCATTTCCCACTCCAGGTACAGTATTACAGCTTTGGATTGGAAAAATACCATCCAAGCCAACCTGAAATGCATAAAAGCAATCCCTGACACGTGTTTCGCTGTCATTACAGCTCTTCAGAGAGGTTTAGCTTTGTCAAGACACAAGGGAGCACCCAGTATAAATCAAAAGAATACTCTTGCAGGCATAGAGTGATGCATAAAATATGCAAAAAAGAAGAAGCAAACTTTGGGTAGTTCCCAAGTTTAGGTGGAAGGCATCTTCTGTATAGAGCACCCTCAACACCAGCTCCACTCTATAACAGGAATCTAGGACACACTTACAGTACACATGACCTCTCACTTGCGTCTTAGTTCACCAATAGCATTGTCATCATGGCAGGGCAGGAAAACTTCTCAATTTCTGTTTAAAAACTCACTTTTAATAAATACTTCTCAAATGATCTAACTTACTAAGGTGCAATGCTTCCTCGTTCTAAAGAAATTCCCATTTTTGAATGTTGAAGACACCATATCATATTCAAACATTATTTTGTTGTATGATTTACAGGGCAAATATTTTCAAGGCTCGGCTTGGCTTGTGCACGAGGACTTAGAGTGAGACCTGGTCCTGGCCTTGGCTCTGCTCTCCCTGTTAATTTGTTGGCTTGCCCACCCCTATTGCAGCATACACTTTCGTACATTATCCTGCCAAAAAAGACATGACAAACATAGGGTCCTGCAGACCTTCATCATTGGAAATTGTCCTTGAGACCATTGTCTCCATCACATTGACAATACATATACCCACTGGTACTCCATTTCCATAGTATCTGAATTTTCCAGTGTCAAGTTACTACAGATAGGGTGCCAGGGTGCACTGTATGCCTCAAACAAATCACCTCGTTCTTGCAGCACTGACTCTTTTTAACCATGGGAGATCACAAATTAACAGGAACCGAGGAAGGGAAGAGAAACACAGATGCAAGATACCTCGGAAGTACAGCCAATCTTCCAGTTTTTATAAAAGAACAAGTGATAACAAAAGAAATATGGTTTGATGTATTGTGCATAATTCACAGTAATTACTACACACCTTCTTGTGCTGTGAATCTAGCTTTTTCTGTCACATTGGGTGATATTTTTCTCAAAAAGAAATGCTTGAATAATATCACCTTACTGTCTTCTCAGATTCATAACATATATTTAAGGGTTTACCTTTGCTTAGCATCTATAACCACACAACAAGATGATGGACGGAGTGCTGAAATTTTTCAAAAACTCACTGCCAGCCACAGATCTGGGTTTAATCCATTGTTCTTTTGTTCACCATGCCACCCCAGTTTGGACCCAGCCATATGCAAATCAGTCTTTACTCTGCTCCCCATGGGAACATTTCAGACCAAACTACCAAGCCAGTTCCTCTCTGGACCGGAAACAAGCATCCTGGGACCGGTTTCGGAGTATTGACGTAAATAAATAATTTACTCTCTTAATTTCTATGCAGGTAAGTACTTAATCAATAATAACTCAATTCGGTTGAAAAAAACAGAGTCCGTGGTGTTAGAGTTCTAAGGGGTTTTATTCCTTAAAAAGGAATGGTCTGAATCAGAATATCATGTTCTGACCACCACACAGGGTGTCAGAAGGGATAGAGCGCTACATTTTATTTACAGTACATAGCTTATATACTTATTGTACAACATTAGAAACAGTATAGGAGGCGTAACAGCTGAGAGAAGACAAGATAACAGTATGCACGTGGTACAATTACGTAAGCAGAAGGCGTAAACTAGGCGTAACTGGAGGTGTGTTCTAGAAACGTCACAAGTAGGTGACACATGTGGGTGGCACTAAACTAGAGATGTTGCAATGTCAGCAGAAATCAGAAGCTTGGATGCGCGCGCAGCTGCATGACGTGTGATGCACGTGGGACTGGAGGGTGCATGGGGACTTGACATTTACACTGACGGAAAGAGACAGAAGTCTGGCATGTCAGATCAACTTGTGCTTCTATCATATCTGATATCTGATGTTTAGGAACTAGACTATCTGAGCGGAAAGGTCTCTAGAGCAGAAGCTATTCTATACTAACTGTGAGTGCGTGTATAAGCGCCTGGGTGTCTGCAAGAGGAAGTGTGGGGGCCTGAGCCTTCCATGGAAGCATGGCAACGGAGGCTATGAATTACTTGAATTAATTGCATAAAGACAGGTCGGCCCTTTGGCCCTGCAGCTGAGGAAGGATGTTTACTGAAGCTAGCAGGCTGGAATGTATCTTCGGGGAGGAAAACAGATAACTCGAAGGTTATAGTCAATCTTGGCAGGCAGCAGGCTGAGCTGAGCACGGAGGGCCGCGCTAGAAGTAAGTCAGAGTTCACGGGTACGGGGGGCAGCCTGGGCTGCTTGCTCTCAGAGTCAGAGAACAGAGAGGTCTGGATGGCAGAAATTCAGGCCTACTTGGGCAGAACTGAAAAACGTGTAGGATGCACCTTAAAAAGACGTTGGCAAGGCATACTTAGGAACGGACCATTGAACCCATTCATGGTGGGTCTGAAAGAAGACATGTTAACGGTGGACGCAAATGTATCTGCGTCTTCATAGCTGGCACAGGAGGGAAGTTACATGCACTTTAATCTCGTACATGGAGTCGGTGGGGTACTCGCTAGGGAACACAACTTGACCATAAAATTTATATTACCTCATTCCCTCCTTGTTCCCTACGGACCCTTCATGATATATCAATCCTCATGAATCGATCAGTCTGTTCTTGTAACATTATATGTTCATCTTTCTTTCTTTGACTGTTCAGGAGACAACTGGAATGCTCAATACATGACGTGGCACACAGTCCACATATCGCTGGCCCACATTGTAGGCACAGGCAGCAACTGAATACTATAACTAGACCAATGCCTAGGAAGGATAGGATCTTCCATCCCCAAGCGGATAACGTTGTCCAGAACCAACCGGACCAAGTCCAGGTGCCTGGATCCTGATGTATCAGACTTGCAATTTTATGAAGACGAGTAATAGCTTTGTATACAGATGGTGCGTTTTGTGGAATGAAAACACAGCAACTTGACCCGATGACCTTACAGGCTCCACCTCTATCTGCCAAGATGACGTCAATCACGAGACGATTTTGAAGGACAACAGTCCGTATAGCAGACTGCTCCTCTGTTAAGTTACCTAGAGCGGAGGCAGTTTCATTCACTACTGCTTCAAGGGTTCTGGTTAATCTACGTATCAGCTTACTATTAGATACAGTACCTAAGTAAGGGAAGAAACCTTTATTGAAATCTGTGTATTGCTCCCATGCCGTTTCAGTATAGTCGACAATCGGGAGATCTCTTCGGAGTCTGCTTTTTACTAGATTGGTATTTCTGTGATAATCTGGAGGAGCTAGGAAAACAGGTGGCAGTAGGAATGCAATATAACAGGTACCATCCCAGTCTGGGGGCAAACGTATGTATGCGGTATGACCACACACAAAATAAGAATGACGGGTAGCTTTAAAAGACGATTTACCATGATCACTGAATTCGACCACAGTGGTGCATTTACTATGACCTAAGTGTACTGAACCTTTCTTGCTAACACATAATTCACCTGTGACTGGTAGTACGGACATGACGGGCAGTACTGGTTCGGTTTCGGATTCTACAGTAAGGATCATAAGACTAATTGTGTAATTACCTAATCCATATACTTCATTTTCTAGGTCGGTTCCTATTCTAATGGGGAGTCCCTCCTGGTTAGGGTGACAGACGTGAAGCAGAACTAAGTTCAGGTTTCCCCAAACCCAGCTCCCATCGAAAACAGCAATATCAGGATCTAAGGAATTAATTATTTTAAACCATGCACCACATGAGCCATTGTGAGTGAACGGGTACGGAAAAAGAGGCAGAGCTCCCTTGTAATTCTGGTAGGGAGGGAGTCGGCCACATATCCAGCAGTTTGTAGCGTTATTTGTCTGATGGGAATGGTGCAACATACTAATGAATGTGTTATTGCGCAGCGCCAATCTGTAAGAGAGTTCATGTGCAGGAAGTTCACTAAAAGAGTGTTCAGCAGAAACATTGTAAGCAGATTGTTCATGCTTGAAGATAGGACAATATATGGGAAGCAGTAAACTGGCAATGATAACTAGAACACTTAGAAAAAACATTATTAACAGTGTCACTATACAGTGACTACGCAGTGATTTACAGTATGTACGTTTCTTTGCTTCTCTCTCTCTCTCTCTATCTCGATCTAGGGGATACATGTCAGAAACTATTTAACCGATTCACCTAGGGGAGGACTTAAACAATTAAACTGTCTGACTTGCTAGATCGGAGCTTCATACGGTAGAGTTCTTGGGGAGTTTTCTCCCGTTCGGTAACGGCAAAGTCTTTCGCTTTAACACAGTCCTTGATGGGGGTGGGCGAGTCAGAGTCCTGTTTTAATTCGGTCTTGAGTTCATTACAAAGTTTTATATGACTCGAGTGGACCCACCCCTTACGTCCTTCCAGTTTCACGGCGGTCCTGGTGGTAAGCAGAACGGTCTTCGGAGACTTCCAACGGGGCTCCAGCGGACTTTTCCGGTCGAAATTCCGGACGAGTACCAGGTCCCCAGGACGGACCTCATGCGCCTTTACATCGGTGTTGTCAGGGAAGGCTGCGGCAACCTGTGAACGACATGATTGGAGTGCAGACATCAAGGAGGCAAGGTAATCTGTCAACATGTTACTATCAACATCGGTTATTTTTCTCGGACTGGGCGTCCCCCACATATTCGGTGGTCTACCAAAAACCACTTCGTACGGAGATAGCCCTGATCTTGAATGGGCGACCATTCTCATGTAGAATAGTGCCACGGGCAGGGCGACTATCCAGTCGACCCCTTTATCCTGACATATTTTAGCAAGGCGTATCTTTAATGTCTGGTTATGCCTCTCTACAAGGCCAGCTGCTTCGGGGTGTCGGACACAATGGAATCTCCACTGATATCCTAGCAGTAAGGAAACTTGTTTCATTAACTCGGACGAGAATGGCTGTCCGTTATCTGAATACACGACACGAGGCAAACCGTACCGTGGGAAGAATTCACGAACCAGCTGCTTGGCAGTGGTCGGAGCAGTGTAATCTGATACTGGGTAAGCTTCCGTCCAGCGGGACAGAGCACAGACAACTACGAGAACATATTTAAAACCTCGACAGCGGTCCATCTGGATATAATCCATCTGGAGGACTTCAAAAGGGTGATCGGGAGGATGAAATCCACCTTGCTCTACAGGGACGCTTTTACCTGGATTGAACTGACAACAGATCATGCAAGTACGCACTTTCTGTTTTACTGCTGCTCGTAAGTGTTTGTTGTACCAGAGGTTCTGTAAACTGTCTAACATGGCTTTCTCTCCAAGATGGGCAGGACTATGTGCTGTATTTATCATGCTTTGAACCATTGAGTCAGGAAGAAACCATTTAGATTTTTCCTTCGTCATCCAACCTTGATCTGTCTGGATCCCTCCTAGTTCAGTCCATTTCTTTATTTCATCTGCAGTAGCGTATGTCTGAATATCGATTACGTCTAGGGCGGGATCTCTAACTGCCATACACTGTGTCGGTACTAGTGTCTTTGTCACATCAGTAGTCTGGGTGTGAGTCAATGCTGTATGTTTTGCTGTCTGGTCTGCCAGGTCGTTACCCTGGGAAACAGAATCTGTGACCTTAGTATGTGCTTTACACTTCATGACTGATATGCCCGAGGGCAAATGTATTGCTTCTAACAGTGCTTGAATGAGGGGACCATGCTGAATCTTGGCACCATGGGAAGTCAAGAAACCTCGCTCTTGCCAGAGGACTCCGAAGTCGTGTACAACTCCGAATGCATAACGGGAATCTGTGTATATGTTAACATTTCTGTTCTTGGCTAGAATACAAGCTCGGGTCAGAGCGATGAGCTCTGCTGCTTGAGCAGACAGTGTGTCAATACGATGTGTTTCTTTAACTTCAGTTTCAGTGGTCACGGCATACGCGGCCACTAATTCTCCTGTACTTGTTCTCATGCATGAACCATCCACATAAAGTGTCAGGTCTGGATTTGTCAGCGGGACATCTGTTAAGTCTCGTCTCGGCTTTGTTACTGCATTAATGATTTCTATACAATCATGCTGAGCTGGATCTGTCATATTTGTAGGTAACAATGTTGCTAGGTTCAAGATACTGCAGCGTCTAATTTCTATGTGTGGCTGGAATAGCGTTAATTCATAACCTGTCAGTCGTGCTATAGTCAAGTGTTGAGTCTGGGTTCTGTTTAACAAAACCTCTACAGAATGTGGAACTTGAACAGTTAACTGATGACCTAAAACAATTGAATCGCTTTGTCTGATTGCTAGTGCTGTTGCTGCTACTGACTTTAAGCACGCAGGGAGTGCCTGAGCTACTGAATCCAATGTACTAGAGAAATAAGCACAAGGCTTATGTGAACCTGCTTGATCTTGAGTGAGGACAGACAACGCTGTACCATCACGTTCTGTAACAAAAAGTGTAAACGGTTTGCTGTAACATGGTGTCGCTAAAACTGGTGCTTGGCATAAAGCTTTCTTTAATTCTTCAAAAGCCTGTGTATGTTCTTGAGTCCAAGGGAGGGCAGTCGAAGTTGCTGCCTCCTGCGTTGTTAACTGAATGAGTGGCTTGGCTAGAAATGCATATTGAGGAATCCATTGTCTGCAGTACGAGGTGAGGCCTATGAAGGCCCGCACTTCCTTTTGTGTCTTGGGTTGCGGCATGTTCACAATTAACTGAATGCGAACGGGAGTGAGCTGTCTCCCCACTTTGGACAGCAAGTGACCCAAGTACACAACTTGCTGAACACAGAATTGTAGCTTCGAAGGGGACACCTTATGTCCCTTGTCGGCCAGGAAATGCAAAACTGTTAGTGATGCTTGTTCACATTCGGGCTCACTTCGTGCGGTGATCAGCAGATCATCGACGTATTGCAGCAAAGCTGTGTTAACTGGCATTGTGATACAATCGAGCTGTCTTTTCAGTGCTTGACTATAGATGCTGGGGCTTTCTGTGAATCCTTGAGGTGCGCGTGAAAATTTGAAACTTCGTCCATTTAAACTGAATCCGAACAAATATTGGCTCTCTGGATCAATAGGCACGCTGAAGAAGGCGTTCTTGAGATCAATTACAGTAAAGAACGTTGCTTCTGAATCAATGGCAGTCAATAAGGATGAGATATCGGGGACCACAGGATACTGTGGGATAATGCATTTATTTAATTCTCGAAGATCAATCACCAGCCGGTATACTGGCGGTGCATTGGGATCAGTACGTTTAAGAATCGGAATGATGGGTGAATTACAGATGTTGGAGTCGGTCTCGACGACCACTCCTTGGGCAATGAGCTCTTCAATGATTTTCAGTAAAGCCACTACAGCATCGGGTGGTAACTTGTATTGTCTGATTCTGGGTAGAACTACACCTGCTTTAAGTGTGACACGGTATGGTGTAATGTGCATACAACCTACATCCGTTGGGCCTTTTGCCCACAAGTAATCTGGTACATTTTTCAATCTGGCATCAAATTCTCTCAGGACATAGTGTCCCTTGAAATCCCGCAGGAAGAGTCTAACTCCCTCCGGGGAACAGCATATAATAGCTCCTAAAGCCTTTAATGTTTTAATTCCTAACAGATTTTCTGGACATGATTTCGTAAGTAACAGGTCTGTAACACGTGATAATGGACCTACAGCTAGGGGAACTGGTTGCGATACCTCATTTACAATAGGCTGTCCTGAAAAACCAAGGGAAACATTCTGTGAGCCTGAGAGGGGTGCCCCTGGAACTTCATCATGGCTGATTGTAGTGCGACTTGCCCCTGTGTCAATTAAAAACTTTCTGTCTTTTCCCAATACTTGACTGTGTACATAAGGACCTTCTTGATCTACAGGAATCTCAATAAGAGGCAAGTCACCTTCCCTCTCTAGGCTGTTTCATGTGTATCGGGGATAATCGGGGTAAGCGGACTGGGCATACTGATACATCTGCTGTGAAACTTGCTGAGTTGAGGCAATGGGCTGTGGCTGTGGTACCGCTACTGTCTGTACTGACTGTGCTGATGCATGCATAGGCTGTGTATTCTGCATGTGCTGTTCGTTCTGTGAAGACTGATTCTGGTTATGGTCTTGTCTAGGTGGATGCGGTCTTTCTTTAGTTTTACCTGTTGCTATGTTATGTTTCAGAACTGGGCATTCATGTACGTAGTGACCTGGCTGCTTACAATAATTGCATGTCCCTTTAACGGGAGCTGCAGTGTGACTTGTTTGGGTCGCACCCTTTCTGTGACTGTCGGATGGGACCGTCTGGGCTACTAACATTTTCATTTTCGTGTCTTTCATGCGTTTCTGTTCCTGATCTTGTTCTTCCCTAATTCTGTTCTGATGATATTGTAACATTTGTAACATCTGTGATGGCGTATTTGCTTGCCATGTACTCTCGACCTTATACACTCTATTTTTAACTAATGGTAGGGAATTCTCAACTAGCTTTGTTACAAAAAGGTGCGGGTACGACTCGCTACTTGGCTGCAGGCCACTATTAATAATGAAACATTTCTCGAATCTTGAATAAAAGTCACTAGTATCTTCATCATGTTTCTGTTTACAGGACGATATGGCGTCCCAATCTTCCTTTCTAGTTGTCAATAATCTGGGCAGGACCTGTATTATCAAACCTGGTAATGCTTTAGTTTTGTCCCCAAGGCCTAACCCTGGAACCCGTTTCTTTTCTTCATCCTCTATTTCTGCCCAGGCAATCTTTGTGTCCCCCACCTCCCATTCTTTTTCCTTTAATTTCTCGAATATACCTGTAGGTAACAATACTTTCAACATTTTCATGATATCATCATACGTGTAATCTCCCATTAGTAACATGTCTTTAAGCTCTCTGTGAAAACCTGCAGGGTCTTTATCGTGACACGGAACTAGTTTCTTCATTTCTAACAATTCTAACTTAGTCAGAGGCGTGTGTACATACACGCGTTTCAGGACTTTATCCTCACCCATAACTGGGTGTACTTCCCGTAAGGGGTTCTGTCTTTCAATGCCACCCCCGCATTGCATATGGTACGTTTTTCTTTCTGGAGGTGGGGCAGGAACATATTCAGACTTTATAGTAGTTTCGTATCTATGGCGTTGTTCTAGAATTATCTGAATTAATTTAGTGCTTAAACCTCTCCATCTATCCATAAGTAGGGCTTCTAATGTTTCGTGTAAGGGACCTGGATCGGAATGCTGATTTCTATACTTGAGGAGGAGGTGCTGAATCATGTATACACCTGCTAATTTTTGCTCGTCTGGAGAGAGGTTCAGAAATGTCTGCGCTATGGTATCATCGTTATATATGTCTGTATTTTCGGCCCATAATATGGCGGACCGAGCTAGTTCTTGTTCATCCATAGAATTGAGTACATGGTACCCAACTCGGTCTCGAAGTCTTCTATCAGTTTCCTGAAACTGGTGTTCGGCAGAATTCGGATTCGTTAGAGCAGAGAGGAAAACTCTCTTGCTTTCTGGACGGATACCCTTCCTAAGATAAGTTCCCTTACCTACATATGCTATAGTGCTTGTAGTCTGTTCTGGTTCTTCAGATTCTTCTTCCTCCTCGGAGGGAGCCTCTTCTTTGTCTTTCTGGTGTACGGCTATCACTGCTTTCCTAATTTTCTTGTACATAGAGTCTATGCAATTCTGTCTGTCATGCCTTCCATCAGCTATATTTTGACCCCACTTGTTCAATGCATCTAATTCACTCTGATCTGTTCCGGGCCTGTCTCGTTCTCTTATTAGACAATTTATGAAAAATCGTAGTATCAGTGCTTGCATGCTAACTTTCTGTTTCTCCATGGCATCCTTAATACTGTCGGGGTCCTTTCCTGTTTGAACGAACTCATATATTCTATCTAGGCGCTCCTTCATTCCTGCATAACATAACAAGCTATCAGTAGCAGATCTTAACCGTAATGATGCCAATATCATTAAATCGTCCTTTCCAGGTTCTGGATCATATCTACAAACTGACATGTTTTCTTTTAATGCGTCAAGACGGGATGAATTAGAGGAATGGGGGGATCTGTGCGTAAGAGGACTCTGCATACCTCTGAGATTGAATCTGTGAGTCGGTGGCGGGGTCTGAAGACCCGCGGTCGCACCTCCTGAAGCGGAAGCTTGGGCATTATCTCTGTGTGTAGTCAGTATCTGAATGTGTCTTTTAGTAGGATCTGATTGAAGTGGTTTCGGCAAATCAGTTTTTGGTGCGGGAAGTGGCGGAGCTGGCGGAACGGGACTAGTCTTTTGCGATGTCGGCGGAACGTGATCTGGGGGAGGAGTACCACCCCTGGCCCTGTCAGTAGGCAGGGCACGAACAGGCAGATTGGTGTAAGCTGGAGCTACATCTTCAAGATAGGAGTTTAGGAATATGTCTTTAGTAGTCTTGTGTATTACTTTAGTTGGACCTAATGGCGGCGGCAGATTTTTCGGTATTTCTGAAATGGCGTCGGGTGAACCCTCGGCCATAAGATACATGCCGTTTACTTGGCCATGTCGGATACGATCTATTTGTTCTGATTTTACTCGAATTCCTTCAGTAACTAACTCATTTTCTTGAGCTTTATCTGATTCTCTAAGTCTGTCTTCTCTACGGAGTTCTTTTTCAGTGCGCTTGTGTGATTCCTTACGCCAAAATTCTATGGCGTCTTTCTGAGATTGTCTGGCTTTCTTTTTCCATAATGCTTCTTCTACCTTCATGATGCACTCGGCATCCCATGTTCCATTTACTGGCCATCTGTGTCTTTCGTCTAGATGCTTGGTGTAATCGGTCCATAATTCTAGATACAGAATGGCATCTAAGCCATGTTTATTATACATAAAATGACCTGGAGTGTCCCTAGGGGGGATCGGAATTTCTTCCTCAAGTACCCCTTTTCTGGTTCTTATTTGCTTTAACTTACTGAGGAACGGCATTTTGCTTTACTTAATACTGAACGTCAGATTCTTAACTGCTTGGTTCTAGACACAACTAGTTTAACGGGAACACAATAATACACATGAAAAACAGTCTCTCATACAACGACATTGATTACATAAAAAGACATTTGAAACATAGATAACTACCCCCTATACTAGATGTACTGCTCAACAGTACAGATACACTGACGTAGCAGTGCAAAGATTCAGAAATTCGGAATACTAGATATACTGCTAAACAGTACAGATACACTGCCTAAAAACAGTGCAGACCGGACTTGCGTACCCAAACCCGTACAGATACGACCCAGCAATGGTACTCACCGGGAAGCACGGAAACAGAAGGCCTCAGAAAACTCGACTGGACTGGACTCGGCTCGACTCGGAACTTCGGAAAACTTCGGAAAGCTGGGAAACCTGGTGGGCCTCTTGACACCTCGGACCTTGCTTCTTTCGGCTAGGCTCTGGTCGGGATCCTCCGCACTCCTTACCGCCTCGTCTGGGTACTGATCGCAATCTTCGTCACCTCCGTGGGCCAGAGGGAGATACAGGAAATCCTGCCGGTACGCGTAGGTTCCGTCAAGCTGATGGCAGGGGACAGAGTGTGCAATGCACCAACCGGCGCGTAAGGTGGGGGAGGGGTCCCTATTCGGGCGCCAAAATGACGTAAATAAATAATTTACTCTCTTAATTTCTATGCAGGTAAGTACTTAATCAATAATAACTCAATTCGGTTGAAAAAAACAGAGTCCGTGGTGTTAGAGTTCTAAGGGGTTTTATTCCTTAAAAAGGAATGGTCTGAATCAGAATATCATGTTCTGACCACCACACAGGGTGTCAGAAGGGATAGAGCGCTACATTTTATTTACAGTACATAGCTTATATACTTATTGTACAACATTAGAAACAGTATAGGAGGCGTAACAGCTGAGAGAAGACAAGATAACAGTATGCACGTGGTACAATTACGTAAGCAGAAGGCGTAAACTAGGCGTAACTGGAGGTGTGTTCTAGAAACGTCACAAGTAGGTGACACATGTGGGTGGCACTAAACTAGAGATGTTGCAATGTCAGCAGAAATCGGAAGCTTGGATGCGCGCGCAGCTGCATGACGTGTGATGCACGTGGGACTGGAGGGTGCATGGGGACTTGACATTTACACTGACGGAAAGAGACAGAAGTCTGGCATGTCAGATCAACTTGTGCTTCTATCATATCTGATATCTGATGTTTAGGAACTAGACTATCTGAGCGGAAAGGTCTCTAGAGCAGAAGCTATTCTATACTAACTGTGAGTGCGTGTATAAGCGCCTGGGTGTCTGCAAGAGGAAGTGTGGGGGCCTGAGCCTTCCATGGAAGCATGGCAACGGAGGCTATGAATTACTTGAATTAATTGCATAAAGACAGGTCGGCCCTTTGGCCCTGCAGCTGAGGAAGGATGTTTACTGAAGCTAGCAGGCTGGAATGTATCTTCGGGGAGGAAAACAGATAACTCGAAGGTTATAGTCAATCTTGGCAGGCAGCAGGCTGAGCTGAGCACGGAGGGCCGCGCTAGAAGTAAGTCAGAGTTCACGGGTACGGGGGGCAGCCTGGGCTGCTTGCTCTCAGAGTCAGAGAACAGAGAGGTCTGGATGGCAGAAATTCAGGCCTACTTGGGCAGAACTGAAAAACGTGTAGGATGCACCTTAAAAAGACGTTGGCAAGGCATACTTAGGAACGGACCATTGAACCCATTCATGGTGGGTCTGAAAGAAGACATGTTAACGGTGGACGCAAATGTATCTGCGTCTTCATAGCTGGCACAGGAGGGAAGTTACATGCACTTTAATCTCGTACATGGAGTCGGTGGGGTACTCGCTAGGGAACACAACTTGACCATAAAATTTATATTACCTCAGTATTACCACTCATCAGCCAGGCTAGCTTGAATCCAGTGGCACAGTGAGCAAGGGACTCACATCTGCATATACCCTGGCCACTTAGGGCGACAAAAGCTTGTTATGTTGCTATGTTTGCCCTAAGTAGCCAGGGTATGCCCTGACGTGGGTCCCTTGCTTACTGCGTTGCGTGAACAAGAGAGAGCAGAACAGTGCTGTATCTTCACAGATGTGGCGCTGTTCTGCTCTCTCCCTGCACTGGCACACAGTTGTGCTGTCAAATGTCAAGGCAGACACAGGGTGTCTGTGTTGTGGTCAGCAAAGTTGTTGTGCAGGAAGGTCTACCTTCCTGCAAAAAACTCAGAAAGGCAATTTCCTCTTGGTATGTCTCATGCAGAATGCAGGACATATGCAAAGAGGAAAATCAAGTACAAATATAAATATTCTTTCCCCTTATACAAGCCAGGTAGGCGCAGGATTTGGGCACTATTACAGCTTTGGCACAACCTGTGATTTGCGTTAGATTATAAATACCAGCCCAACACTTTGCATCAGATCTGCTTAAAAAATGTAATGAAAACTCAATGAAAAGTGTTTGTAAATCTGGACTTATGTTACTGCTCAAGAGATTATTTATGCAAGAATGGGAGACATTGTTGTTGAAGTGACACATCCTCCTGCATGATTGACACACCCTGAGTCTCTTTGGGGAACCAGGGAAAACACTTGTCAGACCCCCATCCATTTTACAATATTCTCACCCTAGAAATGTAAAGCTGCATAGCCCTTGGGCTTGAACTAAGCCCCATATTTACATTCTGCTGTTTGTGGTGGCTCATGTAAGCTTATTGAGGCCTGGGTTGGGAAGTTATAGCACAAGAATCAGTTTTAACATTTGCCAATTTCTGCCCCCCCCCCTTTCTTGTGTAGTATAACCACAATGGGCTGACCCTGTGTCCCTCAGAACCTGGGTATGTTTTAGAGAAAACTACAGTGGTTCCTTCGGGCTAAGGAAAGAAATATTTACGATGCAAAATTAATCAACCTTGATTAATTCTGCATTGTAAATATCTTTTTCCTTACCCCGACGGAACCACTGTAATTCTGCATTGTAAATATCTTTTTCCTTACCCCGACGGAACCACTGTAATTCTGCATTGTAAATATCTTTTTCCTTACCCCGACAGAACCACTGTAGCTTTCTCTACCCCTTTCATATGGGCAGCATTTTTCTCCAGCTGCACATTGGTTCTTTGCTTCTCCCAATAATTTAGCTTTCTCAGCAGTTTTAGACATAGCCCAACTCAAGCCGCTATTAAATGGAATGTATTACACCTGATGGAGATTGTAAGGAACAATTCATTAAGGGGAAACACCCATTACAACGAATGTATTGGTTCGCTGTGCTATCGCAACACAACTTTTACATCGCGGCCGGCTTCACAACGCATGCTATCGGGACGCATGCTAGAATGTCGCGATTACATATACATCTCTAGTGATGACGCATGGAAAGGCGACATCCGCTAAAGCCTAACACACTTTCCTTCAATAAACACAAATTAATTAGGTAAACACATCACACCAAATACTACCATAACGTGTAAATTAATCAGGTGTAAAAACAAGATAAACTTCAGTGTGTACCCAAACACTGGAGACATATCTCTAGAAGCACCAGCACACATGTGTGACTGTGTGCAGCATGGATGGATGCATGATGGGTGGCTGGGTGGTGGATGGATGGGTGGCTGGGTTGCATGGAGGATGGGTGGTGGATGGATGGATGGGTGGGTGGGTGGATGGATGGATGGTTGAACGGATGGCTGGGTGGATGGATGAGTGGCTAGGTGGTAAATGAGTGGCTGGGTGGTGGATGGATCAATAGAAGATGGGTGGGTAGATGGATGGGTGAGTGGATGGTTGGAGGGATGGATGGATGGCTGCATGGAGGATGGATGGGTAGATGGAGGATGGTTGGTTGGATGGATGGGTGAGTGGATGGTTGGGTGGATGGATGGGTAGCTGGGTGATGGATGAGTGGCTGGGTGCTGGATGCATGATGAATGGGTGGATGGATGCATGGTGGGTGGGTGGGTGGGTGGATGGGTGGGTGGATGGTTGGTTGGGTGGGTGGATGGATGGGTGGGTGGATGGATGGGTGGGTGGTGGGTGCATGATGAATGGGTGGATGGATGGGTGGATGGATGCATGGTTGATGGGTGGGTGGATGGATGGCTGGCTGGGTGGATGGATGGGTGGCTGGGTGGTGGATGCATGATGAATGGGTGGATGAATGCATGGTGGATGGATGGGTGGGTGGTGGGTGTCTGATGGATGGATGCATGGAGGATGGGTGGGTGGATGGATGGGTGAGTGGATGGTTGGGTGGGTGGGTGGCTGGGTGGTGGATGAGTGGCTGGGTGGTGGATGCATGATGAATGGGTGGGTGGATGGATGCATGGTTGAATGGTGGGTGGATGGATGGCTGGCTGGGTGGATGATTGGGTGGATGGATGGATGGGTGGCTGGGTGGTGGATGCATGATGAATGGGTGGATGAATACATGGTGGATGGCTGGGTGGATGGATGGGTGGGTGGTGGGTGCCTGATGGAGGGATGCATGGTGGATGGGTGGGTGGATGGTTGGGTGGATGCATGGTGGATGGATGGATGGCTGGGTGGGTGCATGGTGGGTGGATGGATGGGTAGTGGGTGGTGGATGAGTGGCTGGGTGGTGGATGCCTGATGAAGGGGTGGATGGATGGGTGGATGGATGCATGGAGGATGGGTGGGTGGATTAGTCATTTCACTAACTGTTGCAGTTTTGTTCAAACTAATAACAATACACAAGAATAAGGGAAAATCCGTCTATTTTTATTCGCATGACATTGGATTGATATCAAATAAATATATACTTCTGATTTATGGAATAACTGACATTATTTACATTTTATTTACACTGGAAACAATGACGCCATGATTTCACATTTTGCATTCTTGTTTGATGTTAAACAAAAATTGTAGCTGGTACATTTGCATATAACATTGACAGTATTGTTTATTATACAAATTTGCTGTGATAAAGAGTAACATGCAAACATTCTTAGGCAAAGGAATTCAGTATATGTGCAACGGAAGCTAGGTAGTCACTAACCACAGACAAGGAAAAAAGTTTTAGTGCTGCCAATAGGCGAGCCGACATTTCCTTTGTGCGATGGGAAAGACGTGGATTTAAAGTACATGCTAACGATTGTGACATGCGCATTTCCTGGTAGCTTTGCTCCTTTCGCAAAATCTCTAACAAATTGTAGAAATTAGGGTGCCGTTTGCCAATACTGGTGTTTAAAGAGTTGTGCCAACCCTCTATGGCATTGTTTGTCTTTGCTCCTCCCTCTAAGCAAGTCAAGTAGCAGTTCCACCAGTCCACCAGAAAACCTGGTTTCCTCCGGCGACGTGACCAGCTTAGATGGCCAATCCACGTGTCTTCAAAATAATTTTAAATTGGTGCCAATTTGTCTTAGTTTGCTATAAAGTACTCAGACTTGGTAATTGATGTGTAGTACTTGTCTACACTGTCAGGAGGAACAAAGCAAAGTGTGGTTCCTTTTTTAAGCTCAAACTGTAGTTTGCTGTCAGACGCATAATCCTCAATTAGGGATGTTTTTGGGATTTTACGCCAAGACGCCTTTAGAAAAGTGGAAAAAACATCCTTGGATTTCGGTATCCATGTACAATTTGGTTATAGTATTCAGCATTGGTAATTCAAAGTCCATGATTACTTTTCTCTGACTTTTGTTTGGAATTTTTAATTTTAGGACTGACAAAAATTCAGTATATGTTGAGGATTGTTTGTCTGGTAGTAAACTGTACACTAAAGGAACTACTGTGCTGTTAACGTAGCCGTGAATAGTGTATATTTGTGTGAGAGTGGTGGGCGTACTTTTAAAGGTACCATCCATCATCCAAACATCACTGTTCTCCAACCTAGTTGGATTACGGGGGGTACTAAATATTACAATACGCTTTAAAGCATTTTCATTGTCATACAATATAAACGGTTCGTTTGCAACTGTAAGGGAAAGTTCACTAGGAATTGTTATATCAGAAAACGTTTGTGGTGTAACGCGTTTAGGGTTAGTTGCCTGTTTCTTACGTTGGATTATTCAACGCAAGTTTGGAATAGTGGGCATACTACTAGCAACATGTTCAGGAATGTTTTGGGATACCTCCTTTATAATAGCACCACACAGGTCATTGGAGTTCCCTGCAATCACTTTCATTTCATTTATAGATTCTCTCACTTCAATTGCAGTTGCAGAGGCAGAGTGGTTATGGTTGGTGCTTCTTAAAACAGAGTCACCCAGAGTAACCGCTCGGCCTCTGCAATGGCTGGAGTAGTATTGGACACACCTACAATGACCCCATGGCTCCGAAAGTCTCTCCTTACAATACATATAGCCGCTGTGTTTTAGTAGACCGTTTCCCCTGCTGGAGGTGATGTATTTTGCCATCTTCGGATCTGACATTTGCTGTAAAAGAAAGAAAAAAAGGGAATCATTTCCAAGATACAAACATGTACATATTTTGCTGTTGCAAGTCGTAAAAGGTGTAGACGGTTATGGGTATTTTACTTCAATACAAGGAAACAACAATGATTTGGATAGCGCGAAAAACCCTACATATTTTGGATACAATAAAAATTGTGCAAATATTACTTACATCAGCACCTACCATATTGGACTACAAAAAAAAATGAGTTCACTCACAAACTATCAATGTAAGCGGTTTTACCTTTTGTGCTACTGTGCTCTGGCACTTAGCGATTCCACCCCACAATTTTGCTTGCCTTGCAACTCCGTTCCCTTTGAGACTCTGTAACAGCAAAAGAAAATAGGAACTATGTTCTCCAGTGCAACCTAGTATTATCAGGAGGGCATAAGGATGAAGAGTAATTCCCCTTATATCCTTGGTGGGGCTCAGCATCAATGACCAATATGTCTGAATATGTTTTTTCCTCCAAGACTTTTATATAGCGCAAACTCAACCTGAAGATATCAGAGTGCTTTACATGAGCACCAGTTACGTTACAGGCGAACACATTCATTTTTTGGTAGGCGCTGAGAGATTAAGTAATTTGCCCAGAATCTCAGGATGTTTAGCATCCCGCCCGAGACTCGAACCCGGTTCTCAAGCTTCAAGGTCCACCCTCTATAACTGTGAGACCACATCCTCTCCACTACCACATATCAACCATGGGTCTCCAATCTCAGAAAGTCTGTCAGCTCATGACCATGCCAGTGCATCCAAAGTGTCGTACAGCGTGGATGGTCGTGGTAAAATGACCCGGAAGTATACAATCACATGCAGTGCCATGCCTTTGAGAGAGAGAGAGGCTGTAGGGCTGAGACAAAAGCCTGTTATATTTGGAGGGGGGGGCGGCGTGTGGGGAGGATCTGTCTATCCTCTTCAATGCTGCTGTCTCTGAAGGTGGGTGTGCCAATTCCCAACATCCCAGGCCACTAAGAGGCTGGTAGAGCCGCCCCAGAGTCAGTTGTGTGCCACTCTCCATCTGAAGTGTGTCCATTGTAACCGCTGTCCTCTTGAGAAGCTTTCCCTGTAGTTGGGCTGATGTCTGACAGACAGAGAAACGCAGGAGAGGGGGGGTGGACTCAATGTGCATCCATCACCAATTGTCGCCATGAAACTCCTTCCAAAATGTCCCCATCCATCCATCCACCCATCCATCATGCACCCACCACCCATTCATCCACCCATCCATCCATCCAGCCACCCATCCATCCATCCACCCACCCATCCACACATCCACCCATCCATCATGCACCCACCACCCATCCATCCACCCTTCCACATATCCATCATGTATCCACCACCCAGCCACCCATCCATCCATCATGTACCCACCACCCATCCATCCACCCACCCATCCAGCCACCCATCCATCCATCCATCCACCCACCCATCCATCATGCACCGACCACCATCCATCCATCCACCCATCCATCATGCACCCACCACCCATCCATTCATCCACCCATCCATCCATCCACCCAGCCACCCATCCACACATCCATCATGCACCCAGCCACCCATCCATCCAGCCACCCACCCATTCATCCACACATCCATTCATCCATCATGCAACCATCCATCCACCCAGCCACCCATCCACCCACCCATCATGCACCCACCACCCATCCATCCATCCACCTACCCATCCATCCACCCACCCATCCATCCAGCCATGTACCCACCCATCCACACACTCACCCACCCATCCACACATCCATCATGCACCCACCACCCAGAGAGTTGTGTGTAACCTTCAATTAGATAGGAAAATCTGAGCAGAAGTTGGGAAAATGTGTACCAAGGCCTTACTGCATCAAAGGATCCCTGGAATGTTAAAGCTGTGCCAGCATGTGGATCCTTGTGATGGGGTAGAAGACACCCTAGCTGCACCTTTGGTGTAGAAAGCTCCAGCCCCAAGGGACTCAGGCATCGATGCCACAAATGAGGTGCCTTAAAATCCGAGGATCCTCCAGAAAAGCTTCCACCTAACTGAGGTGTTTATAATAGTGACATGTTTATGGTTGAACAGTAATGTCCGAGTCCCATCACTATATCTTCCAGGGACCTGCGGTCCTATAAATTTCATACATAATACAAGAGATGCCCTACTTTTCTCATCTGCCCATGCGCACTGAGTGCCTGCGAGTAACAATCTTTGAACTTCCTTTTTTGGGCGCCCCTGAGAATGAGTCCTGGATCCCCAAGTTCAGAGTGGGTGTGTGAAGTTTACTCTTGGCTGAAAGGAGGGCAGAATGATTCTCTCATCTTTGTTCTGAACAAAAGGCTCGTTTGGCCCACAAGGTAAGGTAATGACCAGACTCTAAGAGGGTGACCCCGAGGGCCTAGCTCTAGCCTCCCCGAGACACATGGTCATCCTGAGCTCCTTCAGAGCGTGCTAGGAGACATCACCCTGCGCTATGAGTCATGCTTAGAAGTTCATGAAGCCCTTTTACATGTCACAGATCTTCTCTGAAGGTCAAGCGCCAAATACTCTTCCAAGAAAAACTGGAAACGTTTTTTGAAGGGCACAGGGGAGGCCCTTTCCTCCCTGAGCCAGCGTTCTCTTCAATTGCGATTGTAAATAAGGATCTTCTGTGACGCTAATTAGTTGAATTACTGTGAGAACCATAGGGCATATTACCAAGCATAAGCGATAATTATCGCTAGGCTTGGTTAGCGGCAATAATTTTATCGCCGTGCTACGCCTATTTTTATCGCTTAGGAGCCTTGCTATTATCAAAGTTTATCTCCTAAGCGATACAAATCGGCCGAAATGCATGAATATCGCTGAAAAGTCCGCGATATTCATGCATTACCGAGCTAATGCTCTTAGCCATGTTATCCACCTACCATTGGATAACATGGCTAAGAACTGCTCAGGGCAGGCGTTAGCTTTTGGAGATATTCGCGCTTAGCGCGAATATCTCCAAAAGTTGGTAATAGGAGATAGCGATGTTAGTGACTGTTTTCAGTCGCTAACATCTTGGCACGCCCACTTTGCATGTCATTAGCGATAATTATCGCTGACATGCAAAGTGGGCCCCTAAATGCCCGCTATCACCTACAAGCTGTCTCTAACACCAGTTAGCGACAGCTTGGTAATAGGGCGATGAAATTATCGCCGCATTAGCGGGAAAAAGTCCAGCTAATGCGGCGATAATGGCCCTTGGTAATATGCCCCCATATCTTTGTATGATTGATGAACGCTGAGCTGCCAGCTTTAATGCCTCGAGGTATTGCACAGCTCCAAGAGAGATGTGCCACAGACTGCATTGCCTGTGAGTTGAGGAGACATCTCATGAAGTCTATCTTTTAAAATGTCAAATCGTTTTATTGTACAGAAAGAACGCGTAGAGCTTGATATACGAACTGCACTTTACAAAACATACTACAAAACATAGGTTTTACCCATCCACACATCCACCCATCCATCATGCACCCACCACCCATCCATCAACCCACCCATCAATCCACCCATCAATCCACACAGCCATCCATCCACCCACCCACCCACCCAACCATCTATCCATGCAGTGCTATATAAATTCTATGTAAAATAGCTTACTGTGTAGACCAGTGTCCATAAATATGTGCTTCACAAAATGGCGTGAAAGCGAGATGCAGCCTGATGCTTCTTTTGGGGAGGGGCGAGTGAGTTTTATATAGCGCAAACTCGACCTTAAGGTATCGGAGCGCTTTACATTCGCAACAGTTATGTCGTTATTTTTTTTTTTAGGCACGGGGAGATCGAGTGATTAGCCCACAATCACTGGATGCTGAGTGTCCCTGCCGCCCTGCCTGCCAATAGGCCAGGTCCTTGCGCATGAACTAGTTGAAAGCGAATGCATATCAGGAGATCAGTACTTCCATTTGCACCTTTGAAACTCTGACCCGTATTATTGCCGTTTTCTAACATAAAGAGGGATAAAGCTAATGCTGAATGTGAAGGAGGAAACAGTCTCAATCAGAACTTGCACGGACAGCACAATTTAATATACACGTTTAAAAAGACTTACCTATTCAAAGCAAATCGTCGAGGGCCGATGTCTGGGCACAGGAACGTTGGACTCACGTCTGGTCAGCTGCACGACTGAGTCAGAAATGGCTGGAGACACTGTGGGCGACACCTTTTGTACCCCCCACAAGAAGTTTTGGGCAATACTAACGGAGAACCTTTAAAATAATTAGCGTCGTGGGGACGGAGTGGGGGGGGGGGGGGGGCGCAATGGGGTCCAAGGATTAGAGGCAGAATCATGCATTGGGAGAACAAAAATTCAAAGCACGCGTTGTCATGACGACGCGCGATCTAAGCGCCTGTGATATTTCAGGATTGCCAATAGGAATCAACGCATTGCCGTTGTAATTGCGTGCGATGTGAAATAGGGCGAAGTGTTGCACTTTGCGATGTATTCACCGCGGGGTTAAAGCCCACGATGTCATGGTGCGCGATGTAGGATCATACATCTTTCCTTAAGCATTATGTCTGAAGGTCTCATAAAGTCACTGCAAACGTACTCACCAAATTACATTTATTAGAGCTATTTGTAGTTGAGGTTCTTGATGGAGCGGTCCTCCCACCCCATTTAGGTGACCTTTCGTAACCTGGCCCTAAAGTTTTGTAATTAACTCTTTTAGGCTTCATCTGTCACTTCATGCCATGGATAATAGCCCCATGTTTATAATTGCCAGATAACCCTGGTCAGTCAGTTGGCTGAAGAGTCACTTCTAGGACTTCGGCTGATGGGCACTTACCCCTGATAAACACCCAAGAAAGATTAAGGGGCTGATTTAAGGTTTGGAACCTGGCTCAAGCCTGATTCTTGGCTCTGGCTTAGCTCGAGGTCCTCTTGAACTTTAACCAAAAACAAGAGGGGCCTTCATATGGCTTCTGCTTAAGGCCTTGCTCTTGCCTACTGTTCAAGCCCCCCTCTTCCTGCAGGAGAGGAGGGATGGCTCAGTTCTGCACCGCCCCCCTTGTAGATGGGCCAATAGTGAACTTCAGCGAAAGAGTTCAGAAATTGACATTATGTCAATTGTTTTCAAACAGTTTCTTGTGAAATCCGAGGAGCTGCAAAAAATTGTTGCATAATGTCTCTCTCGGAGCACTATCACACGATTCAGTTGCCGGAGCTGCAGTCGCGGAGTAGCGACAGATGCAGGGCAGTGCAGAGCGAGTCAGGCAGTAGTAGATTTAACCTCTCTCTCAAGTCACTCTTGCAAACGCCGCAAGCAGTACCTGGATAAGTGAGATATACCAGTAAACACTGCTCAAGTCTGTAAAAAAAAATTGGGAGAACTCCCCAAGTTAGGCAGAGTGGGCGTCCCGTCACAGGGAGTTACATAAGGCAATGACATTGCATGTGTCTTCACAACCCATGACCTCAAAGGAAGTGACATCAGATCTTAAGACCTCACATATGTTTAGCAGGTTTATCACCAGTACATTGGAGCGCATTACAATATTTAACAAATTTGATTTTGCATTTTGGGCCTCAACTTATACATTTGTTTTTTTAAACCCTTCCACAAAAAATAGGCATCAAGGAGAAATGTGGCAGTAAATCTGTTCTGCTTAATTGTAAGCCTGGGTGGAGTTCGCAGAGTACTAATACGCGGAACTCCGCGAAGTGCAAAAAAAACTCTGCAGTGCTATGCGGAGCTCCACAAGCCACAGAGTGCGTTTAATAAATGCTGTTTGCAGTGATTTTCAATGGCAAGTGCTTGTCTGTACTGTGCAATCATTGCGAACGGCACCATGCACAGCCCAAGAGGGCGCTGCTTCCTTTCTGCCGCTCGAGTAGATTTTTACTCGAGCAGCAGCTTTCTCAACACGAGTGGTCGCAAAATCTGACCGCCTACATTGAGAAATCTTGCCTGGAGGTTGATTTTCTACGCTCGATCTCGCCAACTTGATGTTGACAATCGCGAACGAGGAAAAATCTCGCCAGGAGGTGGATTTTCCTCGCTCGCCAACTTGACGTTTATAAATGCAAGCAAGTTTTTCAGAACTCCGCATGCTCTGCGTAATGCAGAAATCTCAGCAAACTGTGCGAGCGGAGCAGAGTTCACTGCCCAGACTTCCTTAATTGTTTTTTATGTCTGTATTTCAAATTGCTTATGGTGATTAAGGCACCTGCTGCAGAGATATTTGTGTGCCATCTAAAAATCTCAGGGAATGATAATAATAATGGTAAGATAATTCTGGAGGATAACATATTTGCTGGAGAGATCTGTGTTTTGCCTAGTCCTAGTGTTGAATCAAAGCAGCATAGAAGGTTAATTTGTCTCCTGCAAAGCAAGTTATGTAACACGTATAGGGATACGTGGGTAATTGCTTTTAAGACTGAGCTCCTTTAGTTAGTTGCAGCTCATACATTGTAAATCCTTCTAATGCAGCACAGTGAGGCATGAAGCACATGTGGCTCCTACACCTTGTAACCCTCCTTGTGTTATGAAACACATCCTTTATATTCATGTACACACGTGATTTATTGTGAATGTATAATCTGTATGTGTGATGTAAAGCACTCTGACACCCTGCATTGGGATGGGTAGTTGCTCTACTCATCCCAAAGCAGGGTGTCGGAGCACCTTACATCACACATGTAACAATTTAAATACCACTATTTTGTTTTTTCTTTTATAGCGCTTTAGCACTACTGTAGTGTTAAAGCACTATGAAAAAATAAAGCAAAATAGCGCTATTTAAAATGCTATTTGTGTCAATACTGGGCGACCAACACATCTAACATTCTAATAGTGCATGCATATTATATACAGGGACTGAATAAAGTTAAAAGCATTTCTCTTTGAAGTACCTGTGAAGTGATAAGATATGGGCCATTGCTCCCCTCCATTGCATCTAGGTGTGAGGCTCCTGATAGCTCTCAGCCAGGATACTCTAGCAACAAGTATTAAAAATACAATAGGTCTTGCCTTTCATTAAGTTAAAGCCATTTGCTTTGCTTTGCTATTCAATCCCATTAGCAAAGCAAATGGCATTAACTTAATCAAAGGCGAGACCTATTGCATTTTCAATTGTTGTTATTACTGTCGGTGCTGAGCACGGGCGGGACCTGGCACACTTAAACCCCTTCTAGGCCCCACTCTTCACCGCTGTCTCCCTTCTAGTGCCCTCATTTTAACCCCTCCCTCTTACCTCTTAATTTGTTCTTCACCCCACCCCCTTCCATCACTCCTCTCCGTCAACACTTGTGCCATCTTACTGTTAGCGCACTCCTGCGTCCGCAGGGGGGGCAAGGGTAGGCGCCCCCCCACCCCCGAGCGACCCTCCTTGTCCCCCCTGCGAACGCCCATGAAAACCGTGACTTCAAGACGGTGTTCTCACTCTCTTTCCTCTCCTTTCTTTTATTTGCTTCCCTGTGAAATGGATCCAAAAAAGAAAGATGCTTTTGCTGGAAATGTAGTATTTTTCCAAAGTGCAGCATTGGGAATAAAAGGCTAAAAATATGAAAAATAGATAACTAAATAAAGTAAGACAGAGTGGTAGCAAACTGGCCAAACTGATTTTATTCACACTGAAACACATTAGCGCCACTTTTACAGAGTTTGCCAGTGAAGAGCTATTTTTTGTTTTCTTGTCTTTGTTTTTCCTGGACATGGAACTAGTGCACCAATCCTGGAGGTACCAAAATGTGTGGATTGGAAAACAAAATGTGTGCTGCGGCTCTGCGTCCAGGGATGTGGTCTTTTTACCATACTGCTTACGTTTTGTAAGGATTTAATCAATGGCCATTGAAATGGGTCCATTCAGGGCCCTGTAGTCGTGTACTTAACTTTTCAGGCAAAAGCACTCACTGATTTCTGAATAGTGAGTGTAAAAGCATTAAGGTAACCATGTTTTCCTGCTTACATTTCTCATGGTTTGCTAAAATTTCCATTCCCTATAAGTGTTTGCTTCTTCCAGGATGTTGTTCCTTTTTTTTGTAGGCCGCATATTGCTCTTGTCTAGTGCGTAATTTAAATTGCTCATCCAGGTGTTTATAGCGGGCAACAATTGGGTTGTAGTTGAAAACAGTGGGAGTTTTTCTCAGTGGGGCAGTACGGTGTTCAGTGGGGGAGAGGATGTGGCACTATGGTCAGAGCTGCTGAATTTGGAACTGGGAACCAGGTTCAGCCTTAATTACCAGCCCACCAGACCACTCTCCTGCGAGAGCACAATCACATGCTAGACCTTAGAAGGCTTCGCAACACCTTAGAAGTCCTGGTGTCTTCGCACCAGCAGGTGGACCCTAGCATGACAAGTGTAGGTTAACCTTCAAGGCTTGTCCACCACTATCCATACTGAAGTTCACCTCCAGTCTTGCGGGCAGGCCTATGAAGCAAAACACCCTAGAACAACAGTCACTGAGGTCACAGGACCCTTGAGAAGCGCCAGCTCTAGGGCGGTGCAACCAGTGTGACCGCACCGGGTGCTGACTTTAGGTGAAGGCATTATGTTTGCAAGTATATTATGGTTTTAAAAACACTTGCTGCCTCCTTCCTGGCTTCAATTTTCGGCAACAATAAAAATGTCATGATGACTCTGGTGATTAATGTTCTTCCTAGAGAGAGATCAGAATTTTGTCTAGTGGAAGTTTAGACTCATGGAAAGGTAGCTCAGAGGGTTAATGTACCGGCTGCAAAGAACATGCTCCATGCAGATCACAAAGTGCACATAATGTAAATAGGTCAGTGATCTACTGCTTTTGTCAGAGATCCTTTTCTTACTTGCAGTTTATAAGTTAAAATCCTAACTTAAAACAGTGAGCTATTAACTGTCATCTAAGAGCTGCATACAAACTGCAAGGTATAAATTCGAGCGTTATGCCCCCCCCCCCATCCCCCAGTCTTTGATTATCCTAATGTCCCAAAAAGTGTTCTTTTGGACAGAAATCAGTTCTGATTATTAAGGAGAACCCCCAACCATGGTTTTACGTTTTAAATTCCAGGTATTGTGTTTCTTCAGACCATTCACTATAAAACTATACGGGCTACTAGTATGGTTGTCATGTGACTCCTACATCTTGTAGTCCTTAGTCTTATGTAACATTTTCTATACAGTGATTTACACACATATTGATTGTCTCTGTGTAATGTGTGTGATGTAAAGTGCTCTGACACCCTACAATGGTATGAGTGGTGCTGTAAATCAAATTGAATGCATCTGAGACAGAGTGGTTATGGAGACTTGGGGGGCACAGTTAAAGGGTGGTAGTGAGGGAATCCATGGCAGAGGTGGTCATTGGGGGGCACTAACAAACATTAATGCACAGGACACAGCCAGTACTATGGCTGGCCCTGCCCTTGAGGCCAGTGTACTTCACCCAAAGGTACCTCAATTGGCCTTGTTTCAGCAGCAGTAGCTGCAATTCACCCTGGATTGGCAATGCAGGATTTGCACACACCAAACTAAGTTCGCAAACTTCACAGTCTCCCTGCTTCATTCACAAGCACTTTTAACATGTGCTGCCTGCTGTGGGGCCACTGGAATTAAGTATGCAGCAAAGGATGACAACATTATGCCGTAGTGTTGACTAAATTATGCATTAAAAAAAGGCTGCAGCGTAATGCAGTATATTTTCAGATATTTTATTATTTTGACGTGTGTACACATGCTAACAGTCTCTGAAAAGATTTTGCCTTATTAGTACCAGTGTAACATACAAATGCAGCAGTGAGAAAGGTGACCAGTCAACCTTTACAATAGGCCATCCACTCCGCAGCAACACAAGTCAAATGTTATATTAACTTTTGATATGTTTGAGCTACAAACAATTTATAAGTTCAGATCATGCAGCAGATCTTGCATTATGAGGCAAATATGGCAGAGCCATAATTTTAGAGAAAACATTTGCAAACTAGGATATTTTGCCATTCATGTTTAAACTGCTGTTGTTGAATCGTATTTGGTACATTCTGTGATTAGAAGCATATCCCACTTTGTGAATATATTTTAATGTCAATAACTCATTATAACCTTAAATAATCATGTGTATCCATTGGTTTATTAAACTGGGCAGTGAAATGCCAAACAAATACTAAAAATTGGGATGTTTGCGCATTCTAGCCACACCTCTGGCTCCACCCACAGATCCAATCCTTGGGTCATTCCCGCCCTCTGATTCTCTGCCCACTGTTCCCCTACTTTTGTTCCCCCACTTCGACCACTGTGTAAGACTCAGCATCCCAGGACCTGTGATGTGGCGCAGCTGCGGGCGCCGCATGTGCCACACATTTACGGTGCCGGGCTTCCGCATAAGGGAGCTGGCCATTATTGTATCCCTAAACGTGCCCACGATGTCAGTTTGACATTGAGTACACGTAGAGGGACTCTAAGTTTCTTTTAAAAAATATAGCTAACATTTTGACCTATACATTTTATTTTGTATAAATTAATTGAATGTGTGTAAAATTTAGCAATGCCCAGGGAATTCTGGTAAAGGGAGCACCCATTGTCAAATCACTAGTGTGTGTTTGATTGCTACATTATTTATTACTAACTTTGATGTTGTACTTTAACTTTGGATAAAAGTTATCATGAATTCTAGCACCAAGAAGCCAATATTGGTAAATATGTGTGCTTCAAATATTCCCTAACATACACTGTGCATACAGTATATTTAATCTGGTGCTTTAATCATAGGCTGTATTAAAGTATTCTGATAAAAATCGAATCATGCTGAAGACACCTTGATTGGTGTTGGATCGAGGACCCTGAAGTCTGCACACCTAGCAGACAGAGATAAAGCACCTTGTCAGAAAGTTTAGCATTTTCCCTACTGGCGGAGTTTGTTGGCCCGTGGCAGGGTCAGTCACATGTCCTGGATTCCTGGCATTTAATTGAGTCTATCCTAGTTCTGCGCCTCAGTGTTTCGTGTGCCCCACCTGGCACACATCATGTCGGAGGGTGGTGATGACGTTAACGATTTGCCCCCCCCCCCCCGGAAAAATGTCTGCGGACGCCCATGCCTCTTCCTATCCACTCCACTCTTTCTCTACGTTCTGTGTCTATTCTCTTCCATCTCATACCGATTTGCAACCTGTCCCTTTTCTCCTTCACCCAAAAATGTCTCCCCTCTGGTTCCACCTCCTTCTGCTCACCTCTCTTCCCCTTCCCCCACTCTGGCGCGCGTGCCCACCCCTCTTCACATCACGTTTACTCTTCTTCACACCCTGCCCCTTCTCTTCCCCTCTTTTCCTGATGCTGTTGCTCCCACGCTAACCCAAATTCTCTCCACCCAGCTGTTCTACGTGCAGCCCATACCCTGCCCTGCTTTTATCCCCTGCCTCCCGCAGTGTTCCGAGTCGTGCTGCTTACCGCCGTCCCCGACGCTGCAGACACCGCTCTTGAATGACTTGTTTCGAGTCATCCTCTTGTTTCTGCTGTGTGACAAGCACGCGCTGCTCCGGCCCCTACAGTGGAGGGTTGCTGGCTGCACGGAACAGTAATTCCTCCCCAGCAGAGGTCGCTTTCACTTAGGGAGCACATCACCCCGCTGACAGCGCTATGTAGGAAACAAACTCTCAGCGATGGGATCCCTTTTATTAACGAGGGCCTCATTTATAAAAGTAAGAACTTTTCTTATACCCACTAGAGTTTACCCGAATATCGATGCACTGTAAGCTAATGTGCAATTGTACATATATAGTTCCCAGCACCAAATTGTGTCCCGCTTCTTGGCGCTACTAATTTTATTGAGATAGGAGGGAGTTGAAAAACTGATTAACCCAAGATTACACATTGTGTGGATGCCCGCTACCAATGTTATTGCGATAGAAAGGAGTTGACAAACTGATTAGCCCAAGATTACACATTGCGTTAGGGTGACCAACTGGCATAGGTGCAAATTCAGGACGGCGAGTGTAAAAATTCAGGACAAAAGGTCAAAATTCAGGACAAAACTTCAGGACAAAAGGTACGTTTTACAGACGCGTCAGAGGAGGTTGCGCAATAGTATATAAGTAAGTAAATAGACAACCACTTAAGTACACGTTAAAATACGTTTATATTAGGTTGAGACAATCGTGCACCTCACGGTTTTTCAGTATGGCCGCTGATTGCTACCTTAGACGATTCAAAACTGGCATCTCGCTCCAGCAGGTACATTAGTCACCAGACGATGGTGAACCACACCTGAATATAAGTAAGGCCGCTTTTATTGTTGATTCAAAACAATTGGATATACAAGGAACTTGGCAGTGCCAGCCCCAAGTAACAAAACCGCTCACCCCCTTTTCCAGCCTCCCGGGGAAACACCTGATGCCCGGTTGGCCAGTCCGGCCTTGCTACCACCCTCCAATGGTGCCCCTTATCTTTACATAGACCGTCTTTCATGTGTATTTAATTTCTTTTATAGTGTTACTCATCCCAAGTATGTAGGGCAGGGTGTCAGAGTGTGTTACATCACACACACATTATGTAGAGACAATGACTCATATAAATGTGAAAGTCAATGTATAGGAATGTTACTTAAGATAATGGGTGCTACAAGGTGTAATCATTCTTTTATATATCATTCAGTCTTTCACCATTCATTCTGTCCTTCAATCTATGTGCCCATCTTTATCCAAACATATTCAACCATTTGCAAACCTAGCCACCATGTATCCTTCCATCTATCATTTCACTCATTCATCCCTCCATCCACCCTTTCACTCATCCATCCATTATTCATCCACCCACTCTTTCACCCCATCCATCCATACAGTCATCCATCCACTCTTCTACCCATCCATCTATTCACTCATCTATCCAGCCATTTACCCGTTCACCCATCCAGCCATCCTTTCATTTACTCATTCATCCACCCAGTCACTTATTCTTCACCCATTCACCCTTTTAGTCATTCATCCTCCCTCTCTCTCTCCATCCCCTTTCACGTATCCATCCTTCCTTCCACCCACCCACCCACCCATCTACTCATCCATTCATTAATCCATCCATTGACCCTATTACTTATCCATCCGTTCTCTCATCCATCCACCCTTTCAATTCTTCACTCATCTATCCATCCTTTTGTCCATCTATACCCTTTCACTCACTCATCAATCCTTACATCCACCCTTTAACTTATCCATCCATCCACCTTTTCACTTATCAAGTCATCAATCCATCCATCCTTTCACTCATCCATTTACTCACCATTATCTACCCTTTCACTCATCCATCCATCCGTTCACCCACCCATCCATCCATCCATTCATGAATCCATCCATTGACCTTGTTACTCATCTCTCCTTTCACTCATCCATCCCTGCGTTCTCTCACCATCAACCCTTTTACTTCTTCACTCATCTATCCATCCTTTTGTCCATCTACACCCTTTCACTCACTGATCAATCCTTACATCCACCCTTTAACTTATCCAACCATCCACCCTTGCACTTATCAATTCATCAATCCATTCCATCATTTCAGTCATCCATTCACCCATTCACTCACCCATTATCTATCCTTTCACTCATCCATCCATCCATCCATCCTTTCACACACCTATCCACCCTTTACACACCTATCCACCCTTTTACCCATCCATCTACCCTTCCACCCATACATCCATCTATTTACCCTTTCTCTCATCCATACTTCCACTCACTCATCCATCCATCCTTTCTTTCATTGTCTATCCATTCACCCTTTCATTCATCCTTTCACTAATCCATCCAGCCATTCACACATTCCTTCACTTATTTACTCACTCACCTTTTCACATGAGCTGAACCTTTGTCTGCAGAGCTGCAGATAGAAGAGGACCATCAAGAACTTCACCCCTGCTGTAGTCCCTAAAGCAAGGGGTGGGGGAGGGTTCACTATGCCCCCTGCACATAGGCAATCTGAAAACTAGACGTCATGAGTCATGCATGATGCACAGTGCCAGGATGTGAGGGGACTCTGACATGGTGTTGTTTCCAGGGCTTTAAGTGGCGTAACAAAACTGGGGGTCTCTTCAATGTATTCAATGTAATTAAGGGTGTGGTATAAAACATCTAGGCCAAAAATCTGTGTGTAGCATATGTTTAGTGCGACTAGTATTATGTTGTTTCTGTCATTGCAACCAGTTATATAATACAGCAAGTATCATTACACCAACAACAAGCCAGGACTATAGGCTTTGTCAATGGTTGTTATTTGCTTAAAATAAAAAAAGCAGTAACCATGGCTTTGTTGAATATAATATTGAAAATACTTCATTTCTAAAATGATGAGATAGTGAAAGAACATAACCTGTTCTTTTTAACTTGCTTTGCAGGCTTCTTTAAATAAAATGTTCTCTAACGTCGCAGCATGGGCGTTTTACCTTTTATCTAACCGAATGCCCTGCTGTACACTGAGGCATGCTGTCACACCCCCAGACTGCCCCATTGACATTCTGTATGTGGCAATTAGCTGACATACAGAATGACAATAGGCGGGAGGGGCTGCTCTTGTGCTCGAGGAGGAGTGCGAGGCGCCAGCATCAAGGGGCTAAGGCTTCTCACAGGGGAGCAATGCTGCTCCCTGTGAGGCCAGAATTACGGACAAAAGGCCTCCGTAAAAGAGATCCTCACGGACAACGGACGTGAGGGCCCAATTACGGACAGTCCGTGAAATTTACGGACGGTTGGTCACCCTACATTGCGTGGATGCAGATACGTTGAAAATTCAATTCAGCTCGTCGCTTTCCACCGCCGTCTTCACACATGTCACCCCACCATAATATCAGATGCTAATATCAACTGGACAGCACTTCTCCTATCGATATTGTGAGGATGAAGGTGAAGTCCCCACAAGAATGACGGTGGCGTACAGAGCAGAGTGAGGCTTTGAATACCGGGCGCGGATTTTCCTAGCAAGCTTTTCAACCTTTGATGTGTTTTATCTAGGAACCCGAATCAATAGTGCTATTTTATGCCCTTGTACGGCTATAATCAATATTATCCCTATAATGGCATAAAGAATCAGATCCATGTTTAGTAAATAGCCCCTGCAGTCCACAGCACGACAGGAGCTACTTCCTTGGATTCCTAGAAAGCACAACGAGTTCTTTCGACACACCAAACCTCCAGCAACCTGGGAAATCCCCACTTGCTTTTGTTTTGATTTGTCATTAAAACTCCTGCGAACACTAAAGGAACAGTCAGTTCTTAGTGACATCTTTATTGACGTCTTATGTTCAAACCTTACGTCAAACCAACGTTGCCTTAAGCAAACACACAGTGGTGGTTGTGGAGCCGAGCAGCCATCTACTTGCCCGAGAGCCCAGCTGATGCGAGAGCCCACGGACGCTGCCCCTCTTTGTCTTTTTCTCCAGTCGAGAAAATCCAGCTCCGGCGTTTCCAGCCTACCCTTGCGGGTTGCTGGGATATCGAGTCCTGAAAGAGAGATACCAGACCTCCTGCATTCTATTACCCAGGTACGGAGCTGAGTAAACCCTTAAAGAGAATTCTTGAGTCAGATTCTTGGCAAAACCAACTTAACTTAAACTGCTACTTACTTACTCCTTCCCACGTATTAGGCTTAGGTCAGGTACACCCGGGTAGGCGTATTTAGAAGCACCAGTTGAGTACGTTAGTTAATGTATATATGTATGTATATATTTTATCCATTTTAAAGTGTCAAATGGCTAAGAAACCATATCAATGCTTTTACAGTATTTTTTCATAATACTCTTTTTACTGTACGCACCTTACTTTATATTAAGTATTGCAATTGTGGCAATTCATTTCTCTTGCATGAGAAGGAAGACTGCTCAATAAATTATACCTTTTATTGAAAACGCCCATCTCTCTCTTCTCTGCACTCTGGTGAAACTAAGAATGCACAATGACTGAGTGAAATAGCTGTCTATTGTTTTCACACGACTCTAGAGATATACTCTTATTCTGGGGGAGCAAAGTTGTCATGGTATATGGTTGTCGGAAGCTAATCCCTTCTTGTCTATCCAGGGAGGTTAAACTCCTCCTTGTTTATTCGAGAAAGTTTCTAGTGACCTCTGAGCTAGCTGGCAAACCTTAAGTCTAATATAGTCAGTAGAGACCTAGTCGACCTCAGTCCTACGTCTACACTGCTGAATATGTTATTCCAATGCGCAGAGCCTATTGGGAATATAGGAACTACACTACATGGCGCCCAACGTTTGGTAAGGCGATAAAACTAACGCAAGAGGTTAGAGTAACTCAGTCGTGCTTTTTCACACAGTCCCTTTGTCTCGTAAATACTCCAAAAGACGTCTGGAGTGGGTAAAAGGTTAAAATCCGCCAGAACTTAGTAGGAAGAGATTCCTATGTATAGTTTTTGGTTTAGTCAACGTTGAAGGATACAGTGTTCCAAAATATTGTGTACATAATCTTTGTTTCCTTGAAACCTGATCTGCAACAAAAAAACTTTCGACCAGTAAAAATGGTGGAAAGTGATGACGATAGGGAGGCAGCTAGAATAGCAGCTCAACTCCTAGAGGAAGACACAAGTCTCCTACAGACTGACCCGAATGCTATACTCATTCCGGTCAACATAAGAAAAACTATAACTATTAAACTTATAGAAAACGGACTGAAACCACAAGGTGATACAGTCATATTCGTGGTAGAGGCCCATGAATATCGGCAGACAGAGGTATTGTATTCCTGGATAAATTTTCCAGCAGCAAACGCTGTAACACACGAATTCCACTATTACAAAATAGAGGAACATCCGGATGAATACACTCCTTTCGAGGACGTTGAAATCCCACTAAATTACCAAGAGCACCTGCTCTGGTTTAAAGGTGCCCTAAAACATAATAATCACATAACAAGGCTCGGTCCACTAGGTACACCAGGAGCAACGTGGCCGGTTCTAGATAGCTACACACCACATCAGGACATCGAAAAAATTTCAGACCGGGAACTTTTAGCCCAGCTAAAAATGCTAATTAAAATACACAGACAATTAGTCCAATATGTAAAGCGGACTTCAACAGTCCAACCAGCTATTAACATTCCACAGTTGACCCCTCATCAGGGAAACACAAACAAAATTACACCACAGAACATAGAATCATGTCTTGGTAAAACACCCGCAAAATGGGAACAAATTCCATTCTGGCTACCACAAAAAATAACTGAAATGGAGGCGGTATTTCCAAATACTACCCCTAGTGAGAAACACAGAATTCTGACTATCTGCCTTCCAATGGGGGTCGCACCACATGTGGAGGATTGTGACACTTGGGGCACAGTCTATGCTTCCAATTACACGAAAACACATGGTGTTCCGTCCATGGTGGTAATACCAGATGTACTAAGACAGATTCAAAATGAATACGGTCCAGAACCGGCTTTAACTCTGGGTATGAAATTACTGAAAGACTTCAAGCAGGTCTCGGCTACATTATTAGCCAACATAAAAGGAGAAGCAGCATCTGTGGCAATCCGCCAGAAACGGAAGGAAACAGATATAGCAGAACAACCATTTGAACTTGCCAGAATCATAGAAAAATCCTATGAAGAGCTAGGAAGAGATAGTCTGGGTGGTAAACCGGTAAAACCCCAACTAACAGAAAATCCTGAAAAGATATTTATTAAAAATAATTAAACACTCCAAAAAAGAGCTGGGCTGAAAATAAACAATCCACTCCCAAAGGGAAAAGATTCCAGTCCAGAGGAAGGTCTCCTCAGCGTAGAGAGAGATCTCCAGGCCGAGAAGACTAGTCTCCCCAAAGGGAGCCCTCTGAGAAAAGATACAACCTTAGAGATAGGGATAAAATAAGAAAACCTGACAGATATCAAGATGTTGATACACGTCCCTCTCGATCCTTCTCACTCAATCTTTCTCAATCTTCCTCACAGAAATCGGAAAGAAGAGGACGGTCAGAACAAAGAGAAGAGCACGTCAAGTCCAAAGACAAGGAACCTGCTCAAAGTAAAACATTTCAGTTTCCAAGAAAGAAGGTAGCCAGTATTAAAATAATCAAACAAGCCGAGAATACTGAGGACACGGCTGAAAAACGGAGAGTGGGCCCAGACAATGCTAGACAGCGCAGCGGAAGTGACAATAGCTTGCAAGATCCTGATGAATCACCTGGAGACAGTGGACACGAATGAATACATTCAGGTGGAAACTGCAGATACCAGAGTTAGCAAACCTCATAAAATATACAAAATAACATTGCGTATAGAGGGAGATAAGACTAGGAAAGTAAAGGGTCAGTTTTGGGATAACCTTTCAAAAGGATATGACATCCTATTAGCTGAAAAAGACTGTCCACCAGAGTTTGTCAGGGAGTGCCCTCATGGCGAAGAAATGATTATGCCTGCCTTCTCAAATCATATTCCAATCCATAGTAAATACATATATGCAAGAAAATGGGCAGAAGCTCAAGCTCCTGCATTATATAACAAGCACTGGCGTTGCCAATAGGTCTCGCAGTAGGAAAGTTGGAGCTATTACAATTGCAAATAACAATGCCTTTTATTTTTGTTTTCATTTTAAAAACATAAAGGGCTTTCCGCCATATTCATGAAAATCGGCATTTGCGATTCTGAAATAGCGAAAAATAGCGAGTCGCTATTCAGAAATCGCAAATCCGAATTCATGAAGAATTGCGATAAAAAAAAGCGATTCGCACGCGATCGCAAAATCCGATAGCGATCCGATCGAAATTGCGATTAATCGCAGATTAATCGCTATTTCGGCCTACCCGCGGCTGGACTGCGATCTCGCAAATAGCGATATCGCTATTAGCGATATCGCTATTTGCGAGATCGCAAACTCGCGAGATCGGGAAAACGGGAAGTCGCATTTCGAGCCCAGTGATGACATCACAACCAGGAAGCTGCCGGTTCCGAGCACCATTCTCCACAGTGAGGCAGAGAGACAGGGAGCAGATCGAAGAGCAGCTGCACATCTTGGCTTGTAGAGTGCACCACTGAGCCACAACCCATAACATGGCAGAGGAAGCAGCACCAGGGACCAGCAGCTCGGCTGGGAGGAAGCGAAAGCTGAAATTCAGCGAGCAGGAGCTGGAGCACCTCATCGAGGGAGTCGTGGCTAACCACGACCAACTGTTCGGTGCAAATTCCAGGAGGGTCCCGGAGATGGAGAAGAGGCGCATTTGGCAGGGGATAGCCTCTGCAGTTAACTCGGTGGGAGTGGCGGCCAGGTCCCTTGAAGAACTGAAGAAGAGGTGGTACGACCTCCGAGGCCGTGCCAAGGAGAAGGTGGCGGCGCGCCTCGGGGAGTCCTCGGGCACAGGCGGAGGAGGTCCGACGGTACCACAGAGCACCCCCCTGGAGGACCAGGTGGAAAACACCCTCGAGATGGAGGCCGTTGTGGGTTTCACTGCACTGGACTCATCCGCCCCCACACAAGACACCCAAGGTAAGTGGCATGCGACTGCGACCCTGCCCCCTATGGATGTCCATGACCAAATAGGCCCCCCCAATGTCCCATAGGCATGTAATTGTTGCACATCAAGGATTGTCCTGAAGCATTGTGGGAGATGTAGTCTGACCACAATGTAGTAGTACCACAATGCAGCCATTGTGGGAGATGTAGTCAGGTCCCAATGCACACAAAGCCACTGCCATTCAGGGAATGTCACCCAGCATGCATGTTGCAACTGCACGTCTGCCAGATGCATACAACTAATGGTCCTCCACTTACCCCCACAGGTGGAGATACCAGTGACAGTGACAGGCTGGTGATAGACGACAGCGTCCTGGAGGAGCCAACACATACCCAGGCACCAGCCCCTAACGCTGCAACTGTACCACCATCAACTTTCACCGGCAGCGTCCCACCTGCAACTGCTGCAGCGCCCTCATCTGCTGCCATCGCAGCACCCATTGTGCTCCCTGCCACCGCTGCTCCTCCCAGAGCTAAAGCCAGGTCAGTCACTCCTGTGGCCCCCGCAGCGACTGCCACAGCCACACCAGCAGGCACACCCCCAGCGACGAGCACACCTGCAACACCGGTGGCCTCATCCCCATCAGCTGGCGCCTCAACATCCGGGGCTGCGCCACTGTCCAGTCAGCCCCCAGCCTCACAATCCGGCCAGCAGGGCAGGCGTGGCAGGTCACGCCAGCGATCCGCAGCTGCTACCAGGCGGGCCAATAGTGAAGGACAGGCGCGGCTCAGCATCGAGCGACGGATGCTGCACATACACCAGCGCCAGGCACGGCAGCAGGGGGCAATTCACCTGCAACTATGCAACATTGGCCGCAACGTGGCATGTGTTGCTACACAGATTGAAGGAATGAGGGCCGACCTGGCCGGGGTGGGCAATGGAATGGCCCGCATTGCTGCAGCCGTGGAGGCTAACACCCGCGCCATGAATCGAATGTACGGTGGCCAACGCCGGCACCACCGCCAACTGCTGACACAGCTTGGCACCTACAGCAGGGCGAGCTACGTGTCGGCAAATGCCACTTCCCTACTGGCGAGGCGCTGTCTGACACAGCAGCACACTGTCATACAGTGCAGTGTGGACATGTCGAGGGTGCTGGAGACCCTCACCACAGCTGTCGTGGCTCTTCACCCTCCACCCATTCCATCTGTTGTGGGGGGTGATGATGCGAGTGAGGGGGCGTCCAGCCTGAGCTCGCAATCAGCCTCACAGGCCCCACTACCCACCCGCAGCACCAGGACCCCCCCATTGCCTGACGCCCCGGAGGAGGAAGGCCCTCAGAGGCGTTGTGGAGGGGCACGCTCTAGGCACACCTAGAGGACTGGAATCACCACTGGCACAGGCTGAGGTGAAGCCTGGCAAGCACAGCAGTATGGCGAAATACTGTGTGTGGGTCTAATTTTGCACGGACCATTACATTTACTTTTGTGAAGTGAACAGTTACTTTTATTTTGACCTTTGGCACGGACCATTACATTTACTTTTGTGAAGTGAACAGTTACTTTTATTTTGACCTTTGGCACGGACCATTACATTTACTTTTGTGAAGTGAACAGTTACTTTTATTTTGACCTTTGGCACGGACCATTACATTTACTTTTGTGAAGTGAACAAATACATTTCTTTTCCTACACACATTAGCGTTGTGTCTTCTTTACATTTTGCATGCATTGTCGATTCGTGGGGTGATGGCAGTGGTTGTACTAGAAACTGTTCACTGTGATGTGGTTGCGACGTCTGTGCCCTTCTGCTGGGGTCTCCCCTTGTGCATGGCGCGCATGTGCAGGTGGCTGGTTGTCCCCCTCAGATTCACTGCCAGAGATGTCAACAGGTATCCGGCGCTTGGTTGCCATGTTATGTAGTATTGCGCAGACAGCCACTATGCGGCAGCACTTTGCAGGACTGTAATACATGGCCCCACCTGTCTTGTGCAGTATGCGGAACCTGCTCTTGAGCAGGCCAAATGTCCTTTCTATGCAATTTCTTGTCCGTATGTGAGCAATATTGTAGCGCCGTTGCTGGGGTGTAGCAGGGTTGAGGTATGGGGTCAGGAGGTATTCACGGAGGGCGTAGCCACTGTCACCTGAATGGGAGGAGCAGATGGTGATTGCCTGTGCTGCGCTGTTACATCTTTGCAATGTGACATTTCAATCAAAGTGTACTTACCAAGTAGGTGTCCTTCCCCAAACTCTCCCCTGACCAGCCGTGTGTGGAGTGCGCTGTGCCGGAAGATGAAGGAGTCATGGGTACTCCCTGGGTACCGTGAGACAATGTCAGTGATGTATGTCTTGGCATTGCAGACCATCTGGATGTTGAGGGAGTGGTAGCACTTTCTGTTGCGGAACATGTACTCCATGCCAGCTGGTGGGCAGACGGCGACGTGGGTACAGTCTATGCATCCGAGCACATGTGGAAAATGGGCTACATTGTAGAATTGTAGCTTTGTCATGTCCAATTCCTGTTGGCTGGCGGGGAATTTGATGTGACGGTGTAGCTGGGTGAGCATGGCGTCTACAAAACTGTTGAGGCAGCGTGACATGGTGGGCTGGGATATTCCCCCAGCGGCCGCTACTACCCCCTGGAAGCTTCCGGAGGCCAGGAGGTGCAGGCTACTCAATACCTGCACATGTGTGGGCACAGAATTGTTTCGCCTTGTTGGGTGCTGCATGATGGGGTCGAGTTCTTGTATCAGCCAGGTGATCATTTCCCCATTCAGCCTGTATTTAGCATAAATCTGTTCTCTGGTTTGGCCCAGCAAGGTGACCCGCAGCCGGTAAATCCTTGCCTGCCTCATGCGTCTCCTCCGTGCTGCTCGCTGTAGCCTTCGCCGCCTCACCACCATGTACATCCCAGGCATTGTGGAAAGCCTAATGCTGCTACTGAATGTCCTTATGTGTGATTGGTCAGGCCTGGCCCTGTTGGTGATAGGACAACAGTTTTTTGAAAATATTTTTTCTATGCCTTTCATGGTTACCACCTGCTTTGAGTTGTCCTTATTTTGCGCCGTGCAAATAGCGATTTTTGGGTTTTTCGCAAATTGCGATTTATTTTGAATGCCGATTGCGATTTTCTATAGCGAATTCGCTATTATTTTCGCAGATTCCGTGGTGTGTCGCTATTACCGATTCGCTAATGCTCAGCGGCAGGGATTCTGCGATTATATTAGCGAATTCGCTAATATGTGTTAGCGAATTCGCTATTTTGTTGTTGAATGCCGATTACGGAAATTGCACCCGCATTTGCGTTTTCGCAGCGATTGCGGGCGCTATTTAGCTACATGAATCAGGCTGTAAGTCATTTACAAAACCAATAGCTCCAACTTTCCTACTGCGAGACCTATTGGCAAAGCCAGTGCTTGTTTTCCTTGAGGGTTTGTGCAGCAGCAGAAGTGCTCAGCGGTGAAACTCATTGCCTCCGTTCAGGCCTGCCGTAAAATGAAGGGCTTGCGCAGAGCCAACATGCCTGTCATTAAAATAAGTTTAATTAGATTACCTTTAAATGCACATAACATTATGCTATTGATCTATTAGTGTGCAAACTATTTTGAAACCAACCTAATATCTGTAGCAGCCCGAGCAGCTGGCCCCTCCCTTTACCTCCCCACAGGACATGCCTGTACTTGCCCCTGGATAGAGTATAGAGCTGGCAGATCCAGTGTAAGGATGAGACACCGCTCAATGGGAGGACATGAAGCCAGGCAGGCAGCACATCAGGCAAAACTGGCACAGCCCTTACCCACCCTCCCACCCACCCCCAACAATGTGATGGATCCGAAAAGGCGTGTAGAAAGGAGCTGAAGGGTGGCAAAGGCTTGATGACTTGTGTGCACAGGAGCCAATACATGTATGGTTATTTGCCCCAGTTTCCAGAGAGGATTCTCCAGACGCAAGGTACAACATAAACATAGTTCGACATTAAATCAACCTCACTCACTAGCTCAAACGCTTATATCACCCAAGTTCGTAAGAAGTCACTTACACACTTCGAATGCTCACGAGTATTACACACGCACTGTCAACCGCCATCACCTGATCAAATCTCACGCGCCTCTGGGGCGACCCTACCTCCTCCCAGCCGTGTTAAGCGTGCCAAGCGTGGGAGTGTCAGCCTTACTCTGAGGCACTGGCATCCGACGTGTCCTCATTTTCAGGAAAGGTAGTGATGTTGGGGCGGACGCATCCTGAGCCATTGACACCAAGGGGCAGATTTACAAGCCCCTTACGCCACTTTTGCGTTACTTTTTCCATGTTAAAAGTGACGCAAATGGGGCGCAAGGGGCTTGCAAATCTACCCCCAAGTGTGCAAGTGTGCGTCGCACAAGCCCCAGCTGATATGCGTGACTGCGAGACACGGGGTGTGAGGATAGTTTCGGATGCTGACAAAAGTTTACCGAGTGCATACAGGAAACTAGACTCCTGAAACACCTGCGTCACACATTTCCCCCTCCCCCTACAGCTCAAAGTTAGCCAAAGTGAAAAACAACACATACCTGATAATGCCGGGAAACTGAAAGTACGGCCGGCCTGCGGCCGGCCATGAATAATTAGGGGAGGAGAAGCCCTTTGATGTGCTGTGCGGCCGGGAATGCGCGTGCTTGTTTGGTCACGTGATTCAGGTGAACTCAAACAAAACCGCAGGAATGAAACCCTTGGTTTCACGAGCATTTTGACCACTTGAATTCTCGCTCCGCTCAATGCGCGTGCGCGCATTGATAGGTCGCGAGACCTAAAAATCATGTAGGATGGGATGAGGACTCCCCTCTTCACAAAATCCAGTTAAAATGTCAACCAACTGCACAAAGGCAGTACCCGATTAAGCAAGAAGCTAAAAAACAAGTCAGGGAGATCTTAGATCAGCTTGAATACCAAGGAGTGATCGAAACATGCACCTCTCAAATGAACAATCCTTTGTTTCCTGTCTCCAAACCAGAAGATTCATATCGTCTAGTCTTGGACTACAGACACCTTAACTCATGTTGCAAGACATTTGCTGTACAAACCTCACACAGTGCAGCACTAATGAATAACATCGTTCGGAAAAAATACAAAACAACATTAGACATCTCTAATGGTTTCTTTGGTCAAAACATTGCACCTGAAAGCAGGTATTTAACCGCTTTCTCAATAATGGGGTCACAGAAAAATTTCTGTCGACTCCCACAGGGATTCAAGAATAGCCCAGGATTATTTTCAGCAAGAGTAACAGAGTTACTACAAACATATGATGATGAGGCATTATCTTATGTCGATGACATCTATCTCACAGATGATGACCTGGATACTCACTTGAAAAGAGTAAACACCATAATACTTGGGTTTGCAGCTGAGGGTTACAAATTCAACTTTAAAAAGTCCCGAATTGCCCATTTAACAGTCCTGTTTTTAGGATATGAAATCTCAAGTGAAGGCAAAAGCCTAGCAGACAACTTCTTAGAGAAGTGTGCTGTACTCTAAGCACCAAGAACGCTGAAGAACTTACAATCAATACTAGTTTTCCTGAATTTCGGAAGAACTTACATCCTAAATTATGCAGAGAGGGTTAAACCTCTCTATGAATTAATAAAACCTGATTTTAAACCAATCAATTGGACTCAGAAACACACAGACATTTTGAGATCATTGCAAACAGACATGTTAGCTAAAACAAAATTACAAACTAGTGACAACATACGCAACCTTGTAATCAGAATCATCCCAGGAAGATGCAGATTCATGTACCTGACCTATAATGAGGGAGAAACGGTACCAATAGCTTACAAATCACATTTGTACACACATGCTGAAAAAACATTCAGTTTTACAGGAAATATAGTAAATGCGGTTCAAACTATTGTAACAAAAGAAAGAGCCCAAGGTAAAAGAATAACTGTTTTCACATCTGAATCAGTCCTTGAGGCAATGTTTACACCAGTTAATCTAAAAACGGTGGCATTGGATCCAAAATGGATACAGTGGGAAAATTCTCTTGCTGCAAAAGACGTGACATACTATTTTGACCCGAACATGAAAAAACTGAAAGATATAAAATATGAAGAAGAATATCCTCTGTCAATCGAAATTCTGCCTCTCCAACAGTACTCTTGTGTAATCTATATGGACAGACTTGCACAACATTACGATGTGGATAACAAATCCTACAATGCAGCATGCGCGATTGTTAAAGGTCGCTGGCGCTGTGGTAGATCCAGACCAAAAATAACAAAAACTGAATCATTGGGAAACTGTTCGGCTCAGCGAGCTGAAATCAGATCTTTAAAGATGACGCTTGAAAATGCCGATCGCGAATTCCCGACACTAATAGTGTGCGATTCGCATTTCTGTGTCAAATCTTACAATAATGACTTGCAGAGCTGGATTCAAAATGATTACAAGGATGATACAGGTACCACAATAAAGCATAAGAAGCTTTGGGAACAAGTAGTTCTTTTGCAGAAAGAACTATGAAAGACTCATGTGATACATACACTGAGTCATCAACGTGATGGCGTTCACGTTGCAGGGAATTCATTGGCTAATACAGCCGCAGCGGGAGCAACTAAAACGGCTTCCGTAGCCACAAAAAAGCGTTCAGAAAAATACATAGATGGGAAAACCATGCTGGCCGTAAAAACTTCTTCAAAAAGCGACTGTGCAGCACTACCCGTGAACTATCCACTCAATTATACATACATCATTGATGCAAACTCCGTTCCTTTTGCTCGAATCCCTGGAGTGGGGGATAGGATGATTCCAAACACGAACAGGAGAGTCTTCTTAATAGCGGACGCACACATGGGATTGGGTCTTAGGCACCAAGAGATCAAAGAATCTCTGAAAGAATTACAATCGGAATACTAGTGGCCGGGGATGAGCTTACAACATTACAAATTTTGTAAAGAGCTGTCCAAACTGCAACAGAGATCGCAGCAGTGAACCGACCGGAGTAATGCCATGGCCATTCTTATAGTTAGCATAAGGCTATCTATACGTAAAATCCAGCATCCCATTAAATTCCTTTTTAGACTAGATACACTTAAAAATTTAGACCCCAGCGCTCGGCTGACGCCAGAACTTTTATAAAAGATGTGCGAGTCTATATCGGCACATACGTAATCGGCATGCTACATTCTGACCAGGGTCCTGCTTTTAGCTCTCGAGCTTATAAGGTGGCCATGACTAGCATGGGCATTGCGTTGCTGTACTCTTGTCCCTTCCATCCAGAGGGAAATGGGATTGTGGAAAGAAAAAACCGGGACATAAAGCAATCTATAATGGCAAGGGTATTAGGTTCGGGTGATGGGTGGGTCCAACATTTAACAAGTGTCCAACGTAGTCTTAACAATCTGATAAGAAATTCTCTAAAAGGTTTCAGCCCGTACGAACTATTGTTCAGAACTAGAATGTATATTCAGGATTTAGATAGTCAAACTTCAGTGGTAGAAGATAAGAAAAAATGCTTTGATATCAAAGATAGTTTGGCTGTTTTACAGGACTTAAATGAAACAAGAAAGGCCCTGAGCAACATAAAGTTAAAACAGCAGCCAACAGCCACTGAAGATAAACCACCTGTCCCAGCAAGGCCTGTCTGGATTCCAAAGATTGGGGATCTGGTCAGAGAGAAGATCGCGGTGAAGAAGGAATTTGGGCCTTCTTACAGAAAAGCAGTACCTGTCTTAGCTGTCAGCGAAACAAGATCAGTTGTACTACCGCCCCTTGCTGGTAAAAAGGAGAACAGAGTTGTATCCATCGACCTGGTTAAACCACAATCATGTGGCCAATAATAAGTAGTAGGCCCAGTGGACTCCCAAGAAATAGCAGAATACCAAAATTTGCTACAATCCAAGAGGTTCAAACTGAGAGACTAATCACATTTGATAAACCTACAGTGAATAAAAAAGGACTATGCAACAATGCCATGGAACTTGTGCCTCTTGAAACCCAAATTGAAACAGTTTGTCAAAAAAAAACACCTGTCTACGACGATGTAGCTTCAGGCTATGCTAATGAAACAAAAAATGAAAAAGGAAAAGAAAATCCGGAAGCAATTCCAACAATTGACAGAACTGCATCTGGCTACTTCATCAATTTCGATAACTTTTCTGAAGATCCTAGTGAACCTGAAGAAATGCCAAAAATAAGAACAATCAAACACAAATTAACTGAACTTTTTCATCAACTCGAAGAAACATATCTGATTTCTCCATGGATTGAATTTTAGATTGTGTTAGGTGTACTTTTCCTCCTGCTTTGGCTCATCATGGTACTTTGTTTGGGAAAATTCATTGAGGGAAAATACAGTACAATGGACACAGCAAGTCAGAACATCAACTTGGTCCTAAAGCCACACAAGTCATCTCACATCGAGAAAAGAGAACTATCATCAGTAAATGTCACAGCCATTCCAATACCCGGTGGGGTAGCTTGGGACAAAACGGATTACGAAATCTATGGCCCGGTCGAACTCTTGAAATGTCCACATCAGTTCAGGGTTTCATTAAGTGACTTTGTAAAACCAAGTACATTCTCTGATGATTGGGACTTTGAAAGCATAAATAATATGATGTCAGATTTAGTAATGTCAGCAAAATTTACAGAACATGATTATTTACAGGGTTCATCAAACTATGAACAAATGTATTGCTATAACCACTTCGCACATCACTATTTGCATAAATCTGCACAACCTAGAAATGTTTTTATGTATAATCAATATGAACATTGTGCAACTCCACCAAAAGCCAGTTCAAAAACATTTTATGAGAAATTCCCATACTTCTCAGGGTTTAATACAAGTAATGCAGAAACGTTTTATTTTAAAGTGTTAAATAAGACGGGGATGAAAACAATGTTGACAAATACTAAATTGATTTATGCTGAAACATATTATGAAAAAATGATTACATTTGTTTTTGATTTCTGGAAAAACAACATTGAAACAAAAACCATCTGGGGTACAAAAGAATGACAGGTGCAAGGTTTAGAAGCATTATTTAGAGCCTGCATGATCCCAGAACAAATGATATTTCTGAATGACACCATTCAACAGACTACTTGTCTTGGCCTAGCTAAGATCAAAGACTTAAACAAACCGTCTATTCCAAAGCCAATACCTAATAATAATACCACTTCAGAGATTGAGATAAACGTATCCCATATTTTACACCAAAACAGAACACATCCTGATTGGAAAAAATGGTTGATCTGGCCAGCAGACACAAACAACTGTCAAGATAGATTCCTGAACAAAAAACAGGGGTTCCAAATAACCAGACCAGACCCTAGATACTCCCAGAGACAACATCCAGGGATAGTAACAACATACAGGGAAACTATGCCTTTAATGGCTACAGACATCCACACTGGCTGAAATTAAGCAACACTTGACTTTACTTAAAGACGGTGCTGACTTGCGTGATTTCATAGCGGCCGGTATATACACTGCATACAACGAAGCTTGGAAAATAACTCAAATTGAGACAGCAGAACAAATACGAGAAATTGATCTTATTAATTTGGAAAAATAACTTTCTGTTGTGGATAATGGGTTAATGACTCTGTCCTCCAGAATATATTCACTGGACAGTATTGTATCATCTGCTATCGATGTAATAGATCAGGACTTACTAATGTTACAACACGGTCAGTCCCAATTACGTTCTATTGTACAGCTTGGCTGGACGTTGCAAAATCTGCGTTCAGGCTACGTGCCATGGCGTCTGATAAACACAACATATTTATTCTCTATCTTTAACCTTACTGATAAACAAATCAGTTTGGCACAAAAAGGAGCAGACTATACAATTATGAGCATTGAAAAACTTGAGAGATTACCATTGACAATGTCAGAAAGACCTGTCATTGAATGGATAATACATGGGATAGTTACAATTCAGATAACAACTTTCCAATTTAAATTCTGTCAAGAGTATATACCAGCGGGCCAGTATGAAAGGTTGGGTAAAGGGTACATTAAGTCATCATGGAAACTGCTTTACACACACACATGTTATAGTGAAAAGAAACAGGATGTATTTCTTAGTGGTAACAATTGTAAACAATCACTGAGCGGTATACTTCTGTGCCAAGGTATTAATTTGCATGGGGCCTGTGAAGGGGACTTCAAATAACCTTTCATGTCACCAGCACGGCACACCTGCAACACAGATAGAGCCATTCTTTAGACGGCTTTCTAACAGGAGCTATGTTCTAAGAATGGGACACAGCTGTTGTGGCATGGTGCCAGGAAAAGCCTATCTCGTAAGCGTTACTTCCATGGTCACTTGCTGTATGCAAGTATTGTATCCAAACAGCTCTCCAGATATGGAGGCGACTATTTGGCCTTCTTTGAAAATCTCTTCTATACGAATTGATACTTTAAGCAGAATGAAGTCTGTTCTTTTGCAGACAACAGTGCCTTTAACGTCATCAAAAGAAACGTATGATCTCCTAGTTGCAAGGACAACAGCAGAGATACATACCCTTTTATCAACAAATTACCCCGTGCATTTCGTAGAAATGCTAAGCCAAATCCTAAATATGTCTGATGCCAGTGGTATCCCACATATATTTATGACAATTTTTTCGGGACTGCTAACACCCTTCGAAGCAGTTCTGGGCATCTTTCCCAATTTTGTCCATTCTGTCTTTGGCGGCCTACCACTCCTTTTGGGACTTGTAGCAGGAATTTTATTTTTGACCCTTCTGCTCCGATATGGCAAGCCAATCCACAGACAAGACTCCAGCAACGATGGAAGAAACAATCCTAGCTATACGGTATCGGGACCGCATAACTAGAGTCCTTGGATTAGCCCGGCTAAGAGATCTGAATATGACCTGGTTTCTTTCATTCAGACCTATCTGGCAAAATTGCATCTTACCTGTGCTTCGATGTATGCTATGCGGAGAAGAATGCGTGTTGGACACCTGTCTTACACTACAATCAGCAGTACCAATGGATATTGATAATTTTGCTAAGTCCAGCAACGGCTCATGCATCGTGTTGTCCCCAGCGGTTACCAATCCTGATGACGGCATTCGTTGAGACTTCACCACTACGTTAGGTGGCAGTGAAGTATGAGATGAGAGCAGCATCACCCAGGTACGACCTTCTGTGAGCATTGCTGATCCTGACATCGATGATAGCAATCATTCTCACGACTGCACTGTTGCAACATTTTCAAACTTGGTCGAACTCTCACCTGAATAGGTAGACCAATTTTTTGCGAGTCTGTCTGAAATGATGTTCTCCCCTGAACCGAAAGAATAACTTTTTAAGCAACAAGCACACAGCGTTCCCCTGAACTCTGAATTCGGATTTCAGCTTTGATAAACAAGAGCTACTGAAAACATTTGGAACTATTTTTTCCCCTGAAAGCGAAATAATTCTATTAAATTTCCAAAATATTTACCTTTTTTTACTGGCACATGAACTTTGCTTAAAGTAGAACTATTCTTAAAGAACAGAGCTTCTATTTTTAGGAAACTCTAGAGACAATATATTACCTCAGCCTCTAGCACATTTTTACAGCAACTGTATTTATATGTTATGGAATGGTCTCGACCTTCTTTTCTCTATTAAGAGCCATTTCATGTGTAATTTTCGCAAATCATTTAGCTAAATATATATAAGCATGCTTAACTAAATGATTACACTGCTTGAAAAGCGTACAGTACCAATAATAATTTTTCGTGTATTCTGCATACACCATTTCGAATGCAAAAAAAAATAATGTATTTTGGGGTGGGTTGAAATACACATGCACATTTAAATGTTTACTATTGCTTAGTTTTAAGTAAAGATGGACATAAGATCGTGGAGTGGGTGATGTGTTTTATCCAGGAACCCGAATCAATATTGCTATTTTATGCCCTTGTACGGCTATAATCAATAATATCCCTATATTGGCATAAAGAATCAGATCCATGTTTAGTAAATAGCCCCTGCAGTCCACAGCACGACAGGAGCTACTTCCTTAGATTCCTAGAAAGCACAACGAGTTCTTTCAACACACCAAACCTCCAGCAACCTGGGAAATCCCCGCTTGCTTTTGTTTTGATTTGTCATTAAAACTTCTGCGAACACTAAAGGAACAGTCAGTTCTTAGTGACATCTTTATTGACGTCTTATGTCCAAACCTTACGTCAAACTCGGCACCTTTCAGGTATAAATATACCAATGTTGACTTAAGCAAACACACAGTGGTGGTTTTGGAGCCGAGCAGCCATCTACTTGCTCGAGAGCCCAGCTGATGCGAGAGCCCACGGACGCTTCCCCTCCTCTTTGACGCGCTGAGAAAGACGCTGTCTTTTTCTCCAGCCGAGAAAATCCAGCTCCGGCGTTTCCTGCCTACCCTTGCGAGTTGCTGGGATATCGAGTCCTGAAAGAGAGATACCAGACCTCCTGCATTCTATTACCCAGGTACGGAGCTGACTAAACCCTTAAAGAGAATTCTTGAGTCAGATTCTTGGCAAAACCAACTTAACTTAAACTGCTACTTACTTACTCCTTCCCACGTATTAGGCTTAGGTCAGGTACACCGCGGTAGGCGTATTTAGAAGCACCAGTTGAGTACGTTAGTCAATGTATATATGTATGTATATATTTTATCCATTTTAAAGTGTCATGTGGCTAAGAAACCATGTCAATGCTTTTACAGTATTATTTCATAATACTCTTTTTACTGTACGCACTTTACTTTATATTAAGTATTGCAATTGTGGCAATTCATTTCTCTTGCATGAGAAGGAAGACTGCTCAATAAATTATACCTTTTATTGAAAACGCCCGTCTCTCTCTTCTCTGCACTCTGGTGAAACTAAGAACGCACAATGACTGAGTGAAATAGCTGTCTATTGTTTTCACACGACTCTAGAGATATACTCTTATTCTGGAGGAGCAAAGTTGTCATGTTATATGGTTGTTGGAAGCTAATCCCTTCTTGTCTATCCAGGGAGGTTAAACTCCTCCTCGTTTATTCGAGAAAGTTTCTAGTGACCTCTGAGCTAGCTGGCAAACCTTAAGTCTAATATAGTCAGTAGAGACCTAGTCGACCTCAGTCCTACGTCTACACTGCTGAATATATTATTCCAGTGCGCAGAGCCTATTGGGAATATAGGAACTACACTACACCTTCTGCACTATCTGAACACCTCTCTTTTGCGGGAGGCGCCCCATAAATATAAAGTATTGTAATGATTTACATTGTTCATTAATTTCTTTTTTAATGATTTACATTTCAAAAGAATGAGATTAGATGTAAGAATACTGATGCCAGGGAGGGAGGAGATAGCGAACTGAATGTTGGGAAAATGGCATAATTTGGACAGAAGTGAGAGAGCCAGGTAGAGACGGCTTGAATGTTAGGGAGGGATATACAAATGAAAGAACGTGCTGGAGGTGAAAAATATGTTAGATGCAGGCGACTTGGGGTAGGAGGGCTTCCGAGCCTTTCGACATTTCTTGTCACAGACAGAGCATGGGGGTCCATCAGGATTCCGTCTGTCTGCATTGCCAATAGTTCTTTCTAAACGCAGCAGGGCGACCAGGAATCATCTGGCTTTTTATTGTACCCTTTTCACATTTTTTGATACACGGAATAAGAGCAAGCCGCTGTCCTCATTGCGCTACCACCCTGTCTCCTTTTCCGACGGACCATTCGGACTGGATCCTTTGATCCACGGCTTGTTTACATAACACGCTTACTTAAGATAAGAAATTGCTTCACGACAGCTGTGAAGCAAACGATCCAGTCAGGATGGGCCGTTGCAAAAGGCGAAAGGGGGGTAACAAAGAAGCCAAATTTTCCATGGGAGGCCACCATTTACCATAAACGATGACGCCTTCCAATAACAAGCATTTGCAATGCAATAGATCTCGCATTAGGAAAGTTTGAGCTACTGTTATTGTAAATGACACATTTTTTATTTATGTGTTGGTTTTGAAAATTGTGAAATTAGTAGCTTTGTCATTTACAATGCCAATAGTTATAACGTTCGCAAATGTGACACCTATAGCATTTGTAATGCAACATGTTTTGTATTTACGTGACTTAGATGTATTGATATTACAAATAACAATAGCTTTTAATTTTTTTAAATAATTAATACCTAAATAAAAGTGATTGTAATTTATAATGGCAATAGCTTAAACTTTTGTAAATAACTTTTGTGAAGATTATGTTCAGTGTATTTTATTGTGACGAAAATCCAAGAACAGAAGTTAAATATTAACATCTTTTTGTGACATTTGTAATAAAGCTTGAAACATTGAGAGAACATATTTGAACCAGTTGTTGTTGAATGGTTGCACAGATTGATGCTGTGATGATGCGGAGTAATGTTGTGGTGGCGACGAGTGATGCTGTGGCATTCAGTGATGCTGTGGTAGTGCATAGTGATTTTGTGGTGCCCCTGAGTGATGCTATGGTGGTGCTGTGGTGGTGCTGAGTGATGCTGTGGTGGTGCTGACTGGTGCTGTGGTGGTGCTGAGTGGTGCTGTGGTGGTGCTGAGTGTTGCTGAGTGATGCTGTGGTGGTGCTGAGTGGTGCTGTGGTGGCGCTGAGTGGTGCTGTGGTGGTGCTGAGTGATGCTGTGGTGGTGCTGAGTGATGCTGTGGTGCTGCTGAGTGGTGCTGTGGTGGTGCTGAGTGATAATGTGGTGGTGCTGAGTGATAATGTGGTGGTGCTGAGTGGTGCTGTGGTGGTGCTGAGTGATGCTGTGGTGGTGCTGAGTGGTGCTGTGGTGGTGCTGAGTGATAATGTGGTGGTGCTGAGTGATAATGTGGTGGTGCTGAGTGGTGCTGGGGTGGTGCTGAGTGGTGCAGTGGTGGTGCTGAGTGGTGCTGTGGTGTTGCTGAGTGGTGCTGTGGTGGTGCTGAGTGATAATGTGGTGGTGCTGAGTGGTGCTGTGGTGGTGCTGAGTGATGCTGTGGTGGTGCTGAGTGATGTTGTGGTGGTGCTGAGTGGTGCTGTGGTGGTGCTGAGTGATAATGTGGTGGCGCTGAGTGATAATGTGGTGTCGCTGAGTGGTGGTGTGGTGGTGCTGAGTGATGCTGTGGTGGTGCTGAGTGATAATGTGGTGGTGCTGAGTGATAATGTGGTGGTGCTGAGTGGTGCTGTGGTGGTGCTGAGTGATGCTGTGGCATGACCACCAGATAATTACAATCACGGTTTGAGATCCGTACTTTCACACTTCCTACTCTATCACGTCACATCTGCTGCACCCCAAGATAAGAGTAAATCTCTGATCCCTCACACATGACCTCAAAATCCTTCCCACATAAGTTTACTGCAAAACTCTCCATCGTGCTCTTCCCCACAGTGAACATGTTACATGTCTATTAAGGTGCGTTGATGCCCATAATGAAGTATAATGCGCTATATAAATGCTACAATATAATACAGAGCTCGGCCACACCTGAATGTCTTAACCTGTAGGCTAGTACCTTTCATGGATTACGTATGTAAACAAACCCAAGTCTGGGAAAATCGCTCGTCCTTGGATCAATTGCACCAGTTTTTTTTGGGCGCCTTTAGGAACTGCTTGTTCTAAAGAGCTTTTCTTCCCTTGTATGCTTTCATTTTTAAAAACAATGACAGCCTTTGCTAAGTGTGTGTGGTGTAACCTGCCTAAAAAACGGCACCATTGGATGACATGAGAGTGCACCCTCCCCAATAGAGTCTGTAAAAGTTAGGACTCAGTCCGAAAAAAAAAAGTTACTACAGGTGTCCCCTTTCCCTGCAGTTTACAGCCTTGGCTTCCTTCTCTGCCTGTGTCTTTTGTCAGCCGAACAACTCTCAAAGCCCTTCCTCTACAATTGCATTTGGGATTGTGGGGCATATTACCAAGCAATAGCGATAATTATCGCTATTGCTTGGTTAGAGACAAAAATTTACCGCTGAGCTGCGGCGATTTTTTTCGCAGATAAACCTTGGTATTACCAAGGTTTATCGCAAATGCAATAAAAATCGGCGCAATGCATGAATATTGCTGAAAAGTCAGCGATATTCATGCATTACCGAGCTAATGCTCTTAGCCATGTTATCCACCTCCCATTAGATAACATGGCTAAGAACTGCTCAGGGCAGGTGTTAGCTTTTGGAGTTATTCGTGCTTAGCGCGAATATCTCCAAAAGTTGGTAATAGGAGATAGCGATGTTAGCGACTGTTTCCAGTCGCTAACATCTTGGCACGCCGACTTTGCATGTCATTAGTGATAAATATCACTGACATGCAAAGTGGGGCCCAAAATGGTCGCTATCTCCTACTAGCTGTCACTAACTGGTGTTAGCGACAGCTAGGTAATAGGGAGATAATTTTATCTCCGCTTTCTTGGCTTTTAAAGCCAAAAAAGCGGAGATAAAGCCCCTTGATAATATGCCCCAGAGTTTCTATATTGAGGCCCACAATGCTTCGCTCTAGACTTGCAAATGCCCTTACATAGTTAAATGACAAAAAGCTGCCTGTTGCTATGGCGCTGGCCAATCAGCAGGAGGCGCCAGATCAAAGGGTAAAATCCAAGCCGCAGCTTCCAGGAGGTCAGACCTCTGGTTATGTGAGTGGGGATAACTCAAGCAGACTTATTCGTAACCCACAGGAGGGTTCGCGTGATAGACATCCGCAACACACGGCATTTCGCGCAATTACGTACACACGGCAGAGTTCACTAAATGATCAGCATTGCATCACTACAGTCATTTAAAAGGAGCGCCCTCACGAATAATGCCCGTTTGCCAATTAGTTGTGTTGCTGCTTCGTGGCACGCCGATGAGGCACATTATTGCTCATTATCCTCAAACAAGCCCCATGCGCTGCCGGTGCGTCGCCTTTAATATGGGAAAGAGTGGCGCACGGGCGGCGCACGGGCGGCGCAGGTGCTTGTAAATACAACTCTTTTGATCTATGCTTCGGGGATTACTACTCACAAATGCACACAGACACTGCGATTTTTAAAACACAGCACTTCCGTGTCACTGCGCATAACTGTGCATCACAGTCCGACTTATTAAAAAGTAAATTGGTTTATGACGAGTTTGGTACTGCCTTAGGTTTACAAGTCACTTGGGTATGAAGTGTACACGGATGTCTTGTTTTTAAAAGTCAGTCCGAGGATGCTGTATGTATTACACTTGTTTTATTAAGTACGTTTGGGTATGGAGTACATGATTGAACCCCTTCTTAAAATAGAGGTCGGGTGTTCGGGTGTGATGCGCACAGTCCAGTGTTACATACCTAAAGTAATGAGATATGTTCAGAAACGCATGTAAGGAACTGGTGGAACTATGTTTTACAGTTTGCACTTAAAACAGCACACATTTTTTATAAACAATAAAACCGGGTGCTGTGCTAGGCAGCCCAGCACCCGTGCACATTAATAAAAAGAAATTAACTTTAAACCAGGCACAATGTTACGAGCACATACATTTTTAACTAACATGAAACCGGGCACCAAGGTAAGAAGCTCAGCGCCCGAGCACATTACTTTTTAAAACAAGCTCTTGGCATTGCTGTGATTAGGGGGGGAGGAGAAATGCGGCTCGGGAGCAAATGGTAACGAGCGCGTGAATGGGAAGAGCGGCCGTGGGAGGTGGGAGGGGAAGTCGGAGAGTGCGAAGTGCAGGCGGGGAGCGGAGCCTTTGAAGTGTGTGTGGCTTTCATGTGGTGATGCGAGGCAGGTGGATAGAAGCGCGGTCACGAGACCACATGCACTTCTGGAAATTCGCTTTAGTTTAGCTCTTATTTTAGCCCCTATAGTCTCGTCCTATTCATTCCTTGCGGAATGGAATAGGACGAGACCTAAAAATGAGGGGCGGGGCTTTAAGCCCACTTCTAAAATGTACTCTTTCACTGTAAGTCTCCCCAAGTGACAGCGCGTGATCTCCAACGCTAGGCGAGACGTAAAAAACAGCCTAATGGCCACTTAACTTTGGCCTTTGTTATGGGTCCATCTTGCAGCTGATAAGCCCCTTCACCACCTGCACATTGCGGCTTGGAACAAAAGTAGTCAACGTGCAGGTGCTGCTGAAAGTGTCCCGGTGTCTGACAATCCCACCTGGGCAAGCTCAGCATATTTCTGTGAATTCCAGTTGAAAGTGGCCAGCTTTACAACAGAGTAGAAAGCATCTACCTACTGAAAATAGAAGGTAGACAACATCTACAAGAGTCTACCCCTAACTAGAGCCCTGCCAGTTAACAGGCCAGCCAAGACCCACAGGTTATCTGAGGGTGCACTTCGACCAGGCCCGCCCTGATGAGGAGAAGCAGGAGAGCATGTTCAAATGCATGCCCTGGGTAAATTTTATGCTGTTTATGCAAAGACAGAAAGCGGGAGGCAAACGTTTGACAGCTTCAAAAAAAAAATGACTACTGAATAAATTGGTAAATGCATTAGGTTTCGCCTATGTGATTAATAATCAGTTTTTTGTTGTAAGGTGTAGTTCGGTGAGTAGTTGTGCAATACTGAAACTCCGTTGAAGTGCTATGTCTTGAGCTGTTGTAGTGTTCATCACAGGTAGGCGTGACGTTTTCTTTTATGCACCACAAGTACTTTAGTGTGTTGATATGCTACCCGGCCTACCTCACAAGTAGAAATTTGGTGTTGTTGTGTTTACAAGACCACACTTGTGCAATCCCAAACCGAGTCTAACTGTTCCCTCGTGCACCAAAGGTAGAGGTGGGCTGTAGCAGTGTGCACCCTAGGGAATAAATAGCTGATATACCATGCACCACATTCATGTCCGCGGTGTTCTGGTGTGCATCAGTGGCAGATGTGAGCTATTTCAGTGTGAGCCAAGTAAGACTTGAGGTGCACTAGTGTGCACACTACCAGATACAAGGCGTTCTAGTTTTTCTAAAGGCAGATTTAAGCTGCATCTGTGTCTTGCTGCAGCCACATCACTGAACACCTTCGAGGACTCTAATGGCTCCCAGTCAACAAAAGAATCACCTTCAAGCTCCTCACACATGCCTACAAAGCCCTCCATGATGTATGACCAGCATATCTGAACCATCGCCTCGCATTCCACATACCCGCCAGACAGCTTCGCTCCGCCAAACTGGCCCTGGCTACCGTCCTGCAGATCCAAAAGACCAGGGGCCTCATTTATGAGGCTATGAGTCACTTTTACGCCGTCGGTGCGCCACTTTTTGTGACGCACCAGCAGCGTAAAAAATGCGCCTTGTTGCGCCATATTTATAAAGTGACGCATCTAGATAGATGCGTCACTTTTAAACCCCTGTGCCACATTATACTTGCACCAGGTATAATGTATGCAAGGGGGGGCGTATTGACGCAAGGAAGGGTCGTAGAAGTGATGCAGTGAAATCTATGAGATTTCACTGCGTCACTTTTAGGACGCCGTTGCGTCAAAATCTTGCGCCTGCCTCACAGCTGGCGTAAGACTGACGCAGGCCCTTTCACATGGGGCTTGCCCCATGTGAAAGGACGCATTGCTGGAGTTGCGTCACTTTTGTGACACATCCAGCAATGCGTCACTTTTGCGCTTACAGGTACGTCAGAAATACTGACGTATCTGTAACTCCTTGCGACATGATGCGTCATACATTAAATATGACGCATTAGGAATGTCGCAAGGAGTGCGAACTGAGAAGTGACGCATCGCTGCTTTCACGCAGCGATGCGTCATTTCTCATAAATGAGGCCCCTAAGCCAGAGGAAGATTCTTCTCCTACCTCATGCCAAGACCTGGGACACCCTGCCTCTCCATCTCAGGCAATCCATGTCGCTGACCCAATTCAGGAAGGATCTCAAGACCCGACTCTTCAACTGAACCCCCGCGCCCAGACGGATCAGCACCCCCCTGCCTTGAGACCCTCAGTCACACTCTATAAACCCCTGATTTCTTGGTTGATCTTGTCGAGTGCACATAGGTGTATTGTACTGAGACATATACCCACGGTGCCGAAATATCTTGAAGATGCGTGAAAAGGCCTAGAGGGGGAGAGTATCAAAAGGGAGGGTTGGGGCTGAAAGGTGCACTTCAGTGAGGTGGGTGGAATGGACCACAGTGGGCTGAGTGGAGGGGGGAGTGCGAGGAGGCTGTATTCTCCCCAGCTGTTCCTTCATGGCCTATTTCGGTTGCAGATGACAGACTGCTTCATATTCTGAGCTCACACACTGGAGTCGGACTCCAGGAGAGCGCTGATGATCAAAGGGCCATTAATGGGTGGGGGGTGTACGCTCAGCTGATTTCACTTCTCGTAATGTGTGCTTTTCCTTCCAGTAGAGGGGCAGCATTTATGACAGCCAGGGGCTATTTTCTAATCGAGGGTCTCAAGCAATGCTCTTGTACGGCCCCAGCCTGTGAGATGGGAGATAGGCAGCTACCTCGAGGCATCTAGGCACACAACATAGAAAGTAAATATCCTCTAAAGGCAAAGCGACTCGAGTACACTTTTAAGGAGGATTTGAGTGGGCTGGCACAGGATATGGCTGCCCGGTAACACCATTTTCCTGTTCACCCAAATCCAGGCACTGCAGTTGCATATGAAAATGTATTGCCCTAAGAATGAGCAAGCCTGAAGTGACTGCCTACTGGAAGCATGTTTCTAGGTACAATAAGAAGCAGAGTGAAACGATAGGAAAAATTAGCTGTGTATGCTCACTAGTCACATCTTTAAATGCTTTTTGCTGTTCCTATCCTCGGAAGGAGCCGCACAGCACTGCATCAGAACTCCTAACCTGTTGCTGGGCAACTTGTCATCGCATAGAAACCACCCCAAAAAATTAAACAATCCCCTGCTTTTTTCTTAAAACAGTATATTTCTGAAAATAGTATACTACTTACATCTGGCATTCAGAGGCTCCAGCGGAGGAAGGCGTTTGAAGTTGCAGTCACCAACATTTTGCTACCAATGCGCGTGTGTCTGCAGTGACAGCTAAAGCTCAGCATTGCATCCTCAACACACAAGATAAAATACTAGTCTCATTGCAGTGAAAGTATTTTTTTGAGGGTTGCTTTCTCTTTAAAGTTTCCTGCCTCGCATCTACTCATACTCTCTGCAACCTTTCTTGACATAGTAAGTGCAATTGTTTCGTTTACATTACAGTACCCCGCAATGCTGCTTTAGAATTCACATAAACGTTTCCTCAAAACGTGCACACATTTATAATCATCATCTGCGAACACACCTGAGAAACAACAAATGCAAATGTGATTCTGCCATGAGGGAATCTTGGGGCATATTATCAAGCCTATGCGCTAAAATTATCGCCGCTTTATCGGCCGAAAACGGCCGATAAAGCGGCGATAATGGGCTTGATAATATGCTCTATGGAATTCCAATCGAAGCACATGTTAGATGTGAAGACATCTAACATGGGCTTCGATTGGAATTCCACAGAGCATATTATCAAGCCCATTATCGCCGCTTTATCGGCCGTTTTCGGCCGATAAAGCGGCGATAATTTTAGCGCACAGACTTGATAATATGCCCCCTTGACTTTAGTTATAACAAGGAGAGAAACAAGTTGGGAAACAAGAAGAGTGAAAAGCAACAGTAAGAAAGAGAAATGCTGGCAATTAAATTACCCATATAGGTAGGTCCCTGTGCCCACTTGTGGCATGCCCGGCGAGCAAAGTGGCGTTTGTAAAGGAAATCGCTATTTTTAAGCCTGGGCACAGATGAATGACGTTCAAAGCAGGCACCAGGATTGAAAGGGAATTGTAGTTCAATTCATTCAAATGTCATTCTTCAAATACCTTATACTGTAAGTGCCTGGAAGAATAATCTCAGTCATGATTTTGGGTATAAATTCTAAATCTGCCATGACCCATAAAGATATGTGGATGCAATAGAACTGTGTAAGCAGGAAAAAGAGAACGCATTGACAGTGGAAAGTCATGAACAAAAATACAAGCAAAGGGGCAGGACAGAACGTGGCGTAATGACCAGAAGTGCTAACTTGGGAGCTGGAAAACCTGGTTAAAGTTTTGGCATCGACTCAACATCCTGTAAAAGCATGCTTGAAATGCGTACTAACACTAAAATATTAAATCAAACACATTGGCTGCAGATGACAAGCATGCTTCATAGGCGTGCAGTTAGGGAGAGATTAGTTAAAGTAAACAAAATAAACAAAGTTCCACCCAACAACGTGAACTGAGGGAAGGAGGCAAACTGTAGAGAGCCATGCACTTGGCAGAAAAGTAAAAAACAAGCACTGTGCTGGCAAAAGCTTAATAAAAAAACAACACAAAGAGGATGGAAACAGTACTTGGGTCATGGGAGACTGATAAGAGAAAGACACACGGAACAACAGGAAGTAGAATGCTACAGCCAATAGACACAAAGGAAAAGTAAGTGTCAAACACTGGAACCAATTAAAAGCAAGGGGTCGGGATGTGAGCCAGATTTAAGATTTATATTAACAATAGATTTCACAAGCAGAGCGCACGTGCTGTGCAGGCGAAAGCTAATAAAGGAATCTGATGGCGGGGAGTTAAACTAGCTTTTGATGATCTTTTAGGGAGATATTGACCATATTATGAAGTCAAGCTTTAAAGATGGTCCCAGGATAAGGGAAAACATACACGCAGATTCTGGAGAGATGTGTGCATACAACGACTTTGTAAGGGAGCATAAGAAGGTGCAAAGTTCTTAAATTTCTACAGTCCTAGTGTAAGTGGCTCCTCTGCTCTCTTTTCTTTTCTTTTGGCATTCCCGGGTTTGTGGTCATGTTTATTTCTTATTAAAATCATGACTACTAGTCATAGAATGCAATGTAACTGGCAGCTTAAAGGGCAGGAGCACAGATCTGGAAAATCCAGACCGCACCACTGATGTATTTGTAGAGGGGAAAAGTCAGGAATATATACGCAATGGTGAAATGATCAGCTATTTTGCATGACAGAGCACACAAATTTGAAGCAGTCTGGCTGCCATGTAAGACACATAACATATGAAAATGTTTTGGTTCATCAGAGGGAAGCTGACTACCATGTCACAATTGTTCCATAAATAGCAGTTATGTGTGTATCTTCCTCTTCAACCAGTAACTAGGATAAAGATGAGCACTGAGATATGACTTTAATACTAACATGAAGGAAACCCTTTAAAAGTAACTGACTGTACAATCAACAAAAAGGATGATCCTGAACTCTATGGGGACAATTTTGTAATGTTATATGGCTATCAATCACGAGCGCTGTGATTTTGATACTGACTGTCATGCTTGTCTCCCTGTTGCATCAAATATATAGTGTAAATACAGTTGGTCATAAACATTATGTACTCACTCATAAACCTGTGAAACTTGAGTTATGGAAAAAGCACACAGACCATAGAAAAAGCTTTTTCAAAAGCAGAAAAAGGAAACAAATATGCAGTGTTCAGTCAGACAAAGACGTGAATTACTGTGGCTTAAAGTCCAAAAACTCCACTACCTCTAGATGTGAAAAAATTGAGGAGGCTTGCAGATAAGGCAATCAATCTCTAGTACAAATATATGGGAATATATGGGTATAGGATAAAGTCGCAATCAATAGTGCACAATTCCGAATGCACTTTCTTTTAGGCTGCCTGCATACTTCAAGAATACCAAGCATAATGTATTTCAATCATGGCTATGGCAATTAGCCCATTTAAACTGACGCCCTTAGGGGTACCATTTTGGGTTACTGGGGAGGGGGGTCGCACTAGTCACTTTAGTTCAAGGCGGGGCGTCAGGCAGGGATGCATCCTGGCGCCCCTCCTTTTTACTCTATATATTAATGCCCTAGACAAAAATTTGGAGGGCGCCTCACTGGATGTTCCGCATATAGGGGGATCGGTAATACTGGTTCTCCTGTACGCGGACGATGCAGTACTGTTGGCTTGGACGGGCCTTGGGCTCCAGAGGCTAACGGACTCGTTTGGAACATTCATGGGTTCCCTGGATCTCAGGGTTAATAATTCAAAGTCACATGTTATGATTGTGGGTAGACGCCGGTGGTGTGGCTCGGTGGCGGCACCATCTATGCTGCATTCGTTGATCTGAAGTCCGCCTTCGATTTGGTGCCAAGGGATAAACTGTGGGGTGTGCTGGAAAATCTGGGGTGCCCATTAGAACTATTAGACCTCATTGTTAGCCTCCATGAGGACAACTTTGCGAGGGTGAGGTGGGGGGGCCAGGGACAAGTGACGGAGACATTTCCCGTAACTCGAGGTGTCCGCCAGGGGTGTGTCCTGGCCCCAACTCTCTTCCTCCTCTTTATCGATCAAGTTGTCAAGTTTTTCACGGATACCCCCACTGATGCCCCAATGCTGGCTGGGATGAGATTTCCTTTACTCATCTTCGCAGATGACACTTTAATCCTCTCAAAAACACGTAGCGGACTCCAGCGGGCTCTCGACCGCTTTGAGGAGTACTGTGCCATCAATAACCTGGTGGTTAATGTGGGGAAAACAAAGTTCATGGTTTTTACAAAAAACCATCCAGTTCGGAGTTCCGTGAGGTTGAATGGAGTAAACCTCAAGCAGGTTGATACCATGACCTACTTAGGGGTTACCCTCGATAGCCGCTTAAGATGGAAGGACCAGATTAACATACAACATCTTAAACTTGCTAGGCTGACTGGTTGCCTCATCAAAGAGCAAAAGGAATCAATTACAAAGCGGGTCCTCCCGGCCCTTAAGATCTATGATGTTAAAATCTCTACAGCCATTTTATATGGCGCGGATCTGTGGGGCCACATGGACTTGCTTAACTTGTTTAAAACCCAATGTAGATTCCTTCGCAACTTAGTAGGCCTCCCGCAGTCAACACCCTCGATCCCCCTCTGCTTGGACCTTGGTTCCCCACCGATCAATGAGATGGCTAGATTTAGGCTAGTGGCCCTGTGGAGACGGATATGGACATCTCCAGATCTATCCCTCTTTGCAAAGGAACTGGCCGAAGTTAGGTCTATTAGGGGTTCAGGGAAAATCCCATGGCTTTCTGCTGTTAAATCTATCCTTAATGACATGGGCTTGGAACACCTCTGGACACCCCCTCAATCCAATGTTTTCCCTTCCAAAGACGAGTTCAAATCCTTGTATTGGGCCACAACCCGCTTAAAAAGAGTTCTGCTTTCTAACAAAAATAGCCTCACAGGCAGGTTTCTAACATTCAAACTTGACCTATCGCGAGAGCCCTATTGGGATGTAATAACTCGACCGTTAGACAAGAAGCTGTATCATCAGTTTAGAGTGGGCTCTTTGCCTTTGAACCCATTTCTAAACAAACGGTCTACAGGGTTATCGCCCTATTGTACATGTTGCCCAGGTCATATTGAATCTGAAGGACATTTTCTTTTTGCTTGCCCTAGGTACGCTGCACCCAGAAAGAAATGGCTAAAACCCTTGTTCCAAAAACTACCATTCAAAACATCGATGGAAGCAATATGGGTGCTTAGGACTAACACCTCCGAACTCTTTGTAGTAACTCTGGCAAAATATTTGGGATGGGCTTGGCTCCTAAGGCTAAAAAACAACATGCCTTAGCCCCAAGGACCAAGATGCTCTACAATCGGTCATAATCTGTTTGACTATGTATTAGTTAACTGATTTATGACTTAGTCGCTTCATCTGTATCCCTTGTATTTTTGCCATATAAAGGGCCCGTTTACAATGAACTTGAACTGCAATGTCTTTTTTTTAAATGTATCCTTTTTATAAAATACTCAGGTTCTTCATTAATTGAAATTGAATCCTGTTTTATCCATTTGTCTTAAATGTTACTTATTTGCATACTTTTGTTAGTGTTTAATCTTTTTATAGTTTTGTTCTTTTCTGTTTTTGCTTAAATTGAATCAGTTAAATTCTTTTGTATTTTAATGTGTCTTTTATGATTTGTTAAAAATCGAAATAAAGACTTTAAACCTGAACCTGGGTAGACGCCGGAGGGGCCATAAACCTAAATGTTTTTCTGTAATGGTATAGAAATTTCCGGGGTATCTGTTTTTACATATCTTGGGGTTTTATTTGATGATAGAGGCACATGGGGCCCTCAGCAGAAGCTAAAGGCTAATGTGGTGGCGAGGTCATCATGTGCCCTCATGGCCTTCGCAAAACGGCTGGGAGCGAGGCCTATGGAGGCACTTTTAAATATATATAAGTCAAAATGCCTGGCCCTAGCCTCGTATGGTGCCTCATTATGGGGCTATATACCCCAAGAAAAGATACAGGTGGCCAAGAATACATTTCTAAGATCCCTCCTGGCAGTCCCCAATTCAACTCCCACTTTCTCTATTAATTCTGAACTGGGGTTGGATTATGTGAGTGAGCTACTGTAGGTGGCCCCGTTGATTACCTGGATTAAGACCTGGCTGAACCAGGAGATCACACTGAACCACCTAATTTTGAGAGATTGTATGGCTCTAGAGAGGATAGACAGGGTACCTTGGCTAGTATATATAAAGGCAATGTTTCTGAAACTTGGACGCCCTGAACTTTATTGTTTTCCGGAGCTAATTAAAAAGGAAGATATAGCCTGGACGAAGAAGAATGCCTTGGGTATGCTAGTCTCAGAACGAGAGGAACGGGAATTGTTAAAACCCTGTGTCAGAGCAAATTATGCTCTGTTGCCAACAATGTCATTAGAACCATATTTAAAAATTGTCACAATCCCGTTCCAACGGCATCTCTTAATTAGGTTTAGGTTTAATTTGATTCATTACTCCTTAGGTTATTTTCCAGTGTGGGGTAAACCGGATTCCTCCCCCCCCCCATGTAGTTTTGATAATTTTTCTTCCCAAAACACGTTGCATTTTATCATGTTCTGTGATCATTATGCTGAACCGAGGAAAACTTTTTTAAAGCCGTTACTGAGGGAGGCTGGGTTTATACAATTTAGACCCGCAGTGACTTATTTGCAACTATTAAGTAGCTCTCGAGTAATGTTTGGTGTTGCAAATTTTCTGGTAGCAGCTATACGGAAAAAGTTTAAGAGATGAACTATTTGAAATCCGCATGAATGAATTTGCTTTTTAAATTATCTACAAATTGTTTTAATATTTGTCTATTTTTTAACTGGTGAACTTTTTTAAGAACTGTCATACATTTACTTTTTTGATTTTAAATAATCGAATAAAGTACTTTTGACTAACTGACTGACATTGTGGGAGCTCTGTAAAAGTGTAATATATGTGATGAAGGCCACCCTTGGGTCTGAAAATCCACTATATTGCCTATAATACTCAGAGAATTACATGGTGTGTCCTTTCCCCGCGTCATAGTAATAGTAAACATGCACAACTACACCCACCCCCAAAAATTACATTCTTCAATATGTTGGGATTAACACCTAATATATGAATGAGGTTTAATTTCATTACTATGGAATTACTTTCTAATAAATAAGTGAAGTACTATTTCTCCAACGATCATACATCACCATTTTTTAGAGCTAATGTGTGAACCTTCTGACTTTGCAGTCAGTAAGGCTCTCTCTTTTAAATGTAAATGAATAAATCATTTTATGTTTTATGGTCTTTTAATCTACAGGCCAGGGCTCAAAACATGTTTTTAGATGCTTTAAGCAACTTATAGAGATACATGTACAATACCCCAACCATACAGTACTAGGGATTTTAATTTCCACTTAAAAGACTCCAACAATAAACTTAGCACTTTTAATTAAGAATTTGAGTTCTTTTAACCTGAATCAGTTGATGAATGCTGCTACACACATTGCAGGATACACTTTAGATGACAAATGTTCTAATAATTCCAACCTCAAGATTGAAACGGTATTAGCCATCACCTGGTCCGATCACAAGGCGAATTGCTTCAGCCTTGCGATTCTGGCTTTTAAACTTACAGCGAATACAGGAGGGAAAGCAAAATGAGCCGGGCTAGGAATAAAATTAACAAGAGGGACTTGTTAGAAAGCCGTGAAGCAAAGCTGCTACAGCTCACCGAAGATCGTAATGTAGCAGTAGCAAGTTACACAGAATGGATAAATGAGGCAGATTCTAAATTAGCGCCACTAAAAACGCAAAAACCTACAGAAACAGACCTACTGCACCATAGTTCTCGCCCAAATAATGGCCATGAAACAAAATTGCAACAGGCAAGAGAAAGTCTGGAGGGTGGATTAGGGTGAAATAGAAAAAGGTAGATATTAAGAAGTAATTCAGGAGTATAAAATCCTTCAATTGAGGAAAAAAAACAATTATTATACTAAAAAAATTAACTTGGCCATAGGTTGTTCGAGAGAGCTCTCTTAAAACATTAAGGCACTTTCTAGACTCGATCCTCCAAATGGCCACCTTCCCAGCCATACTTTTAGAGATAAATTGGCAGAATTTTTTAAAAACAAAGTGGAGGCAGTTTAGGGAGATTTTGACCTTACCCGATCTTCTTCAGATCCAAACATGGATCCTGTCTTCTTGAGCTCTAACAATACTGAGCCCCGCAATTTTCCCCCTTTGACTACTGACCAAGTGGTTGATTTATTTAGCCACACCAATCAGGAGCCCCTGCAGACCCCTATCCGCCTAAAGTACTGCATGATATACCTGGTAAGATAGCCCTGGTACTTACTACTTTGCTAAATACTATTACCAAGGTAGGCATCTTTCGCATGGAATAGAAAAAGCCTCAATTCTTTCCTTGCTGAAAACAAGGAAGAGAAAAATTATCGAACTATTTGGGGCTTACCATTTCCAGCAAAGGTTCTTTTTTTTTTTAAAAACATAATTTTTATTGCAGATTTACATTGACACATGAGTTACATCGGGTCACTTCGAGCAGTACTCTTTTCGTTCGTTTCTCTTCAGTTTCTTTACACAGCCTTTCGGCCCACAACCCGGAGGTCGGGCGGCGATACATAGAAGATTGTCCTTTTTTCCACTCCTGTGTGGTCCGTGTGACCCTCCCCTCTGAAGTATAGTCCTTTCTGCTTTTCTGAAAATCTACCCTGTAAACACCCCCCTCCCAAGGTCCCGCCAACTCCCTCCCCTCCCCCTCCCTCCGGATCCACCTCCCATCTCGGATTATGTACTTCTTCCCTGCCTATGGGTGCCAATAGTAGCCGTGTTCAGAAGTGGTCTAGTGTTGTGATGTCCCTGGGTCCGCGCAAGGGCCTACCTCTGTGTCTTCCAAGTCCGCCTCCCCCTCCTGGTGCCCACTATCTCTCAAGGCTTGAACCATCGCCTCTCAATCCGCCGCCGTGTCCAGTGCCCTTTCCGTGGGTGTACGGTGAGCCATCTGGTATCTGTGCGTACTATCGCACGCGGCCCATTTCAAAAATTTCACGCCCATCTCTTGTGTGTGGGACCCACTCTCGCCTTCCAGTTTCTCGTAATTTCCCGCTTGGCCACCAGTAAGCCCATGTCAATGAATTTGCTCGTTGTTTTGTTTTTAGGCGTGTGGGGAAACCAATGTAGCAAGCAAACTGCCATATCATAGTGGATCATTCTCTCGGTCACCTCCGTCAGGGTGTCTCCCACCTCCCTCCAGTATTCCCGGAGAGCAGGGCAAGACCATAACATATGGGCCAGTTCTGCTCCCTCGGAAGTACATCTCGGGCATACTGCAGTACCCACCCCGAAGTATTTCTTGATTTTCCCCGGAGTCAAATATGCCCTGTGCAACACATAAAAATGGATCTGTTGAAAACGCGCATTCCGTGTGCTATTCTTGGCCCTCCGCACCAACCCTGCCCAAACCGTTTCCGGTATCTCTCTATCCAGATCTGCTTCCCACTTGGTCTTCAACGTCGTCAGCGGAGGCAAGTTCTCCTGGAGCATCCTCGAGTACAAGCAGGTCACCGCCTTATAGGTTCCGGCCGCCATCATGGTATATTGACAGGCCATAGTTGTCGTTGGCTCTATAAGCCCCTCCCTCCAGTGCGCTTGAATAGCCCTAGTCACCCCGGCGTGTAGCAAGTAGCCTCCCCTGGGTAGCTCGTATTTTTCCTGCAAGTCCTGAAACGGTATCAGTGCCCCATCCTCATAGAGGTCTCCTACCACTTGCACTCCTGCTTCCTCCCAGTCCTGCAACTGGGACCAATCTCCCCCGTGGGGCAGGGCTGTCAACATTCCCAAGGGAATCTCCAGGGCGTACGGGTGGGATACTCCCGCTCGGCGCCAAGAGCGTTCCCAACAAAGCTTAAACGTTCGTTCTTCGGGCGTCATATCTCCCCTTGCTATTCTCTGCTGTAGAGTTATATAAGCTAAAACGTGGCGCGGGGTGCCCCTATCCCTCACATCTTCCGGCCCACGATATACCCTCGCTACCTCCTGCGTAAAGATCTGCAGTTGCGCTGCCAAGTAGTAAAGTTCAAAGTCGGGTGTGGCTAAACCACCTTCGTCCTTCGGGCGGGAGAGGGTCGCAAGGGCGATCCTACGTCTGCCCGTCCCCCATATGAAGGAGGTCATCAGGGACTTCAGTTGTGTGAACAGGGCTCTAGGTATCCAAACCGGTAGAGTGCAGAAGAAATAAAGCAGGCGCGGTAGGGCCACCATTTTCAGCAGCGAGATACGTCCCGTGACTGTCAATGGCAGCGTGGCCCAAAAAGTCATGCAGCCTTTCAGCGCGCGTATGCATCTTCCTATGTTGCCCTCCAATACGTCCAACGGTCTGTGGTAAATATATACCCCTAAGTAGTGCAAGCAATCTGGTTCCCAACGAAGCCCCAGATGAAGGTCAGGCTGTACTGTGGTCCGCCGCAGGGGGAACAAGCAGGTTTGTAGCCAATTAACTTTCAGCCCTGAAAGTGCCCCGAACCGTTCCAGTAATCGTTCTGCCCCTTCCAGGGCGTCCGTTCCGTCTTCCAAGAATAGCAGCAGGTCATCCGCGTATAGGGAGATGAATTGCTGTCCTCTCCTGCTGTCTATTCCCTGAAAGTACTCCCCCGTGCGGGCTGCAGCCGCTAGAGGCTCAATAGCCAGGGCAAATAGAAGGGGGGACAGGGAGCAGCCCTGTCGAGTACCTCTCTCCACCGGGTACTGGTGCGAGACAAGGGGTCCTATCCTCATTCTGGCTACCGCCTCCGCATATAGTACCTTTCTCCATTTGATATAGCCCTCTCCTAGCCCGAAACGTTCCATAGCTCTATATAAGTAGGACCACTCCAGGCTATCAAAAGCCTTCTCTATATCTATGGATAAGGCCAGGGGAGTCTGAGCTTCCATGTGTGGGCAGTCCACCAGACGTGAGAGTCTCCATATATATATAGTCGTACTACGGGCAGGGATGAATCCTGATTGGTCTTCATGGACCAAGCCGGGCATATGTTGTAGAAGTCTCGCCGCTAGGATGGAGCTTAGTATCTTGTAATCTGTTGTCAGCATGGACAACGGCCTGTAGGAAGCCGGTTGTTCCCCAGCTCTCCCAGGTTTCAAGATTGGGATCACCAAGGCCTCGCGCATGGAATGGGGCAGTTGTCCGGTCTTTTTAGCCTCATTATATACCGTTTGTAGTTTGGGCGCCAGCAAGTCAATGTATGTACTATAGAATTCGATGGGTATGCCATCCAGTCCCGGCGTTTTATTCCGAGCCATTCGTTTATTCGCTCCCCGAATCTCGCCCGGTTCTATGTCCCTCCCCAGTGCAGTCGCCTGTTCCTCTTCTAGTTGTGGCAATTGAAGTTCATCCAGAAAGGTCTGTATATCGTCCTCCCGTCCCCTCAGTGTACTACAGTAGAGGGTCGTGTAGTAGCTCTGAAAGCGGTCCAATATTTTCATCTGCGAGTAGTGCATTTGGCCCTCCACCCCTTCGATCGCCAGTATCGGAGAGCTACGCCTCGCAGGGTTTGCTAGCCATGCAAGTAGTGCGCCCGCTTTGTCCCCCTCAACGTGGGTCCGGAGGAGATACGCCTTATAGTCGAAACTGCGGAGGCGCTCTACTTCCACTGCCACTGCCTCTCGGGCCGAGTTTACCCCTTCTTGTAAGTCGGGGCGTCCCGGTCGAGCTCGTTCAGCCTCCCTCAATTTGGAGTCTGCCGTTTGTAAATCCCTCGTCAGCACCCTCCGCGCTCCCACGTGTTTCCCTATACATTGGCCCCTGACCACCACCTTAAAAGCGTTCCACTCCAGTGCCCTGGACGCTGTAGACCCCTCGTTGACATCGAAGTATTGGCTAATGACCTCCCCCAGTTCCTCTCGGAAGGGCGGGCCGTCCAACATCTCGGGGCGCAGCCTCCAGGTCGGGACCCGGGACACCTCTCTGACCCATCCCAGTCCAACTAGCAGAGGATTGTGGTCCGAGATCGTTCTGGTTAAATACTCAGTTCTTAGGACTGATCTTCCGACCTCTCGGGAGCACAATACTGCATCATTCCGAACATGTAGGTCGTGGAGACCTGAGAAGAAAGAGTAGTCCCTCTCCGTAGGGTGCTGTACACGCCACACGTCTTCCAATCCCCAGCGCTCCTGCCAATCTAATCTACCTTTTGTGAGGCGGTGGACGGGAGAATCTACCAATGGTGGGTGGGATCTATCTAGTGTGGTGTTTGCTACTGAATTAAAATCCCCCCCAATCAGGATTGGGCCCGTCAGGAAATGCGCCAGTGCCCCCGAGAGTGTAGTAAAGAAGGACACCTGGTCAGTGTTTGGCGCATAGATGCTACATAGTGTGATGTCCTTCCCTCCCAACCTCCCTTCCACCGCGACATAGCGACCCGCAGGATCTACCACGTGCCTTGTCACCTGGAACGGGAAGTCTGCCTTGCCCCAGATTAAAGCCCCCCTGGCAAACGCGGAGTAAGTGGTATTGAAAAGCTGGCCCCTCCATCTCTTATGTAGCGCTAACCCTTCCTGTTTTGTAATGTGGGTCTCCTGCAGCAGTGCAATGTGTACTCCTCGGCGGACCAGGTAGGCGTGTACTTTGTGTCTCCGTGCCATGGTGCGCAGCCCCCGCACATTCCAGGTTATACATCTTATTTCACTCATATTAGCCATTATCCCATAGTGCATGAGTCCGTATTCGTCGCAGTGCAACAACCCCGTGTGTGGTGGATCCCCCCCAACAAACCATCAGAACATCTGGCTCAGTATATCCCCGCCAATCCTGTGCAAACTTTGGCTCTAAAACCAGGTCAACCCCAACAGTACCCACTACCACCCCCCCCAGAATAGGCCCCAATTCCAAACTATCAGTACCCATCCAAACTAAGAAAAAAAAAACAATTCCAGTCTACGTCACGGCCGTAACCGTTGATGCCTTAAGGGCAAGCGGGTTGTGGCTAGGTCCGAGGAAGGGAAAAACCGCTCTCCCCGCTCCCAGTAAGCAGCAGCGGGTCTGAACCCCCCGCCTGAGCCCTCCCCACCGCAGTACCTTACAGTTCACAATTGTGGGTCGTCGAAGGGGTGGCCCGCCAGCGTTCTCATCCTCTCAAATGTTTAGGATCTCCCCCAAAGTCTGCTGGGTCACCAATGGGCCCCTAGCACTGCTTGTCTCCGAAGCCTCTGACTCAGACCCTGTGTCCTTAGTCTCAGATTGTGAACTCTTCGACGGCCTGCAGCGCCGCCTTCCTCTCCGCCTCCGTCTGAGACACCGAGGGCTTTTTTGTGCCTTGCCGCCTCCAGCGCAATCTCTGGGACTTTCGCGGTTGCGTCTTCGCTCTCTCTCGCTCCTCCCGCACCTTGGCGCCATCCGTTCCCGCTTTATACGTTTCCCACCAGTCCCAGACATCTGCCGATGTGGGGAAAAAGTGAGTCTTGTCGTCCACTACGACTCTCAGTTTAGCCGGGAAGAGCAGGGAGTACCTAATTCCTTCATTTCGCAACTCCCGTTTGATAGATAAAAAGGACGCCCGCAGCTTTTGCGTCTTAAAGGTGTAGTCCGGAAATAATGTCACCTTGCTGTTTGCCACCTGGAATGGCCCTACTTCTCAGGCCCGCTGGAGCAAGAGGTCTCTGTCTCTGTAATGTAACAGTTTGGCCACCACCGGTCTGGGAGGCAATCCCGGCTTGGGGGGTCGGGCCGGGACCCGGTGTGCCCGCTCCAAGGTGAAGAACGGCGACAGGCCCTCCGGCGCCACCTGAGTCTAGCCAGTCGTCCAAGTATCCAAGCATATCATCCCCCTCCGTTTTTTCCGGCAGGCCCACTATTCGCACATTGCTGCATCTACTTCTGTTTTCGGCATCCTCGGCCCTTCTCTCCAACATTTGTATCCTCTCCATGGCGTCCGAGAGCCGTGCTTCCATAGATTTGTGGGCCGGGGCCATGGTCTCCAGAGTTACTTCCGTTTCTTTCACCCTGTCTTTGAGTTTATTATGGTCAGCTCGCATGAGCCCCAGGCCCGTCACCACCTGCGCTATGTCGTGCTGTAAGGCATCTTTGGTTGCTGCTATAGCCTCAAGGATGCGATCCTGAAGCTGTTGTAAGTCCGTCGTTCCCGTTGCTCCCCCCTCCAGGGTTTCGGCAGCCACGGCGCCCTCGGTCTTGCCCTTGACTTTCCCCATGTTGCTATAGGGCCGTCGGATCCCCGCACCTCTCAGTTTTCTCCGCCGCCGCACTGCCCTGGCAGCTCGCTGTCAAGGGGGGTCGTCCTCTTCCTCAGCTCAAGGCAGTGCAGTGGTCAGCTAAAGCACCTCCACCTCGTGTTACAGAGCTCGTGGGGAGTGCCACCTCCTGAACGCACGTTTCGAGAGCGGCCCCCCATCAAGTCGTTCCCGGGTGTGCTGCGTTATCTCGTCTCCCACAGCACAGGACAGCCCTTTCACGCAGTGGCCGCTGCCCAGATCTCCACGATCTCGGATCCCTGCCCACCAAGCTCGGCGGGGCGGCTCTCCAGTGGCGTCCTGCTATACGGCCGGGTGCCTTCAGGGCAATCCAATCTAGGCCCACCTCAGGGTTCAGTTCGCCAGGCCGCAGACCCTCCCGTCGCCGGCAAACGTGGTCCTCCAGTTCAGGCGGCCCTGCCTCTGCTCGGCAGAGAGCCACGAGCCCCCGCTCGCTCAAGGTGCGTTGCCGTTTGGGGCCAAGGTCGCGGGAGCCCTTCGTCGCCGCGCTCTGTCCGCCGGCCTGCGAGGCTCTCGGACTTCAGGAGCCAGCCTCCGTCCTCGGCAGTTGGTCCGGGGGTGGGGCCCCTCTCCTCAGCCTGCCCTTCGCAAAAACAGGCGAAAACAGCTTCTAGCCCTTGGGGTGGTGAAGTCTGCCTCTGCGCGTCGTCGGGGCCTCCCGCTTTCTCTCCGCCCGGACAGCGGTCGCCTCCCTCCTCGTCTGTGGTGCGTGGCAAGGCGGCGGCACTGGGCTCCATCCGCCGTTCTGCTCTCTTGCTGCCGGGATCGGGCCGCTGCGAACACCCCCTCGCGCCCCAGGCAATCCAGCGGTCCCGCCGGCAAGCAGCGGGTCGCTCACCTCTGTTCTGGTGTCCAGGGGGGGTGGGGGGGTGTCGTCTCCTCTTCGTCAGGCAGCCAGAAGGGAGCGCCGCTCTCGTCGCCCCTCGGTGTTCTTTGCTCGGTCTCTCAGCGCCGGGCTCCAGCTCAGCCCAGGTCAGTGCGCCTCTATCTCTGCGCCAACTCAGGGTCTGCCTCTCCAGGTCCGAGTCTTCCGCGCCGCTGGCTGGTCGCACTCCCGCAGCCCGGCGCTAGCCTTCACCACTTCAATCACTCGGCGCCCACAGAGCCACTTACGAGGGCATCCGCCATTTTGTGCAGCGGCCCGCCCCGGCCTGCGACGATCCTGCCTCGCGCCGGGGGGGTCAATCCTTCCCTCTTCCACGCTGCCGAGGGCTCCCACCACGTCTCCCTCTCCTCCGGTCTGCTTGGGGAGGCTCCTGCAGGCGTCACCGCCCTTTTAGAAGGATATTTGCGGGGATTAGGCGCTGAGCTCCGAGCTCACGCCGCCATTTCCCTCGGCTCCGTAGCCACGCCCCCCTTCCAGCAAAGGTTCTTGAGAAACATCTTAATAAAATATTGTCAGAATTGCTGAGCCATGTAGTCCTGCTTGAGCTTTTAGAAGAAACCATGATCAGTGGTTCTGCCTGTGATCTTCTTTCTTCAATTTTACCAAATAGAGAGCAGATTGTGGCCTTTGGAGAGTTGATCTTAAAATCCTTCTCTCTGCCCTGTGGTGTCCCCCAGGGGTCATCACTTAGCCCAATGCTTTTTAATATTTGGGTGGCTCCCGTAGCCAAATTGATTCACTCTTCTGGCTTTGCAGCAGTAGCCTATGCTGACAACACCCAAATTGTTGTGTTGATCTCAAGTAATGTAGAGGAGGTTGCTGACTGATTTAACATGTGTTATGTATGCAAATGTCAGCTGGATGAGTGGCAATAGCCTGAAGCTGAATTCGGAAAAAACAAAGGTTTTCCTTTTGGTAAGAACACCTTTTTGGGACCATTCCTGGTGGCCTAAGTCATTTGGTGCCTCCCGCTCCCCTGTATCTAAAGTTAGCAACCTCATGTAGTTTTTTACGCTGAGCTGCCTTTCTTGGACCAGATCAATATATTGTTATCGTCTTGTTTCTTTATGTTCAGAATCTGGAGGCAAGATTTGCCTTTTATTCCTTTCAATTTACAAAAATCAGGTGTCCTTGCTTTAGTATTATGCAGTCTGAGTTATTGTAATACCCTTTATCTGCGATACCAAAGGGGATGAGAGTTCATAACCCTTTATCTGCGCATCAAACTATGTTTATTAAATAAGCTTCAGACGCTGCAGAACGCAGCCGGTCGTCTTCTTAACAAGATACCAAAGTTCCAATAAGTTTTGGGTGCCTTGTCAGAGCTTTACTGGCGTACAGTTAACAAAAGAGTTGCCTTTAAGGTTCTCTGTATGACACTTAAATCACTGCAGGGAATTGGACCAGAGTCCAATACTCCCCTAAAAGATTGCTGCGATCTGCTGCCTCAAATTCAGTCATTGTTCCAAAAATCAAGAAAGCTTTATGAAGTGGCAGAACATTTGTTTCCTCCACCTGCAACTTGGGAATAGACTGTCTACGCACCTTATATGACAGCCTAACATGTTAAGCTTTTGGAAACATCTAATATCTTGTCTTGTTCCGCTCTCTTTTTAGATTGTATTTTTCCCCCTTTTTTCTGGTCTCAGGTCTGAAATTAGGACATGCTAGTACCGAGATGCCTAATGGCATTTGCGTACTTTCCAAATTTCAAATCAATCAGATCATAGGTTTTAATAGTGGAGGTTTCTTTGTCCAGCCCCATGTTTATAAATGAAAGACATTAAGGGGATACTGGATGGTTCGCCAGTAAACATGTTTTCCCACACGCCGGCGTGCAAGGCTGGGGCTTTTTCAAGACTTCAAATAGATTGTAAAATTAATAAATTTGAAAAAAAGCACACTATATTATCCTAACTGGTGACAGCACCAACATTGTGCCTTGGGGTAGCAACAATGGGGGCAGGCACCGATAGCGTGCCTCAACATATACCCCCTCCCCACCAGCTCCACACACGGACTACTTGCTCTGGACTCCTCTTCTTCCAATGCGGGAGGGGCAGGCATCGACAATGTGCCACATGCCCCCTCCGCCGTAATCACCCACATGCCCCTGCATGTGGGGCTCTCCCAGGCTTGTGGGAGCCCCACACAGACTTCCGGCTGCCTGCAGGAGGCCCCGTCTACAAGCAATTAGTGGGTCCGGACTTCCGGGTCACGCTAGGCAGCGGCCCAGCAACTTCTCCAGATAACTTCGACCTCCTTCGGCTGCAATGCGGGGTAGGCACCCGCTAGTATCTCAGAACGCGGGGTGGGCTCACGTAATAAAAATAAAAGCAAAGGTGGGGTGCGCACCCGCCAACAAGGCACCATAAAGCGGGTAGGCTCCAGCTAATTAAAATCCATAAAGCGGTGTAGGCTCCCGCTCATTGGAGGCACAAACGAAGGATGGGCACCCGCTACTCACCGCAGTACGGGGGAATTCCCTACAACGGGGATTCCCTCCAAAACAAAGGGTTGCAGCTGGCACTGCGCAGCCCACACTACCTTTCTCTGGGGTAAATAAAATAAAGCGCTCCCAGGGCGCCAGAGGCAGGCTAAGTCCTTAAGGTCCTGGACTCTAGCAAGAAAAGCAGAAGGGTCCCAGAAGTCCTTAGAGATGAAGGGGCAATGCAGGGCCCAGGGAAGCAAGCCCTCATGGCAGCCTCCCTGGGCCCCAGCAGCAGCACGCCCCGGCAGGATTCAGGAATAAGAAATGAACTGAACAATTTTCATGGGATCAAAGCCCCTATATTTATATCACAGATTCTCTTTGTTTGAGTGCAGGTCATGGGGTAACCAGATGCCACTGGTTCAGGGGGGATTTGGAGCACTTTGTTTTCCAAGCTCCTCTTCCCCTTTGTCAGATGGGTGCTAAGTGATCAGACACACCACAGGGTCGGAGACAGCATTCACCAGGGCAGGCACCATCCTATTCAGAGTCAGGGGATTACCCCTCCCATTACTCCCAGTCCAGATGTCCTATTCAGCCCAGCACTGACTCACCCTGCCCCTCCTGGAGCCACACACATCTCCCAGCCCCTGTCACTCACAAGCCAGACATGCAATTCGCATCAGGCAGGCAGACACATAGCACACAGAAATGCCAACTTCTAAAAGTGGCATTTCTAAAATAACTACAATAAACCTGCGCACACCATTGCACAGCATTTATTCGCACAATTTCATACATACCAGACTTGACCACACTGCTCCTCTCATAACCGGAATTACCACTGACACACACTGATCAGGGAATCCCCAATGCATTTCTATGGGAGGGCAGGCCAACCTTACAAATGTAACATAGAGAGCACACACTTTACAGTGGACCACAGTGCTAAGTGCCCAGAGGCCTAAAATCACCAATACCATGTCAGAGAATAGGCAAAAAGTTTAGTGGTGAACCTGCCAAAAACGGCCAAGTCCAACACTCCACAATGAGAACATGATAGTCCTGCCTACTCTTGCCACCAGTTTACCCCTCAGGAAGAGGTAGATAGGAAACCCCTGCAAAGGTGGCTAAGGTCAGAACCTTAAAGGATATGAAAACTGAAAGCTCTGATCAGAAGTCCACAGCCAGTATAATTAAATGTCAGCACCCAACAATCTAGAGGCTTAAATCCACCTCATGTCCCTTTAATCCACTACCAGTTACTCAATGTCCCTTTAACTCTCTGTTTTAGGATCCTACTTTCTCCCGTTATGACACTTTTCCGTTTTTCTCTTCCTCCTCTTATTTCCTTTAAGTGTTTTTCTCTTGCTTGTGTTAGATAAATATCTGATGAGGAAAAATAAGTGCCGGTTCCTACAAATGAGTGCTGGTGGGCCCCACTGGCAACCACCAGCTCAACTTAAGCACTGACTACAAATGTTTGCTAGGCAACCTTCGGATTGAGCAGTTTGGGATAAGAATTTTACTAAGAGGCATATAACCCAAAAATTATTCTGCCGGAAAGGTAACAAAAATGACTGTTAAATAATTTTGAAAGAGGTCCAAGAATCCCTCATGGTTTTATGGTGATGCCACTTTCATGAGCACTTTGTCGATCACACTGTGGGGAACATCCATATATAAAGTTGGTGTATTCTTATATAAAGTGGGGCTTATTTACAAGCCCTGTGCGCTACCGGAATGTCACTTTTTGCGATGTTCCGGTGGCGCACAGGGCTTAGTGATATCTACAAGGCCATGTAAAGCCACCCTCCGTGGCTTTTTTATGGCCTTGTAGATATGGAGTAAGACAAAGCAGAGCCAAAGCAGAGCTAGTCTCTGCCATGCCTTATTCTTGGTCGCAGCAGCACACGGGGAACGAACACCTTTGTGATAGTTTTGTGCAGGAAGGTGTCCCTTCCTGCACAAAAACAATTCTGCTAACAACACAGACATCCTTGTACCACTGTGCAAGGGTGCCTGCTATGGTGCTTGTCTGCAAATTGTACGCCGGCACAGGCAGAAAGGACAGGAATGAAGTGTATTTTTAAATATGGTGCATTCCTGCCCTTTTGAATCAGTGTAGGACAGTGCAGCAAAATGACTTGCGGTGCTGCCCTAAGCCAATTCTTTGTAAATATCCCCCAGTGTGTTTTGGCTAAGAGGTGTGTTACTGTAAGTCACTACTGTAGCAGGGTTTCCGTTCTCCCACAGAACTGTGCATAGAGATCTAGAACCTCAGTGAGTTAGGATGATCCAAAACTCATCTCAGTGTCAGAAATCTCGTTACCTAGCTAGCTACAGTGTCTCATGGATCATTATGAAATGATACATGTATTAGACAAACCAGAACATGATCTTTAGAATACCTCAGGAGTCGTGGAACACATGAACACTCTTTCGTTATATAATCATTTCAAACCAAAACTGGGAGTCAAAGAACACACATGCAAGTTTGAAATATTTATTATTCAATGCAAAGTTCTCAAACGCAGTATCTTGTATAATACCAAAATGCAGATTATAAAAATCAGAGTTAGCAGCATAGTCACTAATCCATAGTAAGCAAAAGGTGCTAGCATGTTATAATGCAAAACCTATAGAATCGATATCACCTATATTTCGCGCACCCTATCTAGTATATTATTTTATATCTAAGAAGGTCTCATTCGGGCTTTAGCAGGGCGGCCCCATACCTCTCAATGTCAGTAGGAGCAGTTCACATCAACAGCTACCAGCTCTCTCCATGCGCAGTACCAAGTGTCTACGTTCATTCCGTGTAACTCTATCTTAAACCCGCGTAGAGCCCAAAATGTTGGCATCAACATTATTTATGTTATGTCTAATGTGGTGCGAGGATCAGGCCTCTCAGCAACCTTGTGTTAGGTTAATCTTAGAGTGTGCAGCTCTCAGTGTGCAGACAGTTGTACCAAGTGCACCAGGCAAAGCTGATAGCATAGAAATAACATATTATTCTCAACTAAACCACCTCACCGCTTCTAGGGTGAAAGCTACAACAACAAGTATGTGTCGTGTGCAAAACTGAAGCCGAAGGCAAACCGGCTGTTTAAACATGTAATACACTCATGCTAACATAACGCAATATATGTAATGAAGTATCCATATGACACCCCCCCATTGGTCCGAGCACCGCCAATCATAAGGGAAAAGGCAATACTAAATCAGATACAAAAATTGAAAGCAAAATTCAATAATATTGAGCTAAAATAAGCTAAAAATATGTATGAATGAATATGTATGAATGCCTACAGTGGCCTCAAAGCTAAAAAAGAACAAAAGTCTTGAACCAAAAGTCTTCCGCCAGGTCCAAAAATTATGAAATGTATGACCAGGTCGCATCCTTTCAAATGTTTGTAAGAGAAAAAACCAAGGCACTTATCCGATATCCAAAGTCATGTGCCACCCAGACGTTATCTCCAGCGACATCACGTGAGTGAACTTTCCATCAGTTGAACTTAGTCCATCCCTCCAATTCAGCGAGGCGAAAGTTATATTTCACAACAAAGCATTCCCTCCAGGCATCTCACGATTGGAAAGTATATGCAAAGAAAGTTGCAACAGCCTCCAGTATGAAATCACTGCCATCATCCGAAAATAGTTCAGCCATCCAATTTAGCAATGGGAAAGAACATACGTGCTCCTCCAGCATCGGATCCTCCTGCAACGTCAGAGGACAACTCGGTGGGTTCACCAGATCGCTGTGTGTCAGAAAGGCATCCGCCGCTGCAGAGATCTCCCATTGGCCCAGAACTCCATTTATCGCTGCCAAGGCCATAACTCTCTCGCCAGAACAGATCAGCTCGTGAGCCACCACGGGACGCATTAGCTGATCAAAATCGACGTCAGGAGCAGTCCTCAAGCATAGGCATAAATCAATGGCCCAATCGAACTCGCAGCTCAGGCAGTGAAACACAGGTTGGACACACGTGAAGTCGGTGAACCGAAATGACAATCTATAGGCCGTGCTTAATGCTGCAAGCGGCAATGTTCCATAGTAATTGAGCATCCGATTACGACACAGGGTCAGGAGGCGTTGAACGGCGTCTTGTGCAGGATGGGCATCCATGTTTTATGAAGAAAAACACCAACAGAAAGCCTGCGGCCACAGCCAGCAAAACAGGTAGTCCACCAAACAAACTCGAAAAAATAGTGTGGAAAAACGTGGGAATGATACCAAAAACTTTTTCAAACGTAGTCACGAGGCCACTGCTTACTAGTTTAAAAAAATGTGCAAGGCCAGTCGTTGAAGAAGCATTAAAAATCTGGTGTACCAGCTCGCAGAAATGAAATGGCAAATCAGTGTTTAAGAGCGCCTGCACCTCTGTGCGGGTGTTGGCTATGTGAAGGACATAAGTTTCCCGGGCCGAACTCAGGGTCACTTGTTTTTGAGACAAAAGGGCCCTTATTCTGCTTAAACCATTGAATTTCGCTTCCAAGGTTGGGATCCGTGGCTAGATGGAGACATCTGAAGAGCCATGCGTGGGTGGGTATAGCACGTTCTTGCAGCACACTACACGCTCTGATACAGTAACTATATAAGCCACACCAATTAATAAACCACAACATAATTCGTTGTTTAAAAGCAAATAACTACCATTAGCTAATAATGTAAATGTGGGCACTACTGCTGGAACTGGCGTGCCTTTTAAAACACATGCTAAATTTGGGCGGTCCTGATTACAAGAACCGTGTAACTGAATGTGTCTGCATATTAATGAATGGTCAGGTGACTGTGTGCATTCCTCACCATTAAGATTAACTTCTTTTCCATCTTTCAGACATCTGTATGTGTATGGTAATGACCATGCCTCATGCAGGAATGCATTGCCTAGCGGTTCATATCGACCTATAGCAATATAACGCATACAGTTAGTAAATTTATATAAAGGGAATGGTAATGTTATTAATCCATGAATAAGCCATGTGGCAGTAGTGGTTTCAGCAACAGAGAAAGGCAAGGACTCTAGCTTTTCAATACGTAGCATAGAAAATGAAGCATCACGCATTGAAAGCATGCGCTGTTTCTCAGTAAGATTAAAAGGAGCAAAAAGGGATGAAACGTTCAATGAGGTCCAGGGAACTCGACCAGCCTTAAGAGTCTGTAGCGTCCATGCAAACTGCATCACAGAACGCAATTGATTTTGACCATGGTATAACGTGGACACTTCATCATGTACAATATCAACAACAGAAGAAACAATATTATCCAATGTGTAAATTCTGGAAGAAAGCATGTTAATACTGTTATCGACCACTGCAAGCACTTTTTCCAAATTTGCTTGATCAATAGCTCTCAGGCGTTTTGCTGCCTCAACTTGTGAAAATTTCCAAATCTCATTGTATATAGCATAAAGAAAGCGTTTAGATCTACCCCTAGCTGGGCCTTTTATAAAATCATTTAGGTCTATATTTTCATTCAACTGGGACAGATGCAGTTTAACTGCAGCCAAAGTGGAATGTTGTAACCAGTTCTGACACAATTTTCCTACTGAATAAGTAGTAACAGTGTGATCTGTTTCAAACCTGGGATCTGGCCTGATGTGCGTAAACCCTTCAGACAAACCCAAAAAACGACGTTGGCAAGCATCAGAGCTTCTTTGCCACAAGAGCCACCCCTCCGGGTCGAAATGGGAAACATTTAAGGAGGAGTTCTGCAAAAGTGCTTGTATCTCACTGATGGATAATGTAGTGAAATTACTCCAACCTGAATATTCTTCTAAATCAGGGATAGTAGGGGTATTTAATTTTTTAGATGTAGCCAATCCAAAACATGTTGTTTGGGAAATAGTTGAATTTAAAAACAACATGTGATTCGGGATGAGACATGCACGATGCAAAGCCTCAGTGCCTTGTACCTGCCAATCTTTGGTACCCCAAACCGATTTAAGGTCAATAGTATCCTTCCATAACTCATAGCCATCTACAGATAACCTTTCTAGAAAGGACTTTGAATACAGCAATTTTGTATCAGTAAGTCTGACTTTGGGCATGAATTTCTGGTTCACTTTAAAATAAAACGACTCAGGATTTGATTGATTAAAGTCTGTAAAATAAGAGTATTTTCCCAGAAATGTACTCGAGCTCCCCTGTAAAGGAGCAGGGCAATGTTCCCACTGAGTGTAATTCACAGGAACCCTCCTGGAACTTGTCTTGTGTAGGAAATGATTCCCATAATGTTGATAGCAAAATAAATCACCATAATTGACAGAATCTAAGTACAAATCCTCAGCATCAAAGGCCGCATAATATTTCAAATCAGAGAACAATGCCTCTACAGCCTGAAGATCCCAGTCATCAGAATGAACATTTTGCTTAATCACATCTCCCATGTTTACTCTAAGCACATTAGGAACATTAATAACTTCTGTGGGGCCATGTATCCGAAACCTAACTGCATCCCACACAATCCCATCAAGGATAGGCCAAGCAGTAATTTGTACTGTTTTCAAGTCTCTCCTTAGCCTGTGTGCTGAATGTGAGGAGGATAGAGGGGCCAATGTTCCATTAAGGTACCGAATTCCTGTTCTTTCTTTCACATAATGGCCATCAATCAAGCGGAAAAAATAAAACACAAAACCAATTGACATAAAAAGATAAAATGAAAATAGTATCAGCCAAACGTAGGTCCAAGGGGGAATTAAAAAATGTTTTTTAAATAACGTGGCATATTTTGCAATAGTCGATGGTTTCTTTGAAAGTTCCGAAACAGAGTCAAAAGAGAATCTGGACTGGTTGGCCAAACGAGCATTTAGATCAGACATAGATAAATCAGCAGGATCTGCATATGTCCGCTCATCAATGTTGGCAAGAGGAATTGTATTTAATAAAGGATTGGATAAAGCAGGCATCTCGAGGGACACCTCCTGATCTGCACCAGATGTAATAGCCAGCACAGAGTTCCTCACCATGGAAGGACAGGATGTAGCCGGTGTCATACTATGAAGAATCGGCCACCCTGTGTATCTTGACATTGTCAATAGAAATAAATCTGTTTTCTTTACGACCTGGAAGTGGTGGTAAAATGACTGTTCTTGTGCCCTTCACTCCAAGGACTCGAACCGGCGTTCTAAATGAGGGACCAAACTCTTTCTTGTTATCGATCTTCTCTCGAACCAGTTCTCCAACTTGGGGTAGCCAGCCAACTACCGGGATCTGCAACGCATCATCCGACGTGGAGGGCAAGTGTTCCTTTGCAAGACTGTCTCTGGTCTTTTGTAGATCCTGTAAAACATTGCAATGTTCATCTACGTCAAAGGCCGCGGCCTGGGCCTGGCAGTCTGCACCATCAAGGTCAGGGACGTACATCTTGATACCAAAGAGCATTTCGTATGGGGTCCGCCCACCCAGAGACCTTCTAGGGAGATTATTAAGCGCACGCTGCACGCCATAGAGGTGGGTCAGCCAGTTTCTACCAGTGCCTATAACACGTGCTGTCAAAGATTGCTTTAAGTCGCGGTTCATTCTCTCTACTACAGAATTGCCCTCAGGCCTGTAGGGACTTGAAAACTTCACCTGTACTCCCAACGAAACCATAGCATCCTTATACGCCTTAGAGGCGAAAGCCGGACCCTGGTCCGAGTGGAAAGTACCACAAGCAAAGATTCCCACAAAGACACGCAAATCCTTAATGACAGTTCGCGAATCAGCGCTTCGATGCGGCCATACCCACACAAAGCGTGTGCATGAGTCAACTGCTACTAAGATGTATTTACAAGCAGTATCAGAAGAAAAAGGACCGCAGTGATCCAAATAAACGCAACCAAGCGGTTTATTAGAGATGCACAACTGTGTCTGAGGCGGACGCGCAGCAGTAGAAGGCTTAATCTGCTGACAAATGTCACACATAAGGACATAATCGCGCGTCTGTTTGTACAGTCCCCGCCACCAGAACCTCTGTTGTAGCTGAGATACAGTGGCTGAGACGCCCGCATGCGCAGACGCCACACCTTCATGAGCCGCTGTAATCAGAGAAGCTCTGCGATCCGAGTTGGGAACTAAACGCTCTCCAACTTCAGGAATTTTCACATAAGGAACCTTATCGGGACTTAAGTGGTATGTGTACTTCGAAGGGAACCCCGCAGGATATTTACCTCCCTTCGCTGTGGCAGCAACAGCCGCCAAGATGTCATCATCTATTTTGCTTTTGGACCTCGTGACCGCTGCAACTAAGTATTTTGATACCGCTGACTTCGCTGCTTCATCAGCAAGCGAGTTGCCAACAGCGTGGACTCCCACGCGCTGGTGGCCGAGAGTATGAATCACAAACACGAGCGGCAGTTTCTCTTTAAGTTCCGCCACTCGGACCCAGATCATTTTATGTTTTATTGTGCTACCTTTGGAATCACGAAAATCATTCTGAATCCAAAAGAACAAGTTCTCATTGTAAGACTGGACACAGTAGTAAGAATCACTTACGATTAAAGTCGTCACACAAGGATCAGCGTACTCCAATGCAAGCATTAGAGCACGCAGCTCAGCTAATTGTGCGGTGCAGTCCCCAAGCGTCTGCGTGTGCACGACGCTGGACTCGAACTCATCGTTCACCATGGCACCGACCACAATGGCGCAAGCGGAAACGTAGGCATGTTTAGAGCCATGCGCAACCTGCGCCGAACCATCCGTGTAAATGATACAGTGGAAATCCTCCAACGGCCGCATTGCTAAAGGAGCAGGATGAACAAATTCATACTGTAAATACTCCTGCGACCGTAAAGCGGCGTCAAAAATAAACGTGACATCCTGAGATGTCAAGGATGTAGCCCACTGAATCCACCGAGGGTGCAAAGCTTTAGAATTTGGTACACTGGCTTTCGTGACCGCCTCCAAGGCCGGACACGGGGTAACAACCAACATGCGCTTTCCCTGCGACAGGGCACGTTCCTTAAGAATTGCCATCTGCACAGCCGTTAAAACTTTCTCCACAGTGGAAAATCGCAATTCAGCCGAAGTGTACAAGTGTGACTTGTAAGCAATAGGTACAGTATCCCCCTCATTAAAAGTCAGGTACGTGAAACCCACCGTCCCAGGGATAATTCTTATCACCAGGTTGGTCTGGTTATCACGGGTCTGTAAGTAGTCAGAAGTGAGCAAATCAGCCTGCAAGGACTGCAGAATGGCTGAATGCTCAGGCAGCCAGCATGATTTGGAAAAAGATGGTTGTACCAAGGCATATAAAGGCTTGATACGCTGGGCATATTCCGGAATGTATGTCCTCCCGAAATTTAAAAAACCCAGTAAAGACTGTAATTTTTTCAGCGTTGTCGGAGAGCGCAACTGCGCGCACTTCTCCAGGAAGTGAGGAGCCAATCCCTTTCCTTCATGGTTAAGTTCATAACCTAGAAACAACACTGTGTACTCCGCAATGTGTGATTTTGCAAAGTTAAACTTGTAACCCATGTCTGCAAAGTTACAAATGATGCTGTTTACACGACACAGATGCACCCAAAGTTCGTCGTCTGTGAGATAAATGTCATCCACATACGAACATGCAACTGGATCGAAACTCTCCAAAAGAGAGACTATGCGGGCGGAAAACACCCCAGGACTATTTTTATATCCCATTGGGAGTCGTTTAAACATTTTTTGTACGCCGCCGCATGTAAAACTGGTCCATTGGGAACTTAGACCATCTAATCTATGTGCATAAAAACCATTGGAAATGTCAAGCGTGGTTTTGAACCGTTTACGCTCAAGACTATTCACTAGGGCAGAGCCGTGAGTATTCTGTACTGCACAGTTACGGCAATGCGAGTTCAAATGCCGGTAATCCAAAACCAGACGATATGATCCGTCCGGCTTGTTAACAGTAAAAAGGGGATTATTCATCGGTGACACACACGTTTCAATTACACCTTGATATTCCAATTGTTCAAGGATAGCCGCGACCGAAGCCTTAGCTTCACGCCGTATGGGATATTGGGGTTGTGGCTGCGGCTGTGACCGTAACGGAATCTCATGGCTCGGGGACAATTTATCCCAGCCACACTGATTCCGGTACACAGCCGGCGCAAGCGCCAGAGCCCACTCTTCTGCAAAATGCAGAGCTTCCATTCTTGGCACAGTGTGCGCGAAACTGGGGAGGATTACCTCCTCCCCTCGCGGAGCTGCGAGAACAAAAGGTGGGGGCCAGTCAGCCTCCGAAAGCAAAATATCATACGTATCCGAAAGATTTTCCCAAAATACCCCTTTTACAGTTCGCTGCATGTCACCTTCAATTAACAGGACAATTTCAAAAAGTCTTTCAGGGGGAGCAACATGCGTATCAGCTGTTTCAATCACAATAAAAGTCTCAGTCGCTGTCACCTTCAACAGTGGACGGAGGGCCTCTCTCACTATGGTAATCTCCGCCGCGCTGTCCAGCAAGGTCAGAGCCCACGTCAGATTCCGAAGCCGCGTTCTCACTATCTGGGGCATATCGATGCGCCGTTAAGGCAGCGACTTTCTTCTTGGCAAACTGCGGTCTCTTTGGCGTAGAGTCGTCCCGCTGATCCCCTTCACTTCGTGTGCGGGGCTGGCCACGTCCTTGCTGGCCACCCCTGCCCCTGCCGCCCCCTCCACCACCGGTTGACGGAGCCGATGAGTCCTGAAAGGAACGAGGAGAGCGTTGGTCAGTTGCCTGATATCTATCAGGCGATTTAATCGTAGCGCGATCGCGCAATTCATAAACTCGCTCTGACTGCGCAGGTTGTGAAGGCGCCGGACTCGAAACCTGTGTCTGTTGTTGTTGTTGCTTACCCTGATTCTGCTTTTTAGGCCAATTTTGTTTTTTGGACTTGGGCTGTCCACCTGTTTCCGAAGACTGTCCCTGGGGCTGCTTCCTTTCTTTTTCAAGAAAAACCTTTGCGCCCTTAGAATTGCGGCCAACCGTTTTATAAGCTGCCACAATAATTTTTGCCAGCTGACGGGGTTTCTCGGCATCGGGAATTAACGCCAGACCATTGGCCACTTGAAAGTTCACAGCATCCCCTTTAACATTGGCAAGGATAATACCGCAAACTGTCTCAAATGAACCGTTCAGGCGCATACCCAACTCAACCGCCGACTCAGGTCCGTGATCATCTTGAACACGTTTGAGGATCGCAGACAGGTTCGACACTGTCGGTGTGCCAAAGCACCTCGAGTAAACCGCTGCAAAAGTCTTACCCCATGTTTCACAGTCAGCAAGTTCAGGGGCTAAATCCTTCGGTAAACTAAGCGTAAGAATCCGGTGTTTTTCACCCGGAGTCGTATTAGGAAACACAGCCTCCAGCTGGTCGAATTTCTCGGCAAGCCAGTAAGGAAAATCATCCTTATTGTCTGGCTTTCTGCCCATTACGGAATTCACCAAGACAGGACTGATTTTCAAACCAGCCTGTTCCGCTCGAAGCTGCGCACCTGCGGGGGCTGCGCCATGTATATTACGACCAATGTAATGAACAAGCGCTCTAATCACGTCAACCGCGACATCATGCAGACGCCGCAAATCACCCACATTACAAGTGGCGCGATTAGGATGAGGAGTAAATCCGCCCAAGGCGGGCCAGGCTGTGCCCGGAATGGACAACGGACCTAACCTCGGAGCCGTTAAAGAGTGGGGTAGGACGCCACCAAACCAAACTCCGTGCTGCCAAGCATCAATAGGTACTTCCAGTGCTCTGTACGGAGCATAAGCCGCCGGAACAGCCGAGGCAGTGTACGAGTGGTAGACGCCCGAATTAGCGTTTACTTCCGGAAACGTCACCCAGGAATAAAACAATTCGTACGGGTACGCATGTTCCGCACTCACCACTAGAACCACAGCCAAACCTTCCGCAGGGACATTATATGCCCTCAAGTGGTCGCGAACCGCGACGCGGCTATGCTGCGCTATTTCCACGGCCATGGTAGCACCGGAAGTGAAAAAAGGACAAAGAACACTTTGTAGCACAACTGGGTAGTAATTCAAAGAAACCGTTTAAAGTAGAATTCAAGCTTGAAAAGACCTATTTCAAAAATAGGTAGGTTTTTCCGACACCACCGTTTACCGGAAACGGGAATGAAGGTGTTAAGGTTTGAATGATATACTACTCGAGTGTCATGAAATACGGCCAACCAATCCGTTGGGCGCCATGTAGCAGGGTTTCCGTTCTCCCACAGAACTGTGCATAGAGATCTAGAACCTCAGTGAGTTAGGATGATCCAAAACTCATCTCAGTGTCAGAAATCTCGTTACCTAGCTAGCTACAGTGTCTCATGGATCATTATGAAATGATACATGTATTAGACAAACCAGAACATGATCTTTAGAATACCTCAGGAGTCGTGGAACACATGAACACTCTTTCGTTATATAATCATTTCAAACCAAAACTGGGAGTCAAAGAACACACATGCAAGTTTGAAATATTTATTATTCAATGCAAAGTTCTCAAACGCAGTATCTTGTATAATACCAAAATGCAGATTATAAAAATCAGAGTTAGCAGCATAGTCACTAATCCATAGTAAGCAAAAGGTGCTAGCATGTTATAATGCAAAACCTATAGAATCGATATCACCTATATTTCGCGCACCCTATCTAGTATATTATTTTATATCTAAGAAGGTCTCATTCGGGCTTTAGCAGGGCGGCCCCATACCTCTCAATGTCAGTAGGAGCAGTTCACATCAACAGCTACCAGCTCTCTCCATGCGCAGTACCAAGTGTCTACGTTCATTCCGTGTAACTCTATCTTAAACCCGCGTAGAGCCCAAAATGTTGGCATCAACATTATTTATGTTATGTCTAATGTGGTGCGAGGATCAGGCCTCTCAGCAACCTTGTGTTAGGTTAATCTTAGAGTGTGCAGCTCTCAGTGTGCAGACAGTTGTACCAAGTGCACCAGGCAAAGCTGATAGCATAGAAATAACATATTATTCTCAACTAAACCACCTCACCGCTTCTAGGGTGAAAGCTACAACAACAAGTATGTGTCGTGTGCAAAACTGAAGCCGAAGGCAAACCGGCTGTTTAAACATGTAATACACTCATGCTAACATAACGCAATATATGTAATGAAGTATCCATATGACACTACATAATGTGTTAAGGGGGATTCTTTGACTTCTTACTAAATAATTTGTTGTTAAAAATCCTTTTGGTTACCTTCCTGCTAGAATCATTTTGGAATTATATATCTAATAGAATCTGGGGGTTACTGGGTCCACTCTGTGCATATTAAACTGTTCACCAAGAGAGAAGCTCCGAGTGGTTATTCTCTCAGTCCTTCACCTGAGACATGGGGTGGATGGTACTAGAATCAAAGCCCTGGGTTTGTTAGATTTTTCTGTGAACTTCAACATCATACTATAAATCATGGGATTCTGCACTCCCTGTATAAATATTTTCTTTGTAATCAGCACCTAGTGACCGTCATTCAGTTGTCTATTATTAAGAAAATATGTTAGAACTCGACTGTAATAAGTTATTGCTGTCAAGTTCTGGCGTCACAATGCCTGCTGCCAGAGACAGCAGCCAAGCTGAAAGGCAGGTCTGGTCACGGAGCAGCGTTTTAAAGCAACAAAAAGGAAACGTTGCATTGCTTTTGCCAGCTATATTTTTCTACCTTACATAGACTACCTGAAAGAACATGATTATTTAATTTATTTATTTTATTTTGAAAGTTTTATACAGCGCGAACAAGATCCTTACGGATATTAGAGCTCTTTACACACAAATAGGATAAAAAGACAAAGGGGTAATAATTAAGCAAGTCATTTTGTGCAAAGATGAGCAAATGGTTAAACAATAGAAACAGGTAAGGTAACAACGGTGCATAGGTGGTCAGCTGTACATAGTCATTGGAGGATTTCTTTAGTTTAAATTCATGTGAATTTAGCTAAGAGGAGATATTTTACTTCTTTTTTTAAGAATGCCGTGGATGAGATAAGTCTGATTTCTGGAGGAAGGGCGTTCCAGATCCTGGGAGCCATTCCTGAGAAGGAGCGTTTCTATGTTTTTTTCTTGTGGAATCTTTGAGGTTTCAAAAGGAGATTTTCGTCGCTTCTTGTGGCTCTTGAGCCACCGAGATTGTCAGTTTCTGAGCGAGGTAACTGGGGGAATTGTGGTGTATAGCCTTGTGTGTCATGCATGCGATTTTCAGGTGTATTCTAGCTTCGTATGGCAGCCAGTTCAAGGATTTTAAGTCGGGAGAGATGTGTGAACTTTTTTTTGAGCCTGTGATTAGTCTGGCTGCAGCATTAACCCCTTCACTGCGGCGGTTCGAATGGGTTTGGGCATGGAGCTGTGGTGCTCATGATGGAGCTCCTGGACCCAGCCAAGCAAGGAGAGGCTCCCCGGGCACAACAGAACCCCGTCCCTGGCTTTGGCAGTGCGGCAGGCCGGGGGACGAGGGGAACCCAACCCGGGCCCCTGGGCCCCATCTGGGAGACCGGAGGCGCTGGGGACGCCTCCCCGGGCCCTCCCGGACCCCATCCAGGGCTTCCTGCCACGCGGCAGGCCCGGGAACAGACCCTGGGCTGGGGCAACATCCTGGCCCGTCCAGCTGCCGGCTGAGGACAGCTAGGCCGAGAGTACCTTGTCCCTATCAATCCGGAGGAAAATTACCCATATTTCTTGTAATCCGTGCACACAAGGTGACAGAGGGGACCCAGGGCGCAAAAGTGCGCGAGCTCCCGGAGCCCTCGCTCGGATCCGGGAGGCGAATGGCACCTCATCGGGACTTCCAGGGAAGTCCGGCCATCTGGTCGCTACATAGGAAAGCATTGCGGGCGACCAGATGGCCGAGGCGAGAGGGGCGACAAGATAGCCACGGCCGAAATGACACCAATCTGCCTGCCCTCAGGAGCTGCAGGGCTCCGGGGCTCCGGGGCTCCCTGCCGCGCGGCAGGACCCAGGACGGAGCCCCCGGTATGGGGGCCACCCTCTCAGGGGCCCCGGACGGGGCTCCCAAAACCCAGCGGAGCAAGGGGAGGCTCCCTGGGCACCACGGAACCCAGTCCCGGGCCTTTGGCAGTGCGGCAGGCCGGAGGGACGGGGCCCTGAGCCCAAGCACCCGACTCGGGGCCCGGGGAGGCCCCTGGACCCTGCCGGGGCTCCCAGGCCCAGAGGCGCAGGGGAAGCCTACCCCGGGTCCTCCGGACCCCGTCCCAGGCACCCTGCCACGCGGCAGGACCCAGGACGGACCCCCCCGGGCAAGGAGGCCAACCTCCCCGGGGCAACTGAGGGCCCATAGGACGGAGCTCCTGAACCCAGCCAAGCACGGGGAGGCACCCCGGGCACCACGGAACCCAGTGCCGGGCCTTTGACAGTGCGGCAGGCCGGAGGACAGGGCCCTGTGCCAGAGCACCCCATCCGGGGCCCGGGGACCCCAAGGCCCAGAGGCACAGGGGTAGCCTTCCCCGGGCCCTCCGGAACCCATCCCGGGCACCCTGCCACGCGGAAGGACCCAGGACGGTGCCCCGGCCGGAGCTCTTGAACCCAGCCAGGCTCCCTAGGCACAACAGACACCGCTAGGCCGAGAGGGGCCCCAGAGTACCTTGTCCCTATCAATCCGGAGGAAAATTACCCCCATTTCTTGTAATCCGTGCACACAAGGTAACAGAGGGGACCCAGGGCGCAAAAGTGCCCGACCTCCCGGAGCCCTCGCTGGGATCCGGGAGGCGAATGGCACCTCATCGGGACTTCCAGGGAAGTCCGGCCATCTGGTCGCTACATAGGAAAGCATTGCGGGCGACCAGATGGCCGAGGCGAGAGGGGCGACCAGATGGCCGGGACCGAAATGACACCAATCTGCCTGCCCCAGGCCTGTAGGGAGCTCCGGGGCTCCAAGGCTCCAGGCCTCCGGGGCTCTGGGGCTCTGGGTCTCTGGGTCTGCAGGGCTCGGGGACTGCAGGGCTCCACGGCTCGAGGGGCTGTAGGGCTACGGGGCTCCGGGGCTCCGGGGCTCCGGGGCTCCAGGGCTGCAGGGCTCCAGGGCTGCAGAGCTCCGGGGCTGCTGGGCTCCAGGGCTCGAGGTCTGCAGGGCTCCAGGGTTACAGGGCCTGGGACCCATGGAGCCCGTCCCGGGTACTTTGCCACTCTGTGGGCCGGAGGAGGGAGCCCCGGATGCCTGGGAGGTGTTGCCCAGGCATCGCCCATCTGGTCCCAAGCAGGGAACAACCAGCCCCGGAAGGGTGTTCGGGCATACCCTTGCACCTACTAATCCGGAGGAAAATTACCCCCATTTCTTGTAATCCATGCACTCGAGGTGACAGAGGGGACCCACGGCGCAAACGTGCCCAACCTCCTGGAGCCCTGGCTGGGATCCGGGAGGCAAATGGCACCTCATCGGCACTTCCAGGGAAGTCCGGCCATCTGGTCGCTTTATAGGAAAGCATTGCAGGCGACCAGATGGCCGAGGCGAGAGGGGCGACCAGATGACCGGGACCCAAATGATGCCAATCTGCCTGCCTCGGGCCTGCAGGGCTCTGGGGCTGCAGGGCTCCAGAGCTCCGGGGCTCCGGGGCTCCGGGGCTCCGGGCTTCAGGCCTCCCCGGGCCCTGATGGACCCTCTGTCCCGGGCGCCCCGGACCCCCGGCCGGCGAGCAGGACGGAGGGGTATTCCCGCTTCACCGGGCCCTGCCGGACGGGGCTCAAGCCCCGGGCCCGGGCCCAGTCCCGGCCCCAGTCCCGGCTTTCTGAACCCTAGTCCAGGCCGGGGAGAGCCTCCCTGGGCCCCGGTCGACCCTCCGTCCCGGGCGCCCCGGACCCCCGGCCGGCTTGCAGGACGGAGGGGTATTCCCGCACCACCGGGCTCTGCCGGACGGGGCTCAAGCCCCGGGCCCGGGCCCAGTCCCGGACCCAGTCCCGGCTTTCTGAACCCTAGTCCAGGCCGGGGAGAGCCTCCCTGGGCCCCGGTCGACCCTCCGTCCCGGGCGCCCCGGACCCCCGGCCGGCTTGCAGGACGGAGGGTTATTCCCGCACCACCGGGCCCTGCCGGACGGGGCTCAAGCCCCGGGCCCGGTCACGGCCCCAGTCCCGGCTGTCCGAACCCTAGTCCAGGCCCGGGAGAGCCTCCCTGGGCCCCAGTCGACCCTCCGTCCCGGGCGCCCCGGACCCCCGTCCGGCTTGCAGGACGGAGGGGTATTCCCGCTCCACCGGGCCCTGCCGGACGGAGCTCAAGCCCCGGGCCCGGTCCCGGCCCCAGTCCCAGCTTTCCGAACCCTAGTCCAGGCCGGGGAGAGCCTCCCTGGGCCCCGGTCGAC